>NW_024429191.1:74094044-75294044 GCF_017639785.1 Mesocricetus auratus | reverse complement strand
CAGAGGGTGTCCATGACCTCAAGGAGGGAGGACAGAGTGACAGGACTGACACACAGCTGCATAAGCTCCATGCTTTTTTACATGCACAAATTTCTTTGGTGTTTTTTAAATCACCATATCAAAATAAATACATATAAAATAAAACTCAAAATTAAAACCAACAACTAAGCTCAAGGGAGAGGGAGGGAGGGAGAGGGAGGGAGAGGGAAGGAGAGGGCGGGGGAGGGCAGGGGAAGCCGGGAGTGTGTGTCCCTCTGTCACCTCCCACTTCCTCCCAGTACTCACCGTCAGTGAAGAGGGGCTCCGGCAGCTTTCGGAAGAAAGCCTTGAGCAGGCTGCTGATCACATTGAGGTCCTGCCAGCGCTGAGGAGGAGCAGAGCAGTCAGGACACAAGCATGCTCATCCCAGATGCCCAGGTGCCCACGTCCCCATGCCCAGTTCTAGGAGCAGCCAGGGCACCCAAGTGTCCAGGCCTTCACGCCTGTCCAGAACACAACCTTGACTCCCGCTAGCCCAGCGGGTTCAATACTGCCTACCACAAAAAGCAAAAGGACCAGATGTGGGGGACAGAAGTGAGGGGAGCTGCCCCACATAAGCATGCCCTGAAAATCTCCAGTGTATCCACCAGTGCCAGGGTCAGTCCTGGCCCCCAGACCACCCTTGTCACCCACAGCCTAGGTGTCCACAGCGCAGGCCTCACATGCTGACCGCAGTAGAGCTCTCCCCTTGACCCCGCACAGGACTGGCCCCTCACCCTGCCTCACAAAGCCCAAGCAGCCACAGAGGCTGCTACCCAGCTGGTCGTCTGCACCTCTGACTTCCTTCCAGGGACTTGTTTCCTCCTTTGTCACCCTCTCCCATGAGGCTGTGCTCTCTGAGGAGCAGGGATCCAAATGGCTCTAAGTGAGGGTTGATTTTGTTCCCCAGGAGTGTTTGGTATCTGGGACTTTTCCATTTTCATGTGTGTGTATGCACATATGCATATGTGTGGGATTGTACATGTTCCTGCATGTGGAGGCCTGATTGTTCTCTACGGCTCTTCCACCTTATTCAATGAAGCAGGTCTTTCAATCAAACTCACACCTTTAATCTCAGTACTCAGGAGGCAGAGGCAGGCAGAACTATGTGAGTTCAAGACCAGCCTGGTCTACAGAGTGACTTCCAGGACAACCAGGACTACAAAGAGAAACCCTGTCTCAGAAAAAAAAAAAAAAAGATGTTGCTTATTACTAGTGTGTTTGGGTGTGTGCACATGTGGCAGTCCCAGAACACAGTTTGGGAATCAGTTCTCTCCTTCCTCTGTGGGTTCTGGGTGAGTTCAAACTCAGCATCAGGCTATCGTGGTGGCAAGCACTTTCACCTGCTCAGATTTTTCTTCAGTCGGGCCATTTTGGTTTTCACAACTGGGTAGAGGGAGCACTGGATGGATAGAGGCTAGGGAGGGCGCTAAATGTCCTCCTGTACAACACAGACACACAGACACACAGACAGACACACACACACACACAGACACACACAGACACACACACACACAGACACACACACACACACAGACACACACACACACACAGACACAGACACACACACACACACACACACACACACACACATCAATACATAATTTGCCCCAAATGGCCACTGAGCTAGGTAGAGAAACTGCTATTGGGGTCAAGGCCATGATGGGGAAACCCACAGACTCCGGGCTGACAGCTGGGGAACCTGCGTAGATTCAAACTAGGCCCTCTGAATGCAGGTGACAGTGGATGGTTTGAGCAGGTTGTAGGGCTACTGGCAGTGGGACCAGGACCTACCTCTATTGCATGATCTGGCTTTTTGGAGCCCATTTCCTATGAAGAGATACCTTGCTCAGCCTAGACACAGGTTTGGAGGGCCTTGATCCTGCCTCAATGTGGTGATGGGAGAGACTTCATTGACTCCCCAAGAGAGGCCTTACCCTCTATGAGGAGTGGAATAGGGGATGGGGTGGGGGAAGGGTGAGGAAGCAGGAGGAGGGGAGGGAGGGGGAACTGAGATTGGTATTGTAATAAGAAGAAACTGCTCTAAATAAGTAGAGAAGGAACCACCAGGTCATTCTTTCCACCAGGGGGCACCAACACCCTACATGCTGTAGCTAGGAGCTAGGCTTAGCTACCCTGCTGGGAACCACTCAGAACTGCCAGAAAGGGCAACAGAAAGCACAATCCTATGCACACCCATCACAAAGAGCCTCAGCTTAGTGCCCGGTAGTCCCCAACACCACCCTCTCTATGGGCTCGACACAGAGCACTGACTTTCCACACACCCCAAAGCAACCATGCGAGTGATGCCTGCTACCAAACTGCACAGCCAGCACACTGGGCAGGCCAGCCGTCCCTCCAGCTCTGGCCCCTCTTCTCCCTGGCTAAGGTGAGCGTCTGCGCTTCACTGCACGCTGACCCAGTCTGGAGTGGCTCCTACATGCCTCTCTCCAATCCTTACCTCCTCCCAGCCCCAAGGCCTGAGCATCGCTCATCCCAGCTGCCAAACCTAAGGCCTCTCAGCCTCTGCGATATTGTCCTGTCCCCCCTTCCAAGCTGGTGTCAGTTGCCTTTTCCCAGACAACAGACCCTTGGTCCCAGGCTGCCACATGACCCCTGAGGATACTGTCAACCCATATAGGTGATGTACCATCACCCAAATCCAATGGGGCTACAATCTGACTCACTTTCCCCCACCCTCCCCACTTCAGCCTCTCTTCAAGCCACTCCCTTCTGGTCTCTGCCTCTTTCTTCCCTCTCTCTGCCTCTACTTACCCAGGGCCCACTGTAGCATCCTGACCCTCAGTGACCACACACACACACACACACACACATACATACTGACACACACACACACAGACACACACACACCGACACACAGACACACAGACACACAGACACACACAGACACACACACACTGACACACAGACACTGACACACAGACACAGACACACACACTGACACAGACACACACACATACATACTGACACACACACGCACAGACACACACACACCGACACACAGACACAGACACACACACACATACATACTGACACACACAGACACACACACACACACTGACACACAGACACACACACAGACACACACACACTGACACACACACACAGACACACACAGACACACACACACACACACACACACACACACACTCATAGCTGTCACTAACCCTCAGCATCAATTCTCATACTCTTGGCTATGCTTCCCCAATGTAAGAACTACCCAAAGTTCCCTACCATCCATTGGTTCAGGTCAAAGACTCCAGGCACCCATCACACACCCTGGGTCTTACTATCCTCAACCCCAAACGCAGACGGTGTGTCCACTTCTTGCCCAAACCTCAAACCCTTCCATGACTTTTGAGCAATGCTGTCACTCCCTCCCTACTAGGGCTGCCCACTGCTCTCCCACCCTCAGGAACTCTGGAGGCTGCCCCTGCTCCAGCCCTCAGCAGTCAGCCCCTCCTCTTATACAAGCCCTGGATGGCAGATCACTCTTTTCTTTGTCCTGGATTGCACATCTATCTGTCTTCTCTCCCCATCTCCCAAAGACACAGATACTTGTCGCAGGGTCTATGATGCTTCACTAGCCAGAATCACGGCTTCCGCCCGAAGCCTTTTTCAGTAGAGCCCCTTTGGTCAAAGAAAATCTTACATAGAAATCCAAGGCTAGTGAGAGATGGCTCAACAGGCAAAGACATTGGCTTTCAAGCCTGATGGCCTGAGTCCAATCAGTCCCCAGGACCCACATGGGGGAAGGAGGGAACCAACTCCCGCAAGTTGTCCTGACCTCTACACGTGTGAGCCCCTCAACAAATAAATAAATAAACAGACGAGGAAACAGTCTAAGGTAACATCCAAGCAGAGCAGGGTGGCCCTTGTCCTAGCAAAGGAGAGGGGTCTTGACCTGTGTGTGGCCCTTAGAGCTCCTCTGGAAACCCTCACACCCTAGGAATGACCTGAGAACTCCCAGCCGTGCTACAAGCCTTCGGTGTGATGTCACCACATCTACAGGCTTCTCTCAGCTTCAGCCTCTCTTTCCAGGCTACAGCCCTGATGGCCAGCCACCTCAAGAGCACGGCACAACCCCTTCCCCCAGGCCAGGGCTCTGCGGGCCTCAGCGGCCCATGGACTCCAGCCAGCTTCCCATTTTTGTCCAGCCCAGCCTGGTGCTAAAGGACTTGGGGGGGTGGAGGGAGGGGGATTGGGGGGATGACCTTGACAGCAGAGGCCTAAAATGCTCACTAGCTGGCTTTCGTGGAAGTTTAATTCCCAGCAAGTGTGCAGCCTCCCTCTGTCCATATTTGACTCTGAGTGAGTGAATTCAACTGCCCTAAGCACTGGAGTAAAACTGTCATCAGCTAGGGGATGGCTGCCCTGTTGGAGGCATACAGCTATAATCCTAGCACTTGGATGACAGAGGCAGAAACATGAGCCTGGGCTACACAGAAGACCCTGTCTACACAACAAAACGCCTGCATCTGTCTCCGCACCCGTTTGCCCAGGGTTGCAACTCTTTTTGAGCCAACCTTGTGGAGGTGCCCACTAGGGCTGGCTGACCTGCCACCTCGGCGCCCTGGCCCAATGACGGATATACAGTAGCGCACAGTGAGTTCACATGGCAGTCCATGGGACTCTACCAGCAGCTGTGCCACGCCTACCTCATCCTGCAGGTTGATGTCACTGGGCCCACGGTTGAGCTGCTCCTGCAGGCTAGACACGACTGCATTGTTGCCAGGTACCCGGTAAATCCCAGTGGATTCTAGCCCCCGTGCCTCCACAATACGACAACAGGCAGCCACGATCAGGGGGACACGCTGGGGGCACAGACAGGGGAGAGGGGTTAGGGCTATGCTGGAAGTTACGTGGGGAAGCACAAGGGCCAGCGCCGCTCTAAGGACACCCAAGGAGAGGAAGCCCTCCCTTCCCACTTCCCTCCTAAGGTCAGAACTAATGTGAGAACTTCACTGGCAGAGAAGGTACAAGCCAGGGTGGGTCTCAGGTCAGTAAAACCCTCTGCAGGACTCGGGGATCCCTCTTTGAGTTGGCCACCAGGCGGTGTGTATGAGGAATTGGCTGATGCCATGTTCCTATAGCTCTGGTCCCGACTTGGCCTTCTATGTACTGCCTGCTTCAAGCACTGCAGGGACCCACCTGGTTCTCAGTGGCAGGCTGGCACTCCTCCAGCCGAATCCCAAATGCCCTTGGGGCAGCCTTCTTGTTCTTCTTGATAATGTTGATACCCCAGGGGGTTTTGGGAGCTGCAGCACTGTCTTCTGGGATGAACAATGGCAAAGAGAACTAGGATCAGTTGGAGGAGCCCAGAGGGTCCCACACACTCAATGCCACATCCACACACTAGGGCATCAGGATTTCATCCAGCAAGAGAAGATGAGGTATTTATCCCCCAAGAAGGAGATCACAGCCTTGTAAAGGTTACTGGTGGCCTCCCTCAAGGACCAACCCATCAAGTGGCAGTGTGTTGCAAATTTTGGCATGATCGAAGGAAATGCTTTCTTTTAAAAAGAATTTTTAGAATTTAAAATAAGTCTGGGATTGAGAGATAGCTCAGAGGTTAAGAGCATGGGCTGCTAAACCAGGCAGTGGTGGCGCACGCCTTTAATCCCAGCACTACTTGGGAAGCAGAGGCAGGTGGATCTCTGTGAGTTTGAGACCAGCCTAGTCTAAAAGAGCTAGTTCCAGGACAGCCTCCAAAGCCACAGAGAAACCCTGTGTCGAAAAACCGAGAGAGAGAGAGAGAGAGAGAGAGAGAGAGAGAGAGAGAGAGAGAGAGAGAGAGAGAGAGAGAGAATATTATATACACAATAAATAAATCTTTTTAAAATTTTTAAATAATTCTGTGACTTCGAGGCCAGTCTGATCCACAAATGAATTCCAAGACAGCTAAGATTATTACACAGAGAAACTCTGTTTCGAAAAAACAGGGGGGAAAAATCACTAAAATATATCACCATGGCTGGCATTAATACATACATATGAAGCTAGGCAGTGGTGACGCATGTCTTTAATCCCAGCACTCGGGTTAGAGGCCAACCTGGTCTACAGAGTGAGTTCCAGGACAGCCTCCAAAGCTACACAGAAACCCTGTCTCAACAAACAAACAAAAGAAATGTGTGTATGTGTGGGTTGTGTGTGTGTGTATGTGTATGTCTGTGTGTCTGTGTGTGTGGGTGTGTGGGTGTCTGTGTGTGTGGGTGTGCACCAATGCAGGAGCCCACGGATGTCAGAGATGTTGGATCTCCCGAAGCCGGAGCTATAGGTAGTATGAGCTCTGGGAACCCAACTCAGGCCCTCTCAGGAGCAGAAAGTGCTCTTAGCCACTGAGCCATCTCTCTAGTCCAGGAAGTCCTTCCTAATAGCCCAGAGTATAAATATGAATGCTGCCTGCAGAGTGAACCTTCTCATTCCCAAAGGACATAAGCAGAGACCAGAGGACCATGCAACAAGAATGTTGTGGAAGGCAATTGTGATCCAGAAGCTTCCAGCCCTGAAACCTTGAGGCTTCAGACCCTCGTAGGCTCACACTTAGGGCAGACATGGGAAATAGCCCTAAACACACACCGCCCAGCACACACAGGGCACCCATCCCTCCTACCCTTGCTTCCTGCAGGTTGGTCCTGAGTCCTGAGTCCTCGGGCTGCAGTCTGCTTGAGGAATTCAGATTTGAGGCCTCCCAGGCCCCGAGAGCCTTTAGGGGAGGAATCGGCTTTGGGCCCAGAGCTATGGCTGCAGAGGTAAAAAGGAAGGTTGAAGTGTCCTCATCTGGGGTGATCCAGGATGTTACTCTCACCGACCTCCATCCCCTCCAGCTACAAACAATTCCCCCAGGCCTGTCTGAGGACCACAGACCCCTGACTGGGAACTCCCCACCCTGTAGGCTTTCCTCCCCACCACAGACTGCTCCCTAAGAACAGGCCCTTACCTCACTTTGCGATAATCGTTAAGCTTCTTGCTGATCAGAGCTTGGTTGGCACAGCCGGGGTCCTGCAGCAGCGGAGAAGAGAGAAGCCACATCAGTGCCCACTTCCGCCAGAGCTCCTCCCTGGCCCCTACCTCAGCCTTGCCTCTACCCACCAGGTGGACAGCATAGACCCTGGGTGGACAAAGGCCAGGGCTAGACTCCCTGGCAGCTGGGTGACTTTGGGTAAGCCACCTAACATCTCTGAGCCTCAGTCACCTTGGCAATGAGCATAGTGGAGCTAGACAAAGCAGCCCTCTGGGCTGGGTGCAGAACTGTGTGGCATTCCTCTCAGGCCTGTCGGGTACAGAGGGCACAACCAAGACAGAAGGCTACTATAGCAACTAACGAAAAAACTTGGCCAGGCCTCCAGAACAGAGGACCCAGGCTCCCCAGGAGGGGAGGACCCCATCAGTGAAAAGGCTTGTCCTCAAAAAGAGGGCTATCCAGGTGCCACTTGGGCGGAGCCTAGGTTCACCACCCTTGGTGGACGCAAGCCTCCAAGCCCAGGGCTGTACCTTTCTCTGCACAGGTATGTCAATGACCTCTGGACATATCAAACCAAGAGGAGACACTGGCAATTCCCAAGAGAGATGCCATTTTTTTAAAGCTGTCTCCAAATCACTTGGCCTAACCCTGCCCATCTGCTGCCAGAGGCTAAAACCTCTGGTTAAGGTAAGTGTGACTGTCCCCGGACTTAGTACACCTGGGCAGGACAGGTCATTCTGCAACATGCTCCATGGAGATTGTCTACTGTCCTGAAAAAGGCTATGGCTGCCTGGAGCTGACCTCTCTGGGTCAGAGCTTGCCCAAGGCAGTCCCAACAATAACAGTAATTACTGTCATTACTGCAGTTGTTAGTGCATCTGCTGGTCACTGGGCCCTGAGGATGCCAGCTGCCCCGCAGTCACTGTGTATGTGTCTGTCCTCACACCCAAACCCAGGTAGGCAGTCCCAAGGTGGACTCTCAATAGCTCTGTTTTCTAGGAGAGGGAGTGAGGTTCAGAGTGGCCACCCTAGGTCACAGCAGCTGAGAGGGGGCCTGCCCTGCCCTGCCGTGCCCTGGCCTGCCCTGCCCTGCTCCTGCTTTGCCCTGGTGGCCCGCTGGGCACAAGCCCAGGGCCTCACCTCGCCCTCGGCCCTGCTGTTCTCCCGGATCGCTCTGATCCAGCCCAGCATGTCATCCCGATCCTCAGCCTGAAAGAGATATTCACAGAAGTCAGCGGTGGTCAGCCGGAACACGTGCCTCCTCTTGGTCTCGCTGTAGGAGATGTCCACCAGGCAGGAGCCGATGCAGACGGGCGCCGCCTCGTCCTCACCTGCGCCGGCCGCCGCAGCCCCCGCAGCCGCCGGCCCGGGCTCCCTCCGCTCCTTGCTCAACGAGAGCGAGCGTGCCCGCAGCACAGCATAGACACGCTTCCACTGGCGCAGGCCGCCGCCCGCTTTCTGCAGGGAGACACAGGGTGGGAGAGACAGGGCAGCGATGAGAACCAGGCCTGGTTCTGACTGAGAAGCAGCAGGCCGAGGACCACAGAGGAGATGGATCCCAGCCCATCCCACCACCCCATAAACACCTGGACAGCATTCAGCCAACAGCTCAATGCTGGGCCCTCAGTCCATTTGCCCAGACCTCTCTATGTACCACTCAAACGCCCAAGATGCCAACCTTTTCCCACTCTAAATGCCAGCACTGCCAGGCAGGGACCTAGAAGAGGCTGGGAGAAGGAACAGGGGCCCCAGCCAGCACTGAGCCCTTCCACAGAAATCTCACCCAGCCATCCATCACCTGTGCATACCCTGCCTCACATGTCACCCTCAATAAAAAGTGATGGTCAGGAGCTGCCCTCCCCATGTCTTGATTCTCCTCCCTCAAGGCTCCTCAAAGGGTGTCCTGCCTGAAAGCCATTCTCAGGTCACCGGGGATCAACATGTCCCCCAAACCAGTGGCTTTTCTGGCCCTTGCCGCACTTCTCCATGGCAGTCTCTCTTTGTTGTTGTTTTCTTTAGTTTTGCTTGAGACAGAGTTTGTCTGTGCAGCCCTAGCTATCATGGAGCTCACTATGTGGACCAGGCTGGCCTAGAACTCACAGAGACTAGCCTACCTCTGCCTCTCTGGTGTTGGGATTAAAAGCACATGCCACCATGCCTGGCCTCTTTCCATTTCAATGCCTCTTTGACATGTAAGGCCCATGCTCTGGGTTTCCTTCCAATCTCTCTATCTCTCTCTTGGACCCCTTCATAGTTTTTTTTCATTCATGCTCTGTACCTGTAGTTCATTTTACTTTATCCCATTTTTATTTTATGTGTATGAATGTTTTGTCTGAATGTATGTGCACCATATGTGTGTCTGGAGTCTGCAGAAGTCAGATCCTCTGACTGAAGTTACAGATGGTTGTGAGTTGCTATGTGGGTGCTGGGAACTGAGCCTGCATCCTCTGTGAGAGGAACATGTGCTCTTGACCACTGAGTCACGTCCCCAGTCCAACCTGTAGTTCTTTCTTACCTAGGGTGTACTGCCACTTGGAGACATTTGTCTGGAGACATGGTGGAAGGGAGAGGTGCGTTCAGGAGATGGTAGCCAAGGACGGCACTGACCACCCACTTATCCAGACAGCACCCCACAGGACGACATTGACCATTCATCTATGCAGACAGCATCCCACAGGACAGCACTGACCATCCACCTACCCAGACAGCATCCCACAGGACGACATTGACCATCCACCTACCCAGACAGCATCCCACAGGACAGCACTGACCATTCATCTATGCAGACAGCATCCCACAGGACGGCACTGACCATCCACCTACCCAGACAGCACCCCACAGGACGACATTGACCATCCACCTACCCAGACAGCACCCCACAGGACGACATTGACCATCCACCTACCCAGACAGCACCCCACAGGATGACATTGACCATCCACCTACCCAGACAGCATCCCACAGGATGACATTGACCATCCACCTATGCAGACAACACCACAGCATCAGTCCTAGCTCAAAAGACAACAGAGAAGAAGGAGACCTGCCTGGCATGATGAGATCTCAGGGCTTTGTGCTGAGCAACCCTCACCCTGCACAACTCCTGCAGGGACACTATGCACACCTGTGGCTTTCAATAGTTGACTGCTCATGGCAACTCCCAACTTGTACAGTGCCAGCCTGCAGTAGGCACCAGCCCAATGGATGGCTCATAACCGGCTCAGCAACAACCCCCCCCAATCTGCATGCCACATGGGTAGGCCCCATGCTCCTTGCTCACTACAGTGCATGTGTCTCTGCCCTCAAACCTGCTCTCCACCCTCATGCCGCCTTTCCCAGCTCAGGCAATCCGCCCAGTTGCCTGAAACCTGGGAGTTGCCCTTCAAATCCAGCTCATCAGAATGAACTCCCCTGCTTTCAGAGTGCCACCTGTCCCCACCTAGACACACACACTCTTTCTCATTTATTTATGTATTTATTTTATATGGGTGGGGAAATGTGGGTGTGTCATGGCATGCTAGCGAAAGCCAAAGGACAACTTGCAACAATGAGTTCCCTGCTCCACCATGTAGGTCCCAGGAATCAAGCTCAGGTCGCCAGGCTTGGCAGCAAACAGCCTCACCTGCTGAGACATCTGTCATCCCTCTCCCCCTTTTGGTTTTCTGTTGCATCAGAGATTGAACCCAGGACCTGTATGTACATGTCAGGTAAGCCTTCTACAAGAAGCTAGATTCCCCAGTCCTTATCCCTGGCTGTCCTAGAACTCTATGTAGCCCTGGTTGTCTTGGAACTTTCTCTGTAGACCAGGCTAGCCTCAAACTTAGGGATCAACCTGCCTCTGCCTCCCAAGTGCTGGAACTAAAGGTGTGAGTCACCACACCCAAATGTGCTTGCAAGTGGCTTCCTCCTTCACCTGACTCCTCTATGTCTTCAGCATCGTTGCTTGATAAGGTGCCCCAGACTATTTTATTGCCCTGCAGAGAGCCCCATAACCTCAGGTCCCAGCCATGGTTTTCCTGGGTAGACAGCAAGCTGCTTGGACAGGTGCTCCAAGCCCAGGGCTGGGTGCAAATCAAATGTTCATTAGCTAATACTGAGTATGCTCTATGTCCTGATGGTGGGGCTCCAGGGCCCTCCAAAGAGCAGGACTGGAGCAGCCAGGCCCAGCTTCCCTTAGGGTATATCCTAAGGAACGAGCCTAGTGTACCATCACAGAGCTGCTGGACCAAGACAGTGCCAACTGGAGCAGCCCTAACACTAATGTAATAAAGTAAACTCCTGTTCCAAAAGAATAACCATGTTAGCATGAGGTGGCCCTAAGGGCCCCTCTAAGTCTAAACCCTGAATAAGTCAAATCCCTCTCTGGCATCAATGTCACTGCTAATAAACACCGAGAGTTAAGCGGCCAGGGTCCACGGCCATGTCTCTCAGCCGTGACCTGGCACAAGGAATTCCACATTGTAGGGAGAGACCAGGTACCTACAGCTGACCTCGCCCCAAGGGGGCATGGTCACGAGTATGTGGAAAGATTCAGGGAATAAAAAAAGAAACAGGTGAGTGCTCTCGCTCTCTTAGATCCTGACCACGGTTCAGAGACCATAGAGCGCTGACCCGACTGTTCGTGTAAGTGACTGCTCTCTCTAAATAAATATCTAGACCTCCTTTCCAATATTGGTTGTGTGGCTCTGTTCTACTTCACCACATGCATGAGCCCATCCTCTGCCTGGCCACTGGTGGTCTCTAAAGCAAGCAGAGAGGGTGGGAGAGAGAGGCTGGGACTACCAGTGTAGATGACACGTCTGAGGTGACAAAACAGGACCCTGACAGAACCAGGGTCTGTAGCTGACTCCAGCATCCTTCATTTAGTTCCTGGGCATGGCACCACGTAAACCAACAAGTGACATCAGGTTTTGGTCAGCAAGAGAGTGGAAAGAAGGTCCTGTACTTCAGAACTGGCCAGTGAACCAAGAAGCCAGTGCCTTTCCCTGCCCAGAAAACACTGAAGCTGGGCTGCCAGGGTCACCCAAAGCTGGGGCCAGTCTCCCTGGGAGAATGTCAGTGAAGACATTTCTTACCATGGGCTTAAATGATATTTCCACACCGGGCTCTGCTTGTACAGCTCACACAGCCACCTGCCCCTGCCCCCTCCTAGTCTTGGAGTGGCTGCCATCTTTCTAGGTCTTTTTAGTTTCCTGGCTGACCCTACCTCCCCAGTTCCCACTTCCTGTCAAGAATATGCTATGGAGCTGGTGTTTAATCCCAGTCCTGGAGAGGCAGAGACAGATGGATTTGAGTTTGAGGCCAACCTCCTCTACAGAATGAGTTCCAGGACAGTCAGGGCTACACAGAGAAACCCTGTCTCAAAAAACCAAACCAAAATAAAAGACTCCCTGGTCCTTGTCCTCTCCCTGTATCAGAGGCCACAGGTACTTGTGCATACCTGGTTGGCTAAGGTGACCCTCAGGTGGGCCTCCCTGTATGCCATACCTAATTTCCATTCACAGAACCTCAGCTAGAGTGCGTGGAGGGTCACAGAGCTCCAACAGAGCTTCCTCTTCCCAAGTCTGCCCCTCAAGTGGTCAGAAACTCAAGGGAGAGTCCCTCCTGCCAGCCAAGCCAGGAAGCCAGGAACCTCAGCCTGTCCTCTACCTTCCTCAGCCCCAGGGCCATTGGCCAACCTTTTCCCTAGAATCTCTTACAGACAGCCCCTGGACCCATCCCAAGGCCCTGGTCACATAAACAACAGCAATGATGCTGACTCCTCCCAGCACAGACACACTAGTCTCCTGTGACACACATCTCCCCGCGCCACCCCATCTCAGGACAGAAAGGTTCCCTGGGTACCAAGACCCCATTTCACCTTCTACTACCGGCTCTGAACTCTCTAGGAAACCTGACTCCTGGCACACTCCTCTGAGCCTCCCTCCAGCCCTTAGTGAGGGGACTCCCCCCAGGGTGCTCCCTCCCATCCACAGATGCCCACATGCTTCATGTCACAGTCCCCTAGACATGCTAAACCCCACCCTGCTAAGCCTCGAAACTCCACATGCTGACAGGGAGTGCACCTGTCACTGAGGAGCAATTAGCACTTTCTCTGTGGTCATCAACCCCAATAGGGCAGTACCCACCAGGCAAGCTGGCCCCCTCACCTAAGTCCCTAGAAGCCTGACAGACCCTCAGGAACTGGAGGCTTTGTGTCTGTAAACTCCAGTGCTCCCTGACCTCCTCTTCTGCCCTCTTGACTCATCTTACACTCAGGGAAGTCAGAGTGGCTCCTGAAGCCATATGCTCGCAGCAGTGTGTAGGAATTCAAAGTCTGACTATTTCAAAGTTTGCTCTTCCCAGGTACCACTCTAGAGGCCCCTTCTATAGGTTCCATAACCATGGATTTAACCAAGCATGGATCAAAAAACTGAGAAGAAAAAAAAAACCTCTGCATCTGTTCTAAGGGGTATAGACTTTTTCGCTCAGCATTCCACAAATGTGACAACTATTTGCATGGCATTACACAGTATGAAGCAGCACATGCCATCTAGAGATGACTTACACAGCATGGGAGGATTGCATCAGCTGTATGCAGATACTAATTTGCTTTATATAAGGGACTAGAGTGTCCATGGATGTCTGGTACCCATGGGGGCTTCAGGGCCATCCCCTCTAGATATTGAGGGAGACCTGTGATGACAGTAAGGCAGAAAAGCAGAAGCCCCCAAGTGTCAAGCTCTGGTAACCCAGCCCCACTTTCCCCCAACTCTTTCAGCAATGGTAGGAATGGAGTCCAGGCCCTTCCATAGGTCAGGGAAGAGTTCTGTAAGCACAGTCCACAAGAAACACTAGTGTGTTTGTGTGTGTGTGTGTGTGTGTGTGTGTGTGTGTGTGTGTGTGTGTATGTGTGTACTAACTAAGGCCTAAAACCAGGCTCTTGTGCCTAAAGAGCAAACAGTCTGCCAAAAGTCTACATTCCCAGTATTTGTTTAACATTTTATTTATTTGTTTGTTTGTTTATTTATTTATTGTATTTTTGAGACAGGGTTTCTCTGTGTTGCCCTGGATGTCCTGGAACTCACTCTGTAAACCAGGCTGCCTCAAACTCAGAAATCACCTGCTTGAGCCACCACTGCCTGACCACATTTTATTTTGAGACAGAATTTTAGTAAGTTGCCAGGGTTGGCCTAGAACTCAGTCTGTAACCTAGACAAGTCATGAACTCTTCATCCTCCTGTCTCAGCCTACCAAACAGCTTGGACTACAGACCCATCTCACCACACCTAATACAGTACACCCTAGTACACCCTTTGTTCAGACCATGCCTTTAAATGCCTAGCAGCAGGTTAGGAAAAGCATTAGTCAGCATCCCTTATAGACACTGAGTCACAGCACTAGGGACAGAGCCCTCCGAGCAACAAGCCATCCCATCAAGAATCAAGGCCAGGTTTGTCTGAACCACCCTGCCTCCTTTTTCTCCCTCTTCCCAGCCCAGGGCCCTCAGCCTAGGACTCAAGTTCAGGCCTGGATCAGAGCCCCACCTTCTCGTCTGATCCTATTTGTCTCCTCCTGCCCACCTCCCCACCCACTCCACAAGTCCTTGTCTCTCACCTGAATTGTGTGGTAGCTTCTAAATGGTCTTCTTACACCGGGCATCCCTCACTAAGTCACCCCAGGAAGCCACAGGAGCATTTGAAAGCTCTAACTCTCCCAAGGGTTCCAGGTGTCCTTAAGCTAAATCTGCAACCCAAGGACCTCACAGGGCCCTGAGAAAACTGGCTTCTGCTTCTTTCTTGGGCCTTAATATCACCCTGGCCTTGCTCCTTTACCATAAACCCCAGTGGTATTCAGGGTCATTGAAGAATGGTTTGATCAGGACTCCAAACTCAGCTTGCTGTGTACTTCCCCAGCAGGGAGTGTCTCTCTGTTCACCCTTTTCAGGGGTTTGGTAACCGCCTCTCCCAAAAGTTCTTCCTAGCATCTAACCTTGAGTTGTCAGGCTATAGCCTAAGGTGGGTTTTTTTCCTGGCTCCAGAGGCTTCAGGGCAGGTATAAGAGAACCTGGGAAGCTCTGTCAGAACCAGCTTCCATTCAGCCTGGATCTCCTTCCTCAGGCCACCTTACCTTCCCCTTCTTGGTGAGGATCTGTTTATAATACAACCAGCCTTCTCTTCTGATGTCACTGAAGGTTGCATCTGAGAGGTCAGAGGCTGAGTGTCGCTTAGAGGGGGCATCAGCATCTTCAGAGGTGCCCCAGCTATCTAGAGACTGTAGGGAGGAAGCAGAAGGCAATTTAGGGTGGCTCCCATAGCACCGGAACCTCATGGACCACTGACAGCCACAAGGGCCTGGTGTACGTCTGTCCTGAACTCTGCTGTGCTGTGTGACCTCATGGGCCTTGCTTCTCCTCTCTGAACCATTTGTGTTGAGGTCACAAGACCTCATGAAGAAGCCAGGAAGGAGGAAAGGCCCTGATCTGCCAGCAGAACGCGTGCCTCCCCACGCTGGAAAAGCCAACCTAGGCCTTCCCTTAGTTTTACAGCCTTGAAGGAATTAGGAAACAGGGGAAGTGGTTATAGCAATAAGGAGTTAAGTAAATAGGAGGAGTGGGAACATCAACAATGACCAAGTAATGGTGGGACAGGTAGTCAAAGCCACCAGGAGTTAAACAGGAAGTGCTGGTGTCAACAGGAACCCAGCCTCAGAGCTGGTACATCCAGGGAGAGCTCATCAGCAAGCTAAGGGTGAGAAAGGGGAGCCAGGTGGCCATGTCCCTAAGGTGCTAAGTTAACAAAAGCCACGTGTGCTGTGCGTGCGTGTGTTCGAAGAAAGTGCACAAAATACCAAAAGGAGAAAGGAAACAGCAGCCATGGGGGTGTGCTTTCAGAGCAAGTCTCAGAGGCCTACAAAGGCCAGCAGTGGTACAGTGTTCCTAGCACTCTGAGGCTGAGGCAGGAAGGTTACAAGTTTGAGGCCAGCCTGGACTCAAATCCTGTCTACAAGGTCTATCAAGACCCTGGCTAAGAAAACCAAGGACTGGAGGGATGGCTCAGTTGTTAACAGCACTGGCTGCTCTTGAAGAGGACCTGGGTTCAGTTCCCAGCACCCGCATGGCAGCTCACATGACTGTAACTCCAGATCTGGGGATCCAATGCCTTTTTCTGACCCCCACAGCTACAGGCATGAGCATGGTGCAATGGTGCACATACATACACACAGGCAACACACTCAAACACAGCAAGAAAACAAATCTAAAATACATTTTAAAAGAATCTGCTAAGACCCATATTGTGGGGCTAACAAACACCAAAAGGTCCATCTTCAGGGGCTCCCACAACTCTGGCCTCCTCGGGCACCTAAAAATAAATAAATAAATTGTGGGAGAGAAGGGGAAAAAAAAGAAGGAAATTAGAGTTGGAAGCTAGGTGTGGTGGTGGCACACGCCTTTAATCCCAGCACTGAAGAGGCAGAGGCAAGGGATCGATGAGTTCAAAGCCACCCTGGTCTACAGAGTGAGGCCAGTGATAGCTATATAGTAAGCCCCTGACTCAAAGCAAACAGCAACAAAGAGTCGTGTCAGAGGCTTGTGCCTACAACATTTGAGCCCTTGGTTTCATTTCCAGAGAAGGTGGGGTGAAGGGGGAAGGGAGGGAGAGAGTGTGGGAGGGAGGGAGGGGGAGAGAGAGAGAGAGAGAGAGAGAGAGAGAGAGAGAGAGAGAGAGAGAGAGAGAGAGAGAGAGAGAGCCCTGTAGTTTGAGACTTTCCAGATTCAAGACAAATGCAAAGTCCTCAGGTGGGAGGAAGGTCACATGGGTGACATGAAGATGAGGGCTAGGAACCAGAGTATTTTGTTTAGGGGTCACAGGAATCACACTATGGAACCTAGGACATATAGAGCTGTCATCCTCTAGACACACACACACACACACACACACACACACACGCACGCACGCACGCACGCACGCACGCACGCACGCACGCACGCACGCACGCACATAAGTAAGCATGCATGCACGCACAAGTGCACACACGTACTTTGCTGGCTTACCCCATCTGTGAAGAAACTCCGCAGCATCCGCAGGCTGGGCACCCGGTTGGGAAGGCGCCTGGGGAGCAAGGACCCAAGGTGAGGGCTGTGGATGACCCTAATTCTCATCACCCACCCAAACCCATGGCTCAACCTAGGAGAGCAGAAACCACCCCACCCCAGACGGCCTCACCGGAGCACTCGGCCCTCATCCCGGAAAGTGTTGAGTCCATCATCACAGGACTTGGAGCGCTCTGTGGTGATGGCCAGTAGGTAGGAGGAGCGGCGGCCTGCCTTGATGCTGCCTGAAAAGGTGCCCACATGAGGTGTCAGAGTTAGAAAGGAGCAGGTTGGGAGATACCCTAGGAGCCCTCCCTTCCAGTCAGGGTCAGGAGTGGGGCTCTCCCATGGAGCCCCAGAAAACATAAAAACCACCCGGAAGCAAACCCACATTGGGCAGAAGACCCACAAGGACCAGGCAGCAGAAAAGGAGGTGACACAGGGCAGCAATACTCACTGCAATCCTGGGAGTAATGGCGGCTGAGAGCAAAGGTGAAGGTTGGTGAGGATGGGCTGGTGCCCAGCACAGGGGCTGAGTTCATGGCACTGGAGACTACTGCAGAGGCAGGGACATGCTTGGCCTGGAGGTCAATGCTGGGGCTGGTGGGCTCATCTGCCAGCAGAAAAAGAAGGTGTGAAGGACACAAGCTGCCTGGGGTGTTCAGTACCCCAGTCTTATCAGGCTTTGACACAAACAAGCTGCAAACCCCTCAACTCCTCTTCACTGGGGAGTTTCTGACCAGTGTCCTGAGTGCCTCACCCACCAGACTGTGGTCAGGGAGTATATCCTCTTAGCAGGGGCTGAGCCTCTCCTGCATCAAGGGCACACAGGAGTAGGACTGAGAACCCCTTCAGATTGGTGGCTTCTGAGGACAAGCATTATGGCTTCCTTATTAGACGGGCACCTGACAGTGGCTCAGCTGGGATTTACTGAAACAGGGATAGATCCCCATTGCAGGCTGCTGATGGCATCATATCGTGCTCGATAAACTTCTTCCTTAGTTCCCAGGCTGCTCAGCTACAAACCCAGTCCCAGGTCTTAAGCCCAATATCATCATCTTCCATTCCAGGCTTTCTCCAAAGCCCCCAGCCCAGTCAAGCCCAGCCTGCATCTCACAGCCCTAACTCTTTTCTCGTTCTTTCTGCACTCCCAATAAGGAGATAAGGCACCACCCTCCAGGCAAGCCAGGACCTGGGGATCACCCTGGCCTCTCTGCCTTCTTGCCTCCCCCACTCTACAGGCAGCCACCAGAGGATCCTCTGTTCTTAGGGTGGAATCCAAGCTTGGCCTTGGAACGCAAAGGACCACATGGCCTGGAAGAGCATTCTGCCTCTCCCACTATGTCAGCTCTGCATATTCCCATCTATTTTGAATATTCTTCCTCAGTCTACCTCAAATCCTTCTTAACCAAGGTGTTTTGCAAAATTTTCCCAGTGCCAGACACACCCATTTAGGCCACAGAGCTCTTCTCCATTCACAGAGCCTATCCATGTACTTTCTGTGTGGCCATCCATCCCCCAGGTTAGCCAGGGCCTAGCACAGTGCCTGACGTAAATATTTGTTGAAGGAATATAGGACAGGTGGGGGAAAAAACAAAGAATGAAAGACACAAAGGGTGGAAGGAAGATGATGAATGAATGAATGAACAAAGGAAGGCAAAAAGAAGATGAGGATGAATGAAGGAAGGAGGGAGGGAGGAAGGAAAGAAAAACTGGATGAAAAATGGCTGGAAGAATGAATAAGTGGGAGACAGGATGGGAGAAAGGCTGACTAAGGAATGGACAAACCCAGATGGCCCTAGCAGCACACAGCCCAGTCGTGAGCACAGTAGACAGATAGTGGGGACACAAAAGGACAGCTGCTTGTGACACCACTCACCAATGAAGGGGATAGATGCCAGAGAGTCTTCTGTAGTGGCCAAAGGGGTCACCTTCCTGCCGGGACGTTCCCCTCTGGCCTCTGGATCTGGGGACTCATCACCAAATCCCAGGTTCATCTGCCTTGCAGGGGTCAGCTGGACCTTGCGACCTGTTGGAGGCTTCTGCCTCAGGACCACCTCATCACGGTGATCGTCTACGGGAGGCTCCAGGGCTCGGGTGGTAGGTTCTGGCCGGACGACTCTAGGTGGTTCAGAGGCCTCTGGTGGGAACGGTGCAGGAGACTGGGCCAAGTTGAAGGAAGGAAGTCCCCCAAAAGGTGAGTCCCGGAAGGAGAGTGCGTGCAGGAGACCAGTCCGGCGCTGGAATGACGGGCTATAGCTCCTGTACCCAATGTACCCAATGTCATCCAGGCCCTGAAGACCAGATGGGGGAGGGGCCTGAGGCCCTGGCAGGTCCCGAGAAGGGCAAGCAGAGGTGCGGGCAGATGGACGCTGGGGAGCCCAACCACAGCGTTCAAGGCGAGGTGACACCAGTGCTCCTGGCCCTAGTGCTTCAGCGGAGCGGGTAGCCCGGCTCAGGTAATCGTCAGAGCGAGCCCTGTGCCAACCTTCCTGGCCCAGCTGGCTCAAGGCATCCTGGGAGGTGGAGCAGGGCCATGGGTGGTGGGTAGTCACATCCTCCAACCGGTCCTGGGAGGCACTGCGGGCCCGGGGTGGCATGGCTGGGCACCGTCTCTCCCCCGCCCTGCGGGGGATCTGATTTGACAGCCAATGTGACAGAGCCTGTTGGCACTCCAGTCTGCTGGGAAGCACCCGGCTGCCGGGCTCTGGGAAGGCACGGGGCGTCCGGGACTCTGACGGGAAGTGGGGAAAGGCACCAGGGCTTGGGCGGGGCTGGCTCATTCCCAATAAAGAGTTGTCCAGGTGGGCACGGGTGGCAGATGGGACACGGGACCCTGGGTCACTCCAGGCAGCAGGACTCCGGGGATCCGTGGGCAGTGCTGAGAGTGGCTCAGGCACCATAGTGGCCCAGGCAGAGGCCCGGGTTGGCGGGGCATAGGTCTTCCGGGGGTAGCAGAGTGGAGGTGGTTCTGGGATACTGCGGGCCTCTCCAGAATACGGCTCGTTGCCCTTCAGGTAGGCATCCTGGGAGTAGGCCTGGCCAGAAACAGAGGCACAGAAGCATGACCAGACTGGACTCAGAGGACAGGAATGAGACAGCCCTAGGATACCAAAGTCCTCAGAAGGAATAAAAGGGAGACAATTAGGTAGGGGCATCCTGAGTGGATGAGAGTATGCTCCAAGGAGATCCCTGAGGGAGGACAAAGAAATAAGAATCTCTCTCTCTCTCCCTCTCTCTCTCTCTCTCCAGATTTCTCTAAGACTTATAACAAGGACAGCCTTTAGCCACAAACATTCCAACATCTGTTTGCTAGGATCCTCCCCCATCCTGTCCTCTACAGCCTACTGTTCTTTTATGTCCAACAATGCCCACAGCTCCTGGAGTGTACTGGGGAGATGGGCAGAAATCTGTCAAGGTAGGAGAAAACAGTAGAAAGCAGGCTAAGGGGTGTGTCCAAGGAGGGTGGTCTGAGGGTGGGCAGAGGCTGGAAGAGCCCACTGTCCCTTCAATACGGGTGGTATAGCTGGGGCCCAGGGCTTGAGCCTTGGGGTGAACGTGACCACTTCTTGCTCCCCAAAAGATAGCTTAAGAGAAGGGGCTGGACTAGCTAAGGGGCCTTGGGCCACCTCCAGCCACCCATAGGCCTGGAATTTGGCACTGGCTGCTAAAGCTGACGCTGCATTGCTGAGGAGTGACAGGGCTAGCGCCCAGGCTCAGCCAAAAAAGGAGGCAGCCCCCCAGGGACAGCAGTCTTGTGTCCCTGGCCCAGCCCAGCGCTAGCTGAGCTGAGGGGGCCTGTCTCAGGGTGAAGAAGCAAAGGGTGGGAGGGTGAGCCCAGACACACACACACACACACACACACACACACACCACATCACACCACATCACACACACACACACACACACACACCACATCACACCACATCACACACACACACACACACACACCACATCACAGAGAGATGTCAAGATACACACCCTGGCACACACACACAACATACACAATGAGATACACAAATAACTACCCCTCCAGTCCCAAACACAAACATCATGTGACAAAGATCAGCTAACCACACCCCCGCACACTCGGGGCCCCTCCAATCTGGCATACTGGGCCAGCAACACATACCTCTCCCTCCTGCCATCCTGCCGGCTTCCGGGGTTCCCAGCATCACGGTGGCGGAGGCAGCATCCCGCCAACCTGTGCCTGCTGCCTCTCACCACAGCCCCTGCCCTGCTGGTTTGGGTCCTTCAGTCCCCTCACTCAGCGCTCCCCGAAGCTCCCCCTCTCCCCCACCCAGCTCGCTTTCGGCTGCCTGGCGGTAGGAGGAGGGAGGATGGGTGTGGAGGGGACTCGCCGCGTCGGTGGTGGCGTCAGCTGCTGCCGCCGCCCGATTGGCCTCCAGCCTTGGCTCCCAACCACAGGAATGCCTGGGCCCCACCCTCCGGCTGCCTGGAGATGGCGGGGTAGTGGAAGCTCCCAGATGTTGACATCTGGAGTTGGCAGCCCACTTGGGTCTAGGTCTAGCAGAGTTCAAGGCTGCTGCCCTTGCCATCCTGTGGACCTGAGAGCTGGCCTGAGCCAGGGCCCAGGGTCATGTCCTGCTGCTCGCTCCTAAGTGGCCTCGCCTCAAGTTTAGCACACAGGCAAGCTCTTTAAGACTTAGGGTGAGCCATCCACCTCTCTGAGCCTCCTTTCTTTCCTCTTCATCTCCAGGAAGAGCAAGGGGACATTTGAGGTCAGGAATGGAGGTTCCCAGGGAGGCATCATGCCAAGTGTGGCCCTGTCATTATAGTGACACAGACACAGCCAAAGCCAGCATAGCAGCTCGGAGCCTCTGGGGTTTGGCCCTCAGCCATCCTCTGAGGGGCAGTGACCTAAGGAGCAAGTAGGCTGGCATCTGGGTAGGATTCATGAGACCAAGAGCAGGACACTGGGCAAGGGGGGTGTTTCAGGCTCCAGTCATAGGGCTTTGGGTTTGCTTCATACAACACACGTGGGACACGCCTTTGGCCTTTGGGTGGCACCCTTCATATTATGTTCTGAGTGTGTGGAGGCACTGGGGGTGATGGGTTCAGAATTTATATCCCAGTGTGTCTGATTTTGAAATCCTGTGCTATCACTGAGCACAGGTGCCTGAGAGGGCCTGCAGCATGCTGTGACAGTTGTGGGCAGCACTGTGACAACATACTCGTGTGTACTTATATCACAGCACAGAATCCAGATGTGTGCAACATTTGTGTTACAAGACCAAGGCGCAGGGCTGCAGAGATGGCCCAGAGGTTAAGAGCACTGGTTGCTCTGCCAGAGGCCCTGAGTTCAATTCCCAGCAACCACATGGTGGCTCACAACCATCTATAATGAGAACTGGTGCCCTCTTCTGGTGTGCAATCATACATGCAGCCAGAACAGTGCACACATAATAAATAAAGAAATCTTTAAAAAAAAAAAAAGACTGACGTGCAAGTGAGACTGCTGTGAGATCCTGCTGTGTGCCACACAGGTGTTGTGATACACTGGCACAGACAGGGACACGGTGACACTGAGACAGGGAGAGGGTTGTTAGCCTGGGCCTGCAATGCTATGGAGCTGAGTCATACAGTGCTATGGGTGAGTGTCCTGATCTGTACTAAGTGGTATCTGTGACTGAGGGATGTGTTAGAGGGTGGTGTCTGGTATGTGCATGTGTGGACACAGCTCCAGAGCCATGTCCCCTTAGGCCAAGTGGGTAGGGGGTATCTCTCACAGCAACAAACAAGAACATGTCAGGCTGGCAGGGCCCGCTGGGTCACCCTTTCAGATACCCTGGCAGGAATCCTGCTTACCAAGGCCAGCACCTCCTCTCTCCCTAGCACAGAGCAGCCTTGAGTGAAGCAACAAGCAGCCCCAGCCCAGGGATGGGTCTGGAAGTCCCAGTTGAGCAATGTCAAGCTACTTCTTTCTCTTTTCTCCCATAAGGGCCCAGAAGACTGCTGGGCCCAGGTCCCCCATACAGACAGAGGGACTCACCAGCTGAAGGATGTCCTCATCCTTGGGCATGATGGAGAGCTCCAGGGTGTCATCACTGCAGAGACAGGGAGAGTCAAGCCAGAGGTGACAGGGTCTGGGGAGAGGGATCCAGCTGCAGTGTGGGAGGGGGAGTCTACATGCTACACTGGAAACAAGAAGGCCAGCCGCTCACCTGTTCTGGATCAGACCTATGACTTGGGAGTATGTCTTCCCAACGACGCTCTCCCCATTCACCTTCACCAGTCGGTCTCCTAGGGACAGGGAGTGGGACCACATGTGAGAGCCCAAAGCAGGGATGGAGGGTACCCTGTACCAAGCATGAACGATGGTGAGAGGACAAGAGCCTCCTTGGCATCCGGGTTCAAGAACCCCAACCCAGTTAGAAGGAAAGGTGGCCTCAGAGGAGTATGTGAAGCCACTGGGCAGGCTTACCTGTTCGAAGCCCTGCCCTGTGGGCGGGGCCACCATCCTTCACATTCTTCACAAAGATGGTGTCCATGGGCTCCAATCGGTGCCGGGGGGAGGGTCCTGGTGGGCATCAGCCAGGTTAGCTGGGGGTGGCTAACACCCATGCACAGCTATACATATAGGGGTCACACACTCAGAGGGTGGTCGCATACAGACACCAGCATGCAATGACCCGCACTCCCGCAGGACCTAAGCCCACAGTCACACAAGGTCCCACAACAGGAGGACACCACCGAGGACACACGAAGAGCTGTCCACAGCATTGAGCTGAATCCCTATCCTGTGCTAGAAGCCGGGTCCTTCCAGAGGTCACTATCAAGCAGACTTCACATACAATTCACAAGACAAAGGGGAATGCTATGCAGGAGGCCTCTACAAGGCTGACAAGATGGTTCTGTGGGGAAAGACATTTGCATGGTCTGAATTCAATCCCTGAAACCCACAGAAAGGTGGAAGGAGAGAGCTAACTCCACCAAGTTGTCCTCTGATCTTGACACACTCGGCATGGTACATGCACACTCTGGCATTATCCCAAACACACACACTGATAATGTTCAAAAAGAGAGCCCTGTCTGGGTTGTAGAGATGAATCAGCGGTTAAGAGCACTGACTGCTCTTGCACAGGGCCTGGGTTTCATCCCAAAACCCACATGGCAGCTCACAACTACCTGTAACTCTAGTTCCAGGGCATCTGGCACTCTCTTCTAACATACTAGGGCTCCTGTACACACATGGTTCACAAACATGCATATACCCAGGCGCACACAAACAAAATATTTTAATGCACCTATCCAGAGAGATACCCAGTATGCCTTCCCGCCCTTCTTCTTTCTCCAGGGTCAAGGGCTCCAGACAGAAGCCTGAGAACACTGGGATGGGCACAGGATGGACACTAACCCCATCACCTGCCAATAAGACTGCCCCACTGGAACTGTGCTGGGACAGAGGGCTCCTTCTCCTTCAGTACCAGGAGGATCATGTCTCCATAGCTGCCCACAGACAGAGGCAGGGCAGGAAAGCGCCTGCTTGGGGAGTCCAGCTTTAAATACTTGGGGAGCTTGAGAGCCAGCAAAGGACCCTTAAGATAGCAAAGGTGAGCCAGACAGTGGTGGCACACTCTTTTAATGCCAGCACTCGAGAGGCAGAGGCAGGCAGATCACTGTGAATTCGAGGCCAGCCTGGTCTACAGAGCTAGTTCCAGGACAGTCAGGGCTGCTACACAGAGAAATACTGTCTCAAAAACCCAAAACCAAACAAACAAAAAGACAGCAAAGGGGACAGTAAGGTGAGTTAGGCTCACATTTAAGACACACCTTGCAGGGCGTTGGTGGCACACGCCTTTAATCCCAGCACTCGGGAGGCAGAGGCAGGCAGATCTCTGTGAGTTCGAGGCCAGCCTGGTCTACAGAGTAAGTTCCAGGACAGCCTCCAAAACAATACAGAGAAACCCTGTCTCGAAAAACCAAAAAAAAAAAAAAAAAAAAAAAGACACACCTTAAGGCCCACTGTTCCTTTCGGAACCTCACTGTCCACTGTCTCCACCCACAAGATGAATCCATGCTCAGTCCACCCCAACCCTGATCCACAGACCCTGTAGCCTTGGCCTAGACTGAGAGAAAGTAGGGGGGGGGACCAGATGGGGATCTGTCACCCGGAATACCCAGTATCAGGTGGCTGTGGAAGGGACAGGCCCATAGGAAGACAACAATGAGAGGGGAAAACTGGGGAGGAATAACAGAGAATGAGGAGAATGCCTGGAGCTAGGCCAGCCAGGAACAGAAAGGAGAGACAGGGACAAGAAGAGGGTGGGGCCACTGGGGAGCAGGAGAGAAACTGAAGCCCTGCCCCACCCCTGCTCCTCCCCTTACCTCCTCCTCCTCCTCCTCCTCCTCCTCGGCCTCGGCCTCCATTCTCTTCCTCCTGCAGGGAACAGAGAGGTGGGTGGGCACCTGTTCAGCCCCCAGCAGCATCAGCGGCGTGCTGCAACTGAGCAGCCATGCCGAGTCATCCCCGCCTCTAACTCTTGTCTCCTTCCAACCAGCCAACGGCAAGGAGATGTTAGAGGAGTCTGGGTCGGAACAGATATCCCAGTAATATATACACACATCCTATTCTCAGACCTGCCAGTCCCATCACACTAGCATCCCAGGATTCCAGGAACATCCATTCTACCTGGGATCCATGCCCTCTTCCCCAAGGGAGGCTGCAATCCAAGGGAGGAGGTACCCAACACACAGGCAGAGGACTCAGGAGGACAAAGATAAGTCGCCTGACAAGTGTAAACAGGGCTATCTCTCTCAGAGAATGGGCTGGGAGGTCTGATTAGCAAGGGGGAGGGGTGCACACTTAGGGCTGGATGTGCTGAGCCAACACCAGCAAGGGGCAAAAGTCAGACCAAGCATTCTGGAAAGAAGAGGGGGCCAGGAAAGGACCTTTGATTAGCAGAAGTGGGTGTCAGGCAAGGGGTAGGAGTCTTGTAGCTACCTATAGGGGTTAAGGGAGAAGTGCAAGGAGGGGCAGGGGTCCATCCTGGTGAGGGTGGGCACTGGCATTGGGAGAAGAACCACAAGAAAAACAGAGACAGGCTGAGCCAGTGGGGGTAACATCTCAGAGGTGACAGGACCTTCAGGGTCATATTATCCATCCAGCCTTTCAGCAGCAGAACCGGGACCCAAACTCAGGGCTCACTGGCAGCCCAGTCAGGTCAAGGTGGGCCAGGAAGGAGCCTGGCCTCTGCCCAGTTCCCCATGGGAGGCGCATGCCCACTGATGTGAGCTGACAACATGGACAGCAGGTGGCAGAGGCAGACAGATGCACTTGGATGGCCAAGCTCACTGCAGGCTCCCAGGCAGAGAACTCTGGCCTCCTAACTGCCTCCGGACGAGAGCTTCTCTCAGTCCAGGGCAGGTTCTAGAAAGAGAGGGGGCAATCCTGGCTTCTCTTGCCCCAGAGTTGGCCAGTGACCCATGAGAAAGAGAGTCCACCATGCTAGACCACAGCCTCTGTCACTGACACTTCTCCACAGCGTCCTGAGAGAAGGTGACAAGAGCTAGAAAGAAGGAAAGGAAGGACTAGGAGTTCCAGGAGTAAAGGGGCCGGTGCCCTTGGTCACCTGCTGCATAGGCATAGTCACAGTCAGTGACAGTGATGATCCTGGTATCAAAACTTCATACACATGTGAAAGCCACAAAGTATGTGACAGACATGTACACACACCATAACACTACACCACACACACACACACACACACTGTTACACAGGTACAGACACATACAGAGAAACCTAATGCTTTGTGTGGCAGGTGGAGCCAAGGTACCCAAGCAATAATCCCCCAACAGTTGTGCAGGCTGATCCAGCCCTGCAGGAAGGAGAGAGGGGTTCGTCAACTCTAATAGACATGTGTCTTCTCTGCAGGGAGGGAGGTTGGGAGGTTTACTGCTGCCTGACTATCCCCCTGTCTTCCACACTCTTTGCCCCAGCTGGTGGCCTTGCATTGGCCTGAGAAGCTCTGGTTCTGCAATTCAGAGAGCCTGATGCATCTGTGTGTGGGATGGAAAGGCTCTTAGGGAGCAAGGCAAAGTAGCCCCCAGGAGAAACTTAACCACAGAGTGGTGAGAAGGCTCTAAATCCAACGACCAAATCTACAACAACACAGGATTGCGTTAGGACTAAGACCTGGGGGCCCTTGGACCCCTCCCCCAGGACACTTTCCAGCAAATAAGGGGAGTGGGAGTGGGGGTCCCTGACTCCTCGGCCAAGGGATGGAAAGAGCTGACCCAGGTCAAGAATCAGTGAACAAGTGAACAAGGAGCCCATTACCCAAAATGACTATTCCCAGAGACCGTGTATGTGTGTGGGTGTGTGTGCGCGCGCGTATGCGCACGCGTGTTTGTCTATGCGTGTGTGCGTGTTTATGTGTCTATGTGTGTATGTCTGTGTGTCTGTGTGTGTCTTTGTATGTGTGTGTCTCTGTGTGTGTTTGTGTGTCTCTGTGTGTCTGTGTGTCTTTGTATGTGTGTGTCTCTGTGTGTGTCTGTGTGTGTGTGTCTGTGTGTCTACGTGTGTCTCTGTGTGTGTCTGTGTGTGTGTCTGTGTGTCTACGTGTGTCTCTGTGTGTGTTTGTCTATGTGTGTGTCTATTTGTGTGCCTGTGTGTGTGTCTGTGTGTGTTTGTCTATGTGTGTGTCTATTTGTGTGTATGTGCGTGTCTGCACATGCAGACCTGTATATACGGACTTCTTACCTCTGCATCCCGGAACAACACCCAGTCCAGAAAAGTTAGGGAGTTTGTCCACAGTCACAGAGAGAGTCCTAGGTTCAGCTGGCACTGCCTCCTTACCACGCTCTTATGAGGTTCAGAAGGGAGGCAGGCTGGACCCCTGGAGGGACTCCTCTGACAGGCAGCTAGCAGAGGCCAACTGGCTTCTCTCCCATTAAACTCCCCAGAGTGGCCGGGCGCTGACATACCTTCAGGCTGCAGTGCACAGCTGACTCAGGCGGGTACACGATGAAGTGTCGCAAGGTGAAACCAAAGCCATCCTGGAAATTTTTGCGCAGCAGCAGTGTTCTTGGCCCCTGCCAGGGGAAGGGGCGCCCAGAAGAGCACCCATCTCGTGGGCCCAGTGGAAGCTGCAAGAGCACAGGGAGATGGGTGAGTGAGCATTCGGTAGCCTTTGTCCACAGCTCTGCAACTCCTCCAGCTGCCTGGGAGCCTAGGACCTGACAGGGACCACCAACCTCCACAGCCACAAGGGCCCAGGTCCCCTCACCATATCCTTCCTCTCTCACTCTCCAAAGCCTGACAGCTTCTCCCCTCTGAGTTTTTCCTTCAGTGCCCTCATGGCACCCCTGCCTCCCTGGAAACTGAGCCAGTACACATGTACTGTGTGCCAGACACTGCACACACAGCTTTTCCACACAGGAAGTTGTGCATACGACTCTCTATAACCCTACACATACATGCATGAACACACTCAAACACACACACCTTATGCGGACAGAACATACCACAAATACAGGCACACACACACAAAAAGTCACACATAAGCTGGATGGTGGTGGCACACGCCTTTAGTCCCAGCACTCAGGTGGCAGAGGCAGGAAGATCTCTGAGTTCAAGGCCAGCCTGGTCTACAAAGAGTTCCAGGACAGCCAAGACTACATAGAGAAACTCTGTCCCAAAAAACCAAAAAATAAACAAATGATAAAATAAAAAGTAACAAATGTGCTCACAGGCAGACTCACAGAATCATATGTATACACCACGCAAGCGCACAGGCATGGACGGACACAGGTGCACATAACCAGTCTTGCATTCACACATGTACACAGCACAGACCCACATGTCTGCATAGACTGGCACACAAATACACTCCAACAGCATGGGATCAAAAGCTCCAACTGGACACCAGGCCACTAAAGGGACTTGCTGAGGTTGCAAAGCTCAGCCCAAAGGCCAGGCTGGTTCACCAGAAAGGCAGATGGGAGATACTGCCCTCTGTTCATCCTGCGGGAATGTTTGGGATTCCCCTAGATGACATCAAAGGTTATCCAATGACAAGAGTTGAGGGGGGCCATATAGCAACACATCTGGAGCAGGAGGTAAGAGATGACAGACAGAGAAGACTTTGGTGTCTTTGGACACCAAGATAAACAGCCAGTAACAGGCGTGAGATAAATGGCGTGCAGAGAGGGTGACAGAAAAGACCAGTGCCAGGGGATAGGGTGTGAGGAAAGCAAGAAGCCTTTGGCAAACCCTCAAATACCCGCAGCCACTGGACAGCCTGAGCTAGTATTTGCCTCTGACCCAAAGCCCCAGGAAGCCAAAAGCTCCCCACCAGCCACTGGACAGCCTGAGCTAGTATTTGCCTCTGACCCAAAGCCCCAGGAAGCCAAAAGCTCCCCACCAGCCCCTTCAACAGGCTTCCAGCTCCTCCCTGGCCCTGGCAGGAATCTGAAGAAGAGATGAAAGGCCCAGGGCTGGTGTGGACGTGGGTGTACGCAGCTCCCGCTGCATGGGGAAGCGTCCCTCTGCTGGCTGGAGAAAGCTCACAAACACCTGACACACAGGCAGGACAAGAGGCCCATGTGAGAAACTGCCCACCCCTGCTCACCAAGTCAACAGAGGGAGAGCTCCTGCGGGTGCATAGCCAGGAGGCTTAGTCGCCATCCAGCAGGGTTAGGGAGAGAGCAGATTCTGGAATCTCAGTAAGTAAAAGAAAAATGAGACAGACACAATGGGTTTGCAGACTGTAGTCTCAGGGAACAGAACCAGGTGGAGGACACCAAACAGCTGAATGAGGCACCAGAAAAGGAGGCCTTCCACAGCCTAAGAAAACATAAGGGCTTAGGTAGGTTCTGAGCTCTCCATCCCCAGAAGGGTCAAGCAAGGCCTAGACTACTCCTAGTCCCTGTCCTTAGCAGGGACCCAGTGATGTCCCCTCAGTTCCTTTACTTGTGGCTATACTCTGACCTCTTTCATGGGCCCTACATTCATGGGGTCCAAGGAGCCTGTCGAACAGTCACTGGAAATTCCTTGAGATTTGAACACATCCCTCCCTGATTTCCCTGATAGGAAAGATGATTTCATGGGTTCCCAGAGCCTCTCCCACAGAAAGCCCTGCTCCCCCTCTAGTATGGGCTACCCTCCTTCCCACTCCCACCCAGGCTCAGAGATGAGGGTGTTTGCAGGGCCCATTGTTTTGCTGGTGCCCTGGATTAAGGTTTAAGCCACCAGCTGCCCCAGTGATGAGAAGCGGCTGGGACAGGTCCCCACATGTTCCCCTCCCCTCCCCCTACACATACATCCTGCCTAGAGCTGCCAGCTGCCTGGGGGTGCCACTCCCTGAGGGGACCTGCTTGTAATCCAGGACAGCGGGTATGCCTTCCTCTCACTGGTCTCTCCTCACCCAGCACAACAGCCCCCCCCCCTTATCTAAGCCTCTCCAAGTCCTCTGTTCTTTCCTCCCAGGTCCAGTCTCCCACTCCTTCCAATTAGTCTCTTGATAATGTCAGAAGTCGCCCCCTGTCCCCCTCCCCCATCCCCGCCAGCCACCACATCCCTATCAAAAAAGGAGACTCCACAGACCCAGTCAGGGCTGGCTGCTCCCCTGTGGGAAGTTCTTTTGGATTTAGCCTCAATCCTTCGTGTTACCTTATATGCCGGTTTCTGCTCCTCCCCTCTGACCTGGGACAGCACTGAGTCTAGCTCTCCTCTTGAGGGCGAGAGTGGTACAATGTACAGAAACAGAGGTCGGGCAGTGGTGGCGCACACCTTTAATCCCAGCACTGGGGAGGCAGAGGCAGGCGGATCTCTCTGAGTTCAAGGCCAGCCTGGTCTACAGAGCAAGTTCTAGGACAGCTAGGGCTGGTTACACAGAGAAACCCTGTCTTGAACCCTCCCCCCCCAAAAAAAAGGAGAGAGAGAGATCCAGCATTGCGAGCTAGGGAGATGGAGAAGTATAGTGCAGCTCCCCTAATTCTGATTCTCTGACACGGGCACACAGACAGGGGACAGAGGGGGGCCACAGGTATTGCTGATTAAGCCCTTCTGGCTGAAATCTATTTGCAATTACTCTCACCCTCTTGTCTGAAAACAAAGACATCCAGAAACTCCAACTGTTGTTAAAGAAGGACCAACAGCCCATGGAACACACGAGGCAGAAGTGGGCACCGGATGGATGGGCCACATCAGTATGACACTCCCCCAGCCCAACCCAACCCAGCATAAGGAGGTCTTTGCAGAGAACACAGTATTGATGCTGGCATGACACGCACTGTGACTCACGCCTACCAGCCCAGCAGATCCTGAACATCAAACCCCCCTTCCCCCGAGTCAGGCCACTGCCAGCCCTGGGAATCGCCCACTGCCTGCTGGGGGCCCATTCTGTCACCTCAACTTCCTCTGGCCACTAGGAAACCCTTAAGTGCCTCTGTGTCAGCAGCGTCCCTGCTGATAGGAAAGAAGATAGGAGAACAGAGTGGCACCCACTGTTCAGGTTAGTGACCCTATGCCTAGCTGGCACTGAGTCTCTGCCAGTCTGGATTCCTAGATATGCCAGCGACTCCTCCAGTCATCAGGCCCCATTCCATCCTTTCACTGTCTGTAAACCAGGAGGGCTGAGACCACAGGTACCTTGACCCAGACTCCAGGTTCCACGCAGTGCCGCTGGGAAAACTCCCACATAAACGCTGCCACCTCACCCTGACTCTAGATGTCCGTCTAGAAAAGCAGGACGCCCTCAGCTCGAGAGTGGGTTACCCGAGCGCCCACAGCCCCTGACATCCAGCTCCCACCCGACTCCAAAGCTGTTGCTCACCCTGGCCGGACGCAGCCCGGGTGCTCGGCGGTCGCTGTGGCTCAGACACGGCAGCCAGAGGCAGCGCGGCTCCGGGGCGCTGCAGTCCACGCCGACGGCTCGCTCCCAGCGCCAGCCCTCGACGCCCGCGCGCTCCACGCGCCACACGGCGCTGCCCACCAGCGCGGCCTGCGGGGACCCCCGAGCTCGGCAACCGTCGCGGCCCCAGCGCGCACCAGGCCTGGCTTCTGGAGCAGGACGCGCTGTGCGGGATTCCGTGAGTCGGCGCCCGGCGGGGGACGTCCTCGGACCCCCGCGCGGCAGGCGGAGCCCAGGAGTCCCAGTCCGCCCCCCAGAGCCGCGGGCTCGAGGCCCAGAGGCCCCGAGGGGGCGGCCGGCCCGCGCGGACGGCGGCAGGACGGCTGGAGCGGGGCCGCGCCTCCTGCGCCGCCCGGGTGAAAGCGCCCGCCAGAGCGGGGCAGGGACACGCCGACAAGTCGCTGGGACAGACGCCTCCCCCTCCGGGGCGGCCCCGGCGCCACGCCAGCCCACCCTCCGCCCCGCCAGAGGTTTTGAGCGGTCCCTGCTGAGGCACAGCACACACAGATCACACCATGCAAACACAAGGACCCACACTGCTGGGCGATCACACTATGGGCCCATTGGCTTCACATTCCTGCAGAAACATAGTCTGGCTGTGTGCCTCACAGCATCCCTTCCACTTGTCCCTCGCAGACACACTTTCCACACAGACCCTCAGTGTGGATATCACACCTTTGGACATCCTCCCATGCAAGCATCCCTCCCCAATGGGAACACATGCAAGCACAGCCAGACCTTTACAGACCACAAAGCAATGCCCGTGTAACCACATACAAGCCGGCTGGTGACAGGCACACACTGCATCAGACATTGTGCTCTTCAAAGAGAACACACACTGTCAGTCCAGAGTGAGGTGTGGCAGAGTGTACAGTGCACCTTCGGGCTACAGAGACCTCACTCCAGTCCCCCCTTCCTCGGGACCCTTGCCCATGAACCCTGGTGTCACCAAGCTGAGAGGAGGCTCCCTCTGCCACCTCCAGAGTGGGAGTCAGATGGGAAGCTGGCTGATTCCAGACACTGCTCTCTCCCCCTTCCTGGCTCTCCAGGCCTCACCCTTCCCCCAGCAGAGGCAGAGCAGGCAGTGGCTTTGGGCGGTATTCTCTACTGCCATCCATACCCCGAGTTCATGGAGGCATTTGTCACAACAACCACCACTACAGGACAGTCTATGCACAGGGAGGGAAATGCCCTGCAGAAGGGGCACAAGCCCAGAGCCCATCTGAGAGAGAGAGAGAGCCACAGGCCTGGGCTGCTTTCAAGCACTTATCTGGCCAGCCACTATCCTCATTTGCCAGGAAGGTGGCCCATGTGATAGGCAGCTCCCGAAAAGGCAGAAAGGCATGGCAGAGGACGGGAGAGCGGGGAGTCGGTGGGCAGGATGGAGGGAAGGAAGAACAGAGGAGGAAGGGTGAGGGTGAGGCCCAGGGTGGGGGGGACCGAGTCAGCCAGAGAACGGTTTTGTTCTCCTGTTTCCTGTTTGCTGCTTGTGGGGCCCATGCAGGAGCTGGACCCCCACCTCCACCCTGCGGAAGCCCGACGGGAAGAGAAAGGCTGCCATGAGCTGAGTCAGGACTCTAGAAGAGCAGGAAAGGACCAGTCAGGGACAGCGGGGCAGCCAGGGACGGTGAACTGAGTCCACGTTCTCTGCCCTCCTTGTCACTTCCTCCCAAAGGCAGACATTCATAGATCAGGGAGCCATATGTCCTCATCCATGCTGATTCTGGGGCCCAAAGTAGAGGGCAGACACACAAACGTGCTTCCTCCCTTCAGGCCTCCTCACTAAGCCCTCCCAGCTGCCTAACCGCCACCTTCGGGAGCCCTAGCTGTCCTGGATAGCCCCGGTCTGCCTGCCTCTGCTTCTGCCACCATGCCAAGCTTGTTTTTAAGTATGTGTATGTGTTCATGAGGGCGCACATGCCACTTCCCTAGGAGGTCAGAGGGAAATCTCCACTGTCGGTCTTTGCGTTCTGCATTGTGGCTCCCACATAGACTCCGAGGGTTGGAATCCAGATCCCACACTTGTGTGGCTGTACCTTTACATGCTAAGCCATCTCCCTAGCCCCCAACTGCCTTCTTTTTTGCTGCAAGCCCAGGTCTTGCATTTAAGCAAAGAGATTCTTCATTCTTTCACCCTGTGAGCCTCTCATGACTGACCAATGGTGAGTGTCTAATTAAGACTGGAGGGACTGGGGGCCATAGGGAGGGCAGAGGCACGTAACATTGTGTCCAGGCCTGCAGAGACCTTGAAAGAGACCAGAACCTCCCATGTCCACTTTCTGTCTTTTAACCTGGCAGATGCAGAGAAGGCTGCCTCGGCAGAGAGACATGGAGAGAAGGGAGACAAGGGGGGAGGGTTGTATAGTGCACACAGTAGGGCCTCAAAGGTGGGCCACAGCAAGAAATGATCTTCTAGGCCTGGGGAGCCAGCTCCCTCCTGTTTCCTCTGGGAAAGGAATGTGGGGTGGGCCCCAGGGCCCAAGGGGGAGGGGCAAGCCTGGGAAATACCAGGCGTTGCTGAGATTCTATTCCAAGCCTTCCTGCCCAGTGCGTCCTCCCCCCACACCCTGCCCGCTTCCTCCCCCACTGCCGGAATCACGCACTGGCCAGCCTCTCCCAGCCCCCTAAGTGGACCAGCTGGCAAAATCTATTCCACTTATCTTCCTAACCCTGTCCAGGGGCTCAGGACAGCACCCCTAAGGAAGGGCACCCAGAATTCTAAAAAGTAATTCTAATTATGATCCTTCTCTAAGTGCTGGATATTCCCCATGACTTTTTTTTTAGGGTGGGGGGACAGGATATTGCTATGTGCTCTAGTGGCATAGAACTCTGTATACCACCCAAGCTGGCCTTGAACTCATAGTAATCCCTCTGCCTCAATCTCCTGTCTGTTGGGATTACAGACATTTATATCCATTCCTGGCTCAGAGAGGGGTTCTTAGTACTTTACTTTTCTTTTTTTAGGAGGCAGGGTTTCAATGCTGGCCTTGAACTCTCTGTATAGCTGAGGGTGACCTTGAACTCCTAATTCTCCTCTTTCACCTCTCAAAGTTCTGGGATTACAGATGTGTACCACCATACCTGGCTCCCATTTTTAAAGACTTCTTTTTATTTATTATTTTTTTTAATTATGAGTGTGCGCGCATGTGTGTGTATGAATACAGATTCCTAGGAGGACTGGGGAGGGCATCGGCTCCCCTGGAGCTGAATACAGACAGCTGTAAGCCATCCACATGGGTTCTGGGAGTCAACCAGAGAGTTCTGCTCTTAACCACTGAGCCATCTCTCCAGGTCCCTCTTCCCCCTATTTTTGAGACAGGGTCTCAATGTGTGGCTCCAACTGGCGATGAACTCACAGAGATCCACCTGTCTCTGCCTTCTGTGCTGGGACTAAAGGCGTGAGCCACCATGCCTACCACTCCCCCTTCCCCCTTCTCCCGCCCCATTTTTAAAATTACAATGACACTCAAGAGGGCAAGGACAGAGAAAGGGAAGGCCTCACTGTTGTGTCATCAGGGTATGATCCCACCCCCAGATCCCTCTACATTACCTTCTGGGTTATCCATTCAACTACCCCACCCAGAGTGGTGCCATGGGCCAGAGTAAGACCTCTGGGAAACTTAAGGCACACACAGTCCCTGTCAACAGGGCCCTTCCATCAGGAGGGTCCCCCAGCTCCAGACTCAGCCCCAGTCAGCTGCTCTCATTGCCACCCTCAGGCAGTCCTCACACGCAAAGGGGGCTCCTTACATGACATCAGGGGCCTGGACTTCTGAGAGGGGCAGTAATGGTCTCCCAAGCTAGACCTCCAGGAGAGGAGGGTGGAGAGCAGAGGAACCAGGGAAGGGGAGGAGAGCCGTCCGGAGCTCAGGGGTCAGGGACAGAAGGAGGGAAGCTGATAGCCTTGCCGAGCCTGCAGCTCAGGAAGCCAGAGACAGGGCTCAAGGTCAGTCCCGCCTGTTCTTCCTTCCTCTGCTTGCCCAGCGCCTCCTCCCAGACCTTAGGTCCCAACTACAGGTGACCAACAAGGGCCCCACCCCCAGAGAATCATCCATCTGGTCTCTCACACCACCAAACACAAACCCAAAGCTGTCTACAACCTCACACACATGGAGAAATCCCCAGCCCGGGCTATCCTAGGCATGTGGGCATGTGATAAACAATGCGGGCCACTGGCCTAGTCTCCTCCCTCCAGGGCAGTGCCTCCTGGGCCTCCTCCACCCTTTAGCCCCGTTCCCATCCCAGTTCCCAGCTTCAGTAGAGCAGAGGCCCCTCCTGACAGGCCCTAACAGGCCAAGTTGACAAGCAGGCCAGGCAAGCTGCAGCTCCCGGCCCCTCCATTGACACACCATGAGCAGCAGCCAGGAGCTTGGGACCCTGTGCTGCTCTAGGCAGCTAAGACTAGGCGATTCAAAAGTCTTCCTGGCCTATGCTGTGTCTCTCAAACCACTGTGCCCAGGTTGGGGTGGTCTGTGGACACACCAGCCCCGCCCCCCTCAAAGTGGGTCACAGCCAAGAAAGCCTAGAGCAAGGGCAGAGAAGCATGTTCCATGCCTGACATCCAATCTGTGAAGGAGGGACAGGGACAGTCCCATACAGGGGTTAGCACATGAGCCTGGAGTCCTCGATGAAAAATGGAGGTGGACAGAAACTTTCACCCAAGGGAGGTTGGGAAAATTAAGTCAACTAAAGAAAGTCTTAGCTGGGTATGGCAGTACATACCTGTCACCTCAACACTCGGCAGGCAGGAGGACAGTGTGGGGCTAGCCTGATCTATACAGTGAGTGCCAAGCCACACATGCCTACACAGGGAGACAATTTAGAAAATTAAGAGTCTCAGTGGGGGCCCAGAGCACTGCAGGAGTTTGAAATTCAAGTTGTTTAATAACCAGACATGTAGATACTTAGCTACGTTTGCACAAAACATAGTGGCACAGCACACACTCTCAGAGCTAGGCACTCCACTGCACAGAGTGGTGCCACGGTCCCGCCCACAACTGGCTTTTTGTTTGTTTTGAGACAAGGTTTCTCTGTGTAACCACTCTGACTGTCCTAGAACTCCCTCTGTAGACCAGACTGGCCTCGAACTCACAGAGATCCACATGCCTCCGAGTGCTGGGATTAAAGGTGTGAGCCACCCCACCATCACCCTGGCTGACTAGAGGTTTTTATGGGCTGAGAAACACTGACTTCCCTCACGGTGGGTGGGGGGGACACAGACAGGGACGGGACACAGACCGGGCTTCTAGGCCCTTTGGGAATGAGCAATATGAGTCCCAACGTGGAGGCTGCTCCCAGCAGATGAGGAACAGGGAAAAGGTGCCAGGCTGGCAGACTACCCCCCAGCGGGAGAGCTGTCACCAGCCTCGGTGACGCCAAGGGAGAGGGGCCCAAAGACAGAGTCTTTGCTCATGGTGGGAAATGAGCACTTATAAAAGAGGGTGAGTCTGGAGTCAGCCACAAAGTAAACACCCAGGCCATTGCCAAGGCAACCACAGGCAGTGTGGGACAGGGCCCACGAAGTCCCCTCCACCCTGATCCACTCCACCCAGATGCTCCTGGGCTGTCTTAGGTCTTCTGAGGGTCCTTTCTGGCTATACCTCCTCGACTCAAACTGTCAGCTCCTGAGAGTGATGGCTTTTGCTTCACAGCCATGTTGGGGTCTCTGAAGACCAGACCAGCATCTATTTCTCTGTCCCTAGGGAAAGGAGAAAGAGACTGCCTCAGGGTACCACTACAGCCCCCCTAAGAATGAAGGCCACTGTTTTTCAGAAATGGATTTGCCCTGGACAGCCTTTGTCCAGGGTAGACTTTCAGAAATTCTTAGGCTGGAGTGAGAGCTCAGTCAGTAAAGTACTCATCCTGCAAGCATGAGGACCTGAGTTCAAGCTCAAAGAACTTAAAAAAAAGTCCAGATGTGGCAGTGTGTTCTTATAATCCCAGTACTGGAGAAATTAGAGACAGATGGATCCCTTGGAGTTTACTGATCAGCCAGCCTTAGCCTACTCTTTGAACTCCAGGAAAATGAGAGATCCTGTCTCACAGACAGACAGACAGAGACACAAAACAAAGTCTAAGGCTAGAGAGATGGATGGCTGAGCGTTAAAGCACTTGCTACTCTTGCAAAGAACTTTAGTTCAGCTCCCACCACCCACATGGTGGCTCACAACTCCAGTTCCAATTCAGGATCTGACATCCAGAGTCACTGGGCACACATGTGTTGCACATACTAATACACATGAAATAAGCTGTCCTGGAACTTACTATGTAGACATAGATAGGCTGGCCTGGAACTCAGAGATACACCTACTTCTGCCTCCCAAGTGCTGGGACTAAAGGGATGTATCATCATACCAGGCAAATAAATAAACTTTTTAAAATAAAACAATTTAAAAAACAACTAGGAATGGCAGCCAAAGTTTTCTTCTAGCCTCTACACAAACGCATGCACAAGTGCGCCTAGACACACACGTGTGTGGGCACACACACACACACACAAACACACACACACACACTTTATGGCAGGAATGTTATCCCAGCATTCAAGAGGTAAAAACAGGGAGATCAGAAGTTGAGGCCAACTTCTGGTACTTGAGACTCTGTGCGAGAGTGGTAGGGGAGGGAGAGGGTCATGTGGATGCTCAGAAAGAATGTGGGGAAACTGAAGTAGAGGGAATATATATATCTTATATGTCATAACTAACATATATATCTTTTTTATAAATTCGTTTTTAAAGCATTTATTTATTATGTATACAGTGTTCTGTCTGCATGTATGCCTGCAGGCCAGAAGAGGGCACCAGACTACATTACAGATAGTTGTGAGCCACCATGTGGTTGCTGGGAATTGAACTCAGGACCCCTGGAAGAGCAGCCAGTGCTCTCAACCTCTTAGCCATCTCTCCAGCCCCAACACATATATCTTTTTTTTTTTTTTTTTTTTTTTTTGGTTTTTCGAGACAGGGTTTCTCTGTGGCTTTGGAGGCTGTCCTGGAACTCGCTTGGTAGTCCAGGCTGGTCTCGAACTCACAGAGATCCTCCTGCCTCTGCCTCCCGAGTGCTGGGATTAAAGGTGTGCGCCACCAACACCCGGCCCACATATATCTTATATGTTATATATTACATATATAATGCAGCTGATGAGGGGAACAGTATGAAGCTTCCATCACAGTCTCAGTTCCACTTCTGAGCATAAACTCAAAAGCACAGGGAGCACTATATTCACATGTTCACAACAGCATTCCTAGCCAGCCGTGTTGGCTCCCAGCACCCATATCAGGTGGCAACTTCAGTTAGAACTGACACCTCTGGCCTCCGTGGGCACTTGCACTCACATGTACATGTCTACACCCCACACAGACACATAGACATGATTTTTAAAAACTCTTAAAAATGTAGTTGGGGAGGTGACTGCACAGACCTTTAATCCTAGCACTCAGGAGGCAGGAGCAGGCGAATCTCTGTGAGTTCAAGGTGTGTGCCACCTCTGACAGACTGGGGCAAATGTTAGCAGCAGCTGGAATGAAACACCCCTTATATCTGGAGCAGGTGGCCTAGGATGCTGTATACACCTGGCCTAGAAGGCCCCTAGCCTGGGTGGCCTAGGCCTGGATAAGCACCTGGGGATCCAGACAGGAGCTCCACACTGAGGAAGCTTCTGGGCTGCCAGGGACCCTGACACACACGGAAAGGCCCTGCTATTGATGGGATCCTTTCCCTTGGAAAACAAACCAATGGCCCCGACACTCTTCTCAGCCCAGCCCCATGCAGAGGTAGTGGGACTGTTGAAGAAGTTTCTGGCACAGTGTGGGACTCCTGTCTGAGATGGAACCTTACAGAGCACACCCATCTGGGCTAAGCCCCAGTGAGCCCACCGTCACCTGTAACATACACAAGGGTGTGCCCACAAAGGTCCATCCCTGTCTTTGCCTGCTGCAAGGATCCTAACTGCACACACACTGCAGTTTGTCAGTGCCACAGCCAGCAGAGCCCCCTGCTGGCTCACGCATGTCACCACATCAGCTCACCTCACTTGGAAATGAAAGGGACAGGGTGTATCATTCCAGTGGCCTGTCCCCCACCCTGCATTCTCCAGGACTCTCAGCCTCAACTGGCTGAGGCAAAATCCTGTCCCGTCCCGTCCCGTTCCCCCCCCCCACACACACACAGAAAAATTCCTTACAGGAGAAAAGGTTTTCTAAGGGACAAATCATGTAAAACCTTTGGTCCGGGAGTACCAAGGAGGCCTAATTCCCTCTCCTGAAGAGACTGAGACTCCAGTCAGTCATTCCTGTCCTGAAGGCAGGAGCTGCCTGAAGTAGCTCTTCTTTGTGATCATCTCACCCATCCGTCCCGGGACAGCTCATTGGAGACAGACTGGAAACTCAGTGTGAGTCACCCCTCCATGCCTGCCCCCACCCCCAGTTCTTCCTGTTGTCTTTCCACCTGGGCAGAGACAACAGGTGCACTCACTGGTTTCTTGAGGGCAGAGGGACAGCTCAATTCCAGTCCAGTTGAGACCACATTCCCTCAGAGGGCAGGTTTCAGCAGATTCCTCACATTTCCCCCAGGGCATATGGGGTTCTCTGCAAGAAGAGGCTCTTAGCCTCTCCTCTGAAACCACCCACCCCCTCACCTTAGCCCTGCCCAACCTGCCCAGGCTGCTTCTGTATTCCCTCTTATGCTGGTTCTACCTCTGAGCAGAACGTCTCCCTGGTCTAGTCTGTGCCACGGTACAAACAGCCTGAGTCGTTGAGGGGATGGTCAGGGTTATAATGGCAAATGCCCTCCACTGTGCTCCTGACTATGCCAGAGTTGGGAGAGCTTCTAGGTTGGAGACCAGTGGTCAGAAAGGGACAGAGGGCATCTCCTATGTCCAGACCCTCACCTTCAGTCAGCCCGGCTCTGCCCTCAGATGTGTAGCCACAGGCACAACAGAAGCAGATGGCAGGCTCCCTGCACACACAGCACCTTGGGAACCTGAATGCTGCCACCCATCACCACCTTGTTCCCTGACCAAGGCCACAGCTGGATAGAGAATTTTACACACAACCACGGGACACTGAGGGGGGCGGACAGAAGGCTGGGAGAAAACGTCCACCCCAGCATTCAAGAAGGGACACCTGAATTAGCACCACATTCACTTCGGTCCTTTTCTAGGTAACATCACGGTTGTTGATGAAATTCACACAGGTCTTCTTTGTTCAGCAAAGTGACTGGGAAGGCATTCTAGGAACAGATAGGTGGGAGGTGTGACCACCCAACCTTCTGCCACCATTGGGGTGAGCCCTGCCACCCTAAGGCCAGTGAGCCATCCACTTCCCAGCCTTCCCTGCTCTGGGCTGCTTGGCGCTCCCTCTGGGAGGTCAGTCTAGGAGATAATATTTTGGCTATCAGGCCCTGGAGGACACACCTCCAACCTCCACACACCACACCCCCTTCCCTGTTCTCCAGTCACCCCGGCCTCTGGCCTCCTTCCAGTTCCCGTGAGCACCCTGCACCCTCCCAGCATGAACCACTACAAACCGTGTTTGGAATGTTCAGTGGCCTTCAGCTCCCTCCCTGCTTCCCCAACCCTCAGTCAAATTCACTCCTACCCACCTTGGAGCTTCCAGCATTAATGTCTGGCAACACACCAGCTCTGGGTGGCTCTGCTGGTAAAGGGAATTGCAACCAAGACTGAGGACTTGAGTTTAATCCCTGGGACCCACATGATAGAAGGAGAGAGCTGACCCACAAGCTAGCCAGCCTCTGACCTTCACATGTGTCCTTCCATGCCACACAAAATAGATGTTCTTTTAAAGTTACTTCTTCACACACACACTGCCTTGTGCTCAGTGCCAGGTCTCTGGGCACCTCCTCAAGGGATGTCTGTTTATGAGGCTAGTGTGACCTACATCCCCTTAGCTGTGGGTCCCGGAAGGTCAGGACAGTGTCTGCTTTGAAGGGAAGTATGCAGCCTAGGCTGACAGCATCGTGATGCTTCTGAACGGGGCAGAAGGGTGTGTGTGTGTGTGTGTGAAGAATGCTCTCATTGCCTGGCTGTGGTGGTGCATGCATTTAATCCCAGCACTCGGGAAGACAGAGGCAGATAGATCTCTGTGAGTTCCAGACCACCCTGGTCTACAGAGTTAAGTTCCAGGACAGCCAGAGCTACACAAAGAAACCCTGTCTCAAAAAGGTGTGGGGAGCCAGGAGGTGGTGGTGCATGCCTTTAGTCCCAGCACTTGGGAGGCAGAGGCAGGCAGATCTCTGTGAGTTCGAGACCAGCCTGGTCTACAAAGTGAGTTCCAGGACAGCATCCAAAGCCACAGAGAAACCCTGTCTCGAAAAACAAAACAAAACAAAAAGTGTGGGGGAGCTGGAGAGATGGCTTGTCAATTAAGAGCACTGGCTGCTCTTCCAAAGGACCTGGGTTCAATTCCCAGCACCCACATGGTATCTTACAACTGTCTGCAACACCAGTTCCAGGGGATCTGACACCCTCACACATACATACATACAGACAAAACTCCAATGTACATAAAAACAAATAAATCTTTTAAAAAATATTAAAAAAGAAGAATGCTCTTATCACTGGGGTGTCTACTTCTGTCCCCTGGGGGCCCACCTGGGACAGAGACTGCTTCAGATCTTTTTATTGTTTTCTTTGAGACAGGGTTCCATGTAGCCCAGGTTGCCTCACACTGTGTAGTAGCAAAGGGTGGCTTTGAACTTCTGGTCCTCATGCCTCTAGCCCTCAAGTATTGGGGGGAATACAGGTTTGTGCTACCACACCCATGCTTCCACTCTTTGTTCTGTCTTGGTGGGAACAACCAAAAGTGGGAGCGTTGAAGTCCAGGGTAAGGGGGGGACAGGGCACACAGACACAGACAGGAAGTCTGCGTTCATCCTCTGTAGCCACGCCTTGTCCTCACATTCGGTGCTCCAGCCTCCAGCTTCCTCACCTGGTCTCAAACACAGCACCCACCCATCTCTGCCACAGTCCCGTCTCCTTCCCACGACTCCTGACTGTCCTCCCCATCCTCACGGCAACCTGGCAGCTGAAGGGTGACCCATGTCTGTCAGATTCCTGCCAAGAACATCTATCTCCCTCCGCAAGCCAAGCCTAGGCTCTTGGCCACGTCATCTCAAGCCTCATCTCTACTATCGCTAAGTCTTCTAGGCCCAGAACAAAGGGACAGCTGCTGTGGGCCCTTCGTTTCCTTATGTGTACAGACTACCAGGAGGCAGCTGAGACGTCAGATAATTGTAGAAGGGCTGAAGGGATAAGGTGGAAGAGCAGGGAGGAGGAGGGGACAGGGGAAGGCAGAGAGGGACGGTCCAGCCAGATGTGAGGAGCGACAAATATGCGAAGTACGCCTGCCCCGGAGCTATGAATAGTGCAGCCAGCCTACCAGCCGGGTCGCTGTCCCCGCCCCGCCCCACGGAACAAACTGCACCGGGCCTGAAACGAGGTGAGCGCCCAAGGGGCTGAAGCGACTTCTGCTGGCAGATGAGCCCTGAACATGAGGAGGGGCGTGGTCATGCAAATTAGGACAGCAGGCACCTCTGATTGGTGGGTCCCTGCCTATCGGAAGCTTGCGCGGAACCGTCACTCTACCTAAGGCAGCGCCCATAAGCCGGAGGCTGTGTCTCCCAAGCCTGTAGGCCCCTTAGGGTCATCATCAGTCGGCAGTCACCTCAGAGCGGAATCTCAAAGATGCCACGGGGCAGCTGGAGACCTCCCATTCCTATCACTGCCCAAATAAGGCTCTGCCTCCTTAAGACGCCATCCCTCACTGCCTTAGCCCCAGGTCAGCCTCGCTTTCTTGGAGCTTCCAAGTCTGAGCTCACAAACAGCTGAGCACTTAGGAAATGACATGTAAACCAGTCCCTGTCCCAGAGGTATACACATTAAGCTTAAGGACAAGAGAATCCATCTGTGGCCCTACCCTGGCCCCTGTTTGTCCCCAAACAATTCAAATATCAGGGACATAAGCTAGGACAATGGAAAGGTTATCACCAAGCGGGGCTCACCCTGGCTGGGCTCAGTCTCCACTGTGTATCCTGTCTCATCATTTCCCTCTCCAAGCCTCCATCTCCTCAGCTGTAAGGGGCTCCTGCAGAGGTTCAGCTGAACGCCTGGCATCTAGGAGCTGCTCAGCAAGTTTTAGTTCAGCAAGCCCCAAAGGAGCTGCAGGAATTAAAAGCAGTCCAATTTTATAAAGATCAAAGAAGTAGACATGCAATAAACAAAGCAGATGTGGACACAGGGATCAAAAAAATGCCTAAGCTGGGGATGCCTCTGTCCCAGAATTGGAGATGGGTGTGGAGGACAGGGATCACTGAGAGAAAACTCAAGGCCTGGGAAACATAGAGTTCCAGGCAAGATTGGACAACTTAGTGAGACTCTGTTTCAAAAAACAAAACAAAAACAATGGGCTGAAGAGATGGCTCAGTGATTAAGAGTACCAGCTGCTCTTCCAGAGGACCTGGGTTCAATTCCTAGCACCCACATGGCAGGTTACAACCATATAGAATTCCAGTTCCAGAGCATTCAATTCCCTCTTCTGACCTCCTCAGGAAACACACACACACACACACACACACACACACACACACACACACACACACACACACACACACACAGGAGGAAGAGGAAGAAAATAAGATAGCTTAGTTTAGGGGCTGGAGCTGCAGCTTGGTGGTAAGTCCCTTCATCTTAGCCATAGGTTTGGAATTAGACCAGTGAAACAAAGTTGGTCATATAACTAAGTCCCATTGCAACCTTACCAGCAACCGTTTTCATCTTTTTTGTTTTGTTTTGCTCTTTGAAACAAGGTCTTACCAATACAGCCTTGGCTAACCTGAACCTCTCTCAGTAGACCAGCCTGGCCTTGAACTCACAGAGATCTGCCTGCCTCTGCCTCCAAATGCTGGTGATGTGCACTATCGCTGAAGTAAGTAATAAAAGCACCACCATGCAAGGTCACTCAGGATCTAAATTGAAAACTGGGCTTTTCTAGATCCTTCAGTGCCTTTAGTCCCCCTTTCTGTGTCTGCTCCACATTGTTCCTTTGGTCTGCCTGGGTCCTTTTTAACACTGGTAATTTAGGAAAGGGGGCCATGGGAACATTCTGGACTAGCGGGTAATAGAGATGGGAATCTCACAAGCCATGTTTATAAAATCTTAGTGGAGCCTTTTTGTCTGGCTTTTGGGCAACAGGAAACACAGACAAGAAACCCCTTGAGGGCAGGGCTGTGTGGAGCCTAGGGTGCTTACAAGTAATGATCACCCCCCAAATGAAAGCTGGTTTGCTTGGAGATCTGGCCACTGCCCAATTGTTCCCAAGCACCAAGCCTCCTGTGCTGCCCCAGGCTGTAGTCAGGGGGAGGACAAGAGGAATACTATGCCAGCCATGCCTGGGAATGTCCTTGGCAGCCCCAAGCCATGCCTGGTCCCTCAGATAAGCTTATCCCTAGCACTGAGGGACCTGGGTCTCTGAGACCCAATGCAGGAGGCAAAAGCTGTGGGGGAGGAAGTGAAATGACTCTCTCACCCAGCCTGGGTGACCCATCCCATTTCTCCCTTCTTGTACGCCTGCCCACCCTCAGCTGTCCACACAACTCCCCTAGGTGCAGGAAGGCACAGGGGCCCAGCGCCAAGGTCTCATTAGCGCTAATGAGAGCTCAGCTGTGTAGATGCCAGCTCAAGATATAGGGAGCAACAAAGGGAGCCCCATCCCCTCTGGGAGAGGAACCTGAGGCCACACCTCCAGAAGACTTCTCAAGTCCAAGTGAGGACAGTTTACACCACTGATGACACTTTCAGAGAACTTTGTCACCGGGAAGTTTCAATGTGTGACCGTCAGAGCACGCTTACACAGTCAAACCTCCTACAGGTTACTAGGCAGTGTGACCTGGTGGACTGTCCCTGTGCCTCACATGGCCACATAGTAAGTATGCAAAGAGAGATAGCATAGCATCCGGGTGGGGCAGGCAGCTTACCTGGCTGGACAGATCAAGTGTCCCCTGTCTACTGCTCAGTTCCAATCCTTAGTGTCCCTTCCTGAGTAAACCTTGGGAACCCTACTCCTTTATCTGGATGTCATCCTTCCTTCCTTCCTTTCTCCCCTCCCTCCTTCCCTCCCTCCTCCCTTCCTTCCTTCCATCCTTCCTTCCTTCCTTCTGTGAGTTTGAGTTTGAGGCCTCACAGAGATGGAGCTGAACTCCAGTCTCCCTGGAGTTCTGGAATACAGGCATGCACTCACTACCATACCCATGAAGCTCTGAGGATTGAACCAAGTACTCTACCACTGAGCTAGCCCTTTTGTCTTCATTTTAATTTCAAGACAGAGTATCAACTAAGCTGCTCAGGCAGGCCTTGAATTTGTGATCCTTCTGCCTTAACCTCCTGTGTCACCGGACATCAGTTCTTGTTTGTCCTCTCTGCCTCTAGACTTCTTCTTCTTCTTCTTCTTCTTCTTCTTCTTCTTCTTCTTCTTCTTCTTCTTCTTCTTCTTCTTCTTCTTCTTCGTCTTCTTCTTCTTCTTCGTCTTCTTCTTCGTCTTTTTTTTGTTTTTTTTTTGTTTGTTTGTTTGTTTTGATTTTTCAAGACAGGGTTTCTCTGTGGCTTTGGAGGCTGTCCTGGAACTTGCTCTGTAGAGCAGGCTGGTCTCGAACTCACAGAGATCCGTCTGCCTCTGCCTCCCGAGTGCTGGGATTAGAGGCGTGCGCCACCAACGCCCAGCTGCCTCTAGTCTTCTTAGCCTGCCTTTTCTCTAGGCTTCAGTTTCCCTAAAGGAAAGCTGGGGAGACAGGAAAGGGTACCCTTTCTAATTGACTGTTTCTCTCTCCTCCCTCCTGCTTTCCCCCCTGTGCAGAACCATCACTGTCTCCTCATTGATAAGGAGAACTCTGGTGAAGCACAGGGGTCTCCACTCAGAGGTGGGGGGTCTCTAGCCTTCTAGAGACTCTACGGAGCAGGAAGTCTTGTGGCCCAGATCCTCACTCCACCCCTCCATGTACTCCAGGTCCTGCACCCCCACCCTGGTTTCCGAAGTAGTGGTGGGGATTAACAAGGAAGAAGACCATGCTTGTATGGGAGCCCAGTGTAGACAGAATCAAACCGCTGACTGAAAGAAGTCCTTCCCCAAATTGGCAGCCCTGCTTGTCACTGAGACCCTAGTACTTGCCCGCCCACGTGGCTCCTACACGTCCTCCAGCCCACCACATTCCTGGGGCCAGGCCTCCTGCCCTATGTCCCTTTACTCAGTCTGCCCAAGTTCTCTCTCTTCCCAGGGATACAGGCTGGGTTTTGAAAGGGTCACTTCAAAGAGGACAGACAGCCTGTGGAGAACCCAGCCAGACCCAAGCTGGCTCCTCCGCCAGATTCCTGGCAGCTGTCGACAAAGGCTCCACTGTTTCCCCCGACACCCCGACGCCCCCAAATGCACTGGGCATAAGGCTTTCTTTCCCCAGTTCCACCCCTACAGGCCAGACTCTGCTACAGGGAGCAGTTAGGGCCCCTCTACATGAGAGCCTGTGTTGGTGAACCAGGGACTCTTCCCCTCCCTTGGCACTCAAACCCAGGATGATCAGGTAGTGTCTAGGACCAGAGGTCCCGGTACCTCCCTGCTCCTGGGTTACCCAGTCTTTCTGGCTCTGCAATGGCCTCCACCTTCTCCAGCCTACTTAATACTCATACCAGGCCTTCCACGCAGCCTGCCAGGGATACCTGGTCTGTGAGATGCCACTTAGCCCCAACCATAGTGGCCAGCCTTTAATACTCCTTCCAGACCAGGCATCTGGCCTCAGTCTTAGTCTCCAGTGAGCACGAGTCCAGGAAACAGTTCTTTTACTACTGTAACACACCATGGATCTCCAAGTAGAGCCCCCAGGGGGTTTTGTGCTGACCTTTAACTCAATGCCAGAATTATCACTAGTCCTCATCATTGCCCACCGGGGCTTGGATACCTCCAGTGACGGAGACCTCACTGCTTCCCCGGAAGCTCACTTCCTCTTCAGATAACTCTGACCATAAATGTTTTGTTTTTTTGTCTGTTTATGATGGTGTCTTATGTAGCCCAGGACAGCCTCAAACACATTATGGAGCCAAGGATGATCTTCAACTTCTGACCCTCTTGCCTCCACATCCTAAGTGCTGCGATTATATGCCTGCACCACCATGCCTGATAAATACAATGCTGGGATCAAACCCAGGGCCAGTGCATGCTAGGCAAGTGTTCTACCATCTGAATTGTATCTCGGTTCCTTTGTTTAGGGTTTGGGGTTTTTTGTTTATTTGCTTGCTTAGTTGGTTTTATTCACTTCTGAAACAGGGTTCTCATCCTGTAGCCCAGTCTGTTCTGGAATTCACAGTGTAATCACTGTTGACTCTGAACTGGCGGCAAGTCTCCTGCCTCCCATCACCAGGGCTTGGATTGCCACCATTGATCATTATTTGCCTATCAGTGGCAGCTGCCAATAGAAACTGATTCCACTCACTGAGACCCCTCAGTAAAGCTGACGGATTGTATTTGAGGTCATAAAATGGAGGTCAAGAGCTAGGGTATAGCTCAGTCACAAAGTGCTTGCCTAGCACATGTAAGCTTCAAATTCAAGCCTCAAGTTCACATCAAAGAGAAAACAGAGGCTGGTGTCCAAAGCCACACAGTAAAGATGGGGTAGAGTTAAAATGAGAACTAAGAAGGGTAAGGCCCAACCCACACACACTCAACCACAGGGTGCTCCAGACTCCCAAGGGCCTGCAGGGGCATACCAGGCCCAGGCCCCAGGCCCTCGTCTCCCAGGGCTGGTCTGTTGGGTCAGAAGGTAGAATCTCCCAGTGCGTGGGTCCCTATGAGCAGATGAAGCTGTAGCCTGGGGGTGGGGCCTAACTGACTAATGCTAATTCAGACCAGGAAAAGAAGAACAGAAAGGTGGCCCAGCAGCCCAGCTATGGAAGGGTCGAAGGAAGCTGGAGATGTCCCTGGGCCCAAGGTTTAGGACAGATGCAAGCTGGAATCCAACACCTGTTGCTTGAGAGATGAACAGTTGATAATAGCCAGGCTGGATGATAGAGGACTGTAGTCCCAGGGCTGACGCACGCACGCACAAGGATGGACGTTGAAGGCCTGGCCTGACTACGGAGAGAATCAAGGCCCGCCTCCTTAACTTAGCAAGATCATGACTTAAAGTCAAAAAGTAAAGGGGCTGCTCTTCCAGAGGACCTAAGTTTGATTCCCAGCACCCACATTGTGGCTCACAACTGTCCATAATTCCAGTTCCAGACATAGATGCAAGCAAAACACCCATACACATAACGTAATAAAAATAAAAATTTTTAAAAGTGCCAGATGAGCCGGGCATTGGTGGTGTACGCCTTTAATCCCAGCACTCGGGAGGCAGAGGCAGGCGGATCTCTGTGAGTTTGAGGCTGGGCTGGACCGACAGCCTCTAAAACAATACAGAGAAACCCTGTCTCGTAAAACCAAAAAAAAAAAAAAAAAAAAAAGTGCCAGATGGTGGTGGTGCACACCTTTAATCCCAACCCTCGGGAGGCAGAGGCAGGCAGATATCTGTGAGTTCAAGGCAGCCTGGTCTACAAAGCGAGTTCCAGGACAGCCAGAACTACACAGAGAAACCCTGTCTCGAGAAACCAAAACTAAATAAAGTAAAAACAGGGCCTAGGCATATAGATTAGGAGAGAGCACTCATCTCAAACGTACAAGGATCAGGTTCAAATCTCAGTTCTAAATTGGGTGTGGTGGCTGCCTTTAATCCCAGCATTAAGGAGGCAGAGGCAGGAGAATAAGAATTGACAGTAATGGGCTGGCCATAGAATACTTAGGCAGCGTACACTTATATCAATGCTGAGCACTAAAAGTGAAAAAAAAAGTTAAGATCTAAGACAGGCCTTGTCCCAGATACACTCAGACCACCCTCCAACTTGATAAGAACAAAACTTGCCACTGTCTGAGCTAAACACCTCAGGGCTGGGATGAAATGCAGACCTTTTGAAGGCCTGTTTTTCAGTACCTTCCCCTCAGAACTCTGGGAAATGAAAAGCCAAGTGAGAGCAAGAGAAGCCAGGAGCTTTGCTGGCAGTGGCACCTGGAAGCTTTGGAGGGCAGTGGTAACAGGAAACCCTCGGAGACTTTCCCCTTCCTCCCTAGATTTAGCTCAGGCACTCAGTGCAGACAACACAGCAATACTCCCAGCCTGTCTTCCTGAGACCCTAACCCCACCTATGTGCAAAGGATGGCTTACAGGATTCTGAGGGTTTGTCACACATTGTCTCACCATTCATGAATCCAGTTAGTCAGTCAGCCAGTCAACAAATATTCACTGGGTTCTGGCTAGGTGCCAGACTGTGTGGTAACAGACATGACACCTTTAGGCCACTGGAATGAGGTTAAGAGATTGGTCAGTTCCTTAGCTCCATCACTCATTGCGTGACTGTAGGAAGTCGTGGGATCCTTGTGTCAACTGAGATAGCAGTAACATGCCTGCCCAGCACTGAACACCATGGAGAGATCTGATATTTTCTTGCCTTTGAATAGCTCTAGTCTGATGGGAAGACTGACAGGCGTCCTATCCCAATGTCAGGGAGAGAGCTAGGCCCAGGTCACACTGGAAGACCAGTGGGGGAGGCTTCTGGCTTGCACTCTGCAAACATTTATGGAGGGCTGCCTTGTGCCAGGCTCTGTGCTGGGGATACAGATGAGCAGGACACATTGTGCACTCGTCCCTGCCACACCCCCAGGACTCAGTCCCAGAGGCTAGCACGGATGGGATGGGGGGGGACACAGCACCATGGACACAAACCCTGGGAGCCTGGGGCTCAGAGGGACCTAAGTTCTCATCTGCCACTCACTGTGTGGGAGGCATGACACAGTCCAGCATCCTTTTGGCTTCAGCACGAGAAGGTGAACAAGAAAGGCCCTTCGTTTTGACCACTCTGACAGGTAACGAAAACCCCCTCCCTAGGGCTCTAACTCTACCCATAGCCAAAGCCAAGACCATCTGGGCCTGATGTCTCCGAGATGTGGAGAAGACACTCTCCCGGCACAGCCTGGCACTGCCCTGTTGATGTACTGGCACAATTTCATGAGAAACAGGGGCCTATATCTGAAGGCGGGTTGTTTGGAGGGGGGATGAGCATGGGGAGAGGCAGTGCCAGCTCCCACAGGCCCTATTCATGACAGAGTCCGGTGGCAGAGCAGGATAATTAAGACCAGGCTTTGTCTAAATCCCTGACCAAGCCAATACCTCACCTTTGAACCCCTGCAGCAAGCAGGGGAGGGCTGATGCTGCCACTAGAAGGAAAACACCAATGAACTGCACAGGCCTGGAGTGCTGGGGGCCGGCCTGGGGAGGCGGGGCGGAAGCTAAAGACCTGCCAACAAACACCGAGGGACACCTGAGGCCAGGCCTCCCTGAGGACCAACACAGACAAGTGAGCAAGCTCCAATCCAGCAGCTGGAGGATTCCATGTGGACTCTACCAAATGGACACAGATTCAAGGGAGGGTGGCGGCTGGGCAGTGAGGGCCAGCCATGACTCTAGAACCCAGTGGCTCAGCTCCTTCCTCCCCAACTCTGTTCTGTCTCTGTCTCTCTGATTTATTTATTTATTATGCATACCATGTTGTGTCTGCATGCCAGAAGGCACTAGATCCCATTATAGATGGCTGTGAGCCACCATATCGTGGTTTCTGGGATTGAACTCATGACTCTGAAAGAACAGCCATGCTCTTAACCTCTGAGCCATCTCTCCAGCCCTCAACTCTGTTCTTTATGAACAATGCAGCTTTGGCCACGATATTATTTCACTGTGCCTCAGTGTCCTCAACTGTAAGATGGGACAATGACAGGTAGTACCAACTTCGAGGTGGTAATGTGACAATTAAAAGAATGAGCTATACAAATCCTGATCCAAATCTTAGCTATCACCGAGGAGGCTGACATAAGAAGAGACTCTGGCTCAAAAAAAACTCTAGGCCGGGCGTTGGTGGCGCACGCCTTTAATCCCAGCATTCGGGAGGCAGAAACAGGCGGATCTTTGTGAGTTCAAGACCAGCCTGGTCTATAAGAGCTAGTTCCAGGACAGCCTCCAAAGCCACAGAGAAACCCTGTCTCGAAAAAACAAAACAAAACAAAAAACAAAAAAAACTCTATCACTAATTTATATGTTCATTTGAATATATTTGCATGCTCTCTGGATCTCTCTAGATATCTGCATTAGAATCCAGCATCACAGGAGTCCACCTACTGGAGGATTTATCCCTGTCCCATGCATGCTCCAGGATGCTCTGGGGTGCTGCAGCTCACAAACCTGTCCCTGGAAGTTCTTCTGAATAGGTAGCCCCAATCTCTCACCCCAACACTTAGTCCAGTCATCTGTTCTGTAGTCTATTTTTGGGATATATGGTTTTTTGAGACAGGGTTTCTCTGTGTAACAGTCCTGGCTGTCCTGGCATCTTTTGTAGACCAGGCTGGCCTCAAACTCACAGAGATCGACCTGCCTCTGCCTTCTGAGTGCTGGGATTAAAGGTGTGCACCACCACCCAGCCTATCATTATTATAGACAGTGTCTCTTTATGTAGCTCTGGCTGTCCTAGAATTCCCTATGTAGACCAGGCCAGTCTTGAACTCAGAGATCTGCCTGCCTCTGCCTCTGCCTCTGCCTCTGCTGAGATTAAAGACACCACCACACCCAGCCATAGTCTGCCTTTTAACCTTACACAAGTTTCAAAGTGTCCTCGCAACGACAGGTGAAGCAGCCTATAGCCCACTCCCACCTGTCCCTGCTCTGAAATACCACACCCAGCTCTGCCAACCTGACTGCATCCTTTTGTCACGAGTTCAGGGTTGCCCTAAGAGAGGACACAGAAGGCCTTATCCACACTAACCACACAAAAGGGTTGTTCCCCAGGTCCAGTTGGGAACCACACAGCCTGTCCCACCTCAGCAGTATACAAGTTTTCTTCCTAATAACCCTCCCCCCAAAAAAACCTTTATTTCATGGCCTAACCACCACCAGGTTCCTACCGACAATGCTACCATACCTTTAGGTCAGACCCTATCTGTAACATAGGCACTAACATTGCCAGGCATGGTCCTGCATACCTCTAGTCCCAGCACTGGGGAGGCAGAGGCAGGTGGATGAATCTCTGAGTTTGAGGCCAGCCTGGTCCACAGAGGGAGTTACAGGACAGCCAGGGTTACAGAGGGAAACACTGTCTGGAAAAGCTCAGCCAACTAACTAAATAAATAAAAACAGGCACTAACATTTTTACTGCACACTCACAGAGGACTTTGAGACCCTGGAATCTAGCATTGATTGGAGGGGATCCACAGCTCTCATAATTTGAAAGGAAACTACAGGGCCTTGGAGTTCCCAACCATCTGGGGGTGGATCCAACCACACTGTGCAATGGGAGAAAGCCGCCAGGGCTGGGGGCCTTTGGGCCAAGTTTGCAGGCCAAATGACTACTTCTACAGTAGAGATTCAAATCTCCTGCCGTCAGCGCTGGCCACTTTGGAAAATGAGGCTGTTGCCCTGGCAGAGGGGAGACCCATATGGGATCAAAGGCCACCCACCCACCAGTTGCCCACGGGGGTGGAGGGGCAGGGGTGGAGACAGTAAGGGGTCAGGGATGAAGTATGTGCTGTTTGTGGGGGGAGAATTGTAAGAACTCAAGCCTAATGACCTCCACTCCGCCCCCTGTCCATCCTGAATTTCAAGTTTATAATTAGGAAACACGCTGGCTGTAGGGAGGGGTAGAGAAGCCGACTGAGGGAGAACTTAATACATCCAGTTCAGACACCACAGTCTCCTAAAGAGTTTGCAAAGTCCATGCCCGCGGGACCAACACCCTACGGACAGGAGCCCGCTGGAGTGTCAGTTCTGGCCTTGACCCTCAAACTGGACCCCAGGGACTGTCTTTTCCAAATTCAGAAGAACTACGGGCCAGGCAGTGTTCAGCCCTTAGCTTCTGGGGAATGACTGAGCCAGACTCCAAGGCAGGGGACTGACCCTGTTGTGAAGGTAAAGGCCCCTCCCCAGCCTCAGCAGCTGGCACATGAAAGAACCCAAGCAGAGCAGCCCAGCGCTGAGTAATGCCCCTGGCACCCCGCTCCCGGACCCACCCACAGCCCGAGAGGGCAGAGGGGAGGGCCGGGCAGGGCTGGGGTCCCAGTCCCAAAGCCCCGGAGCCCGCAACGCTGTCCCACCCGAAGGGGCGAGCCGATGATGTCCCGCCCCAGAGCCCCTCCCCCACTCTCTGTGGCTCCAGCTGTGCGGGGGCCTCGCCAACGGAAAACGAAAACTCGGGCAGAGGAAACGGCGGCGGGCGCCCCGCCTGAAAATCCCGGACAAAAGGCGCGGGCCTCCCACCCCCGCTGCCCGGCCGCCCACAACCTGGCACCAGCACCGACTGGGTGGCCCCGGCCCGGTAGTCCATCGCCTGTCGGGGGCCCCTGCGCGGCGGCCGCCTCCAGCCCCTACCTAGCGCAGCTGTCCCTCCTGCCACTCCCCTGCAAGGACACCAAGCTCCCGCAGAGGTGCCCACCGACGGGGCGCAGTGACCCCAGCTCGGACGTTGCCCCTGGTCCCGCGCTCTCACCTGGGGGGGTCGGGGCTCCGGGCGCGGCGGGATCCCGACCAGGCAGAAGGCGACTCCATTCATCGGGCCGCAGTGGAAGCTCTGCGGCCAGGGCACTGTTGGGGGCACGGGCCGGGGCCCAGGGGGCGGGGGCCGGGAACAGAGGGGCGGGGCCCAAAGGGGACGGGCTCTATGTAGCCCCGCCTACCTACTCCCATCCCGCCCCACAAGCCACGCTCCACACCCGGCTCAGCCAGTAGCCCATCCACAAGCTACGCACAAAAGTAAAGGGAACCGAGACAGCGATCTACGCGGACCATGAAGCCAAGGGTCAGAAACGAACGTGGCCCAGAGACGAGTGCTCAGGGAAACTTCTGGAGAGTGGGCCTACAGGGGACATGCCCAGATAGATGTTGCACGGTGAGCACGGAAAGAGGATGAACCCAGTAATAGCACAAGGAAAGGCAGAGAGGGACAGAAACGTATCCAGAGGTCCAGAAAGCCTGTGAGTGGCGGAGACAGGATGAAGCGACCTCATCTCAGACAGGGAAAGATGGGACAAGGCTTGGGGCGGAGGCTCTAGGAACTGACGGAAGTTGAGGCACAACAGATGTGGTGTGAGGCATGCCCCCCCTTCCATCTAGAAAAAATCCCCTCCCCGGAAGAGGGGATACCACGAGGGCAGCAGAGTCAGGGCTGGAAGGGAGTTCTGACAGACGCCCCAGACTTTTGATGCCCATCGCAGAGAAGGCTGTGACTCAGACCTCAGGTCCTGCAGAGGCCCTAGAAGAGACACTCCCACCCCGCAGCTAAGCGTCCTGCTCCACTGGGAGCTAGCCTAACTCTTCAGGCAGGCCTGAGCCAGCCACACTTTCCCCAGTCCTCCACCGGAGCCTCACCCCACCCCCAGCTCACAGGCCCCCCCACAGTCCAGTGAGAACCAGTACCTCGGTCCTTCATTGAGCCGGGAAGTTCTTTTGCTATCTAACTCTCACTCTTCCTCTTCTCCGTCCTATGCTGACCTCTTCCTGAGCCTTCTTACAAGATTTTTTTATTTCTTTTGTTTACTTCTGGATCTTTCTCTTTCTTCTTTTATAGAATACGTTGTCCTAGCTGTCCTGGAACTTGCTCTGTTGACCCCACAGAATATTCACCTGCCTCTGCCTCCTGAATGCTGACAGCACACCCTGGCCCTGTTTGGGGTTTTCTTTTTTTTTTTTTTTTTTTTTTTTTGGTTTTTATGAGACAGAGTTTCTCTGTATTGTTTTGGAGGCTGTCGGTCCAGCCCGGCCTCGAACTCACAGAGATCCACCTGCCTCTGCCTCCCGAGTGCTGGGATTAAAGGTGTGCGCCACCACCACCCGGCTGGGGTTTTCTTTTGTATGACTTGGTTCGATGTTTTCGAGACAGGGTACTGCAGAGTGGCATTGACCCTTTTTCCTGCCTCAGTTTCCCGAGTACTGGGATAACAGTCATGAGACATCACACCTGACTCCTCCTTGCAACTTTAAAGTCTTCTGTATTCCTTTCCCCAGACGATGAGGTGGGGAAAAAAGCAGATGTCCCAAGAAACAGTCATTGATTCAGGGAAGGCAGGCAAAACGGAAGGAATAACTGTCCTCCAAAGATGCCAGTCCGTGAGCCAGGAGACCTCCTCCGGAGGCTTGCTTCACCACCACCACCATCAGGACTGACCCAAGCTAAACCCACCCCTTGCTACTTGTTCAGGCTCTCAAGAATGCGGATTGTGGGAAGGGAGACATCAGTCAGTCCGTCCCTCCTCCTGGGAGCCTGAAGGCCACTGATAGGTTCGCACTTTGTACTATAAGTCCGTGCACTTAAAAGGACTCTCTTTTAATGACCCCTCTAAGTCCTCTCACCCCATCAAGGTCAGATGCCAGAATTACCCCCTCCTCCTAAAAAGTCTCTCCTACCATCTAATTGTCACCCATCACAATGCCTGGATGGTCTGAGTTTCAACAGAGTACCACCAGCCCCTGCCGCTTCTGCCTGTAGCCCCACTGTTCCAAGGCATGTTGCCCCCCCCCCCGGCACAAGGATCCTTTCCTCCCAGAACAAAGGGTTGTCTCTGTAAAAAGAGCAGATTTGAGCTGAGGCTGTGGGGGTAGGGAGGAGGGTGGTGGCCCCTTGGGTGCCCCTGGCTCACTTTTTCCAGAGCCTGATGCCCTCAGACCCTACAGGAGGCAGTAAGAGGAAATGAGCTCACGCTGACCGGCAGGCCAATTCCTCCCTCCACAATGCACAGCACGGACCTCCGCCACCCCCTCCCACTTCCCAGAAAGTGCACTCTCCCCCACCCTGCTGCCCCTCCCACCTCTTCCTGCACCTTGACCTGCACCCCCTCCCGCCAGTCATTCCTATCCATCTCCTCGGGCCTTCTTCCCCTAATCGCCCCTCCCTGTCTATCGGGGCTCCCCATCCTCGGTCTCTGCATGACTCTCTCTCCATGTCCAGCCTTCTGCCTCAGGGCTCACTTTCTTTCTCATAGGCTCTTACTATGGGGTTTGGGATAAGTGCTCTCTCTCTGAGGGGATTATGGTCCTCATGGGGGATCCCCTTCATACTCATCTTACTGAACCCCTCCACCAGTCCAGTCATGGCTGTTGACCCAGAGTTTTACCCCATGAAGCAAGGGTCCTGCAAGGGTGTGGCAGGTGGCCCTGGGGATCTAGGGATCAGGGCCTGCTCCTTCCCTTCAGTGGCTTGACCTTCCTAAACCATGACTCTCGGGTGAGACCCCAAAGCAGCCGTGGAAGGCTGAAGAAACAAGAGGATGGCCGCAAGGAGCTGCCTCTGGTTCTGTGGGGCTTCATGGTTAAGCAGACCCGGATGAGGGGAATGGACGGAGAGGCTAGCTAGGGAGAAGGTTCCCCACGGACAAAGGCATGGAGGGCTCTGGTGGTATGTGGGCAGGGAGTGAGAGGAGGAGGGAGGAAGCAGGAGGAGTGAGAGACTCAGCTCAGACACTTAGGTTTTAGTCTTGAGGTAGCGGTATGTTTTGTTCCCTCTGGGACACAGAGAGGACCAGAATCAAGGACAGTAAGAAAGGAGGCTAGGACGCAGGGTGAGGAACGAATATCAGAGGCTTTGGAACTTTCTAAGCTGCCAGGTAAAGGGGAAGGAGATGGAAGAATCTAGAACAATTTCAAGGCTTAGACTACGAGACAGTTTATGTAGGATGGTCCCAGGACAGTGAAGAGATCTCGAGCTAATGCTTTAGTTAGCATTATGAAGGCCTTGCCAGGCATAGTATTTATTATTTTGTTTAATGGATAGGAAAACTAGGGTTCAACCAACTTAAATACATTTGTGGTTTTTGTGTGGTGCATGTGTATACTGTGTTCATGTGCAAGTGTGTGTGTGTATATGTGTGTGTGTGTATGTGTGTGTGTGTACACGTATATGTGGAACTGAGGCTGACATTGAACATCTTCCTCTACTCCCCACCTTGTTTCCTGAGAGAGGGTCTCTCACTGAACCCAGAACTCTGGGGATCCTCCTGTCTCTGCCTTCCTAGCCCTTGGATTACAGATGTGAGCTGCGCCCAGCTGCACCTAGTTCCATGGGCACTAGGGATCTGAACTCAGGTCTCCACACTTGCGTGGCAAGCACTTAACCAAGTCATTTCACCAGACTACTTTGCATTTGGCTTTTATTTTTAGACAGGTCCTCAACCTATAAGCACAGTCTAGCCTGGAGCTCACTAAGTAGCTGAGGCTGCCCTCGAACTCATGATCCACTTGTTTCACATTCTCAAATATAATCTCAAGGTTATAGGCATTCACTACCATCTAAGTATCACATGCAAATCCAATGGGGATTTGAATCCAGACATTTGTGCTCCAGAGTCCACATACTTTTTTTTTTTTTTTTTTTTTTTTTTTGCTTTTCAAGGGAGGTTTCTCTGTGTAGGCCCAGCTGCTTTGGAACTCGCTCTGTAGACCAGGCTGACCTCAAACTCACAGAGATCTGCCTGCCTCTGCCTCCTGAGTGCTGGAATTAAAGGCGTGCGCCACCAACACCCAGAGGGTCCACATCCTTAAGCCACACTTGGTGAATTACTCACTGGCTGATCAAATCATGGGTCTGGTTCTTCTACAGAAGACAGGCTTGAGATAGAGTCTTGATTGTGGAAGTCTAGAGAGATGTGGAAGTAGCTGAAGAGTCTCTAGAGAGACTAAGGAACGAGGTGACCACATGAAGGACAGTACCCGGAGGAACGCCAGCCTTTAGGGATGGGCAGAAGAGAAACACAAGCAAAAGGCGTTGCATGAAGGACAGTACCCGGAGGAACGCCAGCCTTTAGGGATGGGCAGAAGAGAAACACAAGCGAGAGGCATTGCATGGGCAGAGAGGACTCCTAGCAGATGGTGGGAGCCCACGGAGGTCAAACTGTTATACAGGCAGAGCTACAGGGAGGCAGGGGTGGGGTGGAGCAGGGCGCTTGACAACCCAACCCCAACCTTGGGGAAGGCCATCAGATGTTTGAGTGGGAAGATGAGAAAAATCAGATGAGAACAGGCACCTGAGATGGTCTGAGGGACAGGCAGCCCGAGCCAGGCATGGTGGCCCATGTCAGTGATCTCAGCACTTGGGAGGCCGAGGCAAGAGGATCACAAGTCAGAGGTCGTTGTGGTCTAGACAGCAAGCTTGAGGATAGCCTGGGATACATAATGAGACCCTGTCTCCAAAAAATAAGGAGTTGAGGGGGAGGAGCTGGAGGGATGGCTAGGCAATTAAAGTACCTGCTGCTTTTGCAGGAGATCCAGGTTTGGTTCCTAGCACCCATATAGCACCTCATAACCACCAGTAACTCTAGTTCCAGGGGCTTCTGTGGGTACCGGACACAAATGTGATACACATACACATATCCAGTAAAACACTCATCCACCTAACATAAAAATTAATAGCTAGGGCCGGGCAGTGGTGGTGCACACCTTTAATCCCAGTACTCAAGAGGCAGAAGCAGGTGAATCTCTGTGAGTTCAAGGTCAGCCTGGTCTAAAAAGCTACACAGAGAAACCCTGTCTCAAAAAACAAGTAAAAAAATAGCTGGGAATAGTAGTGTATACCTTTAATCCCACCACTGGAGGGGAAGAGGCAGGTGGATCTCTGTGAGTTCAAGGCTAGTGTGGCTACAGAGTGAATTCCAGGACAGCTAGAGCTGTTACACAAAGAAACCCTGTCTCAATAAATAAATCTTTAAAACATGTATTTTGGGCTGGAGAGATGACTCAGTTGCTAAGAACACTAGCTAGTCTTCCAGAAATACTGAATTCAATTCCCAGCAACCACATGATGGTTCACAACCATCTGTAATGAGATCCGATGCCCTCTTCTGGCCTGCAGGGACAAATGCAGACAGAAAACTATATACATAATAAATAAACAAATAAAAGAAAAAACATGCATTTTAAGGGTGACTAGAGAGATAGCTCAGCAGTTAAGGGCACACTTTTTTTTGCACTATTTTTTTGGGTTTTGTTTTATTTTTTTTATTTTTTGAGACAGGGTTTCTCTGTAACCTTGGTGCCTGACCTGGAACTCACTCTATAGACCAGGCAGGCCTCAAACTCACACAGCTCCACCTGCCTCTGCCTCCCTAGTGCTGAGTTCTGGGATTAAAGGCGTGTGCCACCACCACCACCACCCAGTTAGAGCAGTCACTTTTTCAGAGGACCGAGGTTCAGTTCCCAGTACCCACATGGTGACTCATAACCACCTACAACTATAGCTCAAGGGGATTTGATGCACTTTTCTGATCTCCACAGGGACCAGGCACACATAGTGCACAACATTCATGCAGGCAAAATACCCATGTGCATAAAATAAATATATCTTTAGAACACTGCTGCTGTTGTTGTTTTTAATATAGGGCCAAGCAAAATGGTGCAACAGGTTAAGGCACTTGCCTCCAAGGCTAATGCCTGAGCTTGGTCTCCAGAGCACTCATGGAGAAAAGCAAGAACAAACTTGTCTGTTGACCTTCACATGTGCACGGTGGCAGGTATGAATGCATGTGCGCACAGATAAACACACAAAAATCCATCAGTCAATAAGTGTCTTGTGAAAAACCAACAACATTCAAAGGCTGGAGAGATGGCTCAGTGTTTAAGAGCACTGGCTGCTCTTCCGGAGGATGCAGGTTCAGTTCCCTCTTCTGGCCTCTGAGGGCACCAGGCACACATGAGGTACACAGATACACATGCAGGCCAAACACCCATTCCCATAAAATATAATTAAAACTAAACCACACATTTGGAAACGTGCCCGGGAGAGACTGAGGGCACAGGAGCAGGTTGAATGGATGGATGGGAAGCACCCCCAGGACTGGACAGAGACCAGGAGGACAACACACGGCCAGCCACGGAATCCTCGGGGTTGGGCCTGGTCCTGAGTTGACAAGGAGTTTAAGAGTGTCATCAAAGGAACTCTGAGAAGAGATGCCAAGTCCCATTCACCAGGTCTGACTTTGAGGACAAGTACAGTCTCTGAATTTCTATCCCACCCTCTAAAAGGAGCCCTCTGTCTCTCATCTGGCTGTGAGTGAGAGAGTACGCAGGCGCACACATTTAACAACAGCTGTGAAGCACCTGGAGCTGTAAGGAGAGCACTCCACTCATGATACAGTTTCCCTTCCACCAAAAGCATCCTAAATTTCTTGGTGTGGTTGTATAATCTTCAATGCCGGCAGAACCTGAGGAGCCCTGTGAGTCCTGTGCCATCCCAGCCTACTTGTTTGTTCCAGGCCATCCTGCAGAGCACCCGGACTTAGTCAAACAGGGCAGAGTCCAGATTGCTTCCCCCTATGTAAGGAGCTCGCTGCAAATTGTGCCCCACTGCCTCAGAGGACAGACATATATCATCACCCCAGGAAAAGGTCAGGCAGAGTACTGAGTGCAAGTGTGGAGGATGTAGTTCAGTTGGTGGACTGCTCCCTGACACACATGAAGTCCTGGATTCCATCTTCTCAAGTAGGGTGTGGTAGTGCATGTCTGTAATCCCAGCTCTGGTAAAGTGAAGAGGAGAGGATCAGGCATTCAAGGTCATCCCCAACCACATATATAGAGTTCTGGGCCAGCCTGAGCTACATAAGACCTTGTTTTTAGAGAAATAAATGGAATGCGGTTTCTGCTGAAGTTATATTGCTTTTACAATACGGTAAAGTCAAAACCTTGTGAACTGAGTTGGGTGTGGTGGCATATACCTATAATCCAACACACAGCAGGCTGATGTATGAGGTCCAGGATAGTCTGGGATACACAAGTGTCAGGTTAGCCTTGACTATATAACAAGAACCATCACATGATAGGAATTGTCTGTAAAATGGAACCGATGTATTAAAGGGTCAAAGGATGGTGAATTTAGCCTCTGCAGCAGTCCTTCCAATAAAGGAAAACGAGTGCCCCCTGGTGGATAAAGAGAGGATGGCAGGGCTGGATGGGAGAGCTGACTTTTGGCACCTAGATCCCCAGCAAGTCTCCCAAAGGAAACACTTGTCCTCTCCGCAGTTTGCGTCTCCAAAGCACATGGTATAGTGTGCTTTGGGATGGTGGGGACAGTGCGACAGGACAGAAGGTGTGCCTACCCTCAAGGAACTCTCATTCTGGGAAGGGCGATGGACCCACAGAGGACGCGCTGGGACGGTGCCGCACTGGTGGGACAAGCGCAGAAAAAACGAGAGGCTGGTACTGGCAAAAGGAGGCGTGGCCTTTGGAGGCTAGCTTAGACCCCTGCTGCCCTTGACCGGCCAAGAGCTCAGAAGGGAGGAGTTGGATGCAAGCTCTGGCAAACCCATGGGCCCACTCAGCAGCCTCAACACACTTCGTTTGCTTTGTTTCTTGAGACAGCCTCACTTTGTAGCCTTGGCTGGCCTGGAACTTGCTAGATAGACCAGAGCTGACCTCAAAATGAGGGAAATCTGCCTGCCTCTGCCTCCCGAGTGCTGTGATTAAAGGCGTGCACCACCACCCAGCTGTCAGTTTTTAATGGTGTCGGTGGGGAAAGGATTCATTGAAAAGGGTGCCAGTGTCTGGTAGACCCCTGCTGCTAGACCCTGTGGCAGAGATTCTATCTGATGCACCTTGGAGAGGGAAGTTAAAGACCCCTGCCTAGGTTAGGACTAAGGCATCGGGGGCTTTCCAAACAGCTGGGGCCCCTAGCCCAGCAACCACTCAGCAGCTGGCTGGGAGCAGGAGTAGGAGACTGCGATTTCCCTGGGCTGGCAGCAGCCACATGAAGCCTGGACACACGTCACAGCAGGAGGTGATAACCCTGCTCCATCCGAACTAGCTGACTGCTAGGAAAAGCAGTGTGTAGTGGCACAAAGAGATGAGGCCTTGGGTGGGGTCTCTGCACTAAAGTAGGGTTCTAACTGTATGGCATCAGCCAGTGAAGGCCCTGGGCCATGGGCGGAGTGGTTGAGCATGAGTACAATGCCAAACAACGGCTCACAAAGATCATGGTACCCCCCCCCCAGCAGGGCTGTGGAACACTGAGCTGGAGGGGAACGGGACTGAACTGTGTTGAGTGCTGATAATGTCTCCACGGCCTTTCTAATCTAGTTTCATTTAACCCCACGAGAACGCTATAGGATGGATGTAATTAGATCCACTGTGACAGCGGGGAGAAGACAGCTCAGAGAGGTTAAGTAATTTACCCAGGCTCTCCCAGCTCAGATTCGGGACTCAAGCAAGGTCTGACGCTAAGTCCTTGCTCTCTGCTGTAGGCATTGTGGGGGCTGAGGGATATCAGGTCAGCCGGGCCCTTCCTGTTCCAGGGATTCTACAGTTCTGTATGAAAACCTTAGACTGCGTAGTCCCCACACAGGAGGTTCTGTCCCACGCTCACGCTGCCCTCCTGGAAGGGTAGAAGGAGCAAAGAGTAGAGGGGAGGGGAACAAGGAGAAAGGAAAGAGGGAGGGAAGGGGAGAAGAGGACGGGGTGGTGGCTCCCACCTCCCCCTGGAAGCTCTGGAAATCCCCAGCAGCTGCCCCTCTGTCCTTTGTCTGGCCCTGAGCCTGCCCTGGGTGGAGAGAGGGGAGTCCAATTGGGAGGAAAGGGGGTGGATCTGGAAACAAGATTGGGGGAACCTGGTAAACCCAGCCCCTGGGAGAGATTCCAGACAGGCTCCCCTTTAGGAAACCCTACATGCCAGAACCCACACACACCAAACAGACACATAGGGAGGCTCTTGCACTATAAAAGGGTTCTCTGCTTTACAAGAGGACTCAGCACATGGGAAACTTAAAATAGGAGCTGCTGCTCCTCTGGTTTCAGAGACACCCCTCACAAACCATGCCTCCAGGGGCTTTGGACACCAGTCACCAGTAGAGAGGCTGGCAGGGGTGCTGGGCATAGGGTACCCCAGGGTCTTAGGCATGTCAAGCCAGCATCTCCATTCTGCTTATACAGATCCCACCACTCCACACCCATCGTAAGAGTGAGCTCACATTTGGAAGGTCACGGGCTAAGTAGCCTTGCTCCTCCACAGAGGCCACCCCTCTCATAGCTGGCAGCTCTCGTAGCAAGCAGCCTGGAGACACACATTCCAGACTGACCAGCAGTGCTCTGCAGAGCCAGGCCAGAAGTCCCATGGCCTAAAGCCAGGTTCACATATATACTCCTGTAACCCTAGCACTAGGGAACCCAGCCCAGAATACATGGTGACACACATATGGACACGGACACGGGGTGAGGGGAGCGCAGTGTCCTGTTGTCCTGTTCTGCCAGAGGGGTGGCAAGGCCTGTTCTTTAAGAAAGGGGAAGAGCCTAATGCCACAGTAGCAGAGGATGGGGATACTGGGGCAGAGTATTGAGGTGGGGGCTGCAGGAGACAGGAACAGTGGCCCAAGCCTTCTCTCCTTAAGAAAAGAAAAAAACAAGGAGGGGGCTGGAGAGATGGCTCCACGATTGAGAGCACTGGCTTTTTCCAGAGGGCCTGGGTTCAAATCCCAGCACCTCCAGGGCAGCTCACAACTGTCTGTGACTCCTGTTCCAGGGAATCCAACACCCTCACATACAGGCAGACAAAAAAACAATGTACATAAAATAAAAATAAATGAATTTTAAAAAGACATGGAAGCAAAATTAATATAATATAAAACCGATATGGTAAAAAATTCAGCAGCATTTAGTAATCCCTGGCTTTTTAGTGTGGTCATCAGTACTCAGCACTAAAAAATGAGGAGCTGTGTCCCCTTCCCCCTACCAGACCTAGTGCTTGGGGAGCTGCCACTGGCCATTTAAATTAACAGGCCAAGATGCCAAACAGGCCTGGAGACTGGAGCAGCCCGTGACCCCGCCCCAAACTCATAGCCCAGCCCAGGAAAGAAACCCAGAGCCCTCCCAACCTTCCAGGATCATCCACCTGCTAACTCCTCACCATCGTAGGTAACCCATAGGTAGGGGCCTGAGCTCAGTGGGAGGGACGGATCTTAAGAGGCGAGGACCCCACACCAGCTGGTGGAGGCAGGAAAAAGATGATTATGTGGACAGGTTCAGCACTTCCAGGCACATATCTAGTGACGGAAAAGGCAACTCCACCACTCCAAACCCCACCCAACGCCCTCATACAAGCAGCATCCTTAGAGCATTAGGGCACTCCACCCCCATCCATTGCTGCCCCTCTTGGAGCCAGGGCTGTGAGCCAAAATCTGGACTCCCTGCTCACTGACCTGGACTGGCCGGGCTCTCTGGGGTTTGCAGAGCTGCTTACAGAGTGACAGCTCTAGCAGGGGGGCTTTCCCTGGCCACTACCCCTAACCCACATCCTCAGTGCCCAGGCAGGAACGCGGGTAACAGGCAGGCAGCCGCCCACCTGGCCAGAGCTGCAGTGCTGCATTTGGGGCGCATGTGGCGAGCCTCCTAGCCCACCCCATCTTCTCATTGCCGTGAAATGGTGGCAGCAGTTGCTGCAGCTGCTGTAACTGGGAAAAGAGGCAGACAGGCTGGGAGCAGTCCCTTGACACGTAGGGGGAAGGGCAGCTGTATCCTTAAGTCCCACTGGAGGGTGTGGAGACCTGGAGGACAACGGAGTTGTATGGCCACCCCTCCATTCTGCAGAGCCCGTGTCCCCTCAGGCCTAGGTTTAGCGCGCAGGAACTGGGGGGTTGCCTTCCTGACTGGAGTTGGGGGCTTCTAAATGTGCGCGGGGGTGTAGGGTGCACCCACTGCTCGTGCCTCCCTGGCTATCAGCGATGGGGGAGTGCCCCCAAGAGCGCGCGTGTGCATGTGTGCATCAGCTCGGTGTCGCACGGACCCATCCCTTTCCTCCAGCTCGGCCCCGCCCAGAGCTCCCGCGCCGGCACCCCTCCCTCGTAGTCCGGCCATCACTCCAGCCTCGCCCACCCTCTCTGGGTCACCGCGCCCGCAGCCCTGGCTCTTAGACACGCGCCCGTACCCGGCATCCGCTGACCTGATCCATGCTGTGACCGCTATGCCGTCCTCCGCACGCTGGCCCCAGGGGGCGCAGGGGGCGACGGCCCCTCCATGCACCCTGGCCGGGCAGCTGCACCCAGCAACCACGAGCCACGCCAGGAGCGCCTGGACTCCGCCGCCTGGGCCCACCCCGCCGCGGGCTCCGCCCCGCTGCAGACTCCGCCCCTCCGCCGGCTCTGCTGTCTCCCCCGGCCCGGGTGGGGGCCGCGCTCCACGAGCTCACACTTCGCACACGCAGACACCGACCCCCAGCTGCGCGGAGTCGCACACTCTATCACACACACAGTGCATCCCAGGGCCTCACACATCCAGGGGCACCTCTGTCTCCATGCCCAGTGCCGCCTGCCCTGGGGTCTTGTCTGTGGAGAGAAGACTCCGGCTCCACGGGAGGACCCCTGTCACTTTCCTGAGGCTAGCCCAGTCGAGAAGGCCCCACCTCTCCTTTCATAGGCTCCAGAAAGGAGCTTGGTCAAGGGAACTAAAAGGCTTGGTGGCAGAGCTGACCCGATGGCCCAAATGGCAATGGGCCACTGCAGAGATTGAGAGCCAGCAGACATACCCACAGAGTGCTGAACACAGGGAGGCACTGTGCCACTCCACAGGGGGATGGCACAGGCAACTGGCGGGGTGGCTCCTTGTTGTAAATGTGCCCTAAGAGCCTTGCCTGTGGCATGGGAGTGGGGAGCGGGGACTGATGTAGATTCCTGTCGCCCACCCAGCATGCCATGCCCCAGCCGTATGCCAAACGGGATGACCTGTTTACCCACTACCGAGGAAGGGCTTTTGGAGCCCAGATGATGAGAGTGTAAGGTTCACCAATCCTGGTGAAGACCAAGGACGTGCCAAAGCTATTCCTTTCTTTGACAACCAAAAACAGGGTGTCCCTTGTCACAGACAAAGCAGGACCAAACTGAGAGGGATATCACATGAACAGCCATAAAAAGAAGTGGGTGTTCTGCCCCAGGGCAAGAGTGGAATCCAGAGTGGACAGGGCAGGCAATCCATCTGCTCGGAATGGGGCGGTGGGCTTCCCAGCACTCATAGGCAGCAGCAACTGCTGACGTTTGAGCCGGGGTCCAAGCCGGTGAGAAATTGGCCTTACATTTCTCACCCAGTCTCTCTGTCAGGCACCAGAGGATGAGGGAGAAGGGAGTGGGAAGCTGAGCAGAGAGTTAAGATCTCAGCCTACCAGACAAAGGGGGCTTTATAGGCTGGGGGGGTTGGGGGCAGGGAGATCCGTGTGAGCACCCAGCTGATTATTTGGTATTGAAGTTGGACTCCTCAGCCCCTCCCATGCCTCCATACTGCAGGATATTATAGAGTCCTAGGATAGCAGTAGAGTCCCAGAAGCACCCCAATCCTTTACTGGTGCTGGTACCACCCACATACTCCCCACTTTCCCCACCCAGTTGTCTGTGGCCTCTCTTGGTTTCACTGCTGTGCCCTCTAAGTGGCCTCGTGGCCCCTGTCTGCTACCCAAGGACCTCCCTGGCTGCCTGGGGTGGTGTCACAAGGCTATGGGGTCAATGGACCCTTTGTCCCTTTATATGAAGTCTGTCCTGGACTAAAAAGACAGGAGTGGCAGCAAGCAAGCATGCTCCCACCCCCAACTGGCCTCTTCCAGACCCTGGATGAACTGGACTTGGGATGCAGAGGCCAGACTGTATTCTTTCCCACTGGCATCCCTCTTATTCTCTGTCAATGATCAGGAAATGAAAGCAGGCTGGCTATAGGCACCATTTCCAAGCTGCTGAAATAGCTGCTGCTTGGCTAGAGCTGTGCAAGGTCTATCCCTAAAGACATCGATTCTGAGCCAGGCGATGATGGTGCACGCCTTTCATCTCAGCACTCAGGAGGCAGAGACAAAAGGATCTCTGTGAGTTCGAGGACTGCCTGGTTTCCAGGACAGAAGAAAACCTGTCTTAAAAAAAAAAAAAAGAAAAGAGGGGCTGGAGAGATGGCTCAGAGGTTAAGAACACTCGCTGCTCTTCCAGAGGTCCTGAGTTCAATTCCCAGCAACCACATGATGGCTCACAACCATCTATAATGAGATCTGTTGCCCTCTTACGGCCTGCAGGCACATGCAGGCAGGACACTGTACATAATAAATAAAAAATCTTTAAAAAAAGAAAAGAAAAGGCATTGGTCCTGGCCAAATTCATGGTGACTTAATTGTGAAACCTCAATGTCACACACTCCAAATTGGGACATGGTGGCATACACCTTTAATCCCAGCAATTAGGATGTAGAGGCAGGCAGATCTCTGTGAGTTTGAGGCCAGCCTGATATACAGAGCAAGTTCCAGGACAGACGAGGCTATACAGAAAAACCATGTCTTGGAGGAAAAACAAACAAAACACATTCCAAAGACTATGGATTTATAAGTAGAGTCCTTACAAAGAGAAGGAGTGGTACCATCCACCAACTCTGCCCAGCCTTTTAGGTCATTATTTGCAGCCCTAGTTAAAGTCCATATAACTATCTTCCCTGGGTGGGGGGTGCAGGGGACCTCTGGACAGGCTCTTGCTCTTTCCCACTCTGCCTAAGCCAGAGTCTGCAGCAGCTGCACCACCTGAGGGGCAGAGCAGTGGGGACTAGGGCTGGCACAGTTACTGTTAAAAGACAGGAAGAGGGGCTGGAGAGATGGCTCAGAGGTTAAGAGAACTGACTGCTCTTCCAGAGGTCATGAGTTCAATTCCCAGCAACCACATGGTGGCTCACAACCATCTGTAATGAGATCTGGTGCCCTCTGCTGGTGTGTAGACGTACATGGGGGCAGGGTGTTGAGTTCGTAATAAATAAATAAATCTTAAAAAAAAAAGACAGGAAGACACTCTTGCCTCCTAATGAATGTGTTGGGCACTCAACACACTCCCTTTCGATATCTAACAGTTTTAGACAAGGTCTTACTTGTAACCCTGGCAGGCCTCTAACTCATTATGGAGCTCAGGCTGGTCTCGAACTCATGGCACACCCTCCTGCAGCTCTCTCCTGATTGTTAGGATTGCAGGTATGAGTCACTATTGCCAGCTCCAAGCCCCCCTTTTAAAGAAAATGTTCAGTTCCGGTCAACATGGAATTTTCCAACCGTCTCTTGGAGAAGTCTGTCAATAGAAAAACAGACCAAGATTCAAATCCAAGGTCTGCCTGAGTGCCCTGTGGTCCTCACATCTCTGGGCTCCAGTGGAAAACAGGTGACAGTAGCCCCACATCACGTGACTGCAGAAAGGATCGCACAAGAATATGGGCAGAAAGCACTGGGTCCACACAAATGAGACACGCGCGCGCGCGCGCGCGCACACACACACACACACACACACACACACACACACACACACACACACACACACACAGAGCCCTTGTACTTCCTACAAGTGTTGAATTAATTCAGCGCATGTTATTTTTAGCTTTAGAAGCAGGAGAAACGTTTCTGACCTTGTCACTCAACTCTGGTAGTCCGTATCCTGCTATGCCACCTGGTGTTCCTTTTGGGGGGACTACAGTGATACAGCCTACTCTGCCTTCCTCCCTCTAATGGGGTGTTGAGAACCCTGAAGGGAGAAAGGAGGGTGGCCCAGGAGGGAGCGGAAAGGATGAGAGGGAAGCGGCACTCCTGCACCTGCTTCTTTGAGAACAAAGCCAAGCATGATGCAATCTGGCCGGGTGCAGCTGAGGCTGCCAGGCCTGGAGAGGGAGAGCGGGTGTCTGTCGGGAAAGGTGGCAGGCACCAAAGTGCACACAGGTGTCCCTGGACGCCTTACTCGGGATTCACAGTCGGTAACGAGGCCCCTCCGTATGACTCCCGGATCCCTTCTGAAGCTCCTCCCCCAGGGTCTGGTCCCTCCCCAAATCCTTGCAGCTGTTTCCTAGGCAGGAGCCTCTGACATGATGCAATGAGGACCTCAGCGCAAGCAGCCTTCTCCCCTAGATGAGGGCTAGACAGGAGACCCAGGAGTAACAGGCCCTTCCCCAGCAGACCTCGGGGTGGCTATTGTCCCTTATCATCTTAGGGAGGAAAGGGCATATCATCCAGAGGAGATGGGGAGAGAGGCTGGGGGAGACCCAAGGGCCTGCACGAAAAAGCACATATTTAGAGAATTACACAGAATCCTAGGATGACACCAAGCTGGACAGGAGTCCCCGGATCTGTCACTGGCCATCGTCAAGCCAGCCGGAGTGGGACAAACTGTGAGTGGCACTCATCAGTGTGAGGTTGTCGACTTCAGCTCCACACACCATCAGTGAATCTAGAAAACATGGCTCTCTCTGCACTTCAAAGAGCGGGTTTGTCCGTCGCGTATGGCCAGGCACAGGGTGCGGGACAAGCCAGGGTCCCCCACTGGCCGAGGCAGAATCGGATTGGAGATGCTGTTGTGAATATTTATGCTAGCCTCACCCACCACCACCAACCTGCGAGTGCAGCTGGGGAACCTGGCTTAGAGCAGCCACTAGGTGGCAGGAGAAGCTCGAAGGTTCATCTGGCTCCGTTCACTCCCATCCCCTCTCCCTGCCCCAGAGCCCCCAGAGCCCCCAGAGCCCCCAGAGGCACCAGAGGCCCCAAAGACAGGTGAAGCGAAGTTCCTGTCCTGTGTCAGCAGCCGCCTGGAAATTCCCTTCCCTGTTGAAGGTTCACTGTCCAGTTCAGTTTGGCCAACCCTAGCCCAGAGTGTTACAGGTAGGCGCTGGCACACGCGAAGGGCGTGCCCTGAACTGATCTCGCTTCTCTCCAACCACTTGGGGGAGACCCAAGCCGGCATCAGGCGAATTCAGGGGTTGGCTGCTCTTCCAGCCCTCCTGACACGTGCTGGGTTCTTCCCTGACCAGTGCAGCTCAAAACTCTTCCAAAGGTGCTTGCTTCTAGTCCAGTGTGGTTTCCATCCCACCCCAGAGGTGATTTCAGCCAGGAGGACCTGTGCCTGATGCTATTCTCTCTCTGTTCCCTCTCTTTGTGAGTGTATGTGTGTGTGTGTGTATGTGTGTGTGTGTGTGTGAGTGAGTGTGTGTAGGTCAGAGGGCAATTTTTAGAAGTCAGAGGGCAGGTTTTAGAAGGAATTTTTTTTAATTTTTAATTTAATATTTTTAGACAGGTGTTAATAGGCCAAATCATGACATGGGACTTATTAGTGTTATTGGTTATGAATGTTTGTCCTTATCTTAGCTCTTGTTTTAATGTTTCTCTTTATCTACATTAATTTTTAAGATTTATTTATTATGTAACTGTTCTGCCTATATGCCAGAAGAGGGCACCAGATCTCATTACAGATGGTTGTGAGCCACCATGTGGTTGCTGGGAATTGAACTCAGGACCTCTGCAAGAGCAGTCAGTGATCTTAACCTCTGAGCCATCTCTCCAGCCCTACCTCAGGGCTTCTTTTACCTTTCTCTCTGTCTTTGTCTCTCTTCTTCAGTGTATCTTACTTTCCTGCTTCCTCCTGCTGCCTGGCTACTGGCCCTGGACATGTCCGTCCGTTCCCCCCCCCCCCCTTCTCTTCATCCTTCTCTCGAGCCTAGATTTCTCCTACCTAACTTTCTCTGCTCCCTAGCCCCACCTATCTTTTCTCTGTCTAGCTATTGGCCATCCAGCTCTTAATTAGACCAGTCAGATGTCTTCAGACAGGCAAGGTAAAACAGTAACACATCTTTACATAATTAAACAAATGCAGCATAAACAAATGTAACACATCTCTACATTGTTAACAAAGGCAACAAAAATAAAAGTAACACACCTTTACACAGTTAAAGTAATATCCCATAGCATAAACAAATGTATCACATCTTTACATAGTTAAATATTCCACAACAGACAAGGTCTCACTATGTAGCTGTTTGTCCTAGAACTCTGTAAACCAGTCTGGTCTCAAATTCAGAGAGATCTTCCTGCCTCTAAATACCTGGTGCTGGGATTAAAAGCATATGTCATTATCCCTGGATAGAAGGAATGTTTGTTTTGTTTTTGAGACAGGGTGTAGCTTTGGAGTCTGTTCTGGAACTTGCTCTGTAGATCAGGCTGGTCTTGAACTCACAGAGAACTGCCTGCCTCTGCCTCCCTAGTGCTGGGATTAAAGGCATGCACCATCACTGCCCAGTTTAGGAATAATTTTCTTGAAGATTTGTATGTATGAATGTTTTGTCTGAATGTATGTATTTGTACCAGGTGTGTCTGGTGCCCATAGAGGTCAGAAGAGGACATCAGACCTCCAGGTTTGCCTTACAGGTGGTTGTGAGCCACCATGGTGCTGAGAACCCAAACCTGAGTCCTCTGCAAAAACAAGTGCTGTTAGCCAGTGAGCCATCTTTCCAGACCCTAGAAGATTTTTGAAAGGATGGGAGGGAGAAAACAGGAGGAAATTGCTGAAATTGAATAAAAAGGGGGTTACCTAAATTTCATATATGGCAAAGGGTTTTTTTGACAGTCCCAGCTTCTATGGAGACCTGAGTAGTTTAACAATGCAACCCCCCCCCCCTTCTGAATCCTTTGGGAAGGCATCCCAATGACAACTCACTCATTAGCTTGAATGAACTCTTGAGCTTTTGGCTGAAAAACAGAGAAAAACAGTGGATGTTGGGTCCAATTGGCACAAATATGGAGAAGAGTCGTGAAGTGTGAGATGCTCTTACTGAGATGTGGGAGGAGCCAAGAAAGATGGGGAAACCCGTTCCTGATGCCACCTCTATCAGGGAACATGGGGCAGACTAGCAAGAGGATCTCCCACACCGTTATTTGCATGGACTTGAGTTGAGCATGTACACGAGCAGCTCTACCGTGGTAGGGGCGGGTGGTAGCTGTGAAGTGGACAAGGCCACAGGAGGTGGAGAGGTGGTTGCAAGTTGTGAAGAACATTTTGGGCTCAGGCTTACAAAAGGATGACCATTCTTCCAAGTCAGAGGGGACCTGTACCTTGTTTTCCTAAGCTTAGAGCCCAACAGGCCTCCCCATGTCGAATGATCTGGAGTTGGAACAATGAAAATGAGTACTGCATTTGGAAAAGTATACTCTGATAACACACTCTCTAGATGAGGCCTGTGGAGCTCAGGTGCTTCTGGCAGAGATCTCTTGTGATGGGCTCCCAAACGGCCAGTGAAGCCTCCCTTGCAATTTGTTGTTGACTTTATTGTCGGAGCCACCTTTTCTTTCAAGAATGAAGGAAATTTTATTCAGGAGTTACTGCCACTGTCAGACTATCAGGCCTGAGGAACAGTGTCATGACAGGGAACTGCACTCCCGCAGGAGCTGACTGGTGCTAGCAGACTCCTAGGCTGCCTCTGATTAGCCTAGTGAAGAGACTTCCCAGACAATTCAGCAGGAACCTGCAGACAATTTCCAGGCAGCAGACTAGCCCCTTAAGCAGGAGGTGGAAGAGTAAGTGGGAAAGGGCGGGTGGGGTTAGAGTTGCTCCCAGTACACAGCAGTGTCCACCAGGAAAGTAACAGCCTTGCCCAAGAGCTAGGAGGGCCAGGCTGGAAAAGTGGCAAGGAAGCCTTACCGTCAGTCACACCAGGACGGCCACTGCCACATAAAATGTGCTACTCCATGTTGTGTCACTGCTCACCCAGGCAGGAGGGCTTCAGGATCTGCCCACTCTCCCCAAGGCTCTCTGGAATGCTCCTGCACTTCCTAGGGCAGCTCTGGGCAGTGGCCATCAGCCTCAGGAATTTTCCAATAACTCTACTTAAAGAGGAACTGGGTGTATTCTGCAATGGCTGCCAGTTCAGGGACCCCATGCCCGAGAAAGGATGAAGAGTCAGGAGAGGGACTGGAAAACACAAATTCTAATAAACAGATCATTTCTAAACGTTTTTATTTCAAATCTCTTTTCATCCCTCCCCAAAAAGACATGGGTCGGTACAGCAATCATAAAAAGGAGATACAAACACAAGAGTCAAATGTCTCCCGCACTGACACTTACAAAAACCGGGAATTATACACGGGGTTTCCAACAGGACCTGCAGCAGCTACTTAATGTCCCTTTACAAGAGTCAAACATGCCTATTAATACAGTATTTACAGACACCCCATTCTGGAACTAATCTACAGGGACATCCCAACACCCACCCCTCTATGCCCAGAAAAATACCAAAACACACCCAAAGTGCATTTGTTTTGTTTATATCAAAACATCTTTCCCTCTCCCCATCCCACCCCAGAACCCCCCACCCATTTAAGATTGGCCTGCAAGTCTATTTTAACCATTTAGTTATTTTTTTATACTTTATGAAAATAAATTATACAGCAACTATTTTAATAAATTAAGCACAAAAAGGGAGAATAAAGGAGGAAAACTAAATGGGAAGACAAAAACCAGGCCACGCTTTGGCTCGGAGGGCAGGGGTGGCTAAGTAGGACAGAGTGGTTGCAGGAGTACGGCTCCCCTCTAGCAAAGAACCCCCTAGCCACCGAGTCCAGAATAACACCCCTCAGCATGGAGTTCCTGAAAAACCACCAGAATGCACAGCAGTGCCTGTGCCATGCAGCACCAGTGTGGGATCCCAATGTCTGGCCTGCCCAGAGTGGTGCCTGGATCTTACCTGTCCCTCTTGGGAGCACCAGGGATGGAGTGAGTGGTCAGACCAGCCCACTGTCCACTGAGCTGTGTGCACAGTAGGGGTCACACCCAAGTGGGCTGAAGAAATGTCTTATTTTCCCTATCTGTCTCCAGAAGCAGCTGCCATCGCAGTCCAGCTGCGATCCAATGATGCTGTCTGCCCGCTATAGCTGGCTGCTTTTGTTTGCTCCTTGATGCCTCTTGGCATTGTGAGGAGGATCAGGAGGCAGGGAGCACAGGGGCCCTCTAAAACCCTCTAAGATGAAATGGGAGTGAAGGCATGTCACAAACTCAGCATGCAGGATTGGCTTTCCGGGAGGTAGATGAAGTGGGAAAGGACAAGACAAAGGACAGGAAAGACAAGAGGGACATCAAAAGAAAACTAAGTGATGCCTACCCAGGACACCAGGAAGCAATGAAAAGTCAAGGACACATGAAATCTGCATGTAAAGAAAGGTTTCCTTCTCTGGCGGACTATAGAGTCAGTACTCTGTTTTCAACTGCAGTACCGAGTTCCCAGAGCCCTCAGTCATCCAATCCCATCTCACTCCCCAAAATGTTGTTCTCCACTTGTTCAAGGAAGGCCTCCTGGCACACTGTACTGAGCACAAAGGCTCCAATACCAAAACAGGACTTGCAGACTTGACTCTTGTGGCCCAATAATTCTACAGCTATCTTAATGGGGCACACCTTTTTTTTTTTCCTTTTTTTTCTTTTTAATAAAAAAGCTTTTACTCCCCAGGAGCAAATAAATCATTTTGAACTACTGATAAACACTGCTGCAGTGAAAAGAAAGATGGCTACATGTATGCAATAGCACAAATTTAGTGTAAGGACAGCTGTGTTGATGACTAGAAATAAAAACCATTTATCCACTCCCCTCTTCCCACAAACCAAACCAAGAGGATTCCCATAGGGAAAATGTCTAACTCAAAGCTCTTCCCCTCCACACGGGGGCATGCCATTCTCTTAAAGTGGAAAACAAATCCTAGTCCCCGCTAGTGGAGATGTTCCCAACACCCCAACTGCAGACAAGACTTCTACAAACGAGGACACACACTCACGCAGACTTCCAGAACTTGTGGCAGCTCCTTACATCTCAGTGACTTGACCTCTGACTCCTGGGTTCAAAGGTCAGCAGAGGCAACAAGGAAAATATCTTACTTGGGGGAAGTTTCTCCTGTCCCTACTACCCGTTGGGATAGGGGCTTCAAGCAGGCCCTTCTAGGAGCATGGGGAAAGGCTGTAAGGGTGGCGGCTCCCTGGGGTACTTCCTGGGACTGTATTCTGAACTATTCCTCGGTCCTTAAGGGATGTGTATCAGCGGGGAATGTGTAGCCATCCCATCACTCCCTGCTCGGCCTCAAACAGTGGCTTAGCCTAAGAGACAGTGGGAAAGGAGAAACAGGAACTATGGGACACTTCCAAGCTTTTTCAAGAGACTGGCACTGTCATCTACATTTACTTCACCTTGGCATAAGCAGGAAACTAGGCCATGATCAGCCTAAACATTAAGCCAGGTCAGCTGGACCCCACAGCCAAGTTCCTGCTCCCCCTACGCCTACGCTACCAGCACAGACATGCATTTCAAGTAATAACAGGTTGCAGTAGTAGTTGTCACTAGCTTACACTGGCACATACCCATCTTGAGGAAGGTTACAATTAATTAGTTATAAACAAATAAAGGTTACATAGCCTGGGTCAGGGACTAGAGACTCCCCCAACTACAACTCAGAAGCTCACAACAGGTCTCTAGAAGTGATGGCCTTTCCTGGTGTGTGGCTGGCACATAACTACCAAAGACGAGTGAGTCCCCCTGTGAACTGCATTTCCACTAGCACTGCCCAGCATGGGCAGAGGGCAAAGGCCAATGCTGACTTCTGGCCTGTTTCCTGCTTCTATTGTCCAGCCATTCCCTTCTACACAAGGCCTCCCAGGTGCCAAGCCATGCCTCAAAGAGCCATCTTCCACACTGCTCTTTTACAGCCCATTCTACCAAGGAAGGATCAGACCAGTTGGACTGTGTCTGAAACACATGCAGATCACGAGCACAGTATAGCAGGACACTTTCCTAGGACAAAAACAGTGAGTTGCTCATGCTCCATAGCAGGTCTGGTTTGCACCCCTGGTAACCCCAGTACCACAGAGGTGTCTGCTGACTTCTGGTTTTGTCCTCCACACCTTCACTCCTCCTTGGCCTTCAGACCTGTCCAGCTACTGGAAAGCTGCAGTCTAGACCTTTGCTGTGGTCAAATAGGACTCTGATGCTGCTATTTAAGGCAGCTGCACACTTGTCACAGACTTCTCCTTCTGTACTTTAGTTTGAGTGCTCTGATACACTGCCCTCGCCTACAACCCAAAGCCGTATCACCACAGAGCTTTCCTACACTATCTGGTCTACCCTGATCACACCCACTGTCTTTAAAGGATAGCTGGTCCTTGATCTTCTGCTGCAATGAGTTGTTCTCTAATTCCTTCACATGCAACAGTCACTTTATAGTTCAGGGAAGGGATCTTGTCTTCTACCTCTTATGTCATTCCACACTACCTATCTCAGAGCCATGCAAACACAGCATGAAAACTACTTTTTAAATTATGGGTAACTGAAATTGGAGAGAGAATCCCTCCAAACAACACACTAACCACTTTAACATCTCTATGGATTCTAGATTTACGGCTCTATTGCAGAATGGCCCTTTTTGTGTGTATAATGGTGAGTAACCTGTACCCTCCAGAGCCAGAACTCACAGGTATGCCAATATCTGAATCATGATGTTATGCTGTTGGTAATATGAAGTCAAGGAGGAAAAGGGTACCATAAGACATGTCAGAAGTGAGCTGACTGACACATACACAGTTCATTTCTTTACAGCTACTGAGGAAGTGCATTTCCTTTCTGTTTGGCTAACGGAGGAAGGTGACTACACAGAGGAAGCCCACAGGCCACTTTCCAGATGAAATAGTTTTCTAAGTTTCCAAGACACAGGGCTTTACCCTAAGCCATCTAGAACTCCAACCTGACTATGTTTAGTTTGTCATAGGAGACAGACACAAGCCGAGAGAGAAAACACAGGAGGCTGTCACATGGAATACTACAGGAGAATAAGACAGACCCAACAGCTCCATTGTCCATCTTGACAGTGACTTCTTGCAGAGTAACTTTTTAGGAGAGCATACTTATGTAGCCTATGACTGGCAGTGGCCAGCTTCAGACACAAAGACAGCTCAAGCACCAAAGTCCTTTCCTCCTTTCACAGCCACCTGGAAAACAGGCGACTTCACACTAGCTTCACACTAGCAACTGGCAGACACCAGTAAAGGAAGGGCAATGAGGTCTGACTCACGAAGTGTCTGGGTTACAAGAATGAATGTGGGAAAATGAGGAAGCCCTTGCCACCTCCCATCCCAGAGGTGGGACGACAGTGACAGATATGACTGTGAGACTCTGCTCTCGCTACACTATGGAAATCCCATTAAGGCTGAGATACGAAGGCTCCTTTAGAAGCACAATAGCTGTTTCTCACTTCCTCCACATTTCCTCTTAACTAGCTGATGGATGGGGTAACATGGATTCCTCAGCTGTAGATATGCTTTGCCATGAAGAACCTGGCAGCCCAGGACTGGAGCACTGGACTGCCCAGGTGACAAGAAACACCACTGCCTTGCGGGGAGGGGGGAGGAGAACTGGGTTTGCTTTGGGTCACTGAGTTTAAGGAATTTAGCACAACAAAATGAACACCGATTCCATGAGAGGCAATTCTGAAACCAGGCTTGTAAGGGAATCACTATTCCCCAGCAAACAGAACCAGCCAGCTTCTCTTTTCCTCACCACCCTTCTCTCCTCCTGAAGCTGGAGATGAGAATCAGATGCCTTTCCTCAGAAGCTACCAATCTCATTCTTCTCTACTTCTCTGCCCCCCACCCCTCCACCAGGTTCATGGAAAAGACTTCAGTGCTGCCTTTAGCTCCAGCTGAAGCACCAGTCCTCCCCTCCCCTTTCCCTGACCTACTCATCCCAACACCACTTTCAACTCAATGGGTATAAACTCCAGCTGCCTTCCACTGAGTTTTCTATACTGAGAAATACAAATATCAAAACATAACTTCTGAAAAGAAACAGTGAAAGACTTCTTCCAGTTTTCCAAGGAGCTCATCTAGTTCTGGGGGGCAGGGATGACACAGGGTTGGGTAGAATGGGGAGCTCCACATGGAGGATGATTGTGTGCTTCTTCCAAGCTCCAGAGCTGCAGGGGAGCTAAAGTCTGTGCCGGAATCACACCCCTCTCTATTCTTTTTCTGCCATGTTCTTCTTTTGTGGTAGCTTCATTTGGTTCTTCAAACCGGAGCTTGGCAATCAAAACGCCTAGGTAAAAAGGGAAACAAAAAACAGTTCAAACAGAGTAGTAGAACCAAAAGGGAGAAGAGAACAAATCATGCATGGTAGGCAGAAGACCAGCTCCAAAGCAGAGCAGCAGCTGGACAACCAGACACTTCCACAAATACTGTAACAGCAGATGTGGTAACTGTCTCTGTTGATATTGGTCCTTGTTGTGCTTCACAAAGCCACAAAGGACAAAAACACGAAGTCTTCCTTAGGAAAACCTATCAGCTGTCCACCCTAATACTTTTCTCTGGGTTAGTTGTATTTCCAGTCCAATTATGTCCTCCCATATGATAATGCCTGGAGTCCCCCCAACACCCAAGCACTTCTGAATGTGTTCCTATTGTTGTGAGTTTCTTGCAGGGCACAGCACCCACAGAAATCATGCTCTAACTGAAGGATCCTATTATTTCTCAATAGGGGGTTGGAGACATGACTCAGAGGTTAAGAGTGCTTACTACTTTTGCAGAAAACCTGGGCTCAGTTCCCAGAACCCACATGTGACTTATAAACCCCATTGACTTTGGTTCCAGAGGACCCAATGCCCTCTTCTGGCCTCTACAACCTTCTACATGCATAGGTATACATTAAATCACAAAGGCACAGACACACACTCATGTACGCAAATACTTTAAAAAAGAGCAGAGTCCAGTAGATGCTTCTAGTTCCCTATAACCTTTCCATTCTGATCTTTTAGTTTTGAGGTAGGATTTTGATACCAAAAAACATGGTGGCTGAGCATGGTACCAAAAACCTTGAATTCCAATATTCAAAAGGGAAAGGTAGGTAGGTTTTTATGAGTTCCAAGCCAGTCCCTGCCAAAGAAAAGTCTTTTTTTTCCAAAGAAAAGTCTTTTGGGTTGGTGAGATGGCTCAGTGGATAAAACCACCTGCTAAGAAGCCCAGGTAGTCTCATAATCAGAGGTCCTGGGCTGGAGAGAAGGTCTGTGGATAAAAGTTCTTGCTGCTCTTCCAAGATCCAAGTTCAATTCTCAGTATCCATGATTGGGTGGGCAGGGGGGGGTCACAAGCACCTGTAACTCCAGAGCCAGGGAATCTGATACCTCCTTCTGGCCTTTCAAAGGACCTGCATTATGTCTACATACTCCCACACAGTAATGTAATTAAACAAAACTTAAAAAAAAAGAAACATTCTGCTGCTTTTATCTTCCGTGTGCTAAGATTACAAACATGTGTCACCATACCCAGCTTCTGCCCTAATATTGTCTGTAAGGCCACCACACAGAGAAATCTTTCTACATGCTTAAGCACTTGGATATGCTAGGAATCACTTCATATGAACTTGTACACCCAGACCTGAGTCCTTAAGGCAGAGCTCTGCAGCACTCCAGAACAACCGTCTCTTAGTCTCTTTTGCCTTCTCCTCTGACCCTGACAATACTCATTAGCATGACTCACCTGCTTTCCCATAACAGTACAGGGTCTGGGGCTTCCAGAGCCCAGCGGAGACACACGCATAAGGAGATACACACACAAGGCAAGTTTACCTTGATATGGTTAAAGAAAACACAATGGAGTAGCTGGAGAGATGGCTTAGCCTTTAAGAACACTGGCCACTCCTCTGGGCACCCGCATGACAATACACAACTATTTGTAACTCCAGCTCCAGGAGACATGACACCTTCTTCTGGCCTCCATGGCAGTAGGCATGGATGTGGTGCATAGATAAACATGCAGGCAAGATACCCACAAGCATAAATGTTTTTAAAAATTGAAGAAAGAAAACATATGAGATAGTAACTCTAGCTGTCCTACTCCCCTGGGAAAGAGCAGAGGCTGGGGAACTAGAGTTCCCACTTTAAGGCTTTGCTTTGAGCAGGGATAGGACAGAGGAACACAAGAGAGGCACAAGTAGTCAGTGCTTAGAAACAACTACCAGAATAAGTGAGCACAAGGTTACCAACAAACCGGCAGCTGACAATGGAATGGAGGGTGAGCGTGTATGTGTATGCATTCAGCATGGCCAAAAACAACAGTTCCTACAAATACTACTTCCTCTTTGAATATTCACTTTAGTACTAAATAAGCAAGATGTGATAGAGCTTTTTAATCCCAGTACTCTGAGTTTGAATTCCAGACCAGTCAAGGCTATATAGTGAGACCCCCGTCTCAAAAAAAAAACAACAAAAAAAAGACCCTAATTAGACCACACATGGTAGTGTACAGTGACAAAGTAAGAACCTAGCAATGAGCTGGGCATTGGTGGATCACACCTTTAATCCCAGCACTTGGGAGGCAGAGGCAGGCGGATCTCTGTGAGTTCGAGGCCGAGCTGGACCGATAGCCTCCAAAACAATACAGAGAAACCCTGTCTCGTAAAATAACCAAAAAAAAAAAAAAAAGAACCTAGCAATGAGCTGGGCATTGGTGGATCACGCCTTTAGTCCCAGCACTCAGGAGGCAGAGGCAGGCGGATCTCTGTGAGTTCAAGACCAGCCTGGTCTACAAGAGCTAGTTCCAGGACAGCCTTCAAAGCTGCACAGGGAAACCCTGTCTCAAAAAACACCAAAAAAAAAAAAAAAAAAGGAAAAGAAAAAAAAAAAAAAAGAAAAGAAACCTAACAGCGACTAAATAAAAAAAAATAAATTAAAAAAGCAAAACAAAAACCAAAAAAAAAAAACAAAAAAAACCCAGAAATGACCTAGTTAGGAGGAGAAAATTAGAGACTAGTCTAGGTCTTGCATGGACCTGAATATGGTTCTAGGGGATCTGACTCTTCTGGATATATATGTACCGTACCTGTATTCATATGTGCACCACCCCTCCCCACACAATGAAAACAAAAATAAAATGTAAACAAACAAACAAGCTAGTAAGACTCCACTGGCACAGAGGTATAGTAATGTATGCCTATAATTCCAGGGTTTGAGGAGATACCGGCAGGACAACCAGGAGTTCAAGGTTAATCAACTATCTATAAATAGTGTCAGCAAGATGGTTCAGTGGCTTAAGGCACGTGTCTAGAAAGCCTGGTGACTTGAGTTTGGTTGCCAGAACCCATATAAAGGTGGAAGGAGAGAACTGATCCCCAAAGCTGTCCTTGACCTCCACATGCGCACAACTACTACTACTACCAGTAGTAAGAATTTCCAACAATAACCTGTATTCAAAACAACTTACAAAGAGAGTAGACCTACCTCAGCAGGGCAGAGGGAAGAATGACTTCTAACTTCAACAATTTAATTCCTCACTTATTCTTTTCTTTTTCTCTTCTTATTATGTGTATGTGTCTGGGTGGGCTTGTGCTCACATGAGTAGAGTGCCTTCAGACACCAGAAAAGAGTGTTGGAGCCCCCTGGAGGTGGAGTTATAGCAGGTTGTAAGCTGCTGGATATGGGTCCTGGAAATTGGGACTCAGGACCTGTGCAAAAGCAGTATGTGGGTTTAACTGCCATCTCTCCAGATACTATTTATTTATTTGTTTGTTTGATTATGGTGTGTGTGGGGGAGATGTAGTTTGAAACAGGATCTCATGAAGCTGACCTCAAACTTACTGTGTAGCTGAGGCCAACCTTGAACTCTGATCCTGCGGCCTCCACCTCCTCACTGCAGGGATTTTGGTGCGTGCCACCTTGCCCAGTCTAATTTATCCTTGTAAACATTTATTTTGTGATAGCTGAGGAAAGGGGAAGGCTGCTTTTTCTCATCCCCCATCTCAAGAGATGGGCCTCGGTGGAACTCTTACTAAAAGGCATGCCTTTTTATGCCTGGTGGTGGTCTACAAGAGCTAGTTCCAGGACAGCCTCCAAAGTTACACAGGGGAAAACAAACAAACAAACAAAAAAACATGTCTTTTGAAAATAAATGCATACAAGAATTCCTTTCAAGGAATTCCTTTCGGGTTCTTGCTTTCTATGTCATGCATGAAGTATCCTGGAGATCAGCACGTATGAGAAGACAGCATATGCATCACTGTGTCTGCTTTACTTATGCTTATAGTATGCCACCCCTCCCCCTACAATGGGCCTTGAGTTATGATCCTCTTGCTGTCACCTCCCAAATGCTAGAATCACAGGTGTATAAGACTATGTTGGTTAAAAAAAGGAAAGGAAAGAAAAAATATTTATTTTTTGTTTTTTTGTTTTTAGAGACAGAGTTTCTCTGTATAACAGCCCTGGCTGTTCTGAAATTCACTTTGTAAATCAAGCTGGCCTTGATCCACCTGCCTCTACCTCTGAGTGCTAGGATTAAAGGTGTGGACCAGGCCCACCAATTTTTTTTTTTGAGTAGTGCTAGCGATCAAGCACTCTCCTACTGAACTATATCCCCAGCTCGCTCTCCTCCCTCTCCTCTTCCACCCCCCCAAAAGGAAAAGACAGTATTTATTTTGTTTTTACTTTATGGATGAGTGCTTGCCTGCATATATGTATGTGTACCACATGTATGTCTGGTGTCCATGGAAGCCAGAAGAGGGCACCCCACCCTTTGGAACTGGAGTTACAGATGGTTTTGAGTTGCTGTATAGGTGGTAGAAGCTGAACCTGGATCTTCTGTAAGAGACTTAAGAGCTCTTAACCTGTGGGTTAGGACCCCTTTGGCAAACCTCTATCTCCAATAATATTTACACTATGATGTATAACAGTAACAAAATTACAGTTGTGAATTAACAACGAAAATTATTTTATGGTTAAGGTCACCACATGAGGAACTGTTTAAAGGGCTTAAGCATTAAAAAGGTTGAGAACCACTGCTTTAAGCCTTTGTGCCTGTTGTGCTTTTCTTCAAATGAAGAATGTACCTATTAGGAACCAATTATCAGACAAATGCATGGGTCAAAAGTGTACTCAAGAGATGTCTAGTGGCTTGACAGAGGCGGATGTTCCTACCTTTGTGTTGAGCAGCTTTTGTGGAGGGCTGCTACGTGGAGGGCTCCACCTCTTGCTTCTGTTTGGAAATGAGCTGCGCTTCCTTTAGGGACAGGTACACCTCTTCCTGAGGATCATAGTAGTAGAACTTTCGAATGTAAGAGATCAGAGGTCTGTGAAAAGCCAAGGAGATACTGTTTATAGAGGTCACTTCAAGAAATTGACTGAACCCTCCCTTCTCTATTCCTTTATATGGCTAGACTACTGAAGGGCCTTTGCCAACCTGACAAAATTCTCACCTTCTCACTCTTTGCACACATCTGCCTCCCTCACTCTACTGTACTGCATTCTGCCCAAGGCTTGCAGAGTGAGGCCAACATACGCATCTTCCTCCCTTTCTGCTGCAACGATACAGCTCTAGAGTTAAATGCTAAGACATGGGGAATGAAAGAACATTGCCTACAAATATTTCATTCTGGGCCTGGCCTCTGGGAGCAACTTCCAAGTCTCAAAGGCATTTCTAACCCTCCACCCCTGCCCAACCCTGATGACCCCCATTGTACTTAGGCAGTGGGAGATCCGGGATATGATCTATTCGGACAAGTTGCCGGATCCGGAATCTGCAAAGATGCTGGAGGGACTTGACATTGCTGAATCTGGACACTGGATAGAGTAGCTGTACTGGTGTTGGTGGCAGTCCTTCAGGAATGAAAACAAAGAAAAACCCTCAGAGAGAATAATGCAGCTAACTACAACTCCCAGAAGAAGGGAAATGTGGGGGTGTCATGGGGCTATTTTAGAGTTCATGTACACACCCTATGCAAAAGCCCCTCACAAAGGGCTGTGGACAGCCTTCTGTGAAGTGCCACACCATATTTTACTGAAGGGAATTTAGTGTCCTCTCATAACCTCCCCAGCAACATTTTGCTCTGTTTTGCTGTTTTCCAGATAGGATCTTGCTACATAGTACAGGTTAAACTAAACCTCACTATGTAAACAGACTAGCTCTGACCTAGAGAAATCCTCCTACCTCAGCCTCCTGAATACTGGGACCATAGGTGTAAGCCACCACACTTGGCTTCCAGAATCACTCCTAATTGTGGAAAATAGCCCCAGAACAAGGTCAAGTTAGAGATTCCTTGGGGCCAAAAGGCCAAGCACAGGCCTGAGGTTCTCAGGGAATGACAAGAACTCCAAGTCTCCCTGTTGGGAATGGGAGATAGTTGTTCGGCATTATCTAGCAGTATCCTGAACACTAGGGCTCAGGATGTTCAGAGGTACAATGGCTTGAATAGCCTTTATTACCATAAAAGGTCATGTGTGTTGAAAGTTTAGCCTTTGTTGTGGAATGATCTTTTTGTACACTGAAGATGTGTCTTTGTTAAGGTGCCTTCTGATTGGTTTAATAAAGAGCTGAATGGCCAGTTGGGCAGGAGGTAGAGGTGAGACTTGTAGAAGAGAGAACTATGGGAAGAAAAGAGGCAGAGAGACCATGGAGATGGGACACAGAATGGAGTAAGGGTAGGAGCCACCTGATGGAACATAGATTCAAAACTATGGGTTAATTTAAGTTGTAAGAGTTAATGCGACAAGATTGAGCTTTCATAATTAATAAGTCTCTGTGTCATTATTTGGGAGCTGGCTGGCAGGACAGAAAAAACTCACTACAAGCCCTCCCTGTAGCAGCTCTGAAAGGCATCACAACATTGCAACCAGTAAGCAGAAAGGAGGGCAGGTGGAGGTGGAGCTGGTGTCAAGACTGCCGCACCTGCAACTGTCTTTCCAGGCCAGGTCACAGCAGCTCTGTGCCCATCCTTCCCTCACTGCTCTCCTTTCTACCCCTCGAGCATCAGGAACAAAGATGATGATACTTGGCCAGGTGATGGTGGCACAGCACTGGGGAGGCAGAGGCAGGCGGATCTCTTCGAGTTCCAGGCCAGCCTGGTCTACAGAGCGAGTTCCAGGACAATCTCCAAAGCAATACAGAGAAACCCTGTTTCGAAAAACAAACCAACCAACAAACAAACAAAAAAGAGAGATGCAAACGATACTTTTGAAAGAACTACAGCAGCTTGAGCAACCCGAGCACAAGTGCCAGCCAGGTTCCAGAGCAAACTCCCACACATGGACCAGATCTGTGCTGGGGAAGCACAATTCCCACAGTCAGTGCCACAGAATAGACACCCACCAAGAATGGCAGCACACTAAAACACGTTCAAATGAAGGAACTATGAAGAATATGAGAAGCAAACTGAAAACAAGATTGAAAAGTTACTGATGGAATTCTGGTTTTGGTTTTTCAAGACAGGGTTTCTGTGTGTGGCCTTAGCTGACCTGGAACTCACTCTGTAAACCAGACTGGACTCAAACTCAGAAATCCACTCTGCCTCCCAGAGTGCTGGTATTAAAGGCATATGCCACACACCCAGCTAAGAAGTTTTTTCTTAGCCACCATCCTATCCAGGACTGTAGAGATGGCTCAGCAGCTAAGAGTACTGTCTGCTTTTCCAGAGGACCTGAGTTCAATTCCTAGCAATCACATGGTGGTTCACAACTATCTGTAATGGGATCTGATATCCTCTTTTGGCATAAAGGCTGACATGCAGATAGAGCACTCATACATTAAAAAAAAAAAACTTAAGAAATACTATAGACACAACTGGTTAGAAAATAATAAAGGCAGAGCTAGGGGGCGGTGGTGGCTCATGCCTTTAATCCCAGCAATAGGGAAGCAGAGGCAGATAGATCTCTGTGAGATCTACAGAGTGAGTCCAGGACAGGTTCCAAAGCTACAGAGAAACCCTGTCTTGAACCGCCCCCCCCAATAATAATAAAGGCAGCCTGCCTTCAGCACCTGCTCTACCAGATGGAGACCATGGTGGCTCCACCACAGCAAAGGGAATCTTGGGAGAAATCCCTTCTTAGGTGGCTCCTCTGAGCACTTGCACTGTAAAGGGTATCCAAGACACCCAGCATTGATTTAGGCATGACCAACCTCTGCTAGACACTAAAGGCTCCTATTCTGAAAGCCTTTAGTCTTCTTCCCCGATTCAGGCCGATCTTTTTTTTTTAATTATTTAAATTTTATTGTTTAGTGTGTGATCTCTCTGAGCTGGAAGTCAGCCAGGTCTACAAATCCAGTTCCAGAATAGCCAGGACTGTTACACAGAGAAACCCTGTCTTGGAGAGCAAAAACAAGATACAAGAAAAAAAATGTATATAAAAATAATATAAACCCAGTTGAAAGTGAGCAAAATGGGGATAATTAGTATTGCACAGTGGTAGAACATCTGCTTAGCAAGAGCAAGGCCTTAGTTTGATGCCCAGCACCCCAAAATGAATAAAGTTTAAAAAATAAGCAGAAGAGAAGGGAAGAAGAGGGGAGAGGAGGACATGAGGGGTTGCAGGAAGATTGAGTCAGGGGAAGAATAGAGGAGGGCAAGAAAAGAGATACCTTAATAGAGGGAGTTATTATAGGTTTAAAGAGAAATCTGGCACTAGGAAAATGTCCAGAGATCTACAAGGATGAGTCCAACTAAAAATCTAAGCAATAGTGGAGAGGTTATCTTAAATGCCCTTCCCTGATAATGAGATTGATGACTACCTTATATGCCATCCTAGAGCCTTCATTCAGTAGCTGATGGAAGCAGAAGCAGACACCCACAGCTAAACACTGAACCAAACTCCTGGAACCCAGTTGCAGAGAGGAGAGGAGTGATGAGCAAAGGGGTCAAGACCAGACTAGAAAACCCCACAGAAACAGTTGATCTGAACATGTGGAAGCTCATGGACCCCAGACTGATAGCCGAGAGGCCAGTATAGAACTATCTGAATGCCTGGCCCCGAGGAGAGGAAGCTGGATCCTTGGGAACTGGAATTAGAGACAGTAACTGCTATGTGGGTGTGGAGAATGGAACCCAGGTTCTCTGCCAAAGCAGCTAGTGATTTTAGCCACTAAATCCTATCTCTGGCTTCCCTTAGATTGCTTCAGAATATTTTATCATAGCAATATGAAAGGAAACTAAGTCAGAAATCGGTACCAGGAGTGGGGTCATTGCTGATAAACATGGTTACATATGGTCCTTAGGTTACTGAAAATGTTTTGTGGCTAGAATATAGAAGAGTTTGGAACCGTGCATTTAAAAAGCTCTTGAGTGTTAGAAGCAGAGCTTAAGTGGCCATTCTCACGGAAATTTGGAAGGCAAGAATACTGAGGAAACTTGGACAGTGGGGACCCACTCAGAAGGTTTCAGAGGGAAGCAAGGATTCTATCAGGAACTGGGCTAGGGGCCATTAATGTACTGTTTTAGCCAAGAATGTGCTTTCATTCTGTTTATGTCCTGAGAATCTGAGAAAAGTTGAAAGCTAATGGACTAATTTGTTTGGCATAGACCATTTCAAAACAAGGGAGCATTCAGAATAGTGCTGAGAAAGTAGCTGCAATTGTTAAAGCCCCATTGCAGAGATATTTCCTATCTGAACAATACATCAGGAAACGTATCCTGAGGGAAAATCTTCCCCTTGGGGACCCATCTTGTGAAGACACAGGTTCATTTAAGCCATTGGCCCTAGAGCCCTTGACAGCTGAAGTGTGTAGCTTGTCTGATTCTGTAGGAGCTCACAAGTAACAACTTTGGACTTAGCTGGGTACTGGTGGCATACACCTTTAATCTTAGCACTCAGGAGGGTTTGAGGCCAGCCTGGTCTACAGAGCCAGTTCCAAGACAGATTTCATCCAAAGTAATACAGAGAAACCCTGCCTCAAAAAAAAAAAAACAAACAAACAAAAGACTTTGGACTTGAGGGCTGGAGAGATGGCTCAGAAGAGCACTGGCTGCTCTTCCAGAGTCATGAGTTCAATTCTCAGCAACAACATGGAGGCTCACAACCATCCATAATGAAATCTGGTGCCCTCCTTCCACCAAACGCCCAAAAGGAATCAATCAAGCTTTTGGATTCAATAATGATTTTACAGGAAATTCAGAGAGCCATACTGTAACCATGGGGTTACAATAGGTAAGTTCCAGACAGAACGGTATTTTTATTTAAAAAAATTTTTTTGGCTTTTAGGAGACAGGGTTTCTCTGTATTATTTTGGAGGCTGTCGGTCCAGCCTAGCCTCGAACTCACAGAGATCCGCCTGCCTCTGCCTCCCGAGTGCTGGGATTAAAGGCGTGCGCCATCACCGCCCGGCTCTATTTAAAAATATTTTAAGGCAGGGTATCTCTTTATGATGCTGAACTTAATATACTTGTCCCAGCAGGGTATGGTAGCTTTCAGTTATAATCCTAGTACTTAGGAGGCTAAGGCAGGGGGACTGTCACAAGGACTACTGTGGACTACATATTAAGTGCTGAGATCGGAAATTCATCTTCAGATAGTGTGCTTGAAGCCAGCCTCGCATACATCAGACACCACCTCCCAAAGCAAATATTATGCATGCATGCACGCACACGCACGCACGCACACACACACACAGATAGCTGCGAATGTGATTCCACAGAGTTTGCCCAGCTTGCCCAAGACCCTGGGTCAGCTCACATCCTGAGTGCTAGGATTGCAAGTATGCCCACTACACTTAGTGTGTGCTGTGCTGGGGACTGACTCTGGGGCTTCATTAGTGCTAGGCAAGCATTCTACCAACTGAATTAAATTGCCTAGTCCCACTAGCTATAATTTTAATAGATTAATCGATTAGCTACCTTTGAGGTGGTTAAAGAATTAAAAGATTTAACAATTAGCAAATGGGACCTCCTGAAACTAAGAAGCTTCTGTAAGGCAAAGGACACAGTCAACAAGACAAAAAGGCAGTCCACACAATGGGAAAAGATATTCACTAACTCCACATCTGACAGAGGGCTGATCTCCAAAATTTACAAAGAAATCAAGAAGCAAGTCTCCAAAACACCAAAGGATCCAAAAAGGTGGGGTACAGAACTAAACAAAGAATTCTCAATAGAGGAGGCTAAAATGTCCAAGAGACACTTAAGAAAGTGCTCAACATCCTTAGCCATCAGGGAAATGCAAATCAAAACAACTTTGAGATACCATCTTACTCCTGTCAGAATGGCTAAAATCAAAAACACCAAAGACAATTTATGCTGGAGAGAGGGGAACACTCCTTCACTGCTGGTGGGAGTGCCAACTCGTACAGCCACTTTGGAAATCAGTATGGAGATTCCTCAGGAAAATGGGAATCAATCTACCACAAGACCCAGCAATTCCACTCTTAGGCATATATCCAAAAGATGCAAATTCATACAACAAGGACATCTGCTCCACTATGTTCACAGCAGCATTATTTGTAATAGCCAGAACCTGAAAGCAACCTAAATGCCCATCAACTGAAGAGTGGATAGAGAAAATGTGGTACATTTACACAATGGAGTATTACTCAGCAGAAAAAAACAATGGAATCTTGAAATTCGAAGGTAAATGGATGGCACTAGAAGAAACCATCCTGAGTGAGGTAACCCAGTCACAAAAAGGCAAACATGGTATGTACTCACTCATATATGGATTTTAGACATGAATCAGGATAGTGCCAATCTGCACTCCCACTGACAGAGAGTCTGGGAAACAGGAAAGAACCTAAGAGAGAGATGCATGGTAACCCAGAGAAGAGGAATGAGGCAAGATCCTCTGAACAGATGGGGAACATGGCGAGGGGTGGGGGGAATGGGAGCTGGGAAGAAGAGAGGGGGAGAAGAGGAAGAGAGAGTAGGTCATGGGGGAACAGGAAGGTTGAGTGGGGGGTAGAATAGGGGGAAGAGGGAATCATAGGTTAGAAGACAGACCTGGCACCAGTGAGACCTCTAGTGATCTAAAGGGATGACACCAACTGGCAAGCTAAGCAATAGTGGAGAGACCACTTTGAATGCCCATTCCTGATAATGAACTTGATATCTATAACCATCCTGGAGCCTTCATCCAGTGACTGATGGAAGCAGAGGCAAACACCCACAGTTAAACACTGAACTAAACCCATGGAACCCAGTGACAGAGAGAGAGGAGTGATAAGCAAATTGGCAAAGACTGGGCTGGCAAAACCAGCAGAGACAGCTGATCTGAACAGGGGAGAGCTCTTGGACCACAGACCGACAGCTGGGAGGCCAGCATGGGACTGATCCAGACCCCCTGAGTGTAAGAGTCAGTGAGGAGGCCTGGGAAACCTATGGGGCCCTGGGCAGTGGATCAGTGTTTATCCCTGGCATACAAACGGACTTCGTGTGTCCATAACACAAAGAGGGATCTCTCAGCCTGGACTCTTAGGGGAGTGGCTGGACCCTGCCCTGAGTGAAACTCTAGACATCCCCTATGTGGAAGGAAGTGGCGATAGGGTGGGAGGCTGGGGGGATGGTGGGGAGTGCAGGAGGAGGGGAGGGAGAGGGAACTGGGATTGACATGTTATTTAAAATTAAAATAAAATAAAAAGAAGTAAAAGACTTAAACCAAAAACTTGGCCTACTACTTGGTATATAACAGACACTCAATAAATAGTAGTAAACACTACAAACTCTAACCTATGTTCAAAGTTAGAAATCTCAGCTGAAGATAAAGCACATTTGTGGGATAAAAAGCTGTATTGATGGAGCCCAAGAGTCCACCAAGTCCCTCAATAGTCTGCAAGCAGAGATGCTCCATAGTAGTAAGACTGAGCATGCCTACTTCACATCAAGCAGAGCTCATTACTCTGTCCCTGAAAATCACTTCTGTGCTTGGGGTTCTACCTTTGTCTTTCTGCCATCTCTTCCTTACGGCTATGAGCTGCCTGAGGGCATCAACTGGCTTACTTTTTATACCAAGTTACAAATAAATGTTTGTTAAATAAATATCCATCATATCCACAAATGTTAAAAATTGCTAAGCAGAGTCAATCCTGACGAATGCTAGCATTTTCCTTCAACTAAGACAAACACATGAGCTTGACGGTGTTGGCAGCACGGCAGCAAATACCAAATGAAGTGAGAATTAATACAGTTCACACCCTGTCGTGCCTTATTTAAATCACCAACATTATACAAACATCACTGTCACCTGGCCCAATCCTGTTCCTGATGTTCTGCCCAAGGCTCCCCAGCAACTCCTACATTTTAGAGCAAATTCTTGCACCCTACTTAGGAAACTAATATGATTCCAAGTGAAAGCATGAAGCTCTCTAAGTTCTGTTTGTATCCTACAAATTTTTCACATTAATGTGCTTGTTGGTTTTATTTACCCAATGCTAAAAACCAATTTCCTCTAAACCTCTGATAGAGACAAGGCAGGTGCTTTCTTGAGTGGGCTGGTTGACTGTATAACCACACCAGAGAAGCAGGTGCTCTCAAATGGAGTGAGGTCTTTGTCTTTAACAGCAGCAGGGATGTCAATATACCAACCAAAAACAAAACAACAACAACCCCACTCCTCTTGGTCAGTTAGTACGGTGTGAACAAACCATGGACCCCTCACCACTGCCTTTTCGGTGAGCCCACTCTCACATCCCTGTCCCTGGGGATGTGACACGGGAGTTGTCACTTTCTGTTTCACAAGTAAAAGTCAAGACACCTGTAACATAGCACTTGGGAGGCAGAGGCATGTGGATCTCTGTGAGTTCAAGGCCAGCCTGGTCTACAGAGCGAGTTCCAGGACAGCCTCCAAAACAATACAGAGAAACCCTGTCTCAAAAAAAAAAAAAAAAAAAAAAAGACACCTGTAACAACAGGAAGGAGTCATCTTGATGTCAAATGGTACAAGATGCCTGGATTTCAGAGACAAGAGTGGTGTTCTTATTCATATGGTCAGAGAAGTAGAAACCATTCTTCAGAGCACTGTACAATTAACGTAAAGGGCTGGAGTCAGTCACTGGACTCTGCAGGAAAAGGAGTTGCTACAATAGCCAGGTCGAAAAATTTCAGGTGTGGCCTTTGTTTGGGGGCTGGGACATTCCGGTAGGATACTGTCATATCCAAGTTAGGTTTAAAAATTAATATAACTAGCAGGAGGCTGAGGCAAGAGGACAATATGTTTAAGACCAGTTTGGGCTACACAGAAAGTTCAAGACCAGCCTGAAATACACAGTAAGGCCCTGTCTCAAAAAGGTAACAATAATAATTACTATAACTACAGCTTTACCTGGGACCCTGGATCTCAAGAAATAGAGAAATTTTCCATTCTTGGAGTGCATGATGGCTCTCTTGATGAACTCTACCACAGACTGACAGCGATCCTCAAACTTGGGGTGGCACCATAAGCTGAAGGTTCCTGAAATGGAAGTTTAAAGAGTCAATTTACAAGCTTTTCTGGTGAGTGTGGTACCACATTCTCATCATCTCAGCACTCACATGTCTAAGGTAGGAAGATCTGAGTTAGAAGTCAGACTAGGCTATATAGCGAAACTCTAAAAATTAAAAAAAAAAACCCTCAAATGAATCTCGGTGGTGATGGAGCATGCCTTTAATTCCAGCACTCAGGAGGCAGAGGCAGGTGGATCTCTGTGAGTTCGAGACCAGCCTGGTCTACAACAGCGAGTTCCAGGACAGCCTCTAAGCCACAGAGAAACCCTGTCTCGAGAAAAAAAAAAAACTCAAATGATCTGAGAGGCTGGTTTGAACATTTTAATTTTGTTTCCGTTTTTTGAGACACGGTTTCTCTGTGTAGCTCTGCAGATCAAGCTGGTCTCAAACTCACAGAGATCTGCCTGTCTCTGCCTCCCAAGTATTGGGGTTAAAGGCGTGTATCACCACCACCTGGCTTAATAATTAAATTCTTAAACCATTTAAATATAATTTTTAAAAACTCACTTTGCTGGATATGGTGAAACACACCTCGATCCCAGCACTCAGGAGGCTAGAGGCAGGAGAATATCTGTGAGTTCAAGACCAGTCTGGTCTACAGAATAAGTTCCAGGACAGCCAGGGCTATACAGACAATCCCTATCTCAAAACAAACAGACAAACAAAAATCTTAAGGGGCTGGAGAGATGGCCAGTGGTTCAAGAGCACTGACTGCTCTTGCAGAGGACTTGGGTTCAATTCCCAGCACCCACATGGCAGCTCATACCTGTCTGTAACTCCAATATCTGACTTCCTCACACAGACATACATGCAAATTTTTTTAAATCTTAAAATAAGGGGCTGGAGATGGCTCAGAGGTTAAGAGCACTGGCTGCTCTTCCAGAGGTCCTAAGTTCAATTCCCAGCAACCACATGGTGGCTCACAACCATCCGTAATGAGATCAGGTGCCCTCTAACCTTCAGGGATACATGCAAACAGAACACTGTATACATAATAAACAAACAAACAAACAAATAAATAAATCTTTTTTAAAAATCTTAAAATAAAATAGAGGGCCAGCAAGATGGCTCAGTGGGTAAAGGTGTTTGCCACCAAAGATGACAACCTGAGTCCTCACCCTAGTTAGAACCAACATAGCAGGAAGAAAGAACTGCTTCCCTCCAGTGCTTCTGTCTACACACATGTGGTAGCATACACACATGCTCACAAATGCACATACAGAAAGCATAAATTAAAAATAATTAAATTCAGAATTCCATATGTATACTACTCCTTAAATGACACACACTTCCCATATTTATATTTACAAATGCTAAGTACACTTATCATATAATGAAGAAACACACATACTATAAAGGATGTGAGAGGTGAGAAACAGTAATGGTGTAAGTGATCTCAGATCTAAGACTTCAAGTACACATACTATTCCACCTTCAAATATTCATTCTTGCACAGCAGGAACACAAAAAGTCAAATCAGTTTTTCCTTCTTGAGCTTCTAAATCCCATGCCCAGAAAGAACACTACAAGTCCCTACTTCCTCCAATTCCATAGTCCGAAAGGCAAAGAGAATCTGAGCTCCTATGACTTAATACAAAATTCCAGAAGAATCACCCACCAAAAGAACACAATTCATGATAACTAATCACTCAAAGAAACTGTAGACTGGAGTCCCTGCAGTTACTCTGATGGCATCGCCTAAAATGATGAAGGCATGTCCCATTATCAACAGGCACCAGAAACAAAGCTGCTTTCTAAAAACCCCATTTTTTGTAAGAAGAAAGGACCTTTAACCAAAGTCACTACAGTAGTACTTAGAAGAGCTCTAGCTCTCACAGCCAGGCGCTGGTGGTGCATGCCTTTAATCCCAGCACTTGGGAGGCAGAAGCAGGTGGATCTCTGTGAGTTCGAGGCCAGCCTGGTCTACAGAGCGAGGTCCAGGACAGCCTCCAAAACAATACAGAGAAACCCTGCCTCGAAAAACCAAAAAAAAAAAAAAAAAAAAAAAAAAAAGAGCTCTCACTTCCCTTCCTCACCTAGTATGAACCTAAAGGTCAAGTATTCATTTACCATTCCCATAGTCTAGTCAACTATCAATCTAATAGTTTTAACAAAACACTTCATTCTAAAATACTTTATTTCAAATTTGGTTTACCTGTCATTCTGCTTTTTTAGAATGGCAGAAAAATAGGCAGCGAAGGCTTCTTACCAAATCTCACTTTCAATACTTACCTAACCCATGGCTTCTTTTTTTTTTTCAAGATTTGTTTTTATTTGTGTGTGTATGTTCCATGTATGTATGGGTAACCATGGAGGTCAAAAGAAGGATCAGATTCCCTAGAACTAGAGTTATAAACAGTTGTGGGCCACCTGGCATGGATGCTGGGAACTGAACTCTGGTCCTCTGGAAGAGCAACAAGTGTTCCTTACCACTGAGCTATCTTTCCTAACCTAATTTATGGCTTCTTTTTTTTGGGGGGGGGGTTCAAGACAGGGTTTCTCTGTGTAGCCTTAGCTGTCCTAGAACTCACTTTGTAGACAGGCTGGCCTTGAACTCACAAAGATCCACCTGCCTCTGCCTCCCAAGTACTGGGATTAAAGGCACATGCTACCACCTCCTGGTAATTCATGGCTTCTTAAACTTTTTCTACAGATAATCCTTTTCCCCCTAAGAAATTTTACATGCAATCCATGTGTCTAGGTATTTAAACAGGTATAAAGATAAAACGTTTTTTGAAAAATCAAAGATTTTCACTTTAATTATTTATTTGTTTGTTTTTTGAGACAGGGTTTCTCTGTATTGTTTTGGAGGCTGTCCTGGAACTCATTCTACAGACCAGGTTGGCCTTAAACTCAGAGATCTGCCTGCCTCTGCCTCCCAAGTGCTGGGATTAAAGACATGGGCAACCATGGCCTGGCCCAGCTTTATTTTTGAAAGAATATTTAGAAGACATAATTTTACTATTTATTAAAGATAAAACAACTTTGCATGCTAAGGTGGATATGTCTACCTTGTTCTGGAAACTGGCCCCTCTGTGTAGCCCTGGTTGTCATTGAACACAAAGAAACCTGCCTGCGTCTGCCTTAAAGGCATGCATCACCACCACCAGGCTACTATTTGTACATAAAGAATTAAATCTTGGGCTGATCATAGTGGTATATACCTTTAATTCCAACACTGAGAAGGCAGAGGCAGGTAGACCTCTGTGAATTTGAGGCCAGTCTGGCCTATAGAACAAGGTCCAGGACAGCCAGGACTACACAGAGAAATCCTGTTTTGAAAGACAAAACAAAACAAAAAAACAAAAACAAAAAAAGACTAGGGAGATGCTTGGTGGTTAACGCACTTGCCATGTAAGCATGAGGACCTGATTTAGATCTGCAGAGCCCATGTAAAGCACATGTGATGTCACATGTCCATGTTTCCAGCACTCCTACGCAGGGACAAGAAAGTTTCCAAAACCTCAGGCCGACTACACTGATATATGCTAGATTAGGCTGCACTAGTGAACAAGAAAGCCTGTCTTAAGCGGAAGGTACAGACTAACATGCAAGACATTCAAAGTGTCCTCTAACCTCACAGGCACCCTGTAGTGCTCTCTCCTCCCTCTCCCTCTCTCCAACCCACCCACCCACACCATACAGAGAGACAGACAGACAGACAGACAGACAGACAGGCTGGAGAATGGCTTAGAGGTTAAGAGCATTCACTACTTTTGCGGGGTTTGCTGCCTAGCACTTATAACTGTGGATAATTCCAGCTCCAGGAAACCTAATACCCTCTTTTAGGTGGTATATAGACAATACACTCAAGCCCACACTCATAAAATAAAAATAATGAAGACAGACGTTGGTGGTGCACGCCTTTAATCCCAGCACTCGGGAGGCAGAAGCAGGCAGATCTCTGTGAGTTCGAGACCAACCTGGTCTACAAGAGCTAGTTCCAGAACAGCCTCCAAAGCCACAGAGAAACCCTGTCTCAGAATAAAACTTAAAAAGGAGGTCAGGGGCCTAACTCAGCAAAGGTAGGAAAAGGCAAAGCTGGAGGAAGGCTTTCTCCTAGTAGCAGCATATCTCACCTCTATAGTGCTCCATTCTAGTGTGATGGGTGATGCCCTGTGATCGGAAGCTGAGGCTCAGGATGTAGCGAGGATCAGAGCTGTCTCGTACCAGGAAAGAGCCATCTGGCTTCCCTTTCAGCTTCATCTCTGCGTCCTCCCAATTCATCGGCCCCCAATACCAACCACACTATAAAAATAGAAAACAGTGAAGCAATTGACAGAGAAATGACAACATCTTGGGCACAATCTATTTTATGAGGGGAGATTTCCCTCCCTCCTTCTCCAAAATATCTAAGAAGGTAAAAGCCATTAACATTGTGCCAACCACAGCAGTGAAAACCAGGCTCCTTCCATGTTTCATCCTCCCCAGCACCAGAAGACCAACTCTACATTTCATTACCAATGGTCCTACAAGGACAAGAAGGAACTAACTGGTCAGTTTACCTCGCAAAACCACCTTAGACTATTCCCAGTATTTCTCCACACTCCTCCTCCATTATGTCTAACTTTGTTCTCTCCAAATTCAGCATTCTTACCTTTCGTATGGTGTGAACAAGAGCCTACTGTCTAGCCACTGTGACTATGGAAGCACAGAAACTCCTCTCCCTCTAAAACCGGGAAGGACAGCCCAGACATAGACTCAGACACCACATCACCTACCTTCTCCAGCTCTCGAAGGCTGGCTGCAAAGCTGCTTGAATCCGGCCGGTAGAGGGGACACTGGAGGTGCTGAGGGGGCTGGCTATGTAGGGATTCCGATGCTCGGATGGGAGCAATCCGGGGAAATGCATCTGCAGAGCAAGAGAATGGAGACCACTTGTTTTATCACACTGCTCCCATCCATAGGCAGACTTCCCCTCCCCACAAAAAGAAAAGAAAAAAGAGATGCTAACTGAAGAGGACAAGGCATTAGAAGCTAAGCTGGAGAGGGAAGGTGGAAGCCAAAGCAGTGGGAAGAGCTGGATGGGCTGGAACAAAAAGCTGTGTGGGCTCGTGTAAGCTGTGAAGGATGGGTGGGGCATTCAACCCCAGGAAAGCAGGAGGGGAGCCGCTCACTAACCTGACTAAGGTGACTACTTCAACGGCTTCACCAGCCTAGAGCGATTCCAACTTCTCCCACCTCGAAGTGAAGTGCCGGTAAAGCAGCCTTGGAAATAGTGACTCGCTTACTTGCCCAAGGAGAGTAACGATTTTTGCCAGGCAAGTAGAAAAGAATGCTGATTTCATTCATTTTATTCCTTGGGTACCGGAGGCTGGCAAAGCAGGTATGGGCTACTAAATGCTTGGTACTTATTTACAAGGCTGCGGTAAATACCAAAAAGCTTAGAAAAAAAAAACAAAAAACACAGAACTCTGATAACCAGCAACATATTCAATCTGTTCATTGAACTGACATTAAGGCAGTTTCTTAAGTGATATCTACTCAGAGATTGCAAAACAGCCCCAGAAACAGGGACCAAAAATCTCAGTCTTTTATTTCTAGGAAAAATATTTACTTCCATAAAGAAACAGGTTAGAAAAAATATTTTTTGAACTCATTTTCAAGTCCTAGTCCAGCTAAGGGGATAAAGATTGAGACTTTGTCCATAAACAGACTTCTCCCATCCTTCCACTCTTACAAGTCTTGCCTCTAAGCTAAGCTAACCTGGGGCGTGGGGTGGAGGAGGCGGAGGTAGGGGGAAAGACTGCAAGGAAGACCCCATCGGAGCCACAAGGACAGATGTAGGCAGCGTCCCACTGATATCATCTAGAAGAGAGAACAAAAGCAAGAGGTTCAGCAAAATGAGCACACAACAGAAGGTGAAGGCAGAGGAGGTGGATGTCAGGCTGCCCTCTGTTATCTCTATGCACGAGGTAAGTTCTCCTACCAGCTCTGCTTTGCTTAGAAAGCAGGAGAATGAGGGTACTCCTAAAACAGCTCAGTAGCAACAGACTGAGGGCAAGGCAAACATGGAGCTAGTCAACACATGGACAGTAAATACTGCTGCATGCAGATCAGATGCCCACCCATTTATGTGCCTACAGGTATGACAGAGGTATGGAGAAAGGAATGGGAAACAATTGGATCATCAATAGAAACCCAGAAACTAATCTGGCTCCTGACAAAAGAACAGATCCCTAGAGCTCACCCTCCCTCTAGGGCAAGAAGGCAAAAGGGCAAGTCAGAGACTATACCTAGGAGGCTGAGGCTTCTTCTTGGAGGAGGAGGGGGAGTTGGAGGATGTGGAGAGGTCAGGCCCCGTTGAGAAATGTCCACATCCACAAGCGACACTGTCTCACCTGAAGGATTCATATAGCAAGTATGTTATAGAAGCACCACGCCCAAAGCTGAGGCCAAAAGGAAGGGAAACAGAGGGCAAGCAAGGGAGGCCAGAGGGCTGGGGACTGAAGGCCCCAAAGCTTAGAATCTGATGCTCTCCAGGTTGAAATTACCCAGAACAGCAACTGGTTGAGAATCTAGTTGTTCTTGGGTTAGTGTGCTGGCTTGGAGGTCACGAGGCTGCGGTTCTCCAGCAGACCCAGATTCCCTTCTCCACACTCACATGACGCTCATAGCCACCTTAACTCCAGTACCAGGGGATTCATCCCCCTCTCTTCTGGCCTCCACAGGCACCAAGACCATATACAGTACACACATACATGTAAAAAAACAACTGATATACATAAAATAGGAAAACTAGGGATGGTAAGATGGCCCAGTAGGTAAAGGGACTTGCTAACAAACCTGGTAATCTGAGTTCGCCCCCTCCCAAGTCCTGCATGGTGGGAGAAAAGAACTGATTTTTTCTCCCCAGTTACAGGGCTTCTCTGTGTAGCCCTGGCTGTCCTCAAGCTCATAGAGTTCCGCCTGCCTCTGCCTCCAGAGTGCTGAGATTAAAGGTATGCACCACACCACCCAGGCAAGAACTGACTCTACATCCATGATAAGGCACACAATCAAAAATAAAATGTAAATAAAAAGGAACAAAATAATAAAACTTAAAATTATTATTTCTAAATCCTATCATTCCAGGGCTGGAGAGATGGCTGGGGTTAAAAGCGCTGGCTGCTGGTCCAGAGGACAAAGATTTGATTCTCAGCACTGAATAGCAGTTCCCACCTGTCTATAACTCAAGTTCTAAGGTTTCTGACGCCTTCATATAGCCCCCAAAGACACCAGACTCGTAGGCGGTACACAGACATACATATAGACAAAATATCTGTACATATAAAATAAACATTTTAGAAATAAAAATCTGCGTGGCTTTAATCCCAGCACTGGGGAGACAGAGACAGGTAGGTCTCCAAGTTCGAGGCCACCCTATAGAGTAAGTTCCTGGACAGCCAGGGCTACACAGAGAAACCCTGTCTCAAAACAAAACAAAACCAAGAAATCCTATCATTCCTTTAGCACACTAAGGCCCAGGTTTCCTCAGGAGAAAAGCATTATTAGCATAGCTTGACAGCGAGAAAGCCATCCAATGCTGTTTCTGCCACTGACTTACCTTGAACAAGGGCTCTAACTCTGAAAAGGAACCTTCTTTATCAAATAAAACTATGCCATTGTTTTGCAGATCTGCATGCCAATGTGGCTTGCTAGATGCCCACTACATGGACATGACAAAAGCAAGAACCAAAAAAGGTTAACTGAGCCGAGCATTGGTGGCGCACGCCTTTATTCCCAGCACTTGGGAGGCAGAGGCAGGCCGATCTCTGTGAGGTGGAAGTCAGTCTGGTCTACAGAATGAGTTCCAGGACAGCCAGAACTACACAGAGAAACCCTGTCTTAAAGAACCAAAAGGGGGGGGATGGAAGGAGAGATTGGCATTCTAAATCTAATTAATTAATTAAGGTTTTTTTGAGGTAGGGTCTTACTATGTAGCCCTGACTGGTCTGATATCATTACTTAGACCACACTAGACTTGAATTTGGCAATCCTTCCTCCGTCTCCATGTAGTGGAATTACAGGAGTTAAGTAGGTTCCAACCAAAAGACTATTTTTTAAAAGGCTTCTCAGTCACAACCAAGTAGGGCAGCTGGCTTCTTGGACTTGAAAGAATATGAAAAAGATCTTTTTACAGCTTCTACTCAACCAGAAGCTTTACATATGACTGACAGAACAGAAGGCCTTTCTCTGAAAAGTTCTCCATAATATGAGATGACATGGCAGTGACCCACTACCAAGAGGACATCCAACATTCTCCTTACTTTAGCAACTGTGCTCCCTGTTGCAAGAGGACACACTTAAATTAGACACAATGAAGAACACTGACAGCTGCAAGAACTACCAACCCTAAAATGGTAAGACAAAAGCTCACACAATCCTCTTTGCCCTTCTCTTTAAACTAGACCAGATGCACACGGGTCATTTTTATTAGATAATCTGTGAACTTATTTAGAGGCTGGGACAGGAATTATGACTTCAAGAAAGTCTTTTATGCATTGTAAGCCTCTATCTTTGTAATTCTTGCCTTTAATTTATATATAATGACTCTGAACTATATAACTGCCATGAAAACAGCCTCACCCCATGGAATGAAGGAAATTATTGCAGACAGCCTGAAAGGGGCCTGGAGCTCCCCCAGTGATGCATCTGCAAGTGTGTTCCCTGAGAGCTCTCAGGACACTCCCACTTTCTGTTATCAGAATGAAAGAAAGATATGATCCTTACCTGTGAACAAGGGGCTGAAGGAGACTGGAGAAAAGGCACTTTGAGTTCTTGTCAACCTGGGTTTCCTAGGGAGTAAGAAAGTACACAAAGAATAAAGGGGGAAAATGAACACATATGCACTTAAATCACTAGGACACTGAATTCCAGATGTCCTGAAACACAAAACAAACCCTTTATTACAGACATGTTGGTAACACGTCTGTAATAAAGCCTAAAATTTAAAGGAGGATGAAATAAATTAAGGCAATTCTTTAAATAGATTTGGCTACTAAATAGATTGCCTACAAAGCAATAGCAATCCTTTTAGGTTCATCCACGCCCAGCACATTAAGAATGAAACACCTGAGTAGTAATTACGAAGTCTATTTCACAAGGAAGTTGGATGCAGAGTTGATTTTCATGTGAAAGCCAAGCAAAAGGCTTTTAGGCCTGAGCAGCTGCCAGTTTAGAACAACAGCTTTCCCTCTGGGCCTGACTCTAAGGTTCCAAATGGAGTCAGGGAGCCAGGGGCACACCCTGGCCTGAGAACACGAAAGGATACACTGCCATCTTCAACCATGAACTCTCTCTGCCCGTGGCCCTGAGATATGAGCCAAGGCCTTCTTAGGGTAGTGGTTCTGCCTACACCCAAGTACACCTACACCCAAGTACACCCTCCCCTCCGGGTCACACAGCTCTGCCTTGACGCTCTCCAGAAACCACCTTCAGTTACACACCAAGGTAACAACTATACCTACTTCAAGTAGCTTTTCAGCAAACCATGAGGAACCAGAGATGCCAACACAGATGTTTTCAGCCAGAATGTGTTAACCTTTTTTCATTCATCTCAAGATGACTAAGATTTTACTGAGGCAATACAAATAAGTGAAGAGGGGTAAGTTCTAATAAAGTCTAAAATCCCATCCCAGAACTGACTGACACTAGACATTATCCTTAGAGCTTCACAATGCCTGACTCCAGGTATCATAGCTAGCTCACCTCCTAGACATACTGTGACACAAAGGAGTAAATAGAAAGTAGTAAACCCTTTTTAACTCTCAATTGCACTATAGAGTAAGAAAGCACACAGAGAATAAAGAGAAGTGAACACACAGGTGTTTAAATCACTGAAACTCTGCATTCCAGATGTCCTGAAACACAAAGTAAACCCTTCATTACAGAAGGAAAAAATTAAAATGAAAACCTATTTAAAATTATTTGTTTTCAAGTGGTTCCATACCCTCTTCTGGCCTCAAAGGCCCCGTATACATGTGGCAGACAAACACAAACATGCTGTGGTTGAATTTGGGGCATTGTGCATGATAAGCAGGTACTCTACCAACTAGACTACACCTTGCACCCTGAAAACAAATACACTTTTTATTCTTTTTCTTTTTCGGCTCTCCCGGAACTTCCTTTGTAGACCAGACTGGCCTCAAACTCGCAGAGATCTGCCTACCTCTACCTCCCAAGTGCTGTAATTAAAGGAGTGTATCACCACTGCCTGGCTCTGCTTTCATGTTTTATTATAGATGCCTGGGCTTCTCAAAACCAGACCATGAAGACTTCAGTCAGAAAGAGCTGAGGACTGGGTGTGGTGTTGCACACCTAATAGTCCCAGCACTTGGGAAGCAAAACAGACTTGTCACAAAGGTTAGTTTGGGCTCCATAACAAGACCACAGCTTTAAAAAAAAAAAAAAAAAAAAAAAAAAAGGAAGAAAGAAGAAAAAGACACACACAGAGAGAGAGAGAGAGAGAGAGAGAGAGAGAGAGAGAGAGAGAGAGAGAGAGAGAGAGAGAGAGAGAGAGAGAGAGAGAATACACTTTTAGCACACCCTTCCCAACACTTGGGAGGCAGAGAGAGGCAGGTCTCTGTGAGTTTAAGCTAGCCTGCTATATAGTGAGTCCCAGGGCCATCCAGGGCTACATAGACCCTGTCTCAAAGAAAGAAAGAGATGAAACACAGGCAGCTTCCTTCTAAGAGATCTAATAATCCACACTTGAACACACCCACAGCCCACAAGGGGACATGGCCACATAAAAACAAGATACAACCACACATGGCTTCTGTTTTTACAAGTTGCTCGTGACTACAGCTTAGTGCCCGCAACCCAAAGGACAAGAATGGAGAGTCCATTTCACTGGACATGAGCAGAAAGCAGCTGAGGAGCTCCCAAACCGACTTTTATTTAATAACGTGTGGACACAACATTAAACTTAGCAAGTAGAAACCCAAAGCACTGGCCTTTCAAAAGGTTCACACTTCAGCCATTTGGCAGTTTGCCTCTTTTCAAAGGAAGCTGCATCCCTCTACCATCTGCCCATGCTGGGGACGAGTCTCTTTAGTGCCAAGCTCTCAAGAACGGCAGTACCCAAATGCACACGTCTGCGGAGGCCTTCTCACTTCAGCTCATCTTCTCCCCCACCCCCGACATTTTGAAGAAAAATCATAGTTTCTCTAGGATCTAGAAAAAGAAAAACATCTGAATTTAAACCCAGGCAGAGCCATCTGAGAGGGCTAGATGGTTTTTCCTGGCAAAGAAGGATGCTTTGTGGCTGGAAGCTAAAAAGTAAAAGGTCTAAGAGGCTGAAAGGCTAACAATAAATATGTGTGCTTCCTTCTCACTTTGGGAAGATGCTGCCTAATAAAAACCCATTTTCAACCTCCAGGACCTTGTGAACATTCTCATGGCAGTCTAATGAAGAGGCCAATCTAGAAGACTAAAAAAACAAAGCAAAGAAAGAATTTAACACAAAACTGAGGATGGCAGTTAAACTGGGGGCGGGTGGGGGAGGATACGACAGGCAAAACATCACAAGGACAACAACACTTGAGTCTAGATAAAGGTTTTGACTAATACTATGCCTATTTGCTAAGTTTAATGAGTACCTGAATGTGGATTTATTCTTTAGTACATATATTTCCTATATCTCTTTTTATATATAGTAAATATCTAGGATGATAAAAGCCCATTTCTAAGATGATTAAGATCTTTTTTTTTTTTTTTTTTTTTTGGAAAGCAACAAGAATAATACCAGATGATTTTTTTTCTTTTTGAGACAGGGTTCTCATGTTGGCCCTGAATCTGATATGTAGATGAGGATGACCCTGAACTTCTGACCCTTCTGCCTCCATCTCCTCAATTGCTAGGGTTACAAACATGTACCACCATACATACACTGTTTATGAGGTACAACATGGCTGGTTTACACAGTGCTAGGGACTGAACTCAGGCTTCATTCATTAAAGGCAAGTACTCTACCAGCTAAGCTACACACGTTCCAGGCCTCCAAATAAACATATTTTGCAGTTCTGGGAATCCAACCCAGGGTTTTGAACAAACTAGACAAACACTCCACCAACTGAACTACATCCCCAGCCCAAATAAACATTCAAATTAACCCTCCATACAACATTTATGGGTTTTTCATGCCTTCCCACATCACCTTGATAAACACTGAGGTACAAAATTAAAGTACTTTTAACTTTGCCAGAGGGCCACTTGCATCTTAGAACAGACTCACTGGAGAATGATTTGGTAGGTCATGACTCAAGTGATGGACAGGTGGCTTTAGGCAAGTCTTTTGGGGGGCTTGCTGTCCTTTAAATCAGGTATGTCACTGCCCCAAGTCGGAGGTAAGAGAACATCTCTGTCCATTTCTATTCTGAAAATTATCATCTGTACTGCAACAGCTTAGTGATATAAAAGGAATTAGAAGCGCTAGACTAAACAGGACAATAGCACAAAGATGTAATCGTTGGCCAATTTTCAAATTCCTAGGAACCTAAAATCAAACAATGAATCATGTCTACCACTCTTGTCCATAAATCACTTTATCCCTAAAACTTACAAGTATCCTTTCCTAAAGCACCTTCCAAACTAGGATGCTCAAATACTAGATTGTGTAGCTCCAATACACCTCTGCCCCTGCTAATGCACTCAGTGCCAAGATACGCAGCCTGTGCCATTTCCAATACATCATAAGCCAGTGTGTCTGTCCATGTTCTACAGGCACAAAAACCATGTGTTCATTTTTAGTTCCAATACACAGACATCTGTGCAGCAAGGTCAGATCCAAAACTCTATCGTAAGAAACCGATGGAGGGAACTTCTAGTGATAAGCCAAGGGGTGTAGTCTAATGCCTAAAACCTCAGGAATGATGTTGGCAAAGAGAATATAGAAGGCACAAGACTCAAGTGGAAAGACAAAAATTTTAAAGCAGGAGAGCTCATTCTGACAGAGTTGACAACCACAAGCAGTTTGTAAAAAGTTTAAAAGGCCAACAGAGCATGAAACAAAAACCCAATATAGCTCAGCACACCACACTAGCACCTTGCTCTCAGCATCTCATGTTATGACTTGAAAAGGCCCCTTTGAGCTTGGCTGTTATGTTAACACATGGCTGTGATTCTAGCACAAAGGAGATGGAAGCAGGAGAATCAGGTCAAGACCAGCCTTGAGATATACATAGTAAGTTTGAAGCCATCCTGGCTATACAGGACCAGATACACATCTTTAATCTCAGAACTCAGAAAGCTGAGACAGGAAGATCAGCTCAAATTGGAAGCCAGGATGAACTACATGGTGAGTTCAAGACCAGTCCCACTGCACTGTGAGACTACTTCAAAAAAAGGGCAGAGGACGGGAGGATCAACTGTTACTTGCTATTCTTCTGGAGTACCTGGAAGAGGTTTGGTTCCCAGCACCCAACCTGAGCAGCTCACATCTGCCTGTAACACGAGATGTATGAGATCCAATGTCCTCTTCAGACCTATCAGGCACCTACATACGTGCACATACATACAGACATACACATTAAAAAATCTTGTTTAATAAAACCAAAAGTAATAATAAAGAAGCAAAACAACATCAGCAAAAAACATCCCTTCCCCTGGAGCTCAAGACCCAAAGTAACATTAAGTTTCTGATGTTGGCCAAGTCTACCTATGACAGCAGGGCCCCAAATGCATGCCAAAGAAACCTCTCCACCCAGAATTGCACCTTTTTCTCCAAACAAATCAAACATCATAGACATCAAACGCTATAGAACTGCTCTCCATTCTCCACTACACAACCATAAAGACTGCCAGGAGCAACCTCAACTGTTAACCTCAGCAAACAATTTTGAGAACAAGGTACCTACACCCAACTGAGTGTAATACAATATCCAAACAGGGCAGATAGATGTTATTTTTCACCAAATCTGAAGAAAGACAATCAGCTCAACATATGTGAGACAAGGGAACTCCACTGGTTTTCTTGAAATAGAAAAGTTCTATATTATACCACGGCCCACAGGCATAAAGCCCAGCTCTCTGAATTCTGACATATGTGTGATATAAGGCCTAGCCCAGCTCCTCTGAAAAGAAACCTGATTAGTTGGCAGGCTCAATCTTACTTCCCTTTAAAGAATTCTCAAAGCTAACCCATACTATTTATTATTTCATTTAATTGAAAAACAAATTTTGAGACAGGGTCTTCCTATGTAGCTCTAGCTGGCCTGTGACTGTTATATAGATCAGGCTGCCTCAAACTCAGAGACCTGCTCACCTCTGCCTCCCAGGTGATAGAATTAATGTCCAGCTACATTTATTTACTTTTTAAGAAGTTGGGAGTGGATGCCTATGTGCCACAGCAAGCATGTGGAAGTCAGAGGGCAACTTTAGAGTCAGTTCTCCCCTTCAACCGGGTGGGTCCCAAAGATTGGCTCAAAATCGAGTCATCAGGCTTGGAAGCAAACACCTTTACCTGCTGAGCTATCTTGCTGACCCTCATACCCATCTTTTACTTTTAAAGACTTACAAAGTTTTTAAGCATGTGTGCATGTACATGTACATGTAGGCATGTATACATGTGCCTGCTGAGATCAAAAGAGGACACTGGATCTCCTGCAGCTGGAGTTACAGGTGCTCAGGAGCTACACAGTCCAGGTGCATTGGAACCAAACTCCAGTCTTTTACAAGATTAGCAAGTGCTCTCAATTTCTAAACCATCATCTCTCCAGTCCCCTTATACTACTCTACTCTTAAGACTCACTATATTGGACAGGTCCTCTTAGCAAATCCGAAGTATGTGTAAGGAAGTCAAGTCGTTCACCAACAGGACATGAAGACAGCTAAGCCTTAAAAAATGGTCATTAGGAAATACTTTCTCATTGGAAGCAATAGCTGTGGGAAATGTACAGATGGCAAAGGTAGATGCTGAGAAGAGTAAAGAGAATTATGCCTAGAGGTTACCATAAGTGCCTCAAATTACATAGCAAAGACAGCAAAGGCCCATAATTAACTTCAACCAACAATGATGTGGAAGCCTCATAACTCCCGTAAAGGATGGAAATTTCTCAGTGCTTCAGGTACTACCATTTAAAATAAGAGAATAAAATAAGAGTGAAAACTACTGCTCTTCCCCAACAAGGGAGGACATGCTTAGGAGACGCAGCCCCACAGAAATCACAACTACCCTGGCCAGACTTAGCAAGGTTCTCACAGCTCGAGGCTGCCAGCACTCTGGCACATAACAAGCACAGCAAAGCTAGCAAGCAGCACTAACACTCAGCACAGGGAAAACGCACCAATTCAATCTCACCACTTCTCTTCCAAAAAGCACAAAATAGCCCACCCCGTTTTCTCATCTTCCTTCCATTCCTGTAAGGACATGAACAAGACATTCACAGCTGTCCCATTTCAGACAGAAAAGGGAAGAATAAAAATGACAAACCTGCCCTCCATCTCGCAGCTAATGCTGAAGTTCCAAATGGAATCCAGACTTTCCTAATTCTCTATACAACATTCTGCCTCCAACTAGCAGTCAACCAAATGTTTACACACAATTACGTAGCTCTTCTCCAATTCATCAGAAAAAGCTCTTGGACCAAAAAATGTCTTTCTCCAGTGCCCTGAACTAAGCTGAGGTACAGCCTAATTTGCTCTGTAGCAGAAATCTGTATTGTGCTTAGTGTGAGGGTTGGTGACAGCGCAGCCAATGACCATTAAATTCTGCTTCCAAAGGCAAAAAACCATACAACGTTATATGCCTTTTTCACTTCCTAATCTATTAGACTTAGCAGCTAATTTCACGCCACACCTCATACTCGGTGTCTCGGGAATCTTAGATAGACCAAGTCCTGGTCAATGTGGAACAAAGGCAAGACAAACCACAAGAAAATTATCAATCCATCCTATGTCATTACCCACAGCTTCAATCCTGCCGCCCACCCTCAGCTGATGCAAAGTCCACCCATGTTGGTTAAGTGGAGCATCAAATACAGAACCTATCAGAGGGGTGGGAGATATGACGACATGGGACAACTGTTCTAGCAGCCACTTTTCAAGATCTGAGTTCTCAGCAAGAGTTTACAAAAATAAATAAATCAAAAAGATAGGCCCTATCTAAAGGGACAACACACTGGGAAAAACAACCAAGGATTTGGGTCTGGTTCATGGCACATCTATTCAGAAATGGCAACACAGCCCAATGGAACAACGCCTTTTATCTTGGAGTATTCAAGTTCCCTTCAGAAATCCACATCCAAGAAGGAGTGGTTTGCATCCAGGATCAATTGGGGAGCACTAAAAAATTCAAATAGTAGAGGCTGGAGAGATGGCTCAGCAGTTAAGAGCACTGGCTGCTCTTCCAAAGACTCAGGTTCAATTCCCAGCACTCACATGGCAGCTCACAACTGTCTGTACAGTTCCAGGGGATCAGATACCCTCACACAGACATACATGCAGGCAAAACACCAGTGAACATAAAATAAATTATAAAAAAATTCAAATTGGGCCCCAGATATACTTATTTTTTCATCTCCCACCCCCAAAAGATTCTAGTGTTCAACAAAGTTATCAACTTATCTGCTTTTTGGCTTTGGTTTGTCACTGTCAGTATGTTTCAAAAATATATCGCATAAACCACACCAAGATTAATTCCGGCCAGGCATGATGGCAACAGGCCTATAATCCTGGCACTGGGGAGGCTGACTCAGGACTCAGGAGATACGAAGATCAAGAGATCTAGACCAGTCTTGGGCTACATAGTGGATTCAAAGCAAGCCTAATCAGCATAATAAAACCTCGTCTCAAAACAAAACAAAAGCCATCAATTCAAGTCTAAGAGTCAGAACTACAATCCACAGTTATTCCACAAGGAAAGTCTCATTAGTGGATGCAATAGTGACAGCTTTTTAAACGGACTACAAAACTATGCCCTTATGTCAAAAATCCATCCACTTTTTAGAAATGCAGGGGGAAAAACTCAACGTCTCCAAGTTTAGTATTGTCATTAATTGGCCTAGAATTCTCAACATCTGTGTGAAATCGAGAGAGCAAACATAATGCTATTCTTGGAATGTGGTCAGCACACACGATTTAGCAAATATCTAAGAACCAGGAGAATATTAAGAATAGAGATGCTCAGCTGATTGCTGGCCAAATTCCCCAGACCATTTTGCATGCATATACGTGTGAAGAGAGTGAGGGCAGGTGCACAGACAGAATAAGCAAGATGGTCAAGATAATAATAGGCAGGTCACTAGCTTTTTGGCCCCAAGGCCACACACTTCCAGTAACCTCCCAGCATTGTTAGAAATGGTAGACAGATCCCGGGGAAGGGAAGGGAAGCTTAAAAAGTGGGGCCAGTACAGGGATGGTGAGGCAGGGCTTCAGATCACTCCCAGAAAGAGACACTAACCCACCAAGAAGTGTCACCGAGCGTGAACTCTCCAGGAGTGAAAGCTGTTTCCACAATTAGCTCTGATCTAATGCGAAATGTCACCACCTTTAGTCCCAAGTGTCTGCCTTCTCCAGAAGTCCACAGCTTGAGAACTGACAGTATTGTGTTAGCAGTAGGGGAAATGAGAGAAACGAAACAAGAAATGGAAGTTTGTCGTCCGCCCCCCAGCCATTCTCACCTCCCCGCATCCAGCTCCCGGCCCGCAGAGCCTCCCATGTCCGTCAGGCTCGCAGCTGAAGCTGCCAGATCTCCAGAAGGCCTCTTGCCGGTCCCATCCCCACCGCCCGAGCCTCCGTTGCAACTCTTCGTGCGAAACAGGCGACTGAGACGGATTTTCAAGGAGCCCTTCCGAGAAGGGCCCGCGAGGGGCCGGAGGGGCCCGGGAGGCGGCGGCGGTGGGGGAGGTTGCTGATGCTGCTGCTCCCCTCGGCTCAGGCGCCCTAGAGGGACCAAGTCCTGCAGCGGGAATGGCACCGGGGGTAGTTCGGGGCCCGGGGGCTGCAACAGAAGCCGGCCACCCCCTCCTCCTCCACGGCCCGGGCTGCTGAGCTCCTCTTCTGAACAGCTGTTAGTCTCCAGGCTCTCGGCCTCCGATTCCAAGCCTTCTAGGACTAGCAGCGCGTCGCTCGTCTCCGTGGGGTCCTCCCCGGCCTGCGGGGCGGCAGCAGGCGGCGGGGGCTGCGGCGGCGGCGGCTGCGGGGGGCACGGGCATGGGCAGCAGCCTCCGCCGGCAGTCTTGACCCCCGGCCCCGCCGGCTGTCCGAGCCCCAAAGCCGCCAGCTGCGCCTCTAGTCCAGACACCGGACCCCAGGTCCGCTCGAGCGCCAAGCCCGGCGGGAGGGCCTTGGGATCCAGCGCACAGCGATGCCTGGGACACAGCAGTTCCGAGGGTCCCGGCTCCGGCGCCGCCTCCGCGTCCTCCTCCTCCGGCGGCCGCCCCACGTTGCGGAACACCATCAGCTGCGGGGGCCGGGCGCCCCGCGGGCCGGGCCGCGCGAGGAAGGGTGGCGGCGACGGGCCATGGCCCGGGGGCGGCGGCGGCGGCGGGCCTGGCTCGGGGGCCGCCTCTCCATAGCCGAGGAGGCGGCTCAGGACCCGGTACGAAGCGGCCGCCGCCGCCGCCTCGCCGTCCCGGAGCTCGGCCCCCTGCATCGGGGTAAGGGAGGGAGGGCGGGCGGCTGGGAGCCGGGCTGGGTGGGGACTAGGCCGGGCCCCGCCGGAGCCCCGCCCGCCGCGGCCCCCGGAGCGACAGCACTAACGGCCGCCGCGGCCTCTGCCTCACAGAGGGGGCCGGGGGCGCGCGGAGCCCAGCGCGAGCCCAGGCCGCGCGCCGCCGCCGAGGACCGCCCCCGATACGTCACTTCCTGACCAGTTCCCGCCCCTTTCCCCAGGGTGCGCAGCGTCGGCTTCTACTGAGCTTGACGTTGTTCTCCGCCCTGGTTGCTATTGGCCGTCCACTAGTTCTGTGGTCTCCTTGGTCTCCGGCACCGACCCCTGCCTTTTCACTTCCTGGGCGCTCAGGCCCGGTCTGCCCTTCCCTGTGGAACGGGAAAGGCCTTGGGACCTGAATCTGGACCTGGGAGAGGGACGCAGCCCCTGGCACTGTGTGTGGGTTGTCCTATCTATGCTGCTTGGGGTGTATGACCTTGGCCAAGTCATTTCGTTAAATCTGTATCCTCTTTCCTACCATCTGACGAATTATGGAATGACTTCATGAAAATGTGTTCTAGATTCGACGGTGTGCTTGTTCCATGTTAAACAACTGATTCTTTGGGGGAAGGAAGGGTGTATATGTAGTTAATTTTAACATCATGAATTTGACTGAAATAAAGGATGTGTAGTACACAATTTCCAAGGAATAATAAAAGTATACAGTAGCCAGTTCTGTATGACTGATTACCAAATGCATGCTTCCACTGGTTTTTTTCATAGTGTGTGTGTCATGTTGAGAATCCTCGAAGGGGCATATGCTAAGAATCAGTTCAGCCACCAGAGTCATTCCCAGACTTCCCAAACTGGTTACACGTGACCAAGGACTGTCATTTAACAAAAGTTTTTACTGATATTTTCCTCTACTGATGCAAAAGGTCAGCAAAGCAATGAAGACAAACTTGATCAAATTGTCAATAATGGTGACAATTTGCTGAATCAGAACTAGCTTCAATGACTAAAGCGTTTCTTCAACTTTTTTTACTTCCCAATGTAACACCTACAGATGTACAGGAGGTATAAATCAGAACTACTCTCATATTCTCCGTCACTTAAAAGTGTGTGTGTGAGTGTGTGTGTGTGTGTGTGTGTGTGTGTGATGCCCAAAACAGAGCATCAGATCCCCTAGAGCTTTAACTTTTTATGGAAACTGAATTCCAGCCCTATGCAAGAGCAGAAAGTGCTGATAACTGCTATCTCCCCACCTTCCTCCATCACTTTTTTCGTGGGGGAGAGGGTTTCTGAGACAAGGTTTCTCTGTATAACAGTCCTGACTGGGAACTCACACTGTAGACCAGGTTGGCCTGGAACTCACAGAGATCCTCCTGTCTCTGGCTCCTGGGTGCTGGGATTAAAGGCATGTACCACTACCACCCAGCTCCTGCATCAAGGTGACTAGTGTTTTGTTTTGTTTTGTTTTAGACAGGGTTTCTCTGTGCTAACTGTTGTGCCCAAGTTGCAAAGTCCCCAGAAACCATCAGGAAGACAGACCCAAGCCGGGCGTTGGTGGCGCACGACTTTAATCCCAGCACTCGGGAGGCAGAGGCAGGCGGATCTCTGTGAGTTCGAGGCCAGCCTGGTCTACAGAGTGAGTTCCAGGACAGCCTCCAAAGCTACAGAGAAACCAAAAAAAAAAAAAAAAAAAAAAAAAAAAAAAAACAGACCCACTGTCTCGAAAAACCAAAAAAAAAAAAAAAAAAAAAAAAAAAAAAGACAGACCCACTAAACTACAAAAGCAAGGTTTAATGATCGTTCATCCAAGCATGACAGAGACCCCGTCTGGCAAGCTGTGGCAGCAGCCCCCAGAGGGAGTGAAGTTCCCTGTCTACTGCTAGGTTTTATAGACAAAAGTGACAGGATTACATCAGTAGGTACGGGCTGGTTTCTGATTGGTTGACATTTAGGAACAATCAGGAGAATTTCTCAAAATCATATTTTGGCATGAAATACGTGTGTACCGATTATTTTCATTGGTCAGTGCTGAGAGGGAACATTCTGTGGTTTCTATGGCATTGTCTTGTTACTTGCAGGTGGCCTGTTGCAGGTAGATACCAATAGTTTTCAGAACTATATCCTGGAGACTACAGGGAGGTTTTGGTCTACCCTGAAGTTTCTTTTGTGGCCAAACAGTTCCCAGGAACCAAGCATCTAGGAGGCTGGGGTGGGGGTGGGGGTCTAGAGTTTCTTTGTGTTCAGTTTTGGCCCTAGGCTCCGGGAGGCCAGAGGATCTGGAGTTTCCTTGTGTCAGAGGCCTACGTGTCTTTTCTATAGCCTGTCATGGTTACTAAAGCAGGGGCTGAGTGATGGTCTGGTCCCTTTATTTCTAAAGTATTAGAAGTGAAGCCCTTGAGTTTAGTTTACCCATTACATTAACAGCTTTAGCTGTCTTCCCTCTATAGACCAAGCTGGCCTTGAACTCAAGAGATCTGCCTGCCTTGCCTCCCAAGTGCTAGAATTAAAGATGTGCACCACAACCACCCAGCTATGTATGTTCATATTTTAATATGTAAATATATAAACTTATACACACACACATACATGGGTTGAATCTAGGGCCCTGTGCATGTCAGGTAAACATTCTACCATTAAGCTATACCTTCCTGTAAGTTTATACAGTTTAATTTTGAATAGTAAATATGTCTCTGATTTTGATTTTAAAATGTATATGGATGTATTTTCTTGCATGTTTTGTCTGTGTACCACATTCCTGCCTGGTGCTCTCAGAATCCAGAAAAGGGTATCAGATCTTCTGGGACTAGAGTTACAGATAGTTGTGAGCTACCTTGTGGTTGCTAGGAATTGAACATGGGTCCTTTGGAAGAGCAAACAGCACTCTTCTTTTAAATAATTTATTTACTTATACTTTACCTACATGTATGTCTGTGTGAGGGTGTCAGATATCAGAGTTACAGACAGTTGTTAGCTGCCATGTGGGTGCTTGGAATTGAACTCAAGTCCTCTAGGAAGAACATCAGTGCTCCTAACTGCTATGCCATCTCTCCAGCCCTGCAAACAGCATTCTTAACCACTGAGCCAACTCTCCAGTCCAGCAACTATGTTTGACAGCATTTGATCTTAGTCAGAAGGCCAAGAAGTTATTATGTCTAACAACTGTCTTACAAAATTCCAGAAACTGCTGGGTGGTGGTGGCACATGCCTTTAATCCTACCACTCTGGAGGCAGAGGCAGGCAGATCTCTGAGTTCAAGGGCAGCCTGGGCTATAGAGGAAGGACAGCTAAAGCTGTTAACACAGAGAAACCTGTCTCAAAAAAATCCAGAAATTTTAACAATTGGATTTCCGAAGCTGCCATAAGTGTGCCCTCTACCACCACTACTAGACCTCACTCCTGCATATGAAAAAGGAAGGCAAGCACTGTAACTTTTCTTACTTGGACAGGATGTTGTGAGGACCAAATGATACAAAGTTTGTGTGGAGGTGTGACTGCAGGTAGAGAGACCAGACAGGAACCCACTGCAATTGTTCCTGTGGGAGATGTTGAAGTTCAAAGGGAAGGAGCAGCTAGCAGAATTTAGCATTTAGTATCTAAAGGAGCTTTTAGGGGAAGATTAAGGAACCACTGTGTTGTGTGCTTGCTATATGCAGGGATGCAATCAGATGTTTTTGTATGTTTGTGCATGTTGGTGTGCAATGGTATAGCGCCAGGGGTTGATGTGGGTCTCTTGTAAGTATAAGGACCTGAGTTTGGATCCCATCACAGTATAAAAGCCAGGCAGAGGTAGACTCCTGAAGCTCACTAACCAGCCAACGAAGACGCTTTGCCATCTGAGTCATCTTTCCAGCCCAGAGAGGTCCTTTCAGAATTGAAACTTGCTCACAGCCTGTGATTATAAAGATGTATGTATATATGTATGTATGTATGTACGTATGCTTGCATTCATGTCTGCACACCTGAAGACAGCATCAGATCCCATTATAGATAGTTGTGAGCTGCCATGTAGGTGCTGGGAGTTGAGCTCAGAACCTCTGGAAGAGTAGCCAGTGCCCTTAACCACTGAGCCATCTCTCCAAACCCTCAGCCTGTAATTGTAATTGTGCATGCTTTCTTCACTCTTAGGATAGAGAGAAAGCTCCTATATGGGACCCTGGTGGTCTCCCTGCTGCCTCTCACACACACTGCCCACCACTATGTATCCTGTCTGTCCCATGCAGTTCAGTTCCACTGACACTGTCATCTACCCCATATACGGGCATTTTGTGCATTATTTATCACCCCCTCTTTTCTTCAGTGTTGGAGAGCAAATCCAGAGTTTATACCTCCAAAGTGAAACTATAGCTCGGCCAGTGAGCAACATGTTCTGCTTTTTTAAAAATAATTTTTATTTTACGTGCTTTGGTGTTTTGCCTGCATGGGTGTGTGTGGGTGTCACATCTCTGGAACTGGAGCTACAGACAGTACTGAGCTGCCACATAGGAGCTGGGAATTGAACCTGGGTCCTCTGGAAGAGCAGCCAGCGCTCTTAACTGCTGAGCCGTCTCTTCAGCCCTGTCCTGCCTTTCTAATCTCCTTTCTTGGGTAAATATTCCCTCTTCTTATGAACTAGTGAACTTCAGATGGAACTCTCCTCACTGTACCAGGAAGATGTGCCTTCTCTGTGAGCTTGAAGACCAAGTCTTTGTTGCACATGTGTGATTGGATTAAAAATCTGTCCAGCCTAGAGAAATGGCTCAGCAATTAGGAGCACAGACTGCTCTACCAGAAGACTCAAGTTCAATCCTGGCTCCCACAGCAGGCAGCTCACAGCCACCTGTAACTCCAGTTCCAGGACTCCCATCCCTGGAGCTCTCATGTGCACACACAGAGAGATGATTAAAAATAAACTAAACCATGGAGCTGGAGAGATGGCTCAGTTAAGAGCACTGACTGCTCTTCCAATTGATCCCAGTTTGATTTCCACCACCTATGTCATGGCTCACAAACGTCTATTTCAAGTCCCAGGGGATTGGATGCCCTCTTCTAGCCTCCACAGGCACCATAGTCACACAAGGTAAGTAGGCACACATTCAAGTAAAACACCCATCATACACATTAAAAATTAAATAGCCTGTTGTGGTGGTGCTCACATCTAATCCTAGCACTCAGAGGCAGATGACAGTGGATCTCTGTGAGTTCAAGGCCAGCTCTGTGAGCTCCAGGACAGTCAGGAATACATACACAGTGAGACTCTGCCTCAAAATACAAAACAAAATAATAATAATAATAATAACAACATATATCACTTTTTAAAATCTGCCTTTCCTACTAAAATGTAAATTCTAGAAGGCTGTGTTTGCTCTCTGTCCCTCTGACTGACTGATGTCAGAGACCCTGCCTGATGTGGAGTAAGGTACTTGATATAGAAATACAGAAGTGTTGTGCAACCTTAAGCCTCATAAAAGATCCCTGATTCAAATTCACCTCTAATTCTGTACAACAGAATTAACAGTCACTGTTGTAAATGAAGAAACAAATTGGCATGCAGCTATGATTAATCCATTCAAAAAGATGCAGTGGAATTTAAAACTAGGTGTCTGACTGCAAAGATTTCCTTCTCTACCCTTCCTCCCCTCAGCTGCTTCTCATGTCAATCAGATTTCTAGAAGGGAAGAAAAGAAAGGAAAAGAAAGAGAGGGAGAGAAAGAAAGGGGAAGAAAGTTAGGTGCTATAGGACCCCAGAACATTTGCTGCCTTACACAAAACACAGCTTCCGAAGATCCCTGGCTCTCTGGGAAATGCTCTGGCCACGGAGATAATTCCATGAAGGCAAGGACGCCCTCTGCTGTCCAGCTGCTTTCTTTTATGCACCTAGAAGAAACTGCTTAAATCAGCCATGGGGTAAACTGTACGATTTTACATTTCTGGTCAGACAGAGAAAGGACAAGAAGAAAGAAAGAAAAAAATATAAAGGAAATATCACCTCTCTCTATTTCCTTAATATTCCAGGCCTATACCCCATGTCTGGGAAAAACATGAAAAAGGAACCTTAATTTAATACTAGCACTCAGGAGGGAGGCAGAATAGGTGGATTTCTGTGAGTTTGATGCCAGCCTGGTCTATATAGTGAGTTCCAGGAGAGCCAGGGATACACATCAAGACCCTCTTTCAAAAATAAATAAACAAATATACAAATAAAATGAAAAGAAACTTCTGTGTGACTTAGACTCCAGTTAAGCAGGGGTTTGCTTTGAAATATAGTGAATATATATGTATTCATAATAATTTTAACATACAATAAATAATTTATTAAATAAACTTATACTGAAATAGCAACAACAGTTGTCTCATGCCTGAGAGGCTGAGAACCCCATAGCTGCTCCGTCCATGGGGCTGGGTACCTCAGCAATCCCAGTCTGGCACCCAAAACAGGAAGAGCTGCTGGTTTTCAGTGATGGAAGTCTGCAAATGCTGCTTCTAATTCTGCCAAAGAACAGCTGCAGCTGCAGCAACAGAGTAAATTAACAACTCTGCAACAGAGATAGACCAACTGAGCAAAAGGCAGACAATCTTCCTTCGGCCACACCCCCTTTCCATCTAGACTGCTACCTTCAGCTACACCTCTTTTCAATTTAGCAGCTACCTTCGGCCACGCCCTCTTTCAATCCAAACTGCTACCCGAAGGTGATGCCCCACATTTGGGTGGGGTGGGCCTCCCACATCAATGAAGGTAATCAGGACAATTCCTTAGGGGAGGCTCCTTACTCGGGTGATTCTAATTTGTGGTAAATTGACATTAAAAGCAGCAACACAGAGCAGGCGGATCTCTGCGGAGTTCGAGGCCAGCCTGGTCTACAAAGTGAGTTCCAGGACAGCCTCCAAAGCTACAGAGAAACCGTCTCGAAAAACCAAAAAAAAAAAAAAAAAAGCCACCTTTGATCTCTTTCATTAAGTGCTATAACCAGATATGGTAGCACATACCTGTGACTCCAGAACTCATGGAGCTGAGACAGGAGGATTGTGAGTTCTATGCCATCCTAAACTATAAATTGAGACTGGGGTGTGTGTCCTACAGCTGTAGGATCTTAGCACTTTAGTGAAAAGGGTTTAAAGAAGAATGGTTTAGAGGCCCTCTAGGAATTCTGAGGTTCACTTTGTCCTTCTACAATGGCCAAGATTTGTGATGCAACACAAACACTGCGGCACATTTATTTCTAATTATACCATGGCTTGGAAATATATGACCATTCAAGCACTGCTGTTTCGGCTGGGCAGTAAGATCATTTGAGTCCAGAAGTTCAAAACCAGCCTGGGCAACACAGAAAAACCTCACTTCAAAAATAATAGTGTTAGGCATGGTGGCACAAGCCTTTAACTCCAGCACTCAGGAGGCAGAGACAGATGGGATATCTCTGTAAATTTGAGGTCAGCCCAATCTGTAGAGCAAGCTCCAGGACATCCAGGGCTAAACACAGAGAAACCCTGTGTTTGGTTTGAAAAACCAAAACCGCAAAAACAACAGCAAAATAATAATAATAAAACAAATGCTAGGAGTGTTGTGGAATATTATTTTAATATGTGTTACATTTGTTTATGCTGGAGAACATTTGTTTTAATGATGCAAAGATGTGTTGCATCGTTTATGTTGCAACCCACCTGATGAGGCCGCATAGTGGTAATGCGTGTCTTAATCTTAGCACTCAGCAGGCAGAGGCAGGAGGATCTCTGTGAGTGAGGCCAGCCTACTCTACAGAGTGAGTTCCAGGACAGCCAACCCTGTCTCTAAATAAATAAATAAGTAAATAAAGCTCTTGATGGTCTGATAAAGAGCTGTCAGATCTCCGTGAATTCAAGGTTAGTCTGGTGTACAATTGTAAATGCCAGACTAGCCAGGGCTACAGAGTAAGACCTTATCTCAAAGTATTAATAAAGCCAAACATGACAACACACACCTGTAATATCCACACTTAGGTTGGGAAAGGATATCACGAGTTCAATGTCAGCCTGGAGTACACAGTAAGAGTCTGTCTCAACCATCATCTCTGGACCTGTGTACCATTTGTGAAAGTGGGTCAGTCATAATCCTGCTTTGACAGATTTGATGTAGGGATTAGATGGGGAAAAAAACATAAAGACACTTGATGAATTCTAAAACACTATACAAATGTTAGGTACTCTTAGAAGAAGCTAAAGAAAGAAAAAGCAAGAAAGAGCTTCTTGGGGGAGGCATAGCAACTGATTCCTGGGCCTGCTTTCCTGGCGTCTGACTGTAACTGGTGACACCAGAGATGGAATGAATCCCTCATTCCTTCACTTCTCTCCATCAGAACACAGAGTCAGAGAAGTCACATCAGTGCATGTCCACGCACTTGCACACGCATACACTCACACACACACTCACACACTCACACACACACACACACACACACACACACACGGAGGAATATCAGAAAGGTCAAGAGAAGAGCTGTGGGGGCACATGACAGAACTCTGTTCCCAGCGGTTCCACTCATTGCTTGATGACCTTGGGAATGTCCTTCCCTTTCAGGACTTCGGTTTCCTTTTAGGGGGAATGGGAGGTGAGACAGAGTTTCTTGGGTAGCCCTGGCTGTCTTAGAGCTAGCTGTGTAGACCAGGCTGGCCTGGAACTCACAGAGTTTTTCCTGCCTCTGCCTCTTCTTAGCTATTGGGATTAAAGAAGTGTGCTGCTACTCCCAGCCTTCGTATTATTATTATGCTGTTGTTGTTGTTGTTGTTGTTGTTGTTGTCGTTGGTGGTGGTGGTGGTGGTGGTTGGTTGGTTGGTTGTTTTCAAGACAGGGTTTCTCTGTAGCCCTGGCTGTCCTAGAACTCACTCTGTAGACCAGGTTGACCTCGAACTCACAGAGCTCTGCCTACCTTTGCCTCCCAAGTGCTGGGATTAAAGTGGTGCACCACCACCCAGCAATTTTTTTTTTTTTTTGGTTTTACGAGACAGGGTTTCTCTGTATTGTTTTGGAGGCTGTCGGTCCAGCCTGGCCTCGAACTCACAGAGATCCGCCTGCCTCTGCCTCCCGAGTGCTGGGATTAAAGGCATGCGCCACCACCTCCCGGCTTTTGTTTGTTTTTTTGAGACAGGTTTTCTCTGTGTAGCAGCCTTGGCTATCCTGAAACTCATTCTATATATAGATGGGGCTGGCCACTGCCCAGATAGTTTCCTTATTTTTAAAGAAAAGTCTGAGCCGGCATTGGTGGCACACGCCTTTAATCCCAGCACTCGGGAGGCAGAGGCAGGCGGATCTCTGTGAGTTTGAGGCCAGGCTGGACCGACAGCCTCCAAAACAGAGAAACCCTGTCTCGTAAAACCAAAAAAAAAAAAAAAAAGAAAAGTCTGGGCTGGGCATGGTGGCTCACACCTGTAATCCCAGCCAGTCTAGGCTACAGAATGAGACCTTGTTTTAAAAAACTAAAGGGTCCAGCAGATGAAGCTCAGTAGGTTTTTTTTGTTTTTGTTTTTTTGGGGGGGGGTTTCGAGGTAGGGTTTCTCTGTATTATTTTGGAAGCTGTCCTGGCACTCGCTCTGTAGACCAGGCTGGCCTCCAACTCACAGAGATCCACCTACCTCTGCCTCCCGAGTGCTGGGATTAAAGGTGTGCGCCACCAACGCCCGGCCTCAGTAGTTTTTAAATGCTTGCTTAGCATTCACTAGGCCCAGGTTAGGTCTCTAGAACTGTGTCACCCTGTCTCAACACACACACACACACACACACACACACACACACACACACACACTGAAGAAAAGAAATGAAGAAAGTCTAGGTTATGGGCCACAGAGATTTCCTGAGGGTTTTCTCTCTAGTTCCCTTCTCTTCCTCACACCCCTCATGTTCCCACTTAATTTCCACAGCTTAATTGTTTGCAGAGCCATCCATAAGAGAAACCAAGTTTTAGCAAGCAGTCCCCATGGCTTCATACACACATGGTGATCTGGGGCATCAGAGTGTTAGTTACAAAGATGAAAGGGAAGGAACCGATAAGGCTTGGTCTCGGGTAAGAACCTCTTCAGTGGTGGAAGGAAAGGACTGACTCCCACCACTTTCCTCTGAACTCCACATGTGTGTATATTGTGGTACATACATGCCTCACTCTCTAATACACAAGTAAATGTAAAAACAAATAGGGTAGGGCACTGCAGAATGTTTCCATTGCTAAAGTGCTTGCTACTGGGGTGCAGTTCCAGTACTCATGTAAAAAAGTTGGGCACAGCCACTTGCACTTATTAACACAGAGAGAGAGAGAGAAGCAGGAGGAGCTCTGGAGCTGGATGGCCAGCTATACTAGCTAACCAGTGCGCTCTGGGTTCAGTGAGAGACTTTCAAAAAAATAGTTAGAGAATGATTGAGGGGGATACCAGCTGTTGACCTACCTTTGTTCCCCACATACACATCTTCATATACAGAGTCACATAAAAAATGTAATAGTGGAATCCTGAGATTCGCAGGCAAACGGATGACACTAGAAGAAACCATCCTGAGTGAGGTAACCCAGTCACAAAAAGAGAAACATGGCATGTACTCTCTCATATATGGATTTTAGACATAGATCTGGGGAGTGCCAGCCTACAATCCCATGGCCAGAGAGTCTGGGAAACAGAAACTTCATTCAGTGGCAGATCGAAGAAGAGGCAGACTCCCTCGGTTAAGTACTGAGCTGAACTCAAGAAAGCCAGTAACAGAGAGGGAGGACTGATGACCAAAGGGATTAAGACTGGGCTGGTTTAACCCTAGAAACAGCTGACCTGACAAAGGTTAACTCTTGAATCCCAGGGTGATGCCTGGGAATCCAGCATGGGACTGATCAAGACCCCCTGATGAATGTGAGTGTCAGTGAGGAAGCCTAGGTAATCTATTGAGCCTTGGGCAGAAGATCAGTACCCATCCCAAGTATCCACGGACTTTGGACTCCCATCCAACAATGTGAGGTGCACTCTCACCCTGAACTCTTGGGGAAGGGTCTAGGCCCTGCCCTATATGAAATGACAGACTATGGACACCCCCATGGAGGGCCTCACCCTCCATGGGGAAATGAGGGGGATAATGGGGGGGTGTTGGGGGGAGGGCACGGGAGGAGGGGAGGGAAAGGGTGAGGGACCTGGAACTGACTTTGTAAAGCAACCTTGTTTCTTATCTAAATTTAAAATGAAAAATAAATAAATAAATAAATGTAATAGTGAAATCTTATTTATTTTGGTTTTTTGAGACTGGATCTCTATATATAGCGCTGGCTCTCCTGGAGCTCTCTATGTAGACCAGGCTGGCCTCAGACTCACAGAGATCTGCCTGCCTCTGCCTCCTAGGTGCTGGGATTAAAGCATATGCTACCATACCTGGCAAAAGTTTAAATATTTACTGGACTGGTGATGAACCAGCCTGCCTCCATCTTGGGCTTGAAATCCATCTTACACTAAAGACAAACTAGGTTCATTCTTGTTCATGATTAAAGCTCTGTTTCTCAAGGATTGGGCTATGCCCCCACCCATAACTTTAACTACACATGGTTCTGTACTGTCTGTTTGGGGGGAAACCGCAAGCATGTCTTTGTTTCAAAAAGTCATTATGACTACCTTATTATGTTTATTTTCTGCCTTTTTTTTTTTTTTGGTTTTTCAAGACAGGGTTTTTCTGTACAACTCTGGCTGTCCTAAAAATTACTGTGTAGACCAGGTTGGTCTCAAACTCAGAAATCTGCCTGCCTCTGCCTCCCAAGTTCTAGATTTAAAGGAATGTGCCATCATCATCTGGCATGTTCTGTTTCTATAACCCCACCATTTGGAAACCCCCTGCCCCTGAGCTTTTAAAAATATTTTCTTAAAATGTTGATCTCTTGAATTCCACTTTTTAGGGGGAGACAGCCTGTATATACAATTTTTTTTTTTTTTTTGGTTTTACGAGACAGGGTTTCTCTGTATTGTTTTGGAGGCTGTCAGTTCAGCCCGGCCTCGAACTCACAGAGATCCGCCTGCCTCTGCCTCCCGAGTGCTGGGATTAAAGGCGTGCACCACCACCGCCCAACTTCTATATACAAATTTTAGAAAGCTTGCTTTAACTAATTTTGCCATCATGATTTGGGTTGGTGGTCTTTCCCTTGAATCTTTGGAATTAATTCTGGCAAGATGGCTGAACAGTTAAAGATGCTTGTGGTCAGGCTGGAGAGATGGCTTAGCGGTTAAGAGCACTGACTGTTCTTCCAGAGGTCCTGAGTTCAATTGCTGGCAACCACATGGTGGCTCAGAACCACCTTGAATGAGATCTGATGCCCTCTGCTGGCATGCAGAAGATTGTATACATAATAAATAAATAAAATACTAAAAAAGAAAAAAGATGCTTGTGGTCAAAACCTGAAACCTGAGGTCCCAGCAGTTAAGTTCTTCCAGAGGACCTGGGTTCTGTTCCCAGCACCTACATGTCTGCTCACAATCATTCATAACTCTAGTTCCAGGGGATCTGACACACTTCTGGCCTTCTTGAACACCAGACACACATATGCAAATTTTAAAAATGGGAAGAACTACATTTAATTCCAGGAGGCAGAGGCAAGTGGATTTCCTGTACATTCAAGGACAGCCTGGTCTACATAGTGAGTTCCAGGCTAGCCAAGGGTACATAATGAGACCCTGTCTCAAAAACCAAACAAACAAAACAAATGAAAAGGGGGCAGGGATGAGAGTGACTAGTTCCCACGAAGAAGGGAAGGGGAAGCTGGGATACAGAAAGATGGAGAGGTGCAGACATCAGGACCTGGGATACAGAAAGATGGAGAGGTGCAGGCATCAGGACCTGGGATACAGAAAGATGGAGAGGTGCAGGCATCAGGACCTGGGATACAGAAAGATGGAGAGGTGCAGGCATCAGGACCTGGGATACAGAAAGATGGAGAGGTGCAGGCATCAGGACCTGGGATACAGAAAGATGGAGAGGTGCAGGCATCAGGACATGGGATACAGAAAGATGGAGAGGTGCAGGCATCAGGACCTGGGATACAGAAAGATGGAGAGGTGCAGGCATCAGGACCTGGGATACAGAAAGATGGAGAGATGCAGGCATCAGGACCTGGGATACAGAAAGATGGAGAGATGCAGGCATCAGGACATGGGATACAGAAAGATGGAGAGGTGCAGGCATCAGGACCTGGGATACAGAAAGATGGAAAGGTGCAGGCATCAGGACATGATATACAGAAAGATGGAGAGGTGCAGGCATCAGGACCTGGGATACAGAAAGATGGAGAGGTGCAGGCATCAGGACCTGCAGCCCTTTATGACGCCCATTACAGTTGCTGCCAGGAGGCCGCGTGGGGCAGAGGGTGGAGGAAGGGGCATGGGTTCATCTGCTGTTGCTATGGTGCCCCAGGCTGGATTTGCCCATTTCCACTAATGGAGCAAAGGGTAGAGGAAGGAGGGAGGTAGACAGAGATAACTGGTCCCCTCCCTCCCCCTCTTTTATCTCTGGAGCAGATGTGGGGTGTATGCATCCGGAGTGGGGTATCAGTGGTGGAGAGAAGAGTAGTATGTCAGGATTAAGAGGCTTTTGGGATGGGGTGGCACACCCAGTGAGGAGGGGCAGGGCCATCGTGCCTATATCCAGAAGATAGCTGATAACATTAGAGAGGGGGAAAAACAAAACAGGCAGGATGGTATTAGCATGAGAGAGTGGAGGAAGGGGCGGGAGGAGGTGTGGAGACAGACTATGTACCAGCCTCTGCCTGCATTCTTCTGAGCCCCCCAAACCTCAAGGCAGCCTGGATCCCAGGGATATGAGAGGTGCCGAAGCATGGGCACCAGGGCAGCGGTCATGCCGTCTTGTGTTTGGGGGCTGCTGAGTTGCTTTTTCCTCTGCAGCTGGGCTCAGGGAAGCCAAAGGTCCTTTCGTTCTCTGCCTCCACTACCCTCCCAAGCCAAGCCAGGACCTGGGCCCACGTGGAAGCCCCCACAGAGGGCTGAAGCAGCCCTGGCTTTTCTCTACTCCGGGGATGTTCAGTGGCTGTCAGCGGCTAACTGCAGCGAGAGTTATGAAGTCCGTGGGGCAGAAGGGAAAGTGGGCATCCCCCCAGTCCTTCAGAGAGCAGCGGGCACTCTGGCCCAAGCTGCCAATTTTCTCAACATGCTTCTACAAGCCAACGACATCCGAGAGTCGAGTGTGGAGGAGGATGTGGAATGGTATCAGGCACTTGTCCGAAGTGTGGCCGAAGGGGACCCAAAAGCCTACAGAGCTCTACTGACCTTTAATCCCCCACCAGGGGCCAGCCACCTTCAGCTGGCCCTACAGGCCACCCGGATGGGGGATGAGACCGTCCTTCAGGACTTGTCTGGGAACAGGGAACAGGAAGAAAACCCAGAAGAGGACCTGGACAGTCCTGTCCTGCAGAAGCGAGTACTGACCAACGACCTAAGAAGTCTTGACAGCCCCAAGTGGCCACGAGGGGATGGGTATGTGGGGGACATACAACAGGTGAAGCTGTCTGCTCCCTTCCTGGAATGCCATGAGGGCCGGTTCCGTCCTGGCTGGCTAGTCACAGTCTCGGCCACATTCTATGGACTCAAGCCAGACCTCACCCCGGAAGTCAGGTAAGTGGGTTTGGGAAGTACTTGACTGACTTGTGAGGATGAGGGGGACACAAGTTTGCTGTACTATACACAGACCATTGGCAAGAAGTTGTATGTCTGTTGGGGACAGGGCACAGATTGTGTGTGTGTGTGTGTGTGTGTGTGTGTGTGTGTGTGTGTGTGTGTGTGTGTGTGTGTATCTATAATTATCAATTAACATTCTCAGGTGTGAGTGTGCATGCTGTATATGAAGCAATTTATATATATTTATCTGCACATCTATTTGTTTTGTTTTTCTGTGTGTCTTCGTTTTATTTTGTTTTGTTTTCTTTTTCTTTTTTCTTTGAGACAGGATTTCTCTGTGTAGACTTGGCTGTCCCTGTAGACCAGGTTGGCCTTGAACTCACAGAGATCCACCTGACTCTGCTGCCCAGAGTGCTGGAATTAAAAAGCATGTGCTACCATTGCCCAGCTTTAGTTTGTTATCTAAATGTTTTTCATGAGGCCAAGGCTATCCTAGAACCCTGATCCTCCTGCCTCCACTCTCCAAGTGTTGGGATTACAGGCATGTGCCTGGCTATCTCTTGATGTTGTTTATATGTTGAGGACAATGAGTAAAAGCCTATGAGCATGTGCATACACAGGTATGTATACATACATCTATCTATATGTGGGTATGTGTGTGTGCAGATGGGTGAGTATAGACAGAGACAGGTCTTGGCTCTCAAGTCTAAAGTATAAACAGAAGAGGTAAGAGAGAACTTGATAGCCTGGTGGTGATGGCACACACCTTTAGTTCTAGCACTAAGGAGACAGAGGCAGGTAAATCTCTATGAGTTCAAGGCCAGCCTGGTTTACAAAGTGAGTTCCAGGATAGCCAGAGCTATTATACAGAGAAACCCCATCTAGAAAAATAAAGAGAGAGAGAGACAACTTAATTACAGTAGTAATCCATGTTCCTGGCTTCTCAGAGGAACCAAAAACATGGACACTTCAGGAGGCTTCCCAGGAGAAGAAAAATTCATGGACAGGGGTTTGGAGTCAACACCCCTTTGGTCGGGGAGTTGGCTGAGTCCCGAGTGTCACTATCAATGACCAGGCTCTTAGTGGAGCAGACCCGGTTATCCTCTCTTCCCTGCCACAGTACTTTGTGATATTCCTCAAAGAACTGACCACACTGAGCTGGGGTAAAGGACCAGTAGTCCTACCGGGACGCAGGCGCAAAGGAACACAGCCCAGCCGGGGATGCAGCAGACAGCATGGCTTTCTCAGCTCTCTGCCCTCATGCGTTGTTCCCAGCAGGGCACCCCTCCTGCAAGCAGGCAGCCTGGCTCCTTGCCAGAGCCCTTCCAATTCAGTCACAACAGGGCTCCTCCATTCCAGGACTCCTTTGCTGTGGCTAGTTCAGACCTGGTATGTATGCTCAGAGTAAAGAGGTGGTAAACAGCTGAGCTGCATATGCTTTGTGTAGATGCAATGGGCAAGGGTGAAAAAAAATTCCTGGGCTCCTGCTTGTCTTGACATGTCTATTCCTTCTACTCACCGATGAAAACCAGAAAATGATAAGATGCTGAATAGTGGAGAAGTGGGGACTACAACCTAGTGGGAGGGGGATTGTTGCCACAGAGACAGGGCTAATGGCACTGGAGATCTGCCTTGTATGTGGGCCATCCTGCCCCTGTGCTAAAGCGTGCAAAGACTGCACTGCCCAACAACGCAGTGATTGCCTCAGCATCCCCACCGTGCCCCTAACTGCCAATTTGCTGCCCTAGGGGGCAGGTGCAGATGGACATCGACCTCCAAAGCGTGGACATCAATCAGTGTGCAAACGGCCCAGGCTGGTACTCTAACACCCACCTGTGTGATCTCAACAGCACCCAGGCAAGGAGGATGGGCCCACTGAGTCCTGCCTTCATTCCCTTTCCCCATCTCTGCACCCCACTCAGCTCCCAGGAGCAGCTGACAAAACCACCCTGACATCTCAGGGCTTCAAGAGGGTCCCAAGTGATTGGCGGAGGTGAAATGACAGGCTCTTGTAAAGGGAGGCCAACGTACAACCTATCGCACACCTTCTAGCCCTTCCAAAAAAAAGCTATCCTCATGCCTGTGAAACCTCAATGTGCTCCTCGTTTGGCCTCGGTCTGGTACTCAGCACTCCAGGGTTCCTCTTTAGGGGCAACTCCGAAGCCTAGCCTGCTTTCCCTTTCCTAGGGTACATCAACACAGCTCTGAGCTCCTTGTGGTCCACAGAGGATGCTCCATTGGTACTCACGGAAGTAAATAGAATTGCTGGCTGGGTGTAGGAGGAGCCTAACCAAAGCTTGAAAAGGGTCTAGGATTGGTGAAGGTGACCAACTCCAAGCCACATGCGGTGTCAAAGCCCTTTGCTTCACAGATATCTGTTTCCAGCCTGTGACCTCAGTCATGTGTTTAACAACTCTGCTCATTACTGAGGCCATGCTTTGTTCATGCTGAGCACACGTCAACAGGGGGAGGCAGAACAGAGAGCTAAGCTTGGCATCCCACCAGCCTGGCTTTATGCTGAAGAGAGTAGTCCTATGTTAAGACCAGATAAGTCCTGATAGAGGAAGTTACCCCTCCATGGGGGTCTTTTTGTTGTTGTTTTGCTTGAGTTTTGTTTTTTGGTATTTTGGTATTTTGGGGTTTTGGTTGTTTTTTGTTTTTTAAACAGGGTTTCTTTGTGTAGCCCTGGCTGCTCCCAAGCCGCCACCACCTGGCCATGGGCGTCTTTTTAAAATATTTATTTATTTATTTGTTTATTTAATGTGCTCTGTCTACATGTATGCCTTCATTCCAGAAGGCACCAGATCCCACTATAGATAGATGTGAACCACCATGTGGTTGCTGGGAATTGAACTCAAGACCTCTAGAAGAGCAGCCAGTGGCTCTGAGCCATCTCTCCAGTCCCATGGAGGTCTTTTTAACTTACCTGTCTTAGAGTTACTGCTGCTGTGATAGATCACCATGAAGGAAAATGTGTGTTTCGCTCACAGATCCTTATAACCATTTATCAAGAATAGTGAAGGCAGGAACTCAAGCGAGGGAGGAACCTGGAGGCAGGAACTGATGCAGAGGCCATGGAGGGTGCTATTTCCTGGCTTGCTCAGCCTGCTTTTTTCTTTGTTTTTGGTTTTTGTTTTTTCAAAATAGGGTTTCTCTGTGTAACTTTAGAGGCTGTTCTAGAACTTGCTCTGTATACCAGGCTGGCCTCGAACGCACAGAGATCTGCCTGTCTCTGCATCATGAGTGCTGGAATTAAAGGTGTGTGACACCTCTGACTGGCCCCTCAGCCTGCTTTCTTATAGAACCCAGGACCACTAGCCCAGGGATGGCCCCATTAACAGTGGCTTAGGCCTTCCCCCATCAATCACTATTTAAGAAAGTGCCCTACAACTGGATCTTATGAAGGCATTTGTTTAAATTGAGGCTCATATCATTCCCATTAACTCTAGCTTCTGTCAAGCTGACATAAAACTAGCCAGCACAGCACCTATATGGCAAGTGGGGCAGCTCGTGGGAACCCTTTGAAGCAGGTGTAGGCACATGAGAGGTATGACTGGGCTCTCCCTATCTTCACCTCCCCCAGTCCCTAGCCCTAGCAATAGCTAGGAAATGGGACATGAGGCTACTGTTACTGCCAATCTGAACAAAACAGTTATGTATCCTGCACTCTTTTCTTGAATACTTATTGAAAAGACCTAATAGTGGGTAAAGGGGGCTTTTCCAGAGGGGGGAGGGCTGCAAAAAGCTTCTGGTGAATTCTCCTAATGTAAACCCAGAAGCCATGAATGGAAGGAGCTCTTCCTAGTAGGGAAAGCTTTCGGGGGAGAAAAATACCATACAAACAAATGCCATTTGTCATCCCCACAGTGTGTCCCTCTGGAGAGTCAGGGTTTTGTCCTCGGCCGCTATCTCTGTCGCTGCCGACCTGGATTCTACGAGGCTAGCAGCTCTGGGGGTACGTAAGTGTGCAGAGGGCTAAGCAGAGGGTTTGCAGGCCAAGGTAAGTTGGGTTGATTTACGGTAACTCTGGGAGGAAGTGGGAGTCTACAGCTGCAAGCCCAGAGGGGCTGGGCATGGCAGTGCATACCTCTGGTCTCAGCACTTGGAAGGCTGAGATAGGAGGGTGACCATGAACTCAAGGCCAGTTTGAGCTACATATTGAGACCATGTCTCAAGAGAAAAGTGTGGTGGGGGAGAAAGAGAGAGAGAGAAGATCTAGAGGGCTGTTTGTAGGTGTCTACTTCCTGAGAATGAACCCAAACACACAGGTATGAGGCAAATTAGTCTCTGAATGAGCCTTAGCCTCGCATCTTCCTGTTACCCTGTCCTTAATGGGGCATAATCCTTTGCTCTCAATCCTGGGGCCATAAGCTAAAGGAGAGCATGTAGCCTTCAGGATCCAAGGCTGGAACCTCAGAAATCTCTAGCCAAGCTCTCCTTATACCCATCTTGTTCTTTGCAGGGTTAGAGGAGAGTGCAACTCAGACTGCCGGGCAATTCGGGTCACCACAAGGCAGCTTAGGGAAGCTGCTGCAGTGCCAGCCATGTCCTGAGGGTTGCACAAGCTGTCTGGATGCCACACCATGCCTAGTGGAGGAGGCACTGGCACTGAGGACTGCAGTGCTGGCCTGCCAGGCCTGCTTCATGCTGGCTGTCTTCCTAAGTATGCTGGTCGCCTACCGTTGCCGTGGGAGCAAGGCAAGAAGGCCCACATCTCTCTTCTGTGCACACATCTAATCCATCTCAACTAGACAACTAAGTTTTGGGAGAATGGGTACCAATCTTGCTTCTACCCCTGGATGTGTGACATCAGGCAGTGACCTCTCTACCTTCGACTTATTTCCTCATAGGCAACAGACACTAGTTGAATGCACTCTGCCTGGGAAGCAATCTAGATCCCAGTGATACGGAGGAAGTCGTGAGACAAGGGCAAGGATAGGGATGCTGTCAGGTGCTGGGGGAGCTCAGAGGAGGGACCCAGTTATTCTGGAGGAGATGACACTGGAGAGTTCCTAGAAAAAGTGATAGGTTAACTGGTTTTTACTGAGCAATGAAGAGGAATCTTATTCTAGACCAAGATACAGTCTGCCCCAAAGCTTGGAGGGATGCCAGAGGCCCTTTCTAGCTCTAGCAACCTTGGGTGTGAGCCCAGCATGGCCCTTGATACAAGCTCAGCTAGACCCTGGGGTGAGGCTGGAGGAGCAGCTGGGAACGGGGGGGGGAGGGCCCCCGGGAGGCCCAGGCCAGGCTTGGTGCTTTCAGCACCCAGTTCACACCTTTCTCCCCTGGGCTCACAGAGGATTCGGGCATCTGGAATCTTCCTGTTGGAAACCATCCTTTTTGGATCCTTACTTCTCTACTTTCCTGTGAGTATGTCCAGTTAGATGGTCTTACTTCTTAGTGTCCCCCACTTCCAAACTGTCACCATCCTCAGTAATCATTTTCTTCCTTCTTAGGAAGATCTGGTGACTTTAAATTCCCCCTACCAGTCTGGTGGCACAAACCTTTAATCCCAGCACTTAAAGGCAGAAGCAGGTAGTTCTCTGTGAGCTGGAGGCCAGCCTAGAATACAGAGTTAGTTCCAGGACAGCCAGGGACACACAAAGAAACACTGTCTCAAAAAAAAAAAAGTTAAATTTCCCCTACCTATTCCCACAAATGGTATGCTGGCCCAGTGAGCTCTGGAGGCAGAGACCCAGACTCAAAAGAATTTTCTGACTTGCTGGTACAATTTAAGGCAAGTAGTCTATCTACTGTTCAGATACTTAAGCTACAACTCTGCAAAAGGGAAGTATGAGGCCTGCAGTGTGGGGCTCTGGGAAGATTAGTCGTGTATGTGACAGGGATGGAGAGCAGAGTAAAAGCAGAGCAGAGGGCAACTTTCTGTCTGCTTGTCCTCAGGTGCTCATCCTGTACTTCAAGCCCAGTGTGTTCCGCTGCATCGCGCTCCGCTGGGTCCGGCTGCTGGGTTTTGCAGTTGTCTATGGGACCATTATACTGAAGCTTTATAGGTAGGCACTTGCAGACCTCGACGCTGCTCTGCTCACCCAGGCCACCCAGCTCATTCGCACAGTGAAGTTTTACAAAGCCAGACCTCCCCCTGTATCCCCTCAATCATTCAGCTTTCCCCTTCCACGTAACTTTTAGAAAGATCAGGAGAGGTAAACACATGGAGGGCTGGGAAGCAAATGGACAGAATTAAGGGCTTTGGCCCCACCCTCAGTCCTCCCGACTTCCCCCATGTACCTTACTCCCCTCAGGGTGCTCCCGACTTCCCCCATGTACCTTACTCCCCTCAGGTGCTCCCGACTTCCCCCATGTACCTTACTCCCCTCAGGTGCTCCCGACTTCCCCCATGTACCTTACTCCCCTCAGGTGCTCCCGACTTCCCCCATGTACCTTACTCCCCTCAGGTGCTCCCGACTTCCCCCATGTACCTTACTCCCCTCAGGGTGCTCCCGACTTCCCCCATGTACCTTACTCCCCTCAGAGTGCTCCAGTTGTTTCTGTCCCGAACATCCCAGCGGGGTCCACATCCAAACAGTGGGCAGCTGCTGCGGCGCCTGGGGCAGCTCCTGCTGTTGGTATTGGGCTTCTTGATCGTGTGGACAGCAGGAGTCCTGGAGCCAGGCATCCAGCACACACCTCTAGTGACCCGAGGTCACACTCCCACCGGCCGCCACTTCTACCTCTGTCACCATGACCACTGGGACTACATCATGGTTGTGGGTGAGCTGCTTCTTCTGAACCCAGACTCCCTCTGGCCTTGGCTGGGCTCCTCCTGGATGTCCTTGAGCTGGTCTGGGCTGCCTGGCACACTTAGTTTTGGAGAGGGTCAGCAGGCTGCTGAAGTGATCAGGGATCTCTCTCTCTCTCTCTCACCCCCACCCCCAGCGGAAATGCTGCTGCTGTGTTGGGGCAGCTTCCTCTGCTATGCCACCCGGGCTGTCCCCTCAGCCTTCCATGAACCACGCTACATGAGCATCGCCCTACACAATGAGCTGCTGCTCTCCACTGTCTTCCACACAGCCAGGTGAGGACTAGCCCTTCTTCCTGAGACTCCTCCCACCCTGCCAATGCTCCCTACTCCCAGTGAGGGGTCCATCTAACAGTGACCCATACAATGCTGCTATGCCCAGAAGGGCTCCCCATACACCCGTCCTGTATCTCATTCAGGAGAGATACCCAATCCACAAGAAGTGTGTCTCATTCCTAACGGCCTCTCGTCTGCCCTGAGTGTTTTCCCTTGAGCCCTGACCCCTTCCGTATGCCTCAGCCTTCAGAGCAGCAGGCCTGATGTGTGTTTATGGGGACCTGGCCTTGTGGTTGAGGAACAGGGTTGATCCTAATAGAGTTCTGGGCACAGTTCTGTCCTGTAACCTGGGCAGGCAGAAGCAGTGGGGGTGGAATCATTTAGGGGGACTTCTCAGAAGAGGGGATTAACAAGGACCTGAGATTACACCTGTAATCCCGAGAGGGAAGGAAGTGTGTCCTCCTGGCTGAGTGCCAGGCTGTTGCTGGGGCGGAGAGCTAATGATGTGAGACAGGTAGGCCGTTTCCACCTGCACTGACAATCTCCCTGTCCCATCTGGTCCTTAGGTTTGTGCTGGTTCCTTCCCTGCACCCAGATTGGACCCTTGTCCTCTTCTTCCTCCATACCCATAGTACAGTCTCAGCCACACTAGCTCTGATCTTCATCCCGAAGGTAAGGTCTTTCCCCTATTGCATAAGGCAGGCCCTCACTCCTTGGTAAAGAACACTGGGCCTGCCACCTCAGCTCCCTCTCCACATCAAAAATGATGAGCATCCCAGGCAAGGCCTTGGTTGGGAGAGGAAGCTATTCCCTGCTCACATTCCCATGTAAGCAACACAGAGCTAGGGATGGAGGAAGGATTTGTTTGCTTTGGGTTTTTTGTTTTGTGTTTTGGTTTGGGTTTTTTGTTTGTTTTTCTTTTTTTTGAGACAGGATTTTTCTGTGTAGCCTGACTGTCCTGGAACTCACTCTATAGACCAGGCTAGCCTCAAACTCAGAGAACCTCTTGCCTCTGCCTCCCAAGCACTGCAATTAAAGGCATGTGCATGCCACCACTACTTGGCTGTTTGGTTTTTGTTTTGTTGTGTTTTTTTTGTTTTGTTTTGTTTTTTGTTTTTCTCGAGACAGGGTTTCTCTGTATTGTTTTGGAGGCTGTTGGTCCAGCCTTGTTTTGTTTTGTTTTTAAGACAGAGTCTCACTATATAACCTTGGCTGTCCTGGAACTGCCTCTGCCTCCTGAGTGCTGGGATCAAAGGTGTGCACCACCACACCTAGTATCCTTTTAATCCAGCTAGTAGACTCTGAAGATGTGAGGAACAGCCAATAGAGGCAGGTGGGAGAGCTGAAGGCCATGCCCAAGGATGCTGTGCTGGTTACTGCTGAAGAATGACAGGGATAACATTCCCTGAAGCTTTGGATTCCAAATCAGAGAAGGGTGAAGACTCACTAAGTAGAGGCAGAGTAGGTGAGGGTAGGAGCCGGCAGGATGCATTGTGTTCCCATTTACCCCCCCCCCTCCTATTTTGGCTAGTTCTGGAAGCCAGGGACACCTCCCCAAGAGGAGATCTTGGATGAAGTATATGAGGATGAGCTGGACCTGCAGCGTTCAGGCTCCTACCTCAATAGCAGCAGCATTGCCTCAGCCTGGAGTGAGCGCAGCCTGGACCCAGGGGATATTCGGGTAGGTTCCTCTCCCCCACCCCAATTCCTTTGATATCAACCTTTAAGTACTGCACAGGGGAACACAGTTGTGCTGCCACAGGACTACATACCACTGAATCACCCCAAATCTTCCCTCCCCCAAGACTGTACCTCCCTTTTCTACCACCCTAGACCCCCAATCATATACCATCCAAATGGAAAGAACTCCCAAAACCCAGATGCCCAGGCCCAGTCAAGAGTGTACTTTTAATCCCCCATGTCCTCATCATGGGGTGGGGACAGATGAGAAAAGCCTTGAGTCCCTAGCAAAGTGGAGTGGCTAATGACCCTAAGAGTCTGCTGTGGGGACTAGAAAGTGCCCCTACATTTGCACGTCTGCGTCTTCTTTGATTTTGTTTTTGTTGTTTAGGCTTTTGTTTTGTTGTTTTTATTGTTTTGAGATAGAGGTTCTCTGTGTAGCCCTGGCTGTCCTGGAACTCATTTGTAGACCAGACTGGCCTCAAACTCAGAGACCCACCTGTCTGCCACACAAGAACTGGGATTAAAGGTGTGTGCCACCACACCTGGCACCTCTGTGATTTCTGTGTAACCTCTGTTCGCTTCCTTAGAACATTCTAGGAGGTTAAACTAGTGGATGGAGACTGTTACATGTCAGTGTCAGTGAAAACTTCCCTGCTCTGAATTTCCCCCCAAACAACAGCTGAAGAAGATGCAGTGGCCAGGGAGGTCAATCAGTAGCTTTGAGACACACGCGGGTCCTGGGTCTGCAGTCTCAAAGCCAGCCCTGTCCCCTGTGCTGGTCATTTCCCAGGAGATCACAGAGTTCCAGAGAAGTGAGGGTACCCTAAATCCTCAGGGCCGAATGGATTCAACTCAGAACCAGCTTGGCTCTGTTCTCACAGGAGCAGAGTGGTAAATTCTGAGTTTTAGAGACAGGAAAGGGGGCAGCTTGGTGGGGAAGTGATGCCACAGAGCAAGTAGTTTAGCGAAGGGCTAATGAGGGGAGCAGCACTGTTGGTAGGGGTGGGCTCAGCATCTCAGAGGTGGCTCTGCCGCCCGCCCCTTCCTTGTAGGACGAGCTGCAAAAGCTCTATGCCCAGCTAGAGGTCCACAAGACCAAGGAGATGACTGCTAACAACCCCCACCTGCCCAGGAAGCGGAGCAGCTCACACCAGGGCCTGGGGCGCTCTTTTATGAGGTACCTGGCTGAGTTCCCGGAGGCCCTGGCTAGGCAGCACTCCAGGGACTCAGGCTCTCCGGGCCGCAGCGGTCCGCCAGGCTCTTCTCGACGCAGGCTTCTCAGCTCCAGCCTTCAAGAAACTGAGAAGCCACCAGCCCTACGCAAGACCCGCAGCACCTATGACCACCACAGGGAGCAGAACACACCTCTCCTTGACTGCACGCTGAGGAGGACCCTGTCCAAGAAAGCCTCGCCAGTGGAGGGTCAAGTAGAGGGGCCCCCAGCCCTGGGCTTCAGGTCGGCCAGTGCTCACAACCTGACGGTGGGGGAAAGGCTCCCCAGAGCCAGGCCCATCTCCCTGCAGAAGTCACTAAGTGTTGTGGCTGGCTCCAGGGAAAAGGCTCTGCTTGTGGCCAGTCAGGCCTACCTGGAGGAAACCTATCGGCAGGCAAAAGAGAGAGAGGAGCGAAAGAAGGCTGAGGCAGCCATAGTGAGCCCAGTGCGGAGGCCGTCAGCCAGGAGGCTGGAGCGGCCTCTAAGGGCTCCTCTGTCAGCCCCACCTTCCCCTGCCAAGAGCAGCAGCATGGACAGCTCACATACTCTTGGGAGGCCTCACGAGGAGGCTGGGAGAAGGCTGCCTCACCCACCCATCCGGCACCAGGTTTCCACACCCATCTTGGCTCTGTCTGGGGCCTGCCTGGGAGAGCCAACAATGCTGTCTCCCACCCCAACCTCTACATTGGCTCCTATTCTGTTGCCAGCTCTGGCCCCAACCCCCACCCCTGTCCTGGCACCAGTCCCAATGCCCCCCCAAAGCCCCACCCTACTCACTTTCATCTGCCCCTGGGAGAATGCAGAACTGCCAGGCAAAAAAGAAAAGGTGGTCCAGGAAGTCCCCACTGGGTCACAGCAAAGCAGCCACTCACCTGCCTCAGCTCGTACCAAGATCTGGAGGGCCCTCTCAGTAGCAGTGGAGAAAAGGGGCACTGGGGAGAGTGAGAGGACCTCAGAGGATGGACATGTCCAGGGGGAAGTTGATAATGTAGATAAAGACAAGCCCAAGGCCTTCTCAAAGTCCCACAGCCTCAAGACCCCCCTGCAGCAGGGCTCCGTGCGCAGCCTGGGTCTGGCCATCAAAGCTCTAGCCCGTTCTAGGAGCACCTACAAAGAGAAGGAGGGTGGGGAGGACAGCCCTGAGACTGAGAAGGGGAAGCCTACAGGGGTGAGCATGGAGGCTCCACCCCGATCTCCCAGGCTAGGCCGGCCCAAAGCAGTGAGCAAACAGGCTGCCCTCGCCCCCTGTGAGGATGAGGAGTCCCTCCAGAACCAGCAGAATGCTCACACCAGCAGAATGCTCAGTGTTTTCCACAGCGAGGGTAGCAGAGGACAAGAAGATAGAAACAAGAGGGAATCGCAGGACCCAGGGGAGCTGAAAGTTGAGAGAACTGGTAAAATAGGGCTTGCTACATTGAGGCAAGTTTTTGGGGACAAAAATGCTGAACAAGTGAAGGAACCCTCTGTGGGAGACCAAGAAGTGCCTGCTACTGCCCTCCAGCCCCTAGGCAGTACTGACCACAGCATGGCAGAGGTATGCCCCTGGGAAGTAACTCAATCAGGAATGTGTCAGCCAGAGAGTAGCAACAAGGCCAAAATCTGCTCCTGGGAGGGGAATGAAGGAAGTCTGGAGAAGACGCCATCAAGACAAGTTCTGAGTAGCTCCTGGGAAGAGAGGAAGAAAGCCCCAGAGGCATCAGAGCCGGAGGGTGTGGGTGACATTACTCGGAAAAAGTTGGAGAGGCTGGTCCGGAGCCAGGAGGCAGTGTGTCCTTGGGAAAGCACTGATGCTGGAGGTCTGTCTCCTCAGCCGGCCCATCGGGACCCTGACAGAACTCAGGGCAGGTCTGTGGCAGTGGGCAGCACAGAGGGGAGGAAGGGAGCAGGGCCTACAGAGGTTCTCCTGCCTGAGGCCAAGGCTGAGCTGTGCCCCTGGGAGCTGAGAGATGCTGGGGAGGGGACACTGGCCCAGAGAGTGAAGGGACTCCCCGAAGAAAGGCAGAAATCCCCCAAGAAGGCAACTGTCTGGAGAGAGCAGAATCTGGGCAGAGACCTGGTGTCTCTCTGTCCTTGGGAAAGTACTGATTTCCGGGGCCCCTCAGCAGTCTCCCTTCAAGTCCCAGGAAGCTCAGGGAGTTTGGGCAGTGGTATGGCAGAGGTCTGCCCGTGGGAGGTAGGAGATACATCTGAGGACAGGAAAGCTGAGGTCTGTCCTTGGGAGCTGGGAGCAGGCACAGAAACACTGAATCATGGAACAGATGGGGAATCTCTCCCAGGAAAGGAGACCACCTCCAGAAAGCGGTATTTGGGGGAGATGGGGGAGCAAACTGCGAGGGCAATGCCTACAGTCCATCAAGGGCAGGAGTCAGTGTGCCCCTGGGAGGACGCAGACCCCGGACGGTCCAGCCCACATCCAGACAGCGAGTCCAAGGCTGGTGGGCAGTTGCTAAGCAGTGGGGGCAGCCAGGCACTGCAAGTGTGTCCTTGGGAAGCATTCAAACCTGGAGAAAAGCAGGCACCACCTTCAACGGCGGAAATATGTCCCTGGGAAGTAGATGGAAGAACTGAGGACAGGACATCAGAGCACACACCACACGGAGGAGAACTGCAAAAAGAGGAGCCAACACCTGGAAAAGCAAGAGTCCAAACACGGGAAAAGGCTGAGGGGCAGAGCCCAAAGCAGGAAACAATCTGCCCCTGGGAGAGCATGGACCATAGTAGCACCCTACAAAAAGACACAGAGACACTGCAAGTCACTCTCCAGAGGCAAGGCAGTATGGGAGACAAAGCTGCTGAGATCTGCCCATGGGACGTGGAAGAGAGACTGACAGCTGAGAAGGCCAAGATCTGTCCCTGGGAGGTGGGTGCTGGGACCAGGGAGGAAAGGACTATGGGAGCTGAAGCCTCTGGGATCTCTCCAAATGATACAAGTCAGACTTCTGCGGATTCTAGACCCAGGCAGATAGCTGCTACTACTCCAAAGACGACAGAGAGGCCAGGCCTGGAGAAGGAGGTGGTCTGTTCCTGGGGCAGCTTGGGTCCAGGGGATTCTCAGCAGCCAGATACTCTCAGCACCAAGAAACCAAAAGATGGGCTCCAGGAACTGGACCATGGGAGCTCCAGGCCAATTGAGGTGTGTCCCTGGGAAGTAGAGGAAGTTCCTGCCAGTGAAAAAGCCAACATCTGTCCCTGGGAGGTGAGTGAAGGGACCATGGTGAAAGCACTTGAGCAAGAGCCAAAGAATCTGGAAAAGGCGGGACTTCCCTTCCAAGAAGAAGGGACATCAAAAGGGGATGCAAAACTCTGCCAAGAGCAGGAAGCTATCTGTCCTTGGAAGGATCAGGACTCGAGGAAACCATCTGCCCAGGTCCCCCAGGTCTCAGACTTGCCCAGTAGCATCAGTAGGCAGATATCAGAGATACAGTCTTTAGAAGACAGTGACAGGACAACAGAGAAGGGAGGCCTGAGACAAGACCTGAAGACCAGTTCCTTCCCAGAACACACAACCCAAGGAAAAGCTGCAGCTTTAAAGTCACAGTTCCCTGTTGATGGGGGAGGAACAAGCAAGGAGCTCCAGTCTGTCTGTCCATGGGAGAGCATGGTGCCAGCAAGCTCTTCCCTCCACCCACAAGGTCAGTGCTCTGACCAATCTAGAGCCAGCGCCCAGACACGGTTCAGTACTGGCGGTGGGGTTGCTGAGGTGTGCCCATGGGATGCTCCTGTCCCAGATCAGTATGAACCTGACAGCGACACCAAGGTTGAGGTCTGTCCCTGGAAGGTAACTGGAAGAATTATGGAAACACAGACACCAGGACAGGTGGAATCTCAAGAGGAAAAAGAAAGAGCCCCTGAAAATCCAGAGCACAAAGGTGTGGCAATTCAGAAAACACCACAGACCAGCAACTTTGGGAAGCAGGAAGCTGTGTATCCCGGGAGTCAGGACTTTGGAGTACAACCAGCCACAGGTGCTTCTGATGGAAACAAAAGTGGTTCTGAGAAAGTGGGCTGTGTGGGGGTCAGGGTGGCCCAAGTGTGTCCTTGGGAAGCAGAAGAGGTTCCCTCTGCCAAGAAAGCAGAGATCTGCCCTTGGGAAGCAAGTTCAGAAGCAATATGCAAGAGGACACTGGACCAGAGGCAGGATGGCAAGTCACAGGGGGATGGAGAGGCTGAAGGACAATTCTTAGAAGCAGCAGAGGCAGTGTACCCCTCGGAAGGGGCGGCATCAGCAGGGCTCTTCCCCGAGGCAGACTCCCTGGACAAAGACACCCTGGACCACCCCAAGGCCAGTCCCCAAGGCGCAAGCAGCCCAGGGAAAAGGCTAGCAGAACTGTGTCAGTGGGAAGTCACAGACCCAGAAGGAAATAAAATCAAGGGCACAATGGCAGACATATGTCCGTGGGAGGAACCCAGAGCCCCATCTGATGAATTTGGCTTCCTGGCTTTACCAACAACCCAGACAGATGTCCCTGCTACTCCTGAGAAATCACTCTGCCTCTCGGCACACAGACCTTTGGAGAGCTTTCTTCCTCAAAGTAAGAGCCAACATCTAGAAGTGACCAAGCCACCCAGTGCTTTCCCTCTGGAAGATGTCAGAGAACAAGGACCTTCAGGACTTGAGCCTAGAACCAAGTCAGCTCCAGAGCCAAGTCTCGAGGACACAGAGGCTCCAAAGTCTTTTTCCTTAATTGAAGACCAAGGACAAATGGCTCCTGTGGCTCAAGATGAAGAACTTAGCCCTCCACCCGCTTACCCCTGGGACTTTGAATGACGGCACCACAGTGAGGTCAGAACTCATTCAGGACATTTCCCACATCCAGTTCCCAAAGAGCTGATCAAAGATGTTAGGCTGCTTCCTCTCCCCAGGAGGCCAGATGGCAATACAAGAAGGGTGCAGTTTAGGCCTCAAGGGACACCCCATCCCCTCCACTTCTCTTTCTGCTTGAGGAAACAAAAACTGGACCCTTCCCTTCTGACGAATTCTGCTATTTGTCCACAGTACTTGACACAAGCTACTCAAGTCTGAACTCTCACTTAAATGAAGGTTACCCAAGGTAACAAAGAACTAAACCACACAAGGCAGTGACAATTGGGAAACTGTGGGCAAGAGAAGGCTATAGAGCCATGTAAATCAGGAAGAAAGACAGGGCTAGAAATATGGCTCAATGGTTAAGAGCATGCGCTGTTCCTACATGGGACCTAGGCTTTGTTCTCAATGCCCAGTCAAGTGTCTTACAACCACCTGCAACTCCAGCTGTGGCAATGTATTGTTTATGATCTAATAAAGCCACTGGAGATCAAGATGCAAAACCAGCCACACTGGTTAGCTATAGAAACTGGGCAGTTGTGGCACACACCTTTAATCCCGGGACTCGGGAGACAGAGGCAGATGGATCTCTGTGAGTTTAAGGCCACTCAGGGCTACATGAACCCCAATACCTGTCTCTGGGTTTTTATTATTCATGCTACATCCAGCTCTAAGGGAATCCTTCCATTTCTTCTGGTCTTGAGGACACCTACATTCATGTGCACATACTCCCACATAGACAGAAAAATAAATGTACACAAACAAAAATTAAAATATTTAAAAGACGAAATATAAATGAGAGGAAAACAAAGACAAAATTATATGCCTAAAAAACCTCACAGATCTAGACTTTCTTCTCACCCCATTCCCTGACACATGGTCCCATGGAGCCCAGGTGGCTTAAAACTCAGTATGTAGCTGAGGCTGACCTTACTTTTCTGATCCTCCTTGTTGGGATAAAGCTCGAGGGGGACCTTGGCGGATTCATGGCAGGCAAGGGTGACCGAGGCGGGGGACAAACATGCCAGGCAGACAGAACTTAAATGAGAAGTTTATTAGAAAGGGAAGGAGCATAAGGAAAGAGAAAAATAGGTAAAGAAACACAGAGACAGAGAGACGACAGAAGAGAAGAAGGAGACAGGAAAAGTCCTGTTTTCCCCAGGGGAACAGCAGGAAAGAAAATGTAAGTAGGGGTGGGGATGGGGTTTCTTTTAAAGGGGTCCTTTGCATCTGCGTGGAGACTACTCGACCATGGAGCCCCTGGACTGACCAGGGTACTGCCTGAATGCATTCTGCCAGGTGACAGGGGCAGGCCAGCATAATGCCTGGATCCTTACACTCCTGCCTCACTACCTGAGTTCCAGAATTACAGGGGTGAATCACCATGTCCAGCGTACTCAGGGGTGGTAATTGAGCCCAGAGCTTCCTGCATGCTAGGCAAGCCCTCTGTCACCTGAATTATATCTTCATCCCAGCCTTTGTCTTTCTGTGGGTATACGTGGTACTGGGAACTGAACCCCAGTCCTCAGGAACACTAGATAAGCACCCTACTAACAAGCCACATCCTCAGGTCAAGGGCCTTGTCTTGACTCGACTCTCCCATTTCTGCTTTATTATTTCTCATATGTGCCCTGACTGACGGCTGAAGTGGCAACAATCAGACACGCTGACATCTATGTCACAGCTGGTATCCACCGTGACAACACAGAACAGAGAAGGAAAAACACTTTCTCAAGGTCCTCCCCACATTGGACAAGGTGTCTTCCTTCCAGATGTTCTCAGCAAGTCTCTTGCTGGCTTTTTTAGCCATTTTGTTCACCTCACTGCCTCCTCCTCCTCCTAGACTTTTTGTAATCAGCAATAGGACCCCTTTAGTAAATACAACTAGAGCCAAGGGGAGCTCTCTGGCTCTTGGCAAGAACCATGCTGAATCACTTATACTCCTCCCAGAGGAGTCTGGGAAAGAGAAGAGGTCTTGTTCACAGTCAGAATTCCAACTACTACCTTCAAAAAGAGTAGCGCTCCCGGACAAGTGAGAAGCCCCAGGGCTAGGCAAGGCACCATGTAAACACAAAACCTCTTTCTCAGCAGCTCCCTGTGTCTTGGTTCTCTTCTCAACAATCATTCAGGCTACCTAGCTTAAGCAGCATGAGATAACAGAGGGTGGCTGTTACAAGATATCACAGGGAGAAACTAGGAAGGAGAAACTAGGAAGGAGAAAAACAACTTGGGAGAGCGACACAGGGTGCAGACAGGGAGACTAGCAGCAGAGTTGCTGCATTAAAGACAACAGTAGGTCCCACCCCTAACGGTACTGATATAGATGCTGTTTAAGAGGTGGAAAACCCCAAATGAGACCAAAACCAAATGCCCAGTGAGCAAACCAGGAGTCTATATGCAAATGCCTCCCAGGAAAAAGAAACAAACAAAATAAAAAACAGCTGAGTACTCCATTTCCAAAAGGGAACAGACTAACAGTCACCTACTCTCCTTTAGGGGCCGGCTGCCCTCATTCCCACACGGAGCCCTCCTAGCTACGCAGATCTCCTGCACTGGGTATTTGCAGCAGCGTGTTGTTCTGAGCTGTGGCTACTTTACCCCACAAGTTCTGAGCTAAGGTAGACTTCACCAACTGTGCACCCCAGAGCAATCCCACTATTTCTGGTCTAGCTGGGAAGAGCAAAACCATCTCCACAATCACTGTTATAAGTAGCCACCCGGGAAAACAATAAAGAATGCTCGCTCTCAGCTACTGTACTTGGCGCCAGCTTATTTATAATGGTGGTTTTCTTTGTCAACAGAGGGACAGTAGACAAATGACAAAACTGCCTGCTCCAAAGTCTAGGGTAGCCACTCTAGAACTTTGGGTGGTCTGGCTTATTCTCTGCCTGTCTCCAGAATCATAGCTAGCAGATGTTCCCTGCCTGATTCTCCTAGCCAGCACTGCACATCTGGGGCCATTTGCTCAGCTGGATTTGATCCCAGAGGAAATGAAAATTGCACTTATCCTCTGGCTTCCTGGTGGCAGCTGCTGCTTAGCTGCAATTTAGGATTATCCCTGAGTCAGATCTATGACAATGGGATGAAATAGCTTATCTGAACCACTGTTTTTTGTAAATTCGAGAAAAATCAATGTAACATTTGCCTAGTAAGTGTGCTTTTTTTGTTTCTCTGCTTCTCTACCCTGCTGGGATTATCTCCCTTCCCTCATACTCCCCAGCTATGCATCTGGCTCAAAGCACTTCTTATTTTGCCTTAATCCAGGGCTCAGGCAAATAGGATGTGTCCAACCCCCACCTGGAGAGCTAAATTGCAAAGGGATGTACATTTTAAGCCCAGAGGGTTGAAATCAAACAGCATGAGATTGCCGTTTTGAAGTACTCCACCCGTGCACTCTTCCCTAAGCATGTAAATAGTAAATATCTCTGTTTCCATGGGCCATACTCAACAGTGAGGTGGCTCAGTGGTAAAAGCATTTGTCATGCAAACTTGACCCAGGTTCAATTCCTAGAATCCACATCAGAAGGCAAAAGTTGTCCTCTGTAGCACACACAACACTCACACTCAAACACTCTCTCACACAAATAAACAACTGATAGATAAACAGTAACACGAGCTTCCCCCAGTAAGACCTGTCCTGTGTGCAGCTTTGCTCAAAGGGCAGGTTCAGAGAGATCAGAGTCAGGCCACTAATTTCTGACCCAGTTCTAGTTGTTTTCACCCTACTCTAGACATGGTCAGACCAGATTGCTTCTGACTTTAAGTGATAAAAGAAAATTTTAGTCTTGAGAAAAAAGTAAGTATGACAACTTAGGCTCTCCTTTTACCTGTGTGTATGTGCTGCTGAACCCAGGGCCTCGCACATGCAAACACTCTACCAATTAAGCTGCATTTCCAGCAGGCTGGTTTTAAACAAGAACTCACACTGGACTGAAGAACTCAAGCACTTGGAATTCTGCTTGTCATGCCTAGACATCCCAGGACACTGAGCACACAAACCCCACACCCCTCTCCAGACAGCCCTGGGGGAGCAAGGGACAAGCAGGGACTGGGCTACTGTTCTCCACACTGGCTGGTGCTCTGGTGCATTTGCATTCTCAGCCCTGGGTTGGAAGACACAGCCAGTTGTCTTTGGGAAGTGCAAGAAATCAGAACCAAATCTTAATGACTACTACTTCTAAATACCAACCGTGCCTTGCCCCTCCATTCTCTCAAACTTCCTGGAGGAACACAGTTTTCTTTCTTTTTATGTAGCCCTGGCTGTCCTGGACCTTGCTATGCAGACCAGGCTAGCCTTGAACTCACAGAGGTCCACTTGTCTCTGCCTGAGTGCTGGTACACTTCCTTGGTAGTCTGACCTAGCTGGGAAGAGCCAGGGTAAGGATTTAATCTCCAGAGCCAAAAAGGTGGCAGTGGGGGTGGGGACAAATCTAATAATTAAGAATAAGATGCAGAGCTGGGCAGTGGTGGCCCTCACCCTTAATTCCAGCACTTGGAAGGCAGAGGCAGGTGGACATCAGTGAGTTTCAGGCCAGCCTGATCTACAAAGCAAGTTCCAGGACAGCCAGGACTGTTGCACAAAAAAATCCTGTTTCGAAAAGCCAAAATAAAATAAAATGCAGGATGGGTGTGGTAGTTCACACCTATATTACCAGTATTCATGAGGCAGAAGGACCACTGAAAGTTTAAGGCAAGCCTGGGCTATATATCAAGTTCCAGGCAAAGCGGATCTAGACCTTATCTCAAATAAATAAGATCAAAAATAATTTTAAGCTCAGCATGGTGTCACACTCCTTTAATCACATCACCTGGGAGGCAGAGGCAGATAGATCTCTGTGAGTCTGGTCTACAAAGCAAATTCTAGGACAGCCAGAGCTACAGAGAAACCCTGTCTTGAAAAAAATAAAAAATAAAAAAGCAAAACCTGCCTCAGTTAACATATTAAAAGACCTTTTAAGCAATATTCTAGGCTGGAGAAATGGCTCAATAGTTAGAGTGCCTGTTGCTCTTGCAGAAGACTAAGATCCACCTCTTTACACCTATGTGGTAGTTTACAACCATTCATAACTGTTGTTCCGGGGATCCAACTCCCTTTTCTGACCTCCAGGGGCACCAGGCAAACATGTAGTGCACAGACATAAATGTAGACAGGACACTCATACATATACAATTAAGTAACACCATTTTTTGTTGTCTTTTTTCAAGACAGGGTTTCCCTGTAGCTTTGGAGCCTGTCCTGGAACTCACTCTGTAGACCAGACTAACAGAGATCCACCTGCCTCTCTGCCTCCCAAGTGCTGGGATTAAAGGTGTAACACCCATGGTTTTTCAACACCTTTTTTTTTTTTTTTGGTTTTTTTTTTGGGGGGGGGTTGGTTTTTCGAGACAGGGTTTCTCTGTATTGTTTTGGAGGCTGTCCTGGAACTAGCTCTGTAGACCAGGCTGGCCTCCAACTCACAGAGATGTGCCTGCCTCTGCCTCCCGAGTGCTAGGATTAAAGGCGTGCGCCACCATCGCCCGGCTCAGTAGCTCAATGTTATCCTTAGCTATGTAATGATTTAGAGTCAGCCTGGGCTACCTGAGATCATGCTTCAAGAACAGCATCAAAAAATAGGTGTTGAGCCAGGTGTTGGTGGTGCATGCCTTTAATCCCAGCACTCCAGAGGCAGAGGCAGGCACATCTCTGTGAGTTGGAGGCCAGCCTGGTCTTCAAAGAGAGTTCCAGAACAGTTTCCAAAGCAATACAGAGAAACCCTGTCTCAAAAAAAAAAAAAACAAAACAACATTGAGCTATTGATCATCCCCTTACTCCACTTCCTAAGTGATGGGATTACAACTGGATACCCTAGTTTATAAACACTAAATACTCTTTCAAGTCTAGAGTTTCTGCAAGTTGCCATCACTCATAACTACAGTGGTTTCTACTTCTGACATTATAGAATTGCTCCATTCCCAGTTTGAACCAGGAAAAATGTACAGAACACACCGTTATAGAACACTTTGATAGCATTTTATTTCAAATGCTGGCTTCTGCCCTATAATTAGAAAAAAAAGAATGCTGTCAGTCTGCTCCCAGCTCCTCTGTGAAAAGTCCAGTATCACATGTTTGTCTCTCACATGCTGCTTTTCATTTCACTTCTGCAGGTAAACATGACTTAAGAAGATGCTCCATGGTTAGGCATCCCAGCCTCTCAGGCAGGGCAGGAGAGAGCAAGGGAAGCCTACAGAGTATAGATGATTTTGGAGTCCCATCACCTGGGCACTCCTCAGGAGTCTTTTTTGTTTTGTTTTGGGTTTTCCAGACAGGGTTTCTCTGTGTAGTTTTGGCTATTCAAGAACTCTATAGATCAGGCTGGACTAGAACTCACAGAGATCACCTGCCTCTGCCTCCCCAGTGCTGCGATTAAAGGTGTGCGCACCACCAGACTCCTCAGGAGTCACTCATGCTATTAGGCAAGCTGAGGTTTATGGGCCTCTCCTTGTGTCTCTTCGCACTCCTCCCATGGGTTCAGCTGAGGACCAGGAATCATCAATGTCTGAAAAGAACAGGAGGCTGAAGTTACCTACCAATCAAGCTTGCTGTTTACTCAGAATGGCTTCACTCCCTCATCAAGCAACCAGGAAAAGTTCCCCTTTCCTCGCGTTGCATCCATTCCTTCTCTCCACTAGGTGGAGCCCAAGAGGAGAGTTTCAGGATATCAAGACTATGTACATACAGCCTCAAGATTCAAAGCATGCGAGCTGCCTTACCTTGAGGATGGGCTGCTTAGGGGGTGCCCATTGGGGTACAATCTTGGCATGCATTCTCCAGCTTCCATATGGGTTCATCAAGTGTCTTTCAAACACCACATACTCCAGGACATCCTTAGGCACATCTTCCTGTCCATACATCAACCGGCCAAACCGATCATAGATGGCCAAAGTCTGCAATGATGAAATAAAATCTGGCCTGTCAGAGGATTCTGTTTTATTTTTGTCATACAACCATTTTGGAAACAATCTTTTTTTTTTTTTTTTTTTTTTTTTTTTTTTGGTTTTTTTGAGACAGGGTTTCTCTGTGGCTTTGGAGGCTGTCCTGGAACTAGCTCTTGTAGACCAGGCTGGTCTTGAACTCACAAAGATCCGCCTGCCTCTGCCTCCCGAGTGCTGGGATTAAAGGCGTGCGCCACCAACACCTGGCCTAAAACAATCTTAACAAAAAAATTTTAAATTAATGAAAATTAAAATTACTTCAGAATTCTGAACTTACTAATCCTTGCTGATGTATTACTCTTCAAGGTTCTCTGATGGGTAGGGAAGGTGGGAAACCAACAGAGGAAAAGTAATACCCTCACACCACATCTGAGTGGAGATAACACTTAGAAGCCGCAAGAAACTAACAAACTTTTCCTGAGAACCTACAGTCCTGGGCCAAAGGGTGGAGCCCAGTGGTGGGAGCATTTCTCTAGCATGCACGAGGTTCTGTATTCAATCCCCAGAAAACAAAAAACAAACAGCCCGGAACCTAATAGTCCAGACACAGATGCCTGCCATTGAGATTTAATGAAAATATCTCTTGTATTCAAAGAGACCCCAGCCCGGTTAAAACCCTTGAGGTCACTTAAGACTTAGCCTGCTGTCCTACTGTGTCCTCAGCTTTTAGCTAGCCTTTAAGAGAACAATGTAATGTGAACTTCCCATGTTACCTACTTTTACAACCTAGTCTAAGACACAGTTATGTATCCTCCATGCCCTGACCCTGAGTAGTGTGTATGTGTATGTAGTAGTGTGTATGTGTATGTAGTAGTGTGTATGTGTATGTAGTAGTGTGTATGTGTATGTAGTAGTGTGTATGTGTATGAGTAGTGTGTATGTGTATGTAGTAGCGTGTATGTGTATGTAGTAGTGTGTATGTGTATGTAGTAGTGTGTATGTGTGTGCTGTGGTAAGGATTTGATGAAACAGTCAACAAGTTGAAAGCAACTTTACATAACAAATATCCACCAAAAGTGCTGGAAAGAACCTGTAGAACCTGTAGATGTCGATAACATTTCTGCAGGACTGTTTACTTTTCTGAGTGCTTTAGGGTCAGCAAAGTTTGTTCACCCATGAAACTCTGTTGAAGACTTCTGTCAGGACTCATCATCCCTTTCCACACCCTGTTTTCTGTGCTATTCAATAAACACAGAGTAAAGCCCTTCGTTAGGGACAGACACAGTGGCAGCAGCAGCAGATGGCATCCAGGCAGGCACACATTCAAGAGACAGACAGTGGATAGGCCAGGAACCACAGAATACACACAGGCAGAGAGGAGTGGGGAATTCAAGTGTGGGCTCACTCCTGGTCAAACTACTCCAAGAGGAAGTCTGAGATTTCATTCCTTAAAGCAACACTGATGCATTTTGGCGTCTCTGAGGTTATTTTTAAAGTACTTAACATGGAGTGAAGAAAACAGTGACTCTACCTGCCGAGTGTGCAGGCGTACGGTGACCTGGCCATATATGTTGCTCTGGTTCACCAGGCCTGAACAACGAACATGAACCACTTGGGCTGGCTCTAAGGATTCCACAAAGCTCCAGCGGACGGTCTTGTACTTGAGGTCCCAGACCATGTCCTGAGGACACAAGAGAAAGGGAACAATTCTGTGGAAGGTATTGCTGAGACCACAACTGCTACACGGTAATCAGCAGACAGTGCAGTTCATTCTTCCTCCCAGTTTCAGGGGCGGTGATGGCAGTAGAGACACGACTCACTTTAACCCAGGCAGTAATGCTGATTCAATCTTTCAAGTGCTAGAATTACATATAAAAGCCACTATGTCCCTGCTCGGTAGACCAGTCTGGCCTTGAACTCCAGAGATCCGCCTGCCTCTGCCTCCTGAGTGCTGGGATTAAAGGTGTGCGCCACCATCGCCCAGCTCTTCCCAAGTTTTTATGTTATTTATTTTTATGTTTTTGAGACAGGGTTTCTCTGTGCAGCCTTGAATGTCCTGAAACTCACTTTATAGACCAAGCTAGCCTCAAACCCACAGAGATCTGTCTGTCCCTGCCTCTCAAGAACTGGGATTAAAGGTGTGCATCACCGCCACCGCCACCACCACCACCACCACCACCACCACCACCAGCCAGTACTTCCCAAGTTTTGATCAAGCTACTGGTCATGCTTGCCTCCCAACTACATTTTTATTAAACCACTCCTCAAGACGCACCCACTGGGACTGAAGAGATGGCTCAGTAGTTAAGAGCACTGACTGGTTTTCCAGAAGACCTGTGCTCAATTCCCAACACCCACACAAAAGCTCACAACTGTCTGTAACTCTAGTTCCAAGGGACCCAACACCCATAGCAAAATATACAAAAAAAAAAAAAAAAAATGGCCCACCCACCATTCTCCAAATCACTGAAACCACTGCATACCACCACTACCCCACACAGCACTGCTCACACCAGTGCCTCCCACACACGCTCATAACCTGCTAATTACTGCAAGTACTCTATTGGTAGTACACTCTTTCTCTGTTATCTTTACCCCCTCCCATTTCAGCAGTGAAAGGGAGTGTTTTCCAGAGCTGTCAGGACTACAACAGATGAGGTACACTTGTTCTTGGGGAGGCTGACAGAAACAGAAACTGAATTTCTAGAAAGTGAAGTTCTTATTCTAGAGCCTCCAGCTGAACTACAAATTCAAAGCCTCTGTCCTTGGGGGTTCCTCAAAGTACCAGGCACCCCTGCTACTTTCTAACATAAGCTTCATGAATTTTGGTTAAAACCTTTACCATAGGGTAGACACATGACGTGAAGCCTCACACGGTTAACTCTCAACCTCAGGATCTACACACTAGACTCCAGGCGTTTCTCTTTCCTCATCTGCCGTGTGCCTCCTCAGTCTGTGCCAAGTCATTATCCTTTGGCTGAAGATAAAGGCCTTGGGCTGAGACAGCTCCGTGGTTAAGAGCATTGGCTGCTCGGGGCTGGAGAGATGGCTCAGAGGTTAAGAGCACTGACTACTCTTCCAGGGGTCCTGAGTTCTATTCCCAGCAACCACATGGTGGCTCACAACCATCTATAATTCAATCTGGTGCCCTCTTCTGGCAGAACACTGTATATGTAATAAAAAAAAAAAACATTCTGACCACATCACTTCTTAAAAAAAAAAAAAAAGAGCATTGGCTGCTCTTCCAGAAAATGCCAGTTCAATTCCCAACACTCATGCAGCAGCTCACAACTGTCTGTAACTTCAGTTTTGATCTGGCACCTTCACACAGACATACATGCAGGCAAAACACCAATGTACATGAAAATAAATAAAGAAGAAAATACATTAAAAAAAAGAAAGGACAAAAAAAGGGGAAGGAAATAAAGTTCCAAAGCCAGAGTAGTGGACGTAATTTGAGCATTAGGGAGGCTGATACCCAAAGACTGCGAATTGGTAACCTGAGCTACATAGTAAGACCCCACCCCACCCCCAAAAAGAGAGAGAAAGAAAGAAAGAAGAGACACAACAGCAATAACAAAATCAGAGCTGACTTCTAACTCTGCCTGCTCAGGTATGCCACCATTCTAAGGATAGGAACCTACCGGAAAACAGTGTTCAGTTACCAAGGTATGAAGCCGGTCATGGTCTGAGCTAGAAAAGGAAAAGAGATATGTATCATTGATTCCTACTTTTATGGAACACATTATGAAATCTGAAAATGTGCTGGGAAGATGGCTCTGTGGGTAAGGGCTTACTTACCACAAAGCCTGACTTGATAAATTCAATCCCCAGAACCCACATGAGAAGTACTGACTCCAGACACAAGTCATGGTATGTGTGTTTCCTTTTATATACATACAAAACAAAGTATAATAATAGAAAAAAGTCTGTCCCCCCAAGAAAGGGTCTCTGTGTAGTCCTGGCTGTCCTGGAATTCACTCTGTAGACCAGGCTATCCTAGAACTCACAGAGATTACCTGTCTCTGCCTCTTAAGTGCTGGGATTGAAGGCATATGCTACCACCTTCCAGCAAAAAGAGTTTTGTTTTGTAAGTTGAATATGGTCCTGAAGCTAAAAAACAGTTAATTTATACAAATGTTTTCTGCATATGCACTATAAGCCACATGATATACTAATTTGTTTTTGTTTTTGTTTCTTTTTTGTTTTTCTTTTTTGGTTTTTCGAGACAGGGTTTCTCTGTGGCTTTGGAGGCTGTCCTGGAACTCGCTCTGTAGACCAGGCTGGCCTCGAACTCACAGAGATCTGCCTGTTTCTGCCTCCCGAGTGCTGGGATTAAAGGCGTGCGCCACCAACGCCCGGCTTGTTTTTTTTGTTTTTCAAGACAGGGTTTCTCTGTATTGTTTTTGAGGTTGTCTTGGAACTCACTCTGTAGACCAGGCTGGTCTCGAACTCAGAGAGATCCACCTGCCTCTGCCTTCCAGTGCTGGGACTAAAGGCGTGCGCCACCAACACCCAGCGATATACTAATTTTTGATCTACCACAAAACCTTGACATTTAATAGCATTTAATAGTTTGTGTTTCTGGAAGACAAAGAAGTTTCTCTGAAATCACATCTTATAGGTGGGCAAGAATATTCACTAAGACATGTAGCTGATTCTGGCATAGGGAACAAAGTCCAAATGCCATGCAAGAATAAAAAGTTCCTTATTGGGGCTGGAGAGATGGCTCAAAGGTTAAGAGCATTGACTGCTCCTCCAGAGGTCCACATTGTGGCTCACAACCATCTGTAATGGGATCTGGTGCCCTCTTCTGACATGAAGCAGAATACTATGCATAATAAATGAATATATCTTTATTTAAAAAAAAAGAAAGAAAACCCAAGGTTGGATGACAAAAAATAAAGAGGTTGAAAAAACAGATACCTAAGCCGGGTATTGGTGGCGCACGCCTTTAGTCCCAGCACTGGAAGGCAGAGGCAGGCGGATCTTTGTGAGTTTGAGGCCAGCCTGGTCTACAGAGCGAGTTCCAGGACAGCCTCCAAAACAATACAGAGAAACCCTGTCTCGAAAAAATAAAACAACAACAAAAAAAGCCCAAAACAGATACCTAAAGGTGCAGGGATAGAGAACCTGTCTTGTATGCACAAGGCCCAGGTTTAAGCTCCAAAGGCACCAAACAGTCCAGATGAAGCTCTCTTCCCGTCTCCTTTTCTCTTTCCTTTCTCTCATATAAACAATGCCCCCCCAAAAAAAGAGAAAAACAAAAAATCGACAAGAATCCAAGGATTAGTCCTTAACTCTATTCCAGACTTGGGGGCAGAGTGTAGCTCAGATACAAAATACCTGGTTAACTAGAATTAGGCCCCTTGGTTCAATCCATAATAGGACAAAAGACAGGAACAAAAAAAAAATTACAAAGAACAAAAATTTCAAAAATGGTCGGGCATTGGTGGCGCACGCCTTTAGTCCCAGGACTCAGGAGGCAGAGGTAGGCAGATCTCTGTGAGTTTGGTGCCAGCCTGGTCTACATAGAGTTCCAGGACAGCCAAGTCTACATAGAGAGGCATTGTCTCAAACAACACCAAACTACTAGAAAAGCAGGGAGAAAAGAAAAAGCAGCTTCAGTTACTACTGAGGATATGCAAGACGATGAGTTCACTTACTTGTTTAGACAAAGGTGAGCTTCGATGAAAATATCCTTAGCTTTTTCAGGGAAGTCTTTCGTTTTAAAATTAGCATCAAATTCTTTTATCTTTCGAACTCTGTAAAATTAAGATGAAAATCATCATAAAGATAATGCCACAGCATGTAAAATAATCCACTCCTCATTTAAAAATTTTTAAAATGTAAATGCCAGTGAGGAATCTGCTTCAGACAGATTCTGACATAATGAAAGTTAAACAACTATTACTCAGGCCAAATGAAAACATCCATACACTAGACAGTAGAGTAGACCCTAATTTGGGGTCGAGGGCATGTTTGTGTTTTCTTACAGGAAAAGAATAAAGCTTCAGTAGCTGTCACAACATTTGGTGAGATACATGGAGCAGAGAAAACTGGACCTGAGACCATGGGAGCCTGCTCAAGCCAGTTCGAGATCTCCTAAATCCGTGTTCCTGACCCTTGATGTCATCAAATCTACAGCCCGAGAAAGAAATAAAACAGTCAGTTCGAGATTTCCAGTGTCTCATCAGGCTTGCTACATCAACCTCCTGGACCCGTGAGTTTTCATCCCAAAGCCAACAAAACTGGAAGATTAGCAGCTAGCCTTTGATACACCTTAAAACAACAGAATTCATTTTGCCAGCTTTTCCCTTTGGGGGAAAAAAGACCCATTTAAAACATTTGGACATTGGTATGGACTGTGATGAGTGGCAAAAGCCTCTTTTCAGTATTTGAACAGGACATGGTCACTTGAAATATCAGACTTGGTAGTTCCTGTTTCTGGAATCACACCTATGCCAGTGTGTTCTTCTGGAGAAATGTGGTTTGTCCTGGTACGACAAAAAGACTTTGACTCGGGTTGCATGTTCATCTGATACTACTGACATTAAATCTACAGACTACATCACCACAGGAACAAATTGGTACTCTGTAAATAGTGCAACAAGCCTCTTGTTCATATTTTTTATAATGCTACATGTGTAACATCAATGATTGTACCTAATGTATCTGTGCAAGTGCACTCTCTAATGCTTTCCTAAGTAGATCTTAAAATGATTGTAAACTTTATCACTGTTTTGACCGTCAAATTGTAACTATAAATCACCCTTGTAGCAAAGAAAGGCTGGTGGTAGAATGCTAAGGCCCAGATCGGGGGATGGGCAGGTGACAGAGAGGCGCTATGTCAGTGGGGGTCCTAGGAATGGTAACAGTGGCAGTAGGCATTCTGGCTTCATGCTGAGTTCAAAGTGCCTTAGCCCATGGCAATCCCGATAGCCATAAAGCCTTATTACAAATGATTTTAAGGTTGGGGCGCTCAGCCGGGCGTTGGTGGCGCACGCCTTTAATCCTAGCACTCGGGAGGCAGAGGCAGGCGGATCTCTGTGAGTTCGAGGCCAACATGGTCTACAGAGCGAGTTCCAGGACAGCCTCCAAAGCCACAGAGAAACTCTGTCTCGAAAAAACAAAAAAAACAAAACAAAAAAAAAAAGGTTGGGGCGCTCTTTTGACGAGCAACCTGTGGGGAAGACCCACTCCCACCTAAGACAGGGGTTCAAGGTCCCCCAAAGATGGGCCAGGGGAGGGTGACCCTACTTGACCTAAGACAGGAGTGCCTCATTTAAAAATAAAAAGGGGTGAATTGTGGGGACACCAGACCTTGAGCAGAAACCCACTTCCCCTTCGGACTGGGAGCAGGCATCTGTGTAATGTTTACTGAAAACAATTCAGTGCTTTAAAGCTCTTGATAGGGCTCAGATAAGGGCTTGCTCACTGAGATACCATGACTTTCACACCCCCTATGGCTAGATGCCTCTTCCTGTCCCGTCCCGTCGTCATCCCCGTCCCCCCCCGTGTCTCCCTGATTCTGGGGCCGGAGATTAAACCACCAGCCAGGAGGGTGAGAAGTCTGGAAAGAATGGTATGTAAATGGATGGCAAAAGCTGACTTGGGAAGCATAAAGTTTTCTTAAAGCAACCGACCGGTCTCTGTGTCATCTATCCCGACCACCTCACTACATTCTCGGATGCAGGCCGCACAGCAGGTGCGACACATCACCAATCGTAACAACCTGAGTTCAATCTGGGGACTCACATGGTAGCAGGAGAGGACTGACTCCCACAAGCTGTCCTGACCTCCATGCCTGTGCTGTGGGATGAGCCAGCAAGTGCACATCAACTAACAAATAAATAACCTGCAATAAAACTACCAAATCCCCACGTAATTTCCAGAACTCAAAGTTCCCATTAATCTCCAGGTCCACCTACCCAGTTAATAATTATTTTTTGACTGCAAAAAGACTGTAAATTTAGACCCATGGTGGTGGCGCACCCCTTTAACCCCAGCACTCGGGATGCAGAGCCAGGGGGATCTCTGTGAGTTTGAGACCAGCCTGTTCTACAAAGAGCTAGTTCCAGGACAGCCTCCAAAGAGAATCCTGCCTTGAAAAACCAAAAAAGGAAAGAAAGAAGAAAAAGAAAAGACTGTAAATTCAAGTCTCTCTCAAGTCAACCATTGTAAAGAAAGAACAAGCAGACCAGGATCAGTGGTAAGTGGGTGATATACACCTTTAAGACAGGAGGCAGAGACAGGTGGCTCTCAGGGAGTGTGAGGCCAGCCTGGTCTACCTAGGAGTTCCAGCACAGTCAGAACTATAGAAGATTCTGTCTCAAAACAAAGAAAAGGATCAAGTTTTCCTCGGTCTGGAGAAGCAGCTCAGAGGCTAAGGGAGCATAGTGATTTACAGAGGAATTAGGTTTGGTTCCCAGACCCATATCATGTATCATGCCTCTCATAACTGCCTCTAACTCCAGCTCCAGGGGCACCCAACACTGTATCAGCACTCGCTTGGCACACACCCACTTATAAACACATACACATAATTTAAGTAAACCTTAAAGAAAAAAAAAGTGTTTTCAAAGTGAAATTTTAGGATTCTAGGATTTAAGAAAACTTCTACATCTCAAATACTCTGTGTGTGTGTGTGTGTGTGTGTGTGTGTGTGTGTGTGTGTGTGTGTGTGTGTGTGTGTAAGGGCTGGAGGTTCACACACACAAAAAAAAAGCCAGGCGGTGGTGGCACACGCCTTTAATCCCAGCATTTGGGAGGCAGAAGCAGGCGGATCTCTGTGAGTTTGAGGCCGGGCTGGTCCAACAGCCTCCAAAACAATACAGAGAAACCCTGTCTCGTAAAAACAAACAAACAAACAAACAAACAAACAAAAAGGGCTGGAGGTTCAATTTAGTAGTAGAGCGCACGTCCAACACGTGCAAGGTCCTGGTTCAATCTCCAGCTCTGCAGCACCAAAGAGGACCAAAGCCAGATAAGAGCCAGACAACAGAGAGCTTCTAAGTAGCAACACTGAAAACAAAGAAAAGGCCAGTCCTGGTGGCTCATCACGCCTTTAATCCAGCACTGGGGAGGCAGAGGCAGGTGGATCTCTGAGTTTGAGGCCAGCCTATTCTACAGAGAGAGTTCCAGGACAGCCAGGGCTGCTACACAGAGAAACCCTGTCTTGAAAAAACAAACACAAACAAAAAATGCAGGTGACTGGTTTTTGTTTGTTTCTTTCTTTTTTGAGACAGGGTGTCTCTGTGTAGCCATGGCTGTCCTGAAACTCACAGATCCATCTGCCTCTGCCTCCAGAGTGCTGGGACTGAAGGGGTGCACCACCATTATCCAGCTTGTTTTTTTCAAGACATGGTTTCTCTGGTACACATACATGAAAGCAAACACATAGAAATAAAGAGAGAGAAGGAAATCAATGTAATATACCATATAACACAATAAGGATAAAATATCAGTCTTCTCAGTCTAGAATATTGAACCCTAGGTGTCTCTGATACCTACGCCAACTGTGATGCCACATTCTTTCTGAATCGCTCAGTTCTCTGTGTCAGTCCTTCCTTTGAAAGGGATGACATTCGAGCATCACCTTCAGGTGGAACATAGGGATCAAATATACCAGCTGTAAGGAGAGAAGAAAATCAAGAAACTGTTGAAAGACTGAGAAAACATCATCTTGAGGTCAGATAAACCTGGGAAGGACACAGGATATTAAGTGGCCTAATCAGACTTGCACATAGAGGAAACTTAGTTATACCTGCGTAAGTACCAGGAACTAGCTGTTTGCACTACTAGGACATCTTTTGTTATATTTAGAAAAGGAAAAAAAAAAGGATAACAATTCCTTCTAGAGTTTGTTCCACTTCTACAAACTGGAGAACTTTCATTCTTTCTAGAAATTGTGAAAACAAGATCAAAAGATGACCTCAGAGCCAGGTGGTGGTCCACGCCTTTAATCCCAGCACTCGGGAGGAAGAAGCAGGTGGATTTCTATGAGCTTGGAGACCAACCTGGTCTACAAAAACCCTATGTCGAGCCTCTGCCCCCCCCCAAAAAAAGATGACCTCATAAACAGGTCTGGTATTGCAGCCTTTAGTCTCCAATTATACTTAGGCAGGAGGATCACAAGTTCTAGTCTACTCTGACAAACTTAGAGAGATTCTGTCTCAAAGGCAAAAAGAAAGGGGGACTATGGATCTGACTCAGTAATGGAGTGTTTGGTTAGCATGTATGAAGCCCTATATTTAATCCCAAGTACTGTAAAAACAAAATAAAACTGACTTTATGAACTATAGTATATATAAACTTAGTGGTTAATTTAACAATGTCGTCAGTGGTGGTGGCAAAGACCTTTAATTCCAACATTTGGGAGGCAGAGGCATGTGGATCAGAAGTTTGAAGATAGCCTGGTCTACAGAGAGAGTTCTAGGACAGCTAAGACTACACAGAGAAACTGTCTCCAAAAAAATAAATAAAAGGGGGGGGATTTTAATGCTGTCAATCAGAGTCTAAGGCATTCCAAGCACCAGATATCTGACAGCAGAGGCATTGAGTACGGTGCCCAGAAATATTGTTACTCACCTGTACAGGCCAGATGTATAGGACGCTCCAGTTTTTCTGGAGGAATAACCAATCCTGCTTTCCTGGCATATTCCAAAAACTCCTTCTCTGTTTTGTACTTGGGTTCACGAGGAAGGGGTCTGAAACGGCTTTTGGTTTTTACCGGAACTACAGCTGGGAATTGAGTCACCAGAATGGGCTGGGAGGAAAAGGAAAGGTTAGCAAAGAAGTGATTTGGAAAGAAAACTATCTTGAGCAAACTGTATGCAGAGTCTTACAGAAAGGACATATCCAAATAGTGCTTCAGGAGAAGTTATGAAACAACTGCTGTGAAGAAACGACATTACTACTTGAACACCTAGAGGTGTCCCTTACCACAAGTCATTCAATAACCTTTATTAACATCAGTCAACACTTTCTAAAAGCTTTGCTTTAATACATTCTGTAGACTGCTTTATTTGAACATAATTAAAGCAAAAGTCCTACCATCAAAGACCTTTAGCTTGATGGTGAACCTTAGTTCAAACACAATACTGAGGAGTGAAATGCTGTTATTAAAGCATTAAGCGAGATCTCGTGCGCATTTCCTCCACATTTCTATTTTGCTTTTTCGACCCAGGCAGTGTCTCATTGTCTTCATCCTGTTCTTCGAGCTCCTAACTGGCCAATAAACCTTTGCGAAGCCAGGTGACCTTTTCCCTCCGATCAGGAGTTTCGTTCCAAACTAAGACAAAGCCTACCATGTACCTCTATCCTTGGCAATTTTTTTAAGAATGTAAAAGAAGCCACTATTTGTTTCCTTTTAACATCTCGCCAAAGAGACTAGAACTAATGCGGAGAAGCATAATGTCAGCAAACTTAAATCGTCCCCAAGGCCCCGCCCAGGTTGTCTTCACAGAGCCACTGGAGAGGCGTAGAGGGATCACATACACTTCGAATTCTTCCCCAGACGAAGTCGGACTCGTATCGTCCAAGTTCGTCTACGGCCACTGTACGATTACTCCCTTCTACTCTGTCCTCCTCCTTCTGCCTCTAAAATTTCGTTCGCCTCGTCCCTACCCACCTGCCGAGACCACCATCCCAAAGCCTTGGTCAAGCAGGACAAGCCCCGAGGTATGGGGGCTGCCATTTTGTTCACGCAAAGGCCGCCGGGATGCCGGTTGAGCCGCAGAGCACTGAGCTGGAGAAAAGGCGCATTGGGAGGCGCGGGCTCGGGAGTGGAATTTTCCAGGGCGCGCGCCCTCGGCCGAAAGGTGAGCCGCGCGCACGCGCACGCTCTCGTGTGGGGCGGGGGCGGGAGGGCAATGTGGCTGCGCGTGCGCAGTGAGACCACTTTGGAAGTAGGGTAAACCGCAGGGCTGTCACGCGCCAGCCGGAGTCCGGCGGAGAGCCAACTGCGCCTGCGTATGAGGTTTTCTGTTGGAGCACTGGGTTGCTGCATTCCTGGTTGCTTAGCACATTGTTACACCTTGTTTGCTATTTCGTAAAAAAAAAAAAAAAAAAAGTGTTTCCCTCTGAAATCAGAGGACTTTGAGATTAGTGTTTTCTTCCATTGCTTGGAATACACTGGAGGTATTTAGGGTGAAAATGATAGTTTCTGGGTGAGTATCTGACCGCAAAATGCAGTATAACCTTAAACCTGAGCCCCACCTAGTTTTCTACGTGAGGATTCTTTCTTCCAGTTCCATTAGGGAAACTGGCCGCTGTGGTTACTGAAAAGCAAACGGCACGTGGGTTGACAATCTTTTTTTTTTTTTGTCATAAAAAAAAAATCCAACAGCTCGTATTTCAAAATTGATTACTAGGCACCTGCCAATCTAAGCATTTTACATACATCAACGTAATCCTCACCACAAAAAGCAGGAATATTTCTATTTTACATATGTGGTTGGGCCAGCGATATTAAGTATGTAATTTAAGTTGAGACAACTAATAGCTTCAGAACTGAAAATCGGACTCATGGAGTATAATAACTCCAAAGCTGCTTCATAGTTATGTGATGTTCAGGCTATCCTGGAACATCCAGTACCATAAACAGTTCTGAAGAACAAATACTATCCATATTTTTGATTTTCATATTCTGTAGATTACTATCAATTGAGCATTTGTCTACAACATTTTTCTATAGATTAGGAGTTATGGTCTGTGCATATAAGAGCTTTCAAGTTAAAACCAACTTGCTGACAGCTTAAAGTGCTAAGAGCTGTTATCAGAGGGACTGAGAAATTCCAAACGTTCAGAAATCACAGGTATCGTTTCAGATGGTAACTTCTAATTTTTGTTAACTCAATATGTAGCTAGGATGACCGTGAACCATACCTCATCTTTTTGTTTCTATCTCCCAAGTGCTGGGATTACAGGTGTACTGCACCATGATCACCCTTTGAAACATTTGTGTTTTTGAGACAAGGTTTCTCTGTGGTACCCTGGCTGTCCTGGAACTTGAAATGTCTTCAAGGGTAAGAATTTCCTCAAATTTTTAGTCTTAGCACTCATTGTAAATTCACCTGTCTCTGCCTCCCATGTGCTGGGATTAAAGGCATGCACCACCATTGCCGGGTTCTTTTACTTATTATTATTATTATTGGTGTTTTGTTTTGTTTTTGAGACGGAGTCTCGCTGTGTTGCTCTGGCTGGCCTGGAACTCTCTATACTAGGCTGATCTCAAACTCACAGAGATTACTCCTGCTTCTGCCTGATAAGTGCTGACATTAGGGCTGGAGTGATGGCACAGAGTTGTAAAGAGCACTGGCTGCTCTTCCAGAGGTCCTGAGTTCAATTCCCAGCAACCACATGGTGGCTCACAACCACCTGTAATGAGATCTGGTGCTCTCTTCTGGAGTGCAGACATACACGAGGCAAGATTGTATTCATAATAAATAAATAAATCTTTAAAAAAAGTGCTGACATTAAAGGTGTGTTCCATCATGCCTGGCCACAGATGTCTCATACTCCTTAACAGACTTCTATCCACCTACTCTATGCATTATAAAAATAAAACATTTTTTTAAATTTGGTACACCTGACAAAGTGAGAAAATCTCCATGGAGGAGTGACTATTGATTATTACAGAATATTGTTATACTCCTTTTTTTTTTTTTTTTTTGGTTTTTTGAGACAGGGTTTCTCTGTATTGTTTTGGAGGTTGTCCTGGAACTCACTCAGTAGACCAGGCTGGCCTCGAACTCACAGAGATCCGCCTGCCTCTGCCTCCGGAGTGCTGGGATTAAAGGCGTGAGCCACCAACGCCCAGCTATAATCCTTTTTATACTCTGCTCTTTTGTCAAGTTTTATTTTGGCCACATGGAGTAGATAACACATCCTAAGTCATTTCTGCCTAACCTCTGGTCAATTTCTCAGATACTGCAAACTAATTCCATATCAGCCTGAATAAAATAAGAGTAGTCGGTATGGTTTAGTTCATTAAAGGTGATCATTGTTGCTTTTGATTAGCTGTCTTGGAAAATTTGTATTATCCTTCTTCCTCATTAAGTCCAAGGCTAACTGCCGGCTGTCTACTGGTAACACTGAAGGATATTTCTTAATCCTCCAACACTAACAGTTTGCATTTCTCAGAATGCAAGATAAAAAGGATTTTTCGTCAAGATCCCTTCAGCAGCACATACATCGAAATTGGAATGATACAGAGAAGATTAGCATGGTCTCTGCGCAGGATGGCATGCAAATTCATGAAGCATTCCATGTTTTTATGACATGATAAGCTTTCTACAGAAATATTTCCGTCTTTTTTTCTTCAATTCATATGTTTTCTAATTGTGCACAAATGCTGTCACCTTCACCAGTTTTACAACTATTCAAATATATAATGTTGGACTAGGCAGTAGAGGCACATGCCTTTGATTCAAGCACATGAGAGGCAAAGGCAGGCAGATCTCTGAGTTTGAGGCCAGCCTGGTCTCCAGAGCAAGTTCCAAGACAGCCAGGGAAACACAGAGAAACACTGTCTCACAACCCCCTCCCACAATAAATAAATAAACAAAACAAAATAAATAAATAAATAGGTACAATTAAGTTTTGGTTTTAAAAAGCTGGTAAACCAAGTCTTTGTCATTTGTTCAAAAAAGAGAAAAGGAAATGAGGCTAAAAAGATGGCTCAGGGGTTAAGAGCCTTTGTTGTTTTTTCAGAGGACCCAAGTTCAGGTCCCAGCACTCACATAGGAGTCACATCCCCGATCATTCTTAATTCCAGGGGGATCTGATGCCCTCTACTGGCTCCTGAGGGCACTACATGCATGTGGTGGTGGAGTGTATAGAAAACATTCAGACAGGCACTTATCTACATAAAACTAAAACAAATCTCTTCAACAATGGTGAAAAGGAAACACTATGAGGCAGAAGTGTCTTCCCCATTTCTGTCAACACACAAGGTGTTCCTGGAATCCATGTTTGTCCTAGTGAAACTTTCAAATGGGGCCTTGCCTTAGTTATTGTGGTGAAGAGAAACCATGACCATGACCACAGCAACTCTATAAAGCAAAACACTTCATTGGGTGGCTTTTGGTTCAGAGGTTCAGTCCATTATCATCATGGTGGGACATGATGGTGTGTAGGCAGATATGGTGCTGGGGAGGGAGTAGAGAGTGGTCTGAGATACGAGGCTTGAGCACATATGAGACCTCATCGCCCACCCCACAATGACAGACTTCCTCCAACAAGGCCATAGCTACTCCAACAAAGCCACACCTCCTAATAGTGCCACTCCCTGAGTTTATGAGGGTCAATTACATTCAAACTATCACAGGCCTAAAGAGAATAGGTCTCCTTGCTAGTGACAGGGCAGTTATGTGTGTGTTTTGCCCTCCCAGTGACAGATAACATCAAGATTGAAGCTTACAGAGGCTGGAGACACAGCTCAGTGGTTAAGAACATGTACTGCTCTTGTGGACGATCTGAGTTTGATTCACAGCACCATATCAGCAGACTTGCAACTGCCTGCAACTCAAGGGGGACACAATCCGCCTGTTCTCTGAAGGCACCCACACACACATAGGTACACTAACACACATACACATAATTAAAAATGATTTAAAAAAAAGAAACCTATGGGCAACTGGAGAGATGGCTCAGCAGTTAAGAGCACTGGATGCTCTTCCAGAGGACCTGAGTTCATGTCACAGTAACCACATGGTGGCTCACAACCATCTATAACCACATCTGGTGCCCTCTTCTAGTAGACAAGTTTACATGCAGGCAGAACACTGTACACATAATAAATAAATAAATCTAAAAAAAGAAAAAGAAAAAAGAAATTTAAAGTCATCTTGGCTACGTAGTGATTTCGGGTTATATGAGACCCTGTCTTAAGGAGGAAGTTATTACCGTAATCATGGGGACCTGAGTTTGAATCCCCTGAACCCATAAAAAGCTGAGCACTGATTAGGAGCTCTGGCTTCTCTTGCATAGGACCCATATTCTCAGCACCCCACATGGTGTCTTACCAGCATCATAACTCCAGGGTTTCTCGGTGAAGCCCTAGCTGTCCAGGCTGGCCTCCAACTCAGAGGACCACCTGCCTCTGCCTCCTAAGTGCTGGGATCAAAGGTGTGCGCCACCATACCTGGCTCCGCCTTTGGTTTTTAAAGATTAGAAGTTCTGGAGCTGGAGAGATGGTTCAAAGGTTAAGAATACTGGCTGCTCTTCTGCAGGTCTTGAGTTCAATTCCCAGCAACTACATGGTGGCTCACAATCATCTATAATGACATTGGGTGCCCTCTTCTGGCCTGCAGGCATACATGGAGGCAGAGTGTGTATACATAATAAATAAATAAAATCTTAAAATAAAAAAAAAGATGGGAAGTTCTGAAATTCTCTGAGTGACCTACATCTAGAAGAGAAGAACAAATTTGAACAGGAACATTTTTCTGAAAATTGGGAAAATCTGATTCTAAACACAATGATACATGGATTATTACAAGTAATAGCTGGCTTGGCAAGCATTTACATTGTGCTTCCCTGACTTAAGGTGAGAGCACACAGGAGAGGGAAGTGACTTGGCCAAGGCCAGGTGCCACAGAGGAAACACGAATGGTGGCTCCTAGCAAACACTCCCAACTCATCTTAGTTAACAACATCGGCAGTGCTTTGTCACCCAGGGCAACGCCCCGTGGTTCTCACCAGCGCTTAGGAATTTGATAGTGCTTGATGCCGCTTCTTGGCCACCCCTGATTCTCATCTGTACAATTGTGGTAATCCGATACGTAAATTACAGAATTTATTAATTCATTAAAATCAAATGAGTTCCACTCTGGTTAGTTAGGGCTCCTCCAGCCTCCAGCCTGCTGTTATCCTAGGAAAGGATCTATATGGGGAATCAAGTAGGATGCTAAGAAGTGTAGCTGCCTCTTATGCTGGGCACAGAAGAGGGACACCCTGCCCTAGGGAACTACCCCAGTGCAGTGCCCCTACACAGGAAATCTCCAGGCAAGACAGGAGCTGACTCCTCAGGGAGCTCTAACATGCAGTCCTCCTCTCTGCTGAAGCCAAACCACAGAAACACAGGAAGTTTCCATGGCCCAGAGTGATTCCTTATGTTGCACTGCAGAACTCTTCTCAGGGCTGTCTTTCTTTCTCATCCACCATTCCCCTTTCCTCTGCTGCTGCAGACAGAGCCTTTGCCTTTGTGCTTGCCCTAGATTCCCCATTCTGAAGGCATGTTTAGGGAGAGGTATTCATCCTGGCTCAGCCAGGAAAGAAGCCAGCCCATGCATCCTGCTGCTGGAGAGAGTGAGGTCTAGAATTAATCCCTCGCCTTGCCTTGCTCCACTTTCTCCCAACTGGCTAAATCAAGCAGTAATCCTAAAAGGGAATTTCAGGCTATCTGTGACTCCCTACCTCCTCCACCCCACCCCACACAGTGTTTAGGGAGGAGAGGGCAGAGCCTTTGGATCAGAGTAATCTGTTTCTAACCCACTTCTATTCTCAGGGATTACTTCTAGGGGGAGGGGAAGGGAGAGGGAAAGAGAAATAAATCTCGGCGCCTTCGTGCTTGGGAATGTGAGGAGGAAACTCCAGATGTGCCCTTGTGGCAGTAGGCATTCCACAAGCCTAGGAGCTCCTCCCTTCCCAGGGTCCACAGGCTGGAAAGGCAGAGCCTAAACTGGGGTTTGGCAATAATAGGCACTAAATGAAAGAGTGGGAAATTCATGACTTGTGGGCAGATGAAGGTAAGAACTGTCCTTGCTTATATCTCCAAGCTTCATATCTTTATAAGCTCAAGTTACAGGTAGAGTCAACCCATCAATAAGTGTGACACGGCGAGAAAGCTCTCTAAGGACAAAGGAAACACGGCCCCACTGGTGCTGGCTTCCATTTGTCCTGTGGCCTTACACGAGTCACTTTACATCTCTGATCACAAACTTGTCCTTAGTAAAAGGGGCAGGGGTCTCTCTCATGCATCCTAAAAACCCAGATTCCTAAGTGATCTCTCTATTTATAACACACAGAGACCGGATCCCTGGATCATGTACCAGCATGACTCTTTTGTGGGTCTTGTGTGAATCTGGTGCTTGGCACACATCTCCTCTAGCTTGTACTCCGTCCTCCAAACCCACAGACCTCCAACATCCAAACATGCTTTACCCAACACAGCATTCTTTAATTTTGAGGTAAATGGATGTGTGTTGATGCAGGAAACTTCCACTAGAGGGTACCAGGGCTGCACTGGGATCTCAGATCCCAAGTCCTGTGCAATTCAGGACTTTTAAATATCTTCTTTGTTGTGAAGTACAGAGCTCTCTATTTAGTGCTCATCACCTTGTCTGCTCTTTAGTGAACTTAAAAAGTAGTCTTAAAAAGCCTCCACTATTTTGACATTATTTTAAGTTGATTTGATCTCTCAACTCAAGGGCAGCTTAGTATGGTGGAATCCATGGGGGTTCTGGCAACTGATACAGACCTTGTTGTATGATTTCCAAATTCTATGAGCAAATTGCTTAAATCTACTGTGGCCCCATACCCTTTGATGAAACGGGGATTGCAAAACTGACCTCACTGAGTGATAGCATATGGATCGTGGGACTGCTCTAATGCAGATGACTGGGGTTATGTAAGTGCCAGAGGAGAATTCTGAAACCCACGGCAGATGGGGAATCTCGGTGTTATAATAGAGGGGTTTACAAGGAGCTCAGAGCCCCTCTTGCCACTTGAGTCTTCAGTCTGATAGTTTTGAGGTTGAAGCCTCTGGTTGCTAGGCCTAGTCCCTCAGTTCTGTATCATTGCCACAGCAGCCTAAGCAGGCTGCTCCTCTGTCCTTTACCTTGGTTCTCAGGGAGGTGAATTACATTTCTACTTCCACTCACGCCTTCATGGAAACCTTCTTTTCTTCTGCCTTGTGTTTTCCCAACTGCCACGTTCCCGCCCAGCTCTGCCTTTGGCTTCCACTCTCAGGTCACCTCCGACAGACATTCACTTCTGGAGATTCCTAGACAAGTGAAGGTCTGAAAAAAGGGGGAGGGACGGAGTGAGTGTTCAGGGCTTGCGTGTCAGGAGACACGTTCCAGCTGCAGGGCAACCCAGGGTGAAACCACAAGGCAGAGGCCGCAGGGTAGCAGCTGACAGGCCCGCCCCTTGGCTCCTGTCATCACTGTCTCACCCCAGAATTTTCCTGGCAGGAGTGGAAGAAATTGGTATCGAGTCCCGGAGCCCTGACTCATCCTCTGTCCTAGCTGGGTGTTTCTCAGTTACATCTCTCAGACTATCTCTCCAGGGTTCCATGTTAGCCGTACAGCTGTGTGATCTCAAACAGCAAACGCCAAAGAAGAGGAAACAGACGACCTACTCATTTCATTCCTATCTGGGGACCCCAAGAACAAACATGAAGTTTATATTTATAGTTCTTGCGATTTTATGCACTAGTGCTTAGAAACTGAACAAACCCATCCTATATTGCTAAATGAAGGGACTTTATATTTTCCAGATTTCTTTTCTTTTCTTTTCTTTTTTTTTTTTTTTAAGACAGGGTTTCTCTGTGGCTTTGGAGGCTGTCCTGGAACTAGCTCTTGTACACCAGGCTTGGCCTCAAACTCACAGAGATTCGCCTGCCTCTGCCTCCCGAGTGATGGGATCAAGGCTTGCTCCACCACCGCTCGGCCAGATTTTTTTAAATAATTGAAACAATTGTGCTTAACTTTACTAAAGAAAAAAAAAACATGAATTGTGCAGGAGAAGGGGGAAGGGAACGTGGAACCAGGAAGTAACCCACTGACTCAGGGCCCATCTAGGGACATAACTCAGGTCTCCCAACCCAACCCTAAATTCCATTCTTTTCCTCCTCCATGTTACTCATGGATCACAGTGATATTCTGGGCTTTCTGGACTTTATAATATTGTTCTTTCTTATGTTACTAAATTAAGTCCTGTGGATTCAATAGAAAAATCAATTGTCTTATACTTCCTGAGTTAGTTTGTCCATTTTGATATTTGTCTTGTGCAAAATGTGAGATAGGCCGGGCGTTGGTGGCGCACGCCTTTAATCCCAGCACTCGGGAGGCAGAAACAGGCAGATCTCTGTGAGTTCGAGGCCAGCCTGGTCTACAGAGCGAGTTCCAGGACAGCCTCCAAAGCCACAGAGAAACCCTGTCTCGAAAAACCAAAAAAAAAAAAAAAAAAAATGTGAGATAGATATGTGCTGCCACCTAGACAGTGGTCAATGCACTTGGAGTCATCTAAGATTCAAAGGAGACTGGTGTAGGGTCTGCCATCCTGAGGTGACATCTTAAGAGACTGCAGATTGGGTTCTTGTGAGTCCCTGTACCAGGATGGCTAGGAATATTTTCTCTCTTATTTTTTTCTTCTTTCATTCTTTTTGTTTGTTTGTTTTTTGGGTTTTTTTTTTTTTTTTTTTTTGGTTTTTCGAGACAGGGTTTCTCTGTATTGTTTTGGAGGCTCTCCTGGAACTCGATTTGTAGACCAGGCTGGCCTTGAACTCACAGAGATCCACCTGCCTCTGCCTCCTGACTGCTGGGATTAAAGGCGTGCACCACCAACACCTGGCTTGTTTTTTTTTTGTTTGTTTGTTTGTTTTTTTGTTTTTGTTTTTTTTTTTTTTGAGACAGGGTTTCTCTGTAGCTTTGGAGGCTGTCCTGGAACTTGCTCTGTAGATCAGGCTGGTCTTGAACGCACAGAGATCCACCTGCCTCTGCCTCCTGAGTGCTAGGACTAAAGGTGTGCACCACTACCACCCAGCCATTCTTTTGTTTTATTTTGTTTTGCTTGACAGGCTTTTTCTGTGTGGTCCTGGCTGTCTTGGAACTCACTCTGGAGACCAGACTGGCCTTGAACTCAGAAATCTACCTGCCTTTGCTTCCCAAGTGCTGAGATTAAAGGCATGTGCCACCATGCTAGACTTGAGAATTATTTTCTTACCTTTCCATTATTTAGAGGTTCCAGTCACCCCTGAACTAAGGCCACACTTTCTAAAGATATTAACTGGTTTCCAGGAAAGTCGATTTTAGCACTATTCTTTGGCAGAAGGAATGGAGTCATTGCACACAAGCCAGGACATCCTTTCTGCCAGAGCTCCCCATCTGGAAGAAGGAGAGTTTCAGAGTTTCCAAAAGGACTGCCTACTGGGGGAGGAGCAGTGAGAAAGCCCCAGAGAGAAGAAAGCCATGGGGCTGGAACCCCAAGCTTCATGGTCTGAAAATAAAATCAAATTCTGGAGACATGTCCCAGCCAGCATCACTGTATCTCTCCTATCCTGACGCTCTGATGGAATTTCTTTTGTTCTCCATTCCTTAATTTTATTATTCATACAGAGGTTCTCTGTATCCCAGATGAACTTACGATCCATCTGCCTTAACCTCTCAAGTGCTAGAATTACAGGTGTTCACCTCCATGTCTGGCTGGTTTCTTTATCTTTCCTGTGTGTTTACCTATCTCTCCTACCTCTACCCAGGCATTTTGTTCTATTTTTAGGTTTATTTTATGTGTATGAGTGCCTTGCCTGCATACATGTCTGTGCCTCTCCTGCATGTCTGGTGTCCACAGGAGCCAAAAGAGGGCATCTGCTCTCCTGGAACTGGAGTTACAGATGGTCTTAAGCTACCATGTGGTTATTGGGAATCAAACTTGGGTCCTCCAGAAGAGCCACCAATACTCTTAACTGCTGAGCCATATACCCAGCCCTATTTGCTTATATTTTGAGACAGAATGTAGCACTGGTTGGCCTGGAACTCTCTATGTAGACCAAACTGTCCGCAAACTCAAACTAGAGCTGGGATTAGAGGCGTGTACCATCATCCCTGCCTTGCAGACTGTCTTTTTTTTTTTTTTTTTTTTTTTTTTTTTTGGTTTTTCCGAGACAGGGTTTCTCTGTGGCTTTGGAGGCTGTCCTGGAACTCGCTCTGTAGACCAGGCTGGCCTCGAACTCACAGAGATCCGCCTGCCTCTGCCTCCCGAGTGCTGGGATTAAAGGCGTGCCCCACCAACGCCCGGCTGCAGACTGTCTTAATATGTCATGAAAAGCAGAATGGCAGTTAAAAGAACTTTGTTATAACCTACATTCCATAGAAAGACATTGGAGCTTATGAATTTATGCCATTATTTTGTGCATATGTGACTTTTTTTTCTGGCAAAAAATAAGCCTCTTCTTTTTCTTTTGCCAGGTTCTCAAAGGGTTCTATGATCAGACCAGTCTGCTCTGCACATAGTTGAGTGGTAAAATACAGCTTGGCACACACTAGGTCCTGTGTTCCTTCCACATTGTATGGAAAAAAGGAATACTCAAATGCACAGTCTAAATCATGAAGTTCAGTGTGTGTTTGTTTTTGGTTTTGTTTTGTTTTTCCAGAATAAGGCTGGGAATCTAAGTTAATTTTGGGATCTGGGTTATGACTTCTCCTTTCAGAAATAAGTAAGAGAAAATATACTATATCAGGGTGTATCATAAGTAGGAAATCCGTTGGTAAATTAATATTGGCTTAGAAATTCATATACAATAACTTTTTATTTTGTTTTTTTTTTTTGTTGTTGTTTTTTTTTTTTTTTTTTTTGAGAAAGGGTTTCTCTGTGTAGCTTTGGAGCCTGTCCTGGAACTTGCTCTGTAGACCAGTTTGGTCTCAAACTCACAGAGATTTGCCTGCATCTGCCTCCCAAGTTCTGGGATCAAAGGTGTGAACCACCACAGCCAAGCAACATATTTTTTAAAGACAAGCTCTATCTGTGAGGCCCAGACTGGTCTGGAACTTGCTATATAGGCCAGACTGATTGCCTTCACCTCTTAAGTGCTGGGTTTATAGGAGTATTAGGTTATGTGATGACTATTTACTATGAAATAGATACTTCTGTAAGAACTGAAGGTACAAGGATGAAAGGGACATGTCTCTTATCCAAAGGCAGCTAGCATTTGACAGTAAAAAGATACACACACACACACACACACACACACAGCCAAAGGATGCTAAGACAAAAGCAATCACAAGGTACAGTAGAGCATGGCAGTCCTCCAGAGGCATGCAGGTGGAACCAGGTTTGAGTTTGAAAAGATGAAATTCTAGGCATGGGGACAGACATGCTCAAAGGCACAGTAGTATAAAATGACTGAAGACAATTGGATATGGTGGCACATGCCTGTAGTCCTAGCACTTGGGAAGCTGAAACAGAAGAATTGCTACAAGTAAGGTCAGCCAGGTCTACAAAACAAGTACCAGGTTAGACAGGGCTATGAAGCAGGATCCTCTGTCAAAAATAAAATGAAGCCTGTTATGTATGGAGTGGAGCATTGCTTCAGAACTGCTGTAACCTGCTGCCCACCAAAAGCAGTAATTCTTACAGCTCTAGAAGTCTGTCACCTACATCTGCCTGGACCCCCACAGTGCCTGCCCGGGGAACCTAGATCTTTGTATGCAGCCCACTCTGTTTTTGAATATCTGGTTGTGACAGAGCCTATTCTGAGGTGATATTTTCATCCCTCTTATGCCTGGTGATCCCCACTGACCTCTACAGCATTGCAAGGTGAATCCATACCCTTTTTCTACTAGGTCAAACCAAGTGAAATAGCTATTATTGTAGATCAAAACAGTTGAATATGGACAATTTTATTGTTCAACTTTTAATAGCTTTTAATTTTTTTATTTTTATTTTTTGAAACTTGGTCTCATGTAGCTCAGGTTGGTCTTGAACTTGCTACAAAGTTAAGGCTCACTTTGAACTACTGATGTTCTCACCTCCACTTTTTTTTTTTTTTTTTTTTTTTGGTTTTTACAAGACAGGGTTTCTCTGTATTGTTTTCAAGGCGTGTGCCACCAATGCCTGGCAACTCCATCTTCTTACCTCCATGGGCACTGCACTCATGTGCACATACCCAACACACACACACACACACACACACACACACACACACACACACATACACACACACTTAAAAATTAAAAGCAAAGCCGGGCGGTTGTGGCGCACGCCTTTAATCCCAGCACTCGGGAGGCAGAGGCAGGTGAATCTCTGTGAGTTCGAGGCCAGGCTGGACCGACAACCTCCAAAACAATACAGAGAAACCCTGTCTGGTAAAACCAAAAAAAAAAATTAACTTATAAAAATTAAAAGCAAGTGAACAGCCGGGTGATAGTGGCCAACGCCTTTAATTCCAGCATTCTGGAGGCAGAGGCATGTGGATTTCTGTGAGTTCCAGGCCAACCTGGTCTACAGAGTAAGTTTCAGGACAGCCAGGGCTACACAGAAAAATCCTGTCTTAGGAAAAAAAAGGAAAGAAAGAAAAAAGAAGAAAGGAAAAAGAAAGAAAAAAATTTTTGAACAAAGTTGTGCTATGTAGCCTAGATTGATCTCATACTGAAAATCCTCCTGCCTCAACTTCCCAAGTTATGAGAATATAGGCATGTACCAATATAATAGAATACTATGCCTAGTTCTGGCTAAAAAATACATCTACATTTTTTCTAGGTGTGTTTGAAATCCTATGTTTATCATTCATTCTGTTGTCACCAAAAACCTTGACTTTAAAATACTAGGGCAGTAATGCTACAGTTCCTTTTCCTTTTTCTCTTTTCTTTTGGGGTGGGCAGGGTCTCACTACATATCCCTGTCTAGCCTTGAACTTGCTATGTATGTAGACCAGGCTGTCCTGGAATTCATAGAGCTCTCCCTGCCTAATCCTCTCAAGAACTGGGATTAAAGACCTGTGCCACTATGCCAGCCAGCTCTTCTTCACCTCAATCTACCAAGAGAGTCAGTTCTCTCCCTCCCTCCCTCCCTCCCTCCCTCCCTCCCTCCCTCCCTCCCTCCCTCCCTCCCTCCCTCCCTCCCTCTCTCTCTCTCTCTCTCTCTCTCTCTCTCTCTCTCTCTCTCTCTCTCTCTCTCTCACACACACACACACACACACACACACACAAGTGTGTGTGTGTGTGATAGATAAGAGATTCTGAGGATTAAAAAACCCAGGAAGGTCTCACACATACCAGGCAAGCATACATTTCTGATCCCCTCCCAATATCTTTTGAGTTCAGTTGAAAAGCTAATTAAAAGTTATGTAACTGTAGGGACAGATAGGGCAGGCGGCAAACCCTTCCCTGCCTATCATTAATATCCATGGCCAACAAACCAGGTGGTGGTGGTGTACTCCTTTAATCCCAGCACTCAGGAATGACAGGTGGATCTCTGTGAGTTTGAGGTCAGCCTGGTCTGCAGAGTGAGTTCCAGGACAGGCTCCAAAGATACAGAGAAACCTATCTCAAAAACCACCCTCCTCTCAAAAAAATCCATGGCCAACACAATGAGAGACAGAGGAAGAAGAAAAAAGCAGGTCCAGAGTGGTGGCGCGTGATTTAAATCCCAGCACTCCGGAGGCAAGAGCCGGCAGACCTCTGTGAAATGGAGACTAGCCTGGTCTACATAACCAGTTCCAGGACAGCCAGGCTACATAAAGAGACTCTGTTGAGAGAAAGCGAGAGAGAGGGGGAGAACAAATATATTTCATAGTTTGACACAGGAGACCTAAAGACTCGAGATAAACTATCCATTTACATGTACAAGTTCTGTGAAATTTGGACTGCAGTATGGAAAGATGATTTGACACAAAGGGTGTGACCAAAGAGTAATATATTAAGGAGGAAAACCCAGCAAGGCCTGTCTGTTGAGATTCCTGGCCTGTTTGTGTTCTTCCTTACAGGGTGGGTGGGGTACTAGGTTACAATCAAAATGTAAAATGTAACTTGCTTTACAGTCAACTCACATAGACAGGTGAGGGAGCTGCAGTAACATTTTGAGGTTACATGGCTGGCTTTTGGAGAAAGGACTGTTTTTCCTCTTGTCGAACTTATGATCTGCCTTGGGGAGGAAGGATTCTGGTGTCTGTGTGACTTGCCTAGGAGAGAATGAGAGGGTCAAAAGACAGCAGGGCAGAGATGGAAGAAACTTAGCTCCTGAGATCTTTATTTGGGGCTATTGTTTGCTGAGCCATCCACAACTTTCAAGCTCATTTTCTTATTTGCATATTTCTGCACTTTTCTTCCTTTTTAATGACACTATGTTAGCACTTCCAGTCTGTGGCTGACCCATTAAAGCAAGCTGGTCCCACCAAGTGACCCCATATTACACACTTCTGAAGCAAAGCCAAAGCTCAGTTGCATGTCAAGCAATCATTGAGGACTTCCCTGTTAAAAAGTCAGTCTCTCTCTTTTTTTGAGACAGGGTTTCTCTGTGTAGCTTTGGAGCCTGTCCTAGAACTTACAAGGCTGGCCTCGAATGCACAGAGGTCTGCCTGTCTCTGCCTCCTGAATGCTGGGATTAAAGACGTTACTACCTCCCTGCAAAAGGTTGTAACATTTTTTTAATTTGTATTTTACTTTTCAAGACAGGGTTTCTCTGTGTAGCCCTGGCTGTCCTGAAACTCACTCTGAGACCAGGCTGGCCTTTAACTCATAGAGATCTGCCTGCCTCTGCCTCCTGAGTGCTGGGATTAAAGGCGTGCTACTACTGCCCAGCTGAAAAGTTCCTCTTCAGCAATGCAGACTCTCCAGCAATTCTGAGGGAGGCTTTATGGCCATCAGTGCTCATTTCCCCACCAATCCCGGAAAACCGATGTCTAGATTATTCTTTTTTTTTTTTTATTCCAGCTTTCAACTTTGTCTAGGTTCTCTCCTTTGACTCTTTCAAGAATATTTTTAACATTAATTTATTTAGTGTGTGTGTGTGTGTCCACGTGCACGCACATACATGCCTTTGTGGGTGGGTGTGTCATCTGTGCATACGTGCAGGCCTCACAGCAAGTATGCAGAGGTCAGAGGACAACTTGTAGGAGTTGGTTCTCAACTTTCACCTTACTGAGGCAGGATCTCTCTTTCTGCTGCTGCATACTTCAGGCTAGCTGACCCTCAAGATTCTGGACAATTCTCCTGTGCTGGCCTCTTGTCTCACAGTATGAGGGCTGGGATTACAGATGTGAACCTACTTTTGCATTGTTGTATTGGTTCTTGTATGGAGGAGCTTTTTCTATGCTGAGCATTAGAGATCTTTTTGTTTTGTTTTGTTGTCTGAGACAGGGTTTCTATGTGTAACCATTGTGGCTGTCTTGGAACTCAATCTGTAGACCAGGCTGGCCTCCAACTCAGAGTAAAGCTCATTCTCTTTTTTTTTTTTTTTTTTTTTTGAAACAGGGTTTCTCTGTATTGTTTTGGAGAATGTTCTGGAACTTTCTCTGTAGACCAGGCTGGCCTCTAACTCACAGAGATCTGCCTGCCTCTGCCTCCGGAGTGCTGGGATTAAAGGCATGTACCACCAACACCCGGCTCGTAAAGCTCATTCTTTTTTTTTTTTTTTCTTTTTTCTTTTTTTTTTTTGGTTGTTACGAGACAGGGTTTCTCTGTATCGTAAAGCTCATTCTTAACCCTATCAGACATTCTGTTTTTTGCGTGGATCCTTACCACACTCTAGTCTAACTGTCCTATTGGTCCCTGCACTGTAATTCAGGCTGTCACAACCTAGCACACAGCCAATGTTCTGTTAAACCTGCTCATTGGACTTATCATTCTAAGAAGCACAGGTTCTGGACCACTTCAGCCTGTACCAGAGAATGTCTGGGGTGGAATTACAGGCAGGAGAGTGTAGTTTGGGCAAGTCCTTTCTCTCTGAAGCGGTGGGCTCTCCGTCTTCTGGTCTCTGGGTGGATCTTCCCAGACAGGAACCTATTGGCCTGTCAGTCAGTCTCATACAATTTAGCACAGTGTGAAATTTGGGAGGTGCCCAAGGCCAATTCAGGCAAGGCTATTCAAGCATCTATTAAGATCCAACTTGGGAGCTAGATGTTGCTGTGGTGTTGGGTACAACATAATCAAGTCACATTTTTTTTAAATGAAACTGATAGTCTGGGTTGCTAGCTGCAGAGTTGTGCTGTGTCTGAAGAGCTAGAGACTTGGAGGAGAGGCAGCCAGAGGAGAAAGGGAGAAGGGGAAGTTGGAGAAGACGTTTATCCCTGGTTTTTTTATTCTTAGGAACAGTTGTGGTTAAAGATGTCAGGAGCACTGGCAGAGGGAGGCACCTTCTGAGGTCTTCTACTCAAGGTGAGTCAGACACCTTGCCTGTTTATCTGGAATGGTGGGAGGAAAGGGAAGACAGGAGGGCAAAGGGCAGTTGGGAAAAGTTCCAAAGCCTCTGAGTGTGTGTTTCTGCATGTGGGAGAGGTTGTGTGAAATGCTAATTCCTGCGATTTCTTGGCAGCTTTTCTGGAAACTGTGATGACAGCTACTGGTGGGAAAAAATCACTAGTAACCACAGCCATTTTCCTGCTCCTAGGTAACTGGCTATAATTTCTGATGGCAGACTACCACGGATTCATTTAGTTTCTCTTGCTCATTTGATATAGTTAGGGCATTATTTTCATCTCTTGTTTTGGGTAAAGAGAAAGGTTCATGTTTCTTTTCTTTTCTTTTGAGACAGGGTCTCACTATCAGCTCAGGCTGGCCTGGAACTTGTTTTATGTAGACCAGGTTAACCTCCCTTTCCCAGCAATATTGCTCTTCTGCCTTTGGCTCCTGAGAGCTGAGAAGCTCATTTTTAAAGAGCAGTGAGTCAGTAGCCACAATCTCAATGTTAACCAGAGAACTTATTGAAGAATAAAGAGCCCTGGACAGGAGAGCAAGTCCACGGAGAAGACAAAAGTTTGTCTGTCTGTCTGTCTGTCTGTTTTATTTATTTATTTTCCTGAGACAAAGTTCTCTGTGTAACCCTGGCTGTCCTGGAACTCACTCTGTAGACCAGGCTGGCTTCAAACTCAGAGATCTGCCTGCCTCTGCCTCCCAAGTGCTGGGATTAAAGGTGTACACCATCATATCAAGTGACAGTTTAAAAAAAATTAACTTTTTATTTTATGTATACAGGTGTTTTGCTTGCATATATGTCTAAGTACAATATGAAAGTAGTGTCTTGGGAGGTCAAAAGAGGCCATCAGATCCCCTGGAACTAGAGTTACAGGTGGTTGTAAGCTGCCTGGTGGGTGCTGGGAACAGAACATGGACCTCTGGAAGAGCAGCCAGTACTCTTAACCCCTGAGTCATCTCTCCATCCCATAAAGTAGATAAAAAACAAAACAAACAACAACAAAAACAACCTCCCCCCCTTTTGTTGAAGTGGTTTGCATGTAGCCTAGCCTGCCCTTGCACTCACTAGGTAACTGAGGCTGGCACTGAACTCTCGATCTTCCTGCCTCCACCCCCCCCCAGTGCTAAATTACTGTGTGACAGTTTTTCTCTTTAGGTATGCTCTAACTAGCTTTAGGCATTCCCAGGATATCTTCAGATCATTTATTTGTGTGACAGGAATTTGGTCCCCCAAGATATTATGAAAAGGAAAAGAAAAGCATGGTGACACACACTTGTAATCCCAGCACTGAAGAGGCAGAGGCAGGAGGATCACTAAAGTTTAAGGCCAGCCTTTAACTTTTTTGAGACTCTGTCTCAAAAGAAAAAATTTAAAAAAGGAATAAATAATATTTAAACTCCTAAGGAAGTAATATCTTCTAGAGCCTTCTTTTTTTTGTTTTCTCAAGCTATCCTGTTGAAGTAAACTGCCTGTGGCTGACCTGTTGTTTTTTAAGTGGGTGCTGGGCATTGCTAAGGAGCCTCTTGAATAATTTCCTCCTCTTAACTGGGACAGAGATTCTGGCTATTGACATAAATAGAGAAGGGACAAAATAGAACTCAGCTGGTCCTACAACCTCAGATTTTCAATACACCCCATGGAAGCTTTTTGCTCTGAATTCAAAGCTGGATCACTGACCATGCATTGTGGCTCATGCCTGTAAACCCAGCATTAAGTAGCTTGAGGCAGGTGGATACAAATTTTGAGGCCAGTCTGAACTACATACAGTCACCCTTCCTCAAAAGAAGAGAAAAAAATAAACTAGATCATGCAAACACAGACCAGTTCCATTGACATGTGTGCTTATGAACAAATGTGAAAGGAAAGAAAGGCTTGATGTGATGGGACACACCTGTAATCCCAGCACTTGGCCGGTGAAGGGGGAAGGATCCGGTGCTAAAGGCCAGTCTGGGCTACGGACTGAATTAGAATTTAAGGTTAGCCTAAGCTACATGAAATCTTATCTCAAAGGAAAAAAGAAAAAGCAGAGGGTTGGTGGTGGTCGTGCTGGTCACGAGGTTAAGAGCACTTGCTACTACTCTTCCATATGACCTGGATTCTGTTTCCAGCACCCACATGATGGTTCTCAACCATCTGTTTCTTCAGTTCCAGGGGATTCAATGCCCTCTGAAGACACATACATGCAGGGAAAACACCCAAACACATAAATTAATAATAATAATAATAATATACAACAACAAAAATGGTCAGTCATGGTGGTATGCGCCTTTAATCTCAGCACTTTGGGCGGGGGAGAGGCAGATCTCTATGGGTTCCAGGCCAGCCTGGTCTACACGGTAAGTTCCAGTCAGGGCTACAAAGTAAGACCTGTGTCTCAAAGGAGAGAAGGATGAAAGAAGAGAAAGAAGAAAAAATCCACATCTGGAAACAGATGAGTATACACAATAAAAGCCTTGTGAATGTTACAATACACGGAGTGCTCAATAATGATATGGCATGTGGTTGACAGGTCACCTTTTACAAATGCTTAGTTTACTGTGCTAAACCAACGTCGGTGTGTGAAGTGCTCACACAGCATTTGTGATGCTTTGTCTCAGGTTATTTATCTTTGACTTTGACTTTCACTGAATGAATCTATATATTCCACAAAAATAATCACAAGTTCAGTCCTTAAAAAATAAACCAGATTCCTTATTTTTAGGCTTTCTGTGTTCTATAGCATCTACAGACATGAGTAGAGAATAAATGCAGTGAAGAGTCTAGGGAAAGAAGAAATAGAAAACCGTGACCATGGAAACAGGGTGGAGAGGAGTGTTCACATACAAGTAGCATATACAGATCCTCAAAAAATACTGCAGTGTGTCTAGGGAAAATCAGTAAGAAGGGCAGACAGGAGCTGGAGAGAAGTTTCATCAGTTAACAGCACTGGCTACTCATAATTATGAGGACCACGGTTCAGTTCCCAGCATCCACATGGCTCACAACTTCCTGTAATTCCATTTCCAAGGGACCCAACATCATCTTCTGGTTTCCAAGGGCTCCTGCATGAACATTGTGTTGGGATAATCTTATTGTACACTGTGTGAAGATGTATCTCTGTTTAACCTCACTTGCCTAAGGTACCTTCTGATTGGTTTAATAAAGAGCTGAATGGCCAATAGCTAGGCAGGAGAGGATAGGCAGGACTTCTAGGGAGAGACAGGAACTCTGGGAAAGACTCTGGCAGTAATAAGCCACGTGGAAAAATGTAGATTAATATAAACTGGTTAATATAAGTTTTTTTTGTTTTTTGTTTTGTTTTGAGACAAGGTTTCTCTGTATTGTTTTGGAAGTTGTCCTGGAACTCGCTCTGTAGACCAGGCTGACCTCAAACTCAGAGACCTGCCTTGCCTCTGCCTCCCGAGTGCTGGGATAAAAGGCGCGCACCACCAACGCCCAGCTAGTTTTAAGAACTAACTTGGAATAAGCTTTAGATAAGGCCAAGCTTTTATAATTAATACAATTCTCTGTGTTGTTATTTGGGAGCTGGCAGTCCAAGGAACAATCCATTACAACGTGGTGCACATACAGACAAGTATACACATAAATTTGTTTGTTTTTGTTGTTTTTAAGACAGGGTTTCTCTGTGTAGTCCTGGCTGTCTGGAACTCACTCCTTAGACCAGGCTAACCTCAAACTCAGCTCTGCCTCCTAAGTGCTGTGATTAAAGGTGTGCACCACTACCACCCAGTTCACATACAATTTCTTAAGTAAATAAAAATATTGAAAAAAAGACATTTTTCTTGGTGTCACTAGCATTTCCTCAATTTCCAACAGTTTTGGCATGAAATCCTTTGTCTCTAGAACCTCTCAAGGCCTTGATCTCTTCTGTAAAATTGGTTGTTGAACTAGATAATCTTCGAAGTTCTTTTTAGCTCTTAAATTATATATAATTTGAGCAGGGTAATGGTGGTGCACGCCTTTAATCCCAGCACTTGGGAGGCAGACGCAGGCAGATTTCTATGATTTTTGTGGCAGTCTGGTCTACTAGAGCTAGTTCCAGGACAGGTTCCAAAGCTACACAGAGAAACTCTGTCTTGAAAAATATATATATGTATGTATGTATATGTACATGTATATGTATATATACATTAACTTTCTTTGCATGATAGTGTGAGTGTATGATGTATGTGCATCATACTAGATCATCAGTATTTAAAATTCTTTTTCAGACATCTCACAACTGTCTGTAGCTCCAGCTCCAGGGAAATCTGAGGCTTTTGAGGGCATGTGCACTCATGTGCACATAACCCACACACAGACACACACTACATGTAACTAAAATAATAAAAATCTTTTAAAAACCCAAAATAGGCCAGGGAGTGGTGGCGAATGCCTTTAATCCTAGTACTTGGGAGGCTTGGGAGGCAGAGGCAGGCAGATCTCTGAGTTTGAGGCCAGACTGGTCTACAGATCAAGTTATAAGACATCCAGAGCTACACAGAGTAACCCTGTTTTGAAAACAACAGTAAAACAAACAAAGAAGCAAAGAAAAAAACTTAAGAGATTAAAAACAAAATGAATTAACCATCAAAAATGGGGAAATATAAATATTCATATACCTGATAAAGCATTCCTACTCACATAGTACAAGGAATAGCTAAAAATCAACAACAAAAGAAAATGATCCATTGACTGGCTAGATTTGAACAGATGTATGAATGAACAATAAGCCATGAACAGGCACTTCCCGTAATTGCTGTGATTCTCCTTTCAGAATGGAAAACCTTGCCCTCAGCTGTTAGGAAGGCTGCCAGCAAACAGCCCTCAACTGTCAGTCCACTTTAGTGATTACCTCAGCTTGTCTAAGGTCGCTCCCTTTTTTCCTGGTGGCCTATATCCAAAGACTAATGAACATGGGTGTATAAAGACCTAGCCATTTGCCTGAATTCAGAAAATCCTGAAAATTATCTAGGTTCATTGCTTTCTAGAGGATCAGTGGAGTCTTCTGAGGGGTGATAGTTTACTTCTCCTGTTTCTGAGTTTTACTCTTTCCTTTTTTTCTGTCTTTTTTTCTTTTCTTTTCTTCTTTTCTTCTTTCTTTCTTTTTTTTTTTTTTTTTGGTTTTTACGAGACAGGGTTTCTCTGTATTGTTTTGGAGGCTGTCAGTCCAGCCTGGCCTCGAACTCACAGAGATCTGCCTGCCTCTGCCTCCCAAGTGCTGGGAGATTAAAGGCGTGCGCCACCAATGCCTGGCTTTTTTCTGTCTTTTTAGACGTGGTTTAACTCCATATCCTGGACTGGTCTGGAGTTCGTAGAAACCTGCATTCGTGTGTGTGTGTGTGTGTGTGTGTGTGTGTGTGTCTGGGGTGGGGGGCAACACATGCCACACTTGAGTAGTTTGTCTTTCATCTTCTTTGAGTCAGGTTTCTTTTGGTGTTCCTGGCTGCATATAAACCAGATCGTCAGCTTCAAGAGTGTCTGTGTATTCTCCCATGTCCACCTCTCAGTAAGAGTGTTGGAATCATAGATGCATACTACCAATGCTAGCTTTATGTAGTTTCTGGAATTCCAACTCAGGTTCTTATCTTTTTAAAGCAAGAGATTTGCCCACTGACCCATGTCTGAAGTCCACAGTCCACATTGCAGAGATTTAACCATTGCTATGGCTTAGATATAGTTTCAGTGAGTCCACTGGGGCGGTTCATGTCCTCAAAGTTTTGTCCACAGTAACAGTGTGAATAGTGGAACATTCCCGGGTGGAGTCTAGTGGAAAGTGATTAGGTTATTGGAGATACTGTCCTCAGAAGAGATTTATGTAGTTATCAAAGCGTCCTCATTAGTCCTTTTAGAATGTGTCATCACAAGGCAAGGCTACCCAACATACTTGGACCCTTCTGCATACAGCCCTTTCCCTTTATGAGTCTCTACCATGATGTGACATAGCCAAGGAGGATTTCAGACAGCCTGAACAGTTGAAGTAGCTCAATTTTTAGCTCACAGCCTTCACAACTGTGAGCTAAACAAACCTGTTTTCTTTATAAAGTACTCATCCTCAATTGTTTTGGTATACTCTCCCAGTTTATTATTTTAATGGCAGTTGAAGTGGGACCCTGGGGAAGGAAATGAAGATCAGGTGAGATTATAAAGGTAGTGCCACCATAATGACATTAGTGGGCTTAGCCACAAGAGGAAGAGAGACTCAAACATGGTGTCTCACCATGTGATACCCTCTTGCCATGTTCTCATGTAACAGACAAAGCCCTTACCAGATTCCAGGACCATCCTGTTGAACTTTTCAGGTCCTAGACCCAGGAGTTAAATAAACCACCTCTACAATGATTTTATTTATTTATTTATTTATTTTTGGTTTTTCGAGACAGAGTTTCTCTGTGGCTTTGGAGGCTGTCCTGGAACTAGGTCTTGTAGAGCAAGCTGGTCTGGAACTCACAGATATCCACCTGCCTCTGCCTCCTGAATGCTGGGATTAAAGGTGTGCACCACCAACGCCCAGCTACAGTGATATTTTTAAGATCATGGACTTGTTGGGTTGGAGAGCTAGCTTAGTAGTTAAGAGCACTGCTCTGCCAGAGGACCTGGGCTCGATTCCCTGGGTGGCTCACAACCTGTAACTCTAGTTCCAGCATATCCAGCACTCTCTTCTGGCTTCCACAGATGCCAGATTCATAGGCAAAACAACTAGAATGGCCTTAATCAAGTTAATCCTTCTGCCTGAGCCTTCCAAGTGCTGGAATTACAGGCATATGCCACTAGGTCTGGCTTCAATTCTATTTTTAAGGTAATGCCTTGACTCAGGTATTTTATGCTAATAGAAAAATGGCCTAATACACTTCAGAGTGTGAGCACAAGGACATCCTTAAGCAACTTCCTGCCAGGTGGCTGTGAAGATGACTCAGCTGGTAAACGGTCCGCTGTATGAGATGAGGACCTGCGTTTGAATCTTTGGAACCTACATAAAAACCAGACAAGGTAACACATCTGCAACCCTCACACTGAGGCAGTGAAAGCAGGGGACTTCTTAGAGTTCAGTGGCCAGACTCCCTGGCAGGATTGACAAAACAAACTCTAGGTTTAGTCAAAAAACCTTGTCTCAAAAAACAAGATGGAGAGCTGTGCGGTGGCGGCACACGCCTTTAGTCCCAACACTCAGGAGGCAGAGGCAGGTGGATCTCTGTAAGTTCCAGACCAACCTGGTCTACAAAGCTACAAAAAACAACAACAACAACAACAACAACAACAACAAAAACCAAACAAAACCCTGTCTGGGGAAAAAAAGACGGAGAGTGATCAAGGAGGATACCCAATGACTTCTGATAGACACTCATATCCACACACACATATATATATATATACCCACCTACCCCCATGCTTTACTGCCAGTTAAGTGTGATGACACACATCCAATCCCAGCACTCAGGAATCAGAGATATGAGGATGAGTAAAGTTCAGCGTTATCCTTAGCTACATTGTGAGTTGGAGGCCAGCCATGACAACACAAAACTCTCAAGACCAAAGAGCAACAAACCAAGGAAACAACGACAACGACAAAAGCTTCCTGCCTAGTCACTTTCTCTTTGCATTTACTACCGAGGGAACCCAACTGTGACAATACCCAAGATGATTAATGATCAAGAGATTTGAATGAGACGCAAACTGTGTCCTGCCACTTCACATCCGCTAGAAGGCCTGAAAGGACTAACAGTAGATGCCAGCCAAGGTGTGGAGAAACCAGGACTTAAGGCAGTGTCCTTCTGTCTCTCTCTCTTGTTATTGTTGCTGTTTTTTTGTTTTGTTTTGTTTTGTTTTTTGGAGACAGAGCTTCTCTGTTTAACAGTCCTGGCTATCCTGGAACTCACAGAGATCCGCCTGCTTCTTCCTCATGAGTGCTGGGATTAAAGGCGTGCACCACCACTGCCCAGTTGGCATTTTCTTATAAAGTTAAATAGATACTTAACCCATGAACCCATGATCCAGCACCAAGTTAGCCAGTTATGATAGCACATGCTTGTGATCCCAGCACTCAGGAGGTAGAGACAGGAGGGTCAGAAGATCAAGTTTCTTATTCTCAGCTACATTGTAAGTTTGAGGCCAGCCTGAGACACATGAGACAGACAAGCACATTGTAGAAAATAGGTCTGGCCCACAGATGTGAACCATACCAAATGATCCCACTGCTGTGAAGTATAAGAATAGGAGGCAAAAATACGCTGTGATGTTAGAAAGTGGAAAGCAATTGTTGGGTTAACTGTGAGTGAGGAGTAGAACTGATGAGAAGCACCATGAAGCCCTCCTGGTTTGTTAAAAGGTTCTATGTTTGCTTTAAATCACAGTTACATGCTAGGTGGTGGTGGCGCATGCTTTTAATCCAGCCCTCAGGAGGCAAAGGCGGGCGAATCTCTGTGAGTTTGAGGCCAGACTGGTCTACAGAGCTAGTTCCAGGACAACTAGAGCTACACAGAGAAACCCTGTCTTAAAAAACCAAACAAGCAAACAAACAAAAAAAACATAGTTACACAGCAGCTACAATTTTCAATAGTCATTGACCTGACCACTTCAGATTTGCCCAGTGTACTATATGTACATTGTTTTTCAATAAGATAAAAGCTTATATACACATATGAAAAAGGTGAATTGTGGGGGGGGGCTAGAGAGATGGTTCAGTGGTTAAGAGCACTGGGAGTTCTAGGACAGCCAAGGCTACACAGAGAAACCCTGTCCCGAAAAACAAAAAGAAAAGAAAAAAGAATTGGGGTCTGGGGAGATGACTTAGTTAGTAAAGTATCTGTCTTGCAATCAGATCCCCAGCGTCCAGGTAAGAGGCCAGGCATGGTAGAGCTCTCCTGTAATCCTTGAAGACAAGAGGGTCTCTGGAGCTAGCAGGCAAGCCAGACCTGTAGAAGTGGTGAGCCCTAGGTTCAGATCCTATTTCTAAAAATATAAGGTAGAGAGCAATAGAGGAAGACATCAGACATTGATTGATCTATGACTTGTGCATGAATGCAAGAATACTACACACACACACACACACACACACACACAGAAAGAGAGAGAGAGAGAAGAGAAAGAGAATCATGGTGCATGCTAGGCATTCAATAAACAAGCAAATAAATCATTTTTTTCTGAAGAATTAAATTTTATTTTGTTTTTCGAGACAGGCTTTCTCTGTATAACAGCCTTAGGTGATATGCAGACCAGGCTGGCCTTAGACTCACAGAGATGTGCCTGCCTCTGCCTCCTGAACCCTGGGATTAAAAGTGTATGCCACGATGCCTAGCTAAATAAACAATTTTTTAATTCCTATGAAAGCCAGGTAAGGTGAATCATATCTATAATCCTAGAACTTGAGATATGGACATAGGAGGCTAGCCTAAGCTCCATGAGACTATATCTGGAAAAAGAAAATTATATGAAAATGCCAGGTGTGATAGCTCACTTCTATAATCCCAACACTAGGGAGACAGAAGTAGGACAGTTGTTGTGATTTCTTTTTTTTTTTTTTCTTTTTTTGAGACAGGGTTTCTCTGTATTGTTTTGGAGGCTGTTCTGGAACTTGCTCTATAGACTAGGCTGGCCTCAAACTCACAGAGATCCACCTGCCTCTGCCTCCCAAGTGCTGGGATTAAAGTCATGTGCCACCAACGCCCAGCAGTTGTTGTGATTTCAAAGTCAACTTTGGTTACATAAGGAGTTTTGGGCCACCTTAGGGTACTATGTAAGATACTGTCTCAAGATCAAACAAACAGGGCCTGAAGAGCTGGCTTAGTAATTAAAAGCATCTATTGCTCTTGCAAAGGAACAAGGTTCAGTTTCCTGCACTTACATCAGATAGTTTTTAACTCCCTGTAATTCCAATTCCATGGGATCGGTAGTGGCATCTTGCTTTGCCAGTGAACCTGCAATGGTGGCCACACCCTTTGGGCATGGTTCAGGGGTTCAGACTTGACTCCTTATAAGGTAGAGAATGGGCTGGTTCAGTCTCTTGGGTTGTGGTGAGACCTCAGTGGTTATTTATTATTATTTGTGTAAGTGCTTCCCTAATAAATACCTAATTATCATTATCTTGGGTCTGGTGGACGCATTTAAACCCCGCCTTCAGGAAGCTAATATCCTCTGGCTTCCTGAAGTGCCTGCCTGCATATACATGGTACACATAAAAATTAACACAGGCACAAACACACATATACATAAAGAGAAAAAAATTAGAAGCAAACAAAATAAAAATCCCATGAACATTTTACTCTTTATGAACATTTTTCCCTTCTGTATTAGAACCAAAGGTCATGGCTGCTCTCCAGGTTGAAACCGAAACCCAAAGAGAAAGAGTCCCTTCCCCCTAGCTCTATTTACCACCAGATGTTCTAGGTTCTACATACCTGTGAACTCACCCACACGGGAGTGGTCAGCGCTTACTGATTGGTAAAATCACTCCCTACAAGACCCTATCTTAAGAAACCAAATAAAGAAATATAAATAAGTAAATTTAAGCTTTGATGTTCACAGGAGAGACAGAATGTCAGCCTGAATCATTGTTAGGTGAGTGGACGAGCTCAGGGTATATTGAGACAGGAGCAAGCAAGAGAGACAAATGAAAACCATTACCAGTTTCTCAGTGTGGTACGTCAGCTCTTGGCTGCCACTTGACAGTAGCCAATATCACTCTCAAAGTAATGTTTTTTTTTTTTTTTTTTGAGAAGGGTTTCTCTGTGGCTTTGGAGACTATCTTGTAGACGAAGCTGGTCTTGAACTCAGAGATTCACCTGCCTCTGCCTCTCAAGTGCTGGGACTTAAGGCGTGCCACCACCACCACCTGGCTTCAAAGTAATTTTTTTATGAGACGAACACAGCACAATTGCTAACCTATTCTGAACACAAGTATATAATCTCAGAAATGGTGTGTAAAGTCTCTGAAATATTTGGTGAGACAAGCTGATTTTGATGGAGCCAGGTGAAATTAACTGGTTTGAGTGAGAATGGCCCTCATGGGCTCATGTATTTGGATGCTTAGTCACTAGGGAGAGGAGCTGTGTGAAAGGATTAGGAGGATTAGACGTGGTCTTGTTGGAGGAAGCATGTCACTGGAGTTGGTTTGGAGGTTTCAAAAGCCTATATGCAGTCCAGAGTTTCTCTCTCCCTCTGCCTGCCTACAGATCTGAATGTAGCTCTCAGCTGCTTCACCAGCACCACTGGGACTGCCGTGCTCCCAGTCATGATGATAATGGACTAAGCCCCTCAACCTGAAAGCAAGGCTCCAGTTAAATGCTTTCTTTTGTAAGAGTCACCTCAGTCATGGTGTCTCTTCACATCTCTAGAGCTATGACATTAACCTATGCTGTTTTCCACTAAAGTAAATACCCTGGTTATAGGAAAGTCAAAAAGAGATCCTTTTTAGGATTTCATAGGTTGAAAAACTAAACATGACAGAATGCCAGTCAACCCTTGATAAAATGATGGGGACAAACAAAAGCTATTTTAAAGTTCCTTCTTATAAATAAATCAAACAGCTCAGGAACTGGGGATGTAGCTCAGCTGGTAACGGTGTGTCAACCACTAGGCACAAAGCCCTGGGCTCTGTCCCCAGTGCCATATAAAGCTGGCTCTGGCAGCACCAGTCTCTAAGGTGAAGATAGGAGAATCAGAAGTTCAAGGTCATTCTCTGTTACACACAAATTTGAAGCCAGCCTGGGATATGGGCTGGAGAGATGGCTCAGCGGTTAACAGCCTGGGATATAATGAGACCTTTTCTCAAAAATAAACACAAGCCAGGGGTGGTGGCTTTAATAATAAATAAATAAAAATGAACAAACACACAAATCAAACAAACAATTCAAATGCCAATGGTTGCAGTCTTCACACTTTAATAGAACGATTGGATATATACATACATACATACATACATACATACATACATACATACATACATACATATGCAAGGCCCTGGGTCCACTCTAGCACCAAGAAAATGAGAATTCTATAGAATTCTATATGAGCAATGTATAATGTTGATATGATTGTAAACCCTTTTTTTGTTGTTGATGCTGTTTTTCTAGACAGGGTTTTTCTGTGTAGCCCTGGCTGTACTAGAAGTCTCTCTGTAGACCAGGTTGGCCCTGAACTCACAGAGATCTCTCTGTCTCTGCCTCAAGAGTGCTCGGATTAAGGCCGTAAGCTACCACCACCCAGCTATAAATTCTTATTGCGTATTTTAAAAAGGTCTAGTTTTATGTGTATGTGTGAGTGTCTGCATGTATGTCTGTGTAGTATTCCATGCCCTGGAATTGGTGTTTTCTATGGTTGTGAGCTGTTGTTATGTGGGTGCTCGGACTTGAGCTTGGTCTGTAAGAACAGCAAGTGTTCTTTTGCTCTGAGTCTTCTCTCTTCAGCAATTTACATTTTAATATAAGCATACATCATGAAATACTGGAGATGTATTTGGTTCTAAAATAAACAAACAAAACCCATATTGGGATTCACTGGCCTCTGCTTCCTGATTGTGGACCCAATGTGGCCGGCTGCTTCAAGTTACTGTCTCTGTGGTGATCTGTACCCTCCAAGAGTGAACTAAAACTCTTCTTTCCTTAAAACAAAACGACACATGATTGTTTATCCAAAAACTCAAATTTATAGTTGGAGGGATGGCTCAGTGATTAAGAGGATTGGCTGCTTTTCCAGAGGATCCAGGTTCAATTCCCAGAACTCACATGGCAGCTCACACCTGTCTGTAGCTTCAGTCCTAGGGGATCCAATACTCTCTCCTGGCCATGTACCAGACAGTCACACAGTGCACAGGCATACATTCAGGCAAAACACCCATACACATTGAATAGAGTATCAAAAATAAGTTTTTAATAAAGAAATTCAAACTTAACTAGGTTTCTTTTTATTTCCTGGCGAACCTCTGACCTGGCTGGTTGAGTGTGCCTTTAGCTGTGACCACGATGAAGAGGCCAGAGCTTCTGTTTTGCAGATTTTTCACTGTGTCCCCTTCAGATGGTGAAAAACATGTAAATACACTTTTAATCATTTGGTACAGCAATGGGTCCTTCAACAGCTCTTCAGTTAGTGTTTGTGTAAGGGCTAAGAGCCTCGGATTAACCACACAGAGCTACGTCTAGAAAACTTGTTTCTCTTGCTGGGTTTGCTGTTCCCACTGAATGAGCAGGTTTAATTCTGTAAAGCAGTTTGAGGCCTTCACAAATGCTGAATGAGAATATTTTGTTCTCATGAAGTCATGCCTGTCTCTTTCCCTAATGGGTTACCCTATTGTTAGGCCTTTCAGTACTCGTCAGACCTCCAGGAGAGAAGCCTGCCAAACAGAGACTGGAACATTGTTATTCTAAGAGGGGGCCTGAAAAACAGCTATCCCTGCTGGGTGTGGTGGCACATAAGCTTGCCATACCTGCACTCTGGAGGCCAGAGAGGAAGGAGGTCAGCTGGTCTACCCAGTGAGTTCTGGGCCAGTCAGGGCCATGTAGTGAGACTGTCTCACAAATAAATGAAGGAAAAAATGAAAAGGATGAAAGGACAAAAGGAAAAAGGAAAGAGGCCTGCTGTGCCCAGCTCTTAGAGCACTCCACTCAGCATCAGCTGATGCTCTGTGGCACAGGATTCTGTTACCCTCATTTGAGCAGCCTGGTTATTCTCGCAATCAGATCTTTCTGTCTCCTTCCTGCTACCCGACCTTGACACTACCTATTCATGTGCCCTCTAGCCTTGACTCCAGGCATACAATCCTTTCATTTTCTTTAAACTCGGAAGCCAGAGTATTGGAATTTCACAGGCATTGGCCTGTCTTATGACAACGGTGGAAGAGTGCATCTGCTGTCAAGAGTGTCCTATAAAACCTAGCATAGGTGGTGTCTCTAATATTTGAATACTTGTTCTCTCTACAGAGAACAGCAAGAATCTTTGAACATCAGATAGGGCTGGGAGTCTGAACTCCTCACTATGCTTTTAGTCTTTGCCTGTAATTAACCTCGGGCAGACTGCTGAATCTTTGTCCTGTGTCAGTTCCCTCTCCCTTTCATTTGAAGAACCAGTGACAATAAGAAGAAGAAAAATGAACTGGTTTCCAATTTATTTTGGTTAGTTTTGAAATGCAACCTAAGAATCTTAAGGTTCTAACATAGCCAACTGTGTTTCTATGACCCTTTACTACAGAGTGGAAGAAAGGTTAGGAAAAAGGACTTGAAGATTTTCCCATTGCAATCTGAATTCCTTGATTTTAATTTCTATGTTGTAGGAATTGTTTTGTTTTGTTTTGGCAATGTGGAGATGGAATCCAGGGCCTCATACATGCTAGGCAAGTAGGCTTTATTCCCAGTTGAATTTCTCCTGTGTGTGTGTGTGTTGGGGGGGGCAAGCATGTGAGAGAGTGTGTGCATGAATATCCTGCCTATTGAGGCCAGAAGAGCAAGTCAAATCCCCTGGAGCTGGAGACACAGGTGTTTGTGAGCTGCCTGATGTTCATGCTAAGAACTGAACTTACATCCTTGGCAAGAGCAGCAAGCTCTCTCTCCAGTGTACCCCATCCCTTGTTCCAATTTCTTTTTTGGAAACATGTCTGATTTTAGAATTTCAAGTTGCAAAATTCATGTGTGAATCCAACCTGAATACAACTCCAATATTTTAATTCCTGAAAAAAGTGCAAGGACAAAGGGTTAATAAACTAAATGATTTACCCTGACCAACAGTCATACTAGCATTTTCTGTCAAACTTTCTGTCACTTCCCCTCAATCTACTGAGCTCCTCTTGCTGTAGGATAAAAAAAAAATCAATGAATCACTTAAAAGTATATAAGGTTCAAGACAGATGACATATTTTGGCATCTCATTGGCACAGGTATACACCAGGTCAGGACACCCCAGAGTTCAGTGTGTTTGATGATGAAGACTGGATAACATCTCCGCTTCCAATTCTGAGCTAACATAGGTGTGGGGTAATAAGAACATAAATCTCTCTTGAATAGTTTAAATTGTGTCTTTTATCTTTTGACTAAAGATTTTTTTGACCTGCCCTAATTTCTGATGTCAGGTCCCTAAGGTACTCATGCTATGTCTCTCAGTTCTCAGTGAATGTGTATTTTATTCAGCGTGATCTCACTTTGAACTAAAATAGACCATAGCCAGAAACCTGCTTGCAGGTCTGATTGATTTTTTTTTCTCTCTTTGGTTTCTTTGAGTTGGTTCAGAATATAGAGATGTTGAATCTACATCTGAGATTGTATTTATAGTTTAAAAAAGATTCTTAAAAGCTGGCTCCATAGCCGGGCGTTGGTGGCGCACGCCTTTAATCCCAGCACTCGGGAGGCAGAGGCAGGCGGATCTCTGTGAGTTCGAGGCCAGCCTGGTCTACAAAGTGAGTTCCCAGGACAGCCTCCAAAGCTACAGAGAAACCCTGTCTCGAAAAAACCAAAAAAAAAAACCAAAAAAAAAAAAAAAAAAAAAAAAAAAGCTGGCTCCATAGCCAGGCTAGTGGTACACCTTGGATCCCAGAACTCAGGAGGCAGAGGCAGGCAGATCTCTGTAAGTTCCAGGCCAGTCTGGTCTATAGAAAAGACAACTAGGTCTGTTACACAGAGAAACACTGTCTTGAAACCAACCCTCACTCTCCCCCCAAAAATATCTGAAAATGGAAGTGCCCCAGATGCTGGCTTTACAATCTCTCTTCACTCACCTCTAGTATCGTTCTTTTCTTCCAGTTCAGTCACAAGCCAATTCCCAGCTTTCCCTCCACTTTGTTTTGAGGAAAGGTCTCATGTAATCTAGACTGTCCCAAATTTACTATGTAGCTGAAAATGATGTTGAACTCTTAATTCTATACCTCTGCTCTCTAGTTCTGTGATTACAGGCATTTACCACCATGCCTAGTCTCTTATGCTTTTTAAATGCTTTGACTTCAATACTGACTCTAGGGAGGTTGGCAACAGAGAACTGTCATCTTCAGTTATTTATGTGGCTAAGACTCCAAGGAAAATTGCTGTTATAAAGTCACACCCCATGAGATGAGATTCTACCAGGTGTTGGCAGACCTTTGAGTCTTGGATCTCTTTTCTTCACCACCCTTAAACTGGGGTTGGAAAAGGGCTGGGCTATTCTCTCTGCTAGGCATGGGATCAGATACTGAGAGAGGCCTAATTCTGATGTCAGTTCTTTCCATCAAGGATTTAAGAAACAAACAGAAAAAGAGCCAAGGGTGGAGAAATTGAGGCTCTAAGACTTATTGTCATGCTGTTGATGCTTTTAATCTTCTTGATTACATCAATGCTCTGGTTCAAGTTGAGTCCACAATGATTTTTTTCTAAATTCTTTCTTCTTAAAGAGTTATTTATCTTTGTGTATATGAGTGTTTTGCCTGCATGTATGTCTGTATACTATATGTAGTTCCCAAGGAAGCAAGAAGAGTAAGTTAGAGTCTCTAGAACTGGAGTTATAATTGTTGGGTTCTGGGAACCAAATCTGGGTATTAACTCTTAACTTTCCAGCCATCTCCCTGGCTCCTATTTATTTATTTGTGCCTGTGTGAGTCTATGTACATGAATGATGCACGTGTTGAATGCAGGTGCCAAGTCATGCTTGTGATCAGAGGACAACATTGTGGAGTTTGCTCTCTTCTTCCACTTTTACATAGATTCTGGGGGTGTGGAACTCAGGTTGCCAAGACTGTGTGACAAGGGCCTCCACCCACTGATCCATCTCCTGGCTGAATTTTTTTTTAAGCCAGTGCAAATGTGGTTGAAACCCAATGCCAGAATGCCAGCACCAGAACACTATAACCTTTAAAGGCTTGGGATTCCACGAGAAACATTGCTGTTGCATTCCAGAAATCCACACTGCAGACACAGACATCTGCAGTCTTGCCTGCAGTTGTTGGTTTTGCTCCCTAACACATTCTACAAAGTTGTGGTGGCTCACACTTCTCAAGAAAACAGACGTGAACAGGCCCAAGTCATTCTTTTTTTTTTTTGGTTTTACAAGACAGGGTTTCTCTGTATTGTTTTGGAGACTGTCGGTCCAGCCTGGCCTCAAACTCACAGAGATCCGCCTGCCTCTGCCTCCCTAGTGGCCCAAGTCATTCTGGAGATCACCAGTGAATGGGCTGGGTCTGTTGTGTAGCTGCCAGTCATTCAGGGTTGATAAACTTTAGTAATGTTTATGAGAAAGGTAGTAGTGGGGTGGGGGATTCAAAAGGAAATAAGGCAGGTGGGAATGTATGACCCTTTCAATTTCCTGATGGAAAGACACTAAGAAAAACAGAAATCTTAGCACTCGGGGGGCAGAAGCAGGCATATCTCTGTGAGTTCGAGGCCAGCCTGGAGTACCAAGCGAGTTCCAGGACAGCCTCCAAAGCCACAGAGAAACCCTGTCTCGAAAAACCAAACCAAACCAAACCAAACCAAAACAAACAAACAAAAAAAAAAACCAACAAAAAAACCCCAGAAATCTTTTGGACAAAATAGGACCAATCTTTGGCTTCAGTTGGATCTACAGACTACAGTTGCCATTCTCCAATAAATAAATCTGGGCTAGGGTGCAGCTCAGTGGTAGAACACATGCCTACCAAGAACAAGTCATGGGGTTAGAATCTTCAACACCATAGAACAAAGAGAAAAAAAAAAGTGAAAAAATATTTTTCAGGCAGTGGTGGTACACACCTTTAATCCCAGCACTCAAGAGGCAGAGGCAGGCAAACTCTGAGTTTGAGGTCAGCCTGATCTACAAAGCAAGTTCTCAGACAGCTAGGGCTACACAGAGAAACCTTATCTCAAAAAAGCAAAAACCAAATTAAAAACAAAAAACCTCTTATATATATGTGTGTGTACACACACACACAAACATCATATATATGCCCAGGCTGGTCTCAAACTCAAAAAGATCTACTAGCCTTTGCCTCCTGAGTGCTGGGATTAAAGGCATTCACTACCACACTGCCCTGTAAGTATAATATGCTTCTTAATGTATACTGAATTAACCTACTTCCCTTTCATGAACACAAGAGAGTGACAACTTCCTGTTTATTTACATTTCCAAATGTCATTACAACAGCCATTTTAACTTTCAGAAGAGAACCAAGGCTGGTATCAGTTCTAGATGGATTATGCTCCAACTTTGTAAAAGTCCCTGTCTTTTGGAACCCCTTCATCATATTCTGCAGATGAGATTCATATTAGTAGAAGCAGAGTTATAATTTCCACCCTTGAAATTGATGTCGAGGTCATAATTTCCAAGTCAAGGATGTTTCGCTTTGATCTAACATGGTGGGTTTTATGACCCCCCCGTGTTTACGTCTTCTTTCCATGTCCCACAGCCAGGGTTTCTTTTCTGTCTGGATATTGTCTCCCTACTCTAACTTCTTATAATATCTTTTTCTTGCTGGGTGTTAGTGGCGCACGCCTTTAATCCCAGCACTTGGGAGGCAGAGGCAGGTGAATCTCTGTGAGTTCGAGGCCAGCCGGGTCTACCGAGCGAGTTCCAGAACAGCCTCCAAAACAATACAGAGAAACCCTGTCTCGAAAAACAAAAAAAATATTTTTCTTGAATAATCTCTTTCAGTGATCTACATTTTCTCCATGTATCCTTTATGCTTTTTACCCATATTATAACAGTGCCGGGCGGTAGTGGCACACTTCTTTAATTCCAGCACTCAGAGGCAGTTGGATCTCTGTGAGTTCAAAGCCAGCCCGGTCTACAGAGCTAGCTCCAAGACAGCCAGGGCTACAGAGAGAAACTCTGTCTCAAAAAACAAAACAAAACAAAACAAACAAACAAAAAACAAAAACAAAAAGAACACTTCTTCACAGAAAATGTCAAGTCACAAGTGAAACACAAATCTCATTTGTGGATGTTGAAGCCAAGACAGTTAATGTATATGGCTTGCTCTTGGTCAGAGATGACACTGAAATCATCTTCTTGTGTCCTCAGAGTCTTGAGTTCAGGGCAAGCAAAGCTGTACTACTGAGCTATATCCCCAGTCTATTTTCTTAGACTTCTAAATTTTTATTTATTGTTATTTTGTTTTTTATACAGGTTTTATCTGTGAGGCCTGGCTATGCTGGAATTCACTATATAGTCCAGGGTGACCTTGAACTTCCAGAGATCCACCTGCATCTGCCTTCTGAGCTAGGATTAAAGGTATAGGACACTATACCAGTCTGTTTTCTTTTTCTTTTTTAGATAGGGTTTCATTTAGCCCAGGCTGGTCTCAAGCTCTCTATGTAAAGGAGGGTGTGAACTTCTATGTTAGGTTTCCCCTTCCAATTTCCAACGATTCTTCATAGCACACCTGGCTAATGAAGCTAAGATACTAGGGTTTTTTGTTTTGGAAGATGGCTCAGCCCTCTATTTTTCTTTCTCATATGCCTTCCCCCATGAGTGGACACTGTGTGTTCTGTCACAGGATAAATGGGGATCAGAGGACAACTTGCAGGAGTCAGGACTTTTCTCCAGTGTATGGGTTCTGGGGCTAAACTCAGGATTGTGAGGTTTGGAGACAAGTGGTTTTACCCACTGAGTCATCTTGCCTGCCCCTTTTAAGCTTTTATTGAAGCTCATGGACTAGAACAGGATTTATTATTATCTGCATATTTTCAAGGGCTTGGCTTGGTAAACAGGTGCCTAGAAATCTGTTAAAAGTAAGGCTGACTGATGATTTCATGGTAGCACTGACTTTCCTATTCTGTTGGAATCACCATGGAGAATTTCCAAGAGCCCTGGAATTCTCCATTTCAGTTCTTTTAGAAAAGACTTAATAGAATATATGTTAGGGAGTTATCCAGTCCCAGGTAGGAAATAGCTTGATATACTGAAATCTCCTGGATTTTTATACATCAGGGATGGGGCTAAATAGGGTTATTCTCTGCCTTCTCAGAAAGTTCAAAATTCCTGCTGGTAAGAAGTTGTTTTTGGATTGTGGGTGGCTGGGAATTGAACCCAGGACCTTTGGCACATGTCTGGCAAGCACTTTAACACTAAACCTACACCCCAGCCATGTGCAATTTTCATTTTAATCCTGTGATTTAGTAAAAGATTGTTTAGTCTTAGGTTGAACAGTTTGTGGGGCATAGATCTTATACAGGAAAGATAGCACAGACTATATAAGACATTCTTTCTTAGTCAATTGCTAGTCATCTCAGTAACTGAGGTGTCTTTTGTTCAGGGTCTACTACTGGAAGCAATAAAAGAATTAGAGAGTGAGCTCTTAAAAAAGTAAATGAAGCAGAAAGAAAATGAATTAGCTATGTGTGGTGGCTCAAACCTGTAATCCCAGCACCCAGGAGGTCTAGGCAGGAGGATAACTATGTGTTTACAGCCATCTAGGGCTTCAGTGTGGGACCCTGTCTCAAAAAGAAGAAACATAGCATGGCAGTTTCTGTTTTTAATCCTAGTACTTTTCAGGAAGCAGAGGCATGCAGATCTTTGTGAGTCAGGAGCCAGCCTGCTGTATTTGGTTAATTCCATGCTAGGCAGGACAACATAGTGAGGCCCTGACTAAAGAAGGGGGGGTGGTAGGAAAGAAAAAAAGGAGAAGAAAGGGAAAATATTAAAAAAAAAAAAAAAAGGCCGGGCAGTGGTGGAGCATGCCTTTAATCCCAGCACTCGGGAGGCAGAGGCAGGCGGATCTCTGTGAATTCAAGGCCGGCCTAGTCTATAGAGTGAGTTCCAGGACAGCCTCCAAAAACAATACAGAGAAACCCTGTCTCAGAAAAAAAAGAAAAAAAGAAAACAAACTGGTGGAGGTGTATGACTGTAACCCCCTGGGGGAGGCTGGGGCAGAATAATGATAGTTTCACGCCAGCCTGGCCTATATTATATATATTGAGTCTGAGGCCAGCATGGGCTATAGAGTGAAACCCTGTCTGGGGGGGGAGGGAGATGCTAACTCTTGCTAGTATTTCTCTTAGAAACTAAACCAAACGAATACTCTAAATATTCAACTGCAAAATATAAGCAGTACAAATAAATCAGCAGGCTGAGTACCAGAGCTATGGGGAAAGGGCTGGGTGGAGTTAGTGAGAACTGTTCCTGGCAAGGTAAGGAAGGGAGGGGCAAAGTTTGACTAAAAAGGTTGAGGAGGCCATTCCAGCACTAATTCATGAGCAATGGTAGAAGGCAAATGAGCAAGCTGTAAGGGCAAAACAGTAAACAGGTTAGACTGGAGACTTTTATGTTAACAGGTAAGAAAAAACAAAAACCAGTCAGGCGAGCAGTGGAGGCACAAGCCTTTATCCCAGCACTAGGAAGGCAGAAGCAGGCGGATCTCTAACCCTAACCCTAACCCTAAGGCCAAAACAGCTCATAGACAGCCTTGGATGGTTATAAATCAATTTTAGTTTGACACAAGGAAGCCTTTTGGGTATTTTTTAAATGAAAACATGTTAAGGAGCTGATATGCAGTTGGATTAGGTAAAATAAAATGGCAGAATTATGAAGAAGGGAGCTGTTGTAAAGTTCTCAAGGAGAGAAATGACTGGGTCCCTAACCCAGCTCTGCCAGCTATTAGCTGTACGTAGGTCTTGGGCGAGTCACGAATTTCCTTTTTTTTATTTTTTCTTTCCCCCAGAGATAGGGTTTCTCTGTATAGCCCTGGCCATCCTGGAACTCAGTGTTTAAACCAGGCCGGCCTGAACTCCCAGAGATCTGCTTGTCTCTGCCTCTCCGGATTAAAGGCTTTCGCCGCCGCCCGCTGCCACCACCCCCTCGCCATTTCTGTTGTTTTAACTCTACCCAGTGGCTTCAAGTGTGATGCCTGTGATGCCTGTGGGACATTCTCCACTGCATCTTGGAAATTAAGTTTCTTATAAAGATACATGCTTTTAGGATTAGATATTTTTTTCCCTTGATTTATTTTAGATAGGTCTAAATTAGAGAGATAACTACAGAACGGAGAAACTCACAATTAGGACTTTTTTTGAAAGTTACAATTGGTAAAGGGTCTTTTCATTTAAAAAAGCAGAAACAACCAAAAAACGAGGAGCTTGGGGTATGAGTCAGTGGCAAAGGGCTTGCCTAGCCTGTGTGGAAGCTATGAGTTCAATGCCTATCACCACAAGGAGATAAGGTCCCAGAGACTTATTTATTATCTATGCTTTTTTGAGCCAAAATCTCTGTGCCCAGAGTATCTTGGAACTCACTCTGGAGACCAGTCTGGCCCGTGATGATCCTCCTGCCTCAGTCTCCAGGCCCAACTCCGAAGCAGCATGTCGTTTTTTGTTTTTATTTTCTGTTTTTTTTTTCGAGACAGGGTTTCTCTGTGGCTTTGGAGGCTGTCCTGGAACTCACTCTTGTAGACCAGGCTGGCCTCGAACTCACAGAGATCTGCCTGCCTCTGCCTCCCGAGTGCTGGGATTAAAAGCGTGCGCCAGTAACGCCCGGCTCTGAAGCATCTTGTTTTAAACATTAAATCATGGGATGGAATCCAGCTTTCTAATGTTTGAAATCACTCTCCCAAATGTTCAGATTTCGCTTACTGGAGCGACTTGGAGAACTAAATGTTTTCTGGTAAAAAATGTTTTCAGGTCATCCCTTCGACTAGTTATTTAACAGAAAAGAGCCTCAGGTCAGGATTATACCGCTGAGGTAGAATGGCAGTTTCCACAGTCACCACGGCTGAACTGACCGCCGGTTGCTTAGGCTTCCATTTCCCACAGCACCTCAGCAGCTCCTCCACGCCCTTCATGGCTCTTTCCCGTCACAGGCCGAGCAGCGCCCGCCGACAGGTGCAGCGCGAAGAGCCGCCTCGCGCTTTCCCGTAGGCCGGCCGCGCCCTCGCTGCCCCGCCCCGCCCTCGGCGCGCGCCCTCAGCGGGGCCGCGCCCGCCCCGCGGGGCCGCGCACGCCGCCGCCGCCGCCTCCCTCCCTGCCCTCCTCCCCTGCCCTCCCCTCCGCCCCCTTCCCCGTAGGCAGCCCGCCCGCCCGCCCGCCCGCCCGTACTGCCGCCCGCCCGCCCGGCCCAGGCACCCGCTGGGTCTGTCCCCCGCCCCAGCCTCCCCGGCGGCTCTCGGCAGGCGGTCGCCCGCGCCCGGTGGATGTGGCTGGCAGCCGCCGCCCCCTCCCTCGCTCGCCGCCTGCTCCTCCTCGGCCCTCCGCCTCCTCCCCTCCTTCTCCTCCTCAGCCGCTCCTCTCGCCGCCGCCGCCGCCTCCACAGCCTGGGCCTCGCCGCGATGCCGGAGAAGCGACCCTTCGAGCGGCTGCCCGCCGACGTGTCGCCCATCAACTACAGCCTCTGCCTCAAGCCCGATTTGCTGGACTTCACCTTCGAGGGCAAGCTGGAGGCCGCCGCCCAGGTACGGCGACCCTGGGGCGCCGGCGGCGAGCAGTTAGGCCGCGCCCGCGGGCTGGGTTGGAGGCCGGGGCGGGCTGGGCGCGTGGGCCGCGGGACCGGGCGGGAGGCGGGTGCGGCGCGCCCCTCGAGGCTGGCATGCTGGGCCTGGCCGGGAGGGGACCGCGCCGCGGGAGCTGGCGGGCGGAGGGCGGTGCGCCCCTCGGGGGCCCACACACCTGTGTGCGGTGCCTCGGGTCCCCGCCTTCCGGGCCCCAGCTCTGGAGGAGGCTGGGTGGGGGGTGGGGAGCTAGAGGGGTCTAAGAGTGCTTGCTCGGTCCCAGCCTTGCGGACTCGGTTCTGAGATGGTTGTCCCTTCACCCCTCGGGGGATGGATCGGAAGGGGAGATCATCAGGCACTCGGGAGCGAGGAGGGGAGCGTCTAGAAGGGGGAGAGTGGAACGAGAATGTTAATCCCAGGCAGCCTCACCGAGTTCTCTCGGCCTGATCCTGCCCAGGGGCCGGGTTTCCACGATGTTCCGCCCCCCTCCCCCTTCCCCTCAAATGACAGTGCAGCAGTGACTTTGTTCTCCCCTAACCTCCAGAGAAGCTGCGGGAGGACCCCAGCTCCGCGTTTCTATCTGCCTTGCCCCTGAAACCTTTGAAGCTGGTGGATTTATAGCTGCAGTTACGTTTGTTTAGCAGTCCCCTCTGAAAGAAAGCTCTCAGTCTTAGCCTGCCACTGGTGAAAATATTCCATTACTCTTCTTGGCAGTTTTTGGTGAATCATACTCTCCTTTCTCCTCCCCGAAGCATTATCTGGCAGTATTGTTTGATTTTTGGAGACCATTAGTATAGATGGCCCCTAAAGTCCCAAACGGACGTTTATGATAGATACCATGGTGCATGTTGTGTTAGATGAAATCGGAGATGAACATTTCGAGGTGTTTAATAGCTGTCTGTGAAAGGAATGGTGGTAAATTTAGTTGGTTCCGTTTCTTTTCCTACTCCAGCTCTAGGGGTGGAGGAAGCTAGGCCAGTAGGCCTCAACCTGAAGGATGAGGGTGTGTGTTGCAATGCAATGAGAGAATGTGGACTAGCGCTCGTGAATTGAAAGCCAGAAAAGTATGCCGCTCAGTTCGAAGATTGGTGTAAAAGTGCAGAACTTAAAGTATTCTGTTAGGGGCTGGAGAGATGACTTAGCCAGCGTAGACTGCTCTTCCAGCACCCATGTCAGTGTCTAAATTCGGATTTGAAAGAGTTATTTAGGAAACTGGCTTATGCCAGATGACTTCAGTTTGATGTATACTGGCAGGGGGGCCGATAGAGTGCCTTGTGACTTGACAAATCTTTGGAAGAAGGACCTAGCCTTGGATGAGTTCGAATTATGTGAAAAGACTAACATTAACATTAAGTTGACCTGCCGGGTGGTGGCGGCGCGCGCCTTTAGTCCCAGCACTCAGGAGGCAGAGGCAGGCGGATCTCTGAGTTCGAGACCAGCCTGGTGTACAAGAACTAGTTACAGGACAGCCTCCAAAGCCAGAGAAACCCTGCCTCGAAAAACCAAAAAAAAAAAAAAAAAAAAAAAAATTTGACCTGAGTTCATAATTCTGGATGGTGTACATATTGAATGAAGAAATTTGAGGAAAAAATAGTATATAGTACAGATTTGTTTACTGTTAAGTGAGTTTTACTAAAGTGTTAGAACAGCAAGCAGCAATGCTGCTTTTGCCCCCCTCCCTTTTAAAGAAATGTGTTTGTAAGTGGGTGGATTTTGTGTGGGTGCTGTGGCATGTAGGTCAGAGGACAACTTTTTTGGCATCTTTTATCCTTTCACTGTGGGATCTTGGGTGCTTACTCAGGTTGTTTGGCTTCCATAGCAATCACTTTTACCCCTATTCTACTTCTCTAATGAGATGAAAATACGTGGGAGATTGCTTCTGCCATTGGGAAGCGCAAGGTTGTATGTTAGCCATCAGCAGGATCTTTGAGATGGAGATCTAGTGTCCAGGCTGGTCTTGAACTCACTATCTCATACCTCAGCCTCCAGAGCAGATTCTGGGAGCATACCATTGTGTCTGCCTGATTGGTGAATTTGCTACAAGGAAATAAGTGGACCTTTTTAATAGAATAGACTTTGCAAAGAATTAACAAAACATTTCCCTCATCTATTTATTTTGTGTGTTTACCTGTGAGTGCATATGTTTGTTCACACACTCGGGTGCCATGTAGAGGTCATGAGACAACTTTTGGGAGTTCTGTCTTTTCACCATGTGTGGACTCTGGGATCAAACGCCAGTCAAGAGTCTTGGCAGCAAATGCCATTATCCACTGAGCCATCTTCTTGGCCTTCAGTCCCCTCCCCCTTGGGAAATAAATTTATTTCAGGCTAGGTGGCAACACGAAGATGGGGTGATAGTGAGTCTTAACAGGTTGATTAAGGGATGATTGGACTTTTTAGTTGTCCCTTTGGAAGTGTAAGTAACATTAACAGTAGTTAAAGCAACTAGATCCACAAATTGAAGCTGTGTGTTTAAATTGTAGCATTAGGTGGTATTACTGTGGAAATGTAAAATATTCTAAACTTCAGATTGTTTAATGACATTAGGTCACTTTGTTAACATTTGATACCGTATTACGTAGTATGGCAGATTGCTTGTTTGCTGTAGTTGTTTAGAGTTGCAAAATTTTATGGCAGAGTATTTGTACAGGTTACGTATTAGAAACTTGGTGAATTTTTAACCTGGTCTCAGGTGCTGGACTCTTGTGAAAAGTTAAAAAAATTAGAAAATGTGTATTTATGTAAAAATTATCTTTTACAATTTTTGTTTAATCCCAGCACCTGGGAGGCAGAGGCAGGTGGATCTCTGAGTTGCAGGTCAGCCTGGTCTACAGAGTGAGTGCCAGGATAGGCTCCAAAGCTACACAGAGAAACCCTGTCTTGGAAAACCAATATATATATTTAATAGTCTTTGATATAGATGACTTTTCTTTCTTCTTCTTTTCTTTTTTCCTAGACAGGGTTTCTCTGTGTAGCCCTGGCTGTCCTGGAACTTGCTTTGTAGACCAGGCTGGCCTTGAATTCACACCTCTGCCTCCTTAGTGCTGAGATTAAAGGCACCTGGCACATAGACACCTTTTCAGATTGAAATGAGATCTTTCTCTGTGACTCAGCCTGACTTGGAACTCAACTGAGCGCTCCTGGCCACCCTGATATGCTCATCTGTCCTGCCTTTGGAGCACTAGGATTATAGGCATGGGCTCTGAAATGTCTTATGGGCCTAGAGAGATTTTTTTAGGCCTATATAATCCATTTCACTTTTTAATTTATAAGTAACTTTTTTTTTCTTCATAATGTGCATTAGTATTTTGCCATGAGTGTCAGGCCCCCTGGAACTGTAATTACAGACAGTTGTGAGCTGCCACTTGGGTGCTGGGAATTCAACCCAGAACCTTTAGAAGAACCAGCCAGTGCTCTTAACTTCTGAGCCATCTCTCCAGCCCTTCATTTTCATTTTTATATATTTCAAAATCTAATCTGCCATTATTGATGATTGGTTAAATTGTGTTCTAGGCTTATGTGAGTATAACTGCAGTTCTTGGTTAAGTGGCTGGAACTACTCTATATGTATCAGCCCAGAAATCAGAATATACTACAAAGTCTGTGGGCTCTACCAACAAAATATCCATGTTGCAAATGACTATTCTGGCAGCAAGAGGAGGGTTACAGATCCTGGAGTTGGTTTGTCATCCCAGTCAATGTTATTGTTAACCCCGTGTTCTGAAAATTTATGCCCAAATTTTCATATTTTTTTCTGTAATCATGGGGACACCAAAATTAATAATATGTTAGCATTATGCTAACTCATTAATTGGTCTTAAATTTATGGTGTGAAGGGTGTTAATAGAATGCTTCATGGACCTGTGTTCAATGCCCAGCAAATAAACAAACTTTAGAAGATGGGTGCCTTAGGGTTTCCTATTGCTGTGAAGAGACACCAGGACCATAGCAACTCTTATAAAGGAACACCCCCACCCCGTTTTTTGTTTTTTCTAGACAGGGTTTCTCTGTGTAGCTCTGGATATCTTGTAACTATCTTTGTAGAGCAGACTGGCCTCAAACTCATGGAGATCTGCTTGCCTCTGGGCCACCACTGCCAGGCAAAGGAAAACATTTAATTCAGACTGCTTAAAGTTTAGAGGTTTAGTCTTTTGTTGTCATGGCTGGTGGTAGCATGGTGGCACTCAGGAAGACATGGTGCTGGAGAAAGATCTGAGAGTTCTACATCTTGATCCTAAGGCAGCAGGAAAACAATGCCATACTAGGCCTGGTTGGAACTTCTGAGACCTCAAAGTCCTTCCCCAGTGACAAAGTCACACCCACTCCAACAAGGCCACACCTCCTAATAGTGCCTAAGGACCAAGCATTCAAACACAAGAATATAGGGAGCCATTCCTATTCAAACTACCACAGTGGGTAATAAGGAATTTGCTCATATTTTCTGTCCAGCTTTTAAAAAAATGAATCTATAAAATAAATATAAGGCAGGGCTGGAGAGATGGCTCAGCGGGTTAAGAGCACTGGCTCTTCTAGAGGTCCTGAGTTCAATTCCCAGTAACCACATGGTGGCTTACAACCATCTGAAATGAGATCTGGTGCCCTCTTCTGGCGTGCAGGCAGACTTGCAGACAAAATACTGTATACATAATAAAATAAAATCTTAAAAAAAAAAAATATATATGGCATTAAACTGGGCCTGGTGGCTGTGCTTATAATTTTAACCCTTAGGGGGCAGGAGAATTAATTACCACAAGTTTAAGGCCAGATAGTTTCTTTTTTATTTATTTTTGGGGTTTTGTTTTTCAAGACAGTAACAGTTCTGGCTTTCCTGGAACTCACTCTGTAGACCAGGCTGACCTTGAACTCACAGAGGTTCACCTGCCTCTGCCTCCCGAGTGCTGGGATTTAAGGCGTGTGCCACCATCACTAGGCTATCAAGGCCAGTTTCAAATCAGCCATGACTGCATAGTGAGACCCTGTCTAGAAAGACAGAGGCAGACAGACTGACAAAGAAAGAAAGAGAGAAAAAGAAAAAAAAAAGCAAGCAAACCACAGCTTGTGGCAGAGTACATGCTTAGGGTTTAGGCTGTGCAGCAACTTAATGAATAGTCCCCAGCTGCACCACTCCTCAAAAATACAACTTTTATGTATTAATAAAAAAACTTACCTTTGAACCATCTAAACTTTATTCACTAATTTGGATGGAAATGTTTAAGCTTTATAATTCACACTCTAGATTTCTTTTTTCCTTTATTGAAGTATTGGCTCATTCTGAGCATCTGTCATTGGTGCTAGAATACTTAGAGAAGTTACCTCAAACTGTGCACTATGTAATTTAGTAACTTAGTACCTGTCCTTTAAAGCTGCTTTGTGTGTCCCCTGCTCTCAGGCGTATTGCTTCTTGCTGAGGATTGTGTCTTGTCACAGTGCCTATTGTGTACAGTGTCCTTTCTTCTGTCTACTGAACTTGAGCTGGGGAAGTCAAGCCAGCTTGTCTGAGCTTAAAATGAATTTCTAAGTGAGAGTTTGATGGTGGATTCTCTTCTAAGTAAATGATATGAGCTTTAGTGTATGAACTTTGTATTATCTATCCTGGCATTGTGTGCAAACTTTTTTTGTTGTTGTTTAACTTTCCGGTTCTAGATTATCAATGTCTAATACAACTTTGATAGATGTAAGTTACCTATGAAGCTTCTTTGAACTTTGCTATATAAATAAATGAGCCTGTTCTAATCTGCATGTGAATCAGTGGCAAAGAACTGAGCCTTCTGATAGGTGTTGTGTTGTTGACTGAGCTCAGCTCCCCAGATTTTAGAGATTTCCTATTGAACACTGTATGAACCTGTGGTTTTGTTCCTTTTTGGTCATTTGTAATCTCTTTGAATTTGTATTTTAAGCCAGGAAATGTTTTAGAAATATAGAAAATAATTTACTTAGATCTAATATTTTGCCCTGTTGCTTCAGACTGTCCATACTACTTTTTGGGAAAGGTCACAGATAGGACTGGGGTTGCAGCTCAGTAACTTAGAGTGCTTTTCCAGCCCACATAGGCTCCCTAGCACCACTACGTAATCTCTGTGCTTGGAAGGTAAAGGCAGGAGGATCAGAAGTAGACGTTTAAGGTCATCCTCATTTGCACAGTGAATTCAAGACTAGTCTGGGCTACATGAGACCCTGCTCCCCCCCCAAAAAAAGACTGGGTATGGTGGCACATACCTTTAATCCTGGCATTTGGGAGGCAGACAGATCTCTGAGCTCAAGGCTAATCTGGTCCACAGGAGCCAGATATACATAGACTCTCTCTCAAAGAGGGGGGAGGGGAGATAGTCATGAATGCCACTAAATTTCATTTTCATGTTTTACTATGCTCAAAGGTAACTCCTGTTGCCTACTTAGAGATACATAATATGCCTATATACAGTTTTAACTTTATCGTGTTTATAAGTAGTTGCAAAATATAAATGTCAATATTCTGTGTTTAAACTTTTGCCGGGCAGTGGTGGCGCATGCCTTTAATCCCAGCACTCGGGAGGCAGAGGCAGGCGGATCTCTGGGAGTTCGAGGCTGGGCTGGACCGACAGCCTCCAAAACAATACAGAGAAACCCTGTCTGGTAAGACCAAAAAAAACCAAAACAAACAAACAAAAACAAATAAATACACAAACATTTTTATATTTCAAATCATGGGGGCATATTATGTGTCTTTCCTGTATAGAGTGTTGCCTCATGATAAAAGAACTACTCTGCTTTTCTTTTTTTGTTGTTTTTCAAGTCAGGGTTTCTCTGTGTAGCCCTAGCTGTCCTGGAACTCTGTAGACCAGGCTAGTCTTGAACTAAGAGATCCACATGCCCCTGCTTTCCAAGTGCTGAGATTAAAGATGTGTGCTACCGTTCCCAGCTTTATCATTCTTTAATTGAAGAACAAGCTTTATATTACTAATTTTGTACCTTTGGGCCATTACTAAGTAAAATACAAGCACTTGTACATCTCTACAGTCAATCTGATAACCTGGATTTCTTAAGTTACTAGCTGTAAATAGAGTATATAGTCTATATAAACTGGACAAAAGATTCCTAGGCAGGGCAGGAGATTTTATGCTATGTTGTATCATTTCTTAAAAAAGTAATTCTTGCCGGGTGTTGGTGGTGGGTGCTTTTATTTTATTTTATTTTTAATTTATTTATTATGAATACAACACCCTGCCTCCATGTACACATCAGAAGAGGGCACTAGATCTCATTACAGATGGTTGTGAGCCACCATGTGGTTGCTGGGAATTGAACTCATGACCTCTGGAAGAGCAGTCAGTGCTCTTAACCTCTGAGCTATCTCTCCAGCCCGGTGCGTGCTTTTAATCCCAGTACTTGGATCTCTGTGAGTTCCAGACCAGCCTGGTCTACCCATTGAGTTCCAGGACACCCTCCAAAGCCACAGAGAAACCCTGTCTTGGAAAAAAAATTCTTTTTTTTTTTTTTTTAAACAGGGTTTCTCTGTATTGCTTTGGAGCCTGTCCTGGCACTGGCTCTGTAGACGAGGCTGACCTCGAACTCACAGAGATCCACCTGCCTCTTCCTCCTGAGTGCTGGGATTAAAGGCGTGCGCCACCAATTCCTGGCTGACTTGAGGTTTTTTTAATATCATAGTTTAGTCTCAAGGAAACCCTCTTGGCTTCAATGTGCTAATACAATATGTAACTAGTGTAATATGTAAGAAAGGTTTTTGTATTAAATTTTTCTTGAAGGGCTGGAGAGATGGCTCAGTGCTTAAGAGCACTGGTGGCTGCTCTTCCAGAGGTCCCAGGTTTAATTTTCAGCATCTACATAGCAGTTCACAACTGTCTGTAACTCCAGTTCCAGGGGATCTGACACCCTCACACAGACATACATACAGGCAAAACACCATAAAAAGAAATAAAAATAAAAAAATTAAAACATTTTTTCTTGAAATTAAAATTCAGTTAAATGACTAAGGTTTAGGGGGCTGGAGGATTGACTAAGCTGTTAAGAATGCTTCCTGTTCTGTAGAGAACTGGTCTTCAGCTCACCCTTTTTTTTTTTTTTTTTTTCTTGAGATAGGGTTTCTCTGTAGCTTTGAAGCCTGACCTGGAACACTCCGTAGGCCAGGTTGTCCTGGAACTCACAGAGATTCACCTGTCTCTGTCTCCCAAATTCTGGGATTAAAGGCGAGCGCCATTACTGCCCAACTTTCAGCTCAACTTTTCCAGAGGGAGGGAGAGGGAGAGGAAAAGGGAGGGAGAAAGGAGAGAGAGAGAGAGAGAGAGAGAGAGAGAGAGAGAGAGAGAGAGAGAGAGAGATTTAGGTAGAAAAGATTTTATTTACTGATCATATATTTAAATAATATGAAAAACTTGAACATGTATTGTTTTTAGTATAAATTAAAAAATGAGTTGCTTTGAAGTATTAAAACAAACAACTTACTTGTTCTTACTATTGTATAATCAGTCTAGGTTTTAAAAAATTGTATAAAACATTAGCCCAGGTTGAAGGTGAACATATTTTTGTGCTACCTTTGATAATAGCTTGTTTTTCTTTTCTTCTTAGGTAAGGCAGGCAACCAATCAGATTGTGATGAACTGTGCTGATATTGACATTATTACAGCTTCATATGCACCAGAAGGAGATGAAGGTAAGACCTGATTTCCATTTTAATTTGGTATGTGGAGAGAGACAGAGACAGACTGATTCCGACTTTCAAATTGAGACTTCAGTGCTGGTTACTTTAAAATGAGCCAGGCATGGTGGTGGAAACCTGTAATCCTAAGGGTGGGAGGATGAGGCAAGAGAACTATATGTTTCTGGCCAACTTGGTCTACATGGTGAGACTCTTGTCTCAAACAATGCAAAGCATGTCTGTTAGTTGTTTATGGGAATTATCTACATGTATTCAGTGATAAGAGTCACAATTTGAATTCTACTTGAAACAACTTATGTTGTTATCCTGGGAGATCACATTTTTATACATGTAAATAGAGTATAATAAAAAGCACAACAAAGCTGATTTTTTGTTTTGTTTTGTTTTTGAGGCAGGGTTTCTTTGTGTAGTCCTGACTGTCTTGGATATTGCTCTATAACTAGGCTGGCCTCAAACTCAGATCCACCTGCTGCTGAGATTAAAAGCCTGTGCCCCCACCTCCCAGCATGTTTTTTTTTTTTTTAAATTAAGTACTTTGAACATGAAAGTTTCATTAAAGGAGCTTATTTTTATATGTATTTTTCTTAAAAGACCTCACCTCCTTGAACTGTAGGTTTAATTGAGATAGTTTTACTTATAACTGAAAAAAGTACTTGCTTCCTGGGGCCAAGTGTTAAGGTTAGAAGCTAGATACTGGTATTAGTCATGAGTATGTTAAAAAAAGAAGCATGGTGTATTTTGTGTGGGAACCCTATTAGCCACTTTAAAATGAGAACTATTGTAGATGTTGTAATTTCAAAAAGGTTGTAATAGGTTTGGGGTTCAGTTCTTATTCCCACATAAGAAGAATGGAGCCGAATTGATTTTTGTTTTTGTATCTTAACATTTCCTGTCAAAATATTTTGTCGGTTACTTGCAGAAAATCTCATTTGACATAGAATAAGTTTTGAAACTTTTAAAAATTCCTATTTTTTATTCTTCTTCTTTACATTATGCTGGAAAAGAAGCATATAGGTTTATTTTAAGGGTTTGCATTTGTGTCTTGACTTTTCTAAGATGTTTTGTTGGTAGGAAGATGAGATAGTAGTGGTTGTCCATACTGTTGCTGTAGTTAGCTTATGCTTAGTGGTTTAGTTTGTGAGGTTGAACTGCTGCGTTTTAAGTTTAGAAAAACAGATTCTTCAAATTGAGTGCCAACTTTTGAAAGATTGCCTAGTAAATGAAAGAATAATCAATTTCTTCACCTCTTTGGAAAAATGGAAACATTTGAGACGGTTAAATCAAGGCTAGCTTTTAGTTAGAGGACATTTAAGTCAGCTTGGGGTGTTAATAAGCCATCCAGTGTAGATAGGCAGATCTAGTAAAATAAATTTAGCCTGCTTAAGAAACAAGGCATAGGCTGGCCTTCCAAGACAGCCAGGGCTACACAGAGAAACCCTGTCTCTAAAAACCAAAAACAAACAAATGAACAAACAAACAAAAAAACCAAAGAACAAATACTTCCTTACCAAACTGCAGGAAAGGGCTTGGGTATTTAAAAGATTTCTAAGTATGTCCAACTGCATGGTGTTAAACTGGCAATGATGTGCGATTTGAGCAACCTCAGTTAGTGCTTTCATTGAGTCAGGAAAGCAGTTCACACTTAAGGAGATAGACTTTAGAGGGAGATTCAGATAAAACATTGCATTTTTTAGATACTTAAATATTTTTCACTGGGCTTTGGTGGCACATGCCTTTAATCCCAGCACTTGGGAGGCAAAGGCAGTTGGATCTCTTGAGTTTGGGGCTAGCTTGGTCTGTAGAGTGAGTTCAGCTACACAGAGAGACCCTGTCTTGAAAAGCAAAAGAAAACAACAAAATTTTCCTTCAGAACTAGCTAAGGCACATTTCCCAATCCTTTTCTCCTATAGCATCAGGAGAAACCTAGAGTCATGGGAAGCTGGTTTGATATTAGAATGTAATTTGCAAAATGGTAATTTTATTGATTTGATATTTTAATGTTTGTGTAAGCAGGGATTTGACCTTTACACACACACACACACACACACACACACACACACACACACACACACACACAATGTAATTTTGCCCTGGGATTTAGTTAGTATTTTATGGTTTTTACCTTAAAGATGAGTATGATGTGTCTGTCCTCCCGTCCTCCCTCTCTCCCTCTCTCCCTCCCTCTGTCCCTATCTCCCTCCCTCTCTCCCTTCTTCCTTTCCAGAAGAGAGCACCAGATTTCTTTATAGATGGTTGTGAGCCACCATGTGGGTGCTGGGAATTGAACTCAGGACCTGTGGAAGAGCAGCCATCTCTCCAGCCTGGCATGTTGCTTCTTTAGAAACTGTTAGTTTCTAAACAGGGAACATTGTAACCTAATGAATCATGTCAAGTACCCATTAATACCTACGATTACCTTATGCAAGATTGATTCAGCCAGGCATGGTAGCGGTAGGTATAGGCAGGTGATCTCTGTGAGTTCTAGGTAAGCCAGGGATACACAGTGAGACTCCCCCCCCAAAGAAAAATTGATTCCAATATCAGGAGCCACTAAATTTTGATGGTTTAGGGTAAAACGAATCAGAAAAGTATTTGAAGCCAAGAAATTGCTGCGGTATAAGTTTTTAATGGGTGGAGAAGCCATCTTGTGATATACATTAATCCTGAGAGACCGTTAGACTCTAAGGCACTGTCTTTTAGGCATGGTTTATTTTAAAAAACTATTTGAGATCTTACTTTATAATATATATATTTTTTTAAATGAGAAACTAGTAAGCGAAAACGGCTGAAAACTCTTTTTTTTGCTGTTCTGCACTTCAAGGGTTGGTGAAATCACTAGCACTTAAGCCAGTGCAAGGAATGCACCTCCCTACACAGTGCAGGGATTAGTATTGCCATCAGCTTCTGCAAGAGAAATACGAAACTCTTGAGTGCCTGAACTCAGGTCCTGACAGGTAAAGAGTCTTTTAACTTATCATTAATAGACAGCTTGAGTAAAGCCACATAGAAAATGATCATTAGAAAATTTTGTGCCAGGTTTTCCGTTAGTGTATCATATCAGATGTCTGCTTTCAGCATTAGTGTGTGAGAAAGGACCTCCCCTGGTGAAGCACCTCCATATAGAGCTCCAGTACATAATTCCGTTTTTACCAGCTTCACTTTGGCTTATATAAGGGCCTAAATTACATTGTTCCTGAAGTATAGTTGTATATTTGAATATATACTTATGGAAGTGTGGATGTGTTTACTGTAACAAAAGAATATTATCAAATACATCATCAGAACAAATTGTTAACTTGTCAAAAAGTAATGGTTCTTCACACTTGATTATAAGCCCTTGTCTAACTTCTAGCAATGTATATTCTCTCATAGAATTATGTATAGATAAATAACATTAGCCACCATCTCTTTGAAATGGGCTTATTTAATGTCATTATTCTGAAAATTCATGTGACCCTTAAAATGGGAAGCCTGAAAATGAAAGCAAAATATCTCTAAGACATATGTATTAATATGATAGAGAATTTCAGGGAGACATTTTCAATGGAAAGGAATTTGACTGTGATTTCAATTTTAAGACAGAGATGTAGGTTAGGGGTTTCAGTCAGAGTTACTGTGTAGCCAGCCAAATAAGAAAATGACTGAATTGGGCTGGGATTAGGAAAATTTGATGGAACAGAAACTAGACTAAAAAGAATGCCTGTCTCCTAAAAGCATTCAAGGTTTGTAGATACAGCTCAGTGGTACGGTGATGGCCTAGCAGTCGTGAGGCTCCAGGTAATTGATTCCCAGCCCAGCAAAATAATTAAGTCAAACAATTAAAAATAAATCTATTCAAATTAAAATAACAACACCATCACAACACTTCTGGAAGCTACATATGGTGACACTTCCTCTCCGGCACTTAGGACAGTGAGGTATGAGGACCACAAGTTTGAGGCCAGCCTGGACTACATGGTTGAGACCTAACTCAAGCAAATAAAAAATCAAGAGAGTCCTCTATTCAATCAAACAAAACATTTCTTTAATTTTTTAAAAAGGGTTATTCATTTATCTATCGTTGTTAAAACTGGATTCTAGGGACTGGAGAGATGGCTCAGAGGTTAAGAGCACTGGCTGCTCTTCCAGAGGTCCTGAGTTCAATTCCCAGCAACCACATGGTGACTCACAACCATCTGTAATGAGATCTGGTGCCCTCTTCTGGCCTGCAGGCATACATGGAGGCAGAGTGCTGCATACATAATAAATAAATAAATACAAATCTTAAAAAAAAAACACACACACAACTGGATTCTAGGGCCTCATGAATGATAGACAAGTTCTCTAGCCCCAAAGAAAATATTTCTAAAGGCCACATTGAACTTTGGTTAAAATTGGAACTTCTGAAAAAGTCCTGGGAACTTATTTCAAGGAACTGGTAATTCTGCATCTTCTTTATCACTTGGATGTCAATACAAGATGTGAGCATAGCCATCTAATTAAAGAAGGAGTTTTAAAAAAGTTGTTTTTTTATTCTATTAATTTATGATGCAGGTCTTTAGTTCAGGACTGCTTTCAACTCATTGTATATAATTCAGACTGGCCTTGAAGTTGAGATCCTCCTGCTTCAATTTGCCAAGTGCTGCGAATTGAAATCACACAATCTGAGGGTATATAGACTTTCAGTGAAAATTGACATAAACGATGTATATTATATTATAATGGAACATATTAATTAAGTTGTTAAATTTATGTGCCATTCTTGCCTTTGTGATACTATAGATACCAAGATTTCAAGGCTGGCAAGATGTTCAGTGGGTAAAGGCATCCACCACACCCCAGCCTTAGGACTTGAGTTAGATCTCCTGACTCACATGGTACAGACGTGTGTCTTGTGCACCCACCTGAAAATAATGTTAAAAAATAAAACATTTAGGACTAGTGTGTAATTAATTGGTAGAATAATTGTCTAGCATGTGTGAGGCCCTGAATTTTGTCCCTACTACTACAAGTAAGTCCTTTTGATAGACTTGAGACTGTTTTGTATGGAGAGGTTGGGTGCATGGTGGTGTACCACTGATAGAATCTTCATACATATTATACAGGCACACCACCTCTGAATTAGGTCTTACCCAGTTTATTTTCAGAGAGATTTTGTTTTGTTTGTTTCTAGATTCTTTTGCCTTTTTAAAAAAAAATTCTCACCAAAATCACACTGCTTTCATTACCATGATGGCTTAAAGATGGGTGATGTAGTCCCAACTTGATTCTTATCCAGTACTGTGTTGTCTTTAGGGTCTTTTGCTTTTCCATATGAAATTTTGAATTAATTTGTTACCTGTAAAGGAACTTGCTAGAATTTGTATGTTGTATCTGTATATGTCTGTATCTATAGGGGTGTATGTGTGTGGTCAACTTGAATGTTGTTCCTCAGGAGCTATCCTGCCCCCCCCAGGATTTTTCTGTGTAGTCCCAGCTATCTTGAAACTTGCTCTGTAGAGCTGATTGGCCTCTACCTCTCAGGTGCTAGAGTTAAAGGTCTGCAGCACCACCACCTGGCCTAAAATGTCTTTTAGGGTCAATATATTATCACTATCACTGTTGTCCATTTGTAAAATCTGTCCCACTGAACTCTTCAGAGAAGTTAAATATATGTTCTCTTCTATGATGATAGTGTCTTCTGGATATGGTACAGTCCCCTTTTAGGATTTGAACGATGAAACATTTTTTTTTCTTCTTATTTTTGTTGTTCGAGACAGGGTTTCTCTGTATGCCCCTGGCTGTCCTAGAACTTGCACTACATACCAGCCTAGCTGAACTCAGAGATCCGCCTGCCTCTGTCTTACCAGTACTGGGATTAAAGGCTTGTGCCACCAGCAGTTAGCAAAATGCATTCTTGTTGCCTATTACATGGACCAGGAATTAAACCTTTAAGTTTGTAGTAGGTAGTTTTTATACAAAAATCTTTTGCCTGCATATCCATTGTATCTTGTCATATTTTTCTAGCTTTTAAAAATTTTCTAAAATTAATCTGGACAATGGTGGCACATGCCCATAATCCTAGTACTCTGGAGGCAGAGGCAGGCAGATTTCCATAGGTTTGAAGCCAGCCTCGTCTACAGAGATAGTTCTAGGATAGCCAAGGCTACAAAAAGAAACCCTATCTCAAAAAAAAAATTCTGAAATTAGAATGCATTGCACAATTAATGACATGCTATAGTGAAATTCTTTTGTTTTAGTGGTATGTAAAAGAAAGATTACATGACATTACACATGTTGGTGTTGTATTTTTTACTTTTTTTGAGATAGATTCTTGTTATATACTCTAGGTTGGTCTAGAACTTGCTCTATAGCCCTGACTTGTCTTAGGCTTGACCCTTCCCACATCAACTGCCTTGCTGAGTTGCAGGTTTGCACCACACTCCAGGTAAATTGCTTGCATCTAGATTAGATTAAATTTGATAAATTTGCATACATATAGTTTTCTTTTCTTTCTTTCTTCCTTTCTTTTTTTTTTTTTTTTTTTTTTTTTTTTTGGTTTTTCGAGACAGGGTTTCTCTATTGTTTTGGAGCCTGTCCTGGAACTTGCTCTGTAGACCAGTCTGGTCTCGAACTCACAGAGATCCATCTGCCTCTGCCTCCCAAGTGCTGGGATTAAAGGTGGGCACCACCACTGCCCGGCTTTTCTTTGACTTTAAAAGGAAGTTAATAAAGTATGGAAAGTTTTTTTCAAAGACCAAGCATTTAAAACATTGGGAAACATTTCTTCAAATGGTGATAATTTATTATTATCTATTTCTTAAGCTAGATTTCTTTTTTTTTTAAAAATCATTCATTTAACTTTATTTTATGTACATTGGTGTGAAGGTATCAGGTTCCCTGGAACTGGAGTTTCAGACAGTTGTGAGCTGCCATGTGGATGCTGGGAATTGAACCCAGGTCCTGTGGAAGAGCAGCCAGTGCTCTTAATGGCTGAGCCATCTCTCCAGCTCAAACTAGATTTCTTAAAAATATTTTTAGTGGGCTAATAAGATGGCAATGCACTTGTCATGGGAGCCTGGTGACTTGAGTTCCACAGAACTTAGTAAAAGTAAAAGAGTTAATTCCACAAATTTATCTTGTGATCTCCACATGTGTTCCTGAGCATGTGTGCCCCCGCATCATGCTCACCTCCATTAATAGTAATCACTATTTTGTTTGTTTTTTCCTGTAATAGTCCTGGCAGTCCTGGAACTCACTTTATAGGCCAGGCTGGCCTTGAACTCACAGAGATCCTCTTGCTTCTGCCTCCCAAGTGCTGAAATTAAAGGCATGTGCCACCACTGCCCAGCAATAATAATTTTATAAATCATTGTTAGCTGCTGGGTGTAGAGAGCTGAAGATAGCCTCAGAGTCCCTGAAACATGAGTTAAGAACAGTCATAAGCCACATTCAGTGCTGGGAACTGAATTCAGGTCTCTGCTAGAGCAACAAATGCTCTTAACTACTGAGCCATCTTTCCAAGTCCTGACAAGCCTGATGATCTGAATTGAATCTTCATAAAATTAAAAGGAAAGGACCAGCTACTGAAGGTTGTCCTTTGACCTTCATGTGCACTTGTGTGTATATAGGTGTCTGCCTTTAATCCCAGCACTTGGTAGGCAGAGGCAGGTGGATCTCTGTGAGTTTGAGGCCAGCCTGGTCAACAGAGTGAGTTCCAGGACAGCCAGGGCTGCATAGTGAGACCCTGTCTCGAAACAAACAAAAGAATATTTTTGTTCATGTGATGCTGATATTCCAACCCAGAGCCCCGTGAATGCTTTGTAATCACCCCTACCACTGAAGTATACTCCAGGCAAGAAAGGTACTAAGGTTAAACCTAGAGCCTTACATGTGTCAGACAAGTGTTCTGCCTGTGAACTATGTCTTCAATTTGAGAATATTTCTTAATATTTGGAGAACTAAATCTCATATAGCCTACCTAGGTTGGCCTCAAACTTGTTTGGTAATTGAAGGTGACCTTAAATTCCTGGTCCTTCCTCCTCTACCTCCCAGCTACTAGGGTTATAGGAATGTTAACAAGTCTGGCTTAGACATTTTATTTATTTCATTATTACTTTTTCGAGACAGAATTTTTTTTGTGAATAAGCCCTGGTTGTTCTGAAACTCACTTTGTAGACCAGACTGGCCTCCAATTCAGAGATTCTTTTGCCTCTGCCTCTCCAGTGTTGGGATTAAAGATGTACCCCACCACACCCAACTATATTACACATTTTCTCTTCCTTTCTCTCTCTCTTTCTCTCTCTCTTTCTCTCTTTCTTTCTTTCTTTCTTTCTTTCTTTCTTTCTTTCTTTCTTTCTTTTGTTCTGAGACATGGTTTCTGTGACTTTGGAGGCTGTTCTGGAACTAGCTCTTGTAGATCAGGCTGGTATCAAACTCATAGAGATCCGCCTGCCTCCCAAGTGCTTGGACTAAAGGCGTGTGCCACTGCTGCCGGGCTACACATTTAATTTTCAAACAATTAAGAAGTACTTAGGGCTGGAGAGATGACTCAGTTGTTAAGAGCACTGACTGCTCTTCCAAAGGTTCAGAATTCAGTTCCTAGTAACCCCCTAGTGGATCACAACCATCTGTAATGAGATCTGATGCCCTCCTCTGTCGTGCAGGCATGCATGCAATAGAGCACTCATATGCATGAATAAATAAATCTTAAAAAAAAAAAGAGAGGGCCCAGAGGTTAAGAGCACTGACTACTCTTCCAGAGGACCTGAGTTCAATTCCCAGCAACCAAATGGTGGCTTACAACCATCTGTAGTGAGATCTTGCGCCCTCTTCTGGCACGCACATATAAATGCAGGCGAATACTGTATATATAATAAATAAATACATCTTTAAAAAAAAGTACATAATGAAATAATTTTAGAAGTGTGGAAATAGTGTTGAATAATAACTGTGTCTGATCATCTGCTCCTGTTCCCATGTTTGTTTCTGTGGAGTTTAAGGTTAAACACAGGCACATGTGTGCAAAGTATGCTCTGTGCCACTTAGCCTTACTCTTCCACTTTAAAGATTGGTTTTTCCTGAGTGCTTTTAAACAAGGTCTTACTATGTAGCCTAGGCTAGCCTCCAACTCAGCTTCTTTTTCTTTAGCCTCTAGAGTACTGGGTATTTAGACATGTATCATGCCTAACCTTAAAAAAATAATTCCAATAAAGTTTAAGATAAGTTTGTAAGCCTGACATTGTGGCCTCATTTCTATAAGGAATCCTGACACTTGCTGTAGATGGAAGTTTCTGTCCTGCCCAGTCCCGTAACTGTTTAGTTCCAAATAAACACACAGAGGCTTATATTAATTATAAACTGTTTGGTTGATGGCTCAAGCTTCTTATTGGCTAGCTCTCTCTTAATTATTAATCCATTTCTATGAGTCTATGCATTTCTATATGGACTTGGCTTACCAGAGAATGCCTGGGTATCCTATCTTCCTGGTAGCTACATGGCATCTCCTTAACTCTGCCTACTACCTTTTCCTGTCTAGCTAAATCCTGTCTGTCTATTAACTGAAACAGCTTTATTCATCAACCGATAAGAGAAACATATTTACAGCATACAGAAGGACATCCCACATCATCTCTTCTGCCTAAATAAAAAGGAAGGTTTTAACTTTAACATAGTAAAATTACATATAACAAAAACAGTTATCTATATAGTTAACAATATTTAGTCCACTAACATTTGGCGAAATCTAAAGAAAATGTTCTATCACCTATCCTATCTTTGTGAGCTATTTGTAGATGGAAGTTTCTGTCCCATCCAGTCCCAAATAAACACGCTGAGGCTTATATTAGTTATAAACTGTTTGGCTGATAGCTTGGACTTTATATTGGCCAGCTCTCTCTTAATTATTAACCCTTTTCTATTAAACTATGTATTGCCACGAAGTTGTGACTTATCCATAATATTCAGCATATTATTCCTTTCGAGGATACATGGCATCTCTTTCTCTACCCAACTGTCTGTGTTCTTCTCCCAGCCTTCTCTTAGTCTGGTAGCCCTGCATGTACTTCTTGCCTGGCTACATCCTGTCTGTCCATTGACCAAAACAGCTTTATTCATCAACCAATTAGAGAAACATCCCCCATCATCTCCTCTTTTCTGTCTAAATAAAAAGGTTTTAACTGCAACATAGTAAAATTATAAATAACAAAACACGTGTCAAGGCTGGGCGTTGGTGGCTCATGCCTTTAATCCCAGCACTCGGGAGGCAGAGGCAGGCGGATCTCTGTGAGTTCTAGGCCAGCCTGGTCTACAGAGAGAGTTCCAGGACAGCCTCCAAAACAATACAGAGAAACCCTGCCTCGAAAAACCAAAAAAAAAAAAAAAAAAAAAAAAGGTGTCAAGCAAGAACTATAGTTAACAATATTTAGTCCATTAACATTTGGCAAAATAAAAAAATATTCTATCATCTATCCTATCTTTGTGAATCTAAAGTTTTATATATAACTTATCTTTTATCATAACTAAGGAAAACCATAACTCTCTGTCTTCAACTCCATCAAAGATCCCAGAAGGATAATATATAAACTCTGGAATTGACAGAGACATCTCACTGTCTAGACAGTTACCCAAAGTTCTTCTGCATCCCTCTTCAGCCTAAAGGCCCAGAATGTTTGGCAGACTTTTTGATGAAGGAATCTTGAAGTATCATTCTGTCCCTTGGCAAGTTCAGCAGTCACTTTTTTTTTTTTTTGGTGTTTTGAGACAGGGTTTCTCTGTGGCTTTGAAGGCTGTCCTGGAACTCGCTTGGTAGTCCAGGCTGGTCTCGAACTCACAGAGATCCGCCTGCCTCTGCCTCCTGAGTGCTGGGATTAAAGGCGTGTGCCACCAACACCCGGCCAGCAGTCACTTTTATTTGTAACCTACTTGTCCAGTTTAGACAGTGTGCTGTCAGGCAGTCCAGGCAAGAACAGTTTCTTGTCCAAATGGCTATTTCTACCATGTTGAAAGCAAGCTCCATAACAAGTTTCTTCGATGCCCATCTTTGTCTCAGATGTAATTGGTGTTGCCAGGAGCAGTTGTCTTCAGTGTCATGGAAAACCCTAATAAACCATTTTAAATGCCATATTCTATAGGTCTTTAAAAGATTTTGAAGAATACCTATCCATTTGAAATATAACTCTGTAAAACCTAACATAACTATAAGTTTTGACTACTATAAGTGACTATCTATAATCTGTATTTAATTGTACATTACATTTTTTTTTGTTGTTTTGTTTTTTGAGACAGGGTTTCTCTGTGGCTTTAGAGACTGCCTGGAACTAGCTCTTGTAGACCAGGCTGGTCTGAAACTCAGAGATCCGCCTGCCTCTGCCTACCAAGTGCTGGGACTGAAGGTATGCTCTGCCACCGCCCAGCTATACATTACATTTTTAAAAGAGCTGCATAAACACAATGCCTAAAGAGTAGAAATTTATGTATAACAAAATTGACCTTAAATTTGTATTAATAAACAAAAATCCATACCAATGCAAAGTATTCATTTCTATAACTTAGGTTGCTTGAGGCAGGATTGAGAGTTTGAAGCCAGTCTGAGCAACATAAACAGTATGATCATGTCTCAGAGAAATAACAAAACAGTAGCTGGGCGTTGGTGGCCTTTAATCCCAGCACTCAGGAGGCAGAGGCTGGCGGATCTCTGTGAGTTCAAGGCCAGCCTGATCTACACGTGAGTTTTAGAATAGCCAGGACTGTTACACGAGAAATCTTATCTTGAAAACCAAAAAGAGGGTGGGGGATGTTTGTGTATCACCTCCTGGCTTCCTTTGGGGAACCTGTTTCATATCTAATGCTAATACAATTGGCAAGAAAATCCAGGAAGGCCTGTCCAGATTCCTCTTGGCATCTCCATATAGCATTCTCTTCTGAAATGGTGGGGACAAAGAAGGCAAGAAAGATTAAGTTATACTCAATTAGCACCTATTTTGGGGATGGAGTTGTGAGCTAATGCCACCGAGTAAAACCCCAAATATTTATTATTATATCCTAACAGGTAACCATGAAACATACAGAATAAACTGATATTAAGGGCAAAATAAATCTGGAGAGGCATATAGAATGAGGATTATTTATTTTGTCTCATTTGGGTCTCCTGTAGCCAAGGTTGGCTTTGAATTCACTATGTCCTGGAATTATAAATACCACCGGGCCCCATGTTATGCAGTACTGGGGATAGAACCCAGGGCTTCATGCTTGTTAGATAAGCATCAGAGCTACATCCCCCAGCCCTGTGATGATGATTCTTTTTTTGTTTGTTTTTATGTTTTTGGTTTTTTTCGAGACAGAGTTTCTCTGTGGCTTTGGAGACTGTCCTGGAACTAGCTCTTGTAGACCAGGCTGGTCTCGAACTCACAGAGATCTGCCTGCCTCTGCCTCCTGAGTGCTGGCATTAAAGGCGTGCACCACCAATGTCCGGCATGACGATTGTTCTTAAAAGTGATAGAACAGATCCTTTCTCTATGTAGCCTTGGAACCTGTCCTGGAACTCACTCTGTAGACCAGCATAGCCAGACCGAGCTGCAGGTTCAGGAAGACACCAGTGTTGCCCCTTCTGGTCTCCACATACACACGCACATGCCACACACAGAGAGAAAAGAATAATTGTTTTGTTGTCTATCTGATCATTTGTGGTAGTGTCTCACTATCATTTTAGGCTGTCCTCAGATTCATCATGGCCCTCCTACCTTAGCCTCCCAAGTGCTGAGGTTGCTAGTGTGTACAATCACACATGGCAGAATTTTGCATTTTTAGGCATTGAAGTGATAATTGTCTTTCCTTGTATTCTATGGAATCACTTTACAGTATGTTTTTAGTTTTGTTCAAGAAGCGAACAACCCTCTATATTCCAATTTTTTGGTATTTGTTTAAATTCAGAAACGATTTTAGGATTACATAAAGTATTTTAGAAATAATTACAAGAAGGCAGCTGAGATTTAGTCTAGCCATGCAGTTTTCATCATAACCTTAACTTCATTTCCTTCAATGCTTATTTAGGGGGTCAATGAAAGGTCTTTCAAAGTCTGAATTTAACTGCTTTGTAAAGGTTTTAGTTTTAGCCAGGCAGAGACCAGGCAGATCTCTGTGAGTTTGAGGCCAACATGATTTACAAAGTAAGTTCTAGAGCAGCCAGAGCTGTTACATAAAGAAATCCTGTCTCCAAAAAAAAAAAAAAAATTAGTTTTACAGCACATATATGAACCTTGTGATAATATAAAAAAATTTGAAATCCTGCTAGTTAGTTTAAACTCTCTACGGGGCTGTGAACATGGTAGTCCATTCCTGTAATCCCATCATTTGGGATGAGGAGCTGAGAGGATGACTGCAGTTTTCAGACCAACCTGAACTATAGTGCAAGATGCTGCCTCATAAAGCCAAACATTTTAAAATTGAATCAAGTGCGTAGATTTTAACAGCTTTTAATTTGTTCACAAACCCTGTATGGCCATCAGCAGACTCGATCAATATCTTCCAGCTCCAAGAAAAAAGTACTCATTGCTGATCTCCCTTCAATCTGCCACTCATTTACTTTATTTTATTTTTTAAAGATAGTTGTCTCATGTAGCTCAGGCTGGATTCAAACTTGTAATGTACCTAAGACTGACCTAGAGCTTCTGACTCTTCTGCATCTACCTTCTAAGGGCAAGAACTGTAAGCTTGCACTGTCAACCCCAGGTGTCTAGGCTTTTTGTTTGTTTTCAGTGGTGCTTGGAATTAAACCCAGGGCCTTGCACACATAAGGCATATTCTGCTATTGAGCCACACCTTCAGCCTCTTATCTACCTTCTGTTTTTGTAGATTTGCCTATTCTAGACATTTCATATGGATTTCTTTTATATTGGTCTTGTTTAACTTGGTTTATGTTCAGTTTCAAGTTCATAGGGACTGGGGATGTTGCTTGGTGGTAGAGTGCTTAAAAAAAGACAAACAATGGGGTAGGCTCATTGAGTAACGTGCCTTGTGAGACTTGAGTTCGGATCTCAGCACCCATGTAGGGATGGGCAGAGACAGGTGGATCTCTGAAAGCCAGTTTCACCAAATCAGTAAACTCCAAGGTCAGAGACCCTTCCTCAAACATGCCTTTAATCCCAGCACTAGGGAGTCAGGAGCAGGCAGATCTCAGAATTTGAGGTAGGCCTGGTCTGTATAGTGAGTTCCAGGACAGCTAATGCTACATAGTATAACCCTGTCTAGGAAAAACAAAAACCACACCAAAACACCTGGAAGATTAAGGTGGAGTTGTTCAAAAAGACACTCAATTGATCTCTCTCTCTCTCTCTCTCTCTCTCTCTCTCTCTCTCTCTCTCTCTCTCTCTCTCTCTCTCTCTCTCTGTCTCTCTCTGTCTCTCTCTGTCTCTCTCTGTCTCTGTCTCTCTCTCTCTCTCTCTCTCTCTCTCACACACACACACACACACACACACACGTACTCACAGAAAAAGAATAAGAAGACAAAACAAACAAACAAAAAAGCAACTTAGAGGACCACTAGTTGAGCTTGCTCTCCCATGCCTTTGAGTTCAGCTTTTGAGATACTGAGGCATGAGGATCAGGAGTTTAAGGTCGTCTTTAGTCACATAGTAAGCTCAAGTTCAGTCTGGACTGCATGAGACTCTTTCAAAGTTGATCCACATTACGGCACTCCTTTCTTTTCCTTTCCTCCTCCCCGTTCTTTGTTTTCAGCATGCATTTATTTGGTTGGGCAGGTGGCATGTACCCCATAATGTATGTGTGGGGGTCAGAGACAACTTTCAGAAATTGGTTCTCTCTTACCATGTGGGTTTCAGGGATCCAACTCACATTGTCAGGTATGGTAGCAAGCACCTTTACCTATTTACCTACTAAGCCATCTTGTGGTACAGCACCAAATTTCTTTTTGTTGTTGAATAACATCATTGTTATTCACATTTTATCAATTCATTAGTTGATGGACATTCAGTGACAGAAGCCCCACACTGGAACTATTAATGATAGTACTATTGTGAACCTTTGTATACTTTTAACATATACAAGTCTTTATGTAGTTCTTCAGAGAGAGGTATAGAGAGATAGAGAAAACACAGATGGGAATGGGTTTGTCCCACCATAAGGTAACTGTATATTTAACCTTCTGACAAAGTACCAAACTGCTTACTAGGTTTCTACCATTTTATAATCTATCAGAAGTATATGTGAGCTTCAGTTTCTCCACAGCCTCTCCTAGATGTGTCTATAATTTTAAGTATAGCTATCATAGTGGGTTTGAAATGGTATGTTTTTGTGGTTTTGATACTGAATATTTTTTCACATGTTTATTAAGACCATATCTTTACCCATTATTTTCATTTGGGGTGTACTTGGGATGTGTTGGTTGGAACTGGTTTATGGATTCTTAGTGTGTCAAGTAAGCTTCCTTACATGGCATTAAAGTAAGCAGGTTTTTTTTTTTCCTCCTGGTTAGTGGAGAGTAAATAACTCAAGTCTTAATTTATCTGTACATGTTATTTTATTTATTTGTATAAAATCCAAGAGCAAACAATCCAGAAAAGGATGTGATTTCGATCTGAGTTTGCATTATTCTCTATGTTGCAGGGAATGGGTGGGGTGCAAGACTCTCATGATACCTTTAACAATGAATTCTTGGCAGTGTACTAGGGTCTAAAGATTCATAAGAGAAAGTAATACCACAGTCTTATCAGAATTAGAATGAAGCATTTCCATAAGTCTGGCAAGACTATCACAGCTCTGGAAGCTGAGGCAAGAGAACTGCTAGTTGAAGGACAACTTTAGGCTATGTATAGCCAGACCCTATTGATGCATTTATATAATTACTCTTTACCAATAAAAACTCGGGTAAGTCAGATGTTGGGGTAAGAGCCTGAATGGTCAGAGAAGTGTCAGAGAAGTGTCTAGTGGTTTTTAATTCCTCCATCCAAAAGGGCCAAGGTCCTCTCTCAGTACTGCCCTACTCCTTCCTGTGTCTATCTGTCTTCAGTCCTCCAAAACTTCTATGGTTAATTTTGGTCAGCTAGTAGCTAGCTCTGCCCTCTGATTCAAAGCAAAATTTGTTGTCAGTATCAGGTGTGTCAGAATACAATCAAACTATCATACAACATCCTATCACAAAATTAGCACAGTATAAATGAATAGAAATGAAATGAAAACTTTATCATTTGTAGTAACCCTATTTTCCTACATCACCAAAGAATGCAAATTTATATAGAAATTTAATTATTTTTAAACTTCAAGTGTGTGCACGAGTGTCTGTATGAGTTCATTACATACATGTATAGGTCAGAGGCTAGTTTTGTGGTGTTGGTACTCTCCTACTTTTTTACATGATAAATTATAGATACCAGACACTTGTCAGCAAGTGCCTTTACCCATTGAACCACATATAATTCTTTTTAAGGAGCATGTTTTACTGATTATTGAAACTTAATTTACTAAATTGAGAATTTTGCCTAGTATGATAGCACACTGCTTTAATCTCAGCACAGGATCTCTGAATGCCAGAACTATATAGTAAGACCAAAAAACAAACAAACAAACAAACAAACAAACAAAAAGGAAGGATAAAGTGGGAGGGATTGCTATGAGGTCAAGATCAACCTGGGCTACATAATACCAGGACAGACCTGTCTGTCTCACAAAACAAGAATGTTTTATTCATTTCAGTAGAAATTTTGTTAAAGGTGTTACCCGCAAAGTCTAGATTTGTTGTTTTCAGTGTACTCAGATTTGTGAAGTAATTTTTTCTTCTTCTTCTTTACAGAAATCCACGCAACAGGATTTAACTATCAGAATGAGGATGAGAAAGTCACCCTGTCCTTTCCTAGTACTCTCCAGACAGGTGAGAGACTGTCTCTGTGAAATCTATAGAAACCATGCATGGTAGCTTCCCAGGGAACGTGTGCCAGCTCTTCCCTGAGTATTGCTCACAAAGTGTTTAGAACTTTCCCTCCCTGTAAAAATTCTGGGTTATGAAAATAAAAGTTTCAAATTTCTATCTATTTGTGTTTTACTTAAACAGAAAACTAAAGATCATTTACTATAGAATAAGATGTTTGATATTTAACTGTTTCTTTTTGTTTTTCAAGGTAGGGTTTCTGTTTGTAGCTCTCCCTGTCCTGGAACTCACTCTGTAGACCAGACTGACCTCCAACTCACAGAGATTGTCCTACCTCTGCCTCCCAAGCGTTGGGACTAAAAGCGTGTGCTGCAATGCCCAGCACAGTTTTGTTTCTTAAAAATAAATTTGCTTAGCTCTATCTGCTGCTGGTTGAAATCTCTGGGAAGAATGCTCCACATACAATTGGTGTACAATCAGAAAGAAATTTTACTAGTGAGGGCACGGAAGGGAAGATTTGTTGGTATGTTAGTTACTATATTTTGGCATAAAAGCACAAAGAAAGTAGATGACCATCAGAGCTTAATATAGAAGAAATTATATGAAAATCAATTTGGGAGCCAGGCTGTTATACAGAGACACTGGGATTATAAAGACATGTGCCACCACCGCCCTGATAAAAATAAATCTTAAATGAGAAAGATATGTGATGATAAAAATGTCTCTGTAATACCTGGTAGAGATAAACCCATGTAATTACTTTTGAAAACCAGCTTGTTAGTACCTGCAAAGAGCCCAAATGGATTCATGACATTTAACTCACATTTGACTCAGCAGTTCTGTTAGTATGAATATGTTCTAAGGAAAAGTTTATACCAAAAATGTATTATACCAAAAAGTGTAGGCATTTTTAAAAAGTAAGATATTATATGTGTTGGTGAGAATAATTAGAACTAACATTTGTTCAGCACTGAGTTAACAAGTTCATTATGGCATATTAGTATAAGTGAAATATATTTAACAGTAAAAGTTTGTTAATTAGCCTAGCATTAGTGGCGCACACCTTTAATCCCAGCACTCAGGAGGCAGAGACAGATGGATCTCTGAGTTTGAGGCCAGCTTGGTCTACAGAGTTCCAGGACATGCTCCAAACCCTGTCTCAACCCCCCCCCCCCCCAGTTTGTTGATTCTTATTACTATAATAAAGTGTTTATTATAATACAAACTTTAAAACTCTGAAGTATATATTCATGTTGATGCATCCTATCTCTAAAGTAGTACCAATAGAATGATGCTCAGCTGGAGATAGTAGCTCACACCAGTAATCTCAGCACTTGGGAGATAGAAACAGAATCAGGAGGCACATGGACTAGGCCAAACCCCATCTTAGTACTTCCTCTCTGTTTTCTCTGCAGATGTCTGGATTATGTCTAAATATTTACACAGCTGTTGTTTTTATCCTTGTTTGTACCTATTGTCTGGTTTCTAAAAAAATTATTAAAAATTGGCGTGTGTCTAATGTATGTATATGTGCATACACATAGTATGGCTTTTGGAAGTCATACTATGATGAATTAAATGTTTTTTTGTTTTTTGTTTTTTGTTTTTTTTTTTGGTTTTTCCAGACAGGGTTTCTCTGTGGCTTTGGAGGCTGTCCTGGAACTAGCTCTTGTAGACCAGGCTGGCCTCGAACTCACAGAGATCCGCCTGCCTCTGCCTCCCAAGTGCTGGGATTAAAGGCGTGCGCCACCAACGCCCGGCAAATTAAATGTTTTTTAAATGTGTTTATTTTTATGTGTATGGGTGTTTTGCCTAAACATATTTGTGTATGTCTGCATGCATGCATGCATGTGTATCACATGTATGCAGAACCCACAGTAGCCAGAAGTGGATGTTGGATCCCCTGGGACTGGAGTCAAAGAAGTTTGTGAGCCAACATGTGGGTGCTGGGAATTGAACCCTGATCTTCTGGAAGAGCAGTTAGTCATTTTAACTTTGAGTCATCTTTACAGCTCCTCCTCCTCTTAAGTAAAAGTTTCAGAAAATATAATTTAATATGTTCCAAAAAATAGAGGAAAAAAACAACAAAGAAATGCACCAGGCAGTGGTGATGAACACTTTTAATCCCAGCACTCCGGAGGCAGAGGCAGGCGGATCTCTGTGAGTTCCAGACCAACCCAGTCTACAAGAGCTAGTTCCAGGACAGTCTCCAAAGCCACGGAGAAAAGAAACCCTGCCTCGAAACAACCCCCACTCTCCCACCCCGGGAAAAAAAAATCTCTTTGAATTAAACACAGGCGCTTTCAGTCTACAAAAAAACACCTTTGGAGGCCGGGTGGTGGCTTATACCTTTAGTTCCCGCACTCAGGAGGCAGAAGCAAGAGGATCTCTTTCAGATAGAGACCAGCCTGGTCTACATGTGAGTTCTAGGACAGCCAGGGGGCTGGGGAAACAAACAAAAAAATCAGAGTTAAACTTTGGCTGCTGGGCACTTACAGAGACAAACTGGCCAGGACTTGTAGGGTATAGGTCAGCCTGGGGTTGCTGTATCAGTTTAGAATGTGAGCTGTTACTTGATAAAAATAAAATAATTTTAGTCTGGCACAGGGCATTACTCCCAGCACTCTGCAGGTAGACCTAGGAGGATCTATGAGTTTGAGATCATTATGCTCTACAGAGCTGCAGGACAGCCAGGACCACGTAGAGAGATCCTGTCTCAAAAAAACAAAACAAAACAAAACAAAAAGTAACTTTATATGTATGAATATTTTGCCTCCATATTTGTGCACTAAGTGTGTGCCTGATTCTAGTGGAAGCCAGAAGAGATGGTCGGATCTCCTAGAACTGGATATACAAATGGTTGTGTGCCATGTGAGAGCTGGAGATCAAACCTGGGTCACCTGGAAGAGGAACCAGTGCTCTTAACCGCTAAACTATCATGCCAGCCCTCCCACTGAAAAAAGTACATATGATTAAGGGACTGTTCCCTCCCTCTCTCCCTCCCTCCCTCCCATTATGCTTTTTTGAGGCAGGGTTTCTCTGTGTCACAACTCTTGACTGTTCTGGACACCACCGTATATTCTATGTTTATCCTGTGAGAATATTAGAAATCAATAACAAAGTTGGGCAAAATGGCACATGCCTTTAATCCCAGCTTTTGGGGTACAGAGTCAGGCAGATCTGTGAGTTTCAGGTGATGGTCTACATAGTTAGTCACTGGACAGCCAGAACTATATAAGAGAAATCCTGTTTCAAAAAAAAAAAGGCAAGCCGGGCGGTGGTGGCGCACGCCTTTAATCCCAGCACTCGGGAGGCAGAGGCAGGCAGATCTCTGTGAGTTCGAGGCCGGGCTGGACTGACAGCCTCCAAAACAATACAGAGAAACCCTGTCTCGTAAAAACAAAAACAAAAACAAAAAAAAAGGCAAAAAATTTCCTTATATTGAATAATTGAGTCAAACTTGTTAGGAAAGTTAAATTCACACAGCATTTGGTTAGTGTGTGCAAAGCCAAATGCAGTTCTCAGTACTGCAAAAATATAAAAAGTGAAGAAGAAAATTAAAAAATGCTAAACATCATGGCATGTATTTGTAGTCCTGGCTATTTAAGAAGCTGAAATGAGAGCATCATGAGAAAACTAGTAAGACTCCATCGAAAATAATAAACAGAGAAACAAGAAGATTAGAAATGATTTAGAACTGAATAAGAAAATTGCTACATATCAAAACATAACGAATATAAGTAAAGTGCTGTACAAGCAGGATATATATATATATATATATAGTTAAAAAGAAAGACCAAGTTAATCAGCTAGACATCAAGCTCCAGTGACCAAAAACAGATAACTACGAGAAAGTCTACTGTCATGTTCAAGGACTTGAATTCAATTTCCATGTGAGAAAATACAGGTTTGCTACTTACGAGAAGCCTGACAACCTGAGTTTGATCTCCAGGACTCACATAAAAAGCCAGGTGAGGCTAGGTGAGGAGGTGGAGACAGGAGGATCACTTGCTAGCCAGCTATTCTTTAGTGACATGGCCATGCGCACCCACCCAGCCTAGGCATCATACTTCAGTTCAAAAAAAAAAAAAATAGAGCAAGCAAAAGCCCGTCTCTGCTATATTAGGCTTTTTAGTTTGCTTCTTTGTTCACAGTACCAGAGATTAAACCCAGAGCCTCATACCCAGGCATTCCACCTCTAATCTGTGTCACCTGAACCACTCTCTCTGTCTTTGTTTTGTTTTAGTTTTTTTTTGTTGTTGTTGTTGTTTTGTTTTCTAGAAAGGGTTTCTCTGTGTAATCATGGCTGTCCTGGAACTTGCTCTATAAGCCAGGCTGGCCTCAAATTCACAGAGATCCACCTGCCTCTAGCTCCTGAGTACTGGGATTAAAGGTGTGTGCCACCACCACTGGCTCTTTTCAAAATTTTGTCAGATTATAGAACTGGTCTTGGATGATGATTGAGTAAATATTGAACATAGTCTTATGATTTTTAGTTTTTAGTAGGCTTTGTGTTTTGTCCCTTTAAACTTAACAACTGTAGCAGTTATCACATAGCTGAGTAAAACATCTCTGACTGGGGCATCATTCTATAATATTGGTTAATAACCCATAATCAAGGTCTAAAAGCTTGAGAACAGTTTTCAGAGTACTGTAAAGTGGTATCAATATGGAGAAACATAGTTGTTCTTAGTGTTTTCCCTTTTACATATATTGGTCTTTAGTTTTATAGCATTTAATAAACTTACTAAATTTCTTATTAAAATACTTCACGATATATAAATTTTATAATTATAACTCAAACTTTCAACATTTGCGTTTTTGATGGATATTGTGATTATTTTAGTCGTTTAATTTTAATCATTTTATGTTTTTTGTTTTTTATATTTTGAGACACGGTGTCACTTTGTAGTTCTGGCTGACCTGGAGCTCTCTCAGCTTTGTAGACCAGGCTGATCTCAAACTCACAGAGAGATCTGCCCAAATGCTGAGATTAACAGTGTGGGCCACTAAGCTGGCTTTATGTTTTTAAAGGTTTAATATCCAAACATAAGTAGGTTGGATATTGAAATTAAGTATCTAATTTGAGGAAACAAGTAGTTACATGTGAATAGGTGTAAAAAAGACCAGGCGGCAGTTGGTTCATAATGGTATTTGATAAATGAGATTTGTCAAAAGCCCTTTTTTTTTCTACTCACAGTAAAATTTTATGTTAATGGTAATAACTTTGTGATTAGTATTGTATAATGTGAAACTAATTTATTAATGATTTAAAAAACATTTAACTTGTGTTTTGTTTGAATTTCAGGTAATTATCCTTTCCAATACTTTGTATTTTGTTTAGTAAGCCACTCTTTGGAAGTGGTCACTGTCAGTATCTTGTTATGGTTTGATGGCCTTGGAGATTTAAAACCAAGTAAAAGTGTAAGCAGCCTTTCTTATTTAGTTCTGAGTTTTAAACCCACTTTTGTTCCAAATAGGAAAACTGAAAGTAGATTTACTGTGAATATGAGTTATATTAGAAAGCATCTTGACAGTGAAAGCAGACTGCCAACTTCATCTGTGGAACTGTAACATAAAATCAGTCAGTTCCCATTAAGGGTAATGAGATTTAGAACAATCTATTATATTTTCTTTGTAAAATATAATAATGTTAATACATATTAAATTCCTATAGAGAATAAAACAATTTTCTTACATTTTTACACTAGCTATAACTTCTTTTTTGTTTTAAGGTTTATTTACTTTGTGTATGAGTGTTCTATCTGCATGTACACCTGCATGCCAGAAAAGGGCATCAGATCACACTATATATTGTTGTGAGCCACCATGTGGTTGCTGGGAATTGAACTCAGGACCTCCGAAGAGCAGCCAGCTCTTATCTTCTGAACCATCTTTCCAGCCCTAGTAGTTAATTCTTAATAGCATCATTAATAAGACTCTTAGGAGTCTTATAACTGTGATAGTATTTATTATCCTAGTAATCTGCTATTCTCATTAAAGAAAAAAATATTCACTGGAGTTTGGGATATAGCTTAGTGGCAGAGAACCATCTTAGCATTATTCCTGATGTCCTGGGTTCATGCTAGTACTACACACCAAAAAATATTCATTGTCCATTAAGATGTCATAGATCAAATGTCTAATTTTAAAACTATACCTATCACAGATAGATGTCTCTCCAGTTGAGCTTCAGTTAAGCTGTTAGTGTTGTTTTCCAGGACGATTATTTTAAGAGTGTGACACTAGTTAATGCTTACTCTTTGCTATTGTAGTCTGAAATTCTGTCTTAAATAACTATCAGAATCACTTAGTGACACGTAAGAAAATGAGTTTAGCCACATGGCAGACACACTTGTTGTAGAGGCAGTGCCTTTTGTCCTTTGCCAGTTGTGTAGACTTCCAAAGAACAAATTCAGTTTTAGGCATGGATTTTGATTTTGTAAGAGCATACAAAAATATATGTCAAAGGAGAAAAAAATCAGTTACATTTAATCAGTATCAGACATTTCAAAATGACAATTTGAAATATTAGGATATAAAGTCTGGCATGATTGGCTAATCATTTTCCTCATATCTTTAATTTGTTAGCCTCACATTCTCCTGATCTTATTATAAGTAGGCATGTGGAAAAGATCAGGTCCAAAGTCAACATTTTTTCAAAATTCTTTGTGTGTGTGTGTGTGTGATTTGTGAAGTGTAGAATGGGACTGTTGTTTTACCATGCATCTGAATTTAGCAGGTGAATATTAGATTTAATTATCTTTATTCTATTGTTAAAAACAGTATATAAAAGCAAAATTCGAATGTATAGGCAAAAACTCATTTTGCTCTTAAAACAATATGGATATGTATTTAGGTTGCATTTTTGCTTCAATTTAGTAGTTTCTTTAGTATTAGTGCTCAGATGATTGAGTTGATTCTGAGAGGTTTTTTTTGCCCTTTCATTGATCAAATAATTATTCTTTACTATATTTCCTTACAAGAATATGCAATCAGTGTTCTATCTGGATCAAACAAATGCTGTCTTTAATGGTAGAATAATTGGCTGCATTTACTTTGTGTGCATGAAGTTATCAAAAAGGACTAATCACATGGTATAATTGGCAGAGAGTATGTTTTGGGTAAAAACATCCTTGCTGCTTACTTACTATATGACCTTTGCAAAGCTACTTTAAATTTTCAGCCCTCATTTCCTCTCCTAAAAGAGGGGAACACTACCTCCCAACTTTATAAAGCTGGAGGTCTCATGCATAAAAACATGTGTCAGACATTTAATAATGAGTGTTGTCTTTCTTATTCTTGTTTCATATATTGTGGGCATTTGAGACTTACTGAAGATGTTTTCTAGACAGACTTTAAGGATTAGTTTACCATTTATGCCAATCACTAGAGTATTCTCTTCAGTGCCAAAAGGAGTATTTGAGAAAGGAAATGCTTTGAACATTGTAATATCCAGTTGAATATAGTGTCTTGGGTATATTTCTGATACTTGATATTTATTAACATCTCCATAAAAAGATCTCTATTCATCTTCAATCACAGGTACAGGAACTTTAAAGATAGATTTTGTTGGAGAGCTGAATGACAAAATGAAAGGTTTCTATAGAAGTAAATATACCACCCCTGCTGGAGAGGTACGCTATGCTGCTGTCACACAGTTTGAGGTATGTGTTGCTCTTTACTAATGTAATTCTTTTTGGTTTCTAGTTTCTACTTTTTAAATTGTTTTTGGTTTTTGAGACAGGGTCTCACTATGTAGTTCTATCTGTCCTGCAACTCACTTTGTATACCAGGCTGATCTTGAGCTCAGAGATCCTCCTGAGTCCTGGGATTAAAGGTGCACACATGCCCATCCACTAATGTAATTTTTTTCAGTTGTTGTTTTTCTTTTCTTTTTTCTCAAGGCAAGGTCTCTCTGTGTAGCACTGGCTGGCCTGGAACTCCCTGCCTCTGCTGGGGATTAAAGGAGTGCACCACTATGTCTGCCCTAGAATATGTATTTTATATTCAGGGTTATTTTTATCTATGTAAAGGAGATGACTAGGGCTGGGGAGATAATTCAATGCTGGTACTCACATTGGACAACTAAGCAACTCCAGCTCCAGGGTATCTGACATCCTTTGGCCTCTCTGAGGGTATCTGCTCTGCCCTGCAGGTATGAGCCCACACGAGAATAATTTTTTTAAATTTATTTAATGTACACAGTGTTCATCTGCATAGCAGAAGAGGGCACCAGATCTCATTACAGATGGTCCTGAGCCACCAAGTGGTTGCTGGGAATTGAACTTAGGACCTCTGGAAGGACAGCCAGTACTCTTAACTTCTGAGACATCTCTCTAGCCCCCAAGAATAAATCTTAAAAAAAGGAAACCTTTAAAAAAAAAAAAAAGGAGGGACTGGGCAGTGGTGGTGCATGCCTTTAATCCCAGCACTCAGGAGGCAGAAGCAGTAAGATCACTGTTTGAGACCAGCCTGATCTACATAGAGTTCCAGGACAGCTAGGACTTACACAGAGAAACCCTGTCTCAAAAAATCAAAAATAAAGGATATGTACACACACACACACACACACACACACACACACACACACACACACACACACACACACACACACACACACACACCTTCTTGACCGTCACATTATCCTTGGTCTTGATCTTGATGGATTTGGCATCCTTCCTCTGGCCTTGAGCAGAAAGTCCTTGATTTCCTCAATTTTTTAAGGCATGGTGATGGGCGATTGTCACTGGTGACTGTACCTGGCTGTAGATTGTCTAGGGTTTAACTTCATTTCCCACATACCCAAAAAACTCACACTTTGGGTTTTTTTTTCGGGGGAGGCGGGGGGGGGGACTTGCTCTGTAGACCATGCTGGCCTTGAACACAGAGATCCAATGCTTCTGCCTCCTGAATGCTGGGGTTAAAGGTGTGCGCCACAGCTCTTTGGTGTGTGTGGGGGTGGTGTTTAATGAAATTTTTCTTTGACAGTTTCATACTTGTATATAGTGTATTCCTCTCTCTTTTTATCTCCCTTCCACTCCAGGTCCCTCTCTTACACTCAATGCTTTTTGTTTTACTTTGTGACTCTGAGTGAGTGTGTGTGTGTGTGTTCAGGAACCCACAGAGGTCAGGTTGTGAGGCTCCCAACATAGGTGCTGGGAACATAATCAGGCCTTTTGCAAGGGCACTTCATGCTCTTAGCCTCTCCCATTTCTATAGCCCTGGCTTCTTTTAGCCAGGACTGTGTGTGTGGCCGTAGGGTTGGAAGTATCTATTGAAGTTTGGTGGGCATTCCATTTGGTACACAGCTGAAAGCAGGCACTGCCCCTCCCCAAGAATCCATCAGTTGCCAAAAGTTAGCATGGAAAGCAGACAGTTGTGTTTTTGTTTTTTAATTTAGTTGACTTTTTATATGTATGGGTGTTTTTCCTACTCATTTGTCTGTGCACCATGTGTATACAGTGCCTGTGAAGTCCAGAATAGGGTGTTGGAACCCCTGGGTCTGGAGTTACAAATGGTTGTGAGCAGCCCCAAAGAATTTTCAACTTAAAAAATATATGTATGTTTTTTCTGTGCTGTGGTACTGGTGTGGAAATCAGGTTATGACTTGGAGTTGATTTTTCCCTTCTATCTTGTGGGTCCTGGAATTGAGTTCAGGTTGTTAGACAGGAAGTACCCTTAAGCAGCTGAGCCATCTTGCAAGGCTTCCAAGTAAGGTTTTTTGTTGTTGTTATTGTGTAATTTAGGCCTGCTTTTCCTTACATTCTTCATGATCTTCCTGCCTTAGCTTGTCAAATGTTGGGTTTTCAAGCCTGGCTTACTTCTATTTTCTGATAGCACCCAATTTAAAGTGTTATGTCTCCTTAGCTCCACCTCAGATAACCCAAATAAAGATAGTTTAAATGTGTTATTTAATGGCTATTTTGGGAGGTTTAGGGGTGGAAAAGGTCTCATTTAGCCTTGGCTGGCCTGGAACTTGATCTGTAGACTATTGTGGTCTCAAACTCAGAGATCTACCTGCCTCTGCCTCATAAGTGCTGGGATTAAAGGTGTCCATTTATGCTTTGCTTTTTTTGTTTGTTTGTTTGTTTTTTCAGAGACAGAGTTTCTCTGTGGCTTTGGAGGCTGTCCTTGGAACTCGCTCTTGTAGACCAGGCTGGTCTCCAACTCACAGAGATTCGCCTGCCTATGTCTCCCGAGTGCTGGCATTAAAGGCGTGCGCCACCAACGCCCGGCCATGCTCTGCTTTTAAAGAGATTTATTTTTAGGTAGGTAGGTAGGAATGTGTGTGTGTGCTCAAGCGCGCACGCGCATGCACGGAGTTCAGATGTCCTAGGAGGCCAGAAGAAGGTATCAGATTTCCATGGAATTGGAGTTGGAGTTACAGGCAGTTAAGAGCCATCTGATGTGGGTGCTGGGAACCAAGCTTGGGTCTTCTTCAAGAGCAACAGGAGCTCTTCCACGGTACTGTCACTCCAACTCCTGTATTTTCTTTCTTGACATTCTTTCTTATTTGCCAATGTCTTAATTCACTGATAGAATTCTTAATTTAGTTTGAGAATGCAGTCTCCATAGCTCAATGGTAGAGTACTTTGCTAGTATATGTGAGGTGCTGGGTTCATTCCCCAACACTGGTGGAAAAAATGTCTGCTTCTTGTTCTGTGTGTTTTCATTATTTCTTTTCATAACGTCTGCCTTGCAAAACCACTGAATTGTATTTTGCTTTAAGCTTGTTCTTTTTTTTTTTTTTTTTTTTTTTTTTTTTTTGGTTTTACGAGACAGGGTTTCTCTGTATTGTTTTGGAGGCTGTCGGTCCAGCCCGGCCTCGAACTCACAGAGATCCGCCTGCCTCTGCCTCCCGAGTGCTTGGATTAAAGGCGTGCGCCATCACTATCCCGGCCCTTTTTTTTAATCTTTACATTTTTTATTTGTTTACTTATTTTTGAGATAGGCTCTCAATGTAGCCCAGGATGATTTCAATCTTACTATGGAGCTTAAAATATTCTAGAACTTCTGATGGTCCTGTCTCTGCCTCCTAAGTACTCCTGTTCTTAGTGTGCCTCCACCCTTGACTTGTTTTTTTTTTAAGACAGTCTCATGTAGCCCTAGCGGGCCGCAAAGTCACAATGCATCTGAGTCTAATCTTAAACTCCTTCCTAATCTACCTCCTGAGTGCTAGAATCGCAAGCATGTACTATCATGCCTGGCTATTTAGTGTTTATTTGTGTGTGTGTGTGTGTGTGTGTGTGTGTGTGTGTGTGTGAACAGGTTCACATATGTGAGCAGATGCATGTGTTCATGGAGGTCAAAGTTCAACCTCAGATATCATTCCTCAGGTGCTATCTATTTTTCTTTTTTTTAAGAGTTTAAATTAGAGCTGAGCATGATGGTACATTCCTTTAATCCCAGCATTTAGGAAATGGAAGAAGCAGGCAGATTCCCGAGTTCAGGACCAACTTGGTCTACGGAGCAGTTTCATGACAACCAGAGCTACACCGAGAAACTCTGAACCCTGTCTTGAAAAACAAACAGCAACTCATCCCCCCTTCCAAGAAAAAAACAAACCAAAAAGAGTTTCAATTAGACTTCACCAGCTGGCCAAGAAGCCCTGGGTGTCTCCTCATCCCTACTTCCCCAGCACTCGTGTAACAAAGACCACCTCAAGCACAGGTTCTGAGAATGGAGTACAATCCTGTTTGCTCAGTCCACACTTTCTGACTGACTCATCTCCCTAGACCCATGTTTAGTTTTTATAGAAAAGAATGAGGTCTCTAAGTAGGCCGGATAGTGACAGTTTTATGTAGTATATAAGAACGCCATTTAAAAATATGACGTGTTTTAAATTTGATAGAGCATCTGTTTTTATTCTTCTCATTCTGAAGAAAAGAGTACATCAAAGATTAGGAGTATTCTTATTCTTATTATTTATTATAATATCCAACATGTTTTTATTTCTGTATTAAATTTTACTTTAAAATAAAAGCCAGAGGCACTTTCTCTCATATTTTCCCTAATCTGAATCTTTACAGCATGGTATTAAACTAAACAGTCTGTGCTTTGTATTGTGTCTATACTATTGGTAATGTTATTTATTCATGTTAAATCTGAAATGTTAAAATATTTTAATAAAAGCAAAAATATAATTACAAATGATTCTCATTTTGTTGTGATTTATAAGAGAATAGATCTCAATTAATTGCTTGTGTGACAGTAGTAGCAGCATTGTATTCACTTTGTAGTCAGCACCTAGTTCATTTCCTGGCAGAGCAGAAAATAAATATTTGAAGGCTGAGCATAGAGATCAGTAGGGAGGGCTTGCCTATTATATCCAAGGCCCTGTGTTCTATTCTCAGTACTGAAGAAAAGAAAGAAAGAAATGAAGGAGTTGGAGAGATAGCTCAAGGCTTAAGAGCACAGACTGATCTTCAAGAGAACCCACCACATTCAATTCTTAACACCCACATGGCTACTCAAAACCATCTGTAATTCTAATTCCAGGGTATCTGACACCGTCTTTTGGAGTCTGAAGGTGCCAGGTATAAATGGTGCACAAACATGCATCCCTAAAATCACCTATATACATTAAAAACATTTATTTATTTATTTATTATTTTTGGTTTTTCGAGACAGGGTTTCTCTGTGGCTTTGGAGGCTGTCCTGGAACTAGCTCTTGTAGACCAGGCTGGTCTTGAAGTCAAAGAAATCCGCCTGCCTCTGCCTCCCAAATGTTAAATACAATTTTTACAAAAAAGGAAAGAAAGAAAGAAAAAATTATTGACTAAACTTGTGAAGGAATGATAGCAAAAGGGCAGTTGTTTCATGAAACAGCCTCTGAGGATAATTTAATGGGATTTATCTAAATTTGTGTTTTTTCCTTAAGGCTACTGATGCCCGGAGAGCTTTTCCTTGCTGGGATGAGCCTGCTATTAAAGCAACTTTTGATATCTCGCTGGTTGTTCCTAAAGACAGAGTTGCTTTATCAAACATGGTATGTATGTGCTAATCAACTCTTAATAGTCTTTGGTGTGTTTGCTTTGTTTATTAAATAGAATAATGTGAAATCACCTAGCATAATGCTTACTACATAAAAGAAGCGTTAATACACTATTAGTTTGCTTTAATTTGAGTAAGTCTTGTTTTCCTTAGTTGCTTTGTGATTGTTTTTCTCCTCAAGGAAGAACTTCTCTGTTAGAGCCACTGACAAGATTTTACTTTTTATTTTGTTTTTGAGTCGGGGTCCACTGTATTCAAGACTGTCCTGGTATTTATTTTGTAGCCCAAACTGGGTGTTAGGATTATGTCTATGAGCCACCATGCCCAGATTTCCCACTTTTCAAAATTGAAAGACGTAAGTAAGGCACACCTTATGTATTACTTGAAATAAGAGTATTGGCTTTCTCATTAAATGCTAGAAGTGATAGCTATACAAAAAAGCATATTTAGATTTTTGACTGATTGTATTTTTTTTTGTTTTGTTTTTTTCGAGACAGGGTTTCTCTATCGTTTTGGAGGCTGTCCTGGAACTCCCTCATGTAGACCAGGCTGGCCTCGAACTCACAGAGATCCACCTGCCTCTGCCTCCCAAGTGCTGGGATTAAAGGCGTGCGCCACCAACGCCCAGCTGATTGTTTTTTTTAAAATATGCTATCTTTACTATTATTGATAAGATAAGCTTTCATTTCTTAAACAGTATTGTCTAAGACCACCTTGTTTAAGATGCATAGTAACCAAGAGCTTGGACTCTGGCTGTAAAGAACTAGCATGGTGACTCATGCTTGTAATCCCAGCACTTGGGAGATTGAAACAGAAAGATTGCTGCAAGTTCAGGACCAACCTGGACAACATAGTGAGTTTCAGGCCAACTGGACTACATAGTAAGACCCTTTCCCAGAAGTCAAAAGTGAACAAACAAAACATCTAGTTTTTGCCTACTTACTGATGGAGAAAATTCCATAGAAAATACCATTTTCTAAGCTGGGCAGTGGTGGCACACACCTCTAGTCCCAGCACTTGGGAGGCAGAGGCAGCTGGTCTACAAGAGCTAGTTCCAGGACAGCCTCCAAAGCCACAGAGAAACCCTGTCTTGAACCCCCCCTCCCCAACAAAAGAAAAAGAAAATACCATTTTCTTCAAGATATTCCTAGAGAGTAATGCAGTAAAAAGAATGTTCATTTACATTTTAATATTAGTAAATTTAAGGTCTGTTTCTTTTCTTTTGATTTTTCAAGATAAGGCTTCTCTGTGTAGCCCTGGCTAAGGAACTCAGAGATCTGCCTGCTTCTGCCTCTTGAATGCTGGGACTAAAGGTGTGCATCACCACTGCCCTGCTGAGGAAAAAGAACTTTATCAGATCATTTTCCTCTTAAGAGGAAAGATCTTCATCACATAAAAACACTGATGAACTGGGATTAAAATAAGCCATTCTAAGAAAGGGAAAGGGAAAAATTCAAGCCTATAGTTTTTGCCTACCATTCACTCTAAAATAACAATATAAATCTCCTTAAAATTTCTTTGTTTTTGTTTTATGTTTTTATTTTTTCTTTAAGAATGTAATTGACCGGAAACCATATCCTGATGATGAAAATTTAGTAGAAGTGAAGTTTGCTCGCACACCTGTTATGTCTACGTATCTGGTGGCATTTGTTGTGGGTGAATATGACTTTGTAGAAACAAGGTCAAAAGACGGTGTGTGTGTCCGTGTTTACACCCCAGTTGGCAAAGCAGAGCAAGGAAAATTTGCACTAGAGGTAAATGTCCTTGAAGAGGATTGTTCCAACAGTCCATAACTCCAGGTTGGGGAATCTACATTTCTGATCAATTATTAATACAGTTATTTGTGACTTAATTGGAAAGTTGTTTGATACTTTTATTTTACTTTTATTAGGATTTTGGATATTCCAACCTTGATGTTGGATTAACATTTTATAAGATAATGATCTAGAAAATAGGAACTTGGAGGCTGGGAGTGTGGTAGAGTGTGTGTTTATCAGTGCATAAAGTCATGGGTTCAAATCTCTGGCTCTGGATAAAAGAGAAATATAAAAACAGATTTTTGTTTTTCTGTGGAATTGCCATGAAAATATATAGGTATATTGTTCACACCAAGTTACAAATGGGTTAGAGTTTGGCCAGTGATACAAAATTTGTGGCCAATGCAGTCTTCAAAGGAATTAGGGCTCCCTGGGATTTTTAGACGCTTATGATAGTTTGGCTTAAAACAGGTGTCCTTTGTGGATTTCTATGTGATTCATAATAAAGTATTCATAGGATGTTTCTGTTTGTTTATACTTTTAGGTTGCTGCTAAAACCTTGCCTTTTTATAAAGACTACTTCAATGTTCCTTATCCTCTACCTAAAATTGATCTCATTGCTATTGCTGACTTTGCAGCTGGTAAAGTAAATTTCATTTTATTGCTGAATTGTATGCCTTTATTTGAATTTTGTGATTTTTGAGGAAAAGTATGCATATGTATCAATAAATGTTTATATTTATTTTATGAAGGTGCCATGGAGAACTGGGGCCTTGTTACTTATAGGTATGTTAATGACACATTACCCTGCCCAATTTCAAATCACTGATTGCATCCTCTTCATAGTTGAGTGCTTTTGCTTTATGCTCTAGGGTACATTTTTCTTCCTCTTCTGAGTGTCATGAATATTTGAAGCTTGCTGATGGACTTCCCTTCCTGGTACTACTATTTGAAGATACAATATTTTTAAAGGGAGCATTTGGTACTAGTACCATCTTTAGTTGTGTTTTTGGCTGTTTCTTTTTTGGTGCGGTTCCTTCTCTGCAGTTACACAGCTATTACCCAACTTGAAGAGCCTCCCTGATTCTGTGTTTTGTAGGCAGATTTTTACATGTCTGTCAGCACAACACAAACATGTGGGCTACATAATTTCTGAGGCTGAGTCTATAAACAATTTTTCCTTCCACTTTCGGTTGCCTTTTAGGTAAGCTAAGCTTTGCATAGCCTGCTCCATGTCCTTTTTGGGACTTTAGAATGTCTTCTGCTGCTGCTCCCATATGTCTTCCTAGTCAGCAGACCGCACACGGATAAACTTGTATGTCTTTGATCTTTTGTTGGACAAAGTCTACCAATGTAGTCTTCAGTCTTCCTGGACCCTAGTAATCTTACAAATGTCAAGAAAACATTTTCTTGATATTGCTAACACCTAACAAAAAGACATCTGACTTGCTGCCCGAGCTTCCTTCACTTCTGTATGCCTGCTTTTATTGAAATGCTTTTACTATTTCACTTTTTTTTTTTTAAATACAGGGAGACTGCATTGCTTATTGATCCAAAAAACTCCTGTTCTTCATCACGCCAGTGGGTTGCTCTGGTTGTGGGACATGAACTCGCCCATCAATGGTTTGGAAATCTTGTTACTATGGTATTTAATATTTTTAAGTGCTCAAATATATCCATCTATGTCCTACTGCACATAATTTTGACCTTACTGTTTCATACTTGGCTATGATACTGTGCTAAAGAATTGGATGATAGAAACATTTTATTTTAAGCTGGACGGTGGTGGCACACACCTTTAGTCCCAGCCCTTGGGAGACAGAGGCCGGCAGATCTCTGAGTTTGAGGCCAGCGTGATCTACAGTTACAGGACAGTCAGGGCTACCTAGGGAACCCTGTCTCAGAAAACAAAACAAACATTTTCTTCTAAAAGGTCTATTTTGCAGAAACACTTAGCAATACTTGCCCAACATGCTTAAGGCCTTAGGTTGCCTAGCATAGAAAGGGGTGAGGGAAGAGAGGAGAGATTTGTGAGAACAGTGATGAGCCCATGTTTGTTTAACAGGAAATACTTTTTAAAGTTCTACAATTCGTTTGCAAATAGGGAATGTTAAAATACTAATTTTGGTGAGAGAAAACTTTGTCTTAGACAAAGAGGAACGAATTGTGCAGTGAGAGTCCTGGCTAACTATAGTTTGCTGAATTATTTCTGTTAGGTAGTTTGCCAGTTGAAAAGAAAATTTTAAATGCAATTTACCTTTATTAAGTTAAAATGGTTGTTTAGAGTCACTGTGGTTGCCTAAAATAAGATGAAGTTTGATGAAATAAAAGCTTTTTAAAAATCTGCCGAATAAAGTTGTATTTAAATCCAGCTAATTGGAGTTTTCAGTTACCATATGTATTTTCTACCTGCTAATCCTGATGTTTCACCTTTAGTATAAATAAAATTCTATCTGTGGGAACTAATTATGTTAGTGTTTTGAAATACAGAATTTAATGAACAGATACCTGTGTAGTGAAAGAATTATGATAATGTATGACCAGAAGTAAATTTTAGCAGAAGGACTATATGCTTATTGTTTTGAAGTAACTTTTTACTGTGCCTATATAACTAACTGTCTTTATTAGATGCCAGTTCCAAAGATTTGGTGTTCAGTAGCTTTGAACCAGGGGCTTACTAATACTTAAATGGCACAACCTTTATTATTTAAAATTAAAAATATTTGATCTTTTCAAACTGTGTAAGTGCCCTTTTATTATTCAACAAAAGTTCTATCTTAGGTTTATATACTACTTTCCTAAGAGATTTAATCAACTTCAGTGAAAATTTAAACTGTTCTGTTCTTTTAAAAAAAAATGGTTCCTAATTTTTTTCATCGGTTACCCATTAGTTTTAATTATACAGAGAATTCCTTATTAGTTTCTGTGATTAAACCCATATAGACAAGACCTCACATACTTAATAGTGTTACCCCTGTATAAAGGGAATAACAAAGTTTAATGTTTCTAGACCAGCATAGCTGTTACATAGCTGTTAATTTCTGTTGTCATTTCAACATGGTAAACTGGGACCCCCCTCCCCCTCAAATGGTGTCTTACTGGTTACTGATTTTATTCTTACTATGCATTCTCATTAACAGATGTGAATTTTCTGTTTCATAAATACTTAAATATCATTTTTTAGCACTTCCTGCCATGACATTTCTGTTAAATTTATACAATCCTTATAAGGCTATACTATTTTTCTATTTATTTAGAAATAGAAACTGAAGTCACTGTTTCTCCTAGTCATTGTGTGAATAATTTTCAAGTTTCTCATTTGGCCCTGATAACTGTGTGTGTGTGTGTTTTTTTTTTTTTTTTTTTTTTGAGAAATACTTGGCTGTAAGCAGCACTCAGTTTTCTGCCCAACTTGATGCCCAGTTTATTGAACTTAATAAATTGTTCTCACTGGGCGGTGAGTTGGGGAGAATTAGTGAGACTCATTCTTTACTAAATACTTTTTTTTTTCTCTTCGCACTCCTCTTTGATTTTTGTTGTTGTTTTGTGGTATTTTTGTTTGTTTGTTTTGAGAAAGGGTCTCACTGTGTAGCCCTGGCTAGCCTAGAACTTACTGTGTAAACTTTAGCTGCCTATCTGTGCCTCCTAAGTGCTGGCATTAAGGTACTGTGCCTGACCAAAAGCTTGTTCTTTGTGGTAGGGCCAGGTAACAAGGGTTCACTTTGTAACTCAAACAAATGATCCTCCCAAGTTCTGACATTATAAGAGTATACCCTAATAGGGGCGAGAGAGATGGCTCAGCAGTCTAGAGAACCCAAGGCTCAATTCCTAACACCCGCATGGCAGTTCACAACTGCTGTAACTCTAGTTCCAGAGGATCAAACACCCTCAAATAAACATACATGCAGGCAAAACCCAGTGCACTTGAGATAAAAATATATGAACTGAAAAAGATAAACTGGTTTGTGGGGCTTTGTTGTTGTTTTTGCACGGTGAGGTTTTATGTCTGGCTTCACCATTGTTTGTGTGCTCTGTTTTCCTTTTCTGTACAGTCAGACTCTACCTTCCTCTTTTTTACTTCTGGCAGTAAGAAGTTCCTTATCCGTGTTATCACCAGTTGGCATTTCTTTTATTCTTCTTTCTTTTCTCAAATATGAGTTCTGTACTAGCTGGTTTCTGTTGAATTCCAAGTATAATAGAAGGGAGACATGTTTCTCAAATAATGGAATGACTGTTATTTTCCTTCCTTCACTTGTTTCTGCCTTTTTCTTTTTAGGAATGGTGGACTCATCTGTGGTTGAATGAAGGCTTCGCATCCTGGATTGAATATCTTTGTGTAGACCATTGCTTTCCAGAGTACGATATCTGGACTCAGTTTGTTTCTGCAGATTATACTCGTGCCCAGGAACTTGACGCCTTAGATAACAGCCATCCTATTGAAGTGAGCTATACTTTCCAACTGTTTTAGTGGAATAAGTAATTTATTTCATCATAAGATGCTTAGGATTCTGAAATGAAAACAAAACTACATGGGTGATTTCCCCTGGATGATTTATTTATTTTTAGCTCATGTTTCCATACTTGAAACTGATAAGAATAAGGTCTAAATAACATTTCTCTTTAAGGTAGGGAATAAATTTGTCTTTGTAGAGGCAAAAGCTATGGGCATCTTTTTTTTTTTTTTTAAATGAGAAAACCTCGTATGTTGAACAATACTCTAACTGGTCAACAACCATTCTGGACATAGTTCAGTATCATCAATACACAGTGTGCTTGTCTAGTTTTTGGCCTGTCCTTACCCCTTGGAGTTTCTTAGTTTTTAAACTTCATCAATTAGTAATAGATTGTGGGGTGTATATATATATATTTTTTTTTGTTGTTGTTGTTTTGTTTATTTCTTTTTTGGGTTTTTTCAAGACAGGGATTTCCTCATGTAGCTCTGGCTGTCTTGTAACTCACTCTGTAGACAAGGCTGGACTCCCAAGCTCAACCACTTGCTTCTGCTTCCCAAGTACTAGGATTAAAGATATGCGCTGTCACGCCTGGCTTTGTTTCGCTTATTATTTTTTTATGTTGGTGTGAACACATGCTAGTGTGTGTGTGTGTGTGTGTGTGTGTGTGTGTGTGTGTGTGTGTGTATTAGAAGACAACTTTTGAGAGTTGGTTCTCTCCTTCCACTGGTCAGGCTTGTGTGCTTAGCCCTTTTACTGGACCATCTTAAAAAATTATTTTATGTACATTGGTGTTTTGCCTGTGTGTGTGTCTGCATGAGGGTGTCAGATTTTGGAGTTACAGACAGTTGTGAGCTGCCATGCTGGGAATTGAACCTGCGTTCTCTAGAAAAGTAGCAGGTTCTCTCAACCACTGAGCCATCTCTCCAGCCCCCATTTGCTGGTTTTTGAGATAAAATTTTGCTTTTGTGACTCTGGCTAGCCTAAAATTCACTATATAGCTTAGGCTAGCCTGAAAGTCATAGGTGATTTTCGTGTATATGCCTCCTAAGAGCTAATAGGTGTACTACTGTACATGGGTAGCTCTTGTAAGTTATTAATTTTGCATCCAAAGAACTGGCATCATAATCCTGTTTGTATTTTGCCATTGTTCTAAACCTGTGGTTGTCAACCTTCCTAATCCTGACACCCTCTAATATAGTCTTCATGTTGTGGTAACTGCCAACCATACTTATTTTTTTACTACTTCATATCAGTGTAAGTATCTGATATGTAGGATAGCTGATATGCAAACCCTGTGAAAGGGTCACTTGACCCTCCAAAAAGGGGGTCTGTTGAGAACAGCTATTCTAAATCTTTATAATTTTTCGAAGAAATCTTCATCATGATGTTTTTTCCAGACACATTCAAGAATGAATGGAACTTTAACAGCTTGCCTTCCATTAAAGGAGAGTCAGGGTTAAAAACCTAAGCTGGGAACTGCAACAGGGATTATGCTATATATTCTGTTTTGTTTAAGTTACTCTTACTTTTTGAGCATTGCCATATGCTTTTATGACTAAGTTAAAGGCAGAGGAATATTAGAATTAGAAGGGTTTTCCTAGAAAGCTTTTTATGTAATTCAGGGTTACAGGCTGTCTGCTTCCTGTCCTAACCCTGAATCACACTGTCTGCCAGGTCAGTGTGGGCCATCCGTCTGAGGTTGATGAGATATTTGATGCCATATCGTATAGCAAAGGTGCATCTGTTATCCGAATGCTACATGACTACATCGGCGATAAGGTAAAAAAAAATAGTAGTTCTTCTACTCCTGAAATCATAATTTTAAAGCATGTACAAAATTTTGTCTTGATTTTTTTAAATTAAATTTCTAGAAATTTAATTAATTTTTTCTTCTCATATTGGTTGAGTTTCCTAGAAGAATGATATGCAAGTTAAGATGTTTGTAGTAAGAATGGGAAGCTGGTATAGAACTTAAAAGCAGTTGGGCATGTAGTCCCAGCACTAGAGAAGCAAGCAGATCTCTGTGAGTTTAAGATCAGCTTGGTCTATATAGCTATTTCCAGGCCAGCAGCCAAGGCTACATAGTGATACCCTGTCTGTAATAGTAAATATTTCGTTGATGTAACAAAACACCATGACCAAGACAGTTTGTAGAAAGAAGCATTTAATGAGGCTTATAGTCCATCACCATTATGGGGAAGCATGGCGGCAAGCAGGCAGGGCACTGGAGCTTTACCTAAGAACTCTCTCTCCTCTCTCCCCTCTCTCCTCTCCCTCCCTCCCTCTCCCTCTCCCTCTCTCTCCCTCCCTCTCTTTCTCTCTCTCCCTCTCTCTCTCTCTCTCCCTCCCTCTCTCTCTCTCCTCTCCCTCTCTCTCCCTCCCTCTCTCTCTCTCTCCCTCCCTCTCCCTCTCTCTCTCCCTCTCTCTCTCTCTCTCCTCTCTCTCTCTCTCCTCTCTCCCTCTCTCCCTCTCTCCCTCTCTCCCTCTCTCCCTCTCTCTCTCTCTCTCTCTCTCTCTCTCTCTCTCTCTCTCTCTCTCTCTCTCTCTCTCTCTCTCTCTCTCTCTCTTTCTTTCTTTCTTTCTTTCTTTATAGCCCTGGTTGTCCTGGAACTACTCTGTAGACCCAACTGACCTCAAACGAAGAGATCTGTCTGCCTCTGCCTCCCAAGTGCTGGGATGCACTACTACTTCCGGTTCCATTGAGTACATTTACTTTTGACTAATGTGCATATCTACACTATAAATTGAGGTCTGACTCACATGAATTTAAAAATTGTATTTTTTCAGGATTTTAAGAAAGGAATGAACATGTATTTAACCAAGTTCCAACAAAAGAATGCTGCCACAGGTAATTTTGCTTTTTCTTTTTGTTTTAGTTTTTACCTTTATCCTTGCTTTCCTCTTATTGTCATGCTGGAGATCTACCAGACTGAGCTGCACCCTGACCTCAAAGATAATATATAATGACTTGAGATAGAAATACAGATAAAGCCAGGCGGTGGTGGCGCACGCCTTTAATCCCAGCACTCGGAGGCAGAGGCAGGCGGAACTCTGTGAGTTCGAGGCCGGGCTGGACTGACAGCCTCTAAAACAATACAGAGAAACCCTATCTCGTAAAACCAAAAAAAAAAAAAGAAATACAGATAAAGCTTGGGTTTGATTCCCCAACACCAAACAAGAGGGTGATGGAGATAAAATGGTATCATTCTACATAGAAAGGGTCATTTTATGATGAGTCATTTGGAGATCACAGACTACACTTTGAAAAGCAAAAGGCTGCTTATGAAATATAGTTAGCATTCCTATATGCTTGTATGACCATGAATGGTTTTCATCCTCTTGCAAAAATTTTATTGCTGTCTTTCCTCATTGTTATTCCCCAAGTACATGACTTTGTGATCTATTAAGATTTCGTATTGCCTACTAACCCAGTACTTGTAGATTTGCTCTATTCCATCTTTTTTTGGGAGGGAGGTGAGAGGTAAACAGGTTCGAGACAGGGTTTCTCTTTGTAGCCCTGACTGTCCTGGAACTAGCTTTATAGACCAGGCTGGCCTTGAACTCCAGAGATCTGCCTGCCTATGGCTCCCAAGTGCTGGGATTAAAGGCATGCACCATTTCTTAAGATAAGGCGGAAGCTACTTCTCACAAGCATTGTGCTACTCTCTATTATATTATTATATTTCCTTCATGTTGAAATCGATACTGTGTAAGCGAGTATGTGTGTTCATGCCCGCACGTGCCATGCCCAGCAACATTGAATATATATTTTAACATGGATGTAAGGGCTTTAAGTTTGTCAATGAATGTTTAATGAGCTTAAGCATATGTTTGTGACTTTGTTTCTGTTTCTTTTTGTTTGAACTTATCTGTTTGTCTTACTTATGATAATTTTTAATTTTCTTGACCAGAATGATTAAGTTCATCTGAGAATAAAAGTCCAGTTGTTTTCTGTGTTTGAAGTGTGTATGCACATACTTGCAAGCAAAAGTGAAGGGTCAGTTTTGAGTATCTTCCTCCATTGCTCTCTACTTTTTTTTTTTTGAGAAAGGATCTCTCACTGAACTTTACTTATTAGGCTAGTCTGGCTAGGCAACAAGTAGAACCCCTGCCTCTGCTTCTCTAGCACTGGGAGCTTATAACCTTGCTCCTCCCCCCCCCTTTTTTTTTTAAGACAGGGTCTCCCTACATAGTCTAGTTGTCCTGGAACTCACTATGTAGATGAGGCTGGCCTCAAACTCAGACAGATCCTCATGCCTCTGCCTCTCAAGTGCTGGGATCAGGGCATGTGCCACTACCTCCCGACCCCAATTTTTTATGTAGGTGCTAGAGATCTGAACTGAGGACATCATGCTGGTATGGCAAGAACTTCACCAAGTGAGTCCCCAGGAATACTCGTTACAGTAAATTTACTTAGTTATAGTGTTGTAGGTTGGGCATTTGTTTGTCCCACTGTGTGACAAACAAAATAGTTGATAAGCCATGAAATGTTAAGAGTTAAATGAATTTTCTGATTTAGAAAATAAACATTTCAGGTTACTGTTTTCATTTACCTTCTAGAGGATCTCTGGGAAAGTTTGGAAAATGCCAGTGGTAAACCTATAGCAGCTGTGATGAATACCTGGACCAAACAAATGGGATTTCCTCTCATTTATGTGGAAGCGGAACAGGTAAACTTGCATAGCCTGGTGTGGTGTGTCCCCTATAATTTCTGTTCTCAGGTGAGACAGAAGGAATCATGAATTGGAGGCCAGCCTAGCTAGACAGTTTGAAAAAAACAAAAAAGAACATTAGCACACAGGATAATTGTTTTTTCTCTGAGGATTTAAATCCTCAAAACTGTTAAGCTTATTAATGATCACACTTAATGCAAACTACTACATGAGTACGTGGTACCTGTTCTTTTTTTCCTTTAGGCTCAGCACCCTTATAGACTTTAGTAGCCTGTAGGTGTAGTGGTGCACACCTTTCATCCCAGCACTTGGGAAGCAGAGGTAGACAGATTTCTTCTGAGTCTTAGTCCAGCCTGGTTTACATAGTAAGTTCCAGGACAGCCAGAACTACATAGCGAGACTTTGCCTTGGGGCGGGGGACTAGACTTCAGTAAACACATGAGTTAAAAAAAGAACAGTAATTCTCCACTTTCCAGTACTATTAAAATTCATTTTACTTTTCTTCTATCCAGATATTTTCAAGGTCTTCCTCTCTTTGTTTTTATTAGTTTTTGTCTATATGCCTAGCCAGTGAGCATGTAGAAAGTCTCCCTCCCCCCCCCCCCTTTTTTTTTGAAACATCATCAGTATGCAGTCCTAGCTGGCCCCAATCTCTTAAATTCTAGAATGCATAATATCCATAACTCATAATACCTCTTTTTAAAAAATTATTTTATTGTAAGTTTTTGTTTTGTTCTTTTTTTGAGATGGGGTTTCTCTGTGCAACAGTCCTAGCTCTCCTGAAACTTACTCTGTAGACCAGACTCGCCTTGAACTCACTGAGATCCTCCTACCTCTGCTTCCTGAGTGCTGGGATTAAAGGCATGCAGCACCACCACCCAGCCCGACCTTTTCTTTCTTATTTATTTGCTTGCTTGTTTTTTCTTTTTTTTGTTTGTTTTGTTTTTGGAAGTATGATCCTCCTATGTAGCCCTGGCTGGCCTCAGATTTCCAGAGATCTGCCTACCTTTTCTTCTTTAGTAATGACACTATGCCTGAACTTCATTTCTGTTTCTTGTGTTTAGTTTAATTACGAAGATCACTTTTAGTCTAGGCTTACATTTGATTTAAGTGAACTCAAACCTGTTAGTATTGAATATAGTTGAAGTTTTTCCTTGGTGGGAGTTGAATGCATAATGTAGATGTGCGTGTCTTTGTGTGCCAGTGCAGGTGGTGAAGAATGGAGGTTAGTGATCTGTCCACCGTGGTTTTCTGACAGGGTCTCTCACTAGAACCTGGGATTTGACAGTTTGACTAGGTTGACTGGTCAGCAAGCTCCAGGGATCTGCTATTTCTACCTTGCAGACACTAGGATTGTAAGTGTTCATTATCACACCCCAGTTTTTTCATGAATGCTAGGGGTTGAACTCAGGTTCTAGTGCTTGCAAAGAAAGCTTTATACTAAATTGTCATCTCACCCAAAGTCCCTCCCCAACTCACAGAGATCCACCTGCCTCTGCCTCTCGAGTGCTGGGATTAGAGAGGTGAGCCACCAACGCCTGGCCCAAAGTATTTTTTAAACATAAACATTATTGCTTTTGGTTTTCTAGTTATTTGCAGTCACCCTCGCCTTTACATTTGTGTTTTATTACAAAATGTGTGCTTTAAAACAAGATAATTGTTTCTCTTTTATATATCTAACAAGCAGCATTCTAAGAATTAAATTCTGAATATTAAATCTACCTGTTAATCTTGTAAAGTGGGAAAAACTAACATAATCTTTCTCTATAAAGAATAATATAATTTTGTTTGTTGTGTACACTTTGGGGGAAGTGGAGCAGGCTCAGGCTCATTTTAGACTCACTGTGTAGCATATTCAAGACAACCTAGAAGTCCTACCCCTTTGCCTCCCACTCCCAAGAGCTGGGATTGTTGGTGGGTATTGGCATTCTGCCTTTTTGTTGTGTATACTTTTAAAGACAAATAATTTGCTGTTAGGAATTTCTCTCATCTGAGGATTCATATACATAGAAATTTGTCTTTCATTTGAAAAGCTTTATTATTTAAATTTATTTTATATATATATTGAGTAGCTGGTCTCTAGGGCATTTAAACAGGCCCTTTTATTTATTTTTCTTCTGAGGTCTAAATGAAAAGGATTGATTTGTTTAAATTTACTCTTTGACAGTTTCACATACAATGTATCTTGTATTCCCAGAACTCTTTCCAACACATCCCATTCCCGCCCTCATGTCCTTTTTTATATAACTCACTGCATGCGCATGGGTGTAGGGGCCAGCCTCTGGAGCATGAACAACCTTCCAGAGGCCACATGTCTGAAGAAAACTGATACCCCCTACCCCAAAGCAGCTGCTGATCAGCCAGGGGAAGGCTCATGATCTCCTCCCTCAAGAGTGACTTTTTTCCTATTCTATAGTATCCTCATTATATCACATAAGACATTTGTTTTTATTGGTTCCCCATCTACACTGTCACAGAAACACCCCTCCCCAAAATCACCATTGTTATTATAGCCTTTACTTTGCTTCTCTGTAGGTAGAAGATGACAGAGTGCTGAGGCTGTCTCAAAAGAAGTTCTGTGCCAGTGGACCATATGTTGGTATGCAAATACGCTATAAGAGGGAGCTGATCAATAAATTTGGGGAGGGGGGGAGAGAGCTGTGATTGACATGCAAAGCAAGCTTATTTCTAATTTAAATTTTAAAAATCAAAATAGATTGGTTGGTTGGTTGATTGATTGATTGATTGATTGATTGATTGATTTGGGTTCCTTGCTAGTGTTTTTCAAATTAAGAATAAATTATACCGTGTTCTTTATTATTTGTTTAGTTACACTTTGAACTTAATTTGTTTTATTTATTTTATGTGATGTGTGTGCCTGCTTGTCTGTGCACCAATTATGTACAGGTACCTAAGGAGGCCAGAAGAGGGCATCAGATCCCCTAAAATTGTTAGACACTGTGTTAGGTGCTAGGAATTGAACCCATGTTCTCTGGAAATGCAGCCAGTGCTTTTAACTGCTGAACAGTCTCTCTAGTCCCAGTCTTTAAAATTTTGTGTCTCTCATTGAAAATGAGTGAAAAAGGATTGTAATACCTAAGAAATGATATCTTTAGTCTTACTCTCTCAAGAATTACTGTTACCTTTTTCTTTTCTTTTTTTTTTGAGTTATTGGGAGTAATAAGTATTAAGTCCAGCAATGATTGTCTTTACTTACTAGTCACTAGATAGAGTTGGTTCATACTTCACTTTCTCAACATCTTTACAAGTAGAGAGTAGTATTTTTCTTTTACATATACAAAAGCTAAGGTATGGCTAGGTTAGGTAAATTGCTCAAAGTCAGCTGATATGAGAAATTTAATCCTAGCACTCGGGAGGCAGAGGCAGGCGGATCTCTGTGAGTTCGAGGCTGGGCTGGACCGATAGCCTCCAAAACAATACAGAGAAACGGTCTCGAAAAACCAAAAAAAAAAAAAAAAAAAAACCAGTGGAAATTCAAATAAGGTAGTTGAAATCCCTGCATTTGCTATCTCAACTGCTACCTTCTCAGATAATTCCTCTTGTCATTAAGCTCCTTTTACCTTTAAATTTTTACTCAGGAAATTATATTTTAATGGAAGAAATTAAGTTTCCTTTCCTTTAAAAATAGTAATCTCAGTAGAATCCCCTGTGACCTAAACAATATAGGCAACATAAAACCTGGAGTATCTCAGTGGTGGGGTTTGAGTTGTGATTTAACATATGTTTGTTTGAGACTGGGTTTCACTGTCTGTCCCTGGGTGTCCTGGAACTCACTTTGTAGACCAAGCTAGTCTCTAGCTCACCAAGATCCTCCTGCCTCTGCCTTCCAAGTAACACCATCTCTGGTTGTGACTTAAGCTTTTTCCCAAGACAGGAGGCTTACTTAAATGTTGATTGTATGCCTTTTGTTGTTTTTTGAGACAGGGTTTCTCTCAGCCTCTTGGAGGCTTTCCTGGAACTTGCTTTGTGGACCAGGCTGGTCTGGAACTCACAGAGATTCACCTGCCTCTGCCTCCCGAGTGCTAAACTAAAAGCATGTGCCACCTTGTGATTGTGTGCCTTCTTTAAATAGCTCTGTTAATGCACTAATACAGAGTCTGATTTGCTGTTTGCTGTCTGATACAGCATTTTACTTTTCAAATGCTTTGGCTTTTAGATGTGTCTCCTCGGTGTTGAAATACTGTCCCAGTGTAGTAATGTGAGCCCTTTAAGGAAAACACCTTAGAGCACTCACTGCTCAGATTTAACAACAGAGTCATTGTTGTCTTTATTGCACTGCTTGAGTTAATTATTCTCTTTGAGACAACTGTGATTCTGATAGTAACTTATCTTTTCCTTTGCACTAATATTACTTAGGTCACCTAGAAGCATAATGTAAGGCTGTGGTTATAACACTGGCAGTGCTCTGTCTACCTTACCAACTGTTTCTTTTCTTCTTTTTGTTTTTGAAGACAGGGTTTCTCTGTAGCTTTTGAACCTGTCCTGGAACTTTCTTTGTAGACCAGGCTGGCTTAGAACTCAGAGAGATCTGCCTGCCTCTGGCCCCTGAGTGCTGGGATTAGAGGTATGTGCCGCCACCATCCAGTTTTTACCTGTCTTTTCTTTTCTCTTCTTTTTTTTGGTTTTTCAAGACAGGATTTCTCTGTGGCTTTGGAGGCTGTCCTGGAACTCGCTCTGTAGACCAGGCTGGCCTCAAACTCACAGAGATCCGCCTGCCTCTGCCTCCCGAGTACTGGGATTAAAGACGTGCGCCACCACCGTCCAGCTTTCATCTGTTCCTTTAAGTGTAACCTTGTCTTTAAATTTTCTGTTCTCTTCTTGTTTAGGTGAAGACTGTCCTCAGTGGATGGTTCCTATCACAATCTCAACTAGTGAAGATCCCAACCAAGCTAAACTAAAAATACTAATGGATAAGCCAGAGATGAATGTAGTCTTGAAAAATATCAAACCAGACCAATGGGTAAAGGTGAGTTGAGAATGACATACTGTTTTTATCTTATCTGAAACAATTACTTCTTTTACTATGCTTTCTGTGGCTATCTCTGAATTGTATTCTTTCAATTTAGACTAATCCTTTCAGAGAATAAGAAGCAAAGACTGAAGTGAGAGAAGGAAAGTTAAGAGTTGACTGCATTGGTCATGTATACCTGTAACACAGAACCTGTTAGGCTGAGACAGGAGGTTAGTGTTTGAGGCTAGCCTAGGCTAGTGAGTCTCTGTTTCAGAAAGGGAAATGAAGATGTAAATAGTAGACTGTGCGTAGAACAAACTGCCCTTCTATTCTAAAAAACCAAGAGTAATGGCAAGCACTTTTAATCCCAGCCCTTGGGAGGCAGAGGCAGTTGGATCTCTGAGTTCAGTTTACAGAGTGAGTTCCAGGACAGCTAGGGCTACACAGAGAAACCCTTGCCTAAAAAAGCCAAATAAACAAACAAATCAACTGCCCAGCCGGGTGGTCGTTGTGCACTCGGTTTGAGACAAGCCTAGTCTACAAGAGCTAGTTCCAGGATAGCTTCCAAAGCCACAGAGAAGCCTGCCCCGGAAAAACATACATACATACATACATACATACATACATACATACATACATACTGCCCCTGCTCTCCTTTTTTTTTTTTTTTTTTCTTTTTGGTTTTTCAAAACAGGGTTTCTCTGTATTGTTTTGGAGGCTGTCCTGAACTCACTCTGTAGACCAGGCTGACCTCGAACTCACAGAGATCCACCCAGCTCTGCCCTCCCTTTCTAATGTGTTAGCCTCAGTACTGTATTGTCTTTCTATAACTGTACTCAAGAGATCAGAAATACATAAAAATCAGTTTGTCACTGAAATAGGAAATTCTTTTAGCTACTGCTGTAAAATTGTTTTAGAAAAATACTAGTTAGGGGCTAGGTGGTGGTGGTGCATGCATTTGATCCCCACACTTGAGAGACAGAGGCAGGTGGATCTCTGTAAGTTTGAGGCCAGCCTGATCTACAAAGCCCAGGGCTACACAGAGAAACATGTCCCAAAAAACAAAGCAAAACAAAAGATCAGTAGGTAAGTATTGTTTTTCATTATTTTATACTTTGTAATACAATTTTTTGCTTCTTATAGGTTATCTCAAAATTATAGTTACTAAAAAGTGACCATTTAACTATTAATATTTAAAATGTACTCTAGAATGAAATATTAACATGAAAGTTTCTTATAAATTAGAAGTTATATATACTGTTTCTAATTAAATACATAAAGATGTGATTCTTTTTTGGGGGGGGGTTTCGAGACAGGGTTTCTCTGTGGCTTTGGAGGCTGTCCTGGCAATAGCTCTTGTAGACCAGACCAGCCTCGAACTCACAGAGATCCGCCTGCCTCTGCCTCCCAAGTGCTGGGATTAAAGGCGTGCGCCACCAACGCCCGGCAAAGATGTGATTCTTACAGTAAGGTAATAAGACTCAAAATAATAATTGAATTTGAATTGTTTGGTTATAATCAGGGTGGTGGTGACCCATACTTTTAATCCCAACACTTGGGAGGCAGAGCCAAGTGGATCTCTGTGAGTTTGAGGCCAACCTGGTCTACAGAGTAAGTTCCAGGACAGCCAGAACTACACAGAGAAACCCTCTTTAGAAAAACAAAACAAAAACATTTTAATTATTTATACAAATGTATACAATATCTTTCTTTTTATGATTCAATTTCTATGTGCATTGGTATTTTTCCTTCATGTATGTCTGTATGAGGTGTCGGATCTTGGAGTTAAGACAGTTGTGAGCTGCCATGTGGGTGTTGGGAACTGAACTTGGTCCTCTGGAAAAGCAGCCAGTGCTCTTAACCACTGAGCCATTTCTTATAGTAAACTTTATAATTTCATTTTATGTATATTCTTTTGTTTGCTTATTTGTTTTTCAAGGCAGGACTTAGCTCAGTGAGAAAATACTTGCTTAGTATTCAGGAATTCATATGTTTGATCACTGTCACAAACCCTCTCAAAAAAACAAAAAAAAACCCTGGTTTGATTTTTTGTTTGTTTGATTGTTTGTTTTGTTTTTTGAGTTTTTTGGTTTTTGGTTTTTTTTTTTTTTTTATGCGAGGTCTTACTGTTTAGCTCTGGCTGTCCTAGAACTCATTCTGTAGACCAGATTGGTCACTATGCCCACCCCAAAAAAAAACTTTTTAAAAATGGAGTGTCTGGCGGCGGTGGTGGTACACACCTTTAGTTCTAGCACTTGGGAGACAGAGGCAGGTGGATCTCTGTGAGTTCGAGACCAGCCTGGTCTACAGAGTGAGTTCCAGACAGCCTCCAAAGCCACAGAGAAACCCTGTCTCGGGGGGAAAAAATGGAGTGTATGAGCCAGGTGTTGGTGGCCCACGCCTTTAATCCCAGCACTCTGTAGGCAGAAGCAGGCAGATCTCTGTAAGTTGGAGGCCAGCCTGGTCTACAGAGTGAGTTCCAGGACAGCCTCCAAAACAATACAGAGAAACCCTGTCTCAAAATACCAAAAAAAAAAAAAAAAAAAAAAAAATGGAGTGTCTGACCGAGTCTGGTAGTGCTCACCTTTAACCCCAGCACTCTGTAGGCAGAGGCAGGCGGATCTCTTGGTTTGAATCCCTGTCTCCAAAGAGAAGTCAGGTGAAAGGAAGTGGTTAATGCTATATATTGGCTCTTTTCAGCTAAATCTGGGAACAGTTGGGTTTTATCGGACCCAGTACAGCTCTGCCATGTTGGAAAGTTTATTACCAGGCATCCGTGACCTTTCTCTGCCCCCAGTGGATCGACTTGGATTACAGAATGACCTCTTTTCTCTGGTGAGCATCTCACACTTAAGTCACATGATGCATTTTGTTGGTTAAAGGGTCCTGTTTCTCCTGGAGTATATAAAGCATAATTAGAAGAATATGGTTCTTCCTGAATGTTGCCACATTTAGGACTACAGCAAATGGATAATGTTATTAATTAACGTGACAATATTATACCTGTGTCATTTGCCAGAAGCAAATTCCATTTAATGTTTCTAAGCCATTTTTAAAAACTATCTTTGTTTAAGCTATCCTTTGTAAGGGAAAAAGTCCATTCTTTTCAAAACAAGTGGATATGAGTCATGAAGAAATTTCCCTACTGATTCTTTTTTTAAGATTTATTTATTTATTACATATACAGTGTTCTGCCTACATACCAGAAGAGGGTACCAGATTGAGTTGTAGATGGTTGTGAGCCACCATGTGGTTGCTGGGAATTGAACTCAGGACCCCTGAAAAAACAGTCAATGCTCTTAACCTCTGAGCTATCTCTCCAGCCCCCCTACTGATTTTTTAAAAAACTAATTCAGAGTGATTTTATGTTTTTCTGTACTTTGGTAGGAAAGCCAGAATGTTTTAATAGTATGTTACTACTCACATTAAAGCATATCAGCCTCAGAATTATATACATATTTGACTTTGTTCTAGGAAGGATTTAAAGCAGCAAAATTTGTATTTTGTCTTTATGATTCCAGCAGGTTAGGTAATTTCAGGACGTCTTTGCCTGTGGTAAAATTGTCATTCTTTCTAGCATTTTTAAAAATTGGACCTGAAATCTCCTTGCCCTCTGTGATTACTGATTGGATGCCTTCTTTGCATAATTTCAGATTAGCATTGATGGACAAATCCTCCCATCTGTTGATCTCACTGCCACGGGAGACCTGTCCCATGAAAGCAGGCTGTTTGTGCAGTTGGCTGATAGAACAGAAGTTCTTTTTCCAGCTCTTATTAGTCAGTGCTGAAAGCAAGCACTCTGAATTCATAGCCTTCCCATCCCTGTTCTTTTAGAAGTGAGTAAAGGAGAGGCTCAAGTTGACATAGTTTGCAGGTTCAGCCCCGAAAGAGCCTTTGTCAAGAATCGGAGCCCCAACTCTTCTTGCAACTTTTCTGAAAGTCTAAAAAGTTTGGAAACATTAAAGTGTTGCCCCAGAAACTGAGTAGAAATAAGAAGTTAACTGTTTTTTTTTTCTCAGATTATGAGGTGTAATGTAATTTTTAAGGAGTTCTTTTACAAATAGCAAAAGAATAAATAAAAGATTTTGTCATGATAGGATTTTTATTCTAATAGTATTCTGAACTTACTTAGCCTCATTTCCTTAAACCCAAAAAATTACTAGCAGTAGATAATGGCAAAGTACATGTTTGTTTTCTTTCGTCTTGTTTGAAGGCTGGGCTAATTTGTGTTTTTTCCTATCCCAGGCTCGAGCTGGAATCATTAGCACTGTAGAGGTTCTAAAAGTCATGGAGGCTTTTGTGAATGAGCCCAATTATACTGTATGGAGCGACCTGAGCTGTAACCTGGGGATTCTTTCAACCCTCTTGTCCCACACAGACTTCTATGATGAGATCCAGGACTTTGTGATAGATGTCTTTTCACCTATAGGAGAGAGACTGGGCTGGGACCCCAAACCTGGAGAAGGTAATGAATGAGTGTACTGTATGGGGAAGAATCTCTCTGAAATGGGTCCTTTTCCTTTGCTTGTGATTAGCGGTCAGCAGCAGAATTTCTGTACCCAGATGTTACTGTATATTCAGTTAGCCAGAAACTACATCTTCTGAACCTGCTGGTGAGTTGTCACACCAGCAACAAACAACCCAAGTAGCATGGAACCCATAAAGACTGTCCTGCCTCAGCTTGAATCATCACACCTGGCATCACTTATCTTTCCAAAATAAATTGTTTTCTATGTGTATGTTCCATGATTATGTCTATAATCATGTACCTTTTTTTAAACTGTCACTTAAATGTTGAGAATGGTGATTTGTAGCTGTAAATACAATTATCTGTTGCCATCTGCTCACTAGATAAGGTATTTTCTCCTGACTAATCTTAATCTAGGAGTTTTTTTTTTTTCTAGTACTGGTTTTAAACTCAGGGGCCTAGCCTGTTCTAAACTCTGTAGTGGGTTATTATCAGATCATGAATCTGAGAATCTTGTAATAAGAACAATAATAGTAGCAAATACTAAAAAAAAAAAAAAAAGAAAGCAGCAAATACTTGGCACTGTTTTTCCTTTATTGATTCAACTAATACTTAGATAGCTAGTAAAAGTCAGGTGTCATTTTAGATGCTGGTGTAAAGAGGAGCAAAGCACTGTCCTGTATAGCTTACACTCTAGTGGGGAAACATAGCAAACAAATTGTATTATGGTGGTAGGAAGTATTACAAAGAAAAATAAAACTAGACAGTGTGAATAAGGAGTACTAACCCAGTATTTTATAAAATAGTTGAGGAAAATCTTCACTAATAGTTGATCTTTAAGCATAAATGAAGAATTGAACAAGAGGTTCAAGAATAGAGAAAAACATGGTCCAGACTAGAGGGACTAGCAAGTGACAAGAATCTGAAGTAAGAGTCTGCTGGAGTGTTCAAAGAAGTAGCTGGTGTGATGGCTCACACCTTTAATCCCAGTACTCGGAGGCAGAGGCAGGGAGAATCTCTGTGAGTTCAAGACCAGCCTGGTCTAGAAAGCAAGTTCCAGGACAGCCTCCAAAGCCACAGAGAAACCCTGTCTTGAAAAACCAAAAACCAAAAAGGCTTGAATATGGTTGTCCACACCACTAATTCTTGGGAGGTAGAGGCAGGAGGCTTGGGAGTCATCCTCAGCTTCATAGAGAAGCCGAGGTCACCTTTGTCCATGTGAGACTCAGAGAGAAGAGAGTGAAGAATCACAAAGAAACTAGTGGCTAGTGAGAAGGAGAGCCAGGAGAAAGTATCGTGTCCCAGAACTTATCTTGACAACTCTTTGAAAAGAATTCTGTTGACAACAGGAGTAGATTTGAGGATGTGGAATTGCAACATTTTTCTATTGTTGAAAATAATGCAAGAGTATATAGTCTTTGAAAGGTTCCCAGGGGAAAAGAAATAGTAGTACTGAAAATGTATGTGTTACAAGAGAAGGTGAAAGGTTACTGCTGGTGTAGCAACTAAGTAACTGAGAGGGGTTAGCTTCATGGAGGAACATCCGTATAGAGTAACGGGGCAGTAGGAAGGAAGTGAGCACATGCTGCTTGGTTGCTGGATGTTACACTTGTCTTTAAAAATAGTATTATGTGAAACCTTTGATTAAAAAAGAATACAGGGAGGAGAATGCCTTTGTTTTATAGCTATACAGACGGGGAAATTAAAGAGCAAAGCTACGAAATATGGCTTTGTCCTGCAACACCAGTCAGTAACAGAGTTCCAGTAAAGGCTAGGGCGGCAACTCAGCTCTGTTTCTAAGAGTTAACACCTGAAGACCTAAGTTCAAGCCCCAAAACCCATGTAAAATAGATAAGTGTGGTGACACACACTTGTAATCCCAGCACTAAGGAGATGAAAACAGACAGATCTCTGGGGCTTGCTGGCTCTTAGTCTCTCACTGGTGAGCTCCATTCTAGTGAGAAATTATGTCATAAAAAGTGAGGTGGCGGCCGGGCGTTGGTGGCGCACGCCTTTAATCCCAGCACTCGGGAGGCAGAGACAGGTGGATCACTGTGAGTTCGAGACCAGCCTGGTCTACCGAGTGAGTTCCAGGACTACGGAGAAACCCTGTCTCGAAAAACCAAAAAAATAAAAAAATAAAAAAATAAAAATAAAAAAGTGAGGTGGCCCTGTGAGTTCGAGGCCGGGCTGGCTGGACCGACAGCCTCCAAAACAATACAGAGAAACCCTGTCTCGTAAAACAACAAAAACAACAACAACAACAAAAAAGTGAGGTGGCCAAGATTGGCAGTACACTGCTAATCTCAACAATTTGGAGGCATAGGCAGGTGGATCTCTGTGAGTTCTTGACCAGCCAGGGCAAAGTAATGAGACCCTGTGTCCAAAACAAAAAGAAAAGATGGGTGAAAGGCCCTTAAGGAACAACACCTTAGGATGACCTCTGCTCGCCACATGTATGGACACACATGTATGTATTTACATGTACACACACAAAAAGCCGTCACAGGAACTAGAGAGCTGGCTCAGCAGTTTACGAGCACTTACAGCTCTTGAAAGGACCAGGTTCACCAACATGGAGGCTCACGACGTTATGTCTGTAGTTCCAGTTGAAGGGAATCCAACCCCTGTTCTGATCTGAGCTTTAGCCCCAAATAAAAGTTTTGTTTTTTTTTCCAGCCCTTGGGTTGATCCATGCTCTACCACAAAGCTATATTCCCAGACCTTACATGGAAGCTTTTACCTATAATGGCAGTGATACTGAATTAGGTGTGGGTGCTTATTGGTAATTTTGCATGTCATTGGAGAATGAATTCACTGGATTTTCATTTTAAAATCTAAGGTTTCGCTGGGCATTGATGGTACATGCCTTTGATCCCAGCACTCAGAAAGCAGAGGCAGGCGGATCTCTGTGAGTTCAAGGCCAGCCTGGTCTACAGAGCGAGTTCCAGGACAGACACTAAAGCTACACAGAGAAACCCTGTCTTGAAACCCCCCTCCCCTCAAAAATCTAAGGTTTCAGTTTATTGTGCAAAGAACATTCTAGTTCCATGTGGGTCTTTTTAAACAAAAATTGGATCAAACTTGCATGATGTAAATCTTTCCTTTTCATATATTATCTTTGTGGTTTATTGAAGCAGGGTTTCTCTGTGTATCCCTGGCTGGCCTTGAACTCACAGAGATCCACCTGCCTCTGCCTCCCAAGTGCTGAGCTTAAAGATGTGCACCACCACCATCTGGCTCATGTATAGTTTGTTTGTTTTCTTGTGTGTTTTTTTTTTTTTTTTTTTTTTTTTTTTTTTGAGGCAGGGTTTCTCTGTGTAGCCTTGGCTGTCCTGAACTCCTTCTGTAGACCAGGCTGGCCTCAAACTCACAGAGATCCAACTGCCTCTGCTTCCTGAGTGCTAGATTAAAGGCATTTGCCACCACCGCCCAGCGCATGTGTAGTCTTTAACAATAATTAACTACATTGAGAGTATGTTAGTAGGCTCTGATAGCTGGCACTTGAATCCAGACAAATTCAGCAAATTTGTTTGCTTGTCTAGTATGTTTACTCCTTTCCTCTTACAATCTGGTAAATTAAGTCAAGTGTTCTCTCAAGTATTAGAGTAATTGTGTTTGTTCAAGAGCCTAGACTTGATTTGGTATAACAAAGTTATAAAATATTTAGGTAATGAATTTATAAAGGTGGGCTTTTTAAGTAGTCCTGTGTCTTCACTTCTCAATCAGGTCATCTAGATGCTCTCCTGAGGGGCTTGGTGCTGGGCAAACTAGGAAAAGCAGGGCATAAGGCAACATTGGAAGAAGCCCGTCGTCGGTTTAAAGAGCACGTGGAAGGAAAACAGATTCTTTCTGCTGATCTAAGAAGCCCTGTAAGTCATCTTAATAAATTCCCTTGAAAACTGGGCATGGTGGGACACTCCTTTAATCCCAGCATTCAGGAGGCAGATGCAGGTGGACCTCTGAGTTCAAGGTTAGCCTTGTATACATGGTAAGTTCCAGGACAGCCAGGGCTATACCCTGTCTGGAGGGACAACAATAATAAAAATAAATTTCCTTGACTTTTAGGTATTAGTTTTCAGTCTGTAAAGCTAAAATAATTGACTTAAGAACTGACCCACATACCCCTGTCTAACTATTTTAACATATGCTACTTAGGTAGTTTGTACCCAACTTCTTATTTGTTTCTCAGGAAACACATCAATGCGGCAAGATGATTAACTTTGTGCATTTCTCTGAGATAACTGGTACAAGCTTTGCCAGGACATTTCAGCCCCTGTGATTTTTCACCAGTAGTTTATTAGTGATTAATAATCATTGTCTGTACAGATGCATAACTATAATTTTTTTAAAGTTGCTTTGTAGCTTTTCTTTATTTTGTTTTTCCAGACAGGGTCTCACTGTGTAACCCACAGAGGCCTTGAACTTATGGTTTGTCTACTGCATCACTCTCTTCAGAGCTAAGACAACAGGCCTCTAGCAACATGCCTGTCTATTTTTTATCTTGGTTAGAATATTTATAACAAAATACATGTAACTCAAATGTCTTCTTTTCCCTGGATCTTTTGTAGGTCTATCTTACTGTTTTAAAGCATGGGGATGGTACCACCTTAGATATTATGCTAAAGGTAAGTATATCTGGAAAAGGCTCCAGGTTCTTGCTTTTGGTTTTGGATAGTCAAGTACCACTTTAAATGATTTGGGGAGCTGAGAGAAAGCCTGAACAAGAAATATATGTGTTGGGTCTGACTTGTAATCCCAGGTATTAAGGAGTGTACAGGACAGAAAGTTTAAGGCCTATCTAGCTATAGAGTAAGTTCAAACTCAGACTAGGCAACTTGTGAGATCCTGCTCAGCATAAAAAAGTAAAAGAGCGGACTGGAAAGATGGCTCAGAGGTTAAGAGCACTGACTGCTCTTCCAGGGGTCCTGAGTTCAATTCCCAGTAACCATATGTTGGCTCACAACCATCTATAATGAGATCTGGTGCCCTCTTCTGGCATCCAAGGCTGAATGCTCTATACATAATAAATAAATCTTAAAAATATTAAAAAAAAAAAAAGTAAAAGATCTCTGGGCGTATAGCTTAATGGGACAGTTGGCCTGACATGCTGAAGGGTTAGGGCTAGATCCCAGCACCCACCCTAGAAAAAGAGGGGGACAGAACTGTAGAAAGTCCATTTGCATGTTTCCAAATGATTCTGAACTCATTTTTCAGGTTTATTTGTTTGTTTTTCCTTCACAACTTTAGTATCTAGCTAAATCAAATGGTAAGATTTGACCCCAGGACTTCATGCATGTTAGGCACAGGTTGTGTCACTAACCTACAGCCCAGCCCTGCTTGTTTTGTTGTTTTGAGACAAAGTCTCTGGTAGCCCAGCTGACTTTGAGGATTATTGTTGATTTTTTTCTGATCCTAGTGCTTTTACATCCCAAGTGCTAGAATTACAGGTGTGCCACTGTGCCCATTCTTCTTTTGTTTTTATTTGTGTGTTTTTTTTTAAAGATTTATTTATTTATTACGAACACAACACCCTGCCCCCATGTACGTCTACACACCAGCAGAGGGCACCAGATCTCATTACAGATGGTTGTGAGCCACCATGTGGTTGCTGGGAATTGAACTCATGACCTCTGGAAGAGCAGTCAGTGCTCTTAACCTCTGAGCCATCTCTCCAGCCCTGTGTGTTTTGTTTTTTGAGACAGGGGCTTGTTTGACCCAGGCAGTACTCTGCCTCCCTTTGTAACTTAGGACCTTCCTTCCACCTTCCCACGTGATGCTCAGGTTATGGAGATCACACCTGCTCCCACCTTTTTTAAAAAACAGGGTCCTACTAGGTTATTCAGGTTGCCCTGAGTTCACTATTATAGACCAGCCAGACTTGAACTAATTCTTCTATAGCCTCCCAAGTAGCTGGGATCACAGCCTGAACCACCTACTACGCCCCACAGAGATGCTTGTTGTCAGTGGCTCTCAGCCTTCCTAATGATGTGACCCTTTAATAAAGACAGTCCATCATGTTGTGGTGACCCCCCACCATTGATACTTTATAACTGTAGTCTTGCTACTGCTATAAAGCATAATATAAATATCTGATGTGGCAGGATATCTGATATTCGACCCCAATGAGGGTCATAACCTACAAATTGAGAACAGCTAATCTATATGAGTAAGCCAGGTTCTTCAAAACTTCTCCTATGAAAAGCCAAACAAAGTGGTACTTGCTGTTAATCCCAGCACTTGGAAAACAGAAGCAGGCAGATCCAAATTCAAGACCAGCCTGGTCGACATAGCAAGTTCCAGGACACGACTACACAGAGAAACCTTGCTAGGTACGGGGAACAGAACTCCTATGTAAGAGGTAGTGTTATCCACTGACATCCACAGTCACGTGCATCCATACACACATACACATGCATACACAAGCTGTTTTTAAAAATCCACTTTTTAAAGGTGTAGCACTTTGCGAGGATCCATCCCAGTATTAGAAGGAAGAGTCAGGAGAAAAAGGGAGGAAGAGAGGATCAAGTATCATAAGCCCTATGAATGAACAGGAAATCAGCTCATCTGTCTTCATAGTTTTCTTAACACTGGGAACATACAATTAACCCTGGCTCTATAATGGTAGTGACCTGTATCAGAGATTGTATTTGAATAGTAATTCTTGGCCCCGGGCGGTGGTGGTACACACTTTTAATTCTAGCACTTGGGAGGCAGAGGCAGGCAGATCTCTGTGAGTTTGAGGCCAGCCTGGTCTACAGAGTGAGTTTCAGGACAGATTCCAAAGCTACAGAGAAACCTTGTCTTTGGGGGGGGGGAGTAATAGTTGGGCTATATCTAGTCCCTGTGCATTAATTTTTAGTGTATTAAGAAAGAACCATACTGTCTATGTTAGAGGTAACAGGACCAAAATATGCTTACTACTGTCATCAGGTAATTATGCAAAATGTGCCTAAATACCCAAATCACCTATCAGAACTATATAATCATTAAAAGATTTACATGTAAGCCAGGCATGTTGGCACACACCAGTGGGCCAAGCACTTGGAAAGTAGCTCTCGGAAGATCAGGAGTTCAAGGTCATCTTCAGCTGCACAGAGAATTCAAGCTGAAATATATGAGACCCTGTATCAACAACAAAATGATTCTATTTGAGGCTAGAGACTTCGTTCAGTGGTTAAGGACACTTGCTCTTACAGAGGACCCAGGTTAATCCCCAGCATCCATATAGTGGCTGTCCATAACTCTAGTTCCAAGGTATTTGGCACCTTCTTCTGGCATCTGAGGGTACCAGGCATGTATGCAATGTACTTACATATATGCAGGCAAATCCTCATATACATAAAATAAAAACATATCCACTTGAGGCAGAGGCATGAAGATCTCTGAGTTCGAGGCTAGCCTGGTCTACAGAGTGAGTACCAGGACAGACTCCAAAGCTTCACAAAGAAACCCTGTAAGGAGGGGTTGGGGGAGGGACACTATGTGACAAGAGATGAGGGTTGTTTTCTCCTGGTAATTTAGGAGTGATCCATCCCTTTGATTTAAAAATGATTTCTGCTGCCGGGCATTGGTGGCACACGCCTTTAATCCCAGCACTCGGGAGGCAGAGACAAGCGGATGTCTGTGAGTTCGAGGCCAGCCTGGTCTACAGAGCGAGTGCCAGGACAGCCTCCAAAACTACACAGAGAAACCCTGTCTCGAAAAACAAAAACAAAACAAAACAAAAAAAAATTCTGCTGTCTTGAGCTGTGATCTAGAGTGCCATCTAGTGGATGTGTGTTACATGTTCTCTGGTAGAACAATGCTTCCTGAAAGCTCAAGTAAGTTCAGACCTTGAATATATCAGACCCTTCAAAGACTCTGGAGGCAAGAGGCAGGGGTAGTGTCACAGATTTTGAGGCCAGTCTCATCTACACATGAGCTCCAGGCTATCCAATGAGACCCTGTTTCAAAATAAACAAAAAGAACATTAGGTAATAATATTCTGGGATTTCATTTTCTTTTTTTTTTCTTTTTAAAATATGTATGTGTGTTTTACCTTTGTGTATGTCATTATATCACATGTGTGCCTGGTGACCTACATAGGTCAGAAGAGGGTGTCTGACCCCCCCTGGAGCTAGAATTAACAGACAGTTGTGAGTCACCATGTAGGCACTTCAAACCCAAATCCTCTGCAAAAGCAGCCAAGTCTCTTCAGTGTATCTCTCCAGCTCCAAATATTCTTGTGTGACTTTGGGGAGCTGAGGAGATGGTTCAGTAGCTAAAAAGCTTGCTATACAGCAAGAGGACCTGAGTTTGGCTTCCCCATGTTAAAAGCTAGGTGCAGTGAGCAGGCAGGTAAGGAGCTCACAGGCCTACTAGCTTAGGTGAAAATGTGAGCTCCAGGTTTATTGACAGATCCTGACTCAAGGAAACAGGTAGACAGCAATACAGGAAGACCCTTCATGAATGATCGAATCTGCAAACATGTACACCCATGCACAAAATTTTTAAGTAACATTCGATAATATCTTCTTGGCTTTGGGGGGGGGGGGGGTCTTGTGTAGCCAAGGTTGGCTTCAAATTACGTATCTCAGGCTGTCCTTAAATTTCCAATCCTTATTCTTCTACTTTCCCAATATTAATTCATCTTTTTCTTTTTCATTTTTTAAGATTTATTTATTTATTATGTATACAGTATTCTGCCCACAAGCCAGAAGAGGGCACCAGATCTCATAGATGGCCGTGAGCCACCATGTGGTTGCTGGGAATTGAACTCAGGACCTGTAGAAGAGCAGCCAGTGCTCTTAACCTCTGAGCTATCTCTCCAGCCCCCATTGCATCTTTTTCTTAAATGAGTAAACATTGCAGCTAGCTACTAGGTGTCTAGATTACTTTCAACTTCCACTATTCTAGGTTGATAGTTTATTTATCTAATGCAAAGCATTAATCAGGTATCAGTGATGTAAAGAATTTGACAATGGTAGACTTCTTAGATATTAATGTTTGCCTCTATAGAACTGAGACAAACTATAGCTAGTGCACACCTACATCTAGTGACTTACTGCTATGGCAAATAGAGGTTTTAGTGCTCAACCATCCTGACAAAAGATTCTCTATGATGTAGTGTTGCACCAGTCTCACCCAGTGAGAACGCAAAGTAGAAATTTTACCTTATGGGAAGAGAAGCTGGTATGAACATGTAGAATCCAGGAATGAACTAACTATTCCTCATTATTTCTTTTCCCTATAGCTTCACAAACAAGCTGATATGCAAGAAGAGAAAAACCGAATTGAAAGAGTTCTTGGGGCTACTCTTTCCCCTGAGTTGATTGAAAAAGTCCTCACTTTTGCACTTTCAGTGAGTTATATTTCAAGAGCGCTGGAGTTGATTGATGCGTGGCCATTGTCTTTGACTCAGCACACTGATAATCTTGTGTTTTATTGCTTTATCTTGTATGTGGCAGGGCCAGGGGGAGTGGAAGTGAGAGGAGGTGGGTGGTTCTCCCTACTGTGGTGTGGTTTTCAGAGAGTGAAGTCAGGTTGTGAGGCGTGGCTGCTGTGCTGACCTCTCATCTCCTACTAATAGTGAGAATTAGAATAGGTTGAAGAAGTGGATGCCTTTTCCTGCTGAGTCACCTCCTTGGAAGGGAAAACAGTCTGTTGTAATCTCTGGTACCAGAAGATATTCTACACAAACTTTTAGTTTCTTTCGTTCTTTTGTTCTCTCTCTCTCTCTTCCTTTCTTTTTTATATTTATTTATTTGTTTGTTTATTTTTAGGAAGAGGTACGTCCACAAGACACTGTGTCAGTAATTGGTGGAGTAGCTGGAGGCAGCAAGCAAGGAAGAAAAGCTGCTTGGAAATTCATAAAGGACAACTGGGAAGAGCTTTATAATCGATACCAGGGAGGGTTCTTAATATCCAGACTAATAAAGGTATGTGGGAGTCGTGAGTAGCTGCTAATCTTGAATGTTACTGAATGATTATCCATGATTTATTAGAGTCCAGGAGATTAGATCCAAAAAGTCAGGGTCTTTGCTCTTTAAAAGGTTCTTCAGCCAGGTAGAGTGGGCCATGCTTATAATATCAGTGCTCTAGAATCTCAGGCTGAAGGATTACTATGAGTTTGAAACCAGCCAGGGATATATATCGAGACCCAAAAGATGCCCATGCCTACCCTCAAATAGCATTCCTTAAAGGTTGTATCTTAGTCTTAGACTTGTCCTGCCCTAGGCCCTTGGTTCAAGCCCCAGCATCAAAAAAGTTTTTTGCTCAAATAGTTTCTGAGGTTTGTTTTATGATTGTGTGTGTCCCCATCTTACAATCTCTGCAACAAATCAGAGTACAGGAGGACAGAATGGTTTGTTTGGGATAAGGGGAAGTTTATTCCTAGTGTTTATAACTTCTGGTTTGTTTGCAGCTGTCAGTTGAGGGGTTTGCGGTTGATAAAATGGCTGGCGAAGTTAAGGTAAGGAAAGTACTGTTTACTTTTTCGTTTTCAATACAGAATATAACATGAACCTAGCTTTTTTTTTTTTCCTTAAAATTTACTTTATGTGTATGAGGGTTTTGCCTGCATGTGTGTGTGCACCATGTACTTGCTTGGTACCATGGATATCAGAGGCCATCAGATCCCCTGGAAGTCTGGGAAGTTGTAAGCCACCGTGTGGGTGCTAGAAACCCGGGTCCTCTGCAAGAGTAACAAGTGCCCTTACCCTGAGCCATTCTTCGGCTCCAGGAACATCATTTTAATGAGTATTAGGATGCTGTGTTTTTGTGTCTCCTTGTTTCTTAGAAAAAGACAGGTTTGACTTGGCTTCAATATCTGAAGAGTTTAGAATGGAGAGAACCAACCAGTTTTGTTTGTGTAGACTCTGAACCTAGTATAGTTTGAGAGACAAATTAATGCTGAATAGGAAAATTTTAAACTTCATCATAATGTCAGTCTCACCTTTATCTTCCTGGAGGCAATATTCAGAGCTATGATCTGACTCACTATATGAGCCTCCCTTCCCCCCTTCCCCCCCATTTTGGAGGTTGTCCTGGAACTAGCTCTGTAGACCAGGCTGGCCTCAAACTCACAGAGATCCACCTGCCTCTGCCTCCTGAGTGCTAGGATCAAAGGCATGTGCCACCAACGCCCAGCAAGGTAGGTTTTCTTAGTAAATACTAGAAGGTATGTAGTGAGATAGAGCCTTACTATGTAGCTGGGCTGGCCTAAAACTCACTGTGAAATCCCAAATTGGCCTTGAATTTATGATGATCCTCCTATCTCAGTGTTATGAGTGCATGGATTATGACTTGTTAACCACCACACCTGTCTTTTGTTAATTTTCAATTCAACAGTATTTCTGTGTGTTGCGACCATCTAAGGCAGTGGTTTTCAACCTTCCTAATGCTACAACCCTTTAAAACAGTTCCTCATGTTGTGACTGCCCCCACACACCATAAAATTATTTTGTTGCTACTGTAACTTTGCTACTGTTATGAATCATAATGTAAATATCTGATATGTAAGATATCTAATATGTGACCCCTGTAGGGGTCTCTATAAGTTGAGAACTGCTGATATAATGGAAGGGGGGAAAAAAGCCAAGGATAATTTCAGCCCTGCACTCTGGAAGCTGGGAAGACAGGTCTCTATGTATGAGGCCAGCCTGGTCTACATAGTGAGCTCAGGATAGCCAAGGCTTTGTAGAGAAACCCTGTCCCAAAGAAGAAAAGAGCCAAGGATGATTTCTAGTTGTAGGTAATGTCTGTTGAGATGAAACAAAGCACTGTGGTCTTCCAGCCCTGAGAAGCCTACAGAGCCATTGTCTTCTCTATTAATCAGGCTGTGGCTTAATAGAGACGAGTTAGTCATTTCCCTTTCACACTCTGGTGACAAGGTCCCAGGACATGCCTGGTGGCCATTGCTGCTTGGTGTTTCCAGATACTTTGTTTGCTGTGAAATCAGATGAACTAGTTAGAAAATAGCTTAGTAACTTTTAATAATACACTGGAAAGTAGTTTTATTTTATGAAAAATGTAAAACTGTGAAGTCCAATTAGATTAGCAGCAGCACTTTAAATTTGGTGGCTTCATCTCCCTTATTTATGCACTCATCTTGGGGATGGCGTTGGGTTCTGAAACGCCCTGTGCCACATCTTGCTGAATGCTCCTACATGCCTGTTCCTTCACCTTTCTCATAGATGTGAGATTGAAACTTAGAGCCGTTAGCTTACAATGACAGGCAAGCACCTTGACAGAGCCTATCCTGGGGTTCCATCCTAATTATCCAAGTTATTTTAACATTGGCACATGGCCTTGTCATCTACAAAATTCATGGTTATGAACCATGAACTCAATCAGTGGTGCACGCTTTTAGTCCCAGCACTTGGGAGACAGAAGCAGGTAGATCTCCAAGTTCTAGGCCAGCCAGGGTTACACAGAGAAACCCTGTCTTAGATAGATAGATAGATAGATAGATAGATAGATAGATAGATAGATAGATAGATAGATAGATAGAAAGAACCATGAACTCAGAAGCAATACCTTCCAAAGGTCTCTCCTCCCAAATCCCATTAATGTATGTATGCAAGGGGACACAGTAAAGAATGTACCAGCATTATTAGGGTAAGGACTTTTATTCTGAATAAGAGAGAGAAAATACCCAGATGTATCTGGAAGAGTCCAGAGCAGAGAGAGAGAGTAGAGTGGATATATGACTAGGGCTGTCTGCTAGTGAGCATGGGGTGGGGGTTGGAGGCAGGGATAGAGAAGATGGAAGAGATGGTGGGGGCAGGAGAAAACCTTGTCATTACATATAGAACAAAGGGTATCTGGGGAGGTGAGAAGGGCCAGGATGCTAGAGTAGACGCTTTGCTATGTATAACTTGTGAGTAGGAACTGAGGGATCCTGGAGACCAGCATGGGCTTTAATATGATGCAGTTCTAGTCATGTTCCTTTGCAGTGAAGGGACACCATGATTAAGGTAATTCTTAAAAACAAAGCATTTCTTTGGGGGCTTAATTACTGTATCCGAGTTTTATTAGTCCATTATCATGGCAGGGAGCGTGGAACAAAGCTGAGAGCTACATCCTGATCCATAGGCAAGAGGGAGAGTGACACTGGGCCTGGCTTGGACTTTTAAACATCAGAAATCACACCGTCATCACTCAGTGACTCCTCCAACAAGGCCACACCTCCTAATCCTTCTAATCCTATCAAAGAATTCTACTTCCTGATGACTAAACATTCTTATGAGCCTGGCTGGCCGAAGACTTAACACCTAACTCTGAGAACTAATTTTCCAGGACATGAGATGTAGGGGAAGGTAACACTTCCAAATGCTAATAGCAGAATATTGAAAAGGAGCCAAGGTTTTTGTCAGGTCTAGGTTAAGGCCAGTGATGTGACTCAGCAGTAAAACGTGTTTTCTGTCAAATTTGGTGACCTAAGCTCAATCCCCAGAGCCCATATGGTGGGAGGTAAGAACCTACTCCTGAGATTGTCTGTCGGACTCCCACATTCTCATTGGGGCAGGCTCAAGGTCCACATGTATACACAAACATATGGTGGGAGGTAAGAACCTACTCCTGAGATTGTCTGTCGGACTCCCACATTCTCATTGGGGCAGGCTCAAGGTCCACATGTATACACAAACATATGGTGGGAGGTAAGAACCTACTCCTGAGATTGTCTGTCGGACTCCCACATTCTCATTGGGGCAGGCTCAAGGTCCACATGTATACACAAACTCACGAACACATAGCTGCAGCATCTCTGGGTTTAAGAGCACTTGCTGGGGGCTGGAGAAATGTCTCAGTGGTTAGGAACACTGGCTGCTCTTCCAGAGGTCCTGACTTCAGTTCCCAGCAAGCACATGGTGGCTCACAGCCATCTATTACGATCATTTTTCCCCCCAGCAGCCACCCGGAGCCCCAAATGAACACATTAATTATTAAACTGTTGGCCAATGACTAGGGCTTCTTATTGGCTAGCTCTCTCTGTCTTAATTATTAACCCATTTCTATCAATCAATCTTCTGTATTGCCACGAGGCTGTGGCTTACCCAGTAATGCCTACATGGTGTTATTCCTCCAGCAGCATCATGACTCTGTTGGGCTCTCCTGCCTACCTTTCCCAGAATCTCCTTCCTCTCCTAGTCCTGCCTATCTCCCTGCCTCATTGGCCATTGGCCCAACAGTGTTTTATTCATCAACCAATAAGAGAAACATATACAGAATAACATTTCCCATCAACCATCTGTAGTGAGATCTAGTGCCCTCTTCTGGCGTGCAGGGATACATGCAGACAGAACGTAATAAATACATGGGGGGGGGAGAGAACCTTAAAAAGAAAAGAGCACTTGGTGGTCTTGCAAAAGGACCTGAGTTCAAGTCCCTGTACCCATGTCAGGTAAGTCACAACCACCTGTAACTACAACTCTAGGGGATCTGATATGCTCCTGACCTCCACAAGCACACACATGTATGTATACTTAAGTAAAAATAAATCTTCAAGAACAAATCTAGGGCCTAGAGAGATGGGTTGGTGTTTAAGAGCACTGGCTGCTCTTCCAGGGGTCTTGAGTTCTATTCCTAATATGCACATAGTGACTCAACTGTCTATAACTGTAGTCCCATGGGATCCAGTGCCCTCTTCTGATGTGCAAATATATATGCAAACAAAATACCCACATACATTAGCATTTAAAAAACAAAAAAACTAGATGCTGGGTTTGGTGGTGAATACCTTTGATTCCAGCACTCTGGAGGTAGAGGCAGGTGGATCTCTTGAGTTTGAGGCCAGCCTGGTCTACAAAGAGAGTTCCAGGACAGCCAGGGCTGTTACACAGAGAAACACTGTCTTGAAAACAAAAAATTAAACTAGGTTAGATTCTGAATGAAGTGTAGAAAAGGTTAGAGGGAGTCTGACATATCATACTCTGGAGGGGCCTTTTTTGCCTTCCTAAGGCCAAACTGTTCAATGCAGACAAGCCTATTGGATGCTATAGCAGAAAACCAGAAATGTAGCTCGTCTGCAAGTATAAAATAGCCTAGATTTTGGAGATTATGCAAGAAACAAAATATAAAATATCTAAAATTTTAGTATATGTTATATTTGGAGTAATGTTACTTTGATCTGCCTGCTTAAATGTTTATTAAGGAAAAAACTGCACAATCAAGTTATTTAAAAAATGCTTTCAGCCAGGCGTTGGTGGTGCATGCGTTTAATCCCAGCACTTGGGAGGCAGAGGCAGGTGGATCTCTGTGAGTTCCAGGCCAGCCTGGTCTACAAAAGTGAGTTCCAGGACAGCCTCCAAAGCCATAGAGAAACCCTGTCTCGTAAAACCAAAAAAAAAAAAAAAAAAAAAAAGAAGTGAGCTGACTGACACATACACAGTTCATTTCTCTTTATTAGCTTTTGATTAGGTTTTATGCACTCCTTGTTAAGGAAGGATTCCTATATGTAGACCCAAGGAGTTGCTGCTTTCAGCCTGTGGTGGCAAAGGTCAGTTGTCATGATTGAGGCTGATGGATCCTTTAGTCCAGTTGGTGCTTTTATGTAGTCCCAACATTAACTTCTTACTGTTGCTAACAGTGGTTCTGCATTCTGGATTGTTTTCTACCAGGCTTTCTTCGAGAGTCACCCAGCTCCTTCAGCTGAGCGTACCATCCAGCAGTGTTGTGAAAATATCTTGCTGAATGCTGCTTGGCTAAAGCGAGATGCTGAGAGCATTCAACAGTACCTCCTCCAGCGGAAAGCCTCCCTGCCCTCAGTGTGAAGTCTCCGCCTGCCTGCACCAAGGGCTTGCTGCCTCTCTGCAGGGATGAGGTGGAGCTAACAGCCGATTCACATGCCAAGAATTGGAGTCTTATACCAGTGGGGGTTGGACAATGAATGTAGTTAACTGGTTCCTGCTCACACTCCAGAATTAAATTCTATTGAAAAAGGAAAATCAGCAATTCAGCAAAAACTAAATAAATAAATAAAATGTAAATATGGTAGTAATAAACTAGAGCATAACGAAACTGTGAAACTTCCTGAAGCCTGTCAGGGTTCCGAGTGTTGAACACTCTCCTGTTAGTGACAGATGCTGTTTTAAAATCCACCAAACGAAAGAAAGGCTTCTGGGGAAAGGATTTTTGTGAAGTGGGTTCTCCATGCAGCCTGAGAAGCCGGGTATATCCATGGCTGGGGTGCTGACCAGAGGCTGATCCTGGCTCACCTAATGGAGTCTGTGCATAATAATCCCAAGTGGGTTGTTCTTTTATTGTTGTTGGGTTTGTTTTTTCCCCTTTTTGGCATGGGGACTGAACAGGAAGTTATCTTTTCCTGAATAACTCAATCTGAACCAAGGATTATAGTTCCCTACTTGTCTCCCTTCTGTGTGATCTCCACCCCCCCCCCAAAAAAAAGTGATGAAAAGTTTTTTAAAAGTAAAACAACCCCACAGCCTCCATCCTGGGCTCTTCTCCCTGTAGTTCTGCCCCAGTCCTGACTCTGCCCTCCTTAGAGATTATGAGAACCATCTTTGACAGCCACATTAAATAAGAGGAGCTGGTAATACAGCTTCTTTATAACTTTTTAAGAACCCTGAAATGCATAATCGGTAAGAGAGTAGAAATAAAGATTATCAGCCAGGTCTTTCTGCTGGAGTGATTCTGCTCAAAACGGTTCCAGTTACCTGACAGGCCAAATGCCACACTCTTCCACACAGTATCAGTGAGCTCTGGCTCACCGCCTTGTGCGTATGAGAAGCCAGTGGGGCCTGCTGTGGGCCAGATGTCCGCTGCCCGCTGCTGCACCAGAGTGCCCCTAACAAGCCTCGCCCCCTACCTAACCCAGTGTGTTTTACTAAGTCTCAGCCCCTCCTCTTGCCCCTCCCTTTTTTTCTCTTTATTTTTTCTGAATCTTTTTTGTGTTAACAGAAATTCATATTTGGTGTGGCTTAATGTATTTCAGAAGGTCGTCAGATTGTGAGACTGCTTCCTCGAGACATTTTTGTGCTATTGTTTTAAAAAATAATAATTAAAAAACATTTGGCGTTAATAAAAATGTCAATGTGAAGTTGATGTCCTGATTCTTTCAGCGTCCTTGAAAAGAAATTAGAATGTTCCTGCGCTTCAGTAGGATTGCTAGAATAGTCTGACCACGATGGGATTCTTGAAAAACTATTGCTGTATTTTATGTGTGTGGACATACACAGACCACAGCACATGTGTGGAGGTCAAAGGACAACTGTTGGGTTTGGGGATTGAACTCAGATTATCTGACTTGGTAGGTAGCAAGAGCCCTTACCCACTGAGCCCCTTGCCCACTCCTGTCTGTTTTCTGAAGCAGATCCTCATTCTGCAGCCTCGTAAGACTAGAACACTCTATGTAGCCCAGGCTGGCCTCAAACTCAAAATGATCCTCCTGCTTGGGATTGTAGGCATGAGCCATTAGGCACAGCTTTACCACAGGATTTTTTTTTTCGAAGAAATTTCAAAGCAGGTATAATGGTTTGTCCTATAATAATCTCAGCATTCTGAAGGTCGAGGCAGGGGAATGAGAGAATTTCAGGGTAGCATGGACTGCATAGCAAGACCTTGGGATCAAAGGAAAGGTGTATGCTGCCACCACTCTGCTTTTTTTTTTTTAGACAGATTCTCATGTAGCCAAGCCAGACTAGACCTAGAACTTATTCTCCTGCCTCCTCTCCCGAAGTCCTAGTGTTACAGGCGATCACTACCATGCCCATCCTGGCTATGCTTGTTGTCACTAGTTTAAACATGTTTGTAGAGACAGACATAGGTGGTGCCCACTTCTCGTGTCCCCTGTGTAACCCATACCTTTGCCTCCTTGGATGTTCCAAGCTCTGTACATGCTGTCCGTGACAGTGTGCTTGGCCAACACACCTAGAGACGTGCATCTTCCTCCACTAGTCACTGGTCAGGTCCTGCAGCCTGCCATCTGGGTGTTAGGTGTTAGTGTGCTGAGGACTGAGATCTAAAGCCTTTGGCTTACCTAATTGTAAGTGCTTCCTGTCAGGGTTCTTGTCACTGGAGATGGATGAGACCAGCTCTTAGAATCCTGCTGGAGTGTTCAGTTACAGTCTTTTTTTTTTTTTTTTTTTTTTACGAGACAGGGTTTCTCTGTATTGTTTTGGAGGCTATCAGTCCAGCCCGGCCTCGAACTCACAGAGATCCGCCTGCCTCTGCCTCCCGAGTGCTGGGATTAAAGGCGTGTGCCACCACCGCCCGGCCAGTTACAGTCTTAAAAACTGTTTTAGACAATTTTCATACAGTCAGTCTGATCACTGCCACTCCGGCCGCACTCCCTCCGCCCCTCCCACCCACCGTTATTATCAATGCCATCTTCAGCTCTAGTTTCTGGCTAACATCACCATTAACTGGATTTAGGAAGCTATATAGTGATGAGTTTTACAGAGATTTTTTTTTTAGGGAGATAGGCAGCTAAGAAATCCACTAGAACCTGTTTTCAGATTCCCAAGCCTCAGACTAGTTTCCAAAGCTATGAAGGGGTGGAGAGCTCGTGCTCACTTGGTGAATATGGAAAATGCCAGCCCGAGCAATTCTGCAACTTCTACTCCTCTGCTTGCCTCATTAATCCAGTGACTGCGTTCTTCCAACAAATAAAACAAATGTGCTAGTTCTAGGGGTGTCGCTCACTGGTGTTCACGTGCAATTCCTGGGCTCAATCTCAGCTTGAGAGATAGGCCAGTGAAGGGAACACAGGACAGGAAGGATCTCAGATAGTGTGGGAAGGGTTTTGTTTCGTTTGGTTTGAAATAGGGTCGGGGCTGGAGAGATGGCTCAGAGGTTAAGAGCACTGGCTGCTCTTCCAGAGGTCCTGAGTTCAATTCCCAACAACCACATGGTGGCTCACAACCATCTGTAATGAGATCTGGTGCCCTCTTCTGGCATGCAGGCAAAACAGTATACATAATAAATAAATAAATTTAAAAAAAAATAGGGTCCTGGAACTCTCTCTGTAGACCAGGCTGGCCTTGAACTCATGGAGGTCTGCCTGCTTCTGCCTCCTGAGTGCTGGAATTAAAAGTTTTCGCCACCACTGATCACTGTCCAGCTTGTTTTGTTTTGTTTAAGACGGGATCTCACTATATATGTCTGACTAGCACGGTGTAGACCATGCTGGCCTTGATCTTCCGGAGATCAGCTTGCCTCTGCCTCCTAAGTTCTGGGATAAAGGCATATTCCACTACTTCTGGCTGTGTGAATAATTTTAAATGACTCTTTTCATTTATGGTCTATCCTTGACCACACACACAGTTTCTTGCTGGCATGTGAACATCTAGTGAGCGGGATGTAAGCAGGAATCTAGTGGGAATGACACTGGCCTTTTCCAGTTGTTCTGACAGAATAGTATTTATTCAGCCTCCCAGCATGCCACTTGCTATGATGGATGTACATTTTAGTCACCAGTTAAAAGACCTCAGTTAATCCTAGCACTTGGAGGCAGAGGCAGGCTGATCTTTTGAGTTTGAGGCCAGCCTGGTTTAGAGTGAGTTCTGTAACAGCCAGGGCTACATGGAGAAACTCAGGGGGTGGGGAGATATCCCAGAAACATTGTGTCAGAAAAGTCCCACCACATTGAACATGAAGGTGGTGTTTTCCAAGCACAGATTGGAATGTGCTAACTCCTGGCCTTGGAGTATAGACAGCAGATAGCAGTTCCAAGTTTTCAGTCACTGAAATATGTCAGACACAACAGACCTGCCCCTCTGTCAGCAGACAGGGCAAGTCTGACAGCCTCGACAAGAGGCTGTGAGCGTCCTCCCCAAGTCTTGCAGAAGGAAGCCAGGCCTTGCCAGTTAAGCACTCTGCCTGAGGTCACAACACTACCCTTGTGGAATGGGAAGCACAGGGTGCCTCACTGGGGATCCAAAGCAGCTTACATGTTCAGGAAAAGTCTCCTTGAAGAAACGATGTCAAACTAAGACCTGAAAGATTAGACTACCAAGCAGGCTGGAAAGATGCTCAGCAGTTAAGAGCATTAGCTGCACTGGCTACCCTTGCAGACCCAGGTTCTATTCCCAGCATCCACATGGTGATTCACAACCATCTGTAACTCCCGTTCCAGAGAATCCAGTGTCCTTTTCTAGTCACACTGGACACCAGGTATGCATGTGGTCCACAGACATATATACAGGCAAAATATTCACATATAAAATAAAATCAGTCGGGCGGTGGTGGTGCACGCCTTTGATCCCAGCACTCGGGAGGCAGAGGCAGGCGTATCTCTGTGAGTTCAAGGTCAGCCTGTTCTACAGAGTGAATTCTGGGACAGGCTCCAAAGCAATAAAGAGAAACCCTGTCTCAAAAAACAAACAAACATAAAATAAAATCAATTGATGTAATTCAAAAAACAAACAAGCAAAAAGCACTTGCTGCTATTGCAAAACACCCAGGTTTGATTCCTAGTACCCAACTGCAGTTCCCAAGTTCTCAAAACTCCATTTCAGGGAATCTGATGCCCTCTTCTGGCCTCAAAGGGCACTGCATGTACATTGTGCACAGTCTATATATAGGTTAAACCCCCATACACATACAATAATAAAATAATTTTTAATTGAAGACTAAAGCATTCTAGCAACATTACTAATATAATTGCTAGTAGTGACTTTGCCATCTAAGGAACAGCACCCAGGGATTCACGTATTTTTGTAATGGGAAACTCTGCTGACCTCCAGGGATCTGATGGAAAGGTTAGAAACATACTTCACTTGAAACTTCCAGTGGGAAGTCCGGAAGCCCAGGGGGTGAGCGCAACTGTTTTGAGCAGGAGCTGACCATTTATGGCAATGTGTATTTCTCAACTCCAACTCCTCAGCACAACTTCCTCAGCATTCCTTCTCAACCCAGTGAGGCAGACCCACTGGAGCATGCTGTCTTCCTGGTTTCTTCCAGCTGAAGACTGTTCCTCACAGCTACTAGCTTAATCATGCAGCCATCTTCAAAAATGTTACAGTCTTCCAAACTGTCCCGTCTCCTGTCCATCCATGCAGTAGCACTTGTGTGACGTCTTAGGAAAAAACAATGTTTTGTGATACGAAGGATGGATCAAAAAGTACATTTAACTGGTCAAGTCTCGGGATGCATGAGAGATCTAGGACTTAGCTAGCCCTTAAGACTGGAGCCTCTATACTGCTATGTAAAACTTAGTGTTCATCCTGGGCCATTTCAAAGACGGAGGATAGAGGCTGAAATATGAGGCCCTGTCTCTGCAGCCCCTCACAGCTCTGAGGAAAAAGAAACAGACCCAGTCCTCCCAGAGGCCACTGTGGAAAAGCCTCACTCAGTACAGTCTTAGAGGCTGCACACAGGCATTCTCCCCCCCCCTTTGACCTGCATGGTACCGTTCCTCCACTTTTCTGTAGTATTGTGGGTTAGCCTAGGACTTTGCTATCCTAAGCAAGTATGCTACAACTGAGCCACATAGTCCTTGCAAAATGCTGTTGGTTTCAAATGCCAGCTTAAAAAAAAAAACTGTTTATTTATTTTTTTCAAGACAGGGTTTCTCTTGGGGGAGGCAGAGGTAGGCAGATCTCTGTGAGTTTGAGGCCAGCCTAGTCTACTGAACAAGTTCCAGGACAGGTTCCAAAGCTACAGAGAAACCCTGTTCCCTCCCCCACCCCCCCCAAAAAAAAAACCAAAACCAAAACAACAACAACCAAAGAATCCAAGCCAATGACTTTAACTTTCTCTGGCTGCCCAGAAACTCACTCATTCTGTAGACCAGGCTGGCCTCAGACTCAGAGATGTGCCTGCTTCTGACTCCTGAGTGTTGGCATTAAAGGTGTGTGCCACCACACCTGACTTAAGCCATTTGTAAAAATTATTTATTTTATATACATTGGTGTTTTTGCCTGCAAGTATGTCTGTATGCAGGAATTAGATCCCCTGGAACAGGAATTACAGACAGCTATGAGCTGCCATGTGGGTGCTAGAAATTGAACCTAGGTCCTCTGGAAGAGCAGCCAGTGTTCTTAACCACTGAGCCTTCTCTCTAGCCCCTTTAAATCATTTTTTTAATGAGAGGGAAGATTAAAAACAACATCATTAGGGCTGGAGAGATGGCTCAGCGGTTAAGAGTACTGACTGTTCTTCCAAAGGTCCTGAGTTCAATTCCCAGCAACCACTTGGTGGCTCATAACCACCTTGAATGATCTCTGATGCTCTCTGCTGGCATGCAGACAGAAGATTGTAAACATAAAAAATAAAATATTAAAAAAAAACATCATTAGACAGGTGGTGCACACCTGTAGTCCCTACTATCCCAGAGGCCACAGCAGGAGGATCAATCAGGCTCCTGAGTTCAAGGCCAGCCTAGGTAGCATGGCCAGAAGACTCAGGAAAGCTGGATCTTGAGAGGGTTCCGTGCGATTCTGACTCTGTGACCTTGGAAAAGGCACTCACTCCCTGGAAATCCCTTCCTATAGAATGAGGGTAGAGCAGGGCGGGCAGGTCAGATGGTGCTGAACAAATACATGCTGTTCAAATACTAGGTGTGGTCTTCATCTCAAATTGCAGTTTCTATTTTGACTTAATGCATCTTAGATTTGAAAAGAGCAGGGTTGGGGGGGGCAAGTTCTGTTTAGTGCCAAAATGTTACCTCCAAACCACTCATGGTCCCGTGGGAAAAATAAACACAGACCTACAAAAGTGTACAGTATAAGTGTATTAATGGTTAGTCTACTATAATCTGGCTTCAGATATTATACACAACTGCACCTCCCTGTGATGGGATGAAAGTTGGCTGTAAACTTCAATATACTGTTTGGGTAAATCAAAAGCTCTCAAGCTATTGAACCATATTGTGATGCATCAGGTATTTATCCACAACTGGTTTTTTTTTGGGTGGGGGGGGGGAGGTTCAAGACAGGGTTTCTCTGTCACTTTGGAGACTGTCCTGGCACTTGCTCTGTAGACCACGCTGGCCTCAAACTCAAACTCAAAGAGATTCACCTGCCTCTGCTTCCCACGTGCCAAGATTAAAGGTGTGCACCACACCTGGTTCTTTGTCAGTTTTTAATATCTGGGGTTATAAACAAAAATAGGATTAGATTTTTCTCAATGTGCTTGTCATGAACTATTCTCTCGTCCACTATCAGTGTGCATTCTTTTATGTCTTAAGCATTATGGGAATTGGTGTTTTGCCTCGGGCGTCGGATCCCCCGGAACTGGAGTTAGTTGTGAGCAGCCACGTGGGTGCTGGGAACTGAACCCAGATGCTCCTGAAGAGCTCTCAACCACTGAGCCATCTCTCCAGCTCCCGGTGTGCATTCTTCTAACAGCCACTTCATCTTATTTCTTAAACACATCACTTCTTTTTATTATTAAATTTGCTTTGTGTGTGTGTCTGTGGTCGTTTGGGGACAAACTGAGAAAACTGGTCGCTTCTTTCTCTGTGGGTTTCAGTGATTGAACACAGGCTGTTAAGCAAGCACCTTTACCCACTGAGTCACCCTAGCCTGGATCCATCACTTCTGAATGCTCTCTAGACCTGCGGCCTGGCTAGTTAGTGCCCTGGGATTTTCCTCATTGTTCTCTTGAAGGCCTTTATTCTGACCCGTGCTGAGCATCCCATTTCCTGGACTATTTGTCTTTTTCTTCTTTTAAATTATGCTTCTGCGAGCCGGGCGTTGGTGGTGCACGCCTTTAATTCCAGCACTCGGGAGGCAAAGGCAGGCAGATCTCTGTGAGTTCGGAGACCAGCTTGGTCTACTAGAGCTAGTTTTTTTTTGTTGTTTTTTTTTTGTTTTTGTTTTTGGTTTTTCGAGACAGTTTCTCTGTATTGTTTTGGAGGCTGTTCTGGAACTCACTCTGTAGACCAGGCTGGCCTCGAACTCACAGACATCTGCCAGCCTCTGCTTCCTGAGTGCTGGGATTAAAGGTGTGTGCCACCAATGCCCGGCTACTAGAGCTAGTTCTAGGACAGGCTCCAAAGCCACAGAGAAACCCTATCTCAAAAAAAAAAATTATGGTTTTGCTTTTGTTTAAATGGGTCTCACTTTGTAGCACATGCTGGCTCAAACTCATGACATTCTTATTTCTGCCTCTCTAATGCTGCTGCTGTTGCTGGGCAAGCCACCATGCCTGGCTGCCTTCCTGCTTTATTTTCTGGTTTTAACGCGTCACGTCCCCCCAGCTGGTTCCTGAGGAACTGCATAGACGGAAGTAAACGGGTTTGTGTTTTAATTTTGTGCCTCTGCAAATGTGCTTGCTCAACTGAATCGCTATTTTGGCTAATTTATATGGCGACAGGCTGTGATTGTCAGGATGGCTGAAGAGGAAAGTGTCTCTTGAGAGTCTCTCCATGGTCCCCCCCCCCCCGCCCCCCCAGAAGCAGAGCAGCCTTTCCTGTGGCTGTTCCTGTGACCTGTTTTTCCCCCTCTGTGTTTGGGGATCCTCATTCGTCGGAAACATCATGATGTTGCTTACTGCTTAGGGATCTTTTTCACCCTCTGGGTGGTGTTCTGGAAATCTGTGACTCTGGGGTGGCTTCTCGGTTGTTCTCTCAGGACTGCTTTCCCTCCTTTACTCTTCTCTGAATACTGGACCTGTGGTACCTCTGCCCCTTGGTGTTTGGACATGATCTCCCTGACTTACCCTGGCTTGCTAAAAGCCCAGGCAGGCCTTGAAGTCTTAGAGCCTCCAGTCTCAGTGCCTGAGTGCTGTTAGTCACACGCCTGCCACCTTATCTAGTGTAACCACTACCCACGCTTTGTGTGTGTGAGTGTGTCTGTGAATGCAGGTGTGCTCTACCTGTGGGCACAAGTGGAGGCCAGAGCTCTTTAAGACGCCTTCCTTAAAGCCCGGTGGTGGCTGGGCGTTGGTGTGCGCCTTCAATTCCAGCACGCTGGAGGCAGAGGCAGAGGCAGGCAAATCTCTGAGAGTTCAAGGCCAGCCTGGTCTACAGAGCGAGTTCCAGAACAGGAACTAAAGCTAAAGAGAAACCCTGTCTCAAAAAAACCATAAAATAAAATGTCTTCCTTAATTTTGTTGCCACCTTATTTTTTGAGACAGGGTTCTCTTACTGGACCTGGAGCTTATTACTGCTTCACCTAATCTAGCTGGCTAGAAATCCCCAGAGATATGCCTGCCTTCTCCCAGCAGTTCTGGGGTTACAGATGTGCGCTGCTGTGATTAGCTTTTACATGGGTGAATGCAGGTCCTGAGGTTTGCACAGCAAGCCCTTACCCACTGAATCATATCCTTAGTCTTCAACCTCTACCTTTTATTTTTAAATTTGAAACAAGCTTGTTTTACAGTCAATCCCAGTTCCCTCTCCCTCCCCTCCTCCCCTATCCCCCACCAACCCCCTATCCCATCCCCTTTCTGCTCCCCAGGGAGGGTGAGGCCTTCCATGGGGGAATCTTCAAAGCTTGTCATATCATTTGGAGCAGGGCCTAGACCCTCCCCTGTGTGTCTAGGCTGTGAGAGTATACCTCTATGTGGAATGGGCTCCCAAAGTCCATTTGTACACTAGGAATAAATATTGATCCACTACCAGAGGCTCCATAGACTGCCCAGTCTTTCTAACTGACACCCATCTTCAGGGGGTCTGGATCAGCTATCAGTCTAGGGTACATGAGCTCCCCCTTGTTCATGTCAGCTGTTCAGCTGTTTCTGTGGGTTTCTTCAGTCTGGTCTTGACCCCTTTGCTCATCACTCCTCCCTCTCTGCAATTCCAGGAATTCAGCTCAGTGTTTAGCTGTGGGTCTCTGCTTCTGCTTCCATCAGCTACTGAATGAAGGCTCTAGAATGGCATATAAGATAGTTATCAATCTCATAATAGGAGAAGGGCATTTAAGGTATCCTCTCCCTATTGTCTAGATCGTTACCACCTCTATGTGGTTTTGTTTGTTTGTTTTGAGACAGGTTTCTCTGTATTCTTTTGGAGGCTTGGAGGCTGTCCAGGCTGACGTCTGGAACTCACAGAGATCCTCCTGCCTCTGCCTCCCGAGTGCTGGGATTAAAGGCATGCACCATCAACGCCCGGCTTCCACCTCTACCTTTTAAAATTGGTTATTGTTTTTTGGGGGGCGGGGAGCCTTTTTTTTTTCAAGACAGGGTTAATCTGTGTAGTTCTGGCTGTCCTGGAACTCATTTTGTAGACCAGGCTGTTCTCAAACTCAGAGATCAGCCTGCCTCTTGTCTTCTGAATGCTGAGGTTAAAAGCGTGTGCCACCACTGCCTGGTTTTATTTATTTTTTTAGGACAGGGTCTCTCCAACTTTTTGAAGTTATTATATTTTTATTGCATATATTTATGGGGATGTGTGCCATCTTGTTCACCTTAACATATTATTTTATGTGAATGAGTATTTGCCTGCATGCATGTATGTGTACTATATGCATTCCTGCTGCCCATGGAGGACAGAAGAGGGCATCAGATCCCCCGGAACGGGAGTTAGAGATGGTTGTGAGTCACCATGCAGGTGTGGGAATCAAGTACAAGTGCAGTAACTGCAGAGTCATCTCTCTAGCCCCACCATCACTGTGTTCTCTAAAACACATTTTGGAAAAATTTAAAATTATGTGCCGGACGGTGGTGGCGCACGCCTTTAATCCCAGCACTCGGAGGCAGAGGCAGGCGGATCTCTGTGAGTTCGAGGCCGGGCTGGACCGACAGCCTCCAAAACAATACAGAGAAACCTTGTCTCGTAAAACCAAAAAGAAAAAAGAAAAAAAGAAAAAAGAAAAAAATTATGTATTTATTTGGGTGAGCAGTAGGGTTCTGGGAGTTTGGTGTGCATAGGTTATGGTATGTGAGTTCCAGGGACAGAATTCAGGTCACCAGGCTAGGGTGAGGATCCTTACTGAGTCATTTCACTGGGGGTCTTTTTTCATTTATATTTATGTGTGGGTGCATACCAGTTGTGTGTGAAGGCCTGAAGAGATATCAGTTTCCAGAGCTAGAGAAAAACAAACAAACAAAAACCGAAACAAAACAAAAAGCACTAAGATATTTCTCCAGGATTTCACTTTTCTCTTTCTTCCTTCTTTCCTTCCTTCCTGACTCAGTGTCTCTCATTGAAGTTGGGATCCTAGAGATCTCCTGCCTCCAGGTCCTTAGTGCTAGAATTAGGAATTAGGTTTGGGTACACTGCTGTGCCTGGCAATTTGACATGAGTGTTGGAATTGAATTCAAAGAGTGCTTGTGTAGCAAGCACTTTACCAAACCAAGTCATCTCCTCAGCCTCTTTTTTATTTTGGGGAGTCAGTCTCATCGTATAACCCAGCCTGATCTCAAACACATTATGTACTCCTGATTAGCCTTGAATTTGCTGCAATCCTTCTGCATTCTGCTACTGAGTCCTGGGATTACCCTTGTGCAGCACATGGCTATGGGTTTCCAGTTCCACTGTCCCGCCTTGGCCCCTTGAGCATCTCATTTGCAAAGCTCTCCAATATTCATTTTACCACAGATCCCTCGATTCTAAGTCACCTCATGACTGAGCCAGTGGAGGCACTGCCTTCCCTTAGCTGACTTAAGCAGCACACAAATGGTTTGTGCCTTTTCTTTTTTTTTTTTTTTTTCCGAGACAGGGTTTCTCTGTGTAGCTTTTAGAGCCTGTCCTGGGACTTGCTCTGTAGACCAGGCTGGCCTGGAACTCACAGAGATCCACCTGCCTCTGCCTCCTAAGCGCTGGGATTAAAGGAATGCACCACAACCAATGGGCTTGCTTTCTGCCTTTTAAAAACTTGTCAAGTCACCGGGCGTTGGTGGCGCACGCCTTTAATCCCAGCACTCGGTAGGCAGAGGCAGGCAGATCTCTGTGAGTTCGAGGCCAGCCTGGTCTACAAAGTGAGTTCCAGGACAGCCTCCAAAGCCACAGAGAAACCCTGTCTCGAAAAAACAAAACAAAACAAAACTTGTCAAGTCTGTGGAGGTCAGAGAACAACTAATGGGAGTCGGTTCTTTCCTCCAAGTGCTAGTGTTCAAACCTAGGTCCTCTTGGAGATAAGCACCTTCGCCCACGGGGACAACTTGCTTGTGGGCCCAGTTTGTCTGTTTAATCTTCTCAGCACATGCTCCTATTCGTGTGTGTGACTCTGGGTGTGCATACCCATGAAGACAAAGGGCGGTCTTCCCCACCTCCCATCTCCTCATAGGAGCCATGGGATTATGGACACATGTGCTACCTGTCTGCCTTGTTCTGGGTGATGGAGATCTGAACTGAGGTCCTCATGCACGTGCTGCAGAGGCTTTCACACACTGAGCCCTCCCATATTACATTTAAAAAGCCTCAAGGCTTGGGGAGGTATCAATTAATGTAGTCGAATGTACCAATTAAGGGTACATTATTGTTGATGGAGAAGGATGAGGCAAGAATTCTAGACAAGGGAGGCTCCGGTGTGGGAGATATCCTGATCCCTGTTCCTACGAGTAAGATGAATTATGGAAAAGAGAGCAGAGCTAAGTTATAAATCAAAGTCACTTCTTGCGAGTCACATGATATGCTGCATGTTAACTGTGTCTGTTTTATCCACTTAGCACACTGAAAACCAACTATATGCTAAAGTGAGACAACCCTGGCCTTATAGAACTTCTCATTTAGAGGGGGGTAGCAGAGGCAATAAATGATCCTTTCAGATAGCAGGAGGTGTGCTGAAGAACAGTGTCTGTCACCAAGCCCTACATAAAAGCACATACCTGTCATCCTATGATTAGGGGAGTCATGACCTCAAGGCCGCCTGCGCAACAAAATGAAACTCTGTCTTGAAAAACCAAGGGCAGGGATTTATGTAGTTCAGGGGTCAAATCACAGTTATTTGAGACATGGCCAGGGACAGTGTCACTTGACATCTGGAACAAGGAGTAACAGGAAGGAACTCACCAGGTGGTAATAATGGAATACAGCAAAAATTAAAGTTTCCAGGCTACAAATTAAGGATCATTCCAGAAACAGCCTAGTTAGCGAAGGCAAGCAGGGTTAGAGATGTGCTTTGGGTTTTCTGTTTGAAGTTTCTATCTCATGCGGATGAGTGTTCTATCAGCATGTGTGCGCACCATGTGCGTGCCCAATGCCCCAGGAGGCCAGAAGAGGGTGCTGGTTCCCCTGGAACCAGAATCACAAAGATTATGAGCTTTCATGTGGGTGCTGGGAATTGAATCCAAGTCCTCTGAAGAGAGATTAGTGCTCTTAACCGCTAAGCCATCTCTCCAGCTCTTGAATAAGTGTTTTATTTTTAAAGTCAAGTCTCTCTGGGGCTAGAGATATGGTTCAGAGGTTAAGAGCACTGACAGCTTTTCCAGAGGTCCTGAGTTCACTTCCCAGCAACCTCATGGTGGCTCACAACCATCTACAATTTAATCTGGTGCCCTCTTCTGGCATGTAGGCAGAAGACTGTATATGTAATAAATAAATAAATCTTAAAAAAAAAGTCAAGTCTCTCAGCTTCTGAGAACTAAAGATGAAAGAGCAGCCTTTCCTTGCTTTTCTGTGGTGAATGCTCTTGAGGCTTCTTGGGAGAAGTGTCATGTGTAAACAGTGTAGTCTAGACAAGCAGGTAGTCCTTGGATGTCCTTTGTCAGCACGTGTGAAACTTGCCAGTGAACTCTCCTGCTTAGACACTTGCTGTGGGCTCCTGGAGGACTGTGTGGGAGAACAGTAGGTTCTGATCTAGTGAAGAACCCAGTATTTAGCATTAGAAGTGCTGTACCCCTCCATACAGAAGCTTGTACTTTTCAGAGGAGCAGATTTCCCCCATTTTGCAGATACCAAAGTTTAGGCAGTGTTCAGACCAATCAGCTGGAGTTGTAAAGTAAAACTGACAATCAGGGGCAGGAGAGATGGCTCAGTGGTTAAAAAATTACTTGTTGCTCTTGTAGAGTACTTGAGTTCAGTTCCCAGAACTCACATGGCCACTAACATCCATCTGTAACTCCAGTTCCAAGGGATCTAACACTCTTCTAACCCCTTTGGCACTAGGCATGCACAACACACACACACACACACACACACACACGGGAAAACAAGCATGCACATTAATTTAACAAAACAAAACAAACCTGAGAAGCAATAGTTTTCAGAATGTCTTCTATTTTCCATGCTGGGACAGAACTAGTTGTATGTATGCTCAGCAATTGCTGTCTGCTAAGCTACTTCCCCAGCCCTCTTGCCCTATTTTACAAGAGGAAAGTACGTCTTACGGGTTAAGAGAGCTGGGAACATGAATCCATTTAGGAATCTCTGATGTTTAGTGTAGGAAACCCTGTTGCAGGAAAGAGAGCACCGTCATTGTAGCTCAACAGAAACACATTCCCATGTAGGTTTCAGGAAGGATCCGATACTTGACAGGAATTTTAATGCCAAACTATCCTTCTATCATCTCATTCCAGGCACTTTAAAAGTCTGTCTCGGGGCTGGAGAGATGGCTTGGAGGTTAAGAGCACTGGCTGCTCTTCCAGAGGTCCGGAGTTCAATTCCCAGCAACCACATGGTGGCTCACAACCATCCATAACAAGATCTGGTGCCCTCTTCTGACTTGCAGACAGAACACTGTATACATAAAAAATAAATTAAAAAAATAACAAAAGTCCGTCTCATCGGACTGTTCCTATGAGGACCTGGAGACAGAGGTGGTCTCAGTAAACTGCAGCAAAGCAGACTTACCTGGAAACAAACCAGGGTTATCATCCATTCTCAGGGATGTTATCTCACTAAGCCTTATCTTTAAATGGTCAGAAGAGGGTACTAGACCTCTTCTGAAGTTAGAGGGTTGTAAACTGTCTTGCGTGTGCTGGGAATTGAACCTGGGTCCTCTGAAAAGGCAGTCAGTACTCTTAACCACTAAACCATCTCTGCAGTTCCTATTTCTTTATTTGAGACAGGGTCTCATGTAGCCCAGGTTAGGTATGCAGCCAAAGAGGACCTTGAACTTCTGATCCTTCTGCACTTACTTCTCCAAGTACTGAGATCACAGGCGTAGAACACTATATACAGTTTATGCAGAGCTGGGGAGCAAACCCTGGGCTCTGTTCATGATTAATCCTAGTTGTCAACGTGATTGGACAGGTTTGTGAGGGTTAATTGATGATGGGTAAGTCTCCCCTAGAGTGAACAGACTTTTCAGCAGTAGCCAAGAGGGTTTTGCCTGCCAGGCTTCACACTCTGCTGAGCAGTTTATCTATCAAGTGGCCGCTGCTGCCATTTTCCACTAAACCAAATTCTTAGGCCTTCCAACATGGATTGGAGATGAGCGGCTCCTGGAATCCTCCAGGCTGTCAGCACCAGATTAGACTGTTACGGCACCCACCCAGCCCTGTGCACTGAAAAGCTAATGGAGAATACTAATGCACTAAGCAAACCCTCTCCCCAGCTTCTCCCTCATTGATTTAAAGCCATACATACAGAATAGTCCTTCTAGTTGACAAAGCAAAAGGTTGGGGTTAGGGAGCTGGTAAGTCAGAGGAAATGAACTAGTTAAAAGATGGTATGAGGAGCCGGGCAGCACTCGGGAAGCAGAGACAGGTGGAGCTCTGTGAGTTCAAGGTCAGCTTGGTAGTATGAGGAGGGCCTGGCGGTGGCTGTGCAAACCTTTAAGACTTTAGTCCCAGTACTTGATATCAGTGACCAGGTCAGCCTGGTCTAAAAAGCAAGTTCCAGGACAGTCAGGAACACAGAGAAACTCTGTCTTGGAAAAAAAAAATGGTATGAGGAATGATAGGACTACACTTTTTGGTTTTTTTTTTGGTTTTTTCGAGACAGGGTTTCTCTGTATTGCTTTGGAGGCTGTCTTGGAACTCGCTCTGTAGACCAGGCTGGCCTCGAACTCACAGAGATCCGCCTGCCTCTGCCTCCCGAGTGCTGGGATTAAAGGCGTGCGCCACCAACGCCCGGCATACACTTTTTGTAAAACTCAAGTTTTTTTTTTTTTTTTTTTGGTTTTTTGAGACAGGGTTTCTCTGTGACTTTGGAGGCTGTCCTGGAACTAGCTCTGTAGACCTGGGTGGTCTCAAACTCACTGAGATCCACCTGCCTCTGCCTCCCTAGTGCTGGGATTAAGAGCTTGCACCACCACAGCCTAGCGTTTGAGTTTCTATAGCATAAAATGATCGTGTATATCTGTGTGCATACATGCTTACACAGTGAAGAGAAGGCAGGAGGGATAACAGCATTCAGGACATTCAGGACTCTGAGGAAGACAGATTGTGGAAATACTGAAGCCAGCCTGTGAATCTTAGACCAGCTACAGAAAGATACCTCATGTCAAAGAGGGAAAAAAAAAAAACAAAAAAACAAAACAAAAAAAAAAAACCACTACAACAAAAGACTCCAAAAAAAACAAACCAAACTACCAATAAACAAACAAAATCTGATAAATTCAAATGAAAACATTACAATAAAACTCATTTTATTTGATTTTTCAAGACAAGAGTTTCTCTGTGAAACAGTCCTAGCTGTCCTAGAACACTCACTCTATAAACCAGGCTAGCCTTGAACTCATAGACATGCCTGCCTCTGCCTCCCAAGTGTTGGGATTAAAGGCATGGGTCACCATCACCAGGCTAATTGTAGCATTTAGAAGGCAAAAGCAGGTGGGTCTGAGTTCCAGACCAGCTTGGTTCAACCTAGTGATTTCCAGGCCAGGCAGAGCTGCATTTTTAGGAAACAAAACCAAAGAAACCAAAACCACACTTGCTTGCTGACAAAAAAATAAAATAAAAATTTCTTAAGATCAAAGTTACGGTGAATGTAATCAGAACATACCATTATACATATATGAAGCTGTCAAAAAACAAATTGAAAAATACAACAAGAAATTACAGGTTAGCTGGCCAAGTCGGTCCTGTCCTTCCAGAAAATACTCCTGGGTTCCCCAAATGTGGCTAGTGTACAGCAATTTCTTTTGAGTTAAAACTAGGTAGTAAAATTTACATGCCACTAACCCTGGGCCCATCTGCTGCTCCTAAACCTCTGGCTTGCGGCTCAGGTACCCGAGTGGGAAGGGGGAGTGTAAAACAACTATGTGCACCAGATTTTTGTTTGTTGTTTGGAACAGGATCTCAGGGTGCCTTGGCCTTCCGGACACTGAGATTGTAGGTGTTGCCACGCCTAAGTCAGTGCACATGTTCTTTATATCCTTCTACACACATCTTTTCCGTGTAGTTCCATCGCCAGTGGTTTAAGGTAGCTATTAAGTGGAGTGGTCTAAGGACGCACCTCCGAGAGACTTTGTAACCTCAGAGGTCCAGACAGGGACTCCAAGGGCAATGAAGCGCCTGAACCCAGCTCTGACCGATTCTTTATTCGGCTGTGTGACCTTGGACAAGCTCCCCGCTCTCTCTGGGCTTCAGTTTCCAAATCCGCACGTTGGAAGGTGAACCACGTGGTTCTCACGGTCCTGCTCAGCTCAGAGCCGGGCGGAGGGCGGACCTCGCCATTCACAGCAGCTTCCTGTGGGCGCGGCGCAGGACTTTAACGGTCCCCCTCCCCGCCCCCTCCGAGGCCCGCGAAAGCCTCACTTTTTATACCCCCGCGAGTGACCGCACCACGCGGAGACCATTCCGAGCGACTCGCGCGCAGCTCCGCCCCTCCCCGAAGGCGTCCCGTCGTGCCCCGCGCTAGACTCTTAGCAGTACGGGCGACTCCCGCCTTTACGCCCGGCGACCCCGAACTCCCCAACCCAGGTCTCCCGGCGCCCCGTCCTATCAACGTCCAGTATCCTAGCCAATCGGGTGCGCTCCGAGTCTTACCTTCCGCCCGCCCTCCTCCCCGCGCACAGCCGGTGCGAGCCCGAAGGCCTTTACCGGGGCTGCCCAATCAGAAGCCGACTCTTACCTGCCCCACCCCAATGTCCCTCCCCTCGGCCAATGATCGCTCCCCATTCCGCTGCCCGCCCAGCCAACCGGGCCTTGAAGCCCGCGAGCGAATAGGCGCGCGGCGGCCCTTCAACGCTAACCTTCTAGCCAATTGGGGATTCCGCGTAGCCGCGGCAGCAGCCAATCGTTGTGCAGCGCGGTGCCGCCGCGAGAGGTCCGGCAAGAATATCCCTCCGCCTCCCTCCCTCAATCTCTCTCCCTCCCAGAGATCCGCCTCTCACTTACTGCCGCCCTTCCTTCTTTCTCCCTCCGCCGCTTGAGCACCAGCCGCGCTCTGAGCTGCCCCCGGGGTCCCTCCCCCGCCGCCAGAGGAGCAGCTGCCGCCGCCTAACACATTAGGAGGGCGGAAGGAAGGAGAGTGGGGAGGAAGGGGAGACCGAGCGCCTGCCCAGAGGCAACCGGTGAATGGGCTTGTGGTGACCCCCGCCCCCCACCCCACCCTCCCTTCCCACCCGACCCCCAACCCCCATCCCCAGTTGGAGCCGCCGCCCGAGAGGCCGGGCCGTCGTCTTTGGAAGAGTCCCCGCCGCCGTCACCTCCGCCATGGAGCTGATCACCATCCTCGAGAAGACCGTGTCTCCGGGTAGGACTCGGGGCCGGGGGTCGGGCTGAGGTGATTGGGGTGGGGGAGGGGGTGGCCCCTCTGACCCCGCTACCTCTCCCCATTCCTCCCCCCCAGATCGGCTGGAGCTGGAAGCGGCGCAGAAGTTCCTGGAGCGTGCGGCTGTAGAGAACCTGGTGCGTGCTGCCCCGCCGCGCCCCATCCCGCCGCGTCCCTATCCCTGTGTGCGGGCCTTCCCGCCCTCCTGGAGGCCCAGGCCTCAGGAACCCACCCCGCCCCATCCCGTCCCCCTTCCCCCCCCCCCCTCCCGGTCCAACCTAACCCCGCCATCGGGAAGCCGGTGGGTGTGTCCCGCCCCGGGCCCTGCGCTTGGCCAATGGCGAGGCGAGCCGGGGTGATCGCTGTCCAATCGCCTCGCGGCATGAGGGCGGCGGTGCAGCGGGAGGGAGAAAGAGGGAGGGAAGGGAAGTTAGGTTGCATGGCGCTGCGTGTTCAGCAAGGGTGGGGGTTGGGGAGCCGGGCCTAGGGGCCATGTGGAAGCTCAGCGCCCTGCTGCCTACCTTCTACTGGCCGGTGCCGGCTTTTCCTTCCTGCCCCATGGCTCTTCTGGCTGTCTGCACCTACTACCCAGAGCCCTACCCTTTCCCAGCTCCCATAGTCTGTGCTCAGGGCCACGCCTGGTAGCCGACCACCTCTGAACCCATTGCCACTATTTTTTTTCCTTTCCTGAGCTAAGCGTGCATGTATGTTATGTCTGGACTTGGATCATTAGGTCCCTACCTCATCCTTAGGGATCTGTATTTTGCCCAGAGTCTCAGCCTCAATCCTGAGATTTATTCCCTGAAGAAATCACAGTTACCTCGCTTTTCGTAGTTTCTGATTTAAGAAGTATATTTTAAAAGAAACCAAAAACAACCTGACCTTTGTGTAGGAAAATGGGAAATGATTGGAGTAGTTTGGTGCCAGAATGTTTCTTTTTGGTAGCCCTCTCCTAGGGGTGGGTAACAGGGAAAGGTGGATGGTATTGAAAGTCTCTTAAAGGTAATAAGTCCAAAAAAACACTGTAACCAAATGTAGTCCTTCTTGATAGCTTGGTAAAATAGTAACATCCGTAGGAATAGAACCCATTTGTGCAAACTGCCTTTTCAGTACTTAGGTGAGGGGCTTTTTATTGACCTTTTATCTTTTAGCTCACCCCCTTTAAGCATTTCCTTGTTGTGTAGACTAAGGATTCCACTCATGGTACATTCTTTTGCTGATCTTGCTACTATCACTCTTTAGTGGCACATAATAAAACTTTGAGAATTACCTCCTGTGCTTTCAGAACTAGCTAATAGTAAGGAAATATGTCTACTCTTGCCACTTTAGCTTTCTGTTTGGGCGGGTTCATACACACAGACATGCTCGCACGCATGCATGAATGCGTGTGTCTGTGTGTTGTTTTGGAACCTGTATTTTGAAGAGTGGGTATTTGGAGGATTCACTGTTAGCCCAAAGCATGAGAGGACGGTTGGTATGTGCCGCTATTAAACAGAAAATGATTTTTCTTGAGACAACTTATCTTGTCATTTGGCTTTTCAAAGACCGGGATTATCCGTAGCTTTGGAGCCTGTCTTGGAACTCACTTTGTAGATCAGGCTGACTTTGAACTCAGAGAGATCCACCTGTCTCTGCCCCCCAAGTGCTGGGATTAAAGGTGTGTGTCACCAACTCCTGGCTTTTTTATCTTCATTTTTTTCATTTCTGAATATTATTTACCACTTATCACTTTTACTTAAATCCCTTTTGCTGAACACTCAGAACTAAGCTGCAGAGGACTAGGCACTTTCATCTATTTTAGACTTACATATAATTTCTGTTACAAATGTTCACTTGTATAAGATCAGAAAGCTGCAGTGAGTATTACTCTTTTGGACTAGATTTCAGTTTTTTAAAGTATACATCAATTTTCTTCTATAGTCAGCAAATTTGCAATAGTATAGGTGCCTTGGGAACCTTGAACCTAGGATAATCCAATGTCAGGTTGTTGGTTTTCTTTAATTCTGGGGAATTGTCTGAAGATTGTGCACAAGGGATGACACCGTCTCTTTGTATAGTAAGTAACATTTTTACAGGAATTGGATCTTGTTAAATTGCTTAGTTTGTTTTGCTTTAAGGTTTCTGAACCCAAGGAAACCTCATGAGTGTTGAGTCTAGGCAGGTATCTATTCAAATAGATATTTCCCAAGTTCCTGAGATATTTTGATGTGATCTAAATTTCCTTTTTGTGTGTCTCAGTAGTTGAGTGTTCTACAAGGAAGTTGAAATTTTTGAGATACTCACAAATGTATCTTTTCTCAATAGCCCACGTTCCTTGTGGAACTGTCCAGAGTGCTGGCAAATCCAGGAAACAGTCAGGTTGCCAGAGTTGCAGCTGGTCTACAAATCAAGAACTCTCTGACATCGAAAGATCCAGATATCAAGGCACAGTACCAGCAGAGGTGGCTTGCCATTGATGCTAATGCTCGACGGGAAGTCAAGAACTATGTAAGTGACTGTCATATGGCCTAAGGAACCGTGTTGTCAGGGTTTGGTCATTTGCATGGCATAGAACTTCTCAGTAAGAGGATTGGAGAGATGGTTCAGAGCACTGGCTGCTCTTCCAGAAGTCCTGAGTTCAATTCCCAGCAACCACATGGTGATTCACAACCATCTATAATAAGATCTGGTGCCCTCTTCTGGCATGTATGCATGTAGGCATGCCAGAACAACACTATACATAATAAATAAGATCTTTAAAAAAAAAGACAGTATTTCTGAGACCTAAACTTTACCTGAAGGTAGAAATTTTGTTTCATTAAAATCTCAATGTGGCAAAAGGTGTTTGGCTATTGGTTGGATTCAGCTGCCTGAGGTAACCAGCAGTTTGGGATCTCTGTTTTTGTTTTTTGAGACAGGGTTTCTCTGTATTGTTTTGTCCTGGAACTCACTCTGTAGACCAGGCTGGCCTCGAACTCACAGAGATCCGCCTGCCTCTGTCTCCAGAGTGCTGGGATTAAAGGTGTGCGCCACCAACACCCGGCCAGTTTGGGATCTCTTGTTAGAATTGGGAAAATGCAGGTTTTGATGGTATGTATCACCACCACCTAAGAAATTTCACTAATGTTATGTGTGTCAGTGATAGAGGCTTCTAGTATCCATAAAGACTCAGGTTCTCTCCTTAACACCACATAAGAGAATGAATTATTTTGTGTACTTGGGATCTCTAGAATGAAGCTGGGAATTCTTTCCATTCAGTCCTATGTAGTCCAGGCTAGCGTCAAATTTCTGGTCCTCCTGTTTTTACTTCTGAAATGCTTGTTTTATAAGTATGTGTCACAACACTGCACTCTGATTGTGTGTGTGTGTGTGTGTGAGAGAGAGAGAGAGAGAGAGAGAGAGAGAGAGACAATGTGTTAGCCCAGCTGGCCTTGAATTTACAATCTAATAAAAGGAAGCTATGAACTCTTACATCACTTTTTTTTTTTTTTTGGTTTTTTTTTTTTTTTTTTTTTTTTTTTTTTTTGGTTTTTTGAGACAGGGTTTCTCTGTGGCTTTGGAGGCTGTCCTGGAACTCGCTTGGTAGTCCAGGCTGGTCTCGAACTCACAGAGATCCGCCTGCCTCTGCCTCCCGAGTGCTGGGATTAAAGGCGTGCGCCACCAACGCCCGGCTCTTACCTCACTTTTACCCTGAATGCTGGCTACAGGTATATGCCACCATGTCTGGATTTTCAGAGATATTTTAGAATATTTTCATTCTTTTTTTAATGTTTGGGTGCCTTTGGAAGCCAGAAGAGGGTGTCTGGTCCCCTGAAACTAGAGTTAATGTGCCATTGTGAGCCATCAGGCAAGGGTGCTAGGAACAGAGCTCTTGGGCCCTGAGAGAGCAGGAAGTGTTACTAACTGCTGAGCTATCTCCCCAGCACAGTTGACAGCTCCTGTTGAGCTTCAGGGTGGCTAGTTCCTGTCATGAGACTGTAAAGTCTGAAAATAAAGTGATTTTTTTTTGAGTCTTTCAAATGTGAAAAGTTTGCAAATAGGAGTATGACAATTATTTATTTGTCTGTCTGTCTGTCTATTCATCTACCAATCATGGGTCCGGATCTCACTAGCTCAGACTGACTCCAAACTCACAAACTGCCTGCCTCTGCTTCCTGAATACTGGGACCTAAGGTGTGTGCCACCACAACTGGCCCTATTATTGTTTCTTTTATGTACCGGCCCTATTATTGTTTCTTTTATGTACCAAATTATATAAAACTTCCTCGATATCTCAGCATTGTGATTGAGATAGATGTTGAATGTTAAGGAAAATAACAGTGTTTGCTGTTTTGCATCATGACATTTTTGTGAGTTGTTGTTGAATTAGTCATCTCGCTAAAGCGTAGTATTCAAACATATAGGCAGGTTTGTCTTTTTTGCTTTTAATTAATAGTTATTTAGTGGCCTGTATCATATGGCTAAGGGCCAAAGGAAGCTGGGTAAATTAAACAACTATGCAGTCATGATTTGTCCTGGGCATATAAGGTAGAAATAAGAGAAATTTCTGTGTGGGTATGCAGGTTGATATTATGGGCATCATAACTACCGGATTTAGATGCCATCTTTAGGCAAATTAGTATCCTTCCCCAGTAGTGACCGTCCTTCCTCCTCCCGTCATGCTTTTTCTAGTACCTGTCATGTGACGGGCATGCTAGGAAACAGCTGATTTTGAATCGTCCTTGGAGTCTATAAAGCTGTTTCTGTCAAGTGTTGTTTTTAGACAGGGTCTCACTATGTAGTCATAGCTGGCTTCAAACTCACTAGCTAGACCAGACAGGCCTCAAACCCACAGAGGTCCACCTGTTTCTGCTTCCCTAGTACTGGGATTAAAAGTGTGTATCACGGTGTCTAGCTGTTGTGATTATTTTTAATTATGGATGTTTAGGGGGTGCACAAAGGTGTTGGATCCCACTGGAATGGTGTTGTAGGTGGTTGTGAGCTGATAGATGTAGGAGCCCAGCTTGAGTCCTTTGCAAGTGATGTATGTATACTCTTAATGGTTGGGCAATCTTTTCAGCCATGTATGTTTTAATCCCTCTTTCTCTTAGCTGTTAGACATAAATGAAATATTTTCACTGAAAAATCTTTCTTTTTCTTCTCTTTTTTGAGGGGCGAGGACAGGGTTTCTCACTGACTGGCACTCTGGGATTCACTTTGTAGACCAGGCTGGCCTCAAATTCACAGAGACCCTGAGATTAAGGTGTATCCTTTTGGAGTTGGGATTATCACAGTGTGTTCTTAGTCTGGCTTCTACCATATGCATGGTAGTCCTCTTGCCTTCCTCTCCCTAGGGCTGGTTGTCACTCTGGGCTGGGACTTTAATCAGATTGAGTTATTCCCATTTTGTTCCTGAGAGTTTACTTCATTTCATTTTGTTTTTGTGGTTTTGAGAAAGGATCTCATTGAGTATGTAGCCCAGCCTGCCTTCCTGTCTAAGCCTTCAAAGTGCTAAGATTATAGGTATGAGCCAGGGTGTCTACCAGTTTGTTTTTGACATACAGTTTTTATTGACATTGATTCTAGCTCTACTGTTCCTAGAGAGCAAAACTTTGATTTAAAATCAGAAGTATTAGTTATCAGGTGGAGCTGGGGCCAGGGCTGGAAAAGATGATACACCATAGAAGAGAAATAGAGTTGCTACTAACTAATAGCTACACAGCAGGACACTAAATGACCTGACCCAGTCAGCAGAGCTGGCTGGAATATCTGGCAGCTTTTCCTTGTCTTGTTCATGCCAGGAACAGTTAACTGTTTGCCTTTGAGTGGACTCATGATTCTTAGTGAGTTCATGATTTGAATTAGCTGAACGTGGTAATGGTTAACCCTGGGCAAATTGTGGCTTCATTCTTTATCTGAATCTGTGCCTGTATAAATGTTGTGTGACTGCCATTTCCATTGAGAAGCTTAGTGACAAGCAGATCTCTGTTTGGCATCACCGACTACTTCTTGGTGATGGCTAAGAACAGTGTTTTGTTCTTTAGGCATACAGAACTAACCCTCTCAGAGTAGAAGTTATGTAATGGTTGAGTGTTAGATTTTGGTAACATTTAAATGATGGTGTCACTCGATCCTAAGTCTTTTTGTATAAGTCAGTACTGGGTTATCAGTGACCAAAGAGGAGATTTGTTCTTGTCATTGGTAAGAAAATCACTTTCTTGAGTCAGATTCGATTAGTGTGCTGGGAATTACCTTCACCTGCGTGTTCCACAGCTGCTTCTCCCTGTCCAGTCAGTGAGCAATCTCTTTACCACCAAGAGTCAGAATTTTTTTTTTTTTTTTTTTTTTTTGGTTTTTACGAGACAGGGTTTCTCTGTATTGTTTTGGAGGCTATCAGTCCAGCCCGGCCTCGAACTCACAGAGATCCGCCTGCCTCTGCCTCCCGAGTGCTGGGATTAAAGGCGTGCGCCACCACCGCCCGGCTCAGAAAATGTATCTTACCCCATTGCTCCTGCCTTGCCTTTCAGGGTTGCTTCTCTTGAGTTTCCGACATATGTTGATTTGGAAGTGAGATGTGAGTTGGAAGAAAATTCATTTGACTGCCAGTTTTGTTTTTAGCTTTTAGAAACCTGTGTTGATACTTAAGTAGTCTTTTTGTGGGGTGAGGTCAACAAAAATCAGACACATGATAAAGAAGTGGGTGGTGGTTAAATATGCTCAAAGAATGTTACAAATTGATATTCTGTTGTGTTGTATCTTTCCCACCCCCCAGGTTTTGCAGACTTTGGGCACAGAAACTTACCGACCTAGTTCTGCCTCACAGTGTGTGGCTGGTATTGCTTGTGCAGAGATCCCAGTAAACCAGTGGCCAGAACTCATTCCTCAGCTGGTAGCCAATGTTACAAACCCTAACAGCACAGAGCACATGAAAGAGTCCACATTGGAAGCTATTGGTTACATTTGTCAAGATATAGTAAGTACTTGCCTGCTCCTTCCAATTTATATACTTTTGATTCTTTTAGCTGTCTCTTGAGTGGTATGGGGTCCCTTATCAGATGGAAAACACCAACCTGCTGTAGTGCTTTAAAGATGGAAATGCTTACTTTGGACCTGCAGTCTCATAACTAATCATGCTCTGAAGTGAGGAACTTAAGGGTCATGAACTCAGAATGGGACTGTTGGGGTATAGATTAAGTGGTAGAGTGCCTAGCATTCATGAGACCCTTTGGTATGATCTCTTGGGCACAGAAATAAAAGAACAAATGGAGTGGAAATCCATTATGAGATACTTTGGGTTTTTGTCGTTTTGAGATAGTCTCCAGGCTGTCCTTGAACTCCTGATCTTTCTGCCTCCATTTCTCAAGGGATGGCTCAGGGTGCTTAGGGTACTGTGAATGTTCCAGTGCCTTTTTATTTATAAGCTTTAAGCCAGTTTTCTCACTTGCTGTAGTTGGTTTAGTTGATATAACCACAGAAGTCTTACATGCAGCCATCTTTGGACTGTTGCTGGTGAGATTTATTCCTCTTGGTATCTGTTCAGCATTGACTTATTACATGGCCTATAATGTTTGACCTGAACTTAGATGTTGTATGTATCCAGGTCCTTGACTGTTTGAAAGCTTTATTTGGTTTGGTACAGGTGGGAAAAACCACAAGACCGCTGCCATCTCTTTGTATACAGAAGAAGGAAAAGCCAATGCATCCTGTGTCCAGAGACATGTTAAGCAGTCAGGGATGATGAGTTTGATCTGTTTCAGTTTAATTTTGTGCTGTTCTGGGGGGGAGAATATTTTGCAGGTAATTTGGAGAACTGTCAAAAATGGAGATGTGTGAGAAATGGTTTGAGTCATGGGACTCCCTTAGGTAGATTTCATAATTAAAAGTATTGTTTAGCCACGTCATGTTATGACCATTTGTATTTCTCTGTTTGTATTAGGACCCAGAGCAGCTACAAGATAAATCCAATGAGATTCTGACTGCCATAATCCAGGGGATGAGGAAAGAAGAACCTAGTAATAATGTGAAGCTAGCTGCTACTAATGCACTCCTGAACTCACTGGAGTTCACCAAAGCAAACTTTGACAAAGAGGTATGCTTCTCTGGCACATGATAGATAACCTGGCAGAGAATGAGGAATGAAGGACTCAAAGCGTTGGTTTTAGTTTTAAAAGATAGGAAAATCCACCTTGTTTTAGAAGCATTCGTCTCCATTTTAGTTGAGGTTTCTTGTGAGGTACCTCCATGAAGTCTATGATTGGATAAAATGCCAGGTTCACTTTTAATAATTTAATAATTAAATTTTAATAATTAGAAATGATTCACTATTTTTCAGTATAAGGTCAGTTACTTGTTCTGTACACTGTTTTCATCTGGCAAAACTGTATACCTCTAGTGACTAACTCCCATTTCTCCAGTCTCTGGTTGCTTGCACAATTCTACTTTCTGTTCTGTGAATGGAATCAGACTGCATTTGCCCTTTTCAAGTTTGAGTTACTATCGTGTATTTTGTATGTGGGGGTGGCACACAGTAAATCAATCGGGTCAGAGGACAACTTTAGAATCCATTTTCTCCTTTCGCCTTTACATGGGTTCCAGGGGTTGAACTCTGGTCATCAGGCTTGCTCAGTAAGTACCTTTATCCACTGAGCCATCTCACCAGCCTGTACATTTTGTAGCTAGTTTGTCTGTTTAACTTAGCATATTATCTTCAAGACTCGTGCATGCACAATGACAATTTTCTTTTTAAGTCTGGGTAAGAGTTGTTTGTATGAATGTACTGCATTTTGTGTATCAAGCCATCCGTTTTGGGCTACCTCCACCTTTTATATACTGTGAACAGTGCTGTTGTGAACATACGTGTGTGGATTTTTAAAAATTTATTCTTTTAAATTTCATTTTACATTCCAACCACAATTCTCCCACCCCAGCTCCTGTGTGTCCTGTCTCCTCCCCTCTCCCCCCAAGCCACCCCCTGTCCACCCCTCCTCAAGGGTAAGGGAGTCAACAAAGTCTGGCACAATAGATTGGGGCAGGGCCAAGCTCCTGTCCCATACATTAAGACTGAGCATGGCATCCCATCAGAGGGAATGGGCTCCAACAAGCTACCTCAAGTACCAAGTTTGTATTGTGGTTCTACTACCGGAGGGCCCCTCAGATAATCCAAGTGTTTGTGGAAGTTTTGAGAGTTGATTTCAGCTCTTTTTAGCCTCTATTCAAAAGTGGAATTAGTGACACATATGATCTGAAGTTATTTTGGGGTTTTTGTTTGTTGACACCTTGGCTCATTTTTTGTTTTTCATTTTTTGACCTTTGAATAGAGTAGTGAAATCTAGGATACCATAGCAAACTAATTTAGTGTATGTGGCTTATTATTTATTCTTTTGGAGGCGAGGTCTCACAGTGTAGGCCTGGCTGTCCTGGAAATCAGAGCCATCATGCCCAGCTTCAGAGCAAGCTAATTTTCATTGGATGAGAAGTGGAATTTTTCTTTTAGATCACAGATGACTTAGGAAGAGTAGCAGTTGAGTTCACTGTTTTGTTCTCCCTTCACCACGTTTGTGAGTTTGTTGGTTCACGGGAAACTTTGTCTCTGAAATCAATTCTTTTTTTTATTTTTTATTTTTTTCATTATTTTGAGACAGGGTTTCTCTATATTGTTTTGGAGGCTGCGTACTGGAACTCTCTGTAGACCAGGCTGGCCTCAAACTCACAGAGATCCACCTGCCTCTGCCTCCCAAGTGCTGGGATTAGAGGCATGTAACATCAATGCCTGGCTCTGAAATCAATTCTTAAATTTTTTATTTTGGGGAATAGGGTTTCACAATGGCATAGGACTCATTGCAGAACATGTAATCCTCAAAAATAGAGATCCTCCTGCCTGTCTCTGGCTCTACACACGTAACACTATGCTTGCTACTCTTTTGTTTTTGTTTTTGGTTTTTCGAGACAGGGTTTCTCTGTATTGTTTTGGAGGCTCTCCTGGAACTCCACTCTGTAGACAATCCTGGAGGATGGCCTCCAATTCACAGAGATCTGCCTGTCTCTCCCTCCCGAGTGCTGGGATTATATGCTTGCTTATCTTAAATTTGTATGTGAGGAAAGTTGTTTTCCTACATTTTGGGTTTTCTTTTTCACTAGCTATTGTTTAAATCTTGTGACCTACATCTTCCTGTCTGATACCTCGTTTGGGAAGTTCACCTTGGGAATTAAAAGATTAAAGACTTCCTTAGAGGGAAGAGTCATACTGAAGACACCAGAGGCAAACTGCTTATATAGCTCTTACTGCCTCAGGAAAGGGTGCTTGATTGTACCAGAATGTTGCAGGTCCTTGACATGGTGACAGATTTTCTGCAGTTAATGCATTCCTAATGTTCTTTATTTTTCTGCAGTCTGAACGGCACTTTATCATGCAAGTGGTCTGTGAAGCCACACAGTGTCCAGATACAAGGGTAAGTTTGTTGCTTTATGAAATTGTCCCTATCTTCCTAGGAAATGCTGGCTCTGTCATCCAGTTTGAAATTTAGGGAATCAATGAATTAAACAAGGTTTGACTAATCTTATTAATGAAAGTTCTACATTGGAGACTGTTACCCTCTTAAAGGTTGCAGAGGAGGTTTTGATTAACTTTGCTGGTTTAGAGCCTATAGTGCTATGATTATCTTTATCATAGAAATGGCATTGCTATTGCTGTAACCTAAACTGGACCCTTGAAGTTAGTGAAAGGAACATCTTCAGTCTAAGTATCACTTGTGAGTTTAACCTTGCTGTGGCCTTTTCAGGCATTGGTAAAACATGGTGGGGGACAGGATGAAAAGTAAGAGATAGTGAAAATGGAGGGATTGATTGGGATCAAATAACATTACTCAGGTACCCTCGGTTCCTTAAGTCTACTGTGCAGACTGCTTAGTTACTTAGTAACTGTTTAATCTCTTCTTAAAGGTACGAGTGGCTGCTTTACAGAATCTAGTGAAGATAATGTCATTGTATTACCAGTACATGGAGACATATATGGGTCCTGCCCTTTTTGCTGTAAGTATTTTATATAATTTGAACTTGTAACTAGTTGCAGGGCTCATTACTTTTAATTGCTATTTTGTAATTCTGTGGAGTTTTTTTTTTTTAAGTTAACATGAGTGTTAGGGCTTGTTATTTATATTTTGTGAGACATTACTTCACATTATGGTTCCATCCATTGTGTCTGGATTTCACTATGTAATTCAGGATGGCCACAAATTGAGCAGTCCCCTTAAAGGGCTGAGATTACAGCTATGAGCCCTGCATGAATTCAACAGTGGTGTGCCAAGAAAATATGTACTTTTTTTTTTAACCCCGATTTTCTGCGATAGGGTTTCTCTGTGGCTTTGGAGGCTGTACTGGAATTAACTCTTATAGGCCAAGCTGGTCTCAAACTCACAGAGATCCACCTGTCTCTGCCTCCTGAGTGCTGGGATTAGAGGCGTGTGCCACCACTGCCCGCGAAAATGTGTACTGTTTTTGACTGTTAAATACATTTTGCAAGTCTTCCTCTTTTTTGTTCCTTTTTATGTCAGACTGAACTTCATAAATTGTATTTTTTTTTTTTTTAGCTTCAATGTCTGGTTAAAAGGATGTCTAACTTAAATCTGTACTTAGAGTCTGGGATGTTTTTTCTTTTTTTCTTAAGATCACAATTGAAGCAATGAAAAGTGACATTGATGAAGTGGCCCTACAAGGAATAGAATTTTGGTCCAACGTCTGTGATGAGGAAATGGATTTGGCCATTGAAGCTTCAGAGGTGAGCCTGGGTTGAGCCTCTTAAGAAGAGCTGCTGTTCTGCTGAGATGTTATACATTTTATTTGTGGGTATCATTCTTCTAGAAGCCTTCCATTGTGACTGGGCTATTGCCCTTAAAGGATTGTGGTTTTTCTGCTAGCCAGATATCCTCACTACTGAGGCAGCTCATGCTTCTGCCAGTTTCAGGTTGATAATTCTGCTGTGAACACAAGGGGGCAGCAGGTTGTCAAGTTTATTGTTGGGAAATTTTTCCCTTTGAAATCTTAATACAAGCTCAAGATGCATAATTGATAACAGCTTACGAGCTCTGGAGAAGGAGAAGGCTATCTTTGACTTGGAATTCTGACAAAGCTGTGCTTCCAGCACTGCCAGTGTATGCCAATACAGCTTTCTTACACCGTCCTTATGCATCATTTTGGGTTTGTTTGTTTGTTTTTTGAGAGAGGGTGGCTTTGGAGCCTGTCCTAGAACTCACTCTTGTAGACCAGGCTGGTCTCAAACTGACAGAGATCCGCCTGCCTCTGGGATTAAAGGCGTGCAACACCACTGCCAAGCTCTTGTGTGCTTCTCTTGAGCCAAAAGAACATATATCAGAAATTGTTGGTTTTAATGTGCATTGCTCTGTAGGCACTAAAGAACAACCTCAGGTGTTACCTACCTTGTGTGTGTGTGTGTTTTTTGTTTTTTTGTTGTTGTTGTTTTTTTCAAGGTAAGTTATATCACAGAACTTGGGACTTGCTGATAATGCTGGTGGCCAGTGCACCCAGAATCCACTTATCTCTGCACCTCAGTGCTAGGACTATAAACTTGCAATTCATATTCAGTTGAGTTAGGTTTATTGTTTGTTTTGTTTTTGAATCAGGGTCTTCTATGTAGCTCTAGCTGTCCTAAAACTCACAGAGATCCCCATCTCTGCCTCCCAAACACTGTAATTAAAGGCATCACCACTACACTTGACAGCACACCCATATTTCTGTTTTTCTTTTCTTGGTTTTCTGAGGCAGGGTTTCTCTGTACAGCCTTGGCTGTCCTGGAAATCACTCTGTAGACCAGGCTGGCCTTAAACTCACAGAGGTCGGCCTGCCTCTGCCTCCCGAGAGCTGGGATTGAAGGAGTGCCACCACTACTGGCTAACTTGTTTAACTTTATTTTATATGCTTTGGTGTGAAGCTGTCCAATCCCCTAGAACTGGAGTTACAGTTGTGAGCTGCTCTATGGGTGCTAGGAATTGAACTTGGGTCCTCTTGAAAAGCAGCCAGTGCTCTTAACCACTGAGCCATTTCTTCAGCCCCAGTGTGTATGTGTGTGTGTTGAAGATGGAACACTGCAAAACCAAGATGAGCATTTTGCCAACTGAGTTGCTAGCCCTAAATATCAGGTTATTAATGTGAATTTATGAATTAAGTTTGTTTTTTAAAAAATGTATTCAAGGTTGATCACAGACAGACAGACAGACACACACACACACACACACACACACACACACACGGATTCTAGACGATACCACCATCATGCCTGACCTATTCAAATATTGGGGATTAAGCCAAGGGCTTTGTACATGCTAGATAAGCAGTATAGGAGCTGAGAGTCATTGATAGTTCAGGAGTATAATTTTAAATCTAACTTTGTCTTTAATAAACATGTATATAACAGATTGATGTGCTACATAAATCTCACTGAGGTTGATAGAAGTGTAAGCAGAATCTCAAAATGTTCAGGGTTTTGCTTCTACATGTCTGTTTATCACTTGTGTGCTTCGTACCATTAGCCTTATAACCCTGTTTTAATTCTCATTATATTCATTACAACTAGCTTACTTTGTGTTTTTCCTTAGGCAGCAGAACAAGGACGGCCTCCTGAACACACCAGCAAGTTTTATGCCAAGGGAGCACTACAGTACCTGGTTCCCATCCTCACACAGACACTAACTAAGCAGGTGGGGTTCTTGACTGAATGGACGAGTGAGAAACCTTAACTTAGAGTGGTTTGGTTTTGTGTGGAACAGTTTCCATAGAAGATACTGGCAGCCATCTGGTGTGCTCTTGTAGATGACTGAGAGATGGCTAGGCTGAGGCACTGAGTGTTTGTGAAGAGACTGTGCCTGAGTGTCCTGTATTCTTGGTTGTGAACAAACCACACACTGCTCTCCTTTCCTGAGTGCTATATATAGGAACTACACTAATGGGACATTTTGTGTAAGTTGCAATGAAGACGGGTTGTGGGCCGTGGTGCAGCACAATGGAGTATGGAGCATGCTGGCATCTACAAGGCCCTGTTACCCTCTGCCTCAAATAAGAAAGGGAAAATGTAGAATTGATGTGCCAGCTTAAATGTCAGTTTCGATAACTATAATGTGTTCATGAAGTCATTTGATACATGTTTTGGGGGCTTTGGCATTTTATTGTTTTTGTTTTTCAAGCCCTGGCTGTTCCGGAACTCTCTCTGTAGACCAGGCTGGCCTCAACTCACCTGCCTCTGCCTCCTGAGTGCTGGGACTAAAGGTGTGTGCCACCGTGTCCAGCCAGTTCTTTATGAACACTGTGTCTGTTTTGCCACTGTTCTCTTTTCATCGTATTCATTGCAGTGTTTCTTGGTGGAGTGCATATGAAATATCACTAATGATCTGTCCTTGTCCTGAGGGACAGTGCTGGTAACTGAGCACTAGAAATATTTCCCACAGGAATGTAATTGCTTTCGGGATGTACATGGTTTCTGTATAGCAGTCTCAGGGTAAGTCATGGTAAGCTTTTATTTGATAACTATAAGGTCCCTGCCCCCAATTTGTGTTTTGCCTCTATGTCTGTTCACCACGGTGTGCCTGCTACTCTTGGAGGCCAGAGGGCATCATATCTCCTGGAGCTGAATGATGAACCTGGGTCCTATGGAAGAGCAGCCTTGGACCACTATGTCTCTCTAGCACCTACAGTGGTTATCTTTTTTGTTTGTTTGTTTTGGACACATTTTTTTAAAGCTTTATTTATTATGTATACTGTGTTCTGCCTGCATTTATGCCTGCAGGTCAGAAGAGAGCACAAGATCTCGTTACAAATGGTTGAAAGCCACTATGTGATTGCTGAGAATTGAACACAGGACCTTTGGAAGAACACCCAGTGCTCTTAAATTCTGAGCCATCTCTCCAGCCCTACAATGGTTATCTTTTTTTTTTTTTCATATTTTTTATTTAACTTTTTATGCATGTCACTTTCAGTTCCCTCTCCCTCCCCTCCTCCCCCATCCCAATGGTTATCTTTAATGTCTTTATTTTTTAATATATTTGTTATATTTTTCCCTTTGGAAAAGATTTTGTTTTTCCCTCCTTCCTTCAGGGTTTCTTGTGTAGCTTTGTAGACCAGGCTGGCCTTGAACTCACAGAGATCCGCCTGCCTCTGACTCCCAAATGCTGGGATGAAAGGCTGTGCTACACTGACCAGCTGGATTTTTTTTTTCCTTGAGACAAGGTTGCATGTAGCCCAGGCTGATTTCATGTTTGCTGTATATAACAGGATGGTCTTGAACTTTTGTTGTAGCTTCCACCTGCTAGTACTGGGATTACAGGCTTGTGTTAACCTATCTGCTTTATGTGTTGTTGACAACCAGCCCCAGAGCTTTGTAAGCACTGTACCAGCTGAGCTATATGTCCAGCTCCTGTAGTTTTTAAACAGGATCTTTGTACACCTGGTTGGTCTCAAACTCATGGCAGTCTTCCTTCCTGGGGCCCTCAAGTGTTAGTGTTACAGGTGTACCCCACCAGGCTGGGCAGTTAATCATTCTTGTGTGTAGCTGGAGTTTCTTTATTCTCATTGTGTGTAATAACTAAGCTGAATCTTCCATCTGCTTCTTAGGTTGACATGGACTATGTTGAGATGGCACGTGGAGAAAAGTTTTAAAATGTTTACTATTTTATTTGGCTCTGTGAACATTAGACTGTAATGATGTTTGGAAGTGTATAGAGAGCCTTTTGTTTGACTTCATGGAACAAAAACTTTCCTAATGTCAATATTCTTTCTCCAGGATGAAAACGATGACGACGATGACTGGAACCCTTGTAAAGCAGCTGGGGTGTGTCTCATGCTTCTGTCCACCTGCTGTGAAGATGACATTGTGCCACATGTTCTTCCCTTCATTAAAGAACACATCAAAAACCCTGACTGGCGATACCGTGATGCAGCAGTGATGGCCTTTGGCAGTATCTTGGAAGGACCAGAGCCTAATCAGCTCAAACCATTAGTTATACAGGTAAAGCTTGGGGAAGTGTCAGGTGGAAAATGGAATGGGGTGTGTGTGTGTACTTAAAACTGTAACCACTCCCAGAGGTTATTTTCAAATAATTGAATGTAGGTGGTCCAGACATAAAACCCACATTCTTTTCAAGGGACCCAATGTTGCCAGCCTTAGCTAAATAATCATGATACCTGCCTATGCTGTGCGATACTTTCCCCGTCTCACTATAGTTGCCCATCATTAAGGGTAAAATATACTTTTTAAAACTAAGTCATGACCTACAAACTTGAAAAATAAAGAAAAGGCTAAGGAAATGATCAACTTCCAATATACTCTTAACCAATAATGCTCTTACCTCTGGACATTGTAGCTTTGTTTTCTGTGCTGTTTGGACAACAGGATAGTTATCACTGTAAACATTGCATTATAATTTTATTTAATGCCACATTATAAGGATTTTCCTGTTGACTTAGACTTTGTGGACAATCTGAACCTTAGTGTAGCCTTGAACTGGTGGCTATTGCCTCATCTCTTGAGTGCTGGAGTTACAAGGTTAAGCTGCCACACCCAGCTAACTCCAAACTCAAGGCCTCATAACGTCTTCATGCTTCTTGGCCTTCCACGTAAACGAATTTCAGTGGAATACTATACCCAGTTACCCTATGGTTTTTTGGGGCTTTTTTTTTTTTTAAGCCTCAAATTAGCTATGTGGCTGGGGCTGATCACAAACTCCAGATCTTCCCTGCCTCTTCTACCCAAATGTTGGCTATAGTCTTACACCACCATTCCCATAGTCTTTGTGATAGTGTTATTCTAGTCTTTGAATAGAATTGACATGTATCCTATATTGGGATTTGGTGTGAGGAGAACTCACCCTTCCCTACCCTCATACCCCTGGTTTTTCAAGACAGGTTTCTCTGTGTAGCCCTGGCTGAGTTGTCTGTAGACCAGGCTGGCAACAACTCAAAGAGATCCACCTGCTTCTGCCTCTCGAGTGCTGGGATTAAAGGCATGTGTTTGCTGTGAAGAAAACATTTTTCACTTTTTGTTTGCTGTTACTATTTTGTTTTAGAAAAACATCTATTTTCAGACTCTCTTGGTCATAATTTACATTAAAATCCTTCCATCCTTACATGGGGAATGATGTTGATATTTCAGATGAGGTCTGGCATTAAATTTAGTACATACACTAGTCATTGATGGCTTGGAATTCCACATCCTTCTGCCTTCATTCCCAAATGCTGAATGCCCAGTAGCATTTCTTTTGAATAGTGATCAGCAGGGATTTCAATTTGTTTTGCTTTGTTGCATTTACAGGCTATGCCTACCCTAATAGAATTAATGAAAGACCCCAGTGTAGTTGTTCGAGACACAACAGCATGGACGGTGGGCAGGATCTGTGAGCTGCTCCCTGAAGCCGCCATCAATGATGTCTACTTGGCACCCTTGCTGCAATGTCTAATTGAAGGCCTCAGTGCTGAACCCAGAGTGGCTTCAAATGTGTGCTGGGTAAGGGATTTTCTTCCTGGTTATGACAGGAGCTTGTCCTGAGTTATTGGGAAGAAAGGAGGTGTGGGAAAGAAGACGTACTCTTAATCCTGTCTCCTAATATCTTCAGTTAGGATCTGGGGGAGATGGCAGCTGCAGAAGCCAGTGTAGCTGTTGACTTACACTGATTAGTCCCGGTCTCAAAGCACTCACAGCAGGCATGGGGCAGAGAGACCCTCTCCATTCCTCTTTGGTTGCCTTTGGACAGGTTCTGACTGAAGTGGAGTTTTTGCTCTAACCAGTACAGGGGGAGGGATGGAAGTAAGAGGAGGTGGTCAGCCTCTACACTGATTGACTGTAGGAAGTAAGAGGAGGTGGTCAGCCTCTACACTGACTGTAGGGCTGTGAGCAGAAAGAAGGAAGACGGTGGGTTGCGTAAGAGTTCTGCCTCTTAGGGAGTTTGACAGATTACTAGGCAGTACATATAATGTAAATGCTTAAGTTTTCTTTCCAAAAAATTATTTTGATTGTTTTATTTACTGTGCATGATTGTTTTATCTGTGTGTATTTATGTGTGCCTGGTGTCTGCCGAGGTCAAAGAGGGGATTATTGCCTGGAACTGGAGTGTGGATAATTGTAAGGCATTTTGTGGGTGCTGGGAAGTGAACCTGGATCCTCTGCAAAGCAGCCATTACTCTCCCATACTTTTGAGACAGAGTCTCAATCTGTAACACAGGCTGCCCACCTGCCCCCTGAGTGCTGGGATTAAGGGTGTGTGCCACCACATCCGGTCCTTGGTTAAACTTTTAGATTTCTTTCTTTTGTTCTTTTGGAAAATATGAGTGTGTGCTTGTATGCACATGCTTAAAAAGTGTATTAATACGGTTACTTCCGTGTAGAATTCTTTTAATTTCATATATATACCTTGGTATTTTGCCTCCATGTTGGTATTGTTACAGATAGTTGTGATCTGCCATGTGGGTGCTTGGAATTGAACCCAAGTCTTGAAGAAACCCTAGTGCTTTTAACTACTGAGCCAACTCTCAAGCCCCCTCAAAAAAATTCTTAAGCAAGGAATGCTTCTATGACCAGTCTCTAATGGAGTCCCTAATGGTTTCCCTGGTAGACAGTGTTGCATTATGTATTTTTGTCACATTAACCCCTTGAGGGAAGTAGGTGCACTATGTGTGCTTCCTCCAGAAGAGAGAGTGTCAGATGCCCCGAAGCTGGAGTTAGAAGCGGTTGGGAATTACTTCATGTGGGTGCTGAGTAATGAACTTTTCCTGATGACCTTGACAGGGTAAATTGGAGCTTTAACAACAGTTTAATTGTAGATTAGGGAACACTGTTCAAGGTATCTTGGCAGTAGGAGGATGAGAGAATCCTATTGGGGTTCCCTTAGGACTTACGTTAAATCTCTGCATTCCAGGCTTTTTCCAGCCTAGCTGAAGCTGCTTATGAAGCTGCAGATGTAGCTGATGATCAAGAAGAACCGGCCACCTATTGTTTGTCTTCTTCCTTTGAACTGATAGTTCAGAAGCTGCTGGAGACCACAGACAGGTAGCTGATGAAGCCAGTGGCAGCACGTCTAAAGCCTGTTTTATAGAGGGTGAAAACTGGGACGTGGCATAGCACTGGACCTTCTCAGGAGAAGTTAAAAGTATCCTATCTATAGTAGATGCCATGTTTTTTTTGTTTGTTTGTTTGTTTTTTTTAGGTTAGAAACAACCTTGTTTCACATGTCAATCCTAGCTCCTTCTCTCTCCCTAGTAGATGCCATGTTTAAAAGAGGTGGAGAAATAAGTGAAGACGGGGCTCCTGTTAGAATTGACGAGGTTACAGTTGATGTTGCAGCTCTGGAGTGACTGAGGCAGGAGAATCTCAAGTTCAAAATCCACTGAATCTATATGGAGAGATTCTGCTTCAGAACACCCCAAAGTTATAATCTCTTCCTACACAGTAATTGATAAGAGAAGTCCTAGAGAGGTGGCACACTGTCACGCCAAGTCAATCACTGTCATTCTTGTGTTTTATGGCTTCTCAAGCAATTTCTTGAATTAACCTGCCTTTGTTCAGTTCTACCTCAGACCAGTATTTGGACTTCAAATTTTAGCCAGGTCTCTTACAAAAACTCCATTCTGTTCTAAGTGTTTGGCTATTGTTAGACTGTGTGCATGCGTGAGCGAGTGCATGTGTATAGAATAGATTACATGCCATGTACATATGTGAAGGAGTGGGGGACAACTTTGTGGAGTTGGCTAAATCTTCACTTTTAGGTCACTAGGCCTGTACACCAAATACCTTTACTCATAGAACTATCTCACTAGCTCTTTTTATAAATTATAGTCAGTTCTATAGACCATAAGCATAATATTGGATCAAAGGACTTTTGATCTTTAAAAATGCTTTTTTAGTTGGTGGTGGTGGTGCACACCTTTAATACCAGTGCTTGGGAACCAGAGGCAGGTGGATCTCTGAGCCTGGTCTACAGAGTGAGTTCTAGGATACACAGAGAAACCCTGTCTCAAAAACCAAAAAGGGGACGGGATGGGACGGGACGTCTCTGTGTAACCTGGCTGTCCGGGAACTCACTCTGTAGACCAGATTGACCTTAAAAGTCAGATCTAACTTAACTGCATCTCCTTCCTGGGTGCTGAGACCTGGCTTGGTTCATTGATATATTATTGCCAGGTTCAAACCTGGTTTGCTGTCATACCTATTTTACAGTACTAGAGATTGAACAAACCATGACTTTATGTGTGCTACATCCCCAACCTCTGGTTTCCTGTTTTGGGGAAAATATTGTCTACTTTACCAACTTCTTTTTCTATACCTTTGCTTTGTGTCCTCACAGACCTGATGGACACCAGAACAACCTGAGAAGTTCTGCATATGAATCTCTAATGGAGATTGTAAAAAATAGTGCCAAGGATTGTTACCCTGCAGTGCAGAAGACCACCCTGGTCATTATGGAACGGCTACAGCAGGTGCTTCAGATGGAGGTAAGACCAGGGAGTGTAAGCATTGCAGACTTGGGTGCAGTCACCAGAACCCAAAAGACTTGCAGCTTACTTTCTGCTTTGCTGCCTCTGCTTTTTGGTGGCTACACTCACTGTTAGCATTCCAGAGGCCTAGCTGATGGTCCTGGTAATTGCTGCAAGTGGAAAGTTTTCATTTTAACATGATTTCCTCTTTTCCTTCAGTCCCATATCCAGAGCACATCGGATAGAATCCAATTCAATGACCTTCAGTCTCTACTCTGCGCCACTCTTCAGGTATGATGGTGCCATCTCTCACTCTCTTTTTTGGGTGGGAGATTGTTTTGCTTACATGTGTGTGAAGTGCCTAAGAAGGCTGAAAAGGATGTTAGTCTCTTCATATTGGAGTCACAAATGGTTGCAAGGTGTCATGTGGGTGCTGGGGATTGAAAACCAGGTCTTGTGGAAGACCAGCCAGTGCTCTTAACAACTGAGCCTTCTTTCAAATCCCTAACTTTCTCCCTTAATACATTAAAGGAAGAGCACCGTTTTATTATTATAAAGACCCATGGGCACACAGAGCTCTGAAATAGTGTGATAATGCTGACCAGGGCTTTGGTCTCTGGCTGAAAGAGTAATTTCTCACCTCTTTTGTGTCTGTCCTGAAAGAAATATTTTGTCTTTTGTGGAGATGGATATGCCTCAGGATAATGGACCCTCCCAGCTATACACCTCTCATGTGTTGACAGCTTTTATTTTACTCTTGGTTTTTTATCCAAACCCAGCTTGATCATTTGTTGTTCACTTAGTTCAGTTTGGCCCTGGAGCTAGGGTTGTAACTCAGGTCAGTCACTAGCGTATGTAGGGCCCTAGACTCAATCCCTGCATAAACAAAAAGCGTGGCCGAAGTCTTTTGAAACATTACCTGATGTGATATTTATAGTGCTTTTTGCGTTTCAAAGATTGACTGGAAAAACTGAAATAAAACGTCAGTGTCTGTTTATCCTTTTTTTTTTTTTTTCGAGAACTTTAGATAGAGCAAACACAGGAATAAGGAGAACAGTTTGAAGACATTGTATGGAGTCAGAAGGAGTTGGGTTTATCATTCTATCAGGACTGATTTTTGACTATTACGTCACAAGTTAAAGCTGTAGGCTTTCTATTCGTATAAGAACACATCCAAGACATACTCTTTTTGTAAGATGAAATAATGTGTCACCCTAGTAGGACTGGGGTATAGAAAGTAATGATTCTGTCTAACAGGCAGAGGAGGTGATGTTGTGCGTCATAGGATATTTTTCTCTGCGCGCACGTGTGTGTGTGTGTTTCCAATGAATTGAGAAATAGATCATTGGAATGAATGTTTGATTGAAGATGATTTGCTGTGTCAGAGTTCTTTTTTTTTTTTAAAGATTTATTTATTTATTACATATACACCAGATTGAATTGTAGATGGTTGTCAGCCACCATGTGGTTGCTGGGAATTGAACTCAAGACCTCTGGAAGAGCAGTCAGTGCTCTTAACCTCTGAGCCATCTCTCCAGCCCCCTGTGTCAGAGTTCTTGAGGAAAATATATTTGGCTTTTGCACAAAAGAGGGTTGTGGCTAGGGGTCTTTTTACGAATGGTGTAGTGTCCTGGTTGGCAGATTTAGAATTAATAGATCTTGAATTCTGTTCATCTGACAGAATGTACTCCGGAAAGTGCAGCATCAAGATGCTCTACAGATCTCTGATGTGGTCATGGCCTCCCTGTTAAGGATGTTCCAAAGCACAGCTGGGTCTGGGGGAGTGCAAGAAGATGCCCTGATGGCAGTTAGCACACTGGTGGAAGGTTAGTGAACAGCAACAGACAGGGATTGCATCCTGAGTGCGGGAGAAAGTTGATGGCCAAATTGACACATGCAAATTGTATACTGCCTTCCTTGCCAGCCTCCATAAAGTAATGGCCTGATGGTTTTAGCTGCGTCAGACTGGCAGCCTTCCAGGGGCAGATAGTGCCCATCACAGGGTCCATCAGGTTCCTTCCCTTGCTTTATTAAGATTTTCTCTTGTTTAAGGGTAGAGGAAACAAAGGTTTTGGTACCTTTGGATTACAATGCTTTGGACTTGAATAGATTGTGGGCCTTAGTGTGGTATGGAATAAATTATTTAGGAATTGATTGACTTCTGTTGTAGTTATATCTAACTATACAAATTGCTTTGGAGAACAGTCTTCAGACTTATTTTTAAGGGCACTAAAGCATTAAAGAGCACATTGGGACTCTAGACTGCTTCATCAGAGGGGACCTTTAAGTACAAAGGATCACTGTTGTGAGAACCAGTCCTACATCTGGTGTGATAGTAGATGCTTGTAGTCATACACTCTAAAGGCAGAGGCAGAAAAGAGTTAGAGCCCAGCGTGTGATACATAGTGAATTGCCTCTGGGAAAAGAAGTAAAGGATGCTAAGTATATATAGTTCAGTTGGCAGGGCAGAGTATTTGTTTAAAGGACAGGAAGTTCTGGGATGCCCCCAAAACAACTTGAGCTGCATGGGGGTGCACACCTGTTCTCTAGCTCTCAGGTAGCGCTGGCAGGAGGATCAGGAGCGCTCAGCATTACCCTCTGCCAAACTGGGCATGCCTGGGATGCATGAATCTTGCTGGGGCAGAGTTGGGCACACACACCTGTAATTCAGGCATTTGGAAAGCTGATACAAGCTTTCAAGTTCTCCCCAGAACTCAACTAGAGAATGAGACCTTATACCGAGATAATAAAAACAGGGCCTAGAAAATTGTCTCAGAGTATTGCTTTTTTTTTTTCTAAAGATTTATTTGTTATGTATACACTGTTCTGCCTACATGTCAGAAGAGGACACCAGATCAAATTAGAGATGGTTGTGAGCCACCACATGGTTGCTGGGAGTTGAACTCAGAACCTCTGGAAGAGCAGTCAATTCTCTTAACCTCTCAGCCATCTCTCCAGCCTGTATTTGTTGCTCTTGCAGAGAACCAGAATTTGAGTCCTAGCACCCATATGAGGTGCCTTAGAATCACCTTCTAGCTTCCGCTGACCAATGCACACACATAATATTTACAACGTGAATAAGTAAAATTATGAAGTAAATTAGAAGTATGACCCCTAAAATGACGGGCGTGTGGTGAGTAAGGCCCGTTGCAGCTGCTGTACTCTGCAGCTGTGTCTGCCTTTCTCCACTCTTGGTAGAAGAATTGAACCTAGGGCCTTTCTCTACAACTGAGCTGCACCCTTGCCTTTGTGTTGCTTTTTGTGGCTGTGACTTGTTAAGTCCTTGCTTTGATTGACTAGGAAACCTTGTTTTTAAATTGGCTTCCCATAGAGGGGACATGAAGCAACATTGCTGAGTCAATTAAAAATTCTTCTGAGCCGGGCTTTGGTGGCGCATGCCTTTAATCCCAGCGCTCGGGAGGCAGAAGCAGGGCAGGCGGATCTCTGTGAGTTTGAGGCCAGCCTGGTCTACAGAGCGAATTCCAGGACAGCCTCCAAAACAATACAGAGAAACCCTGTCTCGAAAAAACAAACAAACAAACAAACAAACAAACCTCTTTTAGTCCCAGCAGAGGCCCTGAATGAAATGACAGACTCTGGAGCTCCTCCATGGAGGGCCTCACCCTCCCTGAGGAATGGAGTAGGGAGTGGGTAGGTGGCTGGGGGGGCCTAGTTGGGGATGGGGGAGGAGGGGAGGGAGAGGCAGCTGGGATTGATATGTGAAGCAAGCTTGTTTCTAATTTAAATTTAAAAAAAAGAAAAAAATTACTCTTTCCTTAAGGTCCATGCTGCTTTGTTAGAGGAGCCTTGCATTCTGCCTGCAGCATATGAATTTGGCCCTTAAAACAGGAAGCTTGAATACCTTCATGATAGAAATACTAATCAACACATACTGTGCCCAAGTATTGAACAGCAAACATGTTTTGGGTTACTTGTAGTGTCCTTTGTTGTGATTAGCTAATAGTTTGTTTCATTAACAGTATTGGGTGGTGAATTCCTCAAGTATATGGAGGCCTTTAAACCATTCCTGGGTATTGGATTGAAAAATTATGCTGAGTACCAGGTAAGATATGCTTTTCAAAATAGTGTCTTTGGTTTTTGATTGTTTTCATATTGTTTGAAAGTCAGACTTGGAGCCTGTTGCATGCTAATGCTAGGCAAACGCTTAATTAAACCATGAGCTACATCCCAGTCCTCAAAATCATATGCTCACATTAATGCAGCATAGAGTAGTGCAGACAAAATCAGACTTTTAAAGCCAAGTGGTTTCCCCTTTTGCATTATTTGTAGCCTTAGCGTCTGCACTGGAGGTAGTTTGTGAAAAGGATATTGGATCTGCGAGATAGAGATCACAAGTTGATTGCCTGGACAGTCCTAATTAAAGGGTGGTTGCCAAGTTATGTCACCACTGCCCTAAAGAGCAGCACTGTTTTCCATGTTCTGCCACCACCATCCTTTCCTGGTGATAACTCTTCAGTCCTGGTTCTCTTGCTGAATCTGGTTAAAATTCCATAATTTCCACACGGGAAGGATATTCTTCGATTTTGGTTCAAGTGATGAGGGAACCTTGACTAGGTAAAAGGAATGCTGTACTCTGCTGGAAGCCTTTTCTTTCTATTTGGGATATCATCTCCTTGATTCTTTGCAGGTGTGTTTGGCAGCTGTTGGCTTAGTTGGAGACTTGTGCCGAGCCCTGCAGTCTAACATCTTACCTTTCTGTGATGAGGTCATGCAGCTGCTCCTGGAGAACTTGGGGGTGAGCATTTTGCAGTCTAATTGGCCGGTCTTTGAAAACGTCATCGGTTGGAAAGAAATGTAAATCTCAGTCTATGACAAAGAGTTGTAGGTTCCCAGACATGGTCTGTGAACTTGGGAGGAAGAGAAGTATTATTTTCATAGACAGATCTAAAGTTACAAAGTTAATTGAAGGAATATGTGTTCTACTGGAGGAAATGGTAAATATTTCATTTTTCTATCCAACAGTATCTCATTAGTTTTTGTGTCTCAAGTTTCTAGGGCCTTCAAAACAGACAAGATTTGGTATTTATAAATTGTCTTTCCTTTTTCCTTGCTAGAATGAGAATGTCCACAGGTCTGTGAAGCCACAGATTCTGTCTGTGTTTGGTGATATTGCTCTTGCCATTGGTGGAGAGTTTAAAAAATACCTAGAGGTCGTATTGAATACTCTGCAACAGGCCTCCCAAGCCCAGGTGGACAAGGTAAGCTTGGAACTGTCTTGATGGTTTTCTAAGACCAGCTCTAATAGGAGCAGGACTGATTATGGCCAGTGTGACAGAGCTTTTTGTTCTTTGTATCTTACAGTCAGACTTTGACATGGTGGATTATCTGAACGAGTTAAGAGAAAGCTGCTTGGAAGCTTATACAGGAATCGTCCAAGGATTGAAGGGAGATCAGGAAAACGTACACCGTTGAGTATTAGCCCAGCTCCCAAAATTCACTGGCCAGTGTAGCTCACTGGTGAATGAGCACCTACCACATGTAGGAAGGAAGGAAAAAGTGTCCTAATGAAGAGACTGTTTTGGGGGAGGCAACAGATAGAAATTAGTATTTCTGTGCTGCTGCTTTTTTTTTTTCTTTCTTTCCTTGTAGTAGGGATGGTGGAGTACAAGGGGACCCAACCCAGGGCTGCATGACCTCTAATCCTGTCTTTGTGGGGGTCTAATGTGGCCATAGGGGGAGGTACAGATGTGCCAGGGCTCTTTACTGATTGCAGGTGGCAGCTAGAGCAGCAGTTGAGTAGCTCAGGCCCACAGTGGAGGTTGTTCACTTGTGGGACACAATAATTGATCACTCTGTACAGCTGGTTATCCAGCTGGAGCCTTACTATTAGAGTACGATAGCAGTGGCCATATTGAAAAGAGGCTGAGCCCTATCTAACACGGGACAGTTTAATCAGACCTCCTCTTTCCTTTATAGCGGATGTAATGCTGGTACAACCCAGAGTAGAATTTATTTTGTCTTTTATTGATCACATTGCTGGAGATGAGGATCATACAGATGGAGTAGTAGCATGTGCTGCTGGACTGATAGGGTAAGTCATGCTACCTTCCACAGAACCAGATGTGTACAGAGAAATGTCCCCAGACAGGACTTCTCTGTGTAGCCCTGACTGTCCTAGAACTCACTGTGTAGACCAGAGATCCACCTGTCTCTGCCTCTTAAGTGCTGGGATTAAAGGCAGATACCATCACTACATAGCCTGGAAAATGTTGAGTACAAATGGCAATAGTCCACAGAAGAGTGTTTTGTTTTTTCTTTTCTTTTTACTTCTTTTGAGAAGGTTTTTTTTTTAATTTGTTAATTATGTATATAGTGTTGTGCCTGCACATATGATGCCTACACCGCCAGGAGAGGGCACCAGATTTCATTACAGGTGGTTGTGAGCCACCATGTGGTTGCTGGAAATTGAAGTCAGGACCTCTGGAAGAGCAGCCAGTACTCTTAACCACTGAGCCAATTTCCAGCCCTGCACCCCAGTCTTGATATTGGCCCATGTTGACATTGAATTCATGATCTTTGTCAGCTTCTTCTTGTTACAGGCTTGTGCTACCACATTCAGTTAGCTGTTAACGTTGAGTGAGTCCTTCTAATACTTACAACTTAATTTATTCCAGAATTCTCTTACAAATTTAAGAAGTGAATGAGCTTGGTGGTGGTGACACACACTTTTACACTTTTAATCCTAGCATTCAGGAGGAAGATGTAGGTGTATCTTTGTGAATTAGAGGCCCACCTGGTCTACAGAGCAAGTTCCAGGATAGTAAGAGCTACACACAGAAACCCTGTCTCAGAAAGCCAGAAGAAAAAATTGAATGAATACTAAGAAACCCATAGTTGTTTCTGCCTGGTTTGGCAGCATCAGCCATGGTACTAGTGTAGCCAGGAAGTCATTCTCAGGTGTGTTTGTTTTGCACAGGGACTTGTGTACAGCATTTGGGAAGGATGTACTGAAGTTAGTAGAAGCTAGGCCAATGATCCATGAACTATTAACTGAAGGACGGAGATCGAAGACAAACAAAGCAAAGACTCTTGCTACGTGGGCAACAAAGGAACTGAGGAAACTGAAGAACCAAGCTTGGTAAGATCTTGTCTTTACTCCCTCACATCTTGGGAGGGTACATTTTCTATTTTGGCTTTTTGGTTGGTTGGTTGGTTAGTAAGTGGTTGGTTGGTTAGTTTTTCTGTGTAATAGCCCTAGCTGTCCTAGAACTAGCTCTGTAGACCAGAGACCCACCTGCTTCTGCCTCCTAAGTGCTGGGATTAAAGGCATGTGCCACTATCACCCAGTGGGAGGGTACCTTTTCTTTCTTTCTTTCTTTCTTTTCTTTTTTTCTTTTTTTCTTTTTTCTCTTTTTTTCTTTTTTTCTTTTTTTTTTCGAGACAGGGTTTCTCAGTATTGTTTTGGAGGCTCTCCTGGAACTCGATTTGTAGATCAGGCTGGCCTCGAACTCACAGAGATCCGCCTGCCTCTGCCTCCCGAGTGCTGGGATTAAAGGCGTGTGCCACCAACACCCGGCTCGGGAGGGTACATTTTCTATAAGGACTTTTGGTACTGTCTGCCTATTGGTATTTTGTATACACTCTCTTCTGTACCTGCTTCTGAGCAGACCTTTAACCAAACCAGGTAACCTTAATCTTTTCTAAGTCAAACATTTGAGTCCTTGTAAAGGACAACAGACCTCACTGATCAAAACACTGAAAATATTTGAGGATGTAATTTTTCCTTGTTTATTTTGCTTCTGCATGTCCCTTTGTTAGTGCTGGGAATCCAACCCGTGGGGTGGGGGGGGGGGGTTCTGCTAGCCCTGCTAGCATAGATCTCGCTCTGTAGACCAGGCTGGCCTCGAACTCACAGAGATCCACCTGCCTCTGTCTCCCGAGTGCTGGGATTAAAGGTGTGTGCCACCATATCTATCCTTGAGAATTCATTTATTTATTGCTTAGATTGCTGGGAATTGAACTCAGGACTTCACTTTTACCACTGAGCTACAGAACATGCTTCCTGGCAGCAAGTAGATGGGGCAAAGGAAGACAAAAAAAAAAAAAAAAACAGTCTTTGAGAGTTGGCAAATCCCATTCAAACTTAGGGCAGTTAGTTGTAGGAGTTGGGGGTGTATGTAGCCGCAGGATTGACCTCTTCATCCATTTGTTTTTAGATCTGGTACCATTGGGATGATGACCTGAGACCCCCACTGGAAATCTCCAATCTTTTGAAAAAACCCGGAAGTGAGGAGTGTGCACGGATGCTGAATGTTTGGGAATGAGAGGATGAGTGAGTGAGGCTTGAAAACACCACATTGAAAATCCTGCCACAGCCGACAACAGCAGCGCTGTTAGTGAGCTAAGTAAGCACTGACTTTGTAGAAAACATAACATCAGCCATCTTGGAACAGAGAAACAATGGATTTACTTACTTATTAAAAACAAAGTTGTCTCTTCCCAGGGGAGGCTAGAACTAGCTTTCCTATCTTGGCCGGTGCCGAATGGGATGACAGGTTTGGGAGAGGAGGACCTGGGTTCAGCTGTGGGGCTGTATTGTAAAAGGCAGCCTGGCCTTTGCTACTGAGGAGAAAGATGGAGCCCGGGTCTTGAGCCCACCTTCATTGTACCGATGCACTTGGTACTACTGTACATGTGCCCGTTAGAAGGCGCGTGGGGGATTTCACAGTCTGAGAATGAGTGTGTGTGAGTGAGGCGGTATCCACATTCTCAACTTCAAGTCATTGCAGTTTCTTTTTCCCAGAAAACAAAGGGGTTTGATGTTGCATTTCATAAACTAACTGAAGCTCTGGCTACTGATGCAGCACAAGAGACACGTTTTAGAAAATGAGGAAAGACGCTCTTTAGGTTTGGTTTGGTTTCATTTTTAATTATTCTAGGGAAAACACTGACGAATGGTCAGAGTTCCTGTCCTGATCTTTTCATCAAGGCGCCTTTTCTGATACTATGGTTCAGCTGTGAATGTAGCTATGGGGGGAGGGGGGAGAAAAAGAAAACTCTGGAGTTAGAGGATATAGAAAAATAAAAGTACAGTTGTTACAAATAAAATGCAGACTTCAAAGACAGAAAAAGCCACAACCCAAACCAAATTTAAATGCTTGAAAAATTGGCATCAGAAACAAGCTCTCTCCTGACTTATTTTGTGGCAGTCTGAATGCCCCAGAAAACTGTGCCAAAGAGTTTAGAATACAGTTGTACCATAAAAGTAAATACAAGCTCAAAACCGCAAACTTCAGGTAACTATTTTGAATTGCAAATGACAAATTTAATGTTGAACGATCTGATAAAATAACCATTTGGAAACTGCTTGGCCTTCTGTTCTTTTCTTTGATTGACTGCAATTCGGTATTGGTCTCTTGCTGCACTTCAAAACCAACTAACCAATAAAACAAATGTGTGTGTGTGTGTATATAAGTATACACACACACTAACTACAACTGTTGTGATGAAAATGGCACTAGGAAAAGGTTATATTTTTCCACTGAAGTTGAAGATGAATAAAATGGTGTCAAACATTCCCCTGCTCACACGCTTTAGTATTCTTTTTAAAGTGTGATGTGCTGTGATTACCATAAATCAGAATTATCTTCCCTTTTACAAGGGAACAAAGCCCCCTGAATTTTAGTCTTTCAGCAATAAGAAAGGGTTTCTGTGAACTGGCCCTTTTGGCTTGTGCAGACATTAGGAGATTTGCTGGTGTTTGAATATGCTGCTTTGAGGAAATGATAATAGAAACCAAGGGAGTTTATAGTGCTTCCTGGTAGTTGGAAGATTTTAAACACAAGACCCTCATTCCCACTTCATTTCCATTGTAGTAGAGGGTGTTGGCTTAGGTTTTCTCCACTACTTTCATCTCCCTTCCCTGTACGCCCGTTCCTCAGGGGACTGGCTTGGTTTGCCTATCCATATGCAGCATCTGTAGTAGCTCTTTACAGGGTATCAGATATTGTGCCTTTTGGTGCCAGGTTCAGAGTCAAAGTGCCGATCTGATCTGTGAACCAGTGAATAAAGTATTTGAAAGAGAGACGCTCTATTGTGAGCCGAGCAGTCACTAGGGCTCGAATCCTAGTGAGAAGAGAGGCCCAGGCCTCTGAATGCCTTGTTTCCATCTTAGCTGTTTTTTCAGATTTACTAACCATTCCTGATACTAGATAGGGTTGGGGCAGGGCTTAAGGAGGGGGCAGAAATATTGGGGGAAAGGAAAAAACAATCTGATCATTCCTCAGTGCTACCCATTTCTGTCCTGTGTGGGCTGCTTAGCGAGACAGCAGGGGAATAAAGTACACCGAGAACCATGATGAAAACAAAACCTTCCGTGTGTTTTGTCATGTTTTGTTCCAGGGAAGCAGTTGACAAGTGCTGTTACTAAAGCTTTCTCTCAGATGCATTCAATGCTGGAGAGGAGGAAATGGGCTGGTTGGATTGTGGTCTTGGTGCCTTGCTATTCTGCCTGGTTTTGCATTTTAATCCTCTTTTAGTTCACCTTCTGGGTGTTTGTCCTTAATCAGTTGGTACCACTTAAGGCAATTGAACTCAAAATGCTTTTTGTCCACTCACTGTCTGGGCCTTCCCCACCCTGAGTCTTGGCACATTCCTTCAAGAATGTAGTTACCGTCTGCTTGGGAAGATGTCAGTGTAAATGTGGAGAAGATGGGCATCAAAGTAGACTTGGGTTTGCCATGAGTGGCAGCTGCCTGCACCAATTACATTGGTTAATTTTGCTTTTCCTTTTTCTCAGTTCCCCAGTCCTCTCTCCCTCCCTTTCTGTTGAAATGTTGAAGTTTTAGCTGTCAGAGGCAACTGTAATCCTGCCCTAGGGTCTGTGGAGAAGTGGAGGGACTTGCTCAGTATGGTGTTCAGAACCAAGCAGTCTCCTTACTCTTTACTATTTTAAGATGTGTGTAGTCTGACTTTAGAAGAAGTCCAAATTCCATCAGCTTTGATAGCATCAATCTGTAATTGGCATTCAGAATGCCGTTGGCATGCCAGTCTGTGATGGCATTAAAGACCTGTTAAAACACTTGAGCCCAACTTTATTAACCAAAACTGATACCACCACCTTTATCTTCTGAATAAAGTCCGCTTTATTTTTATTTTCAACATCTTGCTGCTTCGTTCTTTGTTTCAGATGTTGTTACTGCTGTGGCTGTGAAATGAATGGTTTGGAAGAGGCTAAAGACTGTGTGCACTCCTGTGTGTGTGTGCGTACGCGTGTGCTTGTGCACTCACATGCCTCTGAGTGTGTGTATGTGTACACAAATAAAGGGACTAAGTGCAATAGGTGAATTGCCCTCTGAGTGAGGCATATACCAAAGGTGGTTACCCTGTAGGTGGCCTACTGAAGAGGTTGTCCTCCTGCAAGCTTTCAGGATAAGACCCTGGTGGTAGCCCAACTGAAGTTCCTATTTACTTAGCCTCCAGCAATGAACAGTTTCTTTCCCTCTCTGAAATCTTGTGTTTAAACTGGGTCCTTTCCTTCCCTTCTAGACTGGCCCAGTGGCACCCAGTGACTGAACTGTCTTTTAAAGTGGCATGCATATGGCCCCGCACTTTCCATACTGCACACTCCATAAGGGAGTCCTGACACACAGCCTGTGTACTTAGCTTTAGCTGTCTCCATATGTTGTATGATCAACAGTAGAAATTGAAATGATTATGTGAGGGAGAAACAGTTGTGTCTTCTGGCATATTGTGAGGATTACTGTATGAGAGTGACTTGTCTGTCACAAACCTGTTAATCATAAGCCATAGCCATTGACCAAGAACAGGTGTGCTTCCAGTGTAGGCTGCTGTCCAGAAAGTTCTCTTCAGTGCTGCATTTATGTACAGTGTGACTTCAATGCTCTTCACTAAGTGACCTGAAGTAAGAAATAGCAGGTTTTTATTGTTACCCTATATCTTAACTGTCAGAGCAACCTTAGCATCTGTTTACCCTTTCAGTGTGAGTGAGCAGCAGGAAGGTTACTAGACTTAAGTTGCAGGGAGCCAGAAGTTCCTGGATCTACTCTGACGATGCTGTCCTGTGTTAGCTGTTTCTTTCCAAGCACCATCTAAATACATTTTAAACTCATTGGTTGGCTTTCACGACTATCATGTAGGCTTGCTAATGCAGTGGTTACCTGTTTGGTTTTTTTGTTGTTTGGTTTGTTTTTGTAGACAGGGCTGTCTTAGAACTCGATCTGTAGACCATGCTGGCCTCAAACTCAGAGATCCACCTGCCTCCTTTGTGCTGGAATTAAAGGTGTGTGCTAATGTGCCTGCTCCTGGTTAGCCTCTTAACCTTAGGTAAAATGAAAGAATAGCAATAGGGTTGGTTAGTAATTAGCCATTATTAGTATGGCATCCATTTCATGCACGCAGTCAGATGCCAAGATTGAAACAGGTACCTCACAGAGCAATAAAAGTCATTCATGTAATGAAGATACCATTTTAGTCCCATTTTACAGCTGAGGACTGGTACACAGGAGCTAAGAACCTTGTTAGCTTCTCAGTGACCCCCAGAGGCTGTGTACTGAGTATCAGTTGGTATTTTTGAAATTTAGTTCCAAGGCCATTTTGTATTAATTCTGTAATAAGATTGTATACTGCTCTGTCTGGGGGACAACAAATCTTACAACCTGAGTTCAATTTCTGGATGACTGGTGGAATGGGAGAATCATTTCCTATAGTTCTCCTGCACACTCACTCCATAGCATAAACATGTCCACGGTAACACACATCATACAAAATAAAAACACTGCTTAAAGCTGGGCGCTATCACAATGAGCTAAAAACTGCAAGATTTATTGGGGCTAGAGAGATGGTTCAGCATCAAGAGTTCTGACTTTTTCCAGAGGGTCTGGGTTCAATCCCCGGGCATTGCATGGTAGCTCACAATCATCTGTAACTCAAGTCTCAGAGGATACCCTCTGTGGGACCAGGTGCACATTAGTGTACATATACATACATACAGGAAAATATTCATTTTAAAAATTAAGTTTTACTGTCTTGCGGCATTTGGTAAGTGCATATCTTTAATCCCAGAACTCGGGAGGCAGAAACAAATGTGAGTTCAACTCTTACCTGGTCTACATAGTTCCAGGACAGCCAGAGTGACAGTGAAAAGCTGGCTCAAAAAAAAAAAAAAAAAAAAAAAGACTGCATGGGATTATGTGCACCTCGTGTATGCAGATAGCTTAGAAGGTTAGAGAACATTAGATCCCCATGCAAGTACAGTTTCAGAGGGTTATGAGCCACCTGGTGTGCTTGCTGGGGACTGAACCTGGGTCCTCTGCAAGAGCAATGAGTGCTCTTAGCCAGTGAGCCATCTTTCAAGTCCAAACTATCTTGGTGGTACCTGGCCCATATTAGCCTGGGACTTGTGGTCTCCATACTGCCTCAACCCAAGTAGTGCGATTATAGTTATCTGTACTTAATTGCCAAACTCAATTCACTGGGTGGAATGGGGGGTTGCCTCTGTGTGGTTGTGTCTGTCTTACCTAAGATGGACTGTCTCCCTATTTGAAGTTTGAGCCAAACCATCTCTACTTCTCCATTTCCCCTCTGAGCCAAAAGCTTCTTGAGTATATGGTGCCTGGTAGGCAGAAAGGCCCTGGGTTGCTGAGTAAGTGGCACATCTGAACTACCTGCTGATTCTGCAATGCAGCCCAGGCGGGAAACCTGTGAGGCCTGGACCACCGTCCTTTCCCAGGTGCTCCTTGGCCACAAGTTCCCAACAGCTGAGCTGTCTACAGAGTGAAAATACATTTAAGCTTTGCCTGCGGGCTGAGGTGTGGATGCAGAGGGGTAGCCTGTCACCATCCTGAGGATGAGATAGTCAGGGACTGCCTGGGTAAGTTCTCCATAGCAATGACAGTCACTGTTCTTTACTGAGTACCCCCTCCAGCCATACAGTCAATTAACCCTTATTCATCCTCATTTGTAAAATGAATTCCCATGAAAGAGAAGGCAGAGGAATTTTGTAATATAAGACTTTGGACATAAATAACCAATCAAATGACGACTACCAGACACTGAAGGCACTGGAGATACAATAAGCTGAACTAAATACCCCAAACCAATTTCCTGTGGGGCTTCTGTTCATGGGTAATGAATACAAAGTATTCAGTCACTAATAAAACTTTTTCTGAGATAGGGTTTCTCTGTGTACAGTCCTAGCTGTCCTGGAACTCACTGTAGACCACCTGCCTCTGCCTCCCAAGTGCTGGCATTAAAGGTGTGAGCTACCACCACCTGACTTTAAAGCTTACTTTTTTAAAAAATTGAAGTCTTAAGCGTGTTCATGTTTTGCCTGCATGCATGTATGTACACCATATCCTTTCCTGGTGCCCAAGGGAGCACCCAACCCTCAAACTGGAGTTATTGTGAGCCACTGGGTGGATGCTGCAAATCAAACGTGGGTCCTGTGGGAGAGCAACAAGTGCAGCCCCACCTTTTGTTCTTAAAGATTTTTTATGTGCCGGGCGGTGGTGGCGCATGCCTTTAATCCCAGCACTCAGGAGGCAGAGGCAGGCAGATCTCTGTGAGTTCGAGGCCAGCCTGGTCTACAGAGTGAGTTCCAGGACAGCCTCCAAAACAATACAGAGAAACCCTGTCTCGAAACCCCCCCCCCCAAAAAAAAGAATTTTTATTTTGTCCTTCCATGTATGTGTACCATATACATGGCTGGTGCTGGAAGAAGCCAGAAGTTGGTATTAGATTCCCTGGAACTGGACTTTAAAGCAGGTGTGAGCTACCATGTGGTTGCTGGAAACCAAGTCTGGCCTTTTGCAAGAACAGCCAGTGCTCTTAATGGGTGAGCCATCTTCCAGCTCATGTCTTTGCCTTTATTTATTTTATTTTATTTTTTTAGATACAATAAGCCCAGGCTCATTTGGAATTTGCTATGTAGCTGGACTGATCTTAAACTCTGTTCTTGCCTCGTGAGTGCTGGGTTATAGATATAAGCTATTACACTCAGATTTAATTTTTTTGCTTTCTGAGGTAATAGGTCTAAGTTGCCCAGGCTGGGCTTGAATTCACAATCCTCCAGTCTCAGCCTCCCAGCTAGCTGGTATTAACAGTACATACCACTGGGACTGTATCAGTATCCTTTTTGTAATTTTGTTTGGCGGCTGGGGATGTGCTCTGTCATCAAGAAGCTTCATAACACACATGAAACCCAGGTTTGTCCCCAGCGCCACCTGCATAAATAATAAACATCCTTTTTTAGTACATAAAACACTTAATTGTAAAATGCCACAACATATTCCATCTCCCCAAGCCCTGCTCCAGGGGGTCCCCGTTTCTCTGAGAGTCAGTGCAGGAATGGCTTTTCCCCTGCTGCCTTTACCTCTGTCTACAGAGACCAACAGCTACCCTTGGTAGCCCATGATGGTTCCACAGTGAGCCTAGCTTCCTGAGGTCTGGAAGTGAAGCATGGAAGGTGGCACCGATTATGTACTGTCACATGTATCTAATCAGTTTTGCCCAACAGCTATTTTGAGTCATCTGGTTTTGATTCAGCCTAATGCCACTTCCTCCTACTCTTTTTCAGGCAAGAATGGGACAGGAAAGACAAGGTTTCTCCAGAGCAAGAGTCAGGAGTGGGAGATGGGCTGTCCCTGATGGCTTCCAGGAACGATGCTTTTAGGGCTCAGGGTTAGCATTCCCTTTACTTGAAGAAGCAGTAGGTCTCTCTCACCACACCTGAGGCCAGTTAGGAGGGTTTTACAGTCTAACCAGCCCCAGGCACACCTCCCTCTTCTCTTAGCTCCCCCTCCCCTCCCTTCATCATTCCCCTGATATTTCCTTCTGTCTCCTCCATGAATGAGCCCAGGTGGTTTCAGGGCTCTTAGAAGGACTTAGACCCAGCCCAGGTTTCTCAAAGAAGTGAAGTCACACAAGTTCAAGTCACAGGGTTTCATCCCTTTACTAACAATTCAGAGCATGCCTTCTAGTTCTTCAGAGTTTATCTCTAAGGCTGTGTCATCTGTCACTCTTCCTAGACAACCCTGAAGCCACGCCCTCCTTCATATCTTCTCTGTGGCTGATACTGGTTCCTCCCCTGACATCCAGTACTGGAGCAAGCCCAGCACCTTACATTTAGCTACTTGGCAAGAGCACTGTAACTGACCTACACTCCCACCTAGTAGGTGGATAAGGAAGGCCAACCCGCTCGCAAGACCCAAGGGCAAGGTAGTGCCCTTTTCCTTCAGGCTCCACACTTTTTCTAGTGAAGCAGGAGCCATGCAAGACTGGAGGTTTCTTGAGACTTTACAACGTAGCCCATAACGGTCCCCAATTCCCAGTCTTCCCACATACAGGTGGAGGCCACTATGCCCAACTTCACCTAATCCAGCTGCTTCTGCTTCTCAAGTGCTGGGATTAAAGGCAAACACTACCATGCCTGGCTTCCAACTCTTTTTTTTTTTTTAAACTACTGATTCCTATTTTTATTTTTCTGACTCTTCTACTAGAATGTAAATTTCATGAGAGCAAAAAAGGCATACTTCTTGCTGTATCTTCAGCATGTAGTGCATCATGGGTGTTTGAGAATTTTTTGTAAAAAGTCAGGCATGTGATTCACTCCTGCAATCCTCTCCCTGAAAAGGAGGACTGAAGCAAGAAGATTGCTTTGAGTTTGATGCTATAGAGTGTGACTGTGTCTCAAGACACCTCCCCAAAAATTTTTTTTCGAGACAGGTTTTCTCTGTAATGTTTTGGAGGTTGTCCTGGAACTAGCTCTTGTAGACCAGGCTGGCCTCGAACTCACAGAGACCCGCCTGCCTCTGCCTCCCGGTTGCTGGGACAAAAGGCGTGCACCACCACCGCCCGGCCCCAAAATAATTTTTGAGCATTTTTCTTAAATAAATATAGTGACCATGGATTGAAGCCCATTCATGTCCTTAGAATTGTCTGACATGAGCAAGAGCTAGAAATAGAATTACTGAAATCAGGGCCAAACTTAGGGGCAGGTTTTCAGGCATCTAAGTCTGTTGGGCTTTTGCCACCAGCCACGTAGAGCCCAGGACAGAACCACCTGGCTCTAGGGCACCAGGTGACTCACTTAGTCCTGCACTGTGAGCCCAGCAGCTGCAGGGGATGACTCATCCTGTAGGGAGTACTCAGAGGGTACCTCGACCTGATGTCTTTCAGCAAGGGAGGGCTTGCTATGGCCAACTCTTCTCAATCTCACATGGCTCCCGCTTCACAAGAGAAATTGCGGTGCCTGGAGAAAAAGGACACCTACCTTGTCCTTGAGTTTGGTGAGTGGGGTGACGTATGTTCCCGTCAGCTTGCCTTCATATCTACAGGATAGGTGGGTCATCAACATGGTTCAGAGAAAGTTAGTGCTTGATTGGTCAGCAAGTAGCTGACCTGCCTTTATGTTCTGGACTATAAAAGGGAGCAGGCCAACAGGAGGAGGCTAAGCCAGTGAGACTCCCCTCCTTTGAAGAGTGTCCAAGTCCAAGGCTAGCCATCCTGGGAGGAGCGGCTTAGCCTAGCCTAGCATTTTTCTCTACAGTGGAGATGACAACTGCCCTTGTTTCTCAAAGCTCATGCAGAACAAGAGACCTTTTCTTTCATCCTCCCTTTCTCAGAAGTGCTTCTGCTGGAAGCCAGAAAGCTGGGCTCAGGTTCCAGGGAGTCTTCCTACCTAAAGCCCCTTCCCTAGCCTTTGCCCTGCCTGTGGAGTTTGCATCCACCTCGCCCGCCCGAAAGGCAGGGGCTCTGGCGATCTCCCAGCAACAGTCAGGCTGGCTTTGCCTCTGTCCACGGTTCTTAATCCACCAGAGAACGAAAATGACTCATTAACATCTCCCAGGCATTCTCAGGGCACCTTGGCGTCTGATCCCTATTCTTCCCTCTTTAGGGTGGCCTGTCGGGAATGATCTCCAGTGTAAGTCAGAAGTGAAGTAACTTGCCCAAGGTCACACAGTGGGAACGTGGCAAAAAGTCTTCTGCCTGGCAGTTTGGCAGATGCTCAAATATTTGTGGAAAGAGTGTGATATGTTTCTATTATCTCTCTGGCCTCTGGGAGCGTCCGTAATGAGGGTGGGAGGGCTGTCCGTCTTCACAAATGAACATTTCATCTCGATAGTTCACTCTCACTTTCAAAGTTACATTTAACTCTAATGTCTCTGTGTTCAAGTGGATAGATCAGATCGATGCCCCCTCCTCCTAGAGCAAAGAGTAGATAGTCTGGTGATCTTTCTTCTCCAAAGACCAATAAAGAAATAAACAAAAATATTTTCCCCCAAATAAACAGCTCTACTTCTTCGCAAAATGTGCAGCCCCAAGTCCAGCCCGAGGCGCCCCAGCACACAGTCCGCAGACACTGCGCCGGTCGGCGGGGAGGGGGAGGCCGCGCTCCGGGGCGCGGGTGGGCGCCAGGCGCGCTGCCAGCGTCTGCTCGGCCGCACCGCGGGGGCCGCCGCCCCTCGCCACGTGGTGGTGGCAGCCGCGGGGTCCCGGGCACCGGCCCAGCTGGAAAGACCCGGAGCAGCCGGGGAGGAGGAGGCGCAGGAGACGACGGCGGCGGCGGAGGAGGAGCGGGGCGGGCGAGCGGGAGGGAGGGAGGGGGCCGGGAGGGGAGGGGAGGGGGTGGGGAGAGACCCGGCGGCGGCGGCAGGGCGCGGAGCGGCGCGCGGTGCCAGGGGGTGGGGGCGCCGGGGCTGGTCAGGGGAGGGAGCCGGCAGAGGGGTGCGCTGCGACTGCGAGCAGGAGCCCGCAGCAGCCGTGAGTGCGGGCCGGGCCGGGGGAGGGGGGAGGGGCGCGGCGGGCGCGGGGCGACTGGGGGCGCGGGAGGCCAGGGCCCGGGGCGCAAGTGGGGGCGCTTCGGCCAGGAGCAGAGTGGGGAGGGGTCCTGCGCCGCTGCCCGCAGCCTACGGCCAGCCCGAGCGCCGCCGCTCAGTAGCCCGCCCCGGGCCCGGCCGCGGTGGGGGAGGGGGTTGCGCGGTCTCGGCCCCCGAGAGGGGAGGGGCGATAATTTCTGTCCGCCGATCCCGAGGGGTGTAAAGAGCAGCTCTTTAAGGGACCGCGGGAGGGGCCTGGTCGCTACCCGCGCCCCCTCCCCAGTCGCCTGCGCGGGCGCTCCGCGCGCGGCCCCAGGATGCGGAGGAAGGCAGCTTGGGTCTCACGGCAGGGGTGTGTGGGGACACGGAGTCCTCGAGTGGGGGTGGCCCTAGGTCCTGGGCAGGGGTCCAGGGGGGTGTGTGGTGAGCGCCGGCCAGCGGAGTAGGGGGAGGGGATGGCGTGGGCAAGAGAGGGTTAAAGGTGGGGCCAGCCCTACAAACACGCGCACACGCTCCTTACTCAGACCTGTCGCAGGCGTCCCTCCGGCACTTAGCAGAGCCTGGGGGAGGGGGCCTGCACAGTCGGAACTCACGCCTTCGGGCCGAGCCCCCTGGCCGAGGCGCACACACGCTCCAGCGCGCGCACACACCTCGGACATTCCCATAGTGCCTCACGTGACACCCGGCCCGAACGTGCCCACCCTGCCCACACGCTCACGCACGCGTGCTCACACGCTCGCACACAACCTCTGGCCGCTTCCGAACTCCGCGCTGACCCCCGTCCTCCGCCTCGCAAAGGCGCTCATTGACGGCGGCACACCTACACTCATTCACAGACACACACTCCCCCCACATGCCAGCCACAGCCACACATTCATAAACAGGGCCGGGAGAAGTACACACGCACCCCCTCGCTGCCTACTCGTTTGGGAGCCCTGAGTCATTCCTGCCCCCTCTCAGAGCTCCCCATTTCCCTAAGTGCAGGCCGCACAGTGGGACAGGCTGGAGTCTCCTTCAGTGGTCCCTGTTCCCCTCGGCCCCCTTGCCCAGTTTGCTGCCTCCGACGCTCGACCAAGGACTTCCTGTAGGTCCCAGGTCAGGGGCAGGCTGCGCCTGGATGGTTGCCACAGCCCCGGTGCAGCTAGGGAGGCACTTCCTTTTCCTGAACTCTGGGATCCTGAGGGAGGAAGTTGGGCGGGGGCCGCAGAGACCAGGCTGACTGTTGGGACTGGCCCTCCAGAAGCACTGGCCTTCCTTAGGAGCAGGCGCCAGAGGCCTGGGATGGCGGCTGTCGAGGTATTTGGGGAACCGGCGGTCTGGGGAGGAGATGAGGTTGAGCAGTTCAGGCAGGTTCTGGTCAGTCAGTGCTGGGACAGCAGGCCCCGTCCACAGGTCTCTCTGGGTTCTGGACGGAGCCCCTCCCTGCCACTGTGGCTTCCTTGACCCTGTTTATTAGTTGTCCCCCGACTCGACTCATGAGGTCCATCTGGGTTCATTTCCTACCCCTACACGCAGTGACAGCAGAGGGTAGATGTCACCTGCTGAGGGAGAGGATGGTGGGTGGTGTGTGGGCATCTGGTCTCCCAACTGAAGCGCTAAGGCTACTACAGGGTCCTCAGACCAGCATGGGGAGCTCGGGACAAGCACAAGGGAGTCCTCTTCATGCTGTTCCTGCTCTCTCAGGAGGCCCCGTGTGGGCTGAAGCTCTTATCATGGAGTCCATGTTTGAAGATGACATCAGCATCCTGACCCAAGAAGCTTTGGGGCCCAGTGAGGTGTGGCTGGATGGTCCTGGAGACGCCTCTCTTGGAGGCGACATGTGTTCTGCCTCCCACTTCGCTCTCATCACAGCCTATGGAGATATCAAGGAGCGGCTAGGGGGTCTGGAGAGAGAGAATGCCACCCTGCGCCGCCGCCTCAAAGTCTATGAGATCAAGGTCAGAACCCGGATGGGATGGGCAGATTGGTAATGTTGCCAGGGTGGGAGTGTGCCCAAGAGATCCCAAGGATCCAAAGAAGTCGGTAGAAGTGGAGGCTCACCCCTGAAGAAGCGGCTGCTGCTCTGGGTGTGAGTGAGCCCCACTGCGCCTGCTGGGGATGAGAGAGGGGCCTGGGGGGTGGCGGGGAAAGTTCAGCTTTGGAGTGGTGGGTCCCTTTGGAGAGGGAAGGGATAGAAGTCTCTGAAACAGGTTGTAGGGTTGGGGCACAGAGTGGTTATCTGGTGGGGACCAGGCTTCTCTGAGGACTGCACTCCCACAGTACCCGCTGATCACTGACTTCGGAGAGGAGCATGGCTTCCCTTTGTATGAAATCAAGGATGGCTCCCTGCTGGAGGTAGAGAAGGTCAGTCTGCAGCAGCGGCTCAACCAGTTCCAACATGAGGTAAGTCCTTGGCCTTAGCTTCCCAGCAGCCCAGCTCCTTAAACTTCCTGCCTCCATCTGTTTCCGATGCCAATCACCTCGCCTGGTGCCCATCATGGCCTTTGATTAGAAGTGGCTACTGCCCTCCCTGAAGCAGCTTCAGCTGTCCCTATTCTATTGGGAATGAGGTTGGGGAGGTTCATGGAGTCCCTCTGACCCTGGCACGCCTCTCCGGGCCTACCCAGTTGCAGAAGAATAAGGAGCAGGAAGAACAGCTCGGGGAGATGATCCAGGCTTACGAGAAACTCTGTGTGGAGAAAAACGACTTGGAGACAGAGCTGGGGGAGATGGTGAGGACCGGAGAGTGAGGGTGGAGTATTCATGTACCTGATAGTGTGTGACTCTGTGTGAGCATTCCGACCCTATGATCGTGTGTGGCCCTGTGTGTCACACACACCGTGCTTACCACCTGTGTCCGTGTGTATCTGTCTTTGAATGCCTGCTTTGCTTTTCGAGTGACACAGTGTCATCCAGGTCGTGGGCGACTCTGATCTCTTGGCTATGCAGTGACCCTGTAGGATACCTGCAGTACTGTGCCTGTGAGTGACAGGAGAGGCCACGAGTGTGATGAGAGTTAGCAGTGGCCATTTGTGTGAGCGTGTGGGCAGATGGCAAGATCGGGAGACACGGTCCCTGTCAACGCCTCGCTGTGACCTTGGTCACATTATTTAGCTTCCATCCCTCATCGGAAAAGCGGGGCAAATGGCAACCATCTCGCTGAGCTGCTGTGAGGGTAGTGGGACATTTGTGTAAACCCGCTTTCCTTTATAGTCAGAAACGTTGTGAGGCACTTGCTGCGTGCCAGGCACTGTTCTCACCCCTCTACGCAAGCACACTTGCTCGTTTTAGCTCTCACAACAATCAGAAGAAGTAGGCGTGTTACTGCTATCCCCATTTTACACATGAGGTAGATGAAGCCCAGAAGTGGTTAAGTCAATTATGCAAATGGAAGTTGTATTCCTGAGGGGGTGGGGTGGCTAGACCCAGACTGAATGTTTGTATAAATGTCCCTGTGTGATGATGACTCTGACCTTGCCAGCAACAGTAGCCAGGGCCATCTGCATTGCAGGTGCTGGAAGAGGAGGCCACGCACCTGTGGCCACTTGGAGTGTGGGACACCAGCAGTCTCTGCTCCAGTCTGGGGGACTCTTGGGTCTGGGAGTTCATGGGGCTCCCTGGCCCTGTATAGACCTGAGTCCTCTGTCTTTCCCTGCAGCGGGCCCTGGTGGAGACTCACCTGCGGCAGATCTGTGGTTTGGAGCAGCAACTGCAGCAACAACAAGGCCTCCGGGATGCAGCCTTCCCCAGCCTGAGCCCCCCACCTGCCCCTGCCACACCCTGTCCTGACCTGGACTTGCACTATCTGGCTTTGAGAGGGGGACCTGCCTTGGGTCATGGTGAGACGTCAGTGACCTCTGCCTTCCTGATCCCCAAATGTCCACTCCTAACCCCATCTCAGGGTCACCGGGCACTCCTGGTTGCCTAAAGTCTCAGCACAGTTTGTTTGTTTGTTTGTTTGTTTGTTTGTTTGTTTGAAGTGGGGTCTTACTATACAGCCCTAGTTGGTCTGGAATTTACTGTATACACCAGGCTATCCTGGGACTTGGAATGATACTCCACATTCTGCCTCCCTGGTTCTGGGATTACGATCATGTGTCCTCATGTCTGGCCCCTTCCGATATCTTAAATTTGTTCACAGTCTTTGCGTTCTCCTCTCCAGCTGCTCTTTCACCTCAATCACCCTTTCCAAACTCTCCCACTGACTTCCTTTTGCTACTCAGATCACACAATTCTTAGGGTGTGCCAGCAGAGGGCGGCCCACACAGAGTCCCCTTAGGCTGTGATTACAAGAGGATCCTGAGGATGCTCCAGACTTCAGGTTCTAGCCTGAGCTACCTTCCAGAGGTCATCTTATCTCCTCCACCCCCTGGTCTACAGGAGGACAGAATCTGCATCTGGCCCATCCTTATTTCCCTTGTAATAGTATCTCTCTCGTCGTTGGGAGTCTGACTTTGTGGCTCCTCTCAGCACCTTGGCCTGAGTTCTTACTTTGTTTTGGATCTGGGAGTCAGTGGAGGCAGCTAGAGCCTACCTGACATTGTCTTGTCTCCTGACAGCAGGTTGGCCTGGCCCTGCTGCCGTGAGTGTGAGCGAGCTGGAGCGGAGGCAGCTGGAAGAAGCCCTGGAGGCTGCGCAGGGGGAGGCTCGGGGGGCTCAGCTTCGGGAAGAGCAGCTCCAGGCTGAGTGTGAGAGGCTGCAGGGAGAGCTGAAGCAGCTGCAGGAGACCCGGGCCCAGGTAAAGGAGACTTTGGGGCTGCCTTAGGTGTGCAGAGCGTACAGCGGAGAAGGGGCGAGGAGAGACGGGAGGCCCGGCCCTGACCTTTGCTTTTCTCCTCAGGATCTGGCCTCCAACCAGTCGGAATGTGACATGGCTTGGGTAAAGAGAGTTGGGGATGATCAGTAAGTCACATCTCTAACCCTCACCCTCTTAACCCTGTGTGCTTTCTGTCTGCCCACATTGTTTGAGTGACCTCTCTCCCTAGGTCTAGGGCTGTGGCGTCTGGGTTGCTTACACTCTGACCCTGTTACAGGAAGCAGCAGGGGGGCTCTGGAGTATTCAGGTTCTCGGACCAGGCCCATCTCTTCTCAAGGTTTGGGCTGGGGATGCATTCGGTGACTCTGTCGCCTTGTTCTGTGTCCCTGGTGAGTTTTATGTACCAGAAACAAAACTTAGAGGGCGAGCACATCCACACTCACTTGCGAGCAGGGAGACAGCCTCCCTTGTTAGGATCTGACCTCCTTGTCTGTTTATTTAGAGGGAGGAGTCCTTGAGATGGGCAGAGTAGAATCCCGGAGGAGTCAGGGCCTACAAAGTAGGGAAGAAGCTGTGTGTGTCTGGAGGGGACATGGCAGTGGGATCTTGGGATGCACTGGGCAGCCATGATGGTGAGCAGCAACAGTAGCCCTGGCATCTTCCACAGCTGTTCCGGACTTATTCTCACCCACTTCTAGAAACAGTGCTTAAACCTCCTTTTGCTTAATTCCTCTCTCGTGAGATGAGGTTAATGGTACCAGGGAAGACTGAGGCCCGAGAGGGGCAGAAATTAATGTTCCCTCACAGGGCATACCCAGTTCCCAGGATTTAGGGTCCTCCCTCTCAACAGGTTTCCTCGGCATCCTACCCGCTTCTGGCCAGCTAGAGGGTACCCCCTTGCTTCCTTCCCCACCCTGGGGTGAGGGCTTGGGTGGAGCTGTGACAGCCGAGAGGGTGAGAACCGTGTTTATGGGGCTGATGGGTGGGAGACCCCTCCCTCAGCTAGGCGTCTGTGGAGGATGGGAGGGAGCTTTGCGGAAAGGGTCCGCCCTAACTTTTGTGGCTGGGCCTCTGGGACCATGGTAGCTCATATGTTCAAACCTGAACACACACATACCCACATTCCTTGCTGAGCACTGAAGATCCCCTTAGGGTCAGTGAATTCAACCCCTTCTTATTGTGAAAGTTCCCACACTTAGTGGAGACTTTGGCAGGGCTGTATCACAGAACTCTTCCTGAGCTGGGGAAAGGCCTTGCTTTCTTGACTTACCCTTGGCCCCTCTAGACCCTGGATTCCCCTCCTGGGCTCAAGAGTCAGCCATTGCTGCGGGATGTGAGAGAAAGGTGAGGTAAAACATTGGAAGGGCCAGAGAGAGTGGTGAATCCTCCCGGGGTCAGGGCCCCATCTCAGAAGGTGTTTTAGAGGCTGTATCATCCATACTGCTTGTTCTGGCCAGACCAGCCACTTTCCTGCCAACCCAGGGGAGCTGGCTGAGGAAATTTTCCCAAGGTGCAGTGGGCTCCTCCTAGAACTGTTTGTGATGTCTACAGGTCTGGATCTCTGTCAGCCAGGCAGGCCCTGACTGCTCTTTCCTTTCCTTTAGTCAAAATGCTTCTAGACAGCCCCACTGTGGCAGGATCAGTTCTCAAAGGAAGTCCTCATTCCCCTAGTAGTTTTATTTTCTTATAAACTCAGCCTTTATGGTAATGGGCAATTCCCTGGGGCTCCCTCCCATCCCCCACCTAAGGATGTCTCAGACACCTCTTTTCTGCTCCCAGGATCAGCACCCCCTCTTCTGTCTACTTCTGCTGACTCTGTATCAAGTGGGAATTTCATTGATGGGCTTTCCTGGGAATGAAATGCTGGCGCTAAGTTACCTGGGGGAAGAGGTCAGTTCCTGAGCCCAGCCAGGCTCTAAGAATTGATCTTCTCATCTGGAAAGGTGCCTTCAGTCTCACTTGTTTGCTGGGGCAGCCAGATTGATCTCAGGGATCCTCCATTGAAATGCCTCCCTTACACCTACCGTGGCTGTATGAACTCCACCCTGGTGATATCTGTGCCTAGGAGCAAGCCTCCTCAGCTCCTGGCCCACAATCTCTAACCACCGTGGTGATTCACAGCAAGCAGGACCGACATCAGGCCAGACAGATCAGGCTGCCATTCTTCAGGTCTGACCCACGGGTGGACTCCTTTGGATAGCTTGCTTCCTGGTGGTCATACCTCAGGAGGGCCAAATGGCCCTAGAGGAAGAGCAATGGTGAGAGAAGAGGTTGGAGGAGATGGTGGAGTTCACTGAGCTTGTGAGGATGTTCAGGAAGGTAAGGACTGGGAAGATTCCAGCCAAAGTGACATGTGCAGGAACCCCATAGTCCCCTCCCCTGGTCTGTGCATTCCTGGGTGGGACTGTTTGAAAGTATGGCCAGTGCTAGGGGTCAGAGAAATTTGAGAGTCACTGCCTGAGGGAGAGAGGGCTCCAAGCAGATAGAGGCTCTGGAAGGCAGATGGGGTCTTATTGGTGAGGGGACCCAGTGAAAAGAGGGGGAAACCATAAGTTATAGGCCTTTCTTTTTTCCTAGTGTGGGGGGCGCAGGGTTGCAACCCGGGACCTTTTCCGCCCACCGCTCCCACCCCCTCTCTCCACCCACAAGCCTCTGCGTGGGCTGTGGTTAGTGGTGGGGAAGTGTGAACTCAGAAGAGAGAGGATGGAAACTCTGCACAGAGGTCAAGGGCAGTGTGGGGTGGGTCAGGACGGAAGTCGGAGACCCCCATGTGCCCCGAGCCTAGCCTCCTGCCCCCAGAACCAGCAGGCCCAGGGCCTCCTCCTTCGGGCTTCTCACCCTCCCTACTTCCTTTCCTTTAAGTCTCCTTCAGCCTGATACCCAGAGCACGAAGAATTAACCCTGAGCACTTGCAGCTGCAGGGCACCCTGGGCACGGTTCTGCTGGTCTGAGGGACTGTGGTTTTGGAGGCATTTCCAGCTTTGTGCCTGCCAGCTGGGCCCAGAGCTGAGAGCTGCTCTTTTCATTCTCCCATAGGAGACAGGCACATCGTCCCCTCTCTCATCACCAAGTGGTTTTGTTGTTGTTTGTCTGAGTTTTGGTTTGGTTCTTGCTTTTTAAGACAGAGCACGTCATCAAGGCTATGTAGCCAAGCATGACTTTAAAGTCCTGTTCACCTGCTTCTCCCTCCCACGTGCAAACATTACAGCATGTATTACCAGCTGAATTCGTTCGGTTTTTCTTTTGAAAACAGGGTCACACTATGTATCTCTGACTGTTCTGGAACTCACTGTGTAGACCAGGCTAGATTAGAACTCACAGAGATCTGCCTGCCTCTGTATCCTGAGTGCTATGTAGCCTTAGCAGTCCTTTAACTTATGGTGGTCCTCCTGTCTCTCCTTCCCAAGTGCTAGGACTATAGACTTGAGCCACCATATCCAGCATACTAGATAAATCTTAAGCCAGAATCTTAAAACAAAAAGCCCAAGCCCCAAAGATGGCTTTCTCAGGTCCACATCACTCTCATAGCCATGAGGCATTAAGGGACAAGGGAAGGGCCGTCCAGGCAGGTCCTAGCAAGCAAGGTGCGGAGCCTCCCCTTTTGCCTACTCAGGTGGTTGGTTCTGTAGGTAGGAGGCCTTTTATAAGAGGGTGACCATGTGATTTGTTGACCATATTGCATCACTTTTGAAAGTGAAAGGGGACACTATTAATTATGCAACTAATGTGAGCAGGGACAGGCCTGGGCAAACAAGGTCCCTGGTTCCTGCCCAACTGTGAGCTGCTCAGCCCCGCTGTGTTTAGGGAAGCTTCTGGACACACAGCCATCTGGTTCTGCCTGGCAGAGGCTGCCATGAAGAGCTCAGGTCTGGGGACCACAAGTCATAGCTGGTCGAGGAGCATGAAGGGCTCAAGGCTCCGGAAAGGAAGTGGTGGAGCACTGGCTTGTTGCAGAGCGACTTCCTCCTCCGCCAGCCCACAACCTCAAGTCCGCTCCACGGCCTGGTGCCTGTGGTCCCCTCCCTGAGGGTCTGGCAGGCGGGAAGACTGATGCTGGGTGTGCCTGTGGGTGGGTGGAAAGTTTGGCCCCTAAATTCCCCTGCTGGGTGGGGTGACTGGGGTAGCTCAGGGCAGCCAGGGGTAAGGATGGAAGGGCTGGGAATGTTGGGTTTCTGATTTTCTCCTGGGTCTATATCAGATGATGGTTCTGTTCTGACCACAGGACAGCTACAGTTGTTCTATTCTCTCCCTAGCCCTTACCCTGCACAGGGGCTTGACATACCCCTAATCCTGATCCCCAACTGTGTCCATAATCATGGCCATAGAGGAACTACCAGCCCTGTATCTATCCCAGTTTTCATGCTAGTCTCCAAGTCTGTCTGGCCTGAGTCCTGATTTCTTCCTGCATTGATACAAAGGGGCTGGGGGTTGGGGGTGTCTGTGTGGCTCCCGAGCTCCTTTAAGGCAGAGAGAGGCTTTGGAAGGCTTGGGCCTTCCCGGATTGCAGTTGCTTTATTAGTGACAAGGAAGACAATTGCTTCCAGGAGGGCCTTTGAGATCCCTGGATTACTGGTGGGAAGGATGAATGAAAGGCTAAGTCAAGGAAGAGTAGAAGCCCTCTCACCTGCCAGCTCCTGCCATTTGTACTCCGGCTTCTCTAAAGATGCCAGCCTGGTGGGCTGAGGTGCTGAGAGCAAGTGTTGAATCACTGCTCTGCACCGCCACCACTCCACAACCCGGAACTAGCTCCTAATCACTCTTCCATCCCCTTGTAGGTCTGACACCCTCTTATCTCTTCCCAGGGTCGGAGTGGTTCTCTGAGCCCTGGGCTGCTTCAAGATTCTCACCTCTTCCTCCTCCTCGATGTCCTCTGTGCTCCCACCATATTTTCTCTCACTGTCTTGAGGTGTGGGCGGTGTGTGTGTGTAATGCTTAGTAGCTGGGACTTTGGGATCTTGAATCTTGGAGGCTGCTGCTCTTCTCCTGGCTTTAGGACATGGCTGGCTGACTTTATCTCTGTGGACCCGTCTTCTTACTAGTGAGGCAGATTGGCATAGGGTAGTCATGAAGACAAATGAAGTTCCTATCAGCATTTGTATAGGCCGGGGCAGTATGTGCTGCTGCTCATATGATCTGTTCTTCCTCAAGTCACGGTGGTGGAAAAACCTCTCAGGTGTGGCCAGGAGGTCAGGAAGCAGTGTATTTAGATGCACGTGTGAGGCTCTGAGTTGTGTTGTCAAGTTGAGATTTTTTTCCACTGAATTGGCAGTGTATTCAGTGAGTCATTCTGACGCTGAGCATGTTCAACCACCAGTGTGAGGAGAGAGATGCCCAGAGAAAGGGCGTGTCCCCCAGGACTGTGAGGTGGCAGGAGGAGGTCAGAGCCCCTCACTCTGTCCAGGGTCTCAGAAGTCTGTGAGGGTGGCCTGGTGCTCTTGGAGGACCGCATTAGTTTGCTCCAGGGCCCCAGTGTCAGCTTGGAGAGGGGCTGAGTACGCTGGGGTAGGGGCTTCTTCCTTCCATTTCTTGAAGCGCCATCTTTTTCACCTCAAGGAGAGCGCCAGGCACTGGGCTGTGGAAACTAGGGTGGCTCCTGACTATGAGGGAGCCAGCAGGGGAGAAAGGGACCTGGGGGACTGAATGTGACAGGTGAGATCTCCCAGGCAGAGTGTGAAAGAGACGACCTGTATCTGTCACCTGAGATACAGCAGGGAAGGTGGATGGGGAAAGCAGCTGTGCTCAGTGGATGGAGGTGACACTGTCTAACTGCACTGTCCAGAGTTCCCTCTGGACAGCATGATCCTGTCCCTCAGGGGCCCCGTCTGACTAGGAACACATAGGTCCTGCTCTCAGATTGCTTTCAGTTTAAAAGCAGAAGCTTCCCTGGAGGTCTCCCCCGCCCCCCCGTTTGCTGTGAGACGTGCCTGGACTTTCCAGTCTCATAGGAAGATGCCATTTGAAGGTGGAGCAGAGACTGTATTTCACAGATGTGTGGCTTGAGACATGGTGGGATGGTGGCCATGGAGCCCGAGTCAGGTTTCCCTGGACTACTCCTGGGTGCCGAGGCCTGGTTTTCTCTAAGAAGCGGACTTATTATAATTGATTAAAAGTAGTTTTACTCCATGACCCCCGATTGGTAAGAGTGGCAGCCCCTGAAGCAGAATGGGGAGCACAGCCATTACCTGTTGTCTGCAGCCGCAGCCTGATGCCTCTGCTCTCCTGACAGGCACACTCCCTCTTAACACTCTACTCACGCATCCCCAGCCACGGAGGATATTGACCCTGAGCATCATCTGTTACTTAACTACAGCCCCAGCTGCTGAATCCCAGGGTCCCTTCTGGAGTTGTAGAGGTGGGAGAGCTAAGGGAAGACAAACCCCTGCTTCAGGCCTCTCAGGCCAGTCCAAGCCCAGGATGCAGATGTGGACAGGTCTGAAGGCCATGGTAGAGCTCCTGTGAGATCAGAACTGCTCCTGGGGCAGGGCAGCAGCTCACAGGGAGAAAGAGGAGCAGTGCTGGGTGATAACTTTCATGATTGTGTTTGGGGTGACCCGGCAGAAGAAAGGCATCCTTTGCTAAGCTCTAGAGAGTGGTTGTTGAAGAGACCTGGTTTGCAGGAAGTGAACAGGAAAAATGAACTGGATGGAAGCCATTTCTGAACCTAGTAACCAGCTCTGAACAAAGAGCTGGGACTAGAAATACAATGATATAGTTTCCAATAAAGGCCCATAGCAAGATGGCCTTTGAGAAATGCTCAGTCTGGGTGGCACGCCCAGCAGGTGGGCGGTGCCCAGCAGCTGCTCAGAAGGGTATGAATGGAAAGGGCAGGACAGATGTGTATAGTGAGGTCCTGAGAGGTATGAGGCTAGGAGCATAAAGGAAGCTTTCAGATAGCAACAAGAGCGGTGGGCCTGGAATGGGGCCAACTTGGAGGGAAGCTAATCCACCTCTGCCTGCCAGGAATGGCTTCATCAGAGCCTGTGCAGAAGTGGTCTCCAGTGTTTTCAAGGTTGAGGATGTTTTTTAGTGGGTCCTCCTCCCCCAGGACTCAGATCGTTTGTTTATGGTACTGGATATTGGGTATTACAACTTTGGGATTGTGACCAGTATTGAACACAGAACCTCATACTTGCTAGGCAGGTGTTCTACCATAGAGTTACATTTTGCTTTATATTTTGAGACAGGATCTCACCAGCTAACCCTGAACCTGTTCTGTATCCCAGGCATCAGTGCTCAGCTGCTACATCAGCTTCCTGCACAGCAGGGACTGTGGCCTTGTCACCAGGAGCCTGTACTAGTGCGCACTCTGAGAAATGTGCGCTGTAACTTCAGTATGTGGCTTTCTTAGGAACTTGTTGTGTCGTGGTAGCAGTTTCTGCACCGATTAGGGAAACATTCATACTACCTGTATGAGCTACGGTCGGCCCCAAATGGGATTCAGGGACCCCCTTGGAATCTCTCTATTCCACATCGTTGCCCTAGGAGGGGAACCTCTGCTCCAGTGTGGGAAACGGTCTCTGGAAGCAGGTGGAGGCTACCCAGAAGAGGTGACTGTTGAGGTGGACCTTAAAGGCAGAGAGAGAGGATCCCTACAGCTGGGTGGGTGCTAAAGTCACAAGGCAGAGCGGGCTCTTTCCTATGGCTGGGGCAAAAGAACCACATTCCTTTTCTTCCCCACCCCTTGCCCTCTGACCTCAGGGTGAACTTGGCGCTGGCCTACACAGAACTCACAGAAGAGCTGGGTCGGCTTCGGGAGTTGAGTTCCCTGCAGGGGAGGATTTTGAGGACTTTGCTGCAGGAGCAGGCCCGGAACGCAGGTGAGACTGCCAGAGCCGGGCAGGCCCCCAGTGTGGGAAGCAGGCCTAGGAGCCACCTCCTGCTCCCTGGGTGGGCATTGTCCCTGCAAGCCCCCTGCTGACACTCGGCTCGCTTTCTCTTTCCCAGGCCAGAGGCACTCGCCACTGTCGCAGCGCCACTCCCCGGCCCCCACGTGCCCCTCGCCCTCCCCACCTGCCCGACCGCCGCCCTGTGCCCCGTGCCAGTCCCCCGCCGCGCAGCGCCGCTCTCCCGTGCCCCCGTGCCCTTCGCCCCAGCAGCGCCGCTCGCCCGCCTCGCCGTCCTGCCCGTCGCCGGTCCCACAGCGCCGCTCACCGGTGCCGCCATCGTGCCAGTCACCTAGCCCGCAGCGCCGCTCGCCGGTGCCACCCAGCTGCCCGACCCCGCAGCCTCGGCCGCCACCGCCGCCCGGGGAGAGGACGCTGGCGGAGCGTGCCTATGCCAAGCCGCCCAGCCACCACGCCAAGGCTGGCTTCCAGGGCCGCCGCAGCTACTCGGAGCTAGCGGAGGGCGCGACCTATGCTGGTGCCTCCCCAGCCTGGCTGCAGGCTGAGGCCGCCACGCTCCCCAAGCCCCGCGCCTACGGCGGTGAGCTCTACGGCCCAGGCAGGCCGCTCAGCCCGCGCCGCGCATTCGAGGGCATCCGCCTGCGCTTTGAGAAGCAGCCATCGGAAGAAGAGGAGTGGGCTATGCCCGCCAGCCCGCCCAGTCCCGAAGCGGGCACCATCCGCTGCGCCTCATTCTGTGCGGGCTTCCCCATCCCGGAGTCACCTGCAGCCAACGCCTATGCCCACGCCGAGCACGCACAGTCCTGGCCATCCATCAATGTGAGTGTACTGCTTCCCTTAGGTGCCTAGGACAGCTCTCCCTCTGGAGTCCCATCCTGTTGCTTATCTTCACACATGGTAGGCAGGGGCGACCCCGCAGCAAACACATCCTAGCTTAGTATAGACCTTCCTTTCCCCCTTCCTCGGTTTCCAGTTGGTAGAACAAGCCCCTACCCCCATGTTAAAAGTGTGGTCCTCAAAGTGACAGTTCTACCTTTGATTTCGACCCCCCCTTGTTTAGTGTCTGAAAGACCACATTCAAATTCTATCCGTTTCAGCAGCAGCAAAATGAAGATGGTGATTCTATTACCGTAGGAGTTTTAGGAGGCAATAATCCTAAAACAGTTCTTGGGATGTGTGGCTCAAGCATTCTATTATGTGGTACCAAAGAACGGGGATACTGAAACGGGGCAGAACATGGACCAAGTTTCCCACTCCAAGCCCCTTTTCTGCCCGTCCTGCATGATTATAACCCGTTTCAGGGCTCCATCTTTTCACTAAAATAATGAGTTTGGAAGAGCCAAAATATATTCCAAAGCCAGACAGAAAATTATTTCGAGGTTGTACATTGTTTGCCGTTGTCCAGTGCTTTGAGTTAGCTGTGTCTTAGTCACTCTGGAGGCTTGTCAAGGTCTGTCTTGGTTTCCCTCATTACTGGTGTGCCCCAGCTAACTAAACAGTGAGTCTCATACACACTTGTGAAGTCTATGCCCTGGGCAAAGTGCTAGGTATTGGGCTGGTGGCTGTAGTACATGTTGAGGATGATGCTGGAGAAAGCATAGCCAGACCCCTTCTCATGCCATAACCCTCCTCCCTATTGTGGGTCCTAGGAGAGAGTGGCTGGGATGTGAGGCAGACTCTAAGTGGTTTCATTCTCTTCCTGCAGCTACTGATGGAGACCGTGGGCTCTGACATCCGCAGTTGCCCCCTCTGCCAGCTGGGTTTCCCTGTTGGGTACCCAGACGATGCCCTCATCAAACACATTGACTCCCACCTGGAGAACAGCAAGATCTAGGGCGCTTCTCCCCCAACTGGCTGTTTCTCTGCTCTCTCATCACCCCCCAGACACTCACTTTGAATGCTGCATGAATCTCGTGGGGGGCCCCTGCCCCTTGCGGTCCCCAGATACCTCCACTAGCTACCGAGTCAATGTGTGTGCCATCTTCCTGGTCCAGGCGCCACTCAGCTCTGGCTCTTTCCTGGAGGTTGACCTAGGCTCTCTCTGTCTTCCTGGTTTCCTCTGGGGAGTGGGGATCTGGTCTGGGATGGGGAGGACATACCCTCCACCTCTCTCTCTCTGCCTTTCTGTTTTTCAACAAGGTTGGATCCAAGAGGAAGTCTAGAGTTTAGGGGAGGGAGAGGAGGAGGGGTCAAAAGCTCTGGGAGCCCCTTCCTAAATGTCCATATTTCCTGGGCGATGTTCTTCCAGGGAAGACCTCTCGAGAGGGCTCAGAGCCTGCCCTGCACACTGATGCCAGCCCTCTGTCTCATGCCCGACCAGCCTGGGGCTCAGTACTGGGGAAGCAGCATCTTGTTTCTTGTTAGTCTCTGCAGGCCAGCTCTGTTCTCCCCCTCTGCCCACCCTGGGGAACAGGAAAGGTGGCAGAGGGGTGGGAGGACCCTGCAGGCCTTGGATGATCCACCCCAAAGGGGCTGGGACTCCTGACCCATCACCCTCAGTCCAGGGGACTGTCTGCCAGCCTCAGAGGCCTGGGCCCTTCCAGAGTCCCTGGCACTAAGGTGCAGATCATCAAGGCAGATGCCTCCATGCTCCCCTATTGCAGCTCCTGACACCACAGACACCCTGGAGCCCCGGTGTGACTCAGCCTGTGTTTGCTGGGTGGGTGTCATCAGCCCCTTCCTCCCAGGCCAGAACCTGAGAATGGGCCCAGGGTGCTGTGGAGATCAACTTCAAAAGAGCTAATCCCCTTCCCATACCCCCCCCACCCAACCCTATATTCCCTCTGTGAAATCTACCTCAGAGTCGTCCCCTCAGAAAGACAGGGGAGCCGGAGGCTGGGGCCCCAGGCTGAGGTGGGAGCCTCCTAAGGGAGCCAGCTGCCCACTATGAATCCACCCCTCACACTTTGAGCCTCCCTGGGGCCTTGGCCAGCCGGTGGCAGTGAAAAACCACTGTCCATGGCATGTGCCATTCTGATCCAAATCTTCCAGGCCCTCTCCCCACACCCCTCCTTCCTCTGTGCAGGGGGGTGAGGGGTATGTCAGCAGGGAAGGGGCCAAGGACTCCAGAGATGCATTGTTGTACCCTGAGTGTTCCCCCAGGGAGGGGACATGGAGAAGGGGGCTGTAGAGGGGAGAGAGGGCTCTGTGCTCTCTGAACAAATTGAAAGTCCAAATAAAATTTACCTGTTCCATCTGCGCTCAGCCCGTGCTTCCATGGGTGGGAAGGGCCTTGACTCTCACTTGGGAGGCCTTGGAAACTGTCCGGGGAGCCATAGCCCCTGTGGAGCTGGTACCAGCAAGTGTGCATGCCTCACATTCTGTGATTCTGTTGGTCATACTGGCCACAGGATACACATGGCTTATGTCTTCATTGGAATAGGTTTGAAGCAGCCACCCAACCCTGTCAGGTGCAGGGGCTCTTGAATTTTTCTGCTCAGCACATCTGGTCAGCACATGTGGCCAGCAGAGCATCTGCAGCTCCAGGGGTATTTTCATTGATCAGTAGCCCTTATTTTTCTCAGACAGCTCAGAATGCCAGGAGCCAGGCTGGACTATCACAGAGGAAGATATCTGAATCCCATGTCTTCATGGGTCTAAGACTAGGAAGGGGCCTGGCTCAGACTCAACTGCTGCCTCAAACACCCCAAACTTGGGAGGTCAGAGCTGGGTTATGAGCTTTTGCCCCAGCCTTGGCTGTGACCTCTAGAGAAAAAAGAAAAAACAAGTCTGAGTTATTCATTCATTGACTCTGATTGTCTTTCGTTTCCATAAGACTCCCCCTCCCCACCCCCGTGGCCACTTAAAAGCAGAAAAAGGGACTTGGGGAAGGCTATGGGTATGGCTTAGTGGTAGGACTCTTGTCCAGGGTGCACAAAGGCCCTGGTTTGAATCCCTGGTACTGGAAAGAAAATACAGGTGTAGGGTGTGGTGGTACATGCCTTTAGGCAGAGGCAGGCTGAGTTCAAGACCAGCCTGGTCTGCAGAGTAAGTTCTAGGACAGTGAGGACTACAAGAGAAACCCTGTCTCAAAAAAATAAAAAACAACAAAAGCAAAAACAGCAACAAAGAGGGAGAGAGGGAGAAAAGGGAGAAAGAGGGCCTTTGTGGATTAGCGGTTGAGGTGCGGCTCCAGAACAAGGCAGCTGTCCGTCCACAAGCTGAAGCAAGAGCCAGCCTCCTCAACTCCTGTGTTGAAATAAGCAACTACTGTCTGCAGTCAAGACCTTCCTGGGTGCGGGGAAAGGTAGACCACCCTGCAGATGTGCCTCACAGCCCTGAGAGAGAAGATGCTAGAACATCTGGTATTCGAGTGCTCAGTGGCCCCCGTGGCCCTGGATGCACTGGCTAGTGTGACACAGAGACTAAGGGATGTTCTGGGAACACAGAAGGCAAGGGAAGCCTTGAGAAAAGAGGCAAAGGAGGGTCCGAGAATGAGCTGGCACGTGGCACAGGCAGACCCAGCGACCTAAATGAGGGGACCCGGGTATCCTGTCTGGATTTCCCTGTCACCAGGGTGATGAGAGCATAGGCAGGGAGCAGACTCTGGCAGCTTGTCTCCCTGATTTCTAGGGACTCGGGAAAGACTCAGGTACAGGGCAGAATGTTGCTGGGGGCTGGACGAGAAGGCAGGGGAGGGAGGCAGTGCGCCTCCATCTAGGTCCCCTACATAGTAGCAGACAACCTTCTGACACTTCTGAGAGTGGGAGAGCTGGGGAGCCTGCGGCCCTCATCCCTCCACCCCTGCAGCAGGACTTCGAGCACCCAGGACACTTGCTATGAATTGCTCCCTGGAGCCCGGAGGGCAACTGGAGGGGGCTGAGAGTCAGTCTGAGAGTCAGTCGCAGGGTTCAGGGAGCAAGGAGTTACCATGGCAAGGCTCCTGGAAACAAGGTGGAACAACTTTCACTTGAGTGAGGTAGCAGGGAGACCCCTGAGGGGCTAGAAGAGATTCCCAGCACAGATCCAAAGAGCACGTGTAGGGCTGAGGGAGAGGACTCAGCAGAGACCCAGTCAGCAGGGGCATATCTCCCTCTAACAGCCTCTCCAGTTCGGTCCTGCCCCTGCAGGGTTTCCCCAGCTGGAGGCCTCAGGTCATGCAGACCTTGCCTCTGTCCTAGGACCATGTAGGCTGTGTTAGGTGATCTGCTTGGAGGGGGTGTGACATCTTTGTAAAACCTGTGGGCTCTGTGGAGAAGGAGCTGATTGACAATAAAAGGAGGGGTGAATGGATGAGTGAGCCGTGTTAATGAGAAACACCTCACCCAGCTGATTAGGGCTGCCGAAGACAGGGAGTGGGGTTTTCACTCGGTGATATCTATATCAGGGGGAGGGGCAGCAGGCCAGTCTCTCCTTCAACAAGAATATAAACAGAGCAAGTTTGGCCACCGCAGAAAGAACTGAATTCACAAAAGAGAATGAAGCATTAAAGGCAAAGGGGACCCTCAATTGGAGAAGCAGGGTGGGGGACGGAGAGTTGGGGGATGTGAAACCCACTGGCACTCTTCTCCTGCCCTTCCTCTCTTCCACTCCTGTGACCTGGAGATTCTCGGGGGTCCAGAGAGCTCCCCTCCCCCGCTCCTGTCATCCACAGGTCCCAAGAGATATAATTCCGTCTGCAGGGGATTCTGAGCCCAGTGTTATAAAGTTGCTGGCCCTGCCCGGGAGCAGCCTGGGAGGGAAACTCTGGTTTGAGGTCCTGGTCTGTAGCACTCACCAGAATCTGTGCAGTTGCCAGGGCACAACTCTATGTTCACGGCCTGAGGCCTGGTGGGGCTGAGGGCAGGAGGGGCAGGTACTGTGCTGGCCCTGTCCTCTGAGGATACCGCTTCAACCTGCAGCTGTGGCCACTCCCCCCTGCCACTTCTGCTAGGCACTTTTTTCATAGATGGTCCAGGCTGCTGTGCTAGTGCGGGCATAGGGGAAGGCAGGGAGGAGCTGGGGGACAGGATGGGTGTCACCAGCACCTCCGGCACCTCCTCATTTGCATTGCCACTGACACCCTTCTTGACCAAGAAAATGGAGCCAGAAATAACAAGGGGGGGGAGTGATTCCCTTGGGGGGGCTCTTCCCTGCCTCCAACTCTCCCACGGTGCTAGGGACAGGAGGTCCGTCTCACAGCTGGCCTGGGGGGAGAGGAAGTGCACCCACTGTTGCTCATCCACCCTCAGACTAAGCAGACACCCCATCCCAGCCTCTCACTGCTCGCAACCCCACACACCCCAGCACTGCTCCAGATCCCTACCCTGTGTGTGGGCCCTGCCTCTGAAACCTCTCTTGCTACTGGGAAGTCCTACCAGCTGGCAAGTGGCCCCTGTCCATATTCCCCAGTCTGTGGCCTGCCTTCCCCATCAGACCGAACCTTCCCAGGCCCTGAATCTGACTGTCCCATTGTCCGTGAGCAGTGAGAGAGGACATTCCACACAGGAAACAGTCCAGCCAATATCAGCAGAGAGCGTATGGTTAGAATCTATGCCGGGAGATAAATCAGAGCCCAATGTAGGGTCCCAGTCCCTAGAACTGTGCCGTCCCGGTTCTGATTAAAATAAGGTCTCCACATGCCAGCTTTGCCTTCATGAGGTCCTGTTGGCCCTGAACGTGGTAGGAAGAGCTCCACCCTTGAGTTGCCATCCCAGTCAGCCATTTTTCTTTCCTTGACCTAAACCCTCACCGACACCTTTAATGTTCAAATTGTGCACTTAATTTTCTTCTTCCCCAAAGGGGCAGCTACAGTGGGGGGGGGGCACAGGAGGCAGTGGGAAGGATAGGCCAAGGTCATCCGGAGGCTCTCTTCCTGGCAGAAGGTCCTGGGACCCGGGAGGGTGAGAAGGGGAGGGGCATAAGGAGAGCAGAAAGACTGGCCAGGGAAACCAGGTCGCGAGAGCCAGCAGGGAGAGCTGTGAAGGCAGTGGGAAGGAGTGAACAATGAACTGAGAACTCCCTTCACGCCCCCCCCAGAGATGCTATTTTGGGGGGAGAGAATATATGCAGTGCAGGGCAGTGGGGGAGGTTGCCAGTTTCCCCAGGGTCAGCCAGCTGCTTGCTGCTGCTTTTGCTCTCCCAACCACCGTCCTTAGCTTCGGGACCTTCTGTCACCTCTTTCTCCCTTGTTCCTGATGCAGTGTGGACGGATGAGCCAGGAGGTCTGGAGCTGCCCTTTGACCACCTCCCTTGAAGGTCCCTGTGGCCTCTGACAGAGGGAAACATTTCTCTTGTCGTTGCATCCTTGGTTGAAAATGCAGAGGGTACTGTGGAATGGAGATAGAGCATAGCTCACCACACTGAACACTCTGGCCTCCCTGATGCCTTCCTTAGGCGCCCTGGACCCCTAATCCCTCTTAGCATCAAACATGGGTGGGTGTTGAGGGAGGCCTGTGTCTAGAAAGCCCCAGCCAATCTTGCTCCTTGGCCTCCAGGGGGTTAGATGGAGTGTGCCACCAAGCAGAGCCGCTGCTTGGCACGAAGGGGAAATTCTTGCACCCCAGCCCAGCTCTCAAGGGTCCTGACTCATTCTGGGATGAAAGCTCTAATGCCCTGTGGGTTTCTGTGGTGGCTTGGGGCAAAAGGAGGAAAAGGCAAGTAGATAGTGTGACTGGAGATGAATGGAGATTTTTGTTTTCATATTGGGAGCTTGTTTGTTTGTCCCCCCAAAGGCATGGATTCACCTGAAGAAGGTTGACTGGGGTGGGAAGAAAGCCCACCTCCTAACTCAGCACCAGTTGTAGTAGAAGGAACTTTAGGAAAAACAAAGGCATGCAGCATCCAGAAGGATGCTAGCCCTAACCCCGAATGGCCCACAGTGGCTCCCTTCCTCCCTGTTAGGCTGGGGAGTTTGGCCTGGCACCTGCACAATGGAAGACAGTGAGCCACGGAGGGCAGGCAGTCTGAAGGCTCTAGACAGGAGGGATAAACAGGGATGTCCCCCAAGCCACACCACTAGTAAGGGACTTAAGTTAGAAGTCATAGGACCAGAAGACCTCCTGCCATCTCAGGTCCTCCCATGCTGGGTTCTTGTCTTCAGGCCTTTCCTCTTCCGGCTGCACATACTAGGAGGGGTGGGGCAGAAAGCAGCAGCCCAGGGTTAAGTGGAAGAGACAGTGGTTCCTTGGAGTGCCTGGAGCCAGAGGTCAGCAGGATTGCTTGGCAGCCAGACCTCCGACGATGGGAGCGGCCCAGGAGAGCCAAGGCTCCTGCTCTAAGCCCACTGGGGGATAAGCACTCTCCTCCCCCTTCCTAGAGCCCTTGACCGTGGGTGTGACACAAGTCTTCTCTCCTCCCCCCACAGATAGCAGCTGTGATGGGAGGTGGGGGAGGAGGAGATGGTGTGAAGGAGATAGCTTTCCCCAGCATGGGTGAGGGGCAAGAGGGAGGATAGTGACCTGTACTGGCCTTCATGGTGTGTCCTGAACACATGCTGTTCCGATTCAGAGTACCCCTAGCCTGCCTCAGTACCCCACTGCCTCCTGGATGCAGACACCCGGGTGTATGCAGCACCCCAGGAATTCTTTGAGCTCAGAAAATGTGAAAGTCAGCTCTGCTCTGTCCTTGTCCCTCATTGTGGGCACAAATGGGTCTCCTCCCCTTGATGGCCAGGAAGATGCTGGAGACTCATTGGGAAGTACCCTGAACAGACCCAGTTTTACACACACACACACACACACACACACACACCAATCCTACCTATCAGTCCTCCAGGACAACCACATGTAAGACACGTTTCCTTCAGTGCAGGTGGTATACACCTAGTCTCACCCTAGCCAGATCACAGTGCCACATGGGTATGTCTCAAGTGTCACAGGGACATCAGAAATAGTGCACACCAACACATACATGACACTCCTGGGTTTGAGGCTGACCCCATTGCCCTGTGGTGTGCGGATAAACATTTGGCAATCAGCTCTCCGTTTGCTCAATGACTCAGACTGTGGGAAGAGTCAGATATATGGATTCTTGCTCTGTGTGAGAGCCACCACTCTAGTATCCTTAGTAGAGATCACATGGCTAAGGGAGATGGGAGCCCCTGGGAGGGCTGAACCTGGGTAGCAGTCACTCATGTGGTCAGCTTTTCCTGGGGGTGGAGGTAACCCCTTCCCAAGCTTCCCTCACCCTCTGCCCGTATGCACTTCACTTCCCTACCCTGTTCTCCTGCATGTGAGGCTGCGAGGGATGACGACATCACACACACCTCTTTGACCTTGTTTCTTCCTACCGTGGCCCAAGTTACCAGTGAACACAGGATGGTTTCCAGAGAGAAGGGCATAGGAGTGCTGTTAGTTATTGCAACTCTATGCCTGGGCTGCATCTGCGTCTTTTTTATTAATTAACTAATTAATTATGTATATGCATGCCAGATCTCATTATGGATGCCTGTGATCCACCATGTGGAATTGAACTCAGGACCTCTGGAAGAGCAGTCAGTGCTCTTTTTTTTTTTTTTTTTGGTTTTTACAAGACAGGGTTTCTCTGTATTGTTTAGAGGCTGTCCTGGAACTCACTCTGTAGACCAGGCTGGTCTCGAACTCACAGAGATCCGCCTGCCTCTGCCTCCCGAGTGCTGGGATTAAAGGCGTGCGCCACCACCGCCCAGCACAGCCAGTGCTCTTAATGGCTGAGCCACCTCTCCAGACCCTGCATCTTCTTCTTAAGCATCTTGTCCCTTCTCTCTTCTTCTAGGTCATGAGGCCAAAGTGTGACCTGCCCTAGAAGCCAAGGGCAGGGGAGAGAAACTGCATTTTGCAGAAAGGTGTGTGTTGAGGGCGAGTCTGCATCCTGGAAGCCTGGGGTCACATCTCTGGGCCTCCATTCCTAGCATGAAGATAGGAAGAAACTAGGTGATTTCAGTCATTTTCCGGAGCTGACATATCGGCATGCTGTATTTCTAGATTCTTCTAAACTCTACTCTGTATGAAGTTTTCTTAGAACTCATTTCCATCTGTTTCGCTACAGGTCATAAAGAGGTCAGAAAGGTGGTTTGGGGAAATTGATAATTCCTGACAAGGTGGCAGGAGAGGAAAATAAAGGATAAAGAGAAGAAAGTAGAATGAATGGATTTGGAGGAAAAGAAGACAAAAGGAGGAAAGGGGAAAGAGGGAAGGGAGAGAAAGGAGAGAGGGGGAAGGGGGAAGTGCAAGGAGGGAGGGAAATGAAAATGGGAAAGGAGATGGAGAGCTGGCAAAGAGCATTCAGAAAGTAAAGTTACCAGAGGTGTGGGGGAGGGGCTCTGTTAGCTGTCACAGCCCATCCTGTCTGTGTGATCTTAAGCTGGAGACAGTCCTAGTTACTTTACTGTGCCTCATTTATGCTGTTGCCACCCCGGGTGGCTTGGCCTGGGACACAGCCCACTCCTCTGTCCAGGGCCAAGGCTTCGTTCTGCCTTTTGAAAACTGAAACCACAAAATTGGCTTGTGGTTGAGTACATATCAGCCAACGTTAGTCAGCTTGGCTTCATAAGATGACTGAAGGGGTTAAGAACCCCTTACATTAGACCCCCAAATCTCCAGGTTTCCTCTGGGGACGATTACTAGAGCCTGACATCTCCAGTAGCACCTAGCTGTTGGTAGCATCTTTCCTAGGCTCCTCATCCCGGTCTTAGAGTAGGGAGGGGTGTGGCCAGGAGATATCAGGGTCCCTGGAAGAGCTAATCTCCAACTGCCTCTCCCTGCTCCACTGCCCCAATGAGGGCAGCGCTGGGTACCGTGGATTCTCTGCCTAGGGCCTAAGTGCCAGTCAAGACCCTGGGCTCCCTCTGGAGCTAAACTGGACCCTTAGGGTGGATTCCCCCCTATGACTCTGTAACCGCTGTGTGACCTGGATAAACCCTTTCTCTTTCTCTGATGGTCTTTTAGACAAGAGTGGTGCAGGAGGCAGTAGCCAGGTTCCATATGTGCAGCCCCCACCCTGGTTGGAAGCCTATGAGAGATCCTAAGCTCTGATTTTTCCAGGGTCGCCTCTGTCTGTCAGGTGACCCTGAGTTCAGGGGAGGCGGATGGAGAGAGATACTTTCCTTTTTCCTTTGGGATTCTTGGCCTCTTTTCTGACCTCCTTGGGGTGCAATGATGGTAGCATGGAGAGAGGAGGTAGCATTTCCCTTAGTATTCCACAAGGGCGTCTTTTAGCAAGTTCGCCATTTCCATTGATAAGTACCATCCCAAGCAAGAGTTTGGCTAGTCCGAACTCCAGCCGGGATCAGGAGGCTGCTCTCCAGGCCCCGCCCACACAGTGCCTGCCTGCCCCGCCCCTGCGGATGCTCCCTGCTGCAATAGATTCCCGCCACCGACCAGAAGCGCGCGTCTGCAAGGGGGCTCCACCTGGGCTCCACCCAGGGTCCTCTTCTGGTGACCCTGAGCCAGCCTAGTTTCCGCTAAGCGCTCTACATACCTTTTTTGATATGAAAAGCCTGGGCTCTGTCCGCGCTGAGCTTTGGTGTGTCTGATCGAAGAGAGGAGCAGAAGCTGAACCCGGGCCCTACCTTTCCCTGGGACTAAACTTCGCAGTTCCCTCCAGTGCCCCGGTGCTGCTCTCTTTCTGACTGTCCATCTGTCTCAGTTTCCCTCTTTCACTCCTCTTTCCTGTTTTCATTCTCTCTCCATCTCTCTTTCTGTTTCAGCCTTCTCACCTCAGGCCTCCCTAGCCACTCTCTCTGCAAGACCCTGCTTCCCTTAGCGGTGAGTGGGACCCTGCAGACTCTTGTGCTCTCATTCAGGGCGCGAGGTCCGCCTCTGATGACTGGGGATGATGTCTGGAGCCTCGGAACAGCCGGAAAGTGGAGGGTCCGTGACCTGTAACCTTCCAATTAAGTGCTGGTGCCCCCCACCCCCGTAGGAAAGAAGATATGGAAAGCACCCAACCCTCATAAATTGCTGAAGCCTGGCACCCAGGAGGCGGGAGAATCAGGCGTTTAAGGCTAGCCTCTGCTACACAGCAAGTTCGAGGCCCCGCTTGGGCTACATGAGACTTGTCTCAACAAACGCAACCCCTTCTTGGGTGCCTCCCACCGAATCGAGTTGGTTTTTTTGCTTGCAGACAATGGGGGACATTTAACTCCTCCATACAAAGGAAGGGGCACTCATCGTACCGAGAAGAACTTATGGACATAGCACGAGACGAGGAACCTATGTTTGGACACTGCCTTGCGTCATTCAGTGTCACTAGAAGTGTGACAGCTCCCTCTTCCGCTCCTCCCTCCCTACGGGAGCCCCTCCCCCACAGCCAAACTCGTGCTCTCCGCTCTTAGAAGTGGGTGGGGAGCTGCGCTGAGGAGGGGGCAGGAGAGGAACAGGAAGGCAGGTAGGCCCACCCCCGCCAGTGCCCGTGCCCCCCGAGTCCCGCCTCCCCGTGGTTGACTTTTCCCAGCTTCGAGGAAACACCTCCTTTTAGCGGAAAGCGAGATGGTGTGGGGAAGCACTGACTCTCGGGCACAGGCGTGAGCCTGATTTTCCAGTTTGGGCGGGGCGGAGAGAGATGGCACTGGGGACGCCCGGGCCAGGGGGCTGACTCAAAGCCAGAACCACAGGGCTCCTTCACCATACTGTCGTCGGAGAACAAGAAGCCACCAGGTTTATAAGAAACTGCGATTCATCTCTGTCCTCTTCCACCCCTCTCTAAGGGATTAAGGCTAGACTCGAGGAAGAACCTGGGCACCGAAAGGACACTGTGTCAGGATCTTACTCGAATTCTTGTTTGTTGAAGGAGAACGGCATGTTAGGGATATAGGTCTTGGGAAGCATCTGGAGCCAGAGGGTGGCCCCTTACCTCCCCATATGTTGTCAAGACCCCTCATCACCCCCAGCCCTAGCAATAGTTCTTAAGTCCCAGTTGTCCCAGCTTGTCCTGCTGCCTCAGCGAGGACATTCACAACCCCCCCCCATGGCAGCCAGTCCTTTGGCATGGGGAGAGACAGAGTAGCTGGTGGCCGCTTCCCACTTCTTGATCTCTGGCTCACAGGTCCCAGGGTAAGAAGCAAGAGGGAGAAAAGGGATTTGGTCAGCTGGACAGGATAAGGTGTCCCAGCCTGAGAGAGTGCAGCGCCACCCACAGGATCCAAGGGATTCCTAAAGGCTGCCCAGGCCTGCCCAGGACCTTTTCCACTCCAGTGCAAGCCCATGCCTGCCCAGATGTCCAGGAGTGGGCTCAGCTGTCAACATCAGGCATCTTGGACCAGGAGCATCTCTGTTTCCCACTGCTGCTCCAAGAAGCCCAGACTCCAGGGCCTTTCCCATCTGGACCTGTCTTCCTGCCCAGCCTGCTCTCAACTGCATGACTGTGCCCATCTCTGATCCTCCATGTCCCAAAGGTGATGGAGTTACTGAGTAACGGGGTCCAATTCTGTAGGATCAGCAGACAGCAAAAGATGACAGGAGGGGTGGAGGAGTACCAGGTGATCTAAGGAGGGGTCTGAGGCTTTCTTCTCTGCAGAATTGGAAGACACTGTAAAAGAATCCAGTAAACAAACAACTGAGTCTGAGGATGTGGTACCATTCCCCTCCCCTTCCCCACCTCCCTTCTCCTAAAGTCTTACTCTGTAACCCAGACAGGCCTGGAAATCGAGGCCATCCTCCTGCCTCAGCCTCCTCCGTGCTGGGATTACAAGCATGTACCATTGCCCTCAGCATGAACATCAGTGTCTCATCTGCAGCATAGAAATAACAACAACGTCCCCTTCACATAGAAGAGAGAGGTCCCAGTGAGCAGGGTTCAGAGTCCCAGAGGGGATCACTGCACTACCTGCTGTGTGACCTTGGGAATCTACTAACGTCTCTGTGCCTCTGTCTTCTTCTCTATCTGTGAAATAGGCAGAATGGTCCCTGCCCAGTTCAAATATAATGACAGCAAGGGGTATGAATCGCCTGTGACTTTCTTCTCCAATCCCTTCTCCTACGCCCCAGCTGCAGTTGAAGGGTGGAGAGGGCAGCAGAAGAACTGGAGTTTTGTTTCCGAATTCACTGAGAAACGGATGAGAAGAAGCAGAAGCCAGACGTGGTGATACAGCCATCGCAGTAGCAGGTGTTCTGGGACACGAGAGCCATTCCAAGGCTCCAGAGCCTGAGTCAGTGTCACGTGCCCCTTTGGGGCAAGGAAATGGGCTGGTATTTCAGCTCCCAGCCACTTCTTCAGCTGCTAAGGACTTGCCTGACCCTGATGCTGACCTCCCCTCCCTGGCCCACAGTGTCAGAATCTGGTGCCAGTGACAGGGAAGAAACAGACGGGGGGGGGGGGGGGAGGCGGTAAGAAGAGGGGCACTGATGGGCCACCAAGCCAGTTTCCCCTGCAACCAGAGATGTCATGCCGTCTAGGCCATTTCTAGGACCTGCACAGAGTGCCAGCTGCCCATGGCCCTGGTGGGAGGAGGTTGCCAGGACTCCTTGTGACGCTGGGTTGCTGAGAGGGGTGAACAGTGGCCATCAGGCCCCAGGGAGATGGTAGACTTGTGTGTCAGAGCGGATCTACATCTGGGGTGGTAAGTGGGGTTAATCTCAAGGTCAGATCTAGCCAATCCATTTTCACGCCAACATGGCCCTGGGTGTCCTGCGTGGTGGCAGCTGAGACTCAAGTGTCTCCTTTCTTAGAGATGGCACCATGCCTGGCTAACCCCTCTGCCATCATTATCTCTAGGCCAGTGCCTAGGGATCCAAGGACCCTGGATGGTCCTTACTGTTCTTCGTTTCAGGGAGCTCAGAAAAGAAATGGGACCAAGAGGGAAGGATTATGGGAAGATGGCTCAAAGGCTGCCTAGCCTCTGAGAGAGGTAAAGCCCTAAATGACCAGGTGTTCAGCCCATTTGCTTTGTCCTGATGTCATCAACCTGCCCGGTGCTCCTGGTGCTCCCGGTGACTCACCCCATGCTCTGCCTTTTCCAAGCCACTACTGTTATGACGTACACAGGAAGGTGGGGGGCATGGAAGCTCTAAGAATAAGTGGGAGGGCCAAAGCGGGCTCCAAACAGCGCCACACAGAGTTGTTGAGATGGTAGCGGGGAGGTAGTTTGGAGAGGCAACAGACAGGATGAGCTGGCTGTCTTTGCGGCAGTTAACTAGAGGCTAGTAGGTGAGAAGAGCTTCCACACAGGGTCTCCGGGGTTGGTGTGCAGGGAGTCTGATGTGGCTAGGACATGGTGGATGAGGGAAGAGCTGTGGTGCCCTGCCTTTGAGAGGAAAGTGGCCAGAGGGGCCTGAAGGCAGAATTCCAAGCGACCCATGAGCAGACCTGGAGAGGCAGAGGCCTGCTGCTGGCCTAGCAGTCTTCATGTCCCCAGCTCGGCTCCCCGCCCTACCCCCCCCCCAGCCCCTGGAAGCCCTCCTCGGCACCCCCGCCCCACGAAAGCCCACAGCCCTGGGGAAGCTGTGTGGCCTTCTCACCACGGACTCAGCGCCGGCTGTGGCTTCTTCCTTCTGACCTATTTTTTAATCATTTGATAAGATTCCCCCCCTCCCAAACCAAACCCTGGCCCCCTGGGCCCGTCAGCTCCACCGCGTGTCAAAACCACCCCTGTCACTTTGTGTTGCTTTCTTAGTCCAGCAGCCCCTCCCCTCAGGGCCTGAGAGCGAAGGCTAATTACCCAGCTGCTGAGTGCCCCCACCCCTGCCACAGAGGGGGCCCTGGAGGCCTGCTGCTAGGAGAAGCTGGGACCTCCTTACCCTCCTATTGCAGGGAGGAAGTTCTTCCTGCTGTCTAACCTCCATTCTTTCCTCTGTCCTGCCCCTAGAGGTGCTAAATGGCAAGGACTGATGGTCTGGACTAGAAGGGACTTTGGGGCACTCTCCTCTAGGGACATTAAGGTACCAGTCTTCTGACCTGCATTTAGAGATGTCACTCTGGCTGTCACCAGTTGTAGAGGATGAGCTCTACTAAGTGTCTCATTTTACAGGGCAAAAAAGTGAAGCACAGGGAAAGAAAGGAACAGGTCAAGGTCATGTGGGCTGGTGGGGGCCAGGGTCAGAGCCCAGAGCTTCCTTTCTGTCTGTTTCTGAGTCTCCCCTGCTCCGGTCTGTTTCTGTTTCTCCCCACTGTGTGTGTGTGTGTGTGTGTGTGTGTGTGTGTGTGTGTGTGTGTGTGTGTGTGTGTGCACATGAGCACATGTCCTTGTTAGGTGTCTTCCTCAACTGTGTCTCCATCTATATTTATTTAAAGAATGTTTTTGTAATGTGTGCCTGTGTGTATGTATGTGAATCACATGAGTGCCTGGTGCCCTTGGAGGTCAAAAGAGGGTGTCAGTTGCCGGGCAGTGGTGGCGCACACCTTTAATCCCAGCACTCGGGAGGCAGAGGCAGGTGGATCTCTGTGAGTTCGAGGCCGGGCTAGACCGACAGCCTCCAAAACAATACAGAGAAACCCTGTCTCGTAAAAAAAAAACAAAAAAACAAAAAACAAAACAAAACAAAAAACAAAAAGAGGGTGTCAGTCCACCTGAATCTGGAGTTATTGATGGTCGTGAGCTGACACGTGGGTGCTGGGAACTAAACTTGGGTCCTCTGCAAGAGCATCCAGTACTCTTACCTGCTGAGCCATGTCTCAAAACTCCCCACTTTTATTTCTGAAGATTTGGCTAGGATGCCAGGTCATTGGGCCCCAGGAATCCTCCTGCCTCCTTCCCAGTGCTGGGATCACAAGTGTGTTTGGCACAGCAGGGGTGTGGGAAATTTACTCAGATCCTCATGCCATGAAACAAGCATTTTTTTTTTCTGATTGAACCATCCCAGCAGCCCGTTTTTCATTGTTTTGGGTTTTTGTTTTCTGTTTTTGTTTTTGAGACAGGGTCTCACTGTGTAGCCCAGGCTGGCCCGGAACTCAGAGCCTTCCTATCTTAGCTTCCTGAGTACTGGGATTCCAGGCATGTGACACCATACTCCCACCTTAGTTTCTATGTAACACAGTCCTTACCCCCGACCAAGGGCACCACCCTGTATCCCCTGTGAGCTTCATCCTCGGATCTGGGGCTACCCAGCCTACTCCACACACCACTGGAAACTGATTGAACATCTTGACCTCTCACCCAACATGTACCCGATGTTCCCTGATCCTGCCTTCCCTGGTCAGGCCATCAGCTGCCCCATATCACCTTATCCTGTCATATTTGCAAGAAGAGCAAAGCCAAGGGTCCAAAAGGAGGAACCATCCAGATATACAGATGTGCAATAGGGCCCTGAGAGTTGGAGATGCTGGGACAGACTGACAGGAACCCATGATAGCGACTAGGGTAGGTTCATGGAGCCAGGGATAACAAGAAGCCTCAAAGACAGAGACAGAGAGAGACCCTATATTCATGACGCCAGCAGGGGCACTTGTTGTTTTGATTTTAGTTATTTTTCAGATAGGGTATCATGTAGTCCAGGCTGGCCTTCAATTTGATATATAGTTGAGGATGACCTTGAATTCCTTACCATCCAGCCTCTACCTCTCAAGCACCACCAAGGCTGGCAAGAGAGGAGCAATTGAATAGATCCAGAAATAGATGTTGATGTGGCCGAAACATGTTAGGACACAAGGACCTAGAGACATGGACAGGCTGCAACCAGCAAGGCAGACAAGGAGCAACTCAAAAAGCTTCAGATAGACATGGTGGCGCACAGCTTTAATCCCAGAACTCCATAGGCAGAGGCAGGCCAATCTCTGTGAGTTCAAGGCCGGCCTGGGCTGTGTGGTTCTAAGGCAGCCAGCACTTCATAGTGAGACCTTGTCTCAAAAGAGAGAGGAAGGTAGAAAGGATAGAAGGGAAGGAGGGAGGGAGGGGGAAGAAAGAAGGAAGGAAGGATCCTAGCCTAGGAAGGAAGGAGACAGAACAATAGAGACAACTACAGACAGAAAGATTCTAGGGAAGCTCAGGGACCTGGGAGAAATTAGGACTCAAGCAGGAGATGTCTGTGGCCAGAGTCCTGAGCACAAGCTATCATGGCCGGACTGTTCTGGAACTATGTGTAAGATGGGATCGGGACAGAGGAGCCCAGCTACACAGGAGTTAAGGCCACCTCTTCAGCCATGCCCTGGCTCCTCTCTCCCTCCCCGGCTCAGCTCCCTTTACCCAAGGCCCTGGCATTCCCCCACCCCCACCCCTGGTAACCAGACCCTGCTTCCTGCTGAGATTAAGGCCTGCCTGCCAGATTCCCTTGGGGGAAGAGGCACCATCTCCCCCAGGGCCTTCCTAAAACTTGTGCTGGCCCTCAGTACCCTGACAATCCCTGTGATTACAGAATTGCTCCAGTGGTAACTTTAAGGGAACCCTCATCCCTGGGGATGGATGGGGTGCCAGTAGAGAGGAATGGGGGAGTTAGGGGAGAGATCACAGCAGTGCAGTGCTGGAGTGGTGTCTACCCGTCTTGATTGGTGTTCAGAGTGGCAAAGAGTGACCCCCCAACCCAGGAAGGGGAGCCCTTGACCTTGGAGTGAGTCCTGGGTACTTGGTGCTGGGGATTTGGACCTCCTGCAGCAGCTGTCACTGTTGGGGGTAGGGTGTGCTCTCCAGGTGCTTGTCATTGCCCTGCCCCCTCCCTGTTAAGCCGATGGTTCCGGCCATAGCTATGCTCTCTGAAGGACTGGCAGTCTGGACCCAGAGCGGGGAGGGCTCCAGGGAGGGTGGATGACAGAGCGAGATAACCAGAGAACCCTGGTTGGCTGGGTAGATGCGGGAGCAGAGCTGGAGGTGGGGTACAGGGCCTGGCTTGCAGGGTTACCTTGAGGAAGACTGAGTCTGTGCACATGGGAGTAACCAGTGCGTGTGCAAGCCGATGGATTGCCAGTCTGCCTCTGGGAGCTGAAGTGGGCTGAGGTGCTGGAAGTCTGGAGACCATGGTCATCCACCGAGCTAGGAGCTCTTTAGGGACTGATCCTGGATCCTGTTTGAGTCCTCAGAGTTCCCAGGGCCTAGTTTATCACAGCCCTTGGGGAACAGGGCTGGGGGGGGCAAGCCTACCCCTCCTTACTGAGACCAGTCTTCTGAACAGGAGTTCTCTCCTGGCCTAAGGCCCCAGCAGAGACGGATATGACTGCGAGGGGCCCTTTGTGGAGCAGCCACCTAGACTAGAAGGAGGAGAGGGAAGAAGCAGGTGGCTAGAATCAAAAGACAGTTCAGCACAGCCTGGGTCTCCATTCTGCTCCTGCGTTAAGCCAAGGCTCTCTGTCTTTATAGTCCAAGTGAGTCTTTTTTTTTTCTGACGGGGAAACCAGAGCTGTCAAGACATTGCAACAGGCCACTCAGTGAGGGCTGGAGTTGGGGGCTTCCCACCAAGCTACCTGTGGAAGATACCGTTTCCCTCTGTTGGGCCTTTGGGAACCCAAAGCCTTTCAGCCTCTGAAGTCTTTGCTCTCAGGGGCATGTCATCCTTGCTTCCCCCCCTGGGGCCTGAGACTTTCTCACTGAGTCATAGTTAAGTATCTGGCTTCATGGTTTCTTGACTCTGAATCTCTCATGAGTGCCCTGAGCTGGGCACTCCTTTCTTTCACCGTTCCAGCCTCTGTGCTTCCAAAGGCAGACTCGACTCCTGGTGCCCTGAGCTCTGAGCCACTGGCCCTACTCCCCCTCCCCCTTCAGCCCCCATCTGTTTCTGCCCTTCCCTGAACCCCTGGGATGGAGGGTTTGGCCCTGCACATGTTCAGGAGAGGACCAGGCCCACTGGCGCATCTGAGGAGAGGAACCATCTGGGTCTAGGGTGTTGACCAGAACACTAATGTCTCCCAACCCTCCATGCCTCTTCCCTGGCGTTGCAAATTTCTAGCATACCTAACTTGGAGACAGAAGAGAGGAAGAGGAAGGGGCCTGGAAGTGGAGCGTGAGAAGGCCACTGTCATCTCAACCCAAGACACTGAAAAGTCTGACAGGCCCCAGAATCAGCATGTCTAGGAGCAAGTACCAGAAATCCACGTGAAAGCTTGCTGGGAAGGCGGTGTGGCCTTCCAGGAGCCCCTGGAAAGAATGGAAAGAGGTCTTGAACACTTGTAGAACACCACAGGGTGAGGAGAGCCAGTGTCAAGTTGGAGGGCTTAGCAGCAATCTCTCCCTGCTCCCGGATTTTCAGATCTTTTCTAGGGAACTATCAGACTGTTTTCTTTTTTGTGGTGCCAGGGATGGAGCCCAGGGTCTTGCACCTGTCAGTTCCATGCTTTACTACCAAGCCACACCCCCAGCCCTTGGCTGGTTTTCATTCATTTGATTTCTAGAAAGAACACTGGACTGGTAGTCTACACCAGACCCTCAGCCCTAGCTCAGTGGCAACCAGGGTATGTGACTTTTGAAGCATGCTGTCCCCCGTGTCACCCACCCAGACTGACTTCTGCAATTGGTTGCTGACTTGACCCATCATGGGTATCAATCCTGTGTTCCTTCACTCCTTCCCCAGCAGGGCCAGCCCGTGGACAGGGTGTGCTGGCAGGATGAGAGAGGGATTGGGAGCAGCAGTCACAGGGAAGAGAGGGGATCCCAGGGGGCCTCCTCTCTTCCATCCTCTCTTCCCACCTCTCCAGCCCTGAGGACTGGGAAGGGGGGGTGAGGTGGCAGCAGGAAGAGGAGGTGTCACTGCCAGGGCTCTTCTTCTCACCCAAGCTGGCATAGGGGCGGGACTGGCAGTGGTGACACCAGGGCCACTCAGCCCCCGCTTTTCACAAGCACTTTCTTTTTTGGGTGGAAGAAATTAGAGGGAGTGGGGGATGAGGGTAGTGAGGAATCTAAGGTTAATAAGGCAGGCTCTATCGACCCACTGGATTTCGGGGAGATGACACTAGGCACCCCTTATTCCAGAAATGTGTTCCCAGAATGACCCAGCTATGACGGTCGTAGTCCCTTTTGCTCTGCACAGCTTTTTGGGAGCTTAGAACATTCGGTTCCAAAGCAGGGGGATAGACCACTTGACCTGAGCATTAGCGTGCAAGGAGGGAGGGAAGGACTGAGGAGCAAGACTCCATCTGGCCTTTCACACTGGGACACTTAGCGAAAATGTTGCCCCCAAGGAATTCTCGGAGTTCAAAATCTTCGCCTTCTGAGGAAATAAGCCAATCTGATGAATCTTAGAAATCGATTTTTCACAACAGGTAGCCAAGCGGCCCAGGGTCACTCTCTTTCAAGCTTCTACCTTCTAAGGCATGGGGGAGCAGGGGAAAGGGGGCGAGGAAGAAACCAGACCTCAATTTCTGTTGCTATTATGTATCCAGGTCCCATCTCAAGAGATGTCTCTCCCCCACCCTCCCTAGGCTATGTCCGTCTCCTGGGGTCCCTAGCCTCACCTTCGCCTGGCAGCCTGCCTCTTGGTTCAGCTCTAGTTGGGAGGAGAGTGTCCCTCTGGGCCCCTATGGGTGAAGCCCTACTGGGCTGGGACAGAAATGTAGTGATGAGGTCACACGCACCCCCCCCAGAGAAGTGGGGTGGGGCAGAGGCGAAGGAGAGAAGTCACCCTCTTAATGAATAAAACTGGTGGAAGTAGTTTTTTAGAACATTATTTAAAATGTAAACCTTTATATATTAGACATGCGAAAAATCCATTACACCTTGCTGATTGAAAAAAAAGAACCCTCATGGCAAAACAGACTGCACTGCTTATATAAAATTAGATGTGTGTGTGTGTGTGTGCGCGCGCGCGCGCGAAAGACAGAGACACAGGGAGGATCTATACAGGAGAGATGTCTGGAAGGGTGTTCTTCAAAAAATGTTAATACTGTTTGCTTTGGGAAGCGAGAACTGGGGGGTAATTTGTATAACATTGCTTTTCTACACTGTCTAGACTTTCTATACTAAGATGTTTTTTAGTATCGGGGCCAGCAAGATGGTTCAGCCGGTAAAGGTACTTGCTGTTCAAGCCTGATGACCTGAGTTCGAGACCCAGGACCCACATAAAGACAGGAGGAGAACACCGACTCCACACCATTGTCCTCTGAACTCCAAACACACTCCATGGTACACATACACACAGTAAATATATAACTCTTAAATGATACTTTAATTTTTATTTACTTATTTTGAGATAGGATCCCATGTAACCCAGGCTGGCTCAAATTGTAAATGTAGATGACCTTAAACTTTTGATCCTCTGCTTCCCCTCCTGTGCTGGGATTACAGGGGTTTGCCACCAAGCTCCATCTGTATAATGCTGGGGATGGAACCAGAGCTTGGTGTATGCTAGGCAGGCACTCCATCAACTGAACTGCATCCTCAGACCCCCAAGGAGTAAGAAAACTCCCAATGGGTTCATTTTCAACTGGGAGAAGAGGAATACTTCTCAAAACGTGTGACTTACCTTAGCAGAATAGAACAGAGGAGGAAGGACATTCCTCCATCAGAGCATGCGCTAGGCTGTCAACCAGCTCTGAGTGCCTGCTAGGCACTTTGTTTCCTCTATAATAGAATGGAAAACCAGCACACAGACAGCCGCTGGTGTAAGGTTCACAGCCCCCCACCTTCAATACGAATGTTTATTTCCCCCAGCCTACCCCATCAGGCCTGAGGGACTGACTTTCAAGCAAAGGAAGTGACTTACCCAGGTCCCACACACCCGAATCACAGGCAGAGGCAGCCCTGGGACTCTGAACACTGACAGCCAAGCGCTACTTCCCGTGTCTTTAACTGGCTGCTTTGCCACGTGAATCAGCTTCTGTGGGAGCATTTCAGTCAGCCCAGCCCACAGTGGGCTGTTTTGGGTTCAATGCTTTTGGGGGCCTGTTGTTCAAGAACTTCCAAGTCAGCTCCTGGGCTAAAGGGACAAACATTATCCCCCCTCGCGGGGTGGGGTGAGGTGGGGTAGGGGAGGTGGTGATGATGAGGGGGGGCTCTAGCCAAGAGAAAGCAGGCAAACATTTCGTGCAAAGTGGCAGAACCTGGGCATGCAGGAGGCAGCAACAAATATCTGTTGAATATGTATAGTCTAAGAAGATTCGAGCATGCCTGAGCCTTGAGAATGCTCAAAGGTCCCATCTGGGGAAAGGGCCTTTGGTGTGCCTTCCTGGATGGGCGGAATTTCCTGGGGGAGAGAAACCCGCTCGAGTTTCAGGTGGCAGGCTGACTCTCTCAGATCCGGGGCGCACAGAGACTTACTGGTCCCCACCGAGTGGGGGGGGGGCGTCAGTCCTCACCAAAAGCAAATTCGCGCTGTATTAGCCACGAGGGGGCGGGGCGAGGCGGGGCGGGGCCGAGGTGGCGGGGTGAGGGGACCCAAGGAGCTTCATAAAGCCACAGCAAAGGCCGCCGCGCCGCTAGTGACAGCGGCCCGCTGGAGCGGGAGCCCCGGAGCAGCTGCGCGCCTCCCCAACGCGCGCTCAGGGGCCAGAAGTCCCAGCCCCTGCTCAGGTGGCGTTCTACTCCTCCCCGGACCCCGCCCCGTCTCCCTTGCCCCCACGACCCTCTGGCCTCCTCGACGGCTGCGGGAAGGCGCCCAGCCCGCCGCGGATGGGCATCGTGGAGCCGGGCTGCGGAGACATGCTGACCGGCACCGAGGCGATGCCGACTGACGAGGGCCGGGGGCCCGGAGCGGACCAGCAGCATCGCTTCTTTTATCCAGAGCCGGGCGCACAGGACCCGACAGATCGCCGTGCAGGTGGCAGCTTGGGGACGCCCTACTCTGGGGGCGCCCTGGTGCCTGCCGCGCCGGGCCGCTTCCTCGGCGCCTACGCCTACCCGCCCCGGGCCCAGGCGGCCGGCTTCCCCGGGCCAGGCGAGTCTTTCCCGCCGCCCGCGGGTGCCGAGGGCTACCCGCCCGGGGATAGCTACGCAGCCCCAGACCCGCGCGCCGGGCTCTACCCTGGACCGCGCGAGGACTACGCAATGCCCGCGGGGTTGGAGGTGTCAGGGAAGTTGAGAGTCGCGCTCAGCAACCACCTGTTGTGGTCCAAGTTCAATCAGCACCAGACGGAGATGATCATCACTAAGCAAGGACGGTGAGTGTGGTGCGCGCCGAGCGCCGCGAGCTCGCAGGGCGGAGCCGGCGGGGGTCTGGCCTCGGAGGCCCGCCGGAACAAGGACGGTCCTCTTTTTTTTTTTCCCTCCAAATTCTGAAGCTGCACGATGCTTCTTGTTTGCAGTCTGAGCTTCATTCTTAGGAGACCGGGAAGTAGGGTAGGGTAGCAGTGAGGACACCGCGGGTGCCGAGGGTATCACACCAACAGTCAGAGATCAAAAAAGGACAGAGATGATGGTGTGGGCGCAATTCGAAGTTACTTTGAAGCAGTTGGCCAGAGGTCCCCAGTTGCTCCTTGCCTCAGTCTGGGGTCACAGTGAACAGCGGGGGAGTGTTTGCAGGGCCTGACAGAAGCTGGCCGCCTCTCAGTTCCTGTGTATGGGAAACTGAAGTGTTGGGAGCAAAATCTTTTGGGATTTCTGTGTCCCCCTCCCTCCTTTGCTGCTGCTGGGCTCAGGGTAGCTTTGGTGTATGGATGGTGGCGGGACAGAAGGGGATTTGGTGACATGGAGAAGCGGTCGCCAAGTTTCTTTTCCGGACTTACTTTGATATCATATGTCTGAGAGAGAGAGAGAGAGAGAGAGAGAGAGAGAGAGAGAGAGAGAGAGAGAGAGAGAGAGAGAGAGACAGACAGACAGACAGACAGACAGACAGACAGAGAGACAGACAGAGAGACAGAGAGACAGACAGAGACAGAGACAGAGACACAGAAAGAGAGACAGACAGAGACAGAGACACACACACGGACAGAGAGACACACACGGACAGAGAGACACACACGGACAGAGAGACAGAGTTGTGTAGAGGTGGGGACAGTAAAGCTTACAAAGGTACAAATGCCCAGAGCCTGAACTCAGTCCCAGCTGGTGTCCAGTCCCGAATGTACCCTTTGAGGCTGGTGACTAAAAATGGGCCTGCTTCCTTACCCAGCTATTCACCATTTCAGCCTGGGGGAAAGATGGAGGGTTCTCCTGGGCTGGTTGCTTTAGTGGTAGGGTTTGCAGCTCAGTCTGCTGCTTCCGGACGGAGTCTCTTTGCTGAAGAAAGAGAAACTTGCAGTGTGTGAGGGGTCATTTGGTACGCAGCACCCTGAGTGGAGCCTCCTGTGACTTTTGGGAAGAGGAGCTGCCCTCCTCAGGGAGGACCAGCCAGGGCTCTGTGTCCTTGGACTTGGCCATTTGTGACTTAGGAGGTGGGGTGTCGGGATGGAGACTCAGGAGGTAACTGAGAGACGGCAAGGATGGGATTTCTGGGAGGGGACACAGAAACCCTTGCTGGCGTTACTAGACGATGTCTGCAGTGGGTGAGGGGCCCAGCTGCCAACTGCAACTGGTTTCAAGCTGCCACATTGTTCTTCCTCACTGGGATGAACTGAGAATAAACCGTGTGTTTGTTTATGGCATCCTTCATCCAAAGTTTTCTGATAATTCTCTGCTCCCCATCCCCTCTCTGGGCATCTCCACACACTGGCCAGGTTTCTGGTCCTAGCGTGTCTGAATGGGAAGGATCCAGACGCTCCTGTCTCTCCCTGCACAGACAGGGAAACAGGCCCAGAGACAGCAAGGGACTCTTCTGAGGCTCCACAGCTGGCAGAGCTGGGACCAGGGCTCGGATGGCACCTGTCTGTTCCTCACTCTCCAGTCTGCACAGCCACCAGGAAAAACAGCCACCTACACTGTCTGAAGGCCTTTCATGCTCGCCCAGAACGCTTTCACTTCCAGTGTTTCACTGTGAGTTAGGCAGGCCAGGCATCCACCCCACTTCAAGTTCAAGAACATCAAGTCCCAGGGATAACCAGCGGCTTCTGTCACAAAGGCAGACTAGCTGGGGCCTCTGACTCTGAGCTCTGTCGTGTGTCACAAGTGTGTCTCTCATCTTGGGGCCTGGCCAGGTCTTCTCATTGCACGGGCAGGCCTCAGCTCCTCCAGTCTGATGGGATGGGGCGGTCAGCCAGACGGTCAGTGGTTGCTATGCTGGGCGGGGGCCTGTCTGTCTGAGGGTTAGTGGGGAGGTATTGGAGGACACACTCCAGCTGTGTCACTGTCTGGACTCCCGAGGCTCCTCTCCTGAGTGTTCCTACAGCAGAATTTTCACTTGACCACTTTCCGTACCCCCCTTTGGGTCTCCTTTCCCTTTCCCTCCTTTTTGTTTTGGTGCTGTGATTGGAACCCAGGGCCTAGTGTATGCTAGGCATATTTTCTAGGACAGCCGTGGTAATGCATACATGGGTGATACCCATAATTGGAAACTAGCCTGTGTTTCATAGTTTGTTTTTCTCTCTACTATGTAGCAAAGGCTTCCTTTGAACTCCAGATCTTTTTACCCCCTGCCTCCCCAGTGCTAGGATTATAGGTATGTGCCACCATGCCTGGTTGACACGCTGTCTCAAAGAGCCAAAATTAATTTACTTCTCTTTTCAAGCCTTGTGTGTGCTGTGCAGACACAGACACCCCACGGCTGAGACACATCCTTAACCAACTGTTTATCGTGACAAATCCCACTATCCGAAAGCAGAAGGTGGAGCATGGCTCTAATCCCTGAACTCAGGAGGTAGAGGCAGGGGCATCTCTGAGTTCGAGGCCAGCCTGGTCTACAAAGTGAGTTTCAGGATAGCCAGAACTGTTACACTGAGAAACCTATTTCAAGAAGCAAGCAAACAAAAGACAAACAAACCCCCAAAACCAAAATTAAAATTAAAAGTAGAAAAAAATATCTGGGTGGTGGTGCACACCTTTAATCCCAGCACTTGGGAGGCAGAGGCAGGCGAATCTCTGTGAGTTCAAGGCCAGCCTGGTCTGCAAAGTGAGTTCCAGAACAGCTAGAGGTGTTACACAGAGAAACCCTGTCTCGAAAAACTAAAAAAAAAATAAAAAAAAAAAAGTAAGTGAAAAAAGTAGAAAAATATAGCAGGCTTAGCTTCGAAAATCATCAGAGTTGGTCTGGTCTTTTTTTGTTGTGGTTATTTTGTTTGGTTTTTGAGAGTCTCATTATACAAGCTCAGCTGGCCTGGAACTCACAAAGATCTGCTTGCCTTGCCTCCCGAGTCTTGCCATTAAAGGCGTGTACTATGTTGTGATTATTTTGAGACAGGATCTTGCAATGCAATCAAAATTAGTCTGAAATTGGTGATCTTCCTGCTTCGAATCTTTAGGTTCCCTTGAAAGTGGATTTTTGCTGTTTGATTTGGTTGAGACGAGATTATACTTCACGTAGCCCAGGCAGGCCTGGAATTCTCATTCTAACTGCTTCAGCCTCCCAAATGTTGGGATTACAAGAGTACGCTGCAACCATGTGTGACTTGAAAGTGGAACTTAAAAAAGTAATGGACTGGCAGAGTGGCTCAGTGGGTAAAGACTCTTACCGCCAAGCCTGACAACCTCAGTTTGATTCCTAGGACCCGCATGGTTGAAAGAGAGAACTCTCTTCCACAAGCTGACCTCCATACATGCACAGTGGCACTTGGGTACTGTCCACCACCATTCGCAAAAAGAAAAAAAGAAAGGGGGGCAAGATAAAAAACAGGGCGGGAGCAATGGCTTAGTGAGTGAAGTGCTTGCTTTGTAAACACGAGGACCTGCGTTTGAGCCCCAGAACCCATGCTAAAAAAATTACCTAGGCATTGTGGCAAACGCCTTTAATCTAGACACTTGGGAGGCAGAGGCAGGCAGGTGTACCTCTGAATTCTAGGCCAGGTCTACATAATAAGTCCCTGAACAGCCAGGAATACCCAGAGAAACCCTGACTCAAGAAACAAAAAAGAAGAAAACTAGCTAATCAGCCAGGTGGTGGTGGAGCATGCCTTTAAATCTAGCACTTTTGAGGCAGAGGCAGGCAGACCTCTGTGAATTTGAGGCTAGCCTGGTCTACAGAGTGAGTTCCAGGACAGCAAGGGGTATACAAAGAAACTTTGTTTTGACAAAAAAGGAAAAAACAAAAAAAGCCTAGTAAATTAGCCAGGTGTGGTGGTGTTTGTAATCCCAGGAGCTTGCTGGCTAGCCAGCCTAGGTTAATCAGAGAGCTCTAGGCCAATGAAAAACCCTGTATTGAGCCGGGCGTTGGTGGTGCATGCCTTTAATCTCAGCACTCAGGAGGCAGAGGCAAGTGGATCTCTGTGAGTTGGAGGCCAGCCTGGTCTATAAAGTGAATTCTAGGACAGCCAGGACTGTTGCATGGAAAAACCCTGTCTAGGAAAAACCAAAAAAGGAAAAAAAGAAAGAAGTAAATTAGTGAATGAATGAATGATAGTACTTGAGGAATGACACCTCAGGTTGTCATCTGGCTTCTACCTGGACATACATGCATACATGCACACTCTCGAGTGCACGCAGACACACACACACACACACACACACGCAGACACACACACACACACACACGAATAAGCAAATAATAATAATAATAATAAAAATACCATCAGCAAGCTGGAGAGATGGCTCAGAGGTTAAGAGCACTGGCTGCTTTTCCAGAGGTTCTGAGTTCAATTCCCAGCAACCACATGGTGGCTCACAACCGTCTGTAATGAGATCTGGTGCCCTCTTCTAGTATGCAGGCATACATGCAGGCTGAAAACTGTATAGATAATAAATAAATCTTTAAAAAAAATACCATCAGCAAACCTGAAAAAAAAATCCCTAAATGCCTCTGAGTGTTTTGGAAGTCTGCTTGTGTCATGTGTGTGGAGTTCTCACACGTTAGAGCCTTCCTAAGGCCACATTGCATAATGTGAAGTCCCTGTTGGATGGGGCAGTGGCTCCTCATCATTTCCTTGATGCCTACCCTTAGGTCAGGTCCCAGGGGCTCCATCCTGGAAAGAAGACAGGCTGCACCACCGTCAAAATTTAGCCTTACCAAGCCCGTGGCCTCTGTGTCTTCTCAGCTTGAGCTCTGGTGATCTGGCAAGTCCAGGGCTGTTTCCTTTTGCTGTAGAGTTTTGGGCTCAAAGCAGCTTCCTTTCCGTCCCTCTGCTTTGGCAGGCTGGCCTGTCCCTCTGTGGGTTCCAATGACCTGCAAGCCACCACCACATCACCCACAGACCTTCTTTCTTTTTGAAAAATTCTTCCATCTCAGTCCTACCCACAGGCCCCAGCCTTTCGTCCTCACTCTGACTCACTCTGTCCCTGGTCCTTCCTCTCCCACCCACCCTGGACCCACCCACTGGTGTGGATCGGTAGCAGCGAGGCTTTGATCATGAGTGGAGGGAGGGGGATGACGCCTGGCGTGATGACTGATGAAGGCGACTCAAGTGGGGCTCAGAGAGAGATGGAGAATAAAAAGCACTTGGGGTGGGCTGGAGAGATAGCTCAGGGGTAGAGGAGCTTCCTGCCAGCCCTGACGACCCGAGTTCAGATCCCGGGACCTACATGGGAGAAGAGCATTCTGGAAAGTTGTCCTTATACCTACAAAGTAAAGATACTGAAATGTGTGGTGCTTTTCTTTCTTCTTTGTTTTCTTTCTGTTTGTTTTTCAACACAGGGTTTCTCTGCATAGCCCTGGCTGTCCTGGAACTCACTCTATAGACCAAGCTAGCCTTGAACTCAGAGATCTGTCTGTCTCTGCCTCCCAAGTGTTGGTATTAAAGGCGTGCGCCACCACCGCTAAATGTAATATTTTTTAAAAACGAGAAAAGACAACTCTGGGGTCTCCATTTGTATATTTTGGGAGGTGGAGCAACCAGGGAGTGTTTGTGTGTGTAGTGTGTGCTGTGAATGGGGCAGTAAACACAAATACAGCGGATGGTAGATATTCTCAGTAGGAAAGGGAGGCCGGGTCTCCGTGGGTGTGTGGGAGGGTATTAATTGCTGGTAATCTCCACTTTTCTGAGTGTGATTGGTTGATTATTATAATTAAGATAACTTTCGGCGAGAGCTGCTAAGTAGCTCAGTTTGCAAGAACATTTGGTTATGTGACGCTAGGGTGGCGAAAAAGTCTTGGCCTGGTGTGAGGCAGTGTCACAGCCACCGCTATTTCCCTTTTCTGTTTTCCCAACGCTCACAATTTTCACTAATGTTTTAGCTTATTATTTTACTTTTTAAATATTTTAATTTGTGTGTGTGTGTGTGAATGCTATGTATGTGAAGGAGCCTATAGAGGCTGGAGGTCAAAGCTGGAATTGGAATTATAGATGGTCATGAGCTCACATAGAATCAAGCCCAGGTCCCCTGTAAGAGCAGAAAGTATCCTTACTCGCTGAGCCATCTCTCCAGCCTTTCACTTTATTATTATTAGTAGTAGTAGTATTAGTATTATAATATTTTTTTTGGGGACAGGGTTTCTCTGTGTAATAGTCTTGGCTGTCCTGGAACTCACTCTGTAGACCAGGCTGGCCTAGAACTCACAGATCTGCCTGCCTCTCCCTCTGGAGTGCTGGGATTAAAGGTGTGGGCAATCACCACCACCCAGCTTTATTTAATTTTTGAGACAGAGGCTCACTCTAGAGCTAGCCTGGAGCTCTTGAACATGTACACTTCCTTCCTCGGCCTCCTAAATGCTGGGATATAGGTGTGAGTCACTCTGTCCCTGTGTCCCACTAACCTTTTAGATTTTTTAAAAATTAGAATTATTTTATTTATGTACATGAGTGTTTTCCTCACATGTATGCATATCTATGAACCATGTGCATAGCTGGTACCCTCGGAGGTCACAAGAGGATGTTGAACCTGGCAGTGGTGACACATGCCTTTAATCTCAGCACTCTGGAGGTAGTGAGTTCAAGGCCAGCCTGGTCTACAGAGCGAGTCCAGGACAGGCTCCAAGCTACAGGGAAACTTTGTCTGGGGGCAGGAAGGAGAAGATGTTGAAATCGGAGCTACATGTAGTGTGAGTCACGATGTGGATGCTGGGAATTGAACCCAGGTCCTCTGCAAGAACAAGTGCTTTTAACTAATGAGATACTGCCGGGCAGTGGTGGCCCATGCCTTTAATCCCAGCACTTGGGAGGCAGAGGCAGGCGGATCTCTGTGAGTTCGAGACCAGCCTGGACTACCAAGTGAGTTCCAGGACAGCCTCCAAAGCCACAGAGAAACCCTGTCTCAAAAAACCAAAAAAAAAAAAACAAAAACAAACAAACAAACAAAACAACAACTAATGAGATACTTCTCCAGTCCCTGAAGTTTCGTTGTTGTTGGTATTATATTCAACCCAGAATCTCATGGATGCTAGGCAAACACTCTTATACTAAGGTACATTCCTGGCTCAACTTTTCAGATCTTTAAAATAACACTAATTTTAAAATCTGGACATGCCCATGGTGCATGTATGTGATCCTACAGTCACAGAACTCAGCAGCAGGAAGATCACAAGTTCACAGCTAACCTGGGCTACATACTAAGATCTCTTCTCAAAAAGAAGTAGAATTGCTAGGCAGTGGTGGTGCACACCTTGAATCCCAGAACTTGGGAGGCAGAGGCAGGTGGATCTCTGTGAGCTTGAGGCCAGCCTGGTCTACAAAGCTACACAGAGAAACCCTGTCTTGAGAAAAAAAAAAGTAAACAGACTAGTTTGTTGTTATAACAAAATGTTCACAAAATAGATAATATCAAGCTAGTGAGATGATTCAGTGGATAAAGCTGCTTACCACCAAGGTTGATGACCTGAGTTCAATACCTGAAACCCACAAATGGTGGAAGGAGAGAGCCAGCTCCAACAAGTCATCCTCCTCAAGTGTGCCACATCCTCTTCAATAGATAAGTTTAAAAATTTTTTAAATGTGTACCATCCAATGCTGAAGCAGCTATTGGAAAATTATCCTCCTAGAGACACCTACTGATGTAACCTCAGAAACGATTTTGGCAATGTCTTATACTTACAGAATGCAAAATATTCTCAGGCATCAAGAGATCTCTTCCTCCTCCTCCCAAGTCTGAACTCATGGACTAGGAATCACATAGTCACTTGAAAATGGCTACACTGGCTGGGCAGTGGTGGTGCATGCCAAATTCCAGCACTTGAGAGGCAGAGGCAGGCAGCTCTCTGTGAGTTCGAGACCAGCCTGGTCTACAGAGCAAGTTCCAGGACAGGCTTCAAAGCTACAGAGAAACCCTGTCTAGAAAAACAAAACCAAAAATAAATAAATAAATAAATAAATAAATAAATAAACAAACAAACAAACAAATAAATAAATAACAAAGAAAATAAAATGCAAATGGCTATATAGAAATGCAGAGTTGTTCTTTACCTTTTTCGAGGAAGACACAGACAGTCGGCCTTCCAGAAAATTGGTCCATGTCTGAAACAAGTCATTGTTTCGTTTTTGGAAACCGTCTCACTGTGTAGCCTTGACTGGCCTGGAACTCACTGTAGCCCCAGCCATGTCCTACGACCCTTCAAGTCATCCCTAGATAAGTTAGCCATTGGGGCACAGAGAGTTATGGGGTCATGACTCTGTCCCCTGAAGATGGTGTGGTAGGTGGCTTTATGGAGGTCAATGTGGTATCAGGTCCATCTCCACTACTGTTTCTTCCAAGCAAACTGATATGCAAACCAGGGAGTTATTTTGGGATTCTACTGGTAACCTTAGCTGGGTGCATATGTGTGCGCGCTAGTGTGTGTGTGTTTGTTTACATGTATAGGTGTGCACATGTGTGTGGAGGCCATTGGTTAACCTAGCAGGTCATTCCTCAGGCAGCATCCTCCCTTTTCCTTCCCTCCTTCCTTTCCCCCCTTCTCCCTCCCCCTCCCTCCCTCCCTCTCTCTCTCCCTCCCTCCCTCGCTTCCTTTCTTTCTTGAAACAGAATCTCTCTATGTAGCCCCGGCTGTCCTGGAACTCTTTATTAAACCAGGCTGACCTCAAACTTAGGGTGATCCATTTGCCTCTGCCTCCCAACTTCTGGGATTAAAACATGCACAAACACACTTGGCTTATTTATTTATTTGTTTGTTTGTTTGTTTGTTTGTTTTTGGAGATAGGGTCTCTCACTAGGCTAGAGTTCACTGGATAGGCTAGGCTGGCTGGCAAACCCCAAGAATCTAAATGTCTCTGCCTCCCCAGTTCTGGGATTATAGGGATGCAACACCACATCAGGCTGTTGCTCCTCCCCCTCTTCCCCCTCCTCCCCCTCCTCCCCTCATCCGCTTCCTTGGGTATTGAGAATTCAGAGTCTTCATGCACAGCATCTTACCACCTCTTTAAGTGGAACTAAGACCTCCCATCTCACAATCTCACAATCTTCCTGTGTTTCTTGTCACCCACTAATAGTAGCACAGAGGGACAGAGACCACAGCATGGGACTGTCATCAACATCTATTTATAAGCCTCAGTGTCTTTGAGTATAAAGTTTTGAGGAACATTTTATATGTCAAAGAGCTGGCTTGATGAACTGGCTAGTGTATAAATAGAGGATTGACAACCATGCTCTGAGGCTGGGGATATGGCTTAGTGGTAGGGCATTTATTTGCCTACCATGCACAAGGCCCCAGGTTCTATACTTAGCACTACCAAAAAAGGTGTTTTTTTTCTATTCCTTTAGAATAGGAAGTTTGAATGAGAACTTCATTTTGGTTCTCACATGAACTATATTAGTTATTTTGGTTTATCGAGACAGGATTTCTCTGTGTGGTCCTGGCTGTCCTAGAACTCACTCTGTAAGATCTACCTGCCTCTGCCTCCCAAGTGCTAGGATTAAAGTTGTGCACCACCCAAGCCTGGCATATACATTTCATGTGTATGGACGCTATGTCAGCATGTATGAATGTGCACCACGTGCATACGTAGTGCCTGCTGAAGCTAACCAAAGAGTATTGGATCCCCTGGAACTGGTCTTACCGGTGGTTGTGGGCCATCACGTGGACACTGAGAATTAAACCCAGGTTTTCTAGAAAAGCACCTAGTGTTTCTTACCTGATGAGCCATCTCTCCAGCCCCCTCCCTCTTTTAAGACAGAGTCTCTCCATTATGTGGATCTAGCTGTCCTAGAACTCGTTCTGTAGACAGCCTGGCCAGACTCACAGAGCTGCACTTGCTTTTGCCTTCCAGGTGCTGAGATTAAAATCAAGTGCCAAGCCAGGCACCGCAGGTGGATCTTTGTAAGTCTGAAGCCAGCCCAGGTCTACATAGTCAGTTCCAGGGCAGTCAGAGCTACATAGTGAAACCTGTTACAAAAAATAAAATGAAGACATGCACCACCACACCCTGCTCCCTATTTTTTGATTAACCAATTTTTCTTTTTTTGGAGGGGCGTTTCGAGGCAGGGTTTCTTCTGTGGCTTTGGAGGCTGTTCTGGAACTCGCTCTGTAGACCAGGCTGGTCTTGAACTCACAGAGATCCTCCTGCCTCTGCCTTCTGAGCGCTGGGATTAAAGGCGTGCGCCACCACCAGTTGTCATTCATTTTGTTTTTTGAGATGGTTTCTCTGTGTTGTCCTAGAACTCGCTCTGTAGGCCAGGCTGGCCTGGAACTCATTTGCCTTTATGTGTATGTGTGCTTTTGTGAGTTTATGTGCCGTAAGCATGTAGGCCAGGCACTGTTGGGTGCCCTGGGACCAGAGTGGCAGACACTTACTTGTGAGCTGCCTGATGTGGTTCTGGGAACTGGATCTGCACCCTCTGGAAGAGCAGTGAGTGCTCTTAACCACGCGGAGCCGTCTCTCCAGCTAGAAACTATGATTTGAGTGGCCTTACAATGCATTGGTGAGAGAAATGGATTGAAAATATTCTCCACACTTTAGTTTTTCAATACTTACTTCTTGGGCTGGGAATGCAGCTAAGTCGGTAGAATTCTTGTCTAGAATTCATTGTTTTGGATGGATCCCTAGCACTACACAAATTGGGTATAATGGTGCACAGCTTGTAATTCCAGCACTTTGGAAGTTGAAGCAGGTAGACCAGAAGTTCAAAGTCATCCATAGTTGTAATGTGAGTTCGAGGCTAGTCTATAGGTTTCTTGATTGAGAGACCAGTGCTTTCCTGTCCTACGTGGCCGCCTGGGAGGAAGGATGTGGGTGTGAAAGGGACATCCAATGAGGATTTGCCTCTGCTGTTCTGACACCCTCACTCTCCCTGCTGGCACATGGGAGCTCAGTTATTGGAACTGGTGGTGGTGGTTGTGGCAGTGAAGGCTGCTGTTAACGTGGATGGAAGAGATGGTGGTGGTAGTGACTGGGGATCGGGTGGTGATGGTGATGATGAAAGTGGCGGCTGTTGTGATAGTAGGCGTGGAGGCACTGGCTACGGCTATGATGGATATAACCGGTGTGGTGGACACAGTGATGGCGGAGGTGGTGGTGGCTATGGTGCAGCCAGTAGTAGAAGGATCAGGAGTTCAAGGTTATCCATCCTTGGCTATGTAGGGAGGAGGGGAGAGCAGAGGAGACTCCAACAGTACAGAGTGGGTGGAAATGGTGGCTTTGATGGAGGTGTGGTTTGAGACATAGGAGATATGATGGTATTATTGGATGTGTTAAGATTCTAGAGATGGCGGCTACAGTGATGGTGGGGTTAGTGTCTGCAGTGATGGTGTCTGTAGTGATGGTGGGGTCTGTAGTGATGGTGTCTGTAGTGATGGTGTCTGTAGTGATGGTGTCTGTAGTGATGGTGTCTGTAGTGATGGTGGGGTCTGTAGTGATGGTGTCTGTAGTGATGGTGTTTGCAGTGATGATGGTGTCTGCAGTGATGGTGGGTGGTGTCTGTAGGGTGGTGGCTGTGGGGTGGTGGCTGTAGTGGTGGAGATTGTTGGAGAGACAGAGGCTGTTATCATGGAGAGGTGATGGCAGTGATGATGGCTGTGGAAGTGGTGGCTATAGCGATGCTGAGGCTGTAATGGTGAAGACGGTGTCAGCGTGATGGTGGAGATACGGTGAGAGTGATGGTGGTTGTGATAGTGGAGGTGGTGGTTGTAATGATCGTGATAATAGGGGCCGTGATGGTGGAAGTGGTGGGGAGGCCATTGCAAGAGAAGGCTTCCTTTCCTGACTCTAGAACGATGGAGGAGAACGCAGTATCCACCCACTAGCTTGTCTTTTCCTGGGACCCAAGACTTTAAGCATAAGAACAACTGGAGCCTTAGAACACCTAGGGTGTTGGCGTGGGGCAGGCCATTCTGTAGATGTGTGGGGCAGGGAGGGCCAGTCAGTGAGCACAGCAGCAGTGTCCTGCACAGACTGGGAGGGTCACGGTGGAGAAGTGGCACTGAGGTGTAACTCTTCTGCCTTTGGAGAGTTGGCTGGTGCCTTTGGCCCACACAGGACAGGAAGCACACACTAATGTTAGAGACAGTGGTTTCCAGATAAATATCTCATAACTGATCTCTTGAGAGGAAAGCATATTCAAAAGTCTACAGGCCGGGATGCAGCCCGGTGGTAGAGTGCTCGCCAGGCACGCAGCGAAATCGTCAGTAGGCACTGATTTATAGTGTCTGCTGATTCCCATGGTGTGAAAGTGCTCACTGTAAGCTACCGACGTGATGGGGATGAACACAGAGCTGGGGATGATGCCCTACAGCCGTGGTCAGCGTCTCCACCAACCACCTCACACACCTCACACACCTCACACACCTCACACACCTCACACAACCAACCACCTCACACACCTCACACAACCAACCACCTCACACACCTCACACACCTCACACACCTCACACACCTCACACAACCAACCACCTCACACACCTCACACACCTCACACACCTCACACAACCAACCACCTCACACACCTCACACACCTCACACACCTCACACACCTCACACACCTCACACAACCAACCACCTCACACAACCAACCACCTCACACACCTCACACAACAGACACAAATAAGCTCAAGCTCAGACCACAGCCCAGCAAAGGGAAACAATGGAAAGAGACTCTTGAGTGGCGAACACCTTAACTTCTAGTAGAATGTATTTAATTGTTAAGTTTTTACAATTTAAATTTTTTTTTTGGTTTTTCGAGACAGGGTTTCTCTGTGGCTTTGGAGGCTGTCCTGGAACTCACTTTGTAGACCAGGCTGGTCTCGAACTCACAGAGATCCGCCTGCCTCTGCCTCCTGAGTGCTGGGATTAAAGGCGTGCGCCACCAACGCCCGGCTTACAATTTAATTTTTGTTTCATTTTGTTTTTCAAGACAGGGTTTCTCTGTGTAGCCCTGACTGTCCTGGAACTCACTCTGTAGACCAGGCTGGCCACAAACTCACAGAGATCCACCTGCCTCTGCCTCCAGTACTGGGATTAAAGACAAGCACCACCATACCCAGCTAGTACAATTTAATTTTAAAAAAAGATTTATTTTTAGTAATTTTTGTATGTGCCTCTGTATGTGTGAGTCTGTGTGTGCCTCTGTGTGTGTGAGCCTGTGTATGCTTCTGTGTGTGTGTGTGCCTCTGTATGTATTGTGTGTGCCTCTGTGTTTGTGTGTGAGAGAGAAAGAGAGAGCCTGTGTGTGCCTCTGTGTGTGTGTGAGAGCCTGTGTGCCTCTGTGTGTGTTTGAGAGCCTGTGTGTGTCTGTGTGTGTGTGTGAACCTGTGTGTGTCTCTGTGTGTGTGAACCTGTGTGTGCCTCTGTGTGTGTTTGTGAACTTGTGTGTGCCTCTGTGTGTGTGAGAGAGAGAGAGAGAGCCTGTGTGTCTGTGTGTGCCTCTGTGTCTGTGTGTGTCTCTGTGTCTGTGTGTGTCTGTGTGTGTCTGTGTGTGCCTCTGTGTCTGTGTGTGTCTGTGTGTGCCTCTGTGTGTGTGTGTGAGAGCCTGTGTGTGTCTGTGTGTGTCTGTGTGTGCCTCTGTGTGTGTGTGTGAGAGCCTGTGTGTGTCTGTGTGTGCCTCTGTGTCTGTGTGTGTCTGTGTGTGCCTCTGTGTGGTACAGTCGGCAGTTGACTCTTGAGAACAGGTGATGGCTGGCTCCAGCACACCGCGTGCACACAGGTGACTGGCCACTGGGCTAATGGACCCTGGGCTTCTTTCTCTGTTCCCCACAGGCGAATGTTCCCATTCCTCTCTTTCACTGTGGCTGGACTGGAGCCCACAAGCCATTACAGGATGTTTGTGGATGTGGTCTTGGTGGACCAGCACCACTGGCGGTACCAGAGTGGCAAGTGGGTGCAGTGTGGGAAGGCAGAAGGCAGCATGCCAGGTACGACCCCCTTGCAGTGGTGGGCATGCTTTTTCTCCCAGACCAGACGCCCCTGGTGGATTGCTCAAGCTCGTGCCCCTGACATGCAAAGTTGAGTCCTGTATCTATGCACCACCTCAACCTTCCTTTAGCTTGTCACCCCTTCTCAAATTTAGCAGAGGACACTCAGCTCAACTCTCTGTCCTCATTTACCCTGGCTCAGTCTGTCTGTCTCCTCCTCTGCATCTTTCTCGAGTTCCTCTCAGAACAGGCAAAAATCCCACATCTCCAGGGTCTGTTCAAAGGCTACTTGGCAATAAGGTTAACTGTCCACAGGAAACCGTTTATACGTCCACCCAGACTCCCCCAACACCGGAGCCCACTGGATGCGCCAGGAAGTTTCATTTGGAAAACTAAAGCTCACCAACAACAAGGGGGCTTCCAACAATGTGACCCAGGTAGGACTGTCAGCCCCCCTGCCCCTGCACCTGAGACCCTCTCCTCTGACACTTCCCATGACCCCCTCTATACTGTTGGAGTCCCCTTTCTGCTGCTCTGGTCTGCTCTCCTCCCTACAGAGCTAAGGATGACCTTGAACTTCTGATCCGTCTGCCACTAGCTCCTGAGCACTGAGATTTCAGGCATATACCAACATGCTTGGTTTACGTGGTTCTGGGTGTTGCACCCAGACACTGGCGCATGCTAGACAAGCACCCTATTAATTGAGCTACTATATGCCCCGGCCCCTTTGCTTCTTCTGAACTCTTTCCTGCCCGCCTTGGGAAAACAATGAGAAGGAGGACACTGGATCTCTGGCATGGCTGGCTCTCAGGTCAGCACAGGCCAAACCAGTCTGGGGGCTTTTTTATCCTTTTTTCTTTTTCTTTTCTTTTCTTTTTTTTTTAGTCTGGGGGCTTTTTCACTAGGTCATGATTTGTAACCGTGATGGGTCCCAGTGTCCCAGGGAATGGACACAAAGTATCCTCACATTGAACAATCCTGGGTTTTTTGTTTTGTTTAGAAAGCGTTTATTTCTTTTACTGTGGTGGTGCACATGTGCTGTGTTGTATTTGTGGAGGGCTGAGGACAGCTTTCGGGGGTTGGTTCTCTTCTTCCATCACATGGATCCCAGGTATCAAACTCAGGTTGCCAAGCTTGGCAGCGAGTGCCTTTGCCTGCCCAGCCTCCTCAGCCCCAGCCCTGGTTTTGTTTTTGTTTTTCCTGAGACAGGGTTTCTCTGTGTAGCCCTGGCTGTCCTGGAACTCGATCTGTAAACCAGGCTCGCCTCAAACTCACATATCGGCCTGCCTCTGCCTCCTGGGTGCTGGGATTAAAGGTGTTTGCCACCACTGCCTGGCATCCAATCTTGTTTTTTAAGACCTTGAGCTGGAGAGAGGGTTCAGTTGGTAAATCATCTGCCTTGCAAAGACAAGGACCTGAGTCTTGTCACTGGAACCCATCCATGTTGAGAGAGAGAGAGAGAGAGAGAGAGAGAGAGAGAGAGAGAGAGAGAGAGAGAGAAAGGCAGGCAATAACCAGTAATTTTAGCACCAAGGAGGCAGAGACAGTGTGGATCCCAAGGGCCAGCCTACTTACTCGGTGAGTTCCAAGCCTGTCTCCAAAAAAAGGGGATGGTGCCTAAGGTTGTCCCCTGGCCTCTATCTATACTTGCACACACACAAGCACACAGAGGCACACATGTGCACATATGACCTCTAGTGCTAATACCTTGGTCTCACATGTAAGATCCAACATGTAGGATCAGGAAAGCTAGAAGCTAGAAGAGGTACCCTGAAGAAAAGATGGAAGGCTTAAGAGAAATTGTATGGTGGCAGGGTGGGTGAAGGCACCAGATGTCCTCAAGCCTTTTTTCTAGTCCCACTGTAGGGCTAGTAGTCTCTGGTGGGTGAATGGGTCCAATCATGACCCACAATGGGGTCAGGAGGAAGCTTCCAGTTCCTTCCATGACCCTGTCACCACCTCACTCCCTCTCTAGATGATCGTCCTGCAGTCTCTCCATAAGTACCAGCCCCGGCTGCACATTGTGGAGGTGAATGATGGAGAGCCAGAGGCCGTCTGCAATGCTTCTAATACACACATCTTTACTTTCCAAGAGACACAGTTCATTGCAGTGACTGCTTATCAGAATGCCGAGGTGAGGCTGGAGCAACAGGGCCTGGCATAGGGGGCGGCACAGCCTTCTTGTGGGGGGGGGGCTGGAGTCCCTGAGCCTCAGACTCAGGCAACTCTATTGCCCTTCTTTAGATCACTCAGCTGAAAATCGACAATAATCCCTTTGCCAAAGGATTCCGGGAGAACTTCGAGTCGTAAGTGCACTGGATTCAACTGGCCTTTGGTCACTCTGAGATGGTCCACATGTCCTATCTACTTTGGAGGTCTTGGGGCGGGACAGACAGGCCAGGGAGGGAGGGACAGGAGGAGTCATGCTTGTGACTTGTTCTCTCATTTTCTGCTTGTTTTTGTTTTCAGCATGTATGCATCTGTTGACTCCAGTGTTCCCTCCCCACCGGGACCCAATTGTCAACTGCTTGGGGGAGACCCCTACTCACCTCTTCTATCCAACCAGTATCCCGTTCCCAGCCGTTTCTACCCCGACCTTCCTGGTCAACCCAAGGATATGGTCTCCCAGCCTTACTGGCTGGGGACACCTCGGGAACACAGTTATGAAGCAGAGTTCCGAGCAGTGAGCATGAAGCCCTCATTCCTGCCCTCTGCCCCGGGGCCCACTGTGCCCTACTACCGTGGCCAAGAAGTCCTGGCACCCACAGCGGGCTGGCCTGTGGCCCCGCAGTACCCTCCCAAGATGAGCCCAGCTGGCTGGTTCCGCCCCATGCGAACTCTGCCCATGGACCCTGGCCTGGGATCTGTGGAGGAACAAGGATCCCCCTCGCTGTGGACTGAGGTCACCCCTCTCCGACAGGAGCCCAGCGACTCAGGACTGGGTGAAGGGGAGTCTAAGAGAAGGCGGATATCCCCCTATCCCTCCAGTGGCGACAGCTCCTCTCCTGCTGGGGCCCCCTCTCCTTTTGATAAGGAAACCGATGGCCAGTTTTATAACTATTTTCCCAACTGAGAAGATCCCACTGGGTTGGAGGGCGCCAGCTATCTTAGGAAACAGACACGGGTCGAGAAGCCCCGAGCTCTCACCATACTTTCCCCCATAGTGATTGGTTGGGGAAGGAGAGGGGCAAGAAGGATTTTGGGGTTCACTTGTTGCTTCCTGGCCCACATGAAAATGTGACAGGAGTGTCCCCTGCCCCTTCCTCTGCCGGAACTACACTCACGTACCTGGTGCTGCTTCTGACCGTCGGTTCCGTGGAGAATGGAAAACGGACTCATGGACTCCAGAACGTTTTGGATCCAGAGGGACGAAGGCTTCTGGCGGAAGGGCCAGGGGAGGGGCCAAGCCTGGAGGCGTACCCCCTTTCCCTTCGGAGTAACTTTGAACTGTTAGTCTCTCACGGTGTTAATCTCTTGACCTGAGGGTAACAGCCAGCCAACCAGAACAGGGACAGGACTCAGGTGACTTTGTGTAGACTGGGTCCCCCTGCAAGGAGATAAGAGAATGGTGCAGAGGAAGGGGTTGGGGTGTGCATTTCACCAAGTGAGGTCACTTTGAACTGGTGTACACAAGCTTTTTTCTTTTTTATTTCTTTGGGATAGGGAGGCTATTTATTGTAGACAGAGTGGTGTCTGGATGTGTAACTTTTGTTTTCATCACTTTCTGAAAATAAACATGGAAATGATGAGTGTGTCCTGCTTCTGTGGTGGGAGGGGGTGTGTGGATCAAGATTTGCTGGTCCCTGGACTCTTGTGTTTGTGGGTAACTGTTAGGACCCTAAATAACCTCACTTAGGGATAAACTGAATTAGAGTATGTCTTGTCCTCAGCACTCCAACTGATGGTGCATGCCGCCACGTGTGACCAAAGGTGTTTTGTGACCAAAGAGCCCCTTCCTCTGGGTTGCCTGCTCAGCACCCTGACCTGGGAAGGCAGGGTGAGAACAGAGTCTAGACTCAGCTGGGTGGGGCAGGAGCCCAGGGGAGGGCTCTTCGTTTCTCTTTGCATTTTAACACCCCACATTTCTACATTTGTTCAGGAATTAAAAGCCTAAGTAAGAATTGGATGACGTAATGTTGTTGTCACTTCTCTTCATGGAAGGTCAAGACCAGCCACACACTAGCAATTTCATAAGAATCATCTTAGCACACAGGAAGGGTTTAGGATTAGGATTAGCCCTTGACAAGGTCCTCAGTGTGAGAGCTGTCATCGTAGACTGGAGTGCTCTCTCTCTCTCTCTCTCTCTCTCTCTCTCTCTCTCTCTCTCTCTCTCTCTCTCTCTCTCTCTCTCTCTCCCTCTCTCTCCCTCTTTTATTTCGTTTGTTTTTGACAGGTTCTCACATTGTAACCTAGGATGTCTTTGAAGCTCATGGTGATCCTCCTGTCTCATCCTCTCAAGTGCTAGGATTAGAGACACAAAACATCCTGCCCAGCTTTCCAGCTCTGTTTCTTTATTAAAAAAAGAATTTGGACCGGGGAGTAAAAGCACTAGTTGCACAGCCTGACCAGCCAAGCTTCATGCCCTGAACCTCTGTGAAAGCCGCATCAGGTGGCTCACACGTGCCATCCCAGTGCTGCTAGGAGATGGGGCAGAGTCAGGAAGATGTCTTGGCAGCTCACCAGATGACAATCCAGAGGAATGAAGCACGGCAGGAGAACCCTGGAGCAGAGACACAGAGACCCAGTTTCAACATGGCAGGAGAAAGCCAATCTCAGGAGACTGTCCTGATTTCCCTGCCCCTGCAAACACACACACTCTCTCTCTCTCTCTCTCTCTCTCTCTCTCTCTCTCTCTCTCTCTCTCTCTCTCTCTCTCTCTCTCTCTCTCTCTCTCTCTCTCTCTCTCGCTCTCTCTCGCTCTCGCTCTCTCTCTCTCGCTCTCTTTCTCTCTTTCTCTCCCGATTTTTTTCCAGATAGGGTTTCTCTATGTAGCCCTGGCTGTCCTGGAACTCGCTCTGTAGTCCAGGCTGGTCTCAAACTCACAGAGATCCACCTGCCTCTGCCTCCCCAGTGCTGGAATTAAAAGTGTGCTAGCACTACTCAGCATAGATATTTTAGGGTGCTTTGTCTTTGTTTGTTTTGTCTTTGTTTGTTTGTTTGTTTGATTGTTTGTTTTTGAGACAGAATCTCCATTCTGGCTGGCCTAGAACTCAGTATGTAAACCAGGCTGGTCTCAAACTCACTGAGACCCACTTGCTTCTGTCTCCTGAGTGCTGGAATTAAAGGCAGCCAGTATCATAACCAGCATAAATAAATATTTTTTGAGATGGGGTATAACTATGTAGCCAGCTGTCCTGGAACTCTATGCAAACCCAGCTGACCTTGAACTCACAAAGATCTACCTGCCTCTGCCTTCCACGTGATGGATAAAAGGTGTGCACCACTACACTAGCTATAAATATTTTTAATTTTTATAGCATCTATGGTTTGCTTTTTGTTTTAGTTTTTTTGAGACAGGGTCTGTTTATGCTGGAATTCACAATGTAGCCCAGGCTGGCCTCTAACTCACAGAGATCCACCTGCCTCTGCCTCCTGAGTGTAGGGTTAAAAGTGTGCACCACCACACCCAGATCTTTATGTGTATATCTGTGGGGGTTCCATGGAAGCCAGAAGGGATATCAGATTCCCTGAAGCTGGAGTTAGATGTGGCTTTGAGCACCTGATACAGGTGCTGGGAACCAAAGGTCCTCTGCAGGTAGGTGCTCTTAACTGATGAGCCCCTTCTGGTCTGCATGTACACCTGCAGACCAGAAGAGGGCACCAGATCTCATTGCAGAGAGCTGTGAGCCACCATGTGGTTGCTGGGAATTGAACTCAGGACCTCTGGAAGAGCAGAGAGATCCACCTGCCTCTGCCTCCCTGGTGCTGGGACAAAAGGCCCACCACTGCCCTTCTTCCAGATAAATATTTTTAAGATAAAATAACTCAAGCCAGTCGTGGTGGCAAATCCAGCTCTTGGATGACTGAGCTGAGACTGACAACTGGAGACCAGCCCGGACTGTATGGTGAGACCCCGGCTCAAACAGATGAAGACTGGCGGGCGGTGCGGCGCACGCACACCTTTAAAAAGATGAAGACTGTACACCTTTAAAAAGATGAAGACTGGCGGGCGGTGCGGCGCACACCTTTAGTCCCAGCACTCAGGATGCAGGGGCAGAGGCGGGTGGGTCTCTGTGAGTTTGGGGCGGTGTCGAGACCTTGTCTTTATTTTTTTTTTAAGACTCTCTAGCTACTTTTCCAGAAATTGGTCACACTCCCATGCAATCTGTCCCTTAAGACAAAGAACCAACAGAAGCCCACTGTGACGGTTAAGAGTCCTCAGATCTCTGAGGGAAAAGAAAACCCAGTTCCAGTTCCTTCCTCCCTCCTTTCCTCCTTTCCTCCTTTCCTCCCTCCCTCCCTCCCTCCCTCCCTCCCTCCCCTTTCTCTCTGGGACTCAGAGTTGATGAGAAATAATGGACTATGTTCTTTCAGTTCCGGTTTATGGTCCTGCCTGGTGCTTGCTCCCTGCCCCTTGACAGGTAGACCAGGCTAGACTAGGGGGGTAGAAGCTTGCCCACCCACAGAAAACCTGTAAGAGTCAGAAATTGCCTTGGTCATTTGGATTTGAAGGACATACTCTCTCTTTCTCTCTTTAAGGTTCCACTGTGGCCATCTACGGCTGTGATGTCACCTCTCTCCTGGTAGTCTGTGAACTAAAGGGTCTATATGCCCCATAGGGCACCCCCATCACAACATCCATGGCGAGTATCTCTCCTAATGAAGCCCTCTTTGGACCTGAAAGCTGCTGTCCCTCTCAGGGCTCCCTCTAAGAAAGCTACACTGAGGGCACACCCCCTCCCAAAGAGCGTATTTCCTCCCACAAAACTGAGAGCTGGCATCCCGCAATATGAGCACACATAGAAACCCTGAGACGATCCTTCTCCAGAAGAAATCCTTCACCAGCGGATGGCGCTCTGTGAGTGGGGCATGAGAATGGAAAACTGAGACCCACTTACTACCCCAAGCTTCATTATGTATGGCGCGCGCGCGTGCGCGTGTGCGTGTGTGTGTGTATGTATGTGTGCGAGCGCGTGTGTGCGCGCGCGCGTGTGTGCGCGTGCACTTGTATGTGGTTGTGGGGAGGTGCATGCGTGTGTGCTGTGGCATGCACGTGGAGGTCAGGGGACATCCTTGGGTATCAGTTCACCTCTTCCACCTTGTTTGAGACAAGGATTCTATTGTTTTTCTTCTGTGTATGTAACTTGCTGGCTTTTGAGTTTTGGGGGATTCTCCTGGCTCCACATCCCATCTCCTGGGAAAGGTAGGATTACAGGTGCTTGAACTACATGTGATTACAGGTGCTTGAGCTACATGTCAAGCTTTTACATGGGGATTTGAACTCAGGTCCTCACACTTGTGTGGCATGTGCTTTTATTCACTGAGCCAACTCTCCAGCCCCCCTCCCCATGCCAAACGTGACTTTGATTTCCTTTTTTCCACCTTGCCATATCCCTCCTTTTGCCTTTAGCACCCCAAGTCCCATGTTTGTTCTTCTCTTCACAGAAGGACATCCTCTGCTTCTGGGAGGAAGTGGTGGTGAGATGCCAGGAGCTTGCATGAGAAGCAGGCACAGGCGTCTTGACATGTCTGAATTTACATTTCTGATGATCTACTAGTTGTCTGAAGGGGGCCACAGTCCCTCCTTCCACGGTCTCTGGCTGCCCCAAGTCCTGGGACCCCACTTATTGTTAGCCCTTTTAGAAGGCATTTTAATCTTCAGCTCCATTTTTGTGAAAGGTTTTATTCACAAGTAATTCTCAGCCACATAGTAAGTCAGAGGTCAGTATGGGCTACATAAGACTGTGTCTCAGAATAATTGTAGACCATAGTCCTTTTTTTGGTTTGGTTGGTTGGTTGGTTGGTGTTTTTCAAGACAGGGTTTCTCTGTAGCCTTGGCTGTACTGGAACTCTCTTTAGAGCAGGTTGGCCTTGAACTCAGAGATCTGCCTGCTTCTGCTTCTTGAGTGCTGGGATTAAAAGTTTGGGTTTTCTTTAACCAGTTACAAGGCATCTATATCCTATCTCTCTGGAAACTGAGGCAGGAGGGCTGCCATGAATTCAAAGCAAGCCTGGGGTATAGCATGAGAACCCATCTCAATGCAGACATAGAGAAATACTGTGTTAGCAGTGATTGACAGCCAGAGCCCTGGGAGCTCCTTGGTCTCAGTAGGAGACAGAGAGGCTCCGCAGAACCTAGGAGGAACTGAGATGGGAGTCTGAGAGTTTTCAGAGCATGTCAACCAAGACAACCTCTCCCAGTTGTGATAAGTATGACACACCTCTGAGTGAGCGCATGTGTAAAGTGCTCACTTCCTCACACCTCTGTGAGTGAGCAAATAAAATGTGATGCGCTCACTCCCTTTTATGGGTCGCCCAGCTCCTCCCACAGTAATATCAGCTACCCAGGAGTGGGAGAGGGGTGGAGACAGAGACCACATTTTACCCCTGTGGACGTTATTTTCTGATCCATGAAAAAGGGCGGCCTTGTCATTCCTAGATCTTGCTGCTGAAGACTTTGTTCCCTTTTCCTTTGGAAACAGGCTCTTGCCATATAGCCCAGGCTGCTCCGAACTCACACTCTTCCATTTCTGCCTACAGATTACACACATGGCTTTCCTGCAGTGTTAAGGTGACGGTTCTGTGTAAACAGTAAAGCTCATGAAGCTTGCCATTGGACACTCCTGACTGTGGAGTTCAAGGTGAGAGAGATGGCTTAGTGATGTTGCTCTTCTAGAGGATACAGGTTCAATTCCCAGCACCCACATGGCAGCTCACAACCAACAGTAACGCCAATCCTAGGGTACCCAATGCCCTCCTGTGGTCTCCGTGTGCACTGTATGCACAGACACATGCAGCCAAAACAACTACACACAGAAATTATATAATGAAAAAAATAATTATAAAAACTCAGCTGGGCCCTTGTGGCACACGCCCTTAATCCCAACACTCGGGAGGCAGGTGGATCTCTGTGAGTTCAAAGCTAGCCTGGTCTGCAAAGTGAGTTCCAAAGCAATAAATACAGAGAAACCATGACTTGAAAAACAAAATAAAACAAAACAACAACAACAAAAAACTTTGGGCAGCTGAGGGGAAGAGATACAGAGATCCATAGTCAAACATTAGGCAGAGCTTGGAGAATCCCTTGGACAAAGGGGAAGGTCGAGGACACCAGGAGAACATGGCCCACAGAACCAACTAAGCAGGACTCATAGGGCTCGCAGGGACTGAAGGAGCAACCACGGAGCCTGCACGGGTCTGTGCTAGGTCCTCCGCATACATGCTGTGGTTGTTTAGCTTGGGATGTTTATGGGACTTCTAACAACGGGAGTGGGAATATCTCTGACTCTTTCGTCTGCTCTTGGGAACCTTTTCTTCCTATTGGGTTGCCTCATCCAGCCTTGATGTGAAATTTATGTCTAGTCTTGTTGCATCATGTTATGCTGGGTTTGGTTGACATCCCTGGGAGCCTGCTCTTTTCTGAAGGAAACAGAGGAGTGGATCTGGGGAACAGGAGAGGCATGGGGGAGGGACTGAGAGGAGTGGAGGGAGGAGAGGCTGCAGTCTGGATGTATTTATGAGAGAACAACAACAAAGAAATGGGAAAAAAACTTTGGGGTGTGTGTGTGCTGTGAGTTCAAGTCTGACCTGATCTACATGTGGAACTGGGACCAGCTAGGGCTACATAAATAAGCCTTATCTCAGAAACAAACATCAAAGAACAGGTTCTTACCTTATTGTTCCCAGAAAATGACTTGTGACGCATTCTGACTGATCTGCCAGTCATGAGCGGTCATCTTGACTGTGGGGATGGAAACACACTGCTGGACACAGTCCTGTACCCGGAGCAAAATGATCCCAGGTTAAACATCCCGGTTGAGAACAGGATGGTGGAGATAGATAGCGCTTCAAAAAACCAAAACCAAACAAACAAACCAAAAACCCTGACTCTTCTTCCAGAGGACCTGGGTTCAATTGCCAGAATGCACTCCTGGCAGGGGCTCACAATCATCAGGAGATCTACTGCCCTCTTCTGGACTCCTTGAACACTGCACACATGCAAGCAAAACACCCATAAATATAAAATTAAAAACAAAGGAAAAAAACATATATAGTAAAATGTGTTGGGGCCAGACAGGGTAGCGCACACCTTTAATTCCAGCACTCATAAAGCAGACTCAGGCATATCTCTGAGTTTTAGGCTATCCTGGTCTATAGAGCAAGTTCCAGGACAGCTTGGGTTACACAGAAACACTGTCTCAAATAAACTTACAACACACACGTGTATATGAGGTCCCTATTTTCTGGGGTGAGATTTCTCTGATGACGCTGGCTAAAATAAATTCCACTTGGCTATCTGCCATTTGAATTCCAGGGGATATGATGTGCAAGGAACTGCATCTGTGTGTGTGTGTGTGTGTGTGTGTGTGTGTGTGCACGCGTGCGCGCGCATGTAAAATGACCTAGTAGACAAAGGCATTTACAACCAAATCTGATGATCTGAGTTTGATCCCTGGGATCCAGTTGGTAATAATGACTCTTGAAAGTTTTCCTCTGATCTCCACACATGCATTATGGTACATACATGACCATACTTGTACATATATGCATATCATATACACGTGCATATATAGTAATAAATACAAATTTTATCTTATTTGTGTTTATTACTTTTCTTGAGACAGGTTCTCATCATGTATTCCTGGCTGACTTGGAACTCACTATGCAGACCAGGTTAGTTTTGAACTCACAGAGATCCACCTACCTCTCCCTCCTGAGTGCTGGATTAAAGGTGTGTACTACCACACCTGGCATACATAAACACATTCCAGCCTCACTAACTCACTCAGGGGGAGCCCCAGGCCAGTAGGAGTTCCAAAGCGGGCAGTGCCTGGGGAGGAACAAAGCCTGAGGCTGTCCATATGCCTCCACAGATATGCACATGCATGTACCTGTTCACAAACATGCACATATGAACACACACAACACATATGTTATGGTTTGCATGTACTTGTCACCTTTGAAGAAAGCCACTGCAGGAGTGGTGGAAGACGGAGTCTTCTTCTTCTTTTTTTTTTTCTTTCTTTTTGGTTTCTGTGTGTAACAGTCCTGACTGTTCTGGAACTCACAGAAGAGGGAGTCTTTGAGCGGCAATTAAAAAGGATGGCTGCCTTTCTCAAGCAAGAGTGGGTCCTCAAGAAACAAGCCCAGTCCCTCTTGCATTCTGCTTTGTACTTACTCTCTCACCATTTCACATTCTGTTACTGTCTTAGGGCTTCTATTGCTGTGAAGAGACATCATTGTTGTGGAATATTACTTTAACTATGTAAAGGTGTGTTACATTTGTTTATGCTGTAAAGATGTGTTGCTTTGCCTGCCTAAGGCAACTGATTGGTCTAATAAAAAGTTGAAGGATGGCTCAGCAATTAAGAGCACTTGCTACTTTTGTGGAGGACCCAGGCTCTAGTTCTAGCACCCACTGGCGATTCACAGCCATTGGTAGCTTCATTTTCAGAGGATGTGGCGCCCTCCTCTGGCCTCCTTGAGAACTAAGCATGCATACAGTACACTTAAAGACAAAACACGCTGTTTTCCTAGTCAATGAGAGATGATGGGCACTGGTGTCACAAGCCTCTAATTCCAATTCTCAGGAGGCAGAGGCAGGCAGACCTCTGTGAATTCGAGGCCAGCCTGAACTACAGAGCTAATACAAAGACAACCAAGGCTACACAGAGAAACCTTGTCTTGAAAAACAAAAACAACAACAAAACAAACAAAGATGAGACAGAAGTGCAAAGAAGGAAGGGACAGTTGGAACTAAATCACATGACAAGTGTATCTGCAAAAGGAGATGGAAGGCCGGGCGGTGGTGGCGCACGCCTTTAATCCCAGCACTCGGGAGGCAGAGGCAGGCGGATCTCTGTGAGTTCCAGGCCGGGCTGGACCGACAGCCTCCAAAACAATCCAGAGAAACCCTGTCTCATAAAAACCAAAAAAAAAAGAAAAAAGAAAAAAAAAGAAAAAAAGAAAAAAGGAGAGGAAAGGGAAAGGTGAGTTTCTCCCTGGTGGTCACTGCACCCAACTGCCAATTAATGGAGAACCAGAAGATGGGCTCTGGGACTCCTTCCACCCTTTCAATGTTTTGTTCTGACTTCTTGCATTGGGTGCAGCAGCTGAAATGTGTGCCGCCGACCGTCTGATTCTCATTCCGTGGCAGGAAATCTTTTTGCTTTGCTTGGAAGCTTTCCGGTGTGAATCGCAAGGCAGCACAAGCTGTGTCTTCTGACTCCGCCTCGTGCGGTGCTCACCTGCTCAGCAAGCCGTGGCTGAGCTGCAGTTCTGCGTCTCCCGCCCCCGCCTCTGCCCACAGTTAGCTGCCACTCACTGGGATGCATGCAAACCCTCCTCTGCGCCTCTTCCTGAACCTCAGGACCCAGCATAATCTAGGCACCTGCTGGTTCTCAACATGAAGGACCCACAGCCAACTCCCAGCCCTCACTTTCTCCGTGACCTGCTGGACTCTGTAGTTCCCTCTCCTCGGAGAGCCACACATCCGTTTTCCCCTTTCCCTAACCGGAAGCCCGTGGCTTCTAAGTGTGGTCACCTGTCTCTAAACTCCCTTAGTCTTTTCCCTCTTTGGCTACACCCCCCTAATTTCCCATAACTCAACATTTTGGGCAAAGTACATTCAGGTTTCTTTTTCTAGAGTGGGTGGCTTTCTCTTGGGGTTCCAATGAACCTGTCCAGTCCCTGTATCCCACAGTCACTGTGACCCTTTCAACACTCCAACCTTGTCTGGATGGGACACCATTTGAGGGTAGAGACTGGGTTCCTGTCATGGGGAGCATGTGACACATGGAAGTGGCAGCTTCTGTTGTTTGCTGGCCAGTTCATTTCTGTGTCGCCCTGATAATTATGTCCCCTTTCCTCTAGAGACCCCTCTCACTGCATGAGGGGTTTTGATTTGTTTGCTTTTATTTCTTATGTTTTTCAAGGCAGGGTCTTGCTCTTCACCAGTTTAGCTTCCAGAAGGCAATACTCCTGCCTCGGCCTTCCGAGTGCTGGGATTACATGCTTGCACTGGCATACCCGCATGGCCCTAAAGAGCTGCGAGCTGTGGCCTCCTCCCACTGAAGCTTCCTCTACAAAACTGGGCATGTGGCCAGCCCGGTTAATTGCAGCCTCCCATGGTCCCAGTGCTTCTAGACCATCAGTTGGACTCTCAGTTGTGTGAACTAACACATCCCTTTTTATTTGAGTTGTCCCCACTAGGTCCCTGCCACTTACAGCTACAAGAGCCCTGACTGAAAGGGAACTCCATAAAATCTTAACGAAGACACAAGAAACTAAGAGGACCATCTTCCATGCCTCCCGCCCGTCCTGTTCCCTAAGGAAGCATTTTTGCATGCTTAGAAGGGATTCCATCCTCTGCTTACACAATGGTTCTAGAACCCTACAGGGACCACGGACCCCAAGTGCCCAGCAGATCTGCCTCTTCCCGGGCAGCCTGCAATGCACTGTCTCCATATCTCCCTCGTTGAGACTGCAGGTCTTCGCATATGCCTTACCTGCGTTGCACTTCTCTCCAAGGGCTCATCCCCACCCACTCTGCCTGATCCCATCTCTCTACAAAGCCTTCCGCCCACTCCAGAGGAGCCCAGCCTTCTCTTCTGCCGTTATCGCTGCCCCCGAGACAGCCGCGCTGAATCACAGCCCGGTTGACTCATAGTCCTTCCTCTACTGACAGCGTCCTATGAGGCCGAGCTCCGCTCCTCCGTAACCACCTTTGCAGCGGGGGCTCCACACGCCCGCAGCGCTGTCAGCAAGCACGTGACGAGAGGGCGCTCTCCGGAAGAGGCTTCATTTCCTCCTCCTGGCCCCTCACACCTCTAGGTTTCAGGTTTCAGAAAAGAGGCGAGCCTTGTGACCACTTGCCAGGGCATTCTTGAGGAAAGGCGTGTGGGTGAGAAGGCAGTGTGGTCACTGTGCACCTTGGCTTCTGGTTCCTTGGTGACACGTCGCTATTCCTTTACTGAGCTCTGGACACCCCTGAGAGTCTCAGACATCAGACCACATTTTCTCTGGTTTCCCACAAGAAGCCATCTAAAGACTCTGTAAGAGAAGGAAGGCTCTTGGAAGGTTCCCGACCCTTCTCCTTTGTGACAAGTCTGGAGGGGAGGGGTGCAAGATGAGCCAGAGAAGAAGCCTGAGGAGACTGTGTTGCATGCATGCAAGCTTGGCACATTTCTGCCCACATGAGGCTTTCTCACACCAGTGACTGGCAGGGCGGGGAGGGCTCACCACCAGAGCATCTGGAATCTACCGTAGCTGTGTGGCCTTAGGCAACTCGCTGAATTTCTGCCTCTGATCCGCTTGACTGATACAATCTGTAAAATCAGATTGAAAGTAGCACTTACCTCTCTGGGTGGTTATGAGGAATGAATGCTTATGAAGCACACAACAACTGCTTCGTAGTTGCTTGTCTGTATAACAGCATGACTCTGTATGCTGAAGCCCAATACATAGGTCCTTTAATAAAAGAACTCCACTATAGGTTTGTCCACCTGGTGGAAGTGAAGTACAAATGGTTATGAAATTCAAAAGAATATGGTGAAATTCCTAGTGTTTCCACAAGAGGGCACTCTGGTTTCCCCAAAGCTCCCACTTGGAACCCATGTACCGCAACACCATCTCCTTTGCTCTACATGGGCGTCTTACGGACCCAGGCCCCAGCCTCTTGACCATGGCTAAAAGTTCGGCTGAGTGATGATCAATAACTTCTACAGAGACATCTCCAGACTCAGGCTGTGTGCACCGGGGAGTGCACACCCTCCCTTGCTGCTGACCCAGCTCTTCTGAGTGCCCAGGATCTGCTCCCTTGAGGGCTGTCAGCATACTGCAGCAGGGCGTCAGCTGCTTCCTCATCTGGACTGCTGGCTCCTCATCTTCCCCCTCCCACTCAGAGGGTCGGAATCCTCCACTGGCCTTACCCAGTGCTCCCTCATAATTCAGATCCTTGGCATCATAGATATGCCTGACTCCTGCTTCCCTGGATGTCTGACCCTGGCTCCAGTCTGGGAATGGTCTCATGAGCGCTGGTCCTCCCTCTGACTTTCCAGAGATATCTGTAAGAGGGATGGGGGTCGGGGTTTAAGAACTAAGCCTTTGACCTGCTATGACCAGGTGTGGGGCAGTAGTGGGGTGGAGTAGTTAGTCCTAGAAAACTCACACCTGACAAGGATCCTGCTGCTCCTGGGTCCCCCTACTGAGTAGAGAGATGGTGGAAGATGAGGAAGGGAGGTCCCACAAATCCATCTCCTACAGAACAAGCCCTGCATGTTCATCTCTCCTGCAGCCCGCATCCGGGAAGCGGCAGAACCACTGCCGTTCTCCCGACCTTCTACAGACCTGCAAATGCCAAGGACAGAAGGACAGAGGGAAGAGAGCCAGACTCTCTGGAGAGCAGAGGTTCCACTGCTGCTCTTATCACCTCCCTGAGGTGAGAGGGAGGCAAAGGGTAAAGGAACAGAATCAAGGTTTGGAACGAGAGAGCGCCACGGGCCCTGGATGCTGGAGGTGAGCACTATACTTAGTCCCAAAAATGACTGACAATTTAGCCGGGGCAAGAACAGATAAGACAGATGGTGTGAGATAAGGTTCACCATGGTCCTCAATGATGATGGGATCTCAAGAGATGGTGGTCTCTCATCACCAGAGGAGACACTCTCCATGCTATGGCTAAGTGATACCCCTTCTGCAGTTACAGAACCTAGGGCTATGGAGATTCCTGTCCATCCAGCTCAAGGAGGATCTGGAAAAGCAGGAAGGCCCTTGCTTGCAAAGATAGAGGTCAAGGAGCAGGAATGGATACTTGCTTCTAGACATCACCTTCAGCTTATACTCGGGAACATACATGTGAGTGTTGTTGTGTGACAAAACTTTTTTTGGGAGATGCAGCACACCTGTCTATTCACCCCAGATAAGATGCCCACAACAGACCACAGTGTAGATACCACTAAAGTTCAACTTGATAACCCGTGAGTTATATTGGGTTACCTACAGGAATGTGAGTGATGGTTACTCAGAGACAGCTGCATCACCAAGGTCCACCCCAGCATGGGTGACAGCTCACAAACTTGGAAGTCGGAGCACACTGCATAGCTAGCAGGCAGCTCAGCAAGCAGGAGAATGTCCCTTCCGAGTGGTTTAAACCTCTTCCTGGCAGCTCGATTGGTTTCTGTTTCTTCTGGTCAGTTGGTCCGGTCCCAGAACCTTCTTTACTGCTTCACTCATCTGAGAAGAATTCTCAGCTTTTATTGTTTCCCCTGGTGGGGGGGGCTTGTCTAGTGAATCCTGTCGGTTTCAGGGACTTCCTGAAGTTGTTTAGAGTTGTTTTCCTTTCTGCTTCAGGATGTTTCTGTAGGATGGAATGTTTCAACCTGGGGGGAAACTGTTTTACAACAGATGTCCCCAGAGACTGCATGTGACCAGGACACCCAGACCCTAAGGAGGCTGCAGTACCCAGATGAGGGCACTGCCAGGCAGAGTGTAGCCCCCACCCTGGTGCATTTGGGTCCAGAAGCCTCAAGGCAGTGAGAGCCACCTGGGCTCAGCTGTCTTGTTTGCTTCTTCCTTAAGCAGCCCTTGGGTCTCATGGCTGTGTGTGTCTGTGTGAATCTCTCTGGGCAGCCATGCTCTGACTTTTATGCTGGCAGAGCCACTTCATTGGGACCTAGGAAAAAAGTAGTAACCAACCAGGGCCCAGAAAAAGACAAGGGCAACAATGTCTAGTCTCACACAGGTAGGAGTCACACTCCCAACACCAGTAGGGACACTCCAGGACCTGGGGCTATGACTCAGGCCTGCATTTGTAGTCTGACTTTCTTTTCTGTCACCAGCCCCAAATAACAACACGGAGACTTATTATTAATTATGAAAGTTCAGCCTTAGTTTAGGCTTGTTCCATTAGCTCTGATAACTTATATTAACCCATTTATATTAATCTACCTTTTTTTTTACCTTTTTTTATTCTGTATATCCAATGCCCTCAATGTCTCATTAGTGCTTCTCTCTTGTGGGCCTAGAATCATCCCCCCTTCTCTCTCTCTGTCAGTCACAGCAATGTATCTTCACACAGTGTACGAATACCCTACCACATGCATTTCTCCTCCTGAAGGCAGGCTTACCTTTAGCACACCAGGCTGTCAGTATTTCCTCTGCAGTTTCCAGAGGCAGAAGACTGAGGTACTGGCAAAGACGGCATGTGGTGCTGAACTGACTGCTGAGGAGAAAGAAGAGGGCTTGTGGAGACAGCCAGGGGCCTCCAGTTCTCCACCCTTGCAGGTGCTGGCCTCTTCAGGCTGTCAGTGGAACTAACTGCACCGTGCACCTTCCGAAGTCAAGCCTGGGCTCCTGCAGACAGAAAGACAACCTTTCCGGGGCCAGCCCACTTTGGGCTTGTATTCTGGTGAGGAGGCAAAGATGGACAGGCAGCAACTCGGACCAGTAATGGAATCCTTGACTGGGACGAACATTGACCTGGGCATCCGAGCTCTTGGCTCCTATGTTTTGCTAAAAAGAGATGACTGTGTGTAACAGGAAGTCTGGCACAGGGTTGACAGAAACTCTGCCCCAGCTCTGAGGGTGCGGGTGACTTCTTCAGTGAGCCCCAAGGGTGGGGACTCCTCCCTCAGTCAAGTCAGTGCAGCTCCTAATTTGTGGCGGTCAGATATCTTAGGTCCCTGAGTGAGTGCAATCGGAGCTTGAGGGCTTTGTCACTGCCTCGGAAGCTGTGACCTACGCTTTCCCCTGCTCCTTGTACTTCTTTTCCAGATGAATATGATCCCTGTCACAGAAGAGAAATGTGGGGCTTGAAAAAAAATTCAGTGACTCAGCCAGCAAATAATCAGTTAGCACCAACAAACAAACAAACAAACAAACAAACTAGTATTAATTTGCTAGCAGATTATATGGATTTGGGCTCATGTTCAGTTGTGTGTGTGTGTGTGTAGGTGTGTGCATGTGCATAGGTGTGTGCATGCGTGTGTAGGTGTGTGCACGTATTGTGTGTGTAGGTGTGTGTGCACATGTGCATGTGCATAGGTGTGTGCATGCGTGTGTAGGTGTGTGCACGTATGGTATGTGCAAGTGAGTCCAGCTGTCATCAGAGGCCAGAAGGAATCAATCCCCTGGAACTGGAGCTACAGACGGTTGTGAGCCACCTAAAATGGGTACAGGGAATAGAACTCAGGTCCTCTGGAAAAGCAGCAAGTGCTCTTACCCATGCAGCACCTGTCTGCTTGTTAATTAGCTTGTTTGACACTGGGTATCTCAGAGAGGCCTCAAACTCACTATGTAGCTGAGGTTGACTTTGAACTTCTGATCTCCCACAAATGAAAAAGTACAGAAAACTTCATCCAGGATTGGTGCACAGCTATAAACCCCAAACTTGAGACTGAGGCGGGAGGATTGCCTCAAATCTGAGACCAGCTGGGGTTACATAGAGAGTTTCTACCAGCTTAAGCTAAACAGTAAGGCCCCTTCTACACATACAGATAGACAGACAGACCAGGCACCATTTTAATTCTAGTACATAGAAGCTAAGGCAGGAGAACCTCCAAACGCTAACACTGTTGCTTCTGACAAGCTCTGGAGAGTTCTGGGTTCAAGAACCCATTTGGGAAAAAAGCCAGGAAACGAGCACAGGAGAAATGATGGTTCAGGCCATCCCTTCCCTGAGAAGTCCCAAGCCATTGGCAGCTGCTAGGACGGAACAAAATAAACTCATGAGCAGGAAATACAGGCTGGCTGGGGATCCCAGCTTGGTGTGTTCGCTGTCCATGGTTCTGGCTCTCCAAGGACTATGTTACGAGAAGAGGCCAAACAACCCAGAACCCGGGAGAGCCCTCTCACCTTCTTCTTCTTCTTCTTCTTCTTCTTCTTCTTCTTCTTCTTCTTCTTCTTCTTCTTCTTCTTCTTCTTCTTCTTCTTCTTCTTCTTCTTCTTCTTCTTCTTCTTCTTCTTCTTCTTCTTCTTCTTCTTCTTCTTCTTCTTCTTTCTTCTTCTTCTTCTTCTTTTTTTTTTTGGTTTTTCGAGACAGGGTTTCTCTGTATTGTTTTGGAGCCTGTCCTGGAACTAGCTCTGTAGACCAGGCTGGCCTCGAACTCACAGAGATCCGCCTGCCTCTGCCTCCCAAGTGCTGGGATTAAAGGCATGTGCCACCAACGCCCGGCTCTTCTAGCCTTCTAGCCACACAAACTTTAGTATTTCACCAGGATGCAGCATTTGGAGAGTCACACACTGGACTGAACTTGATTGGGGCGGGGTGAGTCTACATGTTAGAAGAAGAAAGTGCCAAGACTTCAAAGAGCAACAGTCCTAGTCATCTCACTTTCTGACCACAATTCAATTATGTTACAGTTTTAACAATAAAGACAGACATCAGTCACCATATATTTGAAAATGAGAACACTTCTGAATAATTCATGGGTCAGAGAGGAAAGCAGAGTGGAAATTTTGAAACACTTAGAACTGAACTTGAAATGATAAAATGGCACAAAAGCCCTTTTTCCTTATAGAAGACCACCAGGACAAGTACATGGTTAGCTCCACAGATGCAGAGGGATATTTTCAATTCAATTTTAAGTTGTTGTTTTTTAAAAAATATTTACTTTATATATCTACACATAGAGCCTGCAGGCCAGAAGAGGAGAGCATCATCTCTCATTACAGATGGTTGTGAGTCACCATGTGGTTGCTGGGAATTGAACTCAGGACCTCTGGAAGGGTAGCCAGTGTATTTCTGGAAGGGTAGCCAGTGTATTTCTGGAAGGGTAGCCAGTGTATTTAACCAATGAGCCATCTCTCCAGCCCTAATTTGTGTTTTTAAGAAACAACATTTTCCCTGCCTATAATATATGCTGGGACAAAGGTGGCCAAGAAATTGTGGTAGTGGCCAACCAATGACTGGGGAACCCACCCCTGACACTACCTAGAAGGACCCAGAAGCTGGACAGCCCAGAGACCTAGGATAGAACCGAACATGACTGGCAAAAAAGAAAAAGAAAAATTAATGAAATGATTTCTAATGATATTCTGCTATACACACAGATCATTGATCAGTCCAACTGTCATCAGAAAGGCTTCACCCAATAACTGATGGAAACAGATGCAGAGACCCACAGCCAAACATTAGACAGAGCTCGGATAATCTGAGGAAGAGGAGGAGGAAGGATTAGGGGAGCCAGAGTTGCCAAGGACACCACAAGAGAGCCCATAGAATCAACTGACTTGGGCTCATGGAGGCTCACAGAGACTGGACCACCAACCAGAGGACTTGTGTGGGACTGGCCTGGGCCCTTGCATAGGTGTCGTGGCTGCGTGGCTTGGTCTTCTTGTGGGACTCCTGGCAGAGGGAGCAGGGGCTGTCTCTGATTCTGGGGACCCTGTTCTTGGGACCCTTTCCTCCTACTGGGTTGCCTCATCCAGCCTGAATAGGAGAAGAGGTGCCCGGTCTTACTGCAAATAGAGCCCTGGTATACCTGACAGGCCTGCACTTTTCTGAAGAGAAGGAGGAGTCGGATGGGGGGAAGGGATGAAGAGGAAAAGAGGGAGGGGGGAACTGTGATAGGGCTGGGGAAAATTAATTATTTTTTTTTTAAAAAGAAAGAAACAAACCTTGGCTTGGAATACAGATCAATGGTAGATTTTCCTGCCTAACATGTGTTAGGCCCCAAGTTTGATCTCCAGCACTACAAACAGGGGCAAAGACAATTGTGAAGGAAACAACATCTTAGTGGATCATATAAGAAGGCATTTTCTTTTCTTTAAAGATTTGTTTCCCTTTTGTTTATATGTATGTATGTGTGACTATGTACACATGCATGTGAGTACCCAGGTGTTGGATCCCCTGAAGCTGGAATACAAGTGCTTGGAGCTACCTGGTGTGGTTGCTGGGACTGGAACTCTAACTGCTCTTAGCTGCTAAGTAGTAGCAGCTCCAGGAGTGTTCTAACCCTGAGAAAATATGTTTATAGAATTCTGTAATAGATGTCATTAAAAATGGTATGTGCGCTGGGCGGTGGTGGCACACGCCTTTAGTCCCAGCACTCGGGAGGCAGAGGCAGGTGGATCGCTGTGAGTTCGAGGTCAGGCTGGACCGATAGCCTCCAAAACAATACAGAGAAACCCTGTCTCGTAAAAAAAAAAAAGAAAATGGTGTGTGCATTGGTGTTTGCCTGCATGTGTGGAAGTGTGAGGGTGTTGGGTTCACTGGAACTGGAGTTGTGAGCTGCCATGTGGGGGCTGGGTATTGAACCTGGGTCCTCTGGAAGAGCAGCCAGTGCTCTCAACTGCTGAGCCATCTCTCCAGCCCAGTAGATGTCATTTTAAATGGGAGAAATATTGACATCTTCTTAACCCAAGGATTGGTGGGCTGGAGGAGGCAGTGAGCCAATGAATTCAGTTATTTAACAGCTTTTGCTGTTGTTGTTGCTATTTTCTTTGTTCAAGGCAGGATCTCATGTAGACCAGGATGTCCTCAGACTCACTATGTAGCTGGAGATGACCTTGAACTTCTGATCCCCCTGCCTCTACTTCTTGAATGATAAGATTACAAGCCTGTGCCACCAAGCCTGGCTTATTCGGTGCTAAGGATTGAACCAGGAACTCAGCATGTGCTAGGTAAGAATTCCATTGGCTAAGCTGCTTCTTCAGCTCCTGATGTGATGTCTTTGCAAGAACTAGAAACCTACTCCCAGCCCTACAGCGTATAATTCCCCATTGACCTATCTCAGAACAAACAGAACATCGCAATGCCCTCGGAAAACGAAGGTGTTAACAAACATCTCTTGCTTGTTTTGGCTAAATGTTTTCACTCTCTTGGCTCACTCTAGTGGCATCCAGTGACAACTATAATAGGTAGCTTTTATTTCAAATCTTGTGAAAAAGAAAAACACCTGGCTGGGCGGTGGTGGCGCACGCCTTTAATCCCAGCACATGGGAGGCAGAGGCAGGCGGATCTCTGTGAGTTCAAGGCCGGCCTGGTCTACAGAGCGAGTTTCAGGACAGCCAGGGCTGTTACACAGAGAAACCCTGTCTCAAAAGCAAGCAAGCAAACAAACAAACAAACAAAATCACCTGTAATCCCAGCACTGGGGAGACAGGAAGAGAGTGAGCTGTTGATGGGGGCTACACAGCAAGACCCTGTCTCAAAAAAACTGCATGGAGTGTTATAGTCATATCCATATGTTGGAAGTCCCAGTCAGTATAAGGCAATACAAACAAAAAGAAAAGGCTAGGGATATAGCTCAATGACGGCCGGATTTCCCAACACGCAGGGACCCTGGGCTTGAGATACAACACTAAGAGAGAAAAAGGAGAATTCTGGAGGAGGAGGAGGAGGAGGAGGAGGAGGAGGAGGAGGAAGAGGAGGAGGAGGAGGAGAGATAGGGGAAGGGGTCGCAGTGGAAAATGCTTATAATCCCAGCATTTAGGAGGTGGTTGAAGCAAGAGGATCGGGAGTTCAAGGCCACCCTCACACACTAGTGAAGCCAGTCTTGTCTTGAAATAAGAAAGGATGCTGGGCACGGTGGTGGTACCCACCTTTAATCCCAGCACTTGGGAAGCAGATGAACATCTGTAAGTTCGAGGTCAGCCAAGGTTTCATAGTGGGATCCTGGAGAGAAGGGACAGGGGAGAAAGAAAAGAACTCAACTTCCCACATGACAAGCTTCCTCAGGGAGAGAGAGAGAGAGAGAGAGAGAGAGGCCTTCTTTTTTTTTTTTTTTTTTTTTTTTTGGTTTTTCGAGACAGGGTTTCTCTGTAGCTTTGGAGACTGTCCTGGAACTCACTTTGTAGACCAGGCTGGCCTTGAACTCACAGAGATCTGCCTGCCTCTGCCTCCCGAGTGCTGGGATTAAAGGCGTGCGCCACCAACGCCCGGCCGAGAGATGTCTTCTTATGTGGCCTGAACCATGACTTCAGCTTCCAGATGGCCATTCTCAGTTCCCACTCCCTCTGTGGGCTGGAGGCAATCCTATGGGACTGGGGTGTCCCCTATTCTCTGCAAGGGAATAGGTCAGGGCCCAGGGCCCACTGGAGTGGCTCTCTCCCATCCTGGCCCAGACCTGTGGTGCCCTCCCTATGAGATTCCAATAAGTGTCCCTTCCAGCAGATAACTGAGTTTGTATACATGGACCTCATGCCTTTCTTGCATGTCCAGAGACTGGTAACCTCAGGGGACTTGCGGTCAATGCTGCATACACAGGCATAGAGCGAGCAAAGAGGAAAAGACTCAGGTGTGTCCCCCTGCAGAGCCTCGGGTCCTCAGGACCCACCGGTTCCGTTCATGTAGCAGGCTGCACCGGAGTGCAAAGTCACTGCCTGTCCCTAGAGGGGCAGAGTCTCGGCCACCCAGTTGCTTGCAGACACCTGGCACTGGGGTCCATAGACTCCAGCTACATCCAACCCTACATCCAACCTAGAGTGTGACAGCTGAAGGTGACAGGATAGTGGTGCAGGGGTCCATTTCCAGAATCTTCTTGCCCTTCTGGAACTTCTGGAACTTCTGGAACTTTCTATCTTCTTGCACAAGTACCTTGAAACCACTTTTGCAAAAACAAATAAACAAACAAACAAAAGCCCTGGGTCCGCAGGTAACTTGGAGCAGGAAGAGAGCCTGGCCTCTCCTTGTGACCTTTACCCAGGGTCACCTGATGACCTCTGCAGTGGACGCCTGTATCTCTCAGGAATTGTCCTCTAGAAACAGATATAGCCCCTAACCTCATTCTTCCTTCAGGCTGAAGGCACGAAGATAAGAATGACTGAGGAATCTTACACGTCTAGTTCCAGGCCCCAAAAGGCGCCTAAAGGTCTCCAACCACCACCCCAAGCCTGCAGTACAGCTTGGATTCTGAGAACAGCAGAGCCCTGAAGGACAGACCACCACCCAGTGAGGTTCCCTAAGAAAGGCAATTACACACCACCCTAGGACACTGCACCTGGAGTCAGAGTAATTAGCTCCAGAAAATCAGATTGCCCCTTCAGGCGATGAGGACTGCTCCACCAAGTTGTAAAAGCACAGCAGAAACAGTGGCCACCTTGGCCACCTTGGCCGGGAAGGCTTAGCTGTGATACCTTTTGCTCACTCCCCAACTCTTAAGGTTAAACCCAAAGCTCAGGTCGGTTCATGAAGCTGAACTTGGGGATCACTGGAGCACTTCGTTCTGTCTCTCAGTGTGGGCACTGATTAAGTCTCTGTCTCTCTCTCTGTCTGTCTGTGTGTCTGTCTGTGTGTCTGTCTGTGTGTCTGTCTGTCTGTCTGTCTGTCTCTCTCTCTCTCTCTCTCTCTCTCTCTCTCTCTCTCTCTCTCTCTCTCTCTCTCTCTCACCACTGTTCATCCCTTTCATTGGTGTGTTGGAATGGGTGGCCAAGTATAGCTTGTTGAGGTTACTGGGACAAGAACGCTCAACCTAAAAGTTAACTTGGAGCACTCTTGGAGTGGAATTATGTCCTGCTTTATCTACCTTGCCAAAAGCAAGTTCAAAATTAAGGTACAAAGTTAAGTTTAAGGTCCCAGTCCCAGTATGTGACAGGTTCTGTGGTTCAGGAGAGATGTTTATATAACTTAGAGGAATGCTATATGGGTGGTGGGTCCTGGCCCAGCTATCCCACAGCCTCATTACTTGGCAGTGAGAGGCCCTAACTCCCCTCCTGTAGCTTCTAGATGTGGCTGGGGTCACCCCTGCCTTCAAGATCAAGAGCTTTCCTAACTCTTGAGTGCTTGAGTTGTGATGGGACAGAAGTGGTTTGATTGGACATTCACAGGAATAGAAGTTTTTGCTGCTGTCATTTAGCCAGGTTGGAGTCAGTGTGGCAGAATTGCTCTTTTCTAGAGTGCCAGGTGCCCTCTTGAGGCTTCTTGGAGAATTACATCACCGTGTGTGTGTGTGTGTGTGTGTGTGTGTGTGTGTGTGTGTGTGTGTGTGTGTGTGTGTGTGTATGTGTGTGTGTGACATCCTCTGTTCTTTCCCCTTCTACTGCTGTCTGAGTCCTTCAGGTCATTCCCCCACCCATACCCTTCCCTTTCTTCCTGGTCATTTTTCGGTACCTGTCGTATTAAGAATCTGGTGTGCACCAGATCCTGTCCTGCACCAGAAGGCTTTGGTGCCACTGATTTGGAATTGCCTGTGGGAAACATCCCTTCCACTTAGGATATTTTTTTTGCCTTCTTTTTTTCTATGCAATTTAGATGTCTCTATCATCTTCTCAATAAGTAAATTCAAACTGACAAATGTATCTCCAGGTCGAGTTGTGTGGGGTAGGAAGAGCCAAGGCAGCTGTGACCCAGCCTCATCCTCCCTCTCCTCTGTGGTTTGCCCCAGCACTACAGGCTAGTCTCTATCCTTTCTTCACCTTTGCCCGTCCACGGAAGGAGCCCGCTAAACTCACACCTTTGCTTCAAGCTGAGTCAGGATTTCAGATCAAGTCCACATTCCTCCCAGTTGGCCCTGTCATCCAGCCCGTCAGATCTTTGGGTCTGCCCTGAGGCCCAGCAGTTAAGAATGTCACCAGGTCTGGACTGACAGGGGCATGAGAGTGGAGGCCACCATTCCTTCCTGTGGAGTATAGAGCAGTCACCCTCCATGGCCCTTGACATTGTCCACAGTTACCATCCAAGAGCCAAACCATCAAGTCTCCTCATGCTGGCCTAAGCCTCCTGTCAGCAACAGCCCGCCAGACCCTGGCTGGATGGGGTGGTGCAGTTCCATGCACTTATCATCCTGGCATCTGGGAGGCTGGGAGGACTGTCTTGAGTGCAAGACTAACCTGGGCTATCCAACAGAACCCTGTCTCAAAGACTGGGGGGGGGGGGCCCACTCTAGCTGAGTTCTGGTGTGCGTGGTAGCATTTGGCAGGCAGAGGCCAGAGGACTTCAAGCTGAAGTCCAGCCCGAGGTACACGCAACACAGTCTCCAAAGGCAATGGTCAAAGAGAAAGAGGAGAGCCTTCCAGAAGGGAATGGTCTTGTGGAAGGAGCAAAAATGGCCATAAGCTCATCTCCTTGCCCCATCCCCTCCTGCACCTGTCCAGCTGGTGCCTGTGCAAGGCTGAGAGCGAACACACCGGGGACAGCACAAGCCACAGAGGACCTGGGCCCTGTGTCCACAGGGACCTCAACATTGGAACTGGTCTGTGTCGAACTCCAGCTCTTTGGCTGCGAGGAGGAAGGTGAGCTCACGCTGGTCTGCTTGCTGCTCGGAGGGGAAGGCGGTGGGGGAGGGTGTGCTCACTGTTATAAAAAGGTCCTGATGTATGTAGGCTTCAGCTGCCTTGGGGGATGGGTTGAAGTTATTTCTGGCATGTGGTGCTAAGTCAAGTGTGTTCATGTTAATCGTCTCCATAAATAAACTGGAGATGGGAGGCAGGAGGATCACAAGTTCAAGGCCAGGCCATATAGCAAGACTGTCTAATTGGACAGCAGCAAAACAGAACTGAGCAGGTAACTGCCACACAGTCAAAAGCCAGGCGTATTGACTCTGCTTGTGAGGCCAACACTTGATAGGCTGAGGTAGGAGGGCTGCTGTGGGTTCAAGACTAGCCTGGGCCACATAGTGAGTTCCAGGCCAGCCTTGGCAACAGTAGAACATCTCTTAAAACAGAACAAAACAAAATCCCCCTCAAAAGCCCTGGAATGCAGATTCCATTCTTCCCTGAGATGGGAGGAGAAACGTCTGTGGTCAGAAGTCACCAGAGTTCAGGGTCTCCTAATCTTGCCATTCCAGGAACTTCCTCGAGGGATGCTTGCCAGCACAGCAAGGACTTGGGGGCTGCTGTTGCAGTGGAGAGGGGTTGGAGGAGAGGGGAAAATGAGAAGCTGCTTCCCAGCATTCTCTGACACACCAAGGAAGCCACGGGAGAAGGAAAGGTCTGGACACGGACTGAGAGCCTCTGCTTCGGCCAAACGGTTGCTTCTGGCACCAGGAGTCGATGGGGGTGTTTTAAAAGCAGGAAACAAGCTACTCTTGAATATCACCCTGAAGCTGGGTGTGGTGGCTCAGGTAACGTCAATGCTCAGGAGTGGGGGACAAAAGGATTGCTGAACACTAAATGTTCAAGTCCAGCCTGGACTACATAGGATGTTCCAGGGAGCCTGGGCATAGTGTAAACACTCTCAAAAAGCAAGCTGGAGACACACAGATAGACAGACAGACAGACAGACAGACAGAGAGCTCAATAGTTAAATTGCATGCCTCACAAGCACCAGGGACCCTAGTTTGGATTCCCAGAACCCCTATGAAAAGATTCATGCTGTCATCTCACTGATGACAAGATGGGAGATGGATACAGGGAATGTCGTGGATTTTACTGGCCAGCTAGTTTATACCATTTTTATTAATGTTCCAGGCCAACAAGAGACCCTATATCAAACAAACGAAAAGATGGATGGTGCCTGAGGAAGAAACTTGCAGTTGTCCTCAGATCTCCATAAGAAAATACACATGTGCACCCCCCCACACCCATACAGACACGCCACCACACGTGAACATGAACATACAAAAACCAGGTAAACAAAAACCCACAGCTGAGCCCAGAGGTCTGAAAGCCAGTATGTCAGCAGGGCTGGCTCCTTCTCGGGGGTCAGGGCCACACTCTGTCTCTGCTGGCTTACAGCATTCTGGACATTCTGGCTGTGGGGGCCTCGAGTCAGTTTGCCCACCTCCCACAGGGCTATTACCTGATGACTCATTTGCTATAGTGCTCTTCCCTGGGCCCAACCATCCTTGTTCTCACAAGGAACCAGCTGAATTCGCCAAGTTCCTGCTTCCGAATAAGGCTACAGTTCCAGGAACTAGGAACACTGTGTGTGTGTGTGTGTGTGTGTGTGTGTGTGTGTGTGTGTGTGTGTGTTTGAATGCATATATGCCATGGCACATGTACGATGTACAATAGGGGAAAATTTTAGGGAGTCAGCTCTCTCCACCTTTACATGAGCCCCAGGGATCTGACTCAGGTCATTGGATTTGCACGGCAAATTGTCTTTACCATCTTGCTAGCCTGAATAAGTTAACTTTTGTCAAGCTCTTCCCCTAGTTCTTGGTCAGTGCTGATGACTGCACTCAGGACTGGCCTTTTGAATCCTAGGCAAGCACTCTCCCCCTGAGTTACATCCCTACTCTGTTGGAAATAGACCTTTTGGAGTGACATATCAACACACAGCAGTGGCTAGGAGTCCCGTCCCCCCCCCCCAACTCCAGAGCCTATATTTTTCAATGAGTGGTCACAGGCCAAAGTCTAGGACAGTCTTTATTGGAGCTTGGAATGTTATAGCAATTCACCTGACTCAGGCAAACTGAGAAAATGAGCAGCAACAGTGACAGACACCAGCAGCGGGGGTGTCCTGGCTACATTAGGAATCCTGCTCGCCGGCAAGCAGGACACAGCACACACACACACACACACACACACACACACACACACACACACACTCCTACACAAACTTACACTCAAGCTGGCTCACTCCCTCCTGGGTGAGTTTGAGGCCAGGAACCTCAGCCTGATCCACACCTCTTGAAGAGGCTCAATCACTCTGGGGCATCTGCTAAGCTGTGCCTGAAGGGACCACTGGCGGCCCTGGGGTGGAGGAGCCTGGAAGCTGCAGGTGCTTTGCATTTTGGGAAAAAGGGATGCAGGACCAGGGATGGGTCGGGGCGGAGAGAAGATGCAGGAGAGGACACATGGGGAAAAGGGCATCTCCTCTCCTCCACTCACTTCAACCTTGCAGCGGAGCAGTGCCCTGGGCACAGAAAGTCTGGGTAGCATCAAGGGGGGCCCCCTGTGTCCTAGGAAGGCACTGAAATGGGAAGCAAATCTGGGGGACCTGGCATCTCCCCAAAACACTCCCAGATGAGGAGGATGGCTGAGCGAGAAGGGTCTGACATGCCAGCTGCTGGGTTAACAAGACCGGGAGCACAGACTCCACTTCCATCCCGGTGGCGGAATTGGCGTGTGCGAGGTACAGCCCCCTCTGTCCAGCAGAGGGGAAAGGGCTGGAGCCTTGGCTGCCCCTTTGCCCTCAAGGGCAGTGAGAGGGAGCCTAACCTCACCCATATGTCCATGGTAGGAATGGGGGCAGGAGTGAGGATCAAGAGTCTCCTGCCCCGAGGCCGGGGCTACCAGAGCACGGCCCCATCCAAGTTCCCATAGCCTGGCTCAGCGCGCAGCCTCCAGTACGTATGGTTGGTCACCCACCACTCTTTGCCGCTGCTGTCTGTCTGCCGCCTGGGGGAGAAGCACCGTAGGTGTGGGTGGAGGATGGTAGGATGCAGGCTAGTTCCCGGTGCTGCCTCCCACAGTCACCCCACTCAAAGCATAAGGGGGTAGGGGGGAGCTGGGCTGCGGAGGGACACAAGGTGGTGGGCGGGGCTGGAGCACCTGAAGAAGCGCGCCTGGTGGACTATGTTGTTCTCTTCCATCACTCTTCGCCTGTCTCGCTGCAACTGCTCTATCCTCCTCTTCTGGGCCTCGGCGGCCTGTATGTTCCCCTCCTCCAGGTACCTGGTGATCCAGGCATCAGTCAGTGTGCTGCCCAGTCTCGGGGGTTCCCAAAGCTGAGGTCCCCGCCCCTTCCCCATTTTAAGGAGTTCCTGGGGAGGTCAGTCAGGCACCGACCTCTGGTCAGGCCGTAGCCGTGTGTCAGTGGAAGGCAGTGTTCGTTTCAGCTCTGCCGTCAGCTCATTCAGCTCCAGGGCAAACTGAGTGAAGCCGAAGTTTCGCTCATGGTCTGGGGGCATTGAATCTGGGGGAGGCAAGGGGCTGGGGCAGGTGGACTGTGTCACAGCCATCCTTCCCTTCCCAGCCCTCCCCGGACACCCCACTTACTAGGTTTCCAAATGCACTGTCCCCCCGGTGGGAGGCCACGGTACAGCCCCTCATGCCACTTCCCAAAGAGGCGGTGAAGGACGCGACCATTCCGGCTAAGCACGGCACCTTGTACCTCGTGGATATTGGAACTCCAGTACTTGGCCTAGGATGGAGAAGGCAGGGCCTGCGTGAGGGGCTCTCCCCCTTCCCCATGGTATCCAAATGAGAGGCCTCTCAGGGTGCAGAGGCAGGACTAGGGGGCACGCCTACCTTGCAGAAGGTGATCTTGCAGTGGCAGGAACTATCTTGTGTGTTCCGGATGAGAACCTCTCCATAGTGCTCGATCCAGCGCTGGCCACTCAGGATGTTGTGAATACAGGATGTCACCTTGTTCCACTCAAAGTGGTCCCCAAACCTGAGAGACACAGGGCACATGAGGGCAGCACTCAGCCAGCCCTGGGAAGCAAGTGGGCTGTGAATGGAAATGCCATCTTCCTGTGTCAAGTCACAGGGGCCTGGAAAGAGGAGTCCCGAGGTCCTGGCCTCAGCTCTGTGAGGCACAACTTGTTCTTAGAGTCTAGTTGCTATCACACAGTGTTCCAGTGAACAAGTCTGGATTGCGTAACAAGGTTCCTGAGTACCCACATAATGAAAATAAGACTACAGAAGGGTCATTACCGCTCTTCAGTTCTGTGTTTTTTTGAGACAGGGTCTCACTGGGACTTGCTGCATGGTGCAGGCTGCCTTGAACCCACAGATACCCACTTGCTTCAGCCTTCTAAGTGCTGGGATCAAAAACAGTGTGCACCACCACTCCCGGGCTCCTGCCACTCTTAGTAAAAGTTCCCTTTTCTTTTTAGCCTCTGCTGCCCATCTGTAAGATGAGGGCTGAGGGCTCTCTCTCTCTCTCTGTGGTTTTCCAGGCAGGGGTTCTCCGTGTAGCCCTGGCTGTCCTGGAACTCACTCTGTGGACAGGGCTGCCCCTGCTTCCTGAGCACTAGGATTAAAGGTATGCACCACCACACTGACTGAGCTGAGGGTTTTCAAACACGGTTGTAATCCATTAGTTCCAGCATCCGTTTAGATTTCTGTGTGTGTCTGGTGGTGGTGGTACCTCACATGCATGTTGATTTGAGGTCTCAAGTGCATTTCTTAATGTGAGTCATGATCAAAAAGTTGTGAAAGACACTTAGTCAGGCGACCTCGTTAATCCCCACCCCAGGTTCCCAGGCATCTCACCTTCTTCACGGTAACTGCTGCAAACGCAGGTGTAAAATGTACAAACGCTGCCTGCTGTCACCTCCAGCAGCTTCAGGTGAGACCAGACCCTTGTACCCTGCCACAGCACAGGTCCCACGGGCAGGCAGGAGAAGGCCCACGGGCAGGCCTGGCCACTACACTCACAGTACTCACCTGGGCAAGCTGACGTTGACAGTCCCCACAGGCACGATCTCCAGAGATTTGCCCCAGAACTTGTTCTTCCACTTCATGTCTTGGGGGAGGGGGAGGGAGCAGCAGACAGAAGACCAGAGTGATCCAGAGTGTTCCAGCCACTCCCACCCGCTGCCCATGACCTTCATGCCCATCCAGTCCTCACCTTGCCAGAAGATGAAGTTCTCAGATTCTGCATGACAGGCAGAGATCGGGGGATGATGGGAGACCTTAATAAGCAAAAAAGTCCTTAACACTGCCCCCCATGGAGCTTGGGGCCCTCTCCTATCCTGCCCCACCCCCATTCTCTGACCCCTACATAGTTTCCGGGGAATCACTTAATTCTTTTTCATTTGTTTGTTTTTTGTTTTTGAGACGGGGTTTCTCTGTGTAACCACCCTGTCTGTCCTTTCTCTGTAGACCAGGCTGGTCTCAAACTCACAGAGATCCTCCTGCCTCTGCCTCCTAAGTCCTGGGATTAAAGGCGTGCCCCCCCCCCCCACTGCCCAGATTGAATTAGTTAGTTCTAAGCCTTTTGTTCCTTCAATCTCCAGGCACCATCCAAGTCCATTGTCCTCCTTTCCTCTAGCAGGCCCCGTGTTCTCCTTGCTCGTCGGCCCTGCGGGCCACCTTGACCAACCCTGTTGATGGAGCCCTTAAACAGCCCTGCTTTGGCCAGAAGCTGCCTGCAACATACAACAGCCTCCACCCTATGCCCAGAACCCAGCTCTCCCTGAGGGCCCTCTTCCCTCTCCGTCTGCCTGTCCCCAGATGGAGACTCAGTCCACTCTACACTCTCAGGAACTCTTGGCCTTACCCTCACTTGGAATGTCTCCGCATCTGCAACCTTCAGCTCAGACATCCCGCAGCCCAGCCTCCATGCCTCCCTGGTCCCTGTCATTCACCGTCTCTGGTTGCAGTCAAGACTCCCTCCTTCTCTGCTTTCCTGTGCTCTGCAGACACTACCCTGCCTTCCCCTCCTTCTGCCCATAGTTCTAACCTCTCAACCATCATCCTCAGCCACCAGCTGCCACCACTCGCCAGAAATGTCAGCACATGGCTTGGTGTGTAAATGTGCTTTTCACCATCCCTGATAACCTGATGTGATCTCTGAAATCTACACAGGGGAAGGAGAGACCGACTTTACAAGCTGTGCTCTGACCTCCTGTGTGAGCTGTGACACATGTGCTCACATATATGTACACGTTCACACATAAGTAGAGTAAATGGTGTTTGTGAAATGAGGAGCTGCAGAAACGGCTCAGCAGTTAAAAGTACGGGCTGCTCTTGCAGAGGACCTGAGCTCAGCTCCCAGAACCCACTTCAGATAGCTCACAACCACCTGCAGCTCTAGTTCTAACAGATTCTACACTCTTTTCTGTCTTTCGTGGCTACCTGCACACATGCAGCATAAGCAGACACTGACACCATCAATAAAAATAATAAATAAACCTTGGGGACTGGAGAGATGTCTCAGTAGTTAAGAGCACTCGCTGCCCTTTCAGAGAACCTAGCTCTGATTTCCAGCACCCACACAGAGGCTCACAACAACCTGTAACTCCAAGTTTCAGGAGCTCTGACACCCTCTTCTGGCCTCCACGCGTACCTTATATACATGGTGCATAGGCATACATGCAGGCCAAACACTGATACACATACAGAAAAAATGAAGAGATCTTAAAAAACAAAATGGCGGCACAGCCACTTTGTGTACCCCTGGCTTTGATCTCACCTGGATACACAACCCACAGAGGGAACGGCCAATTCCATACAGCTCTAACTCTAGGCCTTCAGCACTCGCAGAGTAGGAAAGGGCAGCTCCTCCCACTCTGGCCTCATCCCTGCCACCTGCTCCCCTCCTCGCTTCCAGGCTGGCTCTCCTGCCCCGGGCAGCAGCTCCTCCACAGCTCCACAGCCCTCCAACTCTGCTTCTCTTCAGTCCTTCTATACGGCCCCTTCTCTACCCACAAAAGGACTTCCTGTTTCTCCCATCCTAAGCAGCAAGCCTTCCCTTTATTTTCCCACATAAACACTCATAGCACTTTTATTCATAATGCCTCAAACAGGAAGCAATCCAAATGTCAATCAAAAAGGAAATAAGGGAACTATTGTGCATTCACAGAAAGGGACAGTCATTAATAACAGGATAAACTGTCGGCACACTCAACAATATGAATAAGGTTTTACATGGAGTGAAAGGAGCCATCGATGAGCACACACCCCTGACTACATTTTAAGCCTCCCCCTTCCAGAGATGCACGTCTCTGCTGGCATCTGTGTCCATCACTTTTGGCAGGATACTAACAGCAGGAGGCCCCTCCATAGGTCAGAATGGGAGGATTCTTTCCACTGTACACATCATTCTGTTTTGTAAAATTTTCTCCCTCTTTGATCCCTAATCTCAGGAGGCAGAAGCAGGTTTACATAGAAAGTTCAAGACCAGCCAGGGTCTCAAAAACTAAAGCAAAACAACACCAACAAAAACTAAATAAACGAGCAGATTGTCTCAGCCTTTTTTATTCTCTCTGGTGATCACCCTTTTCTCTTCTTTCCCTTGTGATAACATTTCTTGCAAATAGTCTGCATTTTTTTCTAGTTTTGAATTAACATTTTTTTTCTTAAAAATGTAGTTGAAACCCTGTCTCAAAAAGCGAACAAAAATTTATGTGGACGTGTGTTTGCCTATATGTAAATACCATATGCCTGCAAAGACTAGAAGAGGACATGAGATCTCCAGGAACAGGAGTTACAGTCAGTTGTGAGCCACATTGTGGTGTTAGGAACCGAACTTGGGTCCTCTACAAGAGTAGTGAGTGCTCTTAATCCCTGAGCCATCTCCCTAGGCCCTAGTTTAAAACACACACACACACACACACAGCTACACATACATTTTAAAAATTTAAACGAGGGTGGTGCTGGAGAGATTGCACAGCAGTTAAGAGCACTGGCTGCTTTCCCGGGGGTGGTCTTGTACAAAAACTAAATCCAAGTCCAATTTCCAGTATCCATATGGCAGGTTATACACATCTGTAACTCCAGTTCCAGGGGACTTATCCTCGTTTGTCCTTTACAGCTCCACATATGCAAGTACTGTACAGACATGAATGCAGGTAAAACACCCACACACATAAAATTTAATATATGTGCATTCATGTCTACATGTGTGTTTAGTTTATGTATGTGCATGGGAGCATGTGTACCATGCATGTGTGTGGAGGTCAAAGGACAATTTGTAGGAATTAGTTCTCTCTTTCCACCATGTAAATCCTGGGGCTTGAACTCAGTTAGAGGCAAGCACTCTTACATGCTGAATCATCATACTGGCCCTTTTTCTGTGTAGCTCTGACTGTCCTGGAACTTGTTCTGTAGACCAGACTGGCCTTGAACACAGAAATCTACCTGCCTCTGCCTCCTGAGTGCTGGGATTAAAGACGAGCACCACCACTGCCCAGCTCTAGTTTTTATTATTTTTTTCTAATTTTCACTTTTAATTTTTTTCTTCCTTCCTTCCTCCCTCCCTTCCTCCCTCCCTCTTTCTTTTTTTGAGACAGGGTCTTTTCTTTATAGTCTTGGCTGTCCTAGAACTCACTATGTAGACCAGACTGGCCTCAAACTCAGAGTTTCTCCTGCCTTTACCTCCCTAGTACTGGAACTAAAGACATGTGCCATCACAATCTTTTGATGTGGCAATATGATGTTGTCACCTACAAATGTGCCAGGCTGCATTTGCAGCTGTCCTGGGATGTACTCAGCCAATGGGCTGCAAGCTGGATATACCTGCTACACTCTGTATAATTTCATCCCTACCCTGTCCTTTCTGTCCTTCACTCAAGAAGTCACTGACACCCTCAGGACCCACGGGGTCATGTCCCCTCCCGGTGACACACCCCACAGGGGATCCTGATTTTTCCTACCTGCTAAGTTGGGAACCCATTCATGTGTCACCTCTTCCCAGCTCCAGGTCCACAGGCCCCAAAGCCTGTGGACATTTCCCTGAGGAAGTCCCACCCAGTGGGCAACATGCTACTAGCTGCTTTCTTCCCTCCCACCTTCTCTCTTGCTAGCCGGCATCTGAACCCGTGCACTGAATCTCCTAGAAAGACAGGACCACCCAGCTTCCCCCTCCACTCACTGTCCTCACTCCCCGACACTGCCAGAGGCCCCTCTGCTCTTGCCCCAGTCTGCCAACCACACAAGGCGGGCAGCTCCTTGGAGCAGAGCCCTCCACCCCACCACGGTGCCTGGCACACGGTCGTTCGCCATGCTCTTCTCCATCCTTCCAGCTGCTGAGTTCTGTCAAGGGCGGTGCACAACAGCCCTTGAATTCAGCAGGCTAAGTGCAGCTCGTCCTTGGCTCTCAGGCGGGTGACTTTAATAGCCTGATAGTGGCCTCTGACAACTGTTGCACCTGAGTGCTCTTTACAGAGCCACTGTGAGCACGCACTTCTCTGTGTTGAGATCCCCACGCCTCCCACTGCCTTCAGATTTAGAAGCAAGTAAAACCCCAGAATGCACCTTACCTTCACCTACAAAGCACGGGGTTTAACCTGTCCTGCCTTCAGCCCTGTCTCTGACTTTGTCAAATGTAATGCACCCTGTCTTACACACATGAAACAAACCAATCTTCTAGTTCTTTACCCAGACTTTCCCTAAGCCACCCTTCAAGACCTACCTAGTGTTGCCCCCCCACAGAACACCGTGGGGTCTGCCTCCCATATGCAGAGCAGAGCTCCCACGCATTAGCACGTGCCTGACACAGGGTCACTGCGTCCTATTCTCCTCCATCCACCAGTCCTGCTAGGCTACATTCTGGTCCCCAAAGCCCAGGCCTTCCCCTGTCCCAGCAGTGGAAACAACCCTCCCACCTTGGGAACCACACCTGCTCGCTGATAAAACGGAAACCCCGGTCAGGCCGCTCACACTCGTACGTCTCTCCCAGGACAGGGTTGAACGGCTTGCATCCTGCCCGGTGGTACGTGGAGGAGTAGGCAGATACAGCAAAGGCTGCAATGTATACCTGTGGGAAAGGCCGAGAAGAATGCCACAGATGTAAGAAAGCCCCAGGAAGGGGACAGCAACCCATCACAAGCAAAGTCTGGGGTTTTGATGGGCGTTTCAGCACCAGGGACCCACCCTGCCGGGATCTGGGAAGACAGACAGAACCCTGGGGAGGAACGAGGGAGCCTGGGTGGGTACCATGCGCTCGCAGGGGTCAGCCACACGGCTGGCCTGGTCCAGGAGGCTGCTGTACTCCAGCTCCTCGCAGAGCCTCTGCAGTGTGTTGAGCGGCTCGTTGAGCTGCACCGGCATGGACACCTTGGACAAGTCTTTGCCGATGTTGTTGCGGAGGATGTTCCACAGGCTCACATCTGTTCCGGGCCCACTGGCAGCTGGCAGGCAGCGGCGGCGAGGGGGCCCTACAGCAGTCCCCGGAACACACGTCCCTGGGCCAATGCAGTCACTTTAGTCTCCCTCTGGACTCTGGTGTTCCAGATATACCAGGTCCACTGCACGGGACTGCCTCCTAGCCTCCCAAGGCTTCCCGGCATTGCCTCTACAGCAGGAGACTGAGAATCTGACTGCCTGTGAGCTCCTGGGGATTTGGATGGGCAGCAGAGCTAAGAACCACTCAGACAGCACAGTTCCCCTGCCATGCACAAGTGCTCAGAAGTCGGGCCTGAGTCTCATCCTGGCCTCTGTCCCCTGATGCTGGTAGGCAGGTTACCCACTGTCCTTCCATTTTGTACAGGGGCGGGGTTTCCTTGGGTTTGAGTTCACCATGTAGTTGAGGATAATCTTGATCTGATCCCCCTGCCTCCACCTCCCGAGTGCGGGGACTGCAGGCCAGTGCCACCACTCGGTTTACACAGTGCGGGGACTGCAGGCCAGTGCCACCACTCGGTTTACACAGTGCGGGGACTGCAGGCCAGTGCCACCACTCGGTTTACACAGTGCGGGGACTGCAGGCCAGTGCCACCACTCGGTTTACACAGTGCGGGGACTGCAGGCCAGTGCCACCACTCGGTTTACACAGTGCGGGGACTGCAGGCCAGTGCCACCACTCGGTTTACACAGTGCGGGGACTGCAGGCCAGTGCCACCACTCGGTTTACACAGTGCGGGGACTGCAGGCCAGTGCCACCACTCGGTTTACACAGTGCGGGGACTGCAGGCCAGTGCCACCACTCGGTTTACACAGTGCGGGGACTGCAGGCCAGTGCCACCACTCGGTTTACACAGTGCGGGGACTGCAGGCCAGTGCCACCACTCGGTTTACACAGTGCGGGGACTGCAGGCCAGTGCCACCACTCGGTTTACACAGTGCGGGGACTGCAGGCCAGTGCCACCACTCGGTTTACACAGTGCGGGGACTGCAGGCCAGTGCCACCACTCGGTTTACACAGTGCGGGGACTGCAGGCCAGTGCCACCACTCGGTTTACACAGTGCGGGGACTGCAGGCCAGTGCCACCACTCGGTTTACACAGTGCGGGGACTGCAGGCCAGTGCCACCACTCGGTTTACACAGTGCGGGGACTGCAGGCCAGTGCCACCACTCGGTTTACACAGTGCGGGGACTGCAGGCCAGTGCCACCACTCGGTTTACACAGTGCGGGGACTGAGTCAGGGCTTTGTGCATATGGGGCAAGCATTCTACAAACCAAGCTATGCCCTCGGTCCTCAGCCCCTTTTATAGAAGAAGAAATAAGCCAGGCAGTGGCAGCACACGTCTTTAATCCTAGCACTCAAGAGGCAGGGGCAGGGGCAGGGGCAAAGGCAGGCAGATCTCTTGAGTTTTAGGCTAGCCTGGTCTACATATTGAGTTCCAGGACAGTCTGGGCTATACAGAGAAACACTGTCTCAAAAACTAAACAAACTAAAAAATTTAAAATAAAATTTTTAAAAAAGAAAGAAATGGGCTCCAGAAAGTAAAATGACAGGCCCAAAGCTAAAGTGCCCATCGGACGGTCTAGCCCTCTGCCATACCCTATTGAGCCCTCCCAGCCTATTGGATGGAAGGAATGTCAGCACCATACCCAAACCTAACCAACCTCCCAGACTGTCCCCAAAATATTCCCAGCTCATGGTTCTGGAGTCAATACCCAAAGACAAGGACTGCCTCTACATGGGACCGCAGCCATGAGCAAACATCTCCACACGCACACCCAGGCTCACCCTGCCCCTCTGCCCACTCATCCAGTTGGTACCTTTCTGAAAGCGGTCAGCTCCCCTGAGGTCCAGCACCTCCTCAGACAGGCTGGTGGTGATCTCACTAGCGCATGACTCCTCTTCCTCAGAACCCTGAACAGGAAGAGTGGGTAGGTAGGGAAGACTGAATGGCAGCCATCAGGACCTGGTAAGAATAGGATCAGCCAGCCCTTTGATGGAAAGAGAAAAGACTGGCTGGGCGTTGGTGGTGCACACCTTTAATCCCAGCTCTTGGGAGGCAGAGGCAGGTGGATCTCTGTGAGTTCGAGGCCAGCCTGGTCTACAGAGCGAGTTCTAGGGCAGCTAGGGTAGTTACACAGAGAAACCCTGTCTCAAAAAACCGAGAGAGAGAGAGAGAGAGAGAGAGAGAGAGAGAGAGAGAGAGAGAGAGAGAGAGAGAGAGAGAGAAGAGAGAGAGAGAGAAGAGAAGAGAAGACTGGGAGAGGAGGACTTTTGACCCTAAGACACGGCCCTGTCGTGACTGATACTTGACTTGTAGAAAAGAGCTTGGGAACCTGGCAAGACAGAGAGGAAGGGAAGCTGAGGGAAGCTGAGATCCAGGGTCGGGGGAGATGGGGCCAAAGGAGCATGGACGCTGAAAAGGCTCCGAGATAGCGCTAAGGTGCTGAGAAAGGACCCCAAGCCCATCTTCCCCAAGTCCCTCTCCCCCTGCTCCCGGCTTCTTCCTCCCTCACCTCGTTCTCAGAAGAGCTGGCGGAAAGGAGAACCTCGCAGGCATCGAAGAACTCTGTGTGGGAGTCGGCGAGGGACAGCACACTGCTCTGGGACAGCTGTGGGGTCAGCTCTCGGCCTTTCATGTACAGAACTTCTTGCTGTAGGAGCCAGATGGATGTGAGGCCTCAGAGGCCATTGGAGTGACAGTTCCTGGAGAGGGAAGGCCTCGCCCCGCCCCCGGCCCCGCCCCCTGTCCCCGTAGACTCCTGGTGCTCAGGAGAAGCAGCATGGGGGAGAAGGGTGGAGGGACATGGGAAAGCTTGGAAGAGGTGATGGGCACCAACAGAGCCTGGCTCCAAACTCTTTTCCTGTCCTTGCCCACTAAGTCTGGACCCCCACCCTGTGGACAGGTGCAGCTGTGTCCCCAACTGAAGATTAGAAGGCTGAGACTCAGAACACACAGCTGGCATGCAGTGGCACCACACTCAGACTCTAATTCAGCACGGGACTACTGTGGCACCATGAGCCGTTCGACTGGATTCGCTGTTTTAGTTTTATGATGCACCTGTGTCCAGCCCGTGGCCCATGAGCTATAATACAATTGAATGCAGCCAAGAATAACTATGAATGCACCTAACACAAAATCATAAACTTAAAGCATTATAAAAAAATTGTTGGCAACTTTTTTGTTGTTGTTCCCTTGATTATGCAGTTCTGGGGTGTGAATTTTGTAAAAGACAATGTTACAATGTCAAAAGGCTGGGTGGGCCTGGTAAAGGATAAGAGCCAATGCCTCATGGGCTCTGAAGTAAAAATACAGGGTCTCAGAGGCAGACTGCTTACCTCGCATTGTCAAGCCTCAATATTGCAAACAAAACAAGACGTGAGGTACAAGCTATCTGCAGGACCCGTCGAGAGAACTGTGAAAGGCAAGCTGGGTCCCCTCCTACCCTTCCTCCACCTACTTCTGGACTAAAAATCAGCCCTGTGCCCCGCCCCTGGCCCTCACCCCGGGAGAGGAAGCACAGGGAAGATAGCACCCATTGTCCATCCAGATCCTCACCTCCTCTGGGTTGAGGGAACTGAAGGAGTCTGCTGTGGTGTCCGAGGAGATGGAGAGGGAGTGGAGGCGTCTCTGACCTTCTGGGGGCTCAGAGGCCTGAGGCAGAAGGTGGGGGCCGAGGTGTGGGATGGGGAAATCCTCCCCGCCTGCCACAATCACCCACCCAGGGACAGCTCCTGTCAGCCCCTGAGCCCTGGCACGGATTTGCTGATGGGGCCTGCAGTCCTCAGCCTCGGACCTCCCCCGTCAGCTGCCACGTCCCCCAAGCTCACCGTCACCCGTGACAGCTCTGAGCCCTGATGCAGGTCCCTCAGTCGATCCCGTTCTGTGGTGAGGGCCACCAGGACGCTACTGAGGGAGCTGTGCACTGCCGGGGACAGGCCAGAAGTCAGACCCTTCTTTCTCTCCCGGCCTCTTGACCCACTCCAGCTCACCACCTAGCCTGTACCTACCCTTCTGGGCCAGGGCCCAGAAACTGCGCTGTAGGTGGGCATAGTCTGGAGGTGGCAGCCCACGGTGGCCAGAAGAGTCCCGAGACTCCAGGTACCGAGACAGGTTAGGAACAGAGCCATGGAGACGACCAACCTGTCAGTGAACATGAAGGGTAATGGGACACCTTCCTCCAGGACACTGAGTCCCTGAATCTTGGGGCTCGTATCCCCATCTCACCCGTCCAATGGTGTCATCCTTGGAAAAGCCCTGTGTGCACCACATGCGACTGGTCCGTTTCCCCTTCTTGGGTCTCTCAGTTGTCACCGAGGCCTGGCAAGTTGAGGAGGAGTAATTTCACTCACAGAGTTGGGAAAGGCCTTGGAGGAGAGCACAGATCGTCCAGGCACATGGGTGTGGCATGCTGGCAGTGATCCAGACAAAAGGAGCAAAGAAACAGCCTGGAGGCTTCTGGATAGGTGTGAGGCAGGAAGGTTTGCCCCGTGAAATGATGGGGATGAGGGTCCTGAGCAGTCCCTGCCTCCTCCCTTGACCCTTACCTGGTGTGTGGGGATCACAGGGGCAGAGGGGATTCGGTGTAGGGATTCCAGGCTCTGAAGGAGTCTGTGTAGTTCCTGGAGCTTACCCTGGCATTCCAAGAGCGCTGGGGGAGAAGGGAGGAGGGGACATTGCTCTCTTAGATGTACCAAGGTTTCCAGACTGTCCCCTCAGATTCTGTCCATCCAAAGACATAGCTGGCAGACAGGGAATCTGACACTGTTTCCTCTCTGCTTAGGAGCTCAAACCATTTTCAGTCCTGTGGCGTAGCCACTTTTGATTTTCTGGGAAGCCAGGAGTCTGCCCTACCCTGTCTGCTGACTACCCCTCCCTCTTCTGCCTGAGCCCAGGCTGGGTGTCCTTACTGTCTCTCCTTATTTATACACACTACCCTCTCTGGGTCACTAGCTTGGTCTCCTTCTGCAGCAATACAATTCTAGGGCACAGCCTTTCTCTGTTGCTATTCAGAAATTTTGCTGCATTGGCCTCAGGCAGGAGTCTCTGTTTCTTCTACGCAGGCATTAGCCTACTAACTTCTGTAAGTTAGGGCTCCTTGGGGCATTAAGAAGAATTGATCACCTTGGAGGTAGAGGGTGTCCTCCCCAGCAGAGGGGGTCTTCTGAGGAATGATGGAGGTAACACTTTCCCTTTGTGCTGATACTGCCCAGATCTGAGAACACAGGCCCCACCCACAGAGGCCCTTGGCCAAGGACCCTCACCATGAGAGCAGCGGTCTAGTCCGTCACTGTCCCTCAGCCAGGATGACACTTTCTCTCGAGAGCCAACCCCAGGTAAGGCTGAGGCACTACCTGCTGTTAGCATCTGGGTACCAGGAGCCTGTGGGGGTAAGCCAGGGTAAAAAAAGACGGTCCCCAGCTCTCTGGGTCTCAGTCCCCGCAGCCTCCACCCTTGAGTTGTCACATCACCTGCCCTCACTCCAGGGCCCATCTCACCTTCCGATGAGTGGCACCAGGCATGTCCAGGCGCTGGGCCAAGCGATGGGCTCGGAGCTGGGCCACCCAGCTCTGGAACAGGTCTTGGGATTTGATCTACAGAAACGATGGAGAGAGATAAGAAGGGAGGGGTTGCTTTCCAGGAGCAAAATGTCAGGTCTCTGATCTCCCGGCAAACAGGGAATTTCCCTAGGGTACTCAGTTTGTACAAAATGCTGTTGCAGACAGAGTATGGCACTCTGAGTGTCAGAGATCCCATCTCTGTATCTATTCATATAACAGTTAGCCATCAGAGTAGGTCTACTCCAGGCTATTTCACACAATGGAAACTTTCTTCTTGTCAAACTCAGGGAAGACCCCCTTGGCTCCTATGTTTGTGCCCTGGTACCTCTGCCAGGCTAGTCCCCAGAATACTTTGTTCCCAGGGATGTCACCTTTAGGTGGTAGATATTGTCTTCTGTGTCAAGGTCAATGCGCTGGGCCTTTTTGTTGATGGACATGACGGATAGTCGGACATCAATGGAGCCGTGGAGCTTCCCCTTGGTGATCTGAAGTAGAGGATTGGAGGAGACGGGGAACGGGTTTGAGGCTCCCAGAAGCACAGAGTCACCATCTCCTTGATGCCACTCTAGACTCACGGGCCAAGCACCTCAAGTATTCTGTAAAGGGCTTATTCACCATCTCTCACACACAGAGCACTGCACTATGCTCAATTCCAGGCCAGTCTGAGAAGTCATCACGTAAGGAAAAAGTGCCCTGGAAAGCTACATGGCGGAAGAAAGAGCACCCATTGGAAGGAACCCGAGAGTCCAGCCTCAGGACAGTGTCAAGAGTGACAAAACTCGGGTACTTAGTTTGCGATGGGCATCATCCAATAACTACACAGGTGGAAGAGTGTGTTTCCCACCCGTGTCAGCAGGAAGGAGGCTGAGGCCAAGGGAAGCAGTTGTCTCATGGTATTTTGGGTTCTAGAAGTCACAAAGGAAGCCAAAATGCATACATGCTCATCCCTAACCATAAAAAGGTACATTTTCTACACATAACTTATATACCATCTCTGTGCCCCTTGGCCATTTCTAGATGACTTCTGATACCTAATACCATGTGAATGCTGTGGGAATGATGATTCTAGTCTTTAGGGAATCATGGCGAGAATAAAATCTATATGTGTTCAGTACAGTTATACTTTCAAAGGGTGTGTGTGTGTGTGTGTGTGTGTGTCTAAATTGTTGAATCTGCCAGGTGGTGGTTGTGGTGATGGCGACATGAGTCTTTAATCCCAACACTTGTGAGGCAGAAGCAAGCAGATCTCTGAGTTCAAGGTCAGCCTAGTCTACAAAGCAAGTTCGAGGCCAGCCAGGACTGTTACACAGGGAAAATAAAAAAAAAAACAAAAATAAATAAGTAAATTGTTGAATCTGCAGATGTGGAGCCTAAGGATGCAGAAAGCCAACAGTTACTTGACAAATGTTGCTGAAAAGTGGAACTGAGAGAGAGTCAGACCCTGCTCTGGCTTACATTCTGGGGCAGGCTCCCCCAACACCCCGACCTGGAACCTGACTTACATCCTGTCGGGTTGTGGCATAATGGAGGATCCCGTCCTCCAGCACGAAGTACCTCTGCACGGGAGGGGCAGGACCAGGCAGCCGAGAGCATGGGGCAGGGAGAGAACAAACACACCCATTTTTCTTCTCCTTCAGCACACAGGATGCCAGAGCCACCCAGCAGCCTCCCACATGCAGCCCCCCCCCCCGCCCGCCCTAACACCCTACCTTGTGCCAGCCCTTAAGAGGCCACTTCCTCTTCTTGAGCAGGTGTCCTTCCTGTCTCTCAGGCATGATGTCCTCTGCTCCCAGTCTGCCCCGAGGCTCCTCCACCACCTCCCACAGCTCAGAGGCCTGAGATCCAGGGTAGATGGAGGGCCTCGGGTGGTGAGCCCACTGCCTCCCCTCCAGGTACCCAGCCAGCCCCCCACCGCCCCAGGCCGCCATGCTTGTCTATTCAGACCTGCTGGGTACTGCTGGGCTTTGAGGACTGAGTACTCTCAGCCAGGGAGGGAGTGTCTTTTTCTTGGAAGTCCATGAGGAAGGGGAGGGTACTCCCTGATGAGGAGGGCGGAGCAAGGGAAGAATGTCACCTTCTCCTGGGGGATCCCTTGAAGAAAAAGAGAGACCCGTGAGTACTACCCAGTGTCGAGGCCCCCACCGTTGGTCCCTCCTGCACTAAGACACACATCCTTCACTCGCACGCCATCCCCACACCCCCAGTGTGCCCTGACACCGCCATGGGCCTAGGCAGCAGCACCCAACTCAACTCCCACTGTGGTCACGGCCGGGACGGCTAAGCTGGTGGCCCGGCATGTGGCTCCCCCTTGGGCACACACCCTAGAAATCCAGGAAATGCTGTTTTCTTAAGGCTGGGGAGGGAGGGAAGAAAGAAGAGGGTCCAAGAGGAGATGGAAAGACTCAGGCTAGGGAGGAAGGAACTCCTCAGTCCAGCTGTCTTTCCCTCTGGGATCTCTTTGCCTACCTCGATGGCTTGGCCACGCCTCCGCCACAAAGTGCCCTGAAGACCACACTTCAAATTTCTACTAGTTGGCCCCTTTGCTGCCAGCTCTTGTGTTCCCATCTTCTACGTGGGGAAACTGAGGTCTGAGGCAGGCTTTGTTTTTGAATACTCCTCCCACAAAACATGCCCCGAGCACACCCACCTGGACTGTTTTTCCCTGCCCCTTTCTACCGTTAGCCCTGAGAAGCACCTCCCACTCATAAGGAGAAGGACGCTGGCTGGCTGAGACATTGTGGGTGGGAGAAGAGGTGGCCAGGAATGTCCAGGTCCACCCTGGTCCCGCGGCAGTGCCCACAGGCGCCCTTGGCACTGGCTCTGGCCATCCTGGCTCCGCTAGGATTTCAATAATGCATGAGGCTGTGTGTGTGTGTGTGTATGAGAAGGGGGAGGGGACTGGAGGGGCGATCTTGCCCTGTGTCTGGGGAAGCAGCTCAGAGCTTAATGCAGCTAGCAAGCACCTGAGGAGTTGAGGCCCAGAAGGGACAGGGAAGTGGCAGTCTAAGTGTGGCCAGGAGGTCACAGCAGAAAGATCCAGGCTGCAAGAGGTTGACCAAGGGGAAACTCCTGCATTCAGCCATTCAAAGTTTCCAAACTCTTCCGGTGTTTGGGTATTTCTATGCCCTTGTCCTGGTCCTTAGGACCCGGGCCATTGACTGCCAGCCCCCAGCAGAGGTGGGAGGTACCTACCAGTAGAAAGGAGAAGACGATCCAGGTGAGTGTCCCCCTAACCGCCTCCGTTCTCCGCTCTTTACTGGAGGAGCAGACCCACCAGCTCCAGAGGAGAGGAAACCCTCCCAGGAATGTCAGGTGGTGTCAGCAAGGTCCCTTACCCCAGGGTCCATGGACGCCAGTGCTTCTTGGTCCGTACACCGATCTGCCTCTGAGTCACTGTCCCCGAGTCACCGGCTACCTCTTCACAGAGCTGAGCAGTGGCAGCAGCTGCTGCAGGAACCAGGAAGGAAGGAGACGTCGGAGCCTCCCCTCCAGCCGGATCTCCCCACCTGCCCCTCCCCCGTCGCCTCCTCCCGCCAAGCTCTGGGCTGCCGCTCAGCTCTGCCCCCCTGCTCCCGGGAGGACTAAGGACGGAGTGGTACCAAATGACTTGGAAATGAGGGGCACAGTCCCCACTGGGCATTGTTCTACATGGATCAGAGAACTGGAAAACTGCTGGCTTCAAGCCATTGGAGGTAAAGGATTTATTCCGGTTAGCACGGCCTTGACCCAGGCGAGCACTCAAGGCCATTTCCTAATTCTCCCTGCCTCTCGTTTTACACCTGAAATAGATGGCACATTTTGGACTAGCAAAGATATCAGGTTGACTGGGAAGGGACAGAGACACCCTCCCACCTCACACTACCCCTGTATACTCTGTGACACGACAAACTGTGCCAGATGCATTGCCAGCAGGGCACTCAAGGGAAGAGGGACAGCTGAAGCCCACAGAGGCTATTCACTGAGAGCGATGTCCTCCCAGGTCGGCTGCTGCAGGATCAGGAATATGGTGCAGTCAGTCTTTGGGGAGGGAGAGCTATGGGGCAGCGGCCAGCTGGCTGTTATAAAGGACTTGGGGGTGTCGCCCCCCCCCACCCTCAGACACATTTACCCACTGCTGGAGTACTATGCTCAGTTGCTGAAGTAATTAAGAATTGGCTCTTGAGAAATACGTACAATTCATCCAAAAGGATGTGCACTGACTGACAGGTTCGGTGCCTGAGACACGTCGGCACCACAGGAGGGTGTGACTACAAAAGCTCTTCTATGACCTCAGAAATGATGGGGCCACTTGTCCGCTCCACCTTGTTAGACGGCAAGGTCTTACACACCTCCGGGTATGTCTGTCTGGGCCCCCTTCAGAGCCTCCGCGTGGATACAGCTTTCCAGGAGGGAGGAGTGCTGTGGGCAGCAGCAGGCAGGCCTCTGGAAGCAGAGCCACCCAGTGGCACCAGGCAGACCTGCGGACATCTACAGCCTCGGGGGCCTTTAACCTGATTGAGCATCCCTGGGCATCTGCAGAGCTGGGCACCGTGTGTGTAAGAAGTTGGTCCTGGCCCAAGCCAGAGGCTAGCTGCTGCAGATCTTCATCACCAGTGTCTGTCCAGGACTGAAGATGCTGTGGCACTGCTCCACATCTGGGAAGGAATGCAGAGGAGCTGCTCCTCACTCAACCCTGATCTACCCAGGATGCGTTCCTCAAGGACAATGCAGACCACAGCTAACCATCTTCCTTCCTTGTTAGAGGTGCTGTTCCCTAATACCAGGGGAATGCCTCCTACCACAGCCCCCAGAACTCATATTAAAAGAGAATTCTAGTTCCTCCAGATCCTTTGTGCTACCAGCCACAGCCTTCGTAAGGAAAAGCAGGTAAGGACAAGTGACTAGGGACAAGGATGTTTTAGGAAAGAAAGTGAGAATTTAGAGATGATTGAGACAATCCAGAGAATAACTAAGATCAAGAGTCCAGGGCTGAGCCGGGTGTTGGTGGCGCATGCCTTTAATCCCAGCACTCGGGAGGCAGAGGCAGGCGGATCTCTGTGAGTTCAAGGCCAGCCTGGTCTACAGAGCGAGTTCCAGGACAGCCTCTAAAACAATACAGAGAAACCTGTCTCAAAAAAACAAAAAAAGAGTCCAGGGCTGGAGCACTCCAGGGCTGGAGCACTCCAGGGCTGGAGCACTCCAGGGCTGTGAGCACTTGTTGCTCTTCTGGAGGAGTCAGGCTCATTCTCCCACCCACATGGTGGCTCACCCCGCCAGCAACTCTAGTTCCAGATCTGATACCTACCCTCTTCTGACCTCTGTGGGTACAAGGCACACATGTGATAGATACATAGATATAAATGTAGGCACAGCTTTACACATAAATCTTTTAAAAAATGACAAAACAAAGAGATGTATTTTATTTTTATAACGAATAAGTTTTCCCACTCCTTCCACAACCCAGCACAGCCCAGGGTGGAACAGGAACCTCAGATCCCACCCAGGACCCACTCCTGGGTAACTTTATGAAGAAGCTCTACCACAGAAACTTGAGACTTCTGAGAATCAAGTTCAAGACCTTATCCAGGACTCTGCTCTTTCCTGAATGGTAAGAGATAAAGGAGCTGGCATCTGTGTTTAGTACGGCACTTGGCACATGACTCAGTGCCATTCACAAGGTCCATCATGGCATGCGGAGGAACTGAGAGGGTGGGCTGGGAAGACACAGAGCAGGGACAGAGGACAAGGCTAGGCAAGACAATCTCCATCCTGCCTGTTTTGTGCCTGGAGAACTGAAGGAGACTGTTCCTATTAGGTCCCTCGTTGGGACAACTAAGACTGACTAGTGAAACTGAAGACAATGGACAGCCTCAATTTGAAACGGAATTTCTCTGTATCTTCAAGAGGCCTGTCCCCAAGGAGGTCATTGTGAATGAGAGCCAAGGCATACATGCCACTCCCACACTCCCAATTCTTTTAGACCTCTGCCAGACAACAACACAGACAGCAGGGACAGAGTGCATTTATGGGCAGAACTGAGTAAAACAGGTGGGCTAGGAGTCTGGAGTTGGGTCAGGTGGTGGCGGTTTCCCGCTGGCTGACGTGGCAGACTCTCCCTCATGTTGCTGTTTGATATACTGATCCAACAGGGAAGTCAGCTGGGCAGGCTGGTGCTGAAGCAGGTAGTGGGTCTGGGCTATGATGCCAGTAAGTCCTCCTACCAGCTCCCCTTGCAACAGGTCCAGGCTGGGCAGCTTGGCATACTCTACGAATCCCTGCCTGCTGAGGATGGTGTCATCCACGCAGCCACCTGGAAGAACATAGGGTCAGCTGGGCTCCCTGCAAATGTCCTTCTTCTTGACAGGCATCATCCCACCACCAGAACCTGCTCTCCAGGGCCCTTCTCCCCGCCTAGTTGGCCCTAAAATCAGGGTCGCAATGGTACCTCATCCCATTCCCATGTTGGGCATCAATCCCTCTCCTCTCTTTCCCTGAAATCATGATAAAACATACATCTAGTCTCAAACACCCTAAAGTCAGTGACTCGAAACTTCTTTGAAGACAGGCTCTTAGAGAAGAAATGGAGCCTCCATTTCATTTGCAATGAAATACTAGGAAAAGAAAATCCTGGAGTGTAAAGGGTATGTGTAACTATAAATATAGATTCCTGGGAAACCTGAATTTTCTGAGGACACAGGCAGTCTTCTCTACTGAATGAACCCCAAAACACACTGGTCACAGCACTGGCCCTCACCCCTCCTTATTTAAGATATTTGTTTCTTATTTTAGATGGTTTGTTTATGGGGGCATGCACATACTACAAATAACTTCTGTTCTCTCCTCCCGCTATGTGGGTCATGGCAACTGAACCAAGCAGGACCTTAACCTGCCGAGCCATACCGCTGGTCCAAGACATACTGATACGTGCCCCTGTCACCTGGCACTCGGGCAGTGCCCTGGTCAGCCCAGGGTTCCCTGACTACTAGTCTGCAAGCAGGTGCAAAGGACCCCTTTAACAGAAAGACCTCCACCCACTTACGGTCTCTTCCCCGCTCTCTTCCTTGCTGTCCCCTGGGGCAGACAGCACTTTTCCTGTCTCCCTCTTCTCTTCTGTCCTCTCTCAGTCTCTGTACCCCCCCTTCCCCTTCTAATAAAACTCCTCACTAAGCTGTCTCTCCTGGCGTTTTATCATAATGCCCTCCCTATGCTCTTTCTTCTGGTACAGAACTGATGTGGGCAGTGACACAGCACAGGTGTGAGTGACACCATCGGTCCCCAGAACATGCTGATTCAGCCTCATCCAACAGCGGTTCTGTGCCACCCAGAAGCGGCTCCAACTGCAGGACTGCCACTCACCCAGCAGCGGCAAGAAAGGAACACTCTTCAAGATCCGCACCATCTCCTTGACCTTGGGCTCTTCACTGACCAGCAGCATATTGTGCCCAATAAAAAGTGGTAGCAGGTTTTTGTATTTGGAATCTTCTAGAAAAGGCTTCAGGACCTGGGATCATAGGAAAGAATGGCTAATGGGGGGTCAAGAAGAGAGAAAAGCCACATTACCTTACGCACAGGCTGTACCAAGTAAAAGTACCACCTCAGGGTGTCCTCAGTTGCTACGCATAGTTAGGCACCAGACTAGGGCAGCCTGTCTAGGGTGACTAGAACAGAAGTCGGAAGTAGCCTGCCTGTGGGAGGGGCAGAGCCCAGGTCCACTCAGCAGGCATGGGAGGAAGCAGGCCTGAGCCAGGGCAACCCTACCTCATTGGGGAAGACTTTCATCAAGATATTGTGTTTCCGCAACCGGTGCCGCAGGAAAAGTTTGTCCTCTGCACTCATGGCCACATTCTGGCAGATGGCTATCATTCGGTTGTCTCGAAAAACTGCTACTATTTCCCGACGCAGTAGCTGGATGAGGCCGGACTCCTGTGGCAGGACAGGATAGCTGAGGGAAAAGGAAGGTTTCCTGGCTCCCTCCCTTCCCCCACACGGGCACTGGGGTGGTCAGTGAGGCCACAATATGTGACAAACAGAAGAAAGGGCTGGGCAGCTGGGCTCAACTCCTACAATGCGGAACACCGCCCATCGTAAGCTTTCCACTTCTACTGGGAAATTGCCGGCTTCAGAGCAGTCTGCAAACCTGAGGACACCTGCCCTTCTCCAGACACCTTGGCAGGCAGCTTGTGTTATCATATTTAACAGAGATTACTTCAATTACAAATTGTAGTGATACGAGCCTGTAAAACTAATTCCAGTTACTCAGGAGGCTGAGGCAGGAGAAATCAAAAGTTTAGGCTTGAACTGCGGAGTGAGTTTAAGGCTAGATTTTCAAATTTAATGAGACAGTCTCAAAATAAAAGCTAAAATAAAGGCTCGGGACAGAGCTTGGTAACAGAACACTTGTCTAGCGTGTGCAACAAACCAGGTTCAATTCCCAGTACAACACACTCTCTCTCTCTCTTTCTCTCTCTCTCTCACACACACACACACACACAATTACTTCAGTTATCATGAATTAGTTGTTTTCCAGTTTTATTATTTTTGTTGTTGTTGTTTTTCTAGACAAGGTTTCTCTGTGTAGCCCTGGCTGTCCTGACACTCACTCTGTAACCCACACTGCCTTGAACTCAAGAGATTCACCTGCCTCTGCTTCCCAAGTGCTACAGTCAAAGGCGTATTTCATCACTGCCCAGCCTGTTTTACCAATTTACAATATATGATGGGAGGCTAGAGGATGACTCAGGGGGTAAAGGCCCTTGACACCAAGTAGATTGATGTGTTCAGTCCCTAGAACCTAGGCTGGGGAGCAGGCGCCTTTACCTTGCCATCCCAGGACTGCATTTTCTCTTTCTTTAATGTGTGTGTACTAGTATTTTGCCTACAGGTATGTCTGCACCCCATACATGGAGTGCCCTAGGAGGCCAGGAGGGGGCACTGGATTCCATGACACTTGCGATACAGACAGTTGTGAGCTACAACATGGGTGCTGAGGACCCCACCTCTGTAAGAACAAGTAACTGCTGAGCCATTTCTCCAACCCCTCACCCCCCTTTTTTTTAAAGACAGGGTCTCAGTATAGTCCTGGCTGATCTGGGATTCACTATGCAGACCATGCTAGCCTTGAACTCATCAACAATCTTCTTGCTTCAGCCTCCTGAGCGCTGGAATTACAGGTATGTGCCAGTCTGCCCAGTTCTCTCAAAACAGCTTGTCATACAGTGTGGACTGCCTTGAACTCCATCGACAGCCAAGGACGGCCCTGAACAACTGATCCTCCAGTTGCCACCTCCTAAATGGGAAGACTATAGGCTTGGGACACCACACCCAGCTTCTTCCTGTTCTCAAAAGACAAAACACTTCTATCATCCCTTGGAGGAACATGGAAGCTTTAGCTCCTTTACAACAGGGAAGAGCAGGGTGTGGTAGCTTACACCTACAAGCTCAGCACCTGTGAGGTCACTTGACTTCAGGAGTTCCAGAAGAGCTTGGTCTAAGACGCTCCAGCTCAAAAAAAAAAAAAAAAAAAAAAAAAAAAGGCAGGTGTGAAACTCCCCACACCTGCTTGTAGAGTTTTCACATGTGTTTTTGGAGACAGATAAAAATAAAGACAATGTGGACAGTAGCTCAGGCAATTCTGAGCCCAGGGTCAATGCTGAACCAAGTGCATATTTTAGTATAAAGAATCTGGGGTGGGTGAGATGGCTCAGAGAGTAAAAGTGCCTGCTGTGCAATCTGAATTCAATTCCCAGAGCTCACATAAAAAGCCTGATGTTGCACACATCTGCAACTCACAGCACTCCTGCAGTGAGATGCGGAGGCAGAGACAGGAGAACCTGTCTCACCAGAAGCTTACAGGCAGTATGAATTATATAACTCGGCAAAAACAAGAGTACATGGCGGGAAGAGAGCTGACTCTTGGAAGTTGCCCTCTGACCTCCACACGAGCAGTGGCAAGTGTATAACCACATTCACACACACATAATAATAAAAACACACACGTAATAATAAACACACAGGGCTCAACGTGGGGAACCTCATGGCTTAGAGTCCAAACTTACCAGCCTATCAGCAAGTAATACACACCAAGTCTCCTTACCTCCTTGGGGGGTTTGGGAGGGGGTGGTAGGCATCTAGGGTTGATGGCAGGCTTGGGAGGAATATACTCAGTTAAAGCCATTAGCTTCTGCCGCTCAAAGTGCATGACACGACGGTGGCGGGTCACAGCCTTGGAACCATGGCGCACATTGTGGAGGGTGGGCAGCCAAGCTGGAAGGGAAGACGGCAACACAGTAAGATAGAGTCTCTTGGAGGACCTGGCTTACCTCCAATGGACAAAAAGAACACCCCTACCCCAGACAAAGACATGGCCTGCAAATTAGACATGGCACAAAAAGTCTCTTCTCCTTTTAGTGGTCGACCTTAAGTGGGTCAGTCCCTTAAGACTCTCCTTTTTCTAGGTTTGTAACTATTGCTGGTTTTTGTTGTTTTTAGACAGGGACTCCTAGCCCAGGCTGCCTTGAACTCACTATGTAACTGAAGAAGACCCTCTGATCTGCCCTCTCCATCTAAGTGCTGTGTTTAGGTTACAGGTGTTTGCCTCTATGTCTGGTTTGGTTGTGTTGGGGACTGAATGCAGGGCTTCTGGACATGCTAGGTAAGCACTCTACCAGGCGGACCACAGACCCAGCCCTCTACAAGCCCTTATGTGAGGTGCTAGAATTTTAAAGGATTGTATCTTTTTTTTTTTTTTTTTTAACCAGGCAGTGGCAGCACACTCCTTTAGTTCCAGTACTCAGGAGTCAGATGCAGGTGGATACCTGTGAGTTTGAGGCCAGCCTGGTCCACAAACTGAGTTCCAGGACAGCCAGGCTATACAGAGAAAACCTGTCTCAAAAAAACAAAAACAAAAACAAAAACAAAAAACCCTGAAAAACAAAAAGAAGAAACAGAAACAAACTGGACAAAGCAGTGGACATCTTTACTCCTAGGGTTTGGGAGGCAGAAGCAGGTGGATCTCTTTGAGTCCAGGCCAGCTTAGGATACAACATCGAGACCCAGTCCTAAGATAAACAAGATGCACAGAAAACCAATCAAACAAACAGAAACCAGTGCAGCCACAAACATACTGGAGACTATGCCCCCGTAAACTTTAATCATCAACCTGCCATAAGGAGCTGGGACTGCAGCTAAGAGGTGCAGAACTGGTCTAATACGTGCCAAGACCTAGGCCCCATCCCCAGCAAGCAAACAAAAAGGAGCAGATAAAAGAAGAAAACAGCACTGTGACCAGCTCCACTGTAAAATGTCAGTCCCTGGTATTAGCAGCAGTTCTTTTTATTACTATTATTATTATTTAATCTTTATTTTATGTGCATTGGCACTTTGACTATGGGTGCCTGATCCCCTGGAACTGGAATTACAGACACTTATAAGCTGCCATGTGGGTGCTGGGAATTGAATCTGGGTCCTCTGGAAGAGCAGTCAGTGTTCTTAACCACTGAGCCATCTCTCCAGCCCCCTTAGCCAAAGTTCTTGAAGGGAACTTGTTGGAAACACATACTCTGATGTCTGCCCTAGACCTTCAAAAATCTCTGGGGCAGAGTCCGGCAAGTTGTCTTTAAATAAGCCCTTCTGGTGATATTGCCTGGCTCCATCCCACAGCTCTGAGGCCTGCTCCTATGACATGACCCAAGAGGGAGAAAAACACTTTACACCACCCTCACAACTGTCTCAAGTCTTTCCTCAGGTCAGATACGTGACAAACACCAGTAATCCAAGCTCTTAGGAAGTAAAAGCAGGAGGATAAGGAGTTCAAGGCCAACATCAGCAACGTGAGACCCTGACTGAAAAGGCAAAAATAACAGCCTGGGAGATGATTCATCCAGTGCAGTAAACGCACTTAACACCAAGCCTGATGACTTGGGCTCAACCCCCAGACTGCCTATGGTGGAGAAAACCTTCACGTAAGTTGTCCTTTGACCTTTGTGTGTCCAATGGCACATTCTTGATGACAAGAAAAGCTTGAAAGGCCCTCTCAGAAAGCAAGGAAACGGCTGGGAGTTGGTGGCGCACGCCTTTAATCCCAGCACTCGGGAGGCAGAGGCAGGCGGATCTCTGTGAGTTCGAGGCCAGCCTGGTCTACAGAGTGAGTTCCAGGACAGCCTCCAAAGCCACAGAGAAACCCTGACTCGAAAAACCAAAAAAAGAAAAAAGAAAAAAAAAAAAAAAAAGCAAGGAAACACTCCAAAGCTCTGAATCAAAGTGTCTCTTGCACTTCCAACATAAAGACCGTCACTGTGGTTTCCAGGCATGGCAGAAAAAGGATCAGCTAAAAGACTCTTGGAGAATATGGAGGGTCACGAGGGTGACAGGTTTTGTGGTCAATGGCCCAAGACCTGTTAAGAGTGTCTTTAGAATGAGACGGAACTGGATTTTAAGCCTGCTCGGCAGACTGTTAGTGTTATTCTTGCCCTGCCAATGAACTGGTCCAGACTTCATTGTGCTCGTCTGAAAAGAGAGGGGTGGATACTGCCTTCCTCCCGAGGTGCTTTGGCTGTAAGAGTTAAGTGAGGCAATACGTGTAACAAAATAGCCACAATCCCTGGCCTACAGTACGGTGTCAGATCTGCTAACGTCAGGCACCACACCACTTTCTAGCTGAGTGGACACTGTCCTGCCCTCCACGGAGCTTAACAGCCGAGACAGGCGCGTGGGAAAATGCAAAACTAGAATGGGAACTGACTAAGCGGGGGTGTCAATAAACAGGATACAAGCAAAGGATTTCACTGAGGAACCTGCTTTATAAAGACAAGACTTGAGGAAGCTACGCTTAGGCTGGCCTTAAACAATATAGTAAGATCCCAGCAAGGACTCTCCGGGATCGGGGGCAAGAACTAAGCGAAGGGTTAGAAAAATCCAAAGCAGAAATAAACATTATTGTTGGCGACACCGTTGCTGTCGTTACCAGAGTGTGTCTGGGGGTGGGGGTAGAGGGGATGGACCCAGGCGAATCAGAGATCCGGCTACAGAGCTGTCAGAGATCACGGAGAAGGTCAGAGGGGAAGGGAGGCGAGGGCTGGAGAGCGCCGGCCTGTGCGCGGGGAGGCCCTGGGCCGCTCCTTACCCGCCCGGGGCGGGAGACTTCCTCGAAGAATCCCCGCCACCGCCGCAGCCATCGCTACAGGAAGTTCCCACGAGCGCTGCGCGGAGACCGAAGGAGCTAAGGATTGTGGGGCACCAGGGCCGGAAGTAGTAGGAGAGCCACCGGAAGGAGCCTCTATTCGCTTACGTAGAGTCCCGCCCCCACTCCTACGGTCCGTCGGTCCTGGCGTCCAGTCTCCTAGCAACGCCGCGAGACCTCAAAGAACCGTTCTTCTTATCCTCCCAGTCCCTTCAGTTTGGCCAGTAAAGCCACGCCACACTCCTCTAACTCCAGATCCTTTTACTCCCGTTTATTCCCACTTTTTCACCGCACCCCAAACAACTGGCTCGGAACCAACCATCCCTTGTCTGCTAAGTCTCCCTCCAGCCTGGTTTCAGTCCTCCCAGCCGGCCGCTAAGCTCGGCTCCTCTTCGTCCATCTCCAGTTAGGTCATGCCAGGAGGTGAGGAGGAAGGTGAGTTGCTGTACAGAACAACCGGGCAGCTCTCCAAGAATGTAGACAAGTGACAAAGGGGCTCGTCTTTTCACAGCTAAGAGTGCTGCCCGGACACAGGAAGGGGAAGTCCTCATTACTGAAGCCCTTATCACCAAGAGGAACCTGACCTTCCCTGCGGATGAAGACCTGTCAGAAAAGATGTGCGTGGGGAAAAAGGAAAGGGAAAGGCAGAAAACTGAGACACAGGCGTCACAGATGTTCAGTTTGCCGAGCTATGTGATTTTGTAATTCGTTTGTCTCTCCACACTCCAATCAATAGTACTTCCCTTTGAGTTTTCCTTTCTTTTTCTTTTCTTTTTTCTTTGTCTTTTTTTGGCTTTTCGAGTCAGGGTTTCTCTGCATGATTTTTCCTTCTTAAAGATGGTCCTTTTTTGGCGTCATCCTTAGCTGCCTTAGAGCATGCTCTGGCAAACTCAGAAATTCTCCCCACACTGTTGTTGCCCAGTTGATCTTTATAGATTATAGATCTAATTACTCCCTGGTAGAAACTTCCTCAGCAACCTGTTACATCCACAATAAAATCCAAACAGCATGAACCGAAACATTTCCAGCCACACCAAAAAGTGTGCAATTTCTCACACCCAGTTCTTGCCCCCTTATTACTCAGAAGTGAGAGCAGCTTGACGTCACCTGAGAGCTTGTTAGAAACGAAGACTGTCCACTGGGGATTAGCTCACTTGACAGAGTGCTAAGCACCACATAAAACTGTCCTTGGTGTAATCCCAAGAGGTAGAGGCAGGAAGATCGGAAGTTCAAGACCATCCTCCTCAGCTACAGAGTGAGTCTGAGGCCACCCTGGGCTAATGAAGCCTTGGCTTTAAGAGAAAGAAAAGAAAAGGTACCCATATCAAACCTACTGGCTTAGGATCTTCATCTCCCAGTACACAAAGGATTCACAGGCACATCCAAGTTCAAGACAGGCTGGCTCAGCACGGGCAAGTGCTATTTGTCCTGCTCGAATGTCTTGTCCCCATCCTTCTCCCACTGCCTAGGTGTCAGTCACCTCCTCTAGGAAGTTGCTCCTGATTCCTCCACTCTGGAGTGGGCACACGGCCTATGCGCCCACTTTTCATTTCTTGTACCTGCCTCTGGCATCCACTTGGCCGGCCTCCCTGATAATGATGGGCAAGGACCTATGTCATTTGTCTGGAGGACACTCAGTTAATCTGGAAGTAAGGAACGTATGGATGGAACAAGTGATTTCCCCTCCATGGGGGACTCAAAATGGGAGTGAGGGAGCTTCTTCCAGAAGCTATGAGAGAATTTCTGCATCTATCCCCACCCTGCCTCCACCATCAAGCTGATGAAGGAAGGCCTGTCTTGTTTTGAATCTCCAGGAGCTGTGAGCAGCCACCAGTTATCCAGAGGGCCCCCGTCAGCTTCCACCAACAGAGGACCGTGTGTCTGAAACTAGCTAGTCTCATGACCTAGACACCACTCCTCGGGTCAAGGAGCTGTTCTTGACATCTCATCAAAACCATTTAGCCTAAGCCCGGTGGTGGTGGCACACGCCTTTAATCCCAGCACTCGGGAGGCAGAGGCAGGCAGATCTCTGTGAGTTCGAGGCCAGCCTGGTCTACCCAGCGAGTTCCAGGACAGCCTCCAAAACAATACAGAGAAACCCTGTCTCGAAAAAAAAACCAAACAAACCATTCAGCCCTCTTCCCTCCCATCGTCCACTAAGAGCCCACAGGTGTGGACCCTAGTGCACCATTTTGCTCACTCTCCTCCTCCAGATTTCATTCCCTTGATGAACTGGAGACCGTCCGCCTGGATCGGGAAGGGATTACTTCTATTGGAAATTTAGAGGGCCTCCGGAATATTCACAGCCTCTACCTGCAGTCGGTAAGGTCTTGCCCCTATGCCTTCTGTCTTCTCCCTGCTGTGACCCTAGTCTATCTACCCTGAAAACCAATGACCGGTTCATCTTTTTCATTTCTCGTGTTTAGGTAAGTGGAACATTCCTAAATGAATCAGTAATCCTCCTGAATTGAAAGACTGATTTCTGGCCTGGCGGTGGTGGTACACACCTTTAATCCCAGTACTTGGAAGGTAGAGGCAATCGGATTTCTGTGAGTTCGAGGCCTGTCTGGTGTATAAAGCAAGTGACAGGACAGCCAGGCTATACAGAGAAACCCTGTCTTGAAACAAACAAAAAGACTTATTTCCTATCCCAACCCCACCAAGAGCTCCTAAAAAAGCTCTTGAGTTACCATTCCAGTTGGGGATAGTGGCATATGGCAGTCTCTAGAGTACCCAGGAGGCTGAAGCAGAAAAATCCCAGTGCTGGAATTAAAGGTGTGCACCACTAACTGCGCAACGCCCTTAAACTTCTTTACAAACGTTGTGAATCAACTAATATACAGTCATCATTCCTTCTGGGTTTACAGGCCACCTCTGGCTTCCTTCTTTTGAGTCTCCAGTCCTTTGGCTCCGCTCACTGGACTAGCTCAAAGTTCACACATTAACTATTGACCAGAAAAAACGAACCCTCTTCCCCAAGGTAGTGGCATCCAGCCTCGGTCAGGTTGAGTGACTATCATTCTCAAAGTGTAATGGCCACAGCTGAGAGTAGTCATGGTAAAATTAGGGCTTTGTCCCCTTAAAAAGCCTTCCCCACCCAGCTGATCTTAAACTTGGCTTCCCCACCTTGTTTTCTTCCCGCAGAATAAGATCCAGAGAATTGAGAACTTGTCATGCATCACCTCCCTGCGGTATGTGGCACCAAGACAGCAAAGGCGTCAGGAGTGGGTGGCGAGAAACTGGGTATACCCCTGCAGCTGTCCTGGGGCTCTGCAAGCCTGGCTCTTTTCAGATGAGAAGTCTAGCTCTGCTCTGCTCTCCTCACCCCACAAGGCTTTGTGTCCCCACTTGTCAGTCACTACCTACACAGGGGAGCTTGGGTCCCTGGTGCCCTCCTCCAGCAGTCCTGTAGCTCAGCCTTGTCTCTGCCCCTCTCTCTTCCTCTGCAGCTTCCTGTCTCTGGCAGGAAACCAAATCAGGCAGGTGGAAAATCTCCTTGACCTCCAGTATCTCCAGTTTCTGGACCTTTCTGAGAACCTGATAGAAATGCTAAAGCTAGGTAGGAACACCGTGCCCTGGCTCATGGAATGGATCCCATGTGGTGTCCGCCCTCCTCTTGGCTCCATGCTCCTTGTGATTTTGCTCCTCTCTCCCCCCTGGAGGGGAACAGCAGGCATGAGACCCTCACTCATTCTTTCTACCGCACAGATGAGCTCCCTCAGAGCCTTCTCATCCTCAACTTGTGTGGAAACCCCTGCACCAACAAGAATGGCTACAGGTGAGGGGACTGGAGGTGGGGTGAAGACATCTGGATGAGCATTGCCCACTGCTCCAGGAAGCCACTCTCAGCCTGCAGCCCTCATGTGTCTATTTTGCCCTCTGACCCCAGACTGAGTCTGTCCCTTTCCAAAAGTCCCATATCCAACGCCTCCCAGGAGCCAGCCTTTTGCTCTTTGGGCTGACTCCAGACCTGTCTCCTAGTCTCAGAGCCATACATACCTAGGTGTGGGCATTGACGCACATGTCACTGTGTCCTCCCAGGTTCTACACCAAAGATGCCTCATGGGTAACCTCTGTTTCTTCTGCCAAACAGGAAGATGGTGATAGGAGCCCTGCCATTGCTCTTGGACCTGGATAAGCAGCCTATATTGGAGCGCTGGACGTCAGATGAAGAGGATAAATCCTCAGATGAGGAGGAGGAATTTCCGGAGATGAATGGCCCGTTCTGTGCAGAGCGAGGTGGTTATTTTCCACAGCTTGTAGCCTCCCCGGTTCGCATTGCCCTAGGAAATGGGGAACAACACTGACACTACCTCTGCCCTGATCCTCTCTCCAGCTCTGTGTTCTCCTCCACTCCAGGCCCTTCATGTTTCCAGAGGGCCAGTAAGGACAGTGGAAGGTGACATCTTCCCAGCATGGCTCAGTCCTTGGGGTTACACGCTCACTTTCCATCAGCCTCAGGGCCCCCTGCTCCTTATGATTGAATGTCAGTGACCCTCCTCTGCCTGGAATCAGCAGAGGATGTGGGGTGCATCTCTTCCCAGCCCCAACCCAACACTTAGTCTACTAGGGATGCCAGTAGGTTTATCAGAGCCGTCCCTGAGGCCAAGGCTCTCCTGCTGAGCCTGGGCTCCACCTCTCCTCCCCCAGGGTTCTTCAAGGACTTGGAGCAGGAACTACAGCAACATCAGGGACGAAGGCAGCAGGCGGCCCTGGCAGAGCACTCATCAAGGATGGAGACACAGCCAGTCCTCACTGAGCTGCCAGCCCTCACTGAGCTGCCCCTCCTGCCCCCAGTGCCCATGGCCGGGGACAGCAACCCTGTTGTCCCTGCAGAGCCTGAGAAGGAGTCAGTCCCTAAGGCCACCTCCTCAACCCGGACCACCACTTCTACCAAGAAACCAGTTCCCACAAGCCAAAAAAGCTCTGTCCGGGCAAGGAAGGAGGCTCCGGCAGCCACAGCCCCCAGCACGTCAAAAACTACAACCAAAAGAAGCACAAAGTAGCACACAGCCTCTGCCGGCTTGCCCTCCTCCTCAGGCCTCTCACTTGTGGCAGGGGCCCCACCCCCTAATAAAGTATCTTTGCACTTGGGATGCTTTGTGTGTCACATGGGTTAAGTCAAGGAAAGGAACCAAAACCACAGTCCCCAAATCAGCTTAACCTTTCAGGAATGACCCAAAGGGCTGGCATCTCTCTTGGTCCCCAGCTGGTTTGCTGGCCCCCAAGTGGGCAAGAAGTGGGGACTACCTCACAAAAGATGCTGTCTCATGGTGAGACAGCTTTGTGTTATTTTGATTTTTTTTTTTTTTTTTTGGTTTTTCGAGACAGGGTTTCTCTGTAGCTTTGGAGGCTGTCCTGGAACTCACTTTGTAGACCAGGCTGGCCTCGAACTCACAGAGATCCGCCTGCCTCTGCCTCCCGAGTGCTGGGATTAAAGGCGTGCACCACAAACGCCCGGCCTGTTTTGATTTTTTTAGACAGTGCTTCACTGTGTAATCCTGACTGGCCTGGAACTTACTATGTAAACCAGGCTAGCAGGAACTCAAAGAAATCTACTTGCCTCTGCCTCCTGAGTAATTGGATTAAAGACATGCTACCATGCAGTCCAAGCTAAGGACTAAAACCTTGGGATCCTGATTGTCCCCAAATAGCAGACAGCTCTCATGACCTTGGGTCTTCATGCAAACACACATGAGTTAGGTCCCATCACACCCATAATTAGGGTTTATGGCTTGGCACCACAGGCGCCTCAGCTCTCCCCAACAGACCTGAGATACACTTCACTAAACAAGGAAATAAAACATATTTATTAAGTCAGCGGCTTTACCAGCCACCCAGAGCCTGGATGAGTGGTGTGAAGGGATGGTTGGGACCGCCCCACAGCTCACAGCTGGACTCAGAGCTCCTGCACCCAGTGGACCAGGAGCTGTTGCATGCTTAAGCATAGGCCTGGTGCTCCTTCTCCACAAAGGCCTGGAAGAGGCTGCCCAGCGCCTGGGGAGGTGGGGTCTGTCCACCAGTAAGTAGTCCTCTGAGAGCCTCCAGGCCTTCCTGCTCCAGGCTCTGCTGCATTTGCCGGAGCTGTTTTCCCTGATCCTGCCAGGAAAGGATGAGGTAAGGAATGTGGACCCTCTCCACCAGGCAGGAGACTAGCTGGAGGGCCCACCTGCCCCCAGCTCTGCAGTCTCTTCGAGGCCCAGGGCCCTTTACGATTCCAGATACCAGCAAGGTAAAGGTATTTCCTACCTGCCCTCAGCATAGTCCCAGAAGGTTACCTGCCCGGCCTCCATCAGCCCCAGGGCTGCCTGGTGTCCACGATAGAGTAAGTGCTGACGATCCACCTGAGTCTGGAATCGGGGGAGGATCCGAACAGGGTCCTGGGCTCCAAAGGTGGGGGACAGTACCTGGGGGGCCTGGGCCACCCCCATCTCAAAGATGAAAGGCTTGAATACAGACCTAACGAGACAGGTTGAAGGGCTGAGGTAACAGCAGGGGACTTGTCCTATCCTGTCCTGTCCCCTGCCCTGTATGTGCTCTTCAGCCTCACCTGGATGGGTCTGGTGTGGCAGTGAGGAAATGGACACAGGGCTTGGTGGGATCCTGGGGCAGGACCGACACCATGCTGGCTGTGGTGCGGAAGCCTCCGGAGTCCATGCAGATGCCACTCTCCTTGTTCCTGAGGATGTCCATCATCACCTCTGCTGTGATACGGCCTGTAAAGGAGGAGGGGCAGGGACTCAGCAAGCAAGTGTGAGAGAGACTCTAGGCCAGGGTGCCACGACCCTCTTGTCCACTCACAGACCTTGTTGCTGAAGCAGCAGCTCACGTCCAGCCCGGAAGCGGGCCTTGGCAGCTTCCATTCGTACAGGCTGTTGGGTCAGGGAGAAGACCTCTGCAAAGTCAAAGGTGCCCTGTCCAGTCCACCAACCCTGGGCCTTGGCATGGCTTCGGAGTTCTGGGTGTTCTGCTGAGATGTCGGTGCCAATGCTCAGCTGGTTAGAAATGTTGCGGGCACCCCCTGTGGAAGAAGAGGGACTTATTCATCTATCACAGAGCACTCACTATATGCCAGGCCCTAGGTAAGGTGCTTGGATTACATTTTTGGGGAGTCTTGGGGGGCTTTGGGTTTTTTTGTTTGTTTGTTTGTTTGTTTGTTTGTTTTCAAGACAGGGTTTCTCTGTGTAGCTTTGGAGCCTGTCCTGGAACTCACTCTGTAGACCAGGCTGGCCTCGAACTCACAGAGATCCACCTGCCAAGTGCTGGGATTAAAGGTGCTTTAACAAACACAGCCTGCCCTCAAGGGCCCTACAGTGATGAGGAGACAGACAAATCAATCAGAGATAAATCATAGGGATGGACACGATGAGGAAGTTCCAGGAAGGCTTTCCAGATGAAAGGGCAGGCTGGCCAAGGGATGTCAGGGAGAACAAATGTCATAACCTCCAGAAGTGGAGGGCAGTACCTGGGGAGGTCTAGGTTCCCTCTCGGAGACAGGCTCTATGCTAGACTCCTACCCTGGATCCGCTGAGCAGCCCACAGCCTCCCTGCTGTCTCCAGCACCCACGCCTCTGTCCGGTCAGCCAGTAGGAAGGTGTTATGATAGCAGAATGGAACGGGTTCCTCCCGGCAGCTGCCCCCCTGTCCATAGCGTTCCAGCAAGCCTGCGATCACACGCACAGCCTCCTGGGCAGTACTGCTCCGCTCCAGAGCCAGCCTGGCGGAAAATCAGAGGACAGAGTGATCCAGAGAGGTCTGATGAAAAACCCACCTTTCCCAGCAAACCCAGCAGCAGTGATGGTGTGTTACACATGCCTGTGATCCCTACCTAGACGTGGAGGCAGGAGGATCAAACGTTCAACTCCAGACTCAGCTACATACTATGTGACTCCTTATCTCCAAACAGACAAAAATACCCAGGCAAAATGAAAAATCAGCCACATGTGGTGCTAAACACCTTTACCCCCAGCACTTGGGAGGCAGAGGCAGGTGGATCTGAGTTCAAGGACAGCCTGGTCTACATAGTGAATTCTAGGTCAGTCTGGGATATACAATGAGAAGCTGTTTCAAAACACAAAACAAAACAAAAACAAGAAGAAAAAAATGAAAAAGCCATATGCCCATGGTTTCCAAGCTTTGAACTGAGAGTTCATGGAAAGATCTGGAAAACTGTTTCCAAAGAAGAAGTGTCCGACTCCTCCCTAGTCAGAGCCGCCCACCTTTGCCAGTTTCTATAAACTTCTATAGACGGTTTCAGTTAACAAAAATAGTACTGACAAAAAAAAATTAAACCACTCTGGGCCGCTGGGCGTTTGTGGCACACGCCTTTAATCCCAGCACTCGGGAGGCAGAGGCAGGCGGATCTCTGTGAGTTCGAGGCCAGCCTGGTCTACAGAGTGAGTTCCAGGACAGCCTCCAAAGCCACAGAGAAACCTTGTCTCGAAAAACCAAAAAAATAAATAAATAAATAAATAACAAAACACTCTGGGCCAAAGGAGGTTCTTTATCAGGCTTGGTGGCCTTTACCTTTAATCCCAGCACTTGGGAGGCAGAGGCAGGAGGATCTCTGCATTCAAGGCCAGCTTGGTCTACAGAGAAAGTTCCAGGACTGCCAATGCTACACAGAGAAACCCTGTCTTGAAAATTCAAAGACAGAAGAGGGGCAAGGAGGAGAAAGAAGAGGAGGAAGAGGAGGAGGAGGAAGAAGAAGACAGAAGGTCTACTGCAGCCTTCTTAGAGAGGCCACAGGACAAGGTCAACAGAGATGCAAGCCCAGTAAACCAGAGTGTTAGGGGGAGAGGGTGGGCATGAAGAGCCGGTCTGTACCTGAGTAGATCCATACCCAGCAGGGCTTCCCCCTCCCCAACAGGCTCCTTGGTCCACACTGCCTCATTGCCAATGCAGACACCATGTTCATTGGCTCCCATCTCGGCCCCCCACAGCCAAGAAGGGCGGCTCAGAATCACAGCATGAGTCTTTAACACCTGTTCCACCTCGATGTAGGTGCACTGGAGGTAAAGAAATGGAGAATTCACTGAAAAAAAGATCCGGGACCTGCATTGCTCTGGCCATTTTATATAAAGGCCTTAAGGTCTTATTCTCAGATCACACATGAGTAAACCTAGTTAGCAGAGGCTAACTAGTCTCAAGGTCCAGGTTGGTGGATTTAAAGTCCATACTCTTCCCACAGCATCTGCCAGCATCCCAGGTACAAGAAAACGAAGGTCTAAAGCTTGCAACTCCTTTTAAGTCCTAACCCACCTGAAGCCGGCTCCCAGGGGCATGAGTGCCTGCTGGTATAAACACCACCTCCTGCACCTCATCTCGGGGGCGGTCTGAGTTCTTTGCAAAGATCACAGCAGGGATGGCTGAGGCAGGGGGCACAGAGACAAAGCAGTCGCAGGAACAAGGGGCCTCAGGGCTCGACGAGGCCATCTGCGAAGAGGTGGCGATGATTATGTCCTTCCAGTGCCACCTCTCCATAATCCTGGCCACCGGTGGGGCCTAGGACGCTCCCTCCTATAACATGTGAACTCAGACAAGACAGAATTCATGCCAGACGCTCCGGGACAACAGCACTGTGTGCACGCTCAGAGAGCAGTGTGCACTAACCGTGCACTTAGAGTCAGCAGACAACGCAGACTCTCCAAGTTAGGAGTGTCCGCCTTGGAATCCTAGCCCTTCCGGGCTGTAGTGGTAGTTTCCAGGCACTAACGCCGGCTGCAAGAATCGCACGCTCGTGTGCATGCCCACATTCCCGCTACTCTTCCGTCCAACCCTTTCCAAGTCCTCAGTACCTCCACCTCTCACCCTTTCTGCCTCCAAGACCTTCAAAGTCGGTTCAGTACGCCACCTCCTCTGCTTCAAGTCAGATCTCTTCTTCTGGACCCTTGTACCTAGGTGGCCTGGAAGGCCTTTGTCCCCGGGGCGGGGCCGGAACAGAACACCTGAAATCCCACCGTTTCCCACCAGGGTGCGCGCTAGCTAGCACTACTTCTTGGAACTAAGTGGCCTTCCAAATCCTACCTGGGTGTCCTGGACTTCCCATTCAGGCTTATCAGAGAGTCACTATTAGGAGGTGGAGCTGAAGCAGAAAAGAAGTCTGAGTGCAGAAAGTATTCATATAATAGCCAACGCTGCTGGGGGGGTGCGGGTCTGAAGATTAAGGAAGAACTTTAGCTGCCTGTATCCTGACTTGAATTCCAAAGACTCAATCCTAGTAAAACTGCAGAGCACAAGACAGGCATAGGGATATCTCAAGTTACTGTATCGTTTATTTTACTAATTTTTTAAAAATTATTTTTAGGAGTTAGAGAGATAGCTCAGCGCTTAAGGGCACTGGGTGCTCTTGCAGAGGACCTGGGTTTGATTCCCAACTCCCACACAGTGCCTCATAGCCGTCTGTAATTCCACTTACAGGGAATCCGATGCCTTCTGGCCTCCATGTGCACCAGGCACATATGTGGTGTACAGACACACATACCGGCAAAACATCCATACACATAAAAGTTTTCATTTTATAATTATGTGTGTGTGATTTATGTGTACGGGAAGGCATGTGCCCGAGGAAGCCAGAAGAGAGTGTCCCGTCCCTGGAAGCTGGAATTACAGGTCATTGTGAGCCACCTGGCATGGGTAGTGGGAACCAAACTCAGGGTTTCTGCAAGATCAGTAATCGCTCATTTTACTTTCAACTTTAGATGCCCTTCTTAGAAGCTGTCCACCTTGCTGTTGTGTCTTTGGGAGGTTATTTATGTGTAGTCATGTGTGCGGGTATACATACACTTGTATCTGCATGCTGGTGCAGACCAGAGGTCAACATTGGGTGTTTTCTACAGTTGCTCTCCATCTTAGTTTTTGGGGCAGAGCCTCTGATGAAACCTGAAGCTTGTTGATTCTGCCCAGTGCAGATTCTGCCTGTCTCTACCTCCCCAGGGCTGGATTGTGAGTGTATGTCGCGCTGGGGATAGAACCCAGACCCTCATGTTTGCATGGTAGGCATTTTATTATTTGAACCCTTACTGGATGAATCATCTCCTAGCCTCCGTGTCACAAGGAGACATACACAAAACCCTCCTGTCTCCAAAAACCCAAGTTCTGTTCTGCCCCATGAGTGCTTAAGATTATAGAAAGATAATTTTGCGCTAGGAGATGGTGGCACACGCCTTTAATCCCGCTTGGGAGGCAGAGGAAAGTGGATCTCTGTGAGTTTGAGGTCACCTTAGTCTACAGATCAAGTTCCAGGACAGCCTCCAAAGCTACAGAGATACAGAAAAACTATCTAGAAAACCCCCTGCAAAAAAAAAAAAAAGAAGAAAAAAGAAAAGTTACTTTGAAAGGAAATTTAGAAATGTCTATTCCAAAAATGTGATATCTCTACCCTCTACATGCAGTGAAAATGAGATAGCAAAGGAGAAATCTGGGCTAAGAGGAACACACAGTAGGGTGAAACTGTATTCCAACCTCAAAAATTTCAGGCTTTCAGTTCATTTTCCTCTATGAATCATCTCTGTAGCCATCACTGAGGAAAATGCATCTCATACATTTATGCTTCTAAGGCCTCTGGGAATTATTTCTAGGGGTTACATGGAGTCTGTAATGCAATAATCTTAATTCTTGCAATACATAAATGAAGTGCATTCATGTGTGTGCCTGTGTGTGTGAGTGTGAGCACATGGGCATGCATTCTTCAGTTCCTCAGTTTCTTCCTTTCCTTTTCTTTTTCTTTATCTTTTGTTTTTGTTTTTTGAGACAGGGTTTCTCTGTGCAGGCCTGGCTGTCCTGGAACTCACTTTGTAGACCAGGCTGGCCTTGAACTCACAGAGATCTACCTGGCTCTGCCTCTCAAGTGCTGGGATTAAAGACATGAGCCACCACTGCTTGCCCACATTCTTCAGTTTTTTAGTCTCGGGGAATGGGGATGTAGCTCCGTTGGTAGAGTACTTTCCTAGCATGCATGAACCCTGGATTCAGTCCTAAGCATTGCATAAACTGGGTGTGGTGGAGAACACCTGTAATCCCAGGAGGATCAGAAGTTCATGGTATCCTTGGTTACAGAGGGAGTTCAATGCCATCCTGGGCAGGAGTGTCTGAGTCTAAATAAATTTGTTTTTTAGCGTACAAATTTTCCCTGTCTTTCTCACTAGGATTGCATCTTTGGAATTCAAGTTAGGATGCAGCTGAGGTCCTTTCTAATCTTTAGATACCACAATCATCTGTGGCTCCAGTCCAGGGTTTTTGACGCTCTCCTGTAGACTCTAAGGGCACTGCATTCATGTGGTGTACATACATATACGCAGGCAAAACATTCATACACATGAAACTATTTTTGTTTTTCGAGACAGGGTTTCTCTGTGCAGCCCTGGCTGTCCTGGAACTCGTTGTAGACCAGGCTGGCCTTGAACCCACAGAGATCCACCTGCCTCAGCCCCCCACGTGCTGGGATTAACAGCCATGTCAAAAAAAAGTTTTAAGAGACATTTCTTATATTGTTTTCTGTGACTTTATTGATTAGTTCTAATAGTTCTTTGGTTTTGTTCCTACGATTCTTTTTAAATTTACGTTGCTGGTATTATCCATAAGGCAGTAAAGGATTGTTGGGGACGTTAAAGCTGCTTCAGTGAGTCTTGGACGTTGTACCACCTCAAACCTCAAGGCTGTACCTGCTTACAGTCTTGAGACAGCATTCGGGGCGCCCTGCGGAAAAGGTAGGTTCCTCATCCACACTTCCCCAGATGTCCGCTGGGGGGCGGGACAGGCCGAAGGAGGAGGCAGCCGGAAAAGCAGAATGGTGAAGACGGCCGACTCCAAGCAACCCCAGGCTTCCTTCCGGGGCTGCCTTCGGTCACGTTTCCACTTTTGACTTCATTCACCCGCCCTAGAGGTATTCTACTTCACTTCTCTGGTTAGGAGAAGAATCAGAGAGGTCAATCCAGACGGGATGATTCCTTCCCTCTCAGCCTCTCCGCTACAGCCCTGCTGGGGTGCCACTTCTGAGGGGCCATAGGTGACCCTGGGTTCCCTCAGGAGGCCCAGGCCAGCCAGGCAGCATTGCAGAGGATCAAGCATGCATCAGAGCCCCACCAAAGGCCCCTGCTAAGAATGCAGGTCAGCTGGAGGAGTAGCACGGGGAGGAGGGAGGGCCCTGGCCCTGCCCAGACAAGCCCAGCCGGCCCTACAGCTGCCTTCCTGTCCCTGGGGGCAAATATGGGGAAAAAGAGGGGACTCACCAGGTTTCTGGGGTCTAATTCCCCTAGAACCAAGACAAAGAGGTGCCCGATGGGGTTGTCTCAGGCAGGTCACAGGTAAACAAGGCTCTGAGCTGTTGTGCCCAGTAACAGATGAAAACAGGTGCACCCCCTCTCCCAACCAGTCTGGCTTTCTCCACAGTCCCTAAGTCATCCTAATGCCCCCTCCCAAGTTTCCCTTACACCCTGAGCCCCCAGAACTCTCAGACATGTGATAGGACAGGCCAATCCTAGAAACAGATTTAGTTGGAGAAATTGGGTTAGGGGTTGCAGGGACTAGAAATCCCACCAGGGGAAAACAATACATTCGGATACATAAATAAATTTAAATAAATAAATAAATAGATGGAATGTTGGGAAGGGTGGAAGGACATAATGACCAACCTTGTCCTGAAGAGACAGGAAGCCAAAACAAAAGCCGCTCCCCTGTCACCTTCCAAACACTGGGACTCTGCAGTCAGGAGGCTTTCACTCACTGGACATGACTGGGTACCAGCTATGGGTGGGCATTTCTAGTCTCTCTGAAGACAGCGAGTTCTGTGAGGGTGTGTCTGTACACACTGCCATTTCGTAACCCTGGCAGGTTTCTCCCTTTGAGTAGTAGTAGCAACCTTTCCCTCATACTTTCCAGCTGGGCAGGTGCCCATCAGATATCGGGGCTGCCTTTCATCGCCTTGTCTCTGATAGGGATCGTCCAGGGTGAAGAAATCGTTGTCAGTCACCCCCACCTCACCGGCAGCCAGAGGGACCGGCTGACATGCATGCTCCCATGGGGGTGGGGAGAGGACTTAGAAGCAGAATACGGAAACATCTGGAAACCCCTCTCCACGGATGAGTACCAGAGACTACTGATCCAGAAGCAGTCTTTCTCTCCTTACCCCTTCCAGGATAGGCTCAGATGCAAGCTCTGACCCAACCAATTGAATAGACGTGATGCTTGCCCAAGGATCCCCTACCAGTCCTCACTGTGGAGGGACAGAGGCAAAAAAAAAAAAAAACAGGGCTGTGCTGGAAGACAAATAAAGCAAGATGTGGTTGGTTGATGACTTTATTGTTGCATAAAAAACACAGGCTGTTTCTGCCTCCTCCTCCCCCCCAGGTGGGTTCACAGCAGTTAAAGAAAAAAAATCCTACATTTTCCTCTAGGGGGGGGCTGCCTAGAAGGGCAGGCAGCTGAGAAACCTAGATTGATAAAGAGCAGCCTCCCCTGCAGATCTTAGGGTTCAGAACTTCTATAAGGGGCAGCATGCATGCCCCCACACCCATGTAGGAGTTCCCCTAAGAACGGTCACTGGAAAAGATTGTCTTGGTAGCACAGGGAGAAGGGTGGCTGGTTTCGATGGGTGGAGGGAAAGCATCCCACACCCACGGTGGCCTTCTTCCTCCCCCTCCGTACCCAGCCAGGCATCCTGCAGGCACGACCAGCTTTGCCCTAGCCCTCAGCCTCCTTGTAAGAATGAGGGCCTCTGGCTAGGTTAGCAGGAGGTGAGGAGAAGAGGGAGAATACAGAAAGAACCTTATGCTTAAACTACCTCAGGCCCCTGAGTCCCACAGGGAGTCACCCTGTCCCTTTGAAGGAGGAGCCCTTTCTACACAAACACATATTCCTACCCAGATCCCAGCCCCTACTTCCCAAACAGCTCCCAGTCCTGGGCTCCAGCATCCCCAATGGCAGAAGAGACACTGTGGGTGTAGGCCCCAGACCATGGACGGGGTGAACAAGATGGGGTCTCAAGAGACCCCAGGCTCAGTAGAGAAACACATACATACATACGTACAGATACAGACAACACACACACATGCACTCACACCCTAATTATTAAATAAAATACCCTTTGCTTATAACTTAAAAGTCAACACACAGCTATTCCCTGCAGAGGGTTCTGGGTGGAGAGAAGAGAGAAAGGAGAGGTCGGAGGGACTCAGGCCTCTACCTCAAACCTGAGAGTGCCCCCACCCCAGGGTCCTGCCGTCTGCCAGGCAGAAAACTACCTTCCCCACCCTGTGATCAAACCCAAATGTATCTCTAGCATCTAAGAAGGGGACAAAGAAACAGCTTCCTAGAATCCCTTCCGGTGGGTAACTCTTCATGTGGAAGGGGATTTCCCCCTGGGGGCGAAGGAAAAGGGGCTCTGGAACCATGGAGGGAACACGGAAGGGTCCAGCTGAAAAGAAACGGCAGGGGCAGGGTCCTCCACTGTAGTCCCTCTGCTAGGACAACCCCAACAGTCGAAGGACTCCCCTCCCTTCCATCCATCCCCAAAGGGAAAGCTAAGGATGGAGACCAGGGGGTTGGGTGGGTGGGGTACGTGAGTCTGTGTCAACTCTGGAGCTGGTGGCTGACTTTAGAAAACTATCTAGGGTAATGGATGGGGGAACGGAGACTACTGAATTTGGTTTCTTTTAAAAGTTCTAAGAGTTAAGGACTGAATTAGAGTTGAAGAGGGAAGAATTGGTTAGTTCTTCCATGCCCTCCCCGGCCAAACTTCTTCCATTTTGTAAGAGGGCCGCCCTGCTGGAGCCCTCCCCCTATGTAACTCTGACCTCTAGCTCACAACTCTGGCTGCGAAGCTGTGTCCTTCCTGTCTCTCTTAGACTGAATCTGGAAGGGTTTATAAGGAATTCGCTGAACGGAGTTCTTTCTATAGTAACAACCCTCCAAGCTAGATAGACAGCCCCTTAAAGGGGAACTACCCTAGGCTCCCCCACCTCATCTCTGCTCTCTCTCCGAAAATTTTAGAGGGAGAAGGACTAGCAGGGGGATGAAAGGGACCTAGGCCTTAGGGCGGCTCCGAGGTGCTTTTATGTCCGGGTTCCCAGGAGCTAAAGACATGTCCAGACAGCTACCCCCAACGCCCCGAGCCAGTCTCGCTTCCCTCAGCTCCTGGGACGTGACATTTCTACTAGCCGAATCCCTCCACATGGTGCCCCATCCTAACCCTTCAGCAACTCAGGGGAGGATGAAATAGTGAGAAAACGAGGGACGCATTCAGCTCCTGGCAGCCTAAACAGCCAAATAGCCTCCAATCTAGCCCCAGAAATTAAAAAAAAAAAACCCTAGCGCCCCCTCTCCGTTCCCCACTATCAATAAATAACCACCTTCCCCTCTTACTCAGGACGACCCCCTAAAAAAGATCGGCAGGCATGCGACATCCACGGGGCTCAGTTGGAGGACGCCGAGTTGCCTTCAGCCTCCCGTTTGCCTTTGCCCCCGGGCGGCTCCACTGCGCCACCTGCCTTGGCCTCCCCCTGGGCCGCTGCAGCAGCCTCCTCTTTGGCTCCCTCGTGGGTTTTCATGTGCTTGGCCAGGTGGTCGCTGCGCATGAAGACTCGGCTGCAGACCGCACAGGGGAACTTCTTGGTCCCGGTGTGGGTCTGAAGGTGGCGCTGCAGCTCGTCGGAGCGCGTGAAGCGCTTGCCACAGAAAAGCCAGTTGCACACGAAGGGTCGGTCGCCGCTGTGCCACCGCAGGTGCGCCTTCAGATGCGACGTCTTGGCGTAGGCTTTCCCGCAGCCTGGAATGTGGCAGTTGTGCAAATGCTTCTTCTTGCCCCCATCGGGCCCGCACGGAGCCCCCAGTCGCTCCGCCTCCAGGCAGTTGGGGCAGCGACACACGGTCTGCCCTGAGCTGCGGGGCACAGACCGCCGGGAGCCTTTGGGTCGGGCCGCCGCATCCAGACTGGAATCCAGACCTTGGGACTCTGGCGCCGACGCTTCCAAGGCCTTAGCCCCGTCGGGTGGCCCTAGGAGGTGCTGCCCACCCGCGGCTGGGAGGAGGTGATGCGGGTGCGGGTGGGGCGGCGGAGCACAGAGCTGGTGGTCTCCGACGTATCCACCCAAACCAGGCTGAAGCGCCCCCGGGTGGCCAGGTGAGGTCAGCGCTCCTTGAGTATGGGGGAGGTCCATCCAGCTGGTGCCGGGATGTAGGTCCCACCAAGAGCCATCTTCCGTGCCTGGGTGAGTCGGCCGGAACCACGATTCGTAATGATGTGACATGTCCGGCTGCAGGAGCTTGGAAAAGGGTCCCGGAGCCAAGGGACTGTCACTTTCCAGGTCCTCGCAGGTTACCCGCGAGGAGGCCCCTGGCAACTCATAGCCCTGTGAGAAGTCTACCTCCGGGCCCAGCGGGAGGCTCTGCAGCTCTCCAGGCTGCAGCGGGGAGGGGTAGTCCCCAACCTCCGGGCTCGTGTGACCCTGGTATGTCTGGAGAGGCTGCAGGTCTAGGCGCGGCGGTGATGCGTGAGGGGCGTCGGTGTGCTGGCTGCCCAGAGAGCCACAGACAGCGGTTAGCATTGCCGGGATCCGGGGTGGGGTGAGGGCAGGGACGGTCAAGGGCACCTCAGGTGGGACCTAGAGGAAGCAAAAATGAGACGTAAGGAAGACGACCTGTTACTTTCCCTCCTAACCCAGATCCCTTCCCAGCAAAGGGCTCCTTCCGAGCCCCTACGAGGAAAAGAGGGGCATACTTCAGCGTGGAGATTACAAATCAGTTAGAGCTTGGGAATACTAGGAAGGAATGAGGATGTGAAAGTCTATCTAGTTCAGGGCACAGAATGGCCTTTCCTCAAGTGACCCCGCCCTCAGGATTCAGCTCATCCTGGAGTGGGGTTGGTCCCAATGCCCCCAAAACCATCTCTACACAGCTTCCTGGGCATATTCCCCTGCGAACCCGCCGCCAACCTAAATGGATAATCTAGATTCTTCTAAGCCCCAGCCTAACTCTGGACACAGACAGAGCAGGGATATGCTTCTGGCTGCTTGAGGTAATTTGTCCTTCAGAAAGCCCAGAACAGGTCCCGAGCCTTTGGCCAAAGCCAGTCACAGAGCTGCTGTGACGACATGGAACAGCACTTAATCTCTCTAAACACTCCCCTGCTCCATGCCTAGCTTGGTTGGCGCTGCCCCCCAAACCCACTCTCGCCCAACACCCACTCCTTTCCCTCCACATGAAGCTGGGAGGGGTCACCAGAGAAAGGAATCACCCACAGAAGAGCTCCTTAGAAACTCAGAAAAATATAACCGCTGCTCCTCTATGGAAGGCAGCATGGGAGTTTGGAAGAGATGGGCATCCCTTATCCCTGAACTCCAGGGAAAGCACTGGGGAACTTGTAGAAGTTCCTTGAGCGCTACTGCTCTGAGCCTGCTCATATTTTAGAAAGCAGAGTGTGGAGCAGTGACCAGAAACACGTGTTCATTTAATCAATCAGTCAACCAGCATACACCGTGCAGCGCCTCTGAGAGACAGCTCTCTGTCTTAAAACATTGGAAACCTAAGGCCCAGCAGGAACCTGGCCTGGGTGTGGTGATGGGAGCCTTCAATCTAAGCACTCAGGAAACAGAAGCAGAAGAATGCAGTCCCAGGCCAGCCTGGGCTACGTGGCAAAAGAAGGATAGGAGAGAGGGAAGGGGTGAGGTAGATAAAAGAAGAGAAGGTGGAGAGGCTGCTGAGCATGGTGGGGACTGCCTAAGAAATAATCCCATCACTCAGGAGGCTGAGACAGAAGGCTTCTGAGTTCAGCCTGGGCTCAGAAATGAGACCCTGTTTCAAAAACAAATTCAAGAAACCTTAAAACCTCCACCGCTTTCTCCACCACAAATCTATGACCCGAAGGTCCCAGTCTTCTCTCCATCTCTCCCTAGAGCCTAGGAATCTTGCCTATGTGTGGGCTCGTGTGGTCAGTGATTTAGGGCCTTCCCCAAGCAGGGCTCAGCTGACCCTACCAACCTCCCGACTCTGGGAGCAGGGAGGTAGCATTGATAGTCTGGGAGAGGGAGGGAAGAGGAGGACCCGGGTGCCTACTCAGGCTCTGGCAGCCTTACCACAAGAAAGGAACAGGGTGAAGCAGCAGGAATGGAGCCTCGGGCCGGGGCGGGGTAGTCCAGAAGGGGTTGGGCTGGAGCAGTGAGGCCTGGGACCCTAATAGCTTTTGGCGCCTGGGAACTGCCCCGGGGTCTGGGGGGATGGGAAGGCTAAAATGACCCAGGCTGCAGCAGAGAGGCCTCTCTGGACAGAGAGCTTGAGCCCAGGCCTAGAGTGCAATGACCTGCAATCAAGGTTGCTCTAAAAGAGAGCGAGCACGTCGGCTCCCCAACTCGAGAAAGAGTTGGATGTCCCACTGGATGTCTGCCTTTCCCGATTCCCAGTGCCCAGGCGGTGGGGACTTCCGTTCAAACGTGGTTTTCAGTGTTACAGTCCTCCGGTTGTCCCAGTTGCTCCAGTTTCCCCAGTTCCCAAACTCCCTTGGTCCCTCCAGTCCCTCCTGTCCTCCCGGTTTTTCCTCATTCTGGACCCTCAGCCCCTCGGATCCTTTACGACCACCCCCCATGAGGCCAGCGCAGGTGCAGTGTGTTCCGAGCTCCTTCCCCTCGGATCTCCGCAGCGCGCGCCCCTGGCCGCGCGGACCCGGGCTCCTACCTGGCGGTTGCGCTCTGGCTCGGGGCACCCGCAGGCTGGCGCGCTACAGACGGGCGCTCATGGACCCTGCGCGCTGACCGGCTCTCGGCGGCTTGGGACAGGGGCCGAGGGCAAGCAGGGGCTGCGACCAGACCTGGCGATCGGCGGCGGTGGAGGTGGTGAGAGCGGGCGGGAGGGTGGAGGGCGGGCGGGCGCCGGTGAGCGAGTAAGCGAGCGAGCGAGGCCAGCTCTGCCCGTGACTCACCGCGCTCTCTGCCTTCATCCTCTCCCCTGCGCTCCTTTTTCCCCCGAACCCGCGGCCCCGCCCACCTCACCTGCGGCCGCCTTTAACCCTTGCGGGCTCGGCTGGAGGCGAGGCCCAACCCGGCGCGAGAAGGGGGGCGGGCGAGAAGGATGGCTAACCAGGCCATTTCCCTCCTTCTCCCTCCTCCTGAGTCCCCACCACTCCTTGAGTTGGGAGTTTTCCCCATGTTCAGAGACCGTTCCAATCCCGTGGACATCTAGCCGGGAGCTGGTTCGGTCAGGCGGGGGGACACGGCTCAGACCCGGGATGAGACGAGGGACCGAGAGTCCTGGGAATGCTATCGAGCCTTCCTTAGGGCGCGTGTGGCTATAAGTGCTTTTGACCCACGCGACCTGAACTCGCAGTGCTAGAAATGAGTGGAAAGGAGACTTGAAGACCAAGTTTCGGGCCGGCCCACCCCCAAGCCTAGGCCATGAGAAGGGTATTTTAGCTACACCGCTACTCTCCCTCTACCACCACCACGCGCTGAACTTTCCCCTCCCGTTTTCCCGAGATCTTCCCCTCTATCTGGCGACTGGGCTTTCTGGGTGATCACCATCCCCTCAATGTCTTCCGCAGTCTCTCGGGTCCCCAGATCCTCTCATTGTACTCTCTCCACCTTCCCTAAAGCGGCAAGCCTGGCGCCATCGAAGTCCGCCACGTAGACCCCCGCCTCCCCCTCTCCGGGTTGCTCAGCCTGTACGAGGGGTTGCTGCGGTACACTTGGATGCGAGGGCTGGGCAGGCACCTGAATGTCCCTGGGAAGGAACATGTCAGCTACGGATTGAGCGAGCCTTTTTGCCACCGGCTCTTTCCGAGTCTCGGCTGGGTATCTAAGTTTAGAGAAAGGTCTTGGATTCCTTGGAGGAAATAAAAGCGCGTATGCACAGCCACATTCTGGTACATTTTCAGGGCATCCACGGCGCCACTCACCTAAACAAAACTCTAGATCCGAATTGGAGGGAATTTTGAGATCCCTACCTCGAACTCAGGTGGGTACCAGAGTTCCCCCCAACTCGCTGCGCCGATGGCCTGACAAGAAGTAGTGTCTTCCCTGCCGCCTCCCAAGACCGAGAGTTGACCTCCCTAGTGACCCTTTCGACACGGAATTTCTGAGCGAGCGATTTTCGTTGTTTCGTCCCTTATCGCGGCTGGCTTTCCCTAAGCACTCTTCACAACCAATTTCCGAGAGTTCTGTAATTTAGATTGATTTAATCTCGCCACTAAAGACTCTTCTTTCTCTCTTTTTCTCTTTGCTTCTTGAAGCTGGGTCTCCTCTATAGCCCAGGCTGACTGGGAAATCAGTCGGCTGATCATACCGGCCTCGACTATGCAGCAATCTTCCTCCTCAACCTCCCAACAGGTGTGAACCACCATGCCCGGTTTTCAGTCCTCATTTCTCCGGGATTAGTTTACCTATACCCTCTGTTTGATACACACCTAACTGAATCCAGCAGTCTTCTGACCATCAATGGAGTGTAACTTCCCCAAGCGCGCACGTGTCCCTAGCGGTCAGCGCTTTAGCTATGTGAGCGAACACCTTTGTATTTTCTAAAACTGGAGTCCTTCTCTCCCGGACAACCTGGGTACAAGCTGTGAAGGCTTAAGCAAATCCTACCCAAAAGGGCAAATTCCGCGAGGCCCCTGCTAGAAACAGAATAAACCCTTAATCATTTTAAAATAAATTTGTTTCCAGAAGCACGTACAGATTAAAGTCCATTCAGAAAGATATTTGGACTAGAGGTTCACACACCTAAAATCTGGCCCCAGCGCTATATCTTTTACACTGGCCTAGAGGACTAGATTATTCTGTGCCTCCGTTTCCTCAGCCGACCTGGAGGACTGAAGGATGAGTGAGCATTTAGAGCTTAGAGCCGATGACATGTCAGGAAGAGACTGGTGATCAACCAGGACCCAGTAGTGTTCTTCCCTTTTGCCCTTAGGACTAACTACACAGCAAAAATTCTTAAGAATCCTTTTGGCTCTTTGTCCAAATTCACACTTTTTATCAACACTGATTGTCCACTCAATCAACCTCCCAATCCTAAGCAGTGGGGTTTGCATCTAGTTCACAGTTACCTCCAGAGCAGAATTGGGGGTTCACAATGTGGGGAGTAGAGCTGCTGGAGCAAGACTGATCAGAACCCCGGGATTCTGGTCTCCCCAGCTGTTTGGAGTTAGTGCATCTACAGCAGGAGTGGTTCTCAACCCCCCCCAGGGTCTCGACCCTGGGGGGTAGAATATCAGTTATCTCGAATATCAGATGTTTACTCTAAGACTCATAACCATAGCAAAATTACAGTTATAAAGTAACAATGAAATGACTTTATGGTTGGGGTCACCACAACACGAGGAACTGTATTAAGGGTGGCAGCGTTAGGAAAACTGAGAACCACTGGTTTCTGTTCTTCTAACCAGGCAGGCATGAACTAAAGCTAGGGTCAGCCTGAGACCCCCACATCCATTTATAGGTATCAGACTGCCTTCCTTTCCCAGTGCTGTCCATTTCTCTTGGAAAGCAACTAGAAAAAGAATGGCAGAAACCTCACCCCAGCTTCCTAACTTTAACACTGCCCCATCCTGAAGCAAAGACCCCACAATTGCTTGTGGTTCATCAGCATGAAATTCAACTGCAGGGAAGTTGCTCCTGGACCTCATAGTCATTTGGTCTCTCTGCTCTCCTTCCTCCAGACAACTTGGAGCTCATCCTTCTGCTTCCAACTCATTCCACTTCCCACTTGCTAGATCTTCTCCTACCAAATGATAGTTGTGATGTACTAACTTGACTGCCGAGGTCACCGTAGCCCATGTTCTCTTCCTGACTGGAAACTGAACTGCCATCACACAAACGGAGATGTGCTCAGGACCCAGTTCACTTCTATTCTTCCTTTCATTCTCTCAAAGTCTTAGATTTCCCAAGTCTCTGTCTCCTATACCTGCCAGTCCTCATCTCAAACTTCTTTTATAGTAAGCTATTCATTTTGTGCCTGTGGCAGCCTCCTTGGCTGGTGTGCTCATCAGAAACAACATTTCTTTATTAAGCACCTACTATGTGTATTCCAGATACTAACTTCCCACAAACACCTCTAATTCTCATGAGCATGCAACAAAGTAATTATTATTATCATTCCCATTGTACAGATGAGGAAGCTGGGGATCAAAGACGTTAAATGACCTGCCCAAGATTACAGAGATGCTAACAGATAAAAGGTAACTGAGTCCAGATAGGTAAGGCTCCAGAACCCATATCTACCTGCTATTCTGTCTGGTTTCACTATGACAGAAGTGGTGGCCCTGGAACTTGCTCCCCTGTGTCCCTAAAGTGAAAGGAACAACATTCTTAACAGACCCCCATGTCCAAGCCACTGACTTCTTGTGTCTGATAGGCCAAATTGATCCATCTTGAATTACTGGAGCAAATCACATTCCACACAGGTGTGCCTTTCCAGACCCCACATTACCTATAGTGATGGCTGGAGATGCAGCCCAGTAGAGTACTTGCTTAGAGTAAGTGAAGTCCTGGGTTCAGTCCCCATCGCCTATTAAAACTGGATGTGGTGATGAACACCTGGAATCCCAGCTCTGGGGAAGTAGAGGCAAGGGGCTCAATAATTCCAGGTCATCCTCAGCTATACAGGAAGCTTAGGGCCAGCCTGTACTACATGAAACCCTGTCTCAAAGGACAGCATCAAAATTGTTCTAACAATTAAAAATGTCTGATCCAAGTACTTGATAGGAAAACTGAACCCCTCAACAGGGAGACACAGAGTCTCACAGCAAGCTAGACCCATCTCCTAACTCCTGGGTTCCTAGTTACTCGCTATTTCCTGCTCCTCACTCCCAACTTCACACTCTGTCTCCCAAACTTCAAGCTGGCGACCCTGGACACCAGCACTTTCCTCCTGTCTCTGTCAACAATCCCAGATTCCCAGAAAACCAGCCACAGTCCAGATATGGGCTCAAGTAGTTTTATTTAACAGTCATTGAGAGTGTCCTAGGGCCAAGTGCTGCACTGGGTACTGATTCTCTGAAAAATCCAAATATCACTAGGTTCTGTCATCTGTTTTTAGTCTACAGAATAAGCACCTCTCAGAACATCATGTGTGTGAGTGTGTGTGTGTGCGCGTGCGCGCATGCCTGCATGCACTGTGTGTGTGTGCGCGCGCGCGCGTGTGTGTGTGTGTGCGCGCGCGCATGCGTGCACGCACTGTATATCTGTTCATATTTACTCATACTTTCTTTCAAACTGAAGTCCCCAGCCTTGAATTCCTGCCCTACATCTTGCCCAGATCTCCGCCCAACCCATTCCAAAGACTTCCCAGGGATCCTCTTGGGTCCTCCCTTCCCCCACATATCTCCTTTTTATCCCCCCCCCCCCCCCTCAACTGAGAAAGAATCAAGCTCCCCAGACCCGTCTCTATGGGCTCCTTAGAGTGCAGACCTGGTCTTCTCTGCCGAGGTCCCCTGTGCTAGACAGGGAACAGCCTTTCTTACCAGTCCATGGAGCCCAGAGCTGGCAGCAGCAATGAGGGGCAAGCGGAGTGACAGGAGAGCCAGGCTTTATAAAGGAGGCAACAGTCAGAGCCGAAGAGGGAGGTGGGAGAACAGGCAGGATGCTGCCAAGTCCTCACGGCCTCAGAAGCTTTTAGGATAATCCAGGAAGCAGTGGCCTGATTCTCATGGGGGGAGTGGTAGCGGGTGAGAGCTGCCAGGAAGGGAGGTGGGGGTGGGGACAGAGGCAGCACAGGACTTCCTTCTCCAGGGTCCAGGGTGGGCATTGGGAGAGGGACCAAGCGGTTCCTGTGGGATGGGGAAATGAACACATGCTCGGAGACAACACTGGTAAGGCTGGAACTCTCTGGATTCCAGCCTCTCCCCACCCCCGCCTCCCTGAACCTCTGAGGTTTTTCTTCCATTGACTTGGACTTGGTGGGAAAGAAAAGAATCTCCATTTTTTTTTAAGACCCGAAACATGCACACAGAGCTCCAAGCCAGGCTGCCCCTACAATCTCCTAGCCAGAGTTCTGGTTATTCCAACAGGTCTTGCTTACCTCTGTCCCCACCCCCACCACACAGTGCTTTGCATCTGCTTTGTTCAAATCCCAACTTAGAGTCCCCAGGAGGAGCCCATGTAAACTTTTTGAGTCTGGGACCTCTCATTCTCAAATGGGGACAGAGACCTCTCTTTCTCATGGAGCTTGCACTAGGTGGCTTGGGATGGACAAAGGGTCACCTAACATGAGAGTTGAAGGCCTCCAGGGACTTTTACAGACAGTGGGCCCTGACCCATAGGAAAGCAAAGACTCTGGAGACTGGAAAGCGGGCAAGGGCCTAGGGGTGAGTCCAGACGCCCTCCAACTAGAGGTGCTTCATTCAGGCTGCCCCAAGGGCTGTCTGGAGACACAAGACCAGGAAGAAGAATAGAGGTGAAACCCAAGGCTGTTGTCCTGAAAGTCCCTGAAGCTGGGAGTTCACACAGGGGAGCAGCCCTGGGACCTTACCATGGGACATGTCACATCCCCAGCCATGGGGGCCCTCACCATTGAAGACAGGTGCACCCCACCCCCACACAGAACCCAGCATCTCAAGGTTATCTTGCTACCTCCCTCCCACAGGTAAGCCAGGGAACCCTCACCCTAACTCCTCCTCCATCTCCTCCCAGCAATCTCCAGACTGGGGATTCCCAGTCTTTTCATTAGCTTTTCAGTAATTATCGAGTAAAGGCCCCAACAGGTTCTTCCTCTCCCCATTTCAGAGATGAGAAAACTGAGGTGGCAGAACGCCACCCATCAAGCAGGAGAGAATAAGGTGATGGGGAGACTTGGAAGGCAAAGCTGCACCTCCAGTAGTCTACAAAGTTAAGAGGACACAGAGGGGACTGTGAGGCAAGACCCACGCTGGCTCCAAGGAGCCTCCTTGTCCCTCCCCACCTTCCAGCCCAGAAAATCCCAGTGAGGGGGGGACTGCACTCAGGAGACCACACAGGTGGAGTAAATAATGTTAATACAGGAGTATTATCACCAGGGCATTTCCTCATGGATAAATGTCTGAAATACCAAAGGATGCCTCCAAATTATAGTTAATTACAGAGTTGATTTGCATAAATTATAAGGTGAGCATACAAATTCTTTCAATCGGTTCCATATGCTTAGGTAGCAGGTCCAGTCCAGAAGACAGGAGAATCTGGGGCTGGGGGAATTTGAGAGAGAAAAAGAACGCAGCTCTGGACCCGGGCCTGCAGGGCCTGCATAGCGTGCCCCAGGGCCAGTGGACCAGGAGCAGAGGTGTGAAGCCATCCTGCCTGGTGGGGAGGGGAGCTGCACAGCGTCTTAGCCAGGACCCTGATTGTCAGGGGATCTGTCCCTTTCTACCTCTGTCCTTATCTCCCAACAGTGCTCTTTTCCAATGCAGTCAGGGAGGATGGGCTCCATGGACGATACCTGGAGTCAGTCCTTACCCTCAGTCCCATTCTGGCCCTAAGAGAAGAACAGAGGAGGAGCTAGAGGAAGCTGAAGACCAGCATGGCTAATGGCAGATTCGGGTCCCTAGAACTGGCTTTCAGTTCCCATTGGAGCCAGCCCCGGCTCGCTCCGGAGCCAACCCTCCAACTCTAGTTTGATGTTGCCGCTGCCTACACCTTCCAGGTGGCTCCCAGGCAGCTCAGACACCCAGACTCTTGTCTCCAGAGCCTGGGCCCATTTCCTCTGAGTTTGCGTCCTGTCCCCCTCCCGCCACCCCACCTGCTAAGACTCTGCTTCCTTCTTCAGCTCTCTAATTTGTCCCTCCCCCCACCCTCCACCCCCATCGTCAGCCCCAGAGGCCTATCTCTAACTCACCTCTGCTTACTCTCCCCTCACTCTCCAGCCCCCATGGCCGTGCTCAGGGGTCCCTTCTCTCCCACCCTCTGACTGTCTCCTACCCACAAATCTCCCTGCTGCTTGCAGGTCTCCAAGGTCCTTCCACATGTCTGCCCCAAAGGAGGAGCTACTGGATTAGCTGGGGGGGGGCAGTGGGGTATGTGCTGAAGTCTTCACCCCAGGGGGGGCAGTGGGGTATGTGCTGAAGTCTTCACCCCAGGTGTGTGGGGGTGTAAGTCTTTGTCTTCTCACATGGTCTCAGACGGCTAGAGACAGAAGCTAACAGTGCCTGGCATTGTGTATTTCTTAATTATCTGTTAAATGAACAAATGAAGAGGAACTGGGCAGTGTCCTGGGAAAATTCTAGGAAAGCACCAACTTGCTGCCAGAGGAACTTTAGTTACTTGATGGGGTTCTTGGTTGCCTGTGGGTTCTCTGTCTCTCTCTCTCTGTCTCTGTCTCTCTCTCACTCGCTCGCTCTCTTCCCATGCTGAGGACAGAAGAACATCAGGTCTGACCATGCGCTCCACCACTGGGCTCCCACCCTAACCCCGCTTATGGGCTTTCTGCTCCGTCTTTGCCTACCACCTAAGCTGTCCTGCAGACCAAAACCGGATTCATCACCCTCAAATGCCACTCCCTTCCTGCTCACTAACCCAGGCAGGGCTCTCCTTGGGCTGTGACACCACAACTCTAATGTTTGGCCTTGAAACCTCTGCAGTCTTGGCTTCCTCTGGTGCCTATAAAAACCCATTGCCCCAGCTGGCTGGAACCACTGATGCTCTTCAACACACCCGGTCCTCGCTCTGTGGCTTGGGCTGTATCTACAGCTGCCATCCATCCCTGCCTGGGGAAAGCCAACCATCCTCCCTCCCAGCTCCAGGCTCCAAATCTGCTTCTCTAGGAATCTGCTCTTATCCGAACATCAGTGGCCTGCTCCTGGAATTTCCCTAGCTGAATTGCCTCATGCTCTGTTTGCATGGGACTGTTGTCTTATCTCCCCTGTTGGTTGCAGCTCCTTGGGGGCAAGAACTATCTCTTCATACCACACAGGCTTCCTTCCAGTGCCTTTCTTAGTGAAGGGAGTGCAGAAGCCATGGCCAAGAGAAAGAGAAAGGTCTCCTTGCCACCCAAGCTTCTAAAAGCCCTTCAGTTAGAGAGAGGGTGGTAGTTAAGCTGGAAGTCTGGGGCAGGTGTGGGGATATGGCAGGTGTTCTGAACCCCAAAGGTCTATCATGAGCTTCCCTGGTCTCCTTTTGCAGGCTAGCATTACATGATGGAGCTGGAAGGAGCCAGAGGCTATCAGGGTTGGCTGAGAATTGAAGGAGGCTGAAACCTATGCTGTCAGTTTTACTACAGCCAAAAGTTAAGTGAATGGGATCTGGGATAAAGGCTGGCTGGGTAGCAGCCATGGAAAAAGTCAAGGGCAGAGATAAAAATTGTTTTCCCCCCTCTGGGTAGGTTAAACTCTTCTCCTGATAGTGCCTAAATCCTGGTCCTCTTGTGCTGCAGCCCAAAGCACTCAGTATTTTCCCGTTACCTACAAGAGAAAACCCTTGCTCTTTGACCTAGAATTTAGGTACCACCCCCCCCATCTGTCCCCAGGCTGTTCTTCCAGCCCTCTGCCCTCTGAGTCTCCAGTGCCCATCCACAGGGAGCACACGCTCCATGGTTATTGACTCTATGCTTCCACACCCTGCATTGCCCCTTGCATGAAAATGCTCTTCCCATTTTTCCCTAGATCTCTGTTGGATGAGTCCATGTAGAGTCTTTGAAACCCAACTCATGCCCACCCCACCCCACCCCATGGTTCTGTGAAGCCTCCTAGTCTCTAAGCCTAAAATCCAGAGTTGTCTGATGGCTGATCTGACAGAAGGTGAGCTCACTGAGGAACTAGAGTTTTGTTTTTGTTTTTGTTTTTATCTGCTAGCCGTTGTTGGATCTACCTGGTGTCTCAGTGACTGATATTGGGTACATAAGTAATGACTATGAATGAGTTGCTTAGGATTTAATGGCTTCTTTCTATAGTATAAGGGAGCGGCAGGCCAGAGATTGGTGGTCACCCTACGAATCGTTTTGATATAGCCACCCATAGGGGCTTTACTTCCAGTTGCTGCACAGTCTCTTTTACCCTAAGTGGTGCCCAGTCCCAAGCCGATCTGGCACACAAGGCTCTGCAAGTGACCACCATCCTTGCCAGCAAGGCAGAGCCACCAACCTGCATCCAGGGTCCACTCAGAGCCCCCTGAGCTTGATCCCATGAGAGATCAATTAAAGGGGAATTGGGTATCAAGAGATGGCAAGCAGAATGGGCCAGGGAGGGGAGAGCGGGCAATGCCCTGCAAAGGGGGCCGGCCCCATTGTTGTGGTCTGTCTGGGAGATTCCTCCCCTTTTTAATTTGCTTCCTGATTGAAGGGTTGGCTCTGCCTGCCCAGCTCCCCCGTCATTATCTGCTGCCGGTGGCTCAGGTGCTGGCGAGCCTGGCGTGGCCCCTAGGTTATTACCTGGAGCTCTGGGGGTGGCACAGGCTGCCCCTCTGGCCGGGGTGGGGGCCTGTCTGGAATCTGCCTCGGTCCTGCCACCCACGGGGCAGCCATCTTTATGTCTACCAAGATGGACACATTCACACTGTTGTAGAGCTGATTTGATGGGTCCCCAGTAACTTCAAAGTATAGATGCTTAACCTATAGAAGTAAGTCAGAAATTGGAGTCCGATGAAAATTGGGTAGTAAAGTACCCCAAAAGTCTAAACCATTTCTCAAAAACTAGTGAAAGCATACTGAAGTTAGCCATACCAAAGAACTTTCCAGCCATACTGGGACATGAAGCTTGACGGTTCCTAGCCAGGGCCAGCCCTATTCTTCAGCCTGGGGAAAACTGAGAGTTACAGAGAAAGGAATGTTGTGGATCTAAGGACAACTAGAACCCATCTAGGAATCCCCGTGGGGCAGTGTCAAAGGAACTCAGTCCTCTCATCTTGTTCCCTGGAGCATCAGACCATACCTCTGCCCAGTGCCTTTGGGCACAGCTAGAAACTCATTGTACCCTAATCGGCTACTCGGTCCCCAGAGATCCAGAGGTCTGCTCAACCCCTGGACCTACCTGTGGGCTCCAACAAGACAGATGATATTATCAGGACAGACAGGAAGTGCTGAATTAGAGACACAGATTTGTTGTTTTAAGAAGGTGCCCTTCACCAAGTGGTGATGCCAGATTGGCAGTCTTAGAGCCTGGCACCTGCCCTTCGCACCCTCTCGCCAGACTCTGGCTGGAGAGCCACTGAGGGTAGAGAAGATGGGGGACACGTCGGGAAGAGGTTAAACAAGTGGTTCTTTTCTCCCATCAGCCCAAGCGTTGTGGTATCATCTCTGATTCAAAAGGGCATTTAGTCACTCATGCCACAAATCTTATTAAATGCCTTCTGTGTTCCAGGCATGCGCTGGGCACAGCCCCATCCCTGTGGCCAGCCCTGTGCTCCCCAGGAGATGAGCACAGGCAGCATTTGCTCATGGCTTGCCCACAGGGCTATAAGCAGGGTTCCACTCTCTAAGAGCATTGAGTGGGTGGGGGAAAGAATGATGGGAAGAAGGAAAGAAAGCAGAGGATTTTCTGAGCCACTGGACTTTTTGAAATTTTCATTTGTCTATTTATTTACTTATTATTTTTAAAACATGTTCTATGTAAACACTCCAGTCTGCCCTGGAACTCAATGCCTAGACCCGAGTGTTAAGATTATAGATGTATGCACCATCATGTTCTCTCTCTCTCTCTCTCTTTCTCTCTCTTTCTCTCTCTCTCTCTCTCTCTCTCTCTCTCTCTCTCTGTGTGTGTGTGTGTGTGTGTGTTTGTGATATCCTTGGGCTTGGTACATAATGTACTTGCTAGATGAATGCTCTGCCAATGAACTAGCTATGTGCCCAACCCTGGACTTCTTTATTTTTAATTTCATGTGTGCCAGCATTTTATCCACATGTTTGTCTGCACGATGACCAAGGAGCCAGGAGCAGGAGAGGATATCAGATCCCTTAGGACTGGAGTTACAAAGGGTTAGAAACCACCATGTAGGTGAATGCTGGGAATGGAACCCAGGTCTTTTGGAAAATCAGCCAGTATTTTTAACCACTGAGTCATCGCTCCAGTCCTTGGACTTCTTTGTCCTTTTCTTTTTTTAAAAAATAATTTATTTAACTTTATTTTATGTGCATTGGTGTTAAAAATCAGATCCCCTGGAACTGGGATTACAGACAGTTGTGAGCTGCCATTTGGGTGCTGGGAATTGAACCTGGATCCTCTGGAAGAGCATCCAGTGCTTTAACACCTGAACCATCTCTCCAGCACCCTTCTTTTTATTTTTTTTATTCAACCCTGACAGGCCTGAACCTCTTTATGTAGAGCAGGCTGACCTTGAACTCATAGACCTATTAGCCTCTATTCTGCCTTTCAAATGCTGGATTAAAGGTGTGTGCTACCACGCCCAGACAGCCCTGGACTTCATTTATGTATCCATTTATTTTCGAGACAGGGTTTCTCAGTGTAGCTCTGGCTGTCCTGGAACTTGCTCTGTAGACTAGGCTGGCCTTGAACTTGTAGATCTGCCTGCTTTTGCCCCTGAGTGTTGGGATCAAAGGTGTGCACCACCATACCTAGCAGCTCTGGAAATTTTGATTAGTGCACAGATGTTTGTTTCATGAATGGATCCTTTTCATCATGCCAAACTCCAAATGATTTTTTTTCAGGACCAAGGATTGAACTCAGGGCTTTGTACATGCTAGGCAAGTGTGCTACCACTGAACATTGAGCTATCTCCCCAGCCTTCAAATGCATCTTTGAGTTTGTGTTTGTTCGTTCCTTCGTCCCTTCATTCCATCCTTCCTTCCATCCTCTCCTCCTTCTTTTGATGTTTTGAGACAGTCTCTTTATGTGCTCTGGCTGTCCTGGATCTCATTGTGTAGACCAGAGAGCTCAGAGATCCTTCTGTCTCTGCTTCCTCAATGCTAGGATTATTATTGTGCTGAATGCACATGCCATCAAGCCTGGCTCTTTTTTTTTTAAACCTGAGTCAGGATTTCATGTAGCCCAGACTGCCTTGAATTAAAGTTGGTTAAGGCTAGCCTTGAACTCCTAATTCTCCATCCTCCACTTCCTAGTCGCTGGGGTTGTAAGCATGCATCATCATGTCCAATAGCTTTACACCTGCTAAACAGCGACTCTACCAACTGAGTTTCACCCAAGTCCCATCCTTGACTCTTGACAACAGTCAGTGGCCATGACCCAGTCTCTTGCCCACAGTTTCCCAGGGACTTATGCTTCCAGGCTTCTGTCTGAGAGGATAAAGGAGGAGGGCCAACCGTTTGGTATGCACAGTCCACACAGGAAGGCAGAGACTTCAGCAGGCCCCTTCAGGGTATTAAAACATTGGGGTCCCCCAAGGCTCTGGAGCCAGCTGTTCTCGTGGTCCCTGGCATGCTACCTCCCTCTCCCTCCCTGATGGTGCCAGGTAGGGCTTCAGGCATGGCAGAAACTGAACCGAGAGCCACCCCACCTTGTTCCCGTGGCTCCGTCCCTCATCCACACCCAAGAGGTGAGGATCCCAAGTCAGTTGGCATCTGACAGCCTGGCATCAATTCATGCCAACAGCTTGGAAGCTGCAGTAATTAGAAGGGGAGAGAGGGGGAGAGAAGGAGAAGGACGGCAGGCTCCAGAGAGAAACCTTCTCCTGCCTGCCTCAGGGCAAACTACTTCAAACGAATTCGTTTTGCTCTTGTGAAACTGAAGACAATTTCCTTTTCTGTCATAAAACAAATTATTGCTCATCAGGAGTGCTGGGCTCCTCTTTCCCTAGGAGAGTTTCCCCTGCTACTGTACAGGGCGGATGTGGAGAAATCTGGGAAGGAGGCAGGGTAGGAGAGGGGGATTCTGGGAACCCCCTGCACAGAGGTAGGAAAAGGGTGTGGCCTGACTGAAGGGCATGAGATACTGAAGTCACATTGTCTCCCTCCTTCTCTTCCTCCTCCTCTTCCTCCTCCACCAGTCAAGGGGAGAGGTCCAAGAAGGCATCTCTGGCCCTGACCAGATGGGATTCAAGGTGGTTATCTCATCCTCAGACACCTGTTCATAGTGGGGGAAGTAGGGACAGGAAGAGGAGAAATGGAGAGTCGGTCTGCCAGATATCACTCAGCAAAGTAATTAACGGCAGGATTAGAGCCCATTGGGTTCTCTTCCAGGTCAAGACCGAAGGGTGCCTGGGGACTTCTGCTGGCATGGTTAAGACTCTGGATCCAAACCCTACTGCTAGGCAAGCATGGGTCCAGAAAGTAAGCCAGGTGGTCCAGGCCCCCTCCATCTCTGGTCACCTGCCCTTGCAAGTCAGGGGAGAGTGTCACATCTTATAGCCTTGGTTCTGCTTTTCTGGTGTCCCTCCCACAAACCCCTCTTCCTTTTCCTCCTCATCCCAGGAAACTTCTAGAACTTTTTCTTGCCTCCACTCTGATCCCCAGTGGCAAAGCTCAGGAGACACATTTCTCCCCTCTGGCCAGCTCTTTGTCATCCTCTGTGGAGTGCCTTGGGTCTCTACTCACTGACCCCAGTCCTGTGCTAGTCCCATGGGCATTGGAGAGAAATGTCAAAGTTTCCGTCCTTGGCAAGCCCCAATAACAGAGTGGGGAAAGATGCAGGCCTGTTCCTAGAGAACACCTGACTCACTAAGCAAGACTGGACTCTGGCATTTCCCCAGGAGAGAACTGGCAGACTCTGGCTGGGAAGAGGCCAACAATGGGCTCTCTACTCAAAAGTCAGGACTGGGAGCAGGTCAGGAGATGTGTGGAGGAGAGAACTCAAGCCACAGAATTCTTGGAGACTGTCATGAAGATGGGCCCAGGTTGAAGAGAGGTAAGAGTGCCTGGGAAGAGGCTGGTAGCTAGGATACAGGATGTATATCCCTGCCAGGTATGGGGCAGGCAGCTGGGAGTCAAGTATAAACTGTCTCTCTGGCCATAAAGTAACCCAGCCTCCAGTCAGTGCAAATGGAAGAAATATTTGGGCACAAGCTATAGGTCCTGAGTGGCCAGTCATTATTGTGAGCGCAGGCTGAGGGATGGCATCTGGGGCAAATGGAAAACAAAAGTCATCTTGTCCACCACTCAGTCCCCAGCACGGTGCCTCCCTTCCTTCCCAACTTACTGACCAGCCTTTGGAAAGCGGGACTCATGGCAAGCCCTACAAAAGTTCTTCCTTGTGTCTAACCAAAGTTGTTTGGGTGGACATCGGAGGCTTGGCAAGGCAAGAGAAAAAAAAGGCAAGGGCAAAGAGCAAAGCTGAAAGCAGTTGCCCCAATGAAAGTGGCTGGGAGGGAGGCAGGGAGGAGACGAGCAGAGGGCAGGGCCCGGAGAGGGATCTGTCCGGGCGGGCGAAGATGCCTGCTCATCGGACACGCCACGCTGGAAATCAGAATCTGCGGTGGGAATGGGCAGGGCTGGCAGGAACAAAGGATGAAAGGGAGGTTGTGGCCGCCGGGAACACACCCACCCACCACTGACGTATTTCAGTGGCCAGTGACCTCAGCTGGGCCCTCAGACCCCACCTCACTGTGCTGCAAGTGGATCGCCCAGCCCCCAGCCCCCAAAGAGGACCTGAAAACATTCGAGAAGGCACTAAGGTGCCCAGAGCCAGGGCAGTGGCCTTTCCCAGGAGGAGAGACTATGAGAGAAAAGTCAGGGGCCACCGAGAAGCCATGATATCAGCACCCTCCAGATTGAGGATATAATAACAAGCACAAGGGTTGGCCTTGACTGAAGGCAGACAGTTTGGGGGAAGGAGGGCCAGGATAGGCTGGAAGAAAGCCTTGACGCACAATGAGCACAGAACACCCATTAACAGATAGATGGCCACTTGTCAATACAGTTATCTGCTTCCTGTCATCCCTATGGAAACCTGGATCTCTTGCACCAGGGGGTGGTGAGTGAAGGATGCTAGTGGCACCCACTGCCTACCACTTGGCCTGCCTGGAAAGGCAGTGACCTCTCCTGACGTTTTATCTCCACTTTGAAGTGATGGACCTGGGAAAGAATTCCCTGGCTGGCAACTATATATGCCCTTCTGGAGATCCTCTAGTATAACCATACTCATGGAAGTGTATCCCTACCAATGGCACCTCACACACACAGACACAGACGACAGAGCAGAGCATCTGAGCTGCTATGCGTTTTTATCCTCAGCCATCACCCACAGGCACATTAGCATACTCCTTCACTCAGTCACATACGCCATAGATCATCACCCACCGAGAGGCCCATCTGGACCTCAATACAGACACATACTTGGACATGACGTGTTCCTTATACGCCCTGGGTAAACACAACATACTTCCCTTATTGTGTCTCTTAAATTCATAATCTCATGGTAGCACTGGGCCTTGTCACCCCAGAGACATACACAGTTCTGAGGTCCCCCCTCATTCCTGTGCCTCCATCATCTCCTCTCCAGTCTCACAGGGTCACCTGGCAAAGGGAACGCTACAGCTCTAGGCATTGGACTGAAAGATGGGTCAGCATGGTGCCGAGTTTTTGGCCGTGACTGGACTCTTGGTGTATGAGGTGAAGGAAAGGAGTAGCATGGCGTACTCTGGGGACTGGCCCAATCTCTGTACCCTGAAATCTTCCCACACCCATCCACAGACTGCAAGCTCCAGCTATCACGGATTTGACTGTGCACACTCAGGAGGTCCCCCCCCCCTGACCCCCTGCTTGCCACATCACCTCAGTACCCCTCACGTGTGCTTACACACACAGGGCAACTACATAGTTGCTCCTTCCTAGAATTCAGGGCCACTTGTCACCAGAGGAGCCTCATAATTGTCAGGTGCCGCCAGGGTTTTGGAGCAGGCAGCGAGGAGGGAGGGGAAGGGTTCCTGAGGCTGGGGGCTTGGGAGCTGGGCCGGGGGAAGAGGGAGGGGGCTGGCTCCAGTGCCCTCTCCTCCGCTCTGCAGGTGTAATTAGCCCTGGCAGATGAAAGGGCGTCTTTGAAAGCGGTTGAGATCCTTGTCTGTCAGCAGGGCGCTCTGGGTGGCATCGGAGCTTATCCTGAAACCACACACGGCACCAGAGCCGGGCTGTCTGGGCGCTGCCCAGGAGGCAGAGAGGCAGACCCCAAGGGGAGTGTGCCCCTGACTCCCCATTCCCCAATATTTCAGCCCTGGACTCCCTGCCTCTGTGGGCAGATGTCTCTCAGAACCAGAAGTCCTCCTCCGGAGCTTGGCAATGCCACTCCAATAGGCCGATGCCCGGTGACTGGGGCCTGAAGGGACAGGCTGCTCCTTCTTCCCCTCCCCCGCAAAGCTGGACAGGAGGCCAAGGACAATGGCCCTAGGCAGTCCTTTCATCCTGAGATCTCAAAGCGCCATCTAATTAACCCCGCCCAGGTCGGGGACTTCCTCTGGAGTCCCTTTGGTGGGGTGTGGTCCGGGACCAGCAGTTCCCAGATCTCATCTTGGATAGTAGCCCCAGGAATACCAGATATCCTGTGTTCACCCTGTTTGGGATCTGGGAGTCTAGGACCAGCAAAGTGTGAATTTCTGAATAGGGGGAACTGGGAGAATCTTAGTTTGACACTCCCTGTGTATGTGGGCGGGGCTCAGAGCTCCTAGCCCTCATGTCACAGATGGGTTAAAGTCAAGCTCAGGGTGTACCCCACAACCATGCAGAGTGCAGGAGGCCAGGTGAGCATGTGCTGGATTCCAATTACCTAAAGATCAAAAGTAGTAAAGAAGCAAACCCTAATCTATACTCTTTGAAGTTGGAATACAGGCCCCTTCCTTCTTCTTGGGGCTTAAGGAACCTGAGGGGCCACCATGGTACTGTGAGGTCCTTTAGTCTGAGCCAAGTGGTGGTTACCAATAGGCTGTGTCCATTTCATGACAACCTCTCCTGTTGTGTGTGTGGTAAGGGCATGGAACACTAGGACCCAAACGGAACATATGTTCTACCATAAAGCTACCCCTCAGGCCCTCGGTGTCACACTTATGGCTTACTAGTCATAAAGGTATGACACTTTTTACATGTCATAGGTCCACAGACATTTGCATCAAAAATTTTTACAGGTTGAGCCAAGATTAAAGGAATTCTTCTCCCCTGCCCCACTTTCTGTGAGGCCAAATGGGAGGAAAATCAAGGGACAGGGGTCAGGGATCAAATTCAAGACTCACATTAGGCATGAACTTTTCCTTTTCCATTGAGCTATATTGCCAGCCCAAGAACAATTTCTTCCTCGTCCTCCCCTTTTTTCTTCTCATTCTCCTCCTCCTTTTCTCTCTATTTCTTTTAATTAAAAAAAAAAAAGAAAAAGGTATGTGACCAGGCAGTGGTGGTACTTTAATCCCAGCCATGCCTAGTTTATGTATTGCTGGGGATCAAATCTAGGTTCCTAAACCAGGCAGTGGTAGTACATGCCTTGCCTTTAATCCCAACACTCAGGAGGCAGAGGCAGGCAGATCTCTGTGAGATTCAGGCCAGCCTAATCTACAGAGGGAGTTCCAGGACAGGCTACACAGAAAAAAAGCTACACAGAGAAACCCTGTCTCAAAAAACCAAAACCAAAACAAACCCAGGGCCTTGTGCATAATAGGCAAACACATCACTAACTGAGCTCTGTTCCAAGCCCCCTAAGGACTCATGTGTGCATGCTTGTATTATGAAGAGGGAAAGTGAGGTTGGTCATTGTTTTCTGTTATTTCAAAACAGGGCTTTTCTGTGTAACAGCCTTGGCTATCCTGGAACTTGGATCTGTAGAGAAGACGGATCTCTAAGTCACAGAGATCTGCCTGCCTCTGCCTCCCGAGTGCTAGGATTAAGATGTACGCCAGCACTGCCTGGTGAGGTTGTCATTGTTGTGTAGGTTATATAGGACCCTGTATTGCAGTCTGAAGTTTTACTCCAGCACTTGACATAGACACACTATCTCCCCTACTTTGCTGAAAGCCAATGGATGCTTTGATGTTAAAAGGGCCAATGAGATCACCAGAATCCCTGCTCTTCTCTGCCCCACCTCCTCTATCTGCTCCCCAAATCCTCAATCAGTCCTGTCTGGGTGTCACCTTCTTCTCCCCACTTCATTGTCAGCTCTGTCCCTTTCATCTCCCTCTTCTGCTCCAGGGCCTAAAAGAGGTGACTGGGAGAGGTGCAAGGGGTATTTGTAAGGGAGCCACAGGTCCCCACCTCATCTAATGACATCTCTGCTCTGTCTTCCCTCCACCCAGGAAAAGGACAAGGGCATGACTTTCTTCCCCTGCACTGAGGGAGATGGCTTTGAGCTAGATTTGCTGATAACAAGGGTGTGGAAAAGTCCATGGAGGGGTTGAGGTAAAAAAAAAAAAAAAAAAAAAAAACCAGGATGCTATAAAGACCAACCTGCCTGGAGACCAAGGAGGAGTGAGGCCCACGGAGCAGTGATAATGCTGCTCGCTGGGTTTCCATGGCAGAAATCCCCACTACCCATACAGGAACGTACTGCAGGCAGCTGCTCCAGACAGCAAATATTCAAAGTGTGTTTTTCCTACCTGGCACTCCAGAACTCACAGCTACTCCACACATGGACACCCTACCTGTTCTGTGTCACCTCAGGAAGGGTCACCCTTTTCAGGCTCAGAACTCTAAGAATGCCTCTGTGGCCAACTTATCTTCACTGGATAGATGGGACCTCCCCTCATGGATTAGCCGTCATTTCAGTATCCTCCTGCAGGAGTCCACAGCCATCTTAGGTACTCCAAAGACTTTTGCTTCCCTAGTTGTACCACCAAGAGAGTCTGGCACACGGTGCTCACAAATACTTTGTGGATGGATGGATGGTCCCTGTGCTTGGAAAATGCTTGCAGACATCTATCCTATATGGTGTATTATAGTTGTTCTGGTCCCAAAAGATAGGTACCATCCTCCGCCAGCCCTCATTTATTGAACATATTCATTGTGAGCAAACTATTGTGATTTATAACTTTCTCTTCGTAATTTGAGTCCTAGCTAGCTAGATGTAGAAGTATATAACTTTAATCCCAGCACAGTGCCACACAGTGAGACCCTCTATCAAAATAAATAAATAAATAAATAAAGCAGATGTTTGCTTTTGCTCAGCCTGGTGCTGTTTACTATTCCTTCCCCCTTCATTCAATTTCATTGGCTCATTGGCCAAGTAGATTCAGTATTTAATAAAACACGACAAGAAGAGTTGTTTTGGCAACGTATTTCTTCCTTTAAATCTCCATTTCTCTGCCTTTGTCTCATTGTGCCTTGGGGTCTCTGCCTAAGTTCTATCCCCCCTTTGGTTCCTTGGCATGGCTCTTTCTTTGTTGGGGGAGTCTTTTTTTTTTTTTCTCTGTATTGCTTTGGAGGCTGCCCTGGAACTAGCTCTTGTAGACCAGGCTGGCCTCGAACTCACAGAGATCCTCCTGCCTCTGCCTCCCGAGTGCTGGGATTAAAGGCATGTGCCACCAGCGCCCGGCCTTATTTTTTGGGGGGTCTTTTTGTTTTTTGAGAGCCCCTCAGTTGCCCTCCCTGGGGTGTGTGTGTGTGTGTGTGTTCACCAGGTTCACCAAGCAGGCACTATTTCTCTTCTCACCCTCTCTTTCCTTTATAACAAACACAGATAGCTGAGACAAAGGAAGAGGGGTGCTGGCAGGAGTCTGACTGGGCTGTGTTCTCCTAGGTCTCAGGGTCTTAGGATCTCCAGCCTTTACTGGGAACTGGTCCCGACAGGTGCAACTGCTGCCCACATGTTTCGCAAGGCAAGGCGCGTGCCCTGGACCCAATTTCTATGTCAGCCCTGACTGGAGGAGGCCAGAGTGGGGACTGCATTCAGATTACAAATACCCTTATTAGTATTCGTATTAGAAATACCCTTATTAGATTAGTCTCCTCAGACTCGTGTGTGTGTGTGTGTGTGTGTGTGTGTGTGTGTGTGTGTGTGTTTTGCGGGGGTTGGGAGCAGAGAAAAGTTCTCTGTCGGGAAAGGACAGCTTGGACAGGGAGGGAGTTCCCTGCGTCTCGGCCGCGGGGGAGCAGCAGGCCGGCCAGGAGGGGGTGAGTAAGGCCCAGCGGACGCAGGAGGCTCAGTGGCGGCGGCGGCAGCGATGGGGAGGAGGGTAATTACGCAGGGAGGCTCTCGCCACAGCACGTCCCCACAAATGAGAGGCCCCGGGCCCCAGACACCACACAACAAAGCAGGAGGCAATTATTTGGCTCCAGTGGGAGGGGACAGCTCTTTGCCGGCCCACTGCAGCCGAACACCCCGGCCTTGCAGAGGGCGCGGCGGTTGGGGTGCAGGGTCCACTCTCACCTCACCGGCCCTGGGGGCGGCCAGGGCAGGGCCTCGCGGGACTCCCGCTGGGTTGAGTCTCAGCTAGGGAAAGGAAGAGCGGTAGAGGAGGCTTCGGCCTGTGGAGCGCCAGGCCAGCCGGAGAACCAGCCCAGAACTTCCCACCAGGCCTAGGGAGGCCTCCTGGGTGCCTGGCTGGGAAGTGAGCGGACCCAGGCCCACGAAGGGCCTAAGGAAATTTGTCTGGTCTTGGGGAAGCCAGTGGTCAATTTATGAACCCACTTTCTCCAGCTATGGCCACACAACGGGCAACAACTAGGAGACTCTCAAGCAGGTGGGGAAACCACAGCACAGGAAGCCGGAGCCAGGGAGATTCCAGAGCACGTGGCTTGGAATTCACACAATTGACATGTAAATCACATGCAAATTTACCTTCTCTTTTCCCTCACCCCTAATCCTCAGATCAAGGTCTTTTGGGGAAAGTCACCCTTTCTCTCTGGGCCCTGCTGGCTTCCCCATTGGCCGTCAGTCTGTACATCCATCATCCATCCATCCATCCATCCATCCATCCATCCATCCATCCGTCCCTACCAGAACAGAAAATTAAGCAAATCCTGCCAGCACCATGGCTTCCTGAAAAGGACTTTCCCCTCTTTAGATGAAAGCCCAAAATACAGATGGGGAAAAAGAGGCCTTAAGAGATTAAGGTACTTTCCCGTGCTCTAACAGCCCACCCTCAGGATGACAGGCTCCTGGAACCCTCTGACAACAGTCCAAGGTTATCAAAGCATATGCCAGCTGGAGGGGAAAAGCACCGGCCGTCTTGAAGTCTGGTTTCTGGTTTCCGCTTTGTGGTTAGCTGCGAGGTGCTCTTGAGCACGTTGCTTTTGTTCTCTGAGCCTGTTTCTCCAAATGCCAAGTGGACACCTCTGAGGAGTCGGGGAGGGGCTTCTTCCTATGTGGAGTCTCCCCCACCCCACCCCCGTATCACCACTTTCCAGCATTGCTGCCAAGAGGCACTGAGAGGATGAACCCCCTCACCTCCCAAGCCTTGTCTTTATCTTCAGAACCGTGCTCAAGCTGTCTGGTGACTCAAACCTGTAATTGCAGTACTCTGGAGACTGAGGCAGGAGCATCACTACATTTTTGGCCAGCCTGGCCTATAGATGGCTAGTTGGATAAGAGCACCTGTGGCTCTTACAGTAGATCAGGAGCTGAGCCCCATCCCCACCTGATGGCTCAAAACTGCCTGTAACTCCAGTTCCAGGGGGATCTGAAACTTCTGGCATCTCTGGGGACCAGGCACACACATGGTGCACAAACACACATGGAGGAACCCATAACATAGAATAAGAATCGTGCTTTGTTTGCTTGTTTGTGAGTTCAGATTGTCTGCAGGAAGCCTCCTGGCTACCCTGTGGGGATTCTGGTTGCTCCTGCATGTCAAGTCCCCTCTGGATGAAAAATACCCCTGGTTCTCAGTGCTTGTCTTGGAGCACCTATCCTGTTGGCAGCATCCATTACACCCCACCTGCAACCCAGCTGGAGGCAGATTTGCCTTTCCCATTCGACTCTGGTCCTCCCAAAGACTCAGGCTATGCCTTTTCCAAATACTAGAGCTCTCTGGGAGCAGAGCTCACACTAGGACAGGTCTGTTTCTCCATCACCAGATCAGAACTTGTCCCCCAGGGTGAGGACTCTCCCTCCCCCACCTGCTCCAAGCAGGCCCCATGGGAGTCACTCCACAGATCAGGAGACCTGACAGCTTGGCTTTCTGCCCCTGACAATTTCCTCAGCTTCCCTCCCGACTCCCCTGTCAGGCGTCTAAGGGGGCAGCTTTTTGCCATCTCTCTCTACTGCCCAGGGTGATGCTGTCCCTTCCTGCTTCAGGAAGCTCTGTCCTGGCATCTGCCTCCTCCTCCTCCTCTAGCCTCTTGCCTCCCTAGTCCCTCTCCAGGGCCTCAAGGCTAGTATTTACCATCTGCCATGTAGGTGCATTCCTGGGCTTGGCTCCCAGGCTCCCTGCTGTCCCATGGGACCTGAGAATCCTGTTCGTCCTCCTACACCACCCCCAGAGTGCTTAGGTCCTTTGCTTCCCAGCCCCCACCCCAGGCCTCCTGGAGCCCAGGTTGTTGGGACTTCTAACGCTGTCGGTATATTGTCCTTTCTGCCCTGGGGACGGAGAACCTACTCCAGCTGCAGGCATCTCCCAGAGTTTCCCCGCCTCCACATCTCTGTCTTGCCTCCGGGAGACTCCCTACCTAAATTCACCACTTTACATTCAATTACATTTGTTGGTCCAGCCCAAGCAAATTAATGTAAATGCAATGCAAACAAAATGCACAGCCCTAAGTGGCTCTGACCCAAGAAGAGCGCTCCTCATAGGAAAAGTGTTCTTTTCCTCCTTTGTGGGAATACCCATCCAACACTCAAGGACAAGAGGGCTTAGAAGAAAAAGCAACTTGCTTATGCGGTTCTGGCTGAGATGCCTGGTCGTTTGGAAAATTGCAAAGCCTGAGTTGTGTAACAGCTATGCTGTCTTGACCTCTGACCTTGTTCAACTTCGACTCTTTTTTCACAAACTTTCAGTACTTTCCTGGAAGATTTTCACCTTCCCTGCCTCTGGCCTCTACCTCCAGCATAGGCCCCTGTACCCCTTCACTCCCTGAGGATGGGTGAAGGAGGTGGTCCTTTGTGGGATCTGTAAGGGGCTTGAGGAGTCCTCTCTGTTTTATTGAATACTCTGCCTATCAGCTTGCCTTAGCACCCCAAATCTCTACCACCGGAGATTTTCTATGAATGTCATCTTCTGTTGGTAGACCTGGGTCCCCGCTGGCACAGATCAGAAAGCAAGAACCTGAGCCAGGTAGTGGTAGTGCAGGCCTTTAATCCCAGCACTTGGGAGGCTGAAGCAGGCAGATCTCTCTGAGTTTGAGACCAGCCTGGTCTATAAGAACTAGTTCCAAGACAGGTTCTAAAGGGGGAGGAGGGTCAAGAATTTGGAAATCTCTGGTAGATTCGGGAGTTTGTAGAAAAGCTGGGGTGTGAATGTGAGTTTTTAAAAGACTAGACTAGAAATGCATTTAATTGCACTAGGGAGATTGAGGCAGAAGGACCATTACTTTGAAGCCTTGGATTTTATTCTAAGACCATGTTTCAAAGAGCCTAAACCTTGGCTGGAGAGATGGCGCAGGAGTAAAGAGCACTGACTGCTCTTCCAGAGTCCTGAGTTCAATTCCCAGCAACCACACGGTGGCTCACAACTCTCTGTAATTTGAGTTCCAGGGGACCTAACACCCATGGCAAAATACCAATGTGCATAGAAAAATGAAATAAAATAAAAGCCTAAACTGGGGGTCAGAGAGATGGCTCCTTAGTTAAGAGCACTTGTTCTTGCAAAGGATCCAAGATGAATTTCCAGGACCCACATAACTCCAGCTCTAGGGCATCCAATGTCCTCTCCTGGCCTCCTTGGGCACCCTCATGCATGAATGTACACATAGGCACATGTACACATAAATAAAACTAGCTAAATCTTTTAAAAATGGGTGTCTAATAAATATCTACTGTGACCTAGATGCTGCACGGGGCACCAGTGAGAAGTGTGACTGTCCTCCTCTAGGGCAACTGTCCCTTCTGAGCTTGAATTATACCAGTATGCACTGGGGTGCTCATCAAAACCCGAGTTCCTAAGTCCCTCTTGATTCAGTAGGTCTCTGAGGCTCAGGAATCTGCACTTAACCCGGTGACCCTCTCCCTTCCATTTTCCAATGAGGTCGGGGCCAGTGGCCAGAGGAGCTACATCTGGGAGAATTCTGGACTGTGTCCTGGGGCCTGAGAACCTGGGAGGCAGAGAGCAGAGGTGGGGTTATAAGGATCAGTTTGGGTGGGAGGTGACACCCAACGGGGTCTTCATAGATTTGCCTTGTACTCGGGCCTCCTGGCACCCAGCTGATTCCTGTCCAGCATTTCCCTGGAGGGGACACAGCAGGGTGCCTTCTCCTAAGTTTAGGAAGGCTGAGCACCGGTGGAAAGAAATGGCAGAGATTCCAGGTCACCATTCCTGGTAGCATTCCTTCACCCCCAGGGCCCAGAAACCTCCTGGAGCCAGTGTTTAAGCTGGGAGATGCTTCTTTAAGGAAGGGCTCCACAGAAACAGAATTGAAGGTAGAGAAGGAGGGGAGGGGAGGGGAGGGAAGGGAGGCCAGCCCTCCTTCCAGCTCCTGGCTTTTGATGCTAGGGCTGCTAGACATCTCTTCTACCGGAAACTCAAGGCCAGACAGATAAACACAGATGGAAGGAGAGACTCAGCTGCTTTATTTATGGGCTGGTGACAGGCCCTCTCCTGTCTCAGAGTCACTAATCTACCAAGCGGAAGAGACATGCTTCCCCCTTGCCACCTTCTTCCCTCCTGCCTGAGACTGGGGCTCAGACAGGCTCCAGGCCTTCCCAGTGTGGGCCTTCAGAGCCAGCTCTTTTGACCTGACTGTCTAGGGGCTCAGTAGGTCCATCCCGGGGCCCCCCCCCCCGCTACCCCTCTTCCCTGAAGAAGAGACAGCTCAGTCTATCCTTCTTCACGTGGACTCTCAGTACCGCTGGAGAGGCTCACCCTTAAACATGCATCTGGACACTAGATGCCTCAGGTCCTGGCTCAGAAGATCCTGCCAGAAGCGCCACAGTTCAACTGCGTTCACTTGCAAAGTCCCTGAGGAACCCCTCTGGGCTGTCCTGGCTTGGGTCCACTCAAAGGAGGGGGCAAGGAGTTGTCGATATCCTAGATATGAAAGACCCCACCCCTGGGTGCTTCCTTCTAATTTATGTCCTACTTAGCACACAGTGAAGGGATCTCCAGGGACCCATGTTAATTTCCCCCTTTCTCTACCTCCACTTTCTCCCTGAAGCTCACAAACCTGCTCTTGACTCTTTCTGGTGAAGGGTCAATCCCTGGATGGCTGGGGGAGCAGCCCCAGATGAGCTTCCCAGATCCCAGGGTTCTCCTGGCTCCCTCTAGTCTGCCCTGTACCCATCCACATAGGTCCTTCATGCTGTCTCTTACTCAGGCCTACCCCAAATCTCTAGAGTGGTGGGGGAAAGAATGGGTCCCTCGGGCTCCAAGGGCAGAGGGCAGAGGGCACCCAAAGGGCAGGAAAGAGGTCAGAGAAGGGGCAGATCTGTACCTGTCAGTGGCTTTGAGGCTGGACACTTGGAGTCTTTAAAAGATTCCTCTGAGATTCGGGGATTTGGCTCATGGGATCAGACTGCCCGGCTCCCTGACTCACTGTGGCTAGACCCAAACTAGGACCTGCTCAACTTGCCTCTCTCTCTTTCCTATTTAAGTGACTTTGGGTCATCTATGGGCCAGGGAAGATCTTCACCAATATGACAGGAGCCTCCCTGCAGTCCCTCTCCCTCCCTCCTCCCTCCATCCCTCCTTCTTTTTTCTCCCTCCCCTGTCCCTTGTCCTAACACAGAAGCCCATGCCTAGAAAGAGGGCTGATTTGGAATCCTAGATCAGAAGTCTCGACCGCACTCAGGGAGGAAGAGGCAAATGGGTCTCTTTGAGCTCAAGGCTAGCCTGGTCTACAGAGCTAGTTTCAGGACAGCTAGGGCTGTTACACAGAGAAACCCTGTCTCAAAACAAAACAAAAGACTCAAGCAGTTTCTTTTTCTTTCTTTCTTTTTTTTTTTTTTTGATACTGTCATCACTTGGGGGTCATCGGCATTCACAAGCCTCTCTTCTCTAAATCTCTCCCATAGTTTCCTCTGGGAAGCTTTCCCCAAGGTAAACATCTTGGTTTCTTCCCTGTATTTTCTCCCTCAAGCATACTTAGCTGCTGTCTGCCCTGTTCTGGTTTCTCAGCTGATGAATCAGGGATCTCCATGGTCAAGAACCACACCCTTTGTATCTGACTTGATTCCTGCAAGGATTTCCATAGACTGTCTAAGAGCCTGAGCCCAGGACCCTGCCTGCTGGCCAGGAAGTCCATGGCAGCACAGTCACTTCTTCACTCAGATTGTTACATGAAAGCATCACTCCATAAGGCCACCTGGGCAACCTAGTGAACTTGCAATGTAAAAGGCAGACTGAGAGGTAGCTTGGACGGTCAAGTGTTTGCTGTGCAAGTGTGTAGATCTACAGCTCAAACCTGAGAACCCAGCTCAGGGGAGGTAGTCAGGGGATCCCCGGAGCTCACTGCGCAGGCTGAACTGATGAGGTCCAGGTTCCATGAGAGATCCTGTCTCAGGAAAAATAAGGTAGAGAATGACTGAGGGAGATGCTGTCATTGATCTCTGATCTCCACATGCGTGCCCGGTGGCTCATTGGGTGAGAGTGCTTTCTTTGTAGACAGGAAGCCCCGAGTCTGAATTCTAAGAACCCATGTAAACCAAGAATCCATGTACTCATTCGAGGAGGGTAGAACGGGAAAGCTGTAACTGTAGCTCAGTGTAGTGTGTTTGCCTAACATGCAGGAGATCTTGGGTTCAGTCCTGACCTTTAAAAGGTAGGCCTCTTGTGATGGCTCAGATGGTAAAAGCACCCAGTATATGTGTCTAATTGACCTGACTTTGACCCCTGGATCCCACAATTGAAGGAGAAAACTGACTCTTCAAAATTGTCTTCTGACCTTCACATGGGTGTGGTGACTTTTGGGTGACCAATTGCTCGTGCTCGCGCACACACACACACACACACACACACACACACACACACCCAACACACACACAAAACACATCACACATACACACATATCACACACACACACACCCCACACACCACATACACATAACATAGACACACAATGCACACATACACACACAAAACACACACAACACACAGAGGCTAATAAATGAAGAGTTAAAAACAACTTTTGGGAAGAGATGGCTGCCTCCTTTCACCTTGTGCACAAAAGTAATCCTTGACTATATATTAAGTTTAAGGTTAGCCTGGGCTTTTTATAAGCCCTTGGCTCAAAAATAAAAATAAAGCCAGGCAATAGTGTACCACCTTTAATCCCAGCACTCAGGAGGAAAAGGTAGGAAGACTTCCAGAGTTCGAGGCTGGCCTGGTCTACATAGCAAGTTCCAAGACAGTCAGAACTGTGTAGAGAGGCTGGGCGTTAGTGGCACACGCCTTTAATCCCAGCACTCGGGAGGCAGAGGCAGGCGGATCTCTGTGAGTTCGAGGCCAGCCTGGTCTACAGGGCGAGTTCCAGGACAGCCTCCAAAGCCACAGAGAAACCCTGTCTCGAAAAAAAAAAAAAAAAAGAACTGTGTAGAGAGACTTCATCTCAGAAAAATAACTAACTAACTAACTAAATAAATAAATAAAAACAAGGCTCCTATCCCATTTTCCTGATCTTTTTGTTTGTTTTTCAAGACAGGGTTTCTCTGTGTAATAGCCCTAGCTTTCTTGGAACACACTTTGTAGACCAGGCTGGCCTTGAATTCAGAGATTCACCTACTTATGCCTCTGAAGTGCTGGGATTGAAGGCATGAATTACCATGCCCCAATACACTTTCCTAATCTTATTTACTTTTTCTTTGAAGGCCTAAAACCTAGGATGGGGAGAGGATACTGCCCCATCTTTTTAAAAAAAAATATTCCTTGCTGGGCAGTGGATGTGCATGCCTTTAATCCCAGCACCCTGAGGCAGAGAGGCAGGTGGATCTCTGAGTTTGAGGTCAGCCTGGTCTACAGAGTGAGTTCCAGGACAGCTCATGCAATACAGAAAAATCCTGTCTTCAAAACCCAAAAGGCCTAGTGTTGCCTTCTCCTCTCACCTGCTTTTCAGGCGGCCTGAGGACCCTGGCTCCATACCAAGTGTCAGCCTGATCAGCCCTACCCTGTCTTTACTTGGGGCTGAGCTGGCTTGAGAGGCAGTAGTACTTCCCCTACTTCTCAGCAGCCACTAGCCAAACCCAGCCCCCACTATCTAGGGGAAACAATGGTGTTGAACCAGCGTGTGGACCACTTGAAGCTCATCAAAGCCAAGTCTACTTGTGCTGGGAAGGTGGGTGTGTGCTTAGCCCAGGTGTATTTTTTTAATGACTTATGTATTTTTATTTTATGTGCATTGGTGTTTTGCCTGCATGTATGTCTGTGTGAGGTGTTGGGCCCCCTGGAACTGGAGTTAAAGACAGTTGTGAGCTGCCATGTGGATTGTAGAAATTGAACCTGGGTCCTCTGGAAGAGCAGCCAGTGCTCTTAACTGCTGAGGCATCTTTTCAGCCCCCACCCAAGTGTATTTTTACCTCCTTGTCCCCTCCCCTCCTTCAGATGACTTTGGAATCCACTGGCTGGGATAGATCGTGGCCTCCACAGGTCTTCCTGTGCCCCGACCTCTACAATAAACCATCACTTCTGTTTGATTGAGAGCATCACATCACCGCAGAAGAACCCCGCCCCCATGCTTGCCTTGGTCTTGTGAAGCAGAGAACCTCAGACCACTTGCCCCGCTCTGCTCTGCTTCTGGAGCTGTGTCCAAACTCACTCTAGAGGTTGCCTGGACTGCTCACAGCTCCCCTAGACAGCTCCCGGAACTGATGGACCTGGCCACAGGGTTTTCAAACCAAACCAAACCAAACGAATTGTCAGTTGATGAAGAAGGCAAGGGACAGCCTGTGAGGGTATGGTGACATATGCCTGTAATCCAGGACTTAGGAAGCTGAGGCAGAAGGACCACAAGTTTTTGGTTTTTTTCCTGAGGCAGGGATTCTCTGTATTGTTTTGGCGGCTGTCCTGGAGCTCGCTCTGTAGACCAGGCTGGCATCGAACTCCCAGAGATCTGCCTGCCTCTGCCTCCCTAGTGCTGGGATTAATGGCATGCGCTACAAATACCCAGCTGGACCACAAGTTTTAAATTAGTCTGGGTTATGTTGTGAAACCCAAAAGCCAACATCAAAGATTCCTCAGAGGAAAATCACTTGCTTAGTACCTGCAAGGCCCTGGGTTTGATTCTCAGCACTAGGGGGAAGGGGGGTATCATCACCCCTTGGGAGCTGCTGGTCTGAGAGGATGGCCTTTGAGAAATCAGTATTTATTCATATTCTCTATCTCTTTGTCTCTCTCTCTGTCTCTCTGTGTCTGTGTCTGTGTTAGAATCTCATGAGGCCCAGGTTTCACAGAACTCACTGTAGCCAAGGATGACTTTACTTCCAGAACGGTGTGGGATCACAAGCATGTAACACCACTTGCTTTTTTGCTTTTTGGGAAAAATCAGTAGTCTTCTGACTCCTGCAGGCAATATGCTGGGGTGCATCCAGGATACCCAATATCAAAGACCTCCCCCCCCCTCCTCGGGAAGACCCAGTTTCTAGGTGTAACAGCCCTGGTTGCCTTGGAACTAACTCTGTAGACCAGGCTGACCTCGAACTCACAGAGATCCACCTGCCTCTGCCTCCCGAGTTCTAGGATCACAGGCGTGCACCACCACTGCCTGGTTTAGAGGCCTCTTTAACTGTATGATCCTAGCGTCCCAGCCCTATCCTGGGAATAAATCGAGACAGTTCCTCTTCCTGGGTTGCAAAGGACAAGAGGAACCCTGGACACTGCATGACTCTTACATGCAGTACCTGCAAAGGCTTATGAACCTCCAGAATCCAATTCTCTCCCTGAGACCTTCTTGGGAATGGCATCTGGACTGCCCGGCCAGGAAGTAGGCAAGCGTCTGGGACAAACTGGAAGGTGTCTTGGAATTCCATCCTTTCCCATTTCCTCTTGTTCCAGCCAAGCTCTGAGGATTATGACAGCGTGGGCAATAAAAAGTGCCTAATTGGTTGTTGTCCAGCCGAGGCTGCTCCCCGTTTCCCTGGGCGGGGGTGGAAACCGGCTGAGTCAGCTTCACTTTTGCTCTTGCCCAGTCCCTGGTGGTTGCTGGGCACTAGCGGAAGCCCAGAAGCGGTGGGAAGCACCCTGGATGCTGAAAGAGGAGAACTGGGCAGGCTTCTCAAATGCCCAGGGCCACCCCTCGTGGTTTCTGTACGAGGTGAGAAGAGGTGCGGTGGAACCCTTTCCCAGAGAGCCTTGCTAGTAGAACTTCCTGCAGTGCAGGACAGAAGCCCCGACCGAACAAGACTTCTGTGCCTCATCCAGCTGTGGGATGCGATCGATCCCTGCTTAATCCTCACGCCCCATCCTCCCCTGTGACCTGAGGGTGACTGGGACTGAGATAGCCGATGCCTGTGGAGTCTTTGGAATGGTGTCTCACAAACAGCAGGCGTTCAGTAATAAATGGCAGGCACACGCACCACAGAGCTACCGCCCCAGCCCTCATCCGCACTGACTTGAGCCGCAGCGGGAGTGAGGCAACAGGATGTAGGTCAGCTGATCCGGACACCGCAGGAGTGGCGCACTGAAGTGTGCGATGACTTCCGGCTCAGAGACTGTCGTTTCCCAGCATCCTCTCTTCTGACAGGGAGATCCCTATAATCCAGGTGGTTCCATTCAGGAGCCCCTGGGGCCACATCTCCCTCCAGCCCTTTCACCACGGAGTCCGCTTTGCTACAGACTGTCCCTCCTGGCTTTGAACACGAAAACCACTCTCGCCTTTCCATCTCTGGTTCCAGGAAGGGTAGAAGGGTAGATCCGGGCACCAGTCTTTACCTTCTGGGCCGTCTTCTTTCCTCTCCTGTCCAGGCTGCATCTTCTTCCAGGAACCTTTGAACACAGTGTTCCCAATATGTAGACGCTCTGCTCCCTCTGCTCCTCTCACTGTTCAGCCTTCCCCAGCAGGACACTGGGATGCAACCCCATTCCTCTCATGCCTGCCCCGACCCTGGAAGCAACCCAGCACTGGCCGCCTGCCCCATCCAGGGTTTCCAGTATCCCCCATCAGACTGGGAAGAACTGTGTTTCTGACAAGTGTGCATAGCATACATAGCTGTCACCTGGCACTTGAGAGGCTGAGACTGGACTGCCATAAGATTGAAGCCAGCGGGGGCTACATAAAAAGATGGTCTTGGCAGGGCTGTGGTGGCGCACGCCTTTAATCCCAGCACAGGGGAGCTAGAAGCAGGTGGATCTCTGTGAGTTCAAGGCCAGCCTGGTCTGCAAAGTCCAGGACAGCCAGGGCTGTTACACAGAGAAACCCTGTCTTGAAAACAAAAACAAACAAACAAACAAACAAACAGACGATGGTCTCAAAAGGAAACACAAACTGTTTCATCACTGAATCCATCAGAGCATCCATCAGCTGGAGCCTCCATCCCAGCCACCGTTACTGTCTTTCCCATTCTTTGGGCTCCCTGCTTGGATCCAGTAGAGCAGCATAGTCTCTGGGCTGTCTGCCACCCTCAGCTGCACCCGGGGGCTTGGCAGGCAGAGTACCACCTGTCTCAGGAGGCTCAGGTGGATGCTGGCACCTCGCCACTAGAGACCCCCAGAAGCCCTTCCCACACTGGCAGTTGGAAACAGGCCATTCAGTCACAGGTTCTAAGGCCAGTGTGGCAGGGGCAGATGCCACAGGGGCTGGGCAGAGAGGGTCTCTTTTCCAAGGCCTCGGGCCCCCGTCCTCCACCACTGCATTGTAGGATCTTGGGGGAACAGAGATTTGCTGGTGGAGTATGGAGTGGGAGGGATTCAGCTTGGCCCTCAGAGGGGCAGCGAAGATTTATGGGGCTGGATTTTTACTGGCTGGGGAGAGGCCCCAGGCAGGAGCCATGGAGCCTGTCAGAAGCAACACATGCATAAAACCTCTCTGACATGAAAGTCTGTAGCACTGGCTCGGCACCACCCCCCAGCCTGTGGGTGGTGAGAGATTTACAGATCTTGCACAAGGCCTGGAGGGGCCAAGGAGCTGCAAGGCCACTTCAGAGTCAGAACAGCTCCCCACCAAGGCCTTCACCTTTCTCCTCTAGGAAAAAAAAAAACAAACAACCAACAAAACTTACTCACCTGATAGAACAGGTTGGAGCTGCCAGAGTGATGGCTATCACTCTATTTGGGATCCCGCCCCCTGGAGACTAGGTGGCTCCCAACTTCCTCCATTCCCTGGACTCTCCTCTTGGCCCCCAGGTCAGGGAGAGGTACTTAGGACAAGATGGTGGAGAGCACATGGGGCCACTTTCAAAGAGCACATGTAGCCAGGGAGGCAGGTAAACCAAGCTTCTGGGCTCATGTTTACCAAGCATATCTCCTACATGTCCAGATTGTGTGTGGTACCCAGGGGTCTGGGTAATCTAGAAAAGTCCTAGTATTTAGGCAACACTTTCAGCGTGTGTACGTAGGCACCTCTCTAGAAGGAAGAAGGGTTAGGCATGAAGATGTGCAAAATTCCCAGTGCCGGGTGCCAGAGTCACAGGGCTGAAAAGGGGTTCTCCCACGTGGAAAGTGCGAAGCTGGGGTCCCTATAACTCTTACCCAGTTAAACTTGGCTGCCAGGCTTCTCTAGGATGGGCCCCTATTCTTTCCATACCTAAGGAGGCTATCCATCCAGGGAAGCCCTTGACTGAACTGGTAGAGAGTTTTGCCATCTCCCAGGCTCCATCCCACCTGCACAGAGAAGCCCAGGACCTCGGAAGGGATTGGGGGATGTACACTGCTAACCACTTAAAAGGGTAGGTGAGTATCTCTCCAACAGGTAAGGACCCAGAGCCTTTGAACAGAAATGGGTGGGGCCTCTGTCTGAGAATGATGGAAACCATGGGCCAGGGCTTGCAGCCTGTATCACTGAGTTTGAGGAGTTGGGGGGCACCATGAAGCTGGTCCCTCCTTTTCCCAGCTGGACTTTTCTTCCTATCTGAGTCCAGACTTTTAAGAGAGCCCCGCTGCTGTGGGAACATCAACCTGAGTAATGTCTCAAGTGCCCATTCGGTTGGGTGGACTTCCCACTGTCAGGTCTTACCCTGTGTGGTCAGTGACCCTCCCCAGGGACGGGCTGGGGAACTGTAGGGAAAGGACAGAGGTCCAGTGGTGAGCCAGCCCCACAGGCAGGGTGCAATGGGAAGAGCCCAGTGTGGGGGGAGAAGGTGCTGTCAGCAGCTGCCTCAGCTTCCCTCCTGCCGGGAGTGGGGCTGTACTCCGAAGGAAATGGAAGTTAGAGAGGAAAGGTGGCTTCGCTCCCATGGCCCCCTCCCCCTGCCACGAGCTTCTCACTAGAGTGGGTCGGGCTGGTCAGGACCTGCCTCCAGCCTGCCTTCCTCCCAGCAGGTCGGGGGAAAATTACTCTCCTGTTAGTGTTCCTGATTTTTTGAAGGCAGATCAAAGGTGGAACCCAGCTGGGAGCCCTAGTAAAATCTCAGCAATGTGGAGCCTTGGAGTTTCAGAGGTGAAACTAGGAACCAGGGAGGGCCCATCCCAGGTTGGGGCTGCAGGGGTCAGAGGCCAGAAGAAGAGTGGAAACCTGGGCAGGACGGAGCTGGTGGTGGGGGCGAGGCCAGGAGCATCAGTTTAAAGCTCCATGCAAAGCAAAGCGGGCTAATTTGACTGGAGCTGCTATTCTTTCAATAGAGACAAACAGGAGCTTCTCTTCAGGCCAGAGTTTCACAGACACAAATGTCACCTATTCTTAAATCACTACCCTTTTGGTTATCAGAACTACTTTTAATAACTGCAAATTCTTAACTTAGGTGACCTTGTTTCTCTCTGCTGCAAATGACAGCATCGTTCTGCTTCCCAGGCCTGGGTTCAGATCAAAAAGCTCTCTTATTTCTCAGTTTTGTATTGTTTTGGTTTTTTGAGACAGGGTTTCTCAGTAGCTGTGGAAGCTGTCCTGGAACTTGCTCTGTTGATCAAGCTGACCTAGGACTCACAAGATCTGCCTGCCTAGTGCTGAGGTTAAAGGTGTACACTGCCTGGTTTATTTCTCATTCTTATGGAGTTGGGGATTAAACCCTTGAATATGCAGGGAAACACTTTGCCTCTGAGGAACATACCTAGGCCTTTCTGTCTTTTCTAAATGTTTTTCTTTTGAGACAGGGTTTCCCTATGTAGCCCTGGTTATCCTGGAACTCACTTTGTAGACCAGTCTGGCCTTGAACTTACAGCCTCTGTCTTCCGAGTTCTGGGAAGAAAGGTGTGCGCTACCCATGCCTGGCATCTTTTCTAATATTTGATATCAGTCTCCTTATGGAATACAGGCTACCCTGAAACCCGTGATCCTTCTGCCTCAGTTGCCTGAGTAATTGGGATGCTGGGTGTGCTCCACCACGTGAGACTTCCCCATTTCTTCTACACTTTGCAGATGAAAACCTGAAGCTGAGCTTTAGGCCTATGTCCCTGCCCTGCCCCCTCACGCTACCCTGTTCTTGGAGCCCTCCCCTGTAGGCCACATGATCGCTCTTGTCCTTCAGAAGGTCAATTTTTTGATTTTCTTTAGTGCATTGGTGTCTGGTCTGCGTGTGTATCTGCACACAACACATGTGAGTTATAGATGAGTGTGAGCCGCCATGTGGGTGCTGGAAATCAAATCTGGGTTCTCTGGAAGAGCATTCAGTACTGTTAACTGCTAAGCCTTCCCTCCAGCCCTCTCAAGGGTATTCTCGATTCCCTCACCTTCTACTTCTTCTTTTTTTTTTTTTTTTTTGGTTTTTCAAGACAGGGTTTCTCTGTAGCTTTGGAGGCTGTCCTGGAACTCGCTTGGTAGTCCAGGCTGGCCTCGAACTCACAGAGATCTGCCTGCCTCTGCCTCCCGAGTGCTGGGATTAAAGGCGTGCGCCAACCAACTCCCGGCCACCTTCTACTTCTAAGGCCTGCCTTGTCTCGCCTTGCTGTCCTCTAGTACTGTGGCACTGAAGAGATTACTGGAACTGTCATGGTGAGCAGCTGCTCTTAAGGACTCGTCACTGGGCCCTGGAGAGAGGACTTGGTTGAAAAAGGGCTTGCTGCAAAGTGTGAGGGCCTGGGTTCAGATCCCCAGGACCCAGGACCCATGTGCAGTGATGCATATCTGTAATCCAGCTGCTGGGGAGCTGGAGATGGGAGGATCCCCGGGTTTGCTGGCCCCAGCCTAGCTGAATCTCCAGGTTCTAGGATCAGTGAGAGACTTGGTGGAGGGTGACTGAGGAAGACAACTGTCAACTTCTTATCCCCACACACAGACACATGGGTGTGTATCAGCACACACATACCACACACATGCACACAGAAAAGGCATATCCTTCTGTCTCTTTTTGTAGGGACATGCTGTATGGGGCCATCCCCAGACCCTACCTTCCTTTCCTCAACAGTCTTGACTAGGATCATGAGAGACTAAATGAGCATGTCTTTGGAGCCTCTACTGCCCTTGGCTGAACCCTCTTTAACTAAGGCCTCTGTCTCATCACTGCAGGCAACTGTCCTTTGCCCAAGTCTTGAGTTTTCCCAGGTATTGAGATGCTGGCTAGGCAGACCTGGGATGGGCAGTGAGCACATGTATGTACGTGTATGTGCACATGTGTATCTGAGTACAGAGAAAAGAACAAGAGTGCTATTCTACAAATTCACTGTGACCTCAGCCAACTCAAGTACCTTCTCAGAGCCTTGGTTTCCCCTGGCCATAAAATATGGGGTTAATTGTCCCTTCTAGGGAAGCTGGGAGGGTTAATTGGGCAATGGCTCTGAAGAGAAGGAGATCTATAAATACAAGGGATCATTAGAGGGTATTTCACAGCCGTTTTGTGGCCCCGATGGTATTATTAATATGATTATTGTTATTGTTATCACCGCCATCGCCAACTTCCCGAGTCCCTGCCAGCTGGGTCCTGCTTCCAGGTGAAGGAGCTCTGCCAGTGGCCTCTGTGACCCTCCACTCTCCACACTCAAGAGTCTCAGGGGACCCCTCAGGAGGCTAGTGTGGCTTTATGGGGAGAGTCAAGAGCTCCATGGTGAGATGGGCCAAGGGAGACGCCACGCTTGCTCAGTGAATGCTGAAGTCCTCTCTATTTTGGGGATGCCCCAGTCTGCTGTGGGAAGTGTGGACCAGGGAAAACAGGGTAGAAAGCTCTCATGTTTGGGAGAGGGCCAGTAGATGTTGAGTTGTAGGACGCTGTTTTCAGGACACTGAGAGGCTGCTGTCAGTGGGGATGTGCTTTCCCGAGTAGGCAAATGGCTCTTCTTGTGGGGGTGCTAAGGTTTTTACACCTTGGGATGAAGCTGGGCCTAGGCTGGCCTACAGCAGGTCCTGAATACCCACCTTGTAACCTGGGCCTCTGGGGCCGGCAGGTGACACCATGGTCACAGGTTTTTGGAAATGCCTTGGGTGCCCTCTGGTGGCAACAGTATGAAAGCTGCAGAGGACCAACACCCGCCCAAAGAGCACCTTCTCTGCCCTCTCTTCTGGAGGTTGTACAGATCCTACCCAGGAGGTCTAGCCAAGAGAAAGACGCAGGCAAGAAGGAAGAACCCTATGGGAGGGATGGCTGGAATGTCCTTGCTGGGAGGTTCTGTGGCAGTTGGCCGGCAGCCATCAACCTGGGCAGGAAGGCAGTGGGGTAGTCAGGGCATGGGACAGGAGTGGCAACCCTGGGCTTGAGGCAAGGGCACCTGGTGGCTTTATGTGTGCACTGAGATGCAGGCTGGGGACAGCTAGAACATAACAGGGAGTCTACCTTTGGCGTTCCTGGAAGACTGGGGTAGCTGAGACCACAGAAATCATGGAGGAAAACAGAAGGGAAAAAAAAGAACCATCGTTCACTCAAACCAAGAGTTTTCCCATCAAGCCACTGTCAGGGTTTGTGTATTAAGGGAGCGGGGCAGGCTGGGAAAGTCTTCCCCATAGGTAGAGGATGAAGAAAGAGAAAGCCAGAGGAGGAAAAGGCAGAGGCCATGAGGAGCTCCTTAAGGCAAAAGTTGCATCCTCGGAAGACTGAGACGGCTGTAGTTGTTTGAAGAATTATTCTGTCAATCTGGGGCCATAGGAGAGAGAATGGAGCCCAAGGATGCCCTTAGACAAAGGCTATCCGTCTAGACTGTAGACCACGAGCACTGTGGAGCCTTGTAGATGTCTCTATAAGCTGCCCTGCAGCTTCCTGGGGACAGAGACCATGGCTCCATGTGCTTCCCTCAGCATCCTTGGGGACTCTGGATAGACAGGGCAGCCACATACAGAAGTGAACCACAAGGATTGGGAAGTAGGAATAGTGTAGAGGGGGCTTAAGAGGAAGCCGGAGCCGGAGAGGAAGTGAAGTGGACACAGAGGAAGCCGAGTCTGAATGAGAAGTGGGTAACGCTGTGAGAAGTGTTCAAGTACAGCCAGCAACTGCACCTGCCATCAGGCACTTTGCTGGCGTGGAGGGTGCGCAGTGGAGAGCAAGATAAACGTGGGACTGTAAGTAGTGGAGACCAAGAGTCTCTGCACACTAGAAATGGGGACAGACTGACAGAAGAGGCTGAAAGCAGCTGGAGGCAAGAAGGGAACAGAACCAGCGTTGACAGAACTTGCCTCCAGACCCACCAGGGACAAGATGGTGTCCTGGGTGATGTGGGAAGACCGAGCTGGAGACACCTAACCACCCTTGCTCTTCAAATACCAGTGCAGGTAGGGAAAGGAGCTAGTCAGGGACGGGAGGGCGGGAGTGGGCTGGCTGGCGGTGTGTGGTGAAGGGTGCTCTTGTGCCTTGTTTACACACATGAACTGTCTGAGGATCTTCATACAGATGCCTGGTTCCATCCTAGGGACTGACGTCCTGGGACAGGACAGGAACCCAACTTCAGAACTGGTGAAAGGCTTTTTCTGCTGAGTCTGAAGTATGATCAGGAGATTGAAGCTGTAGCTCATGCGTACAGCACTTGCCTAGCACGCACAAGGCTCTGTGTCCCATCACCAGTATGGCAAAAATAAATGTGACCAGGGAGAAATCAGGCGCTTTGAAGCCTAGCCTCTTCCCTCACTTGGAAGAGAGGAGACAACTTGGAAACAGAGATCTGTGAGATAAGAATTTGTGTGGTAGTCTGAGGGGCTTATGAACGAATTTCAAAGACTCCACTGATACAGTTTAGCAGAAGCGCTGGTCTAGCATGCATGAGGTCCTGGGTTCAAACCCCTGTACCACAAGGGACCAAAAAAAAAGGTGTCCCCATCTTTGTGCCTTTAGTAAGAGTATTAAGCCCAAAACAAAACAAAAAACAGACAGGCTTTAAAAGGGCAGACTCAGCCCGGCATTGGTGGCACATGCCTTTAATCCCAGCACTTGGGAGGCAGAGGCAGGCAAATCTCTGAGTTCGAAGCCAACCTGCAGCCTAGTCTCCAAAGCAAGTTCCAGGACAGGTTCTAAAGCAATACATAGAAACCCTGTCTTGAAAAACCAAAAACCAAAAAAAAAAAAAAAAAAAAAAAAGGCAGAATTATTTGGTTGAAAACTACTGATGCCAAATTGGGCCTGGTGGCCAATGCCTATAATCCGCAGTACTCAGGAGGTGGAGGCAGGAGGATCAGAAGTTTCAGGCAAGGTTGGGCTACTTGAGACCCTGTCTCAGAAAACACCAACCACCAGCTACTGGTGAATTCTAGACTTTCTCACTGTCCCCCGCCCACATTCCTCACTTGCTCTTTGTGACAGGGCCTCTAGGTAGAACATAGCTAGCTACCTTCAGTCTTTGTCCTAGAGGAGGTCTGACAGCCACCCAGCAGGATAGTCAACCCCACCTCCCCACCAAAACCCCTGCATCCTCACTGAGTCACGGAACCCGGGTGGAGTTCTTGGCTACACAATGAAGCAAGCCAAACTGGAAACTGGCCTGGGAACAGAAAGCATGGGCTAAACAAGTCTTATGCAGATGTGAGTGTATGCAAGCAGTCATTCTTGAACTCTGAATCCATTTTCTGACCCCTTGTGTAGGAGCCTTAGGCCTTCCGCTGTAGCTCAGTCTCTTAGGGCAGTCATTATGGAGATCGACGCTCTTGTGGTAGAGACTGCCTCACACATGGGAGGCCCTAGCTCGATCCCTAGCATGGAAACAACAAACAAATAGAAGAGTGTGAGAGGGAAGCCCTTTATATGTGCCAACAACAGCCCAGGACTGCACAAACAGGACAAAACTTGGCTGGGCAGGGATGAAGAAAACAGCTTTTGATCAGGGCCTTTACGCCTGAGTTTACCAGGACAAAGGAATGGCTGACCTAAGAGGAAAGGGAACTTATTAGGAAGAGACCTATGTGTTTAGGCGCTGTGACACCTTTCCTTGAGAGAGAAGACTACACTACAGAGGCAAAGGGAGTGTGGAGGGCATCGGGTGTGGCAGTGCAAGTGTGAAATGCCCGGTTTGAGCAGAAAGCTTTGACTCTGGGGGTGGCATACAGTCCCAGTGAAGGAACAGTGTATGGACATGCGTGTACACACGCAGGTCAGAGTAGGCCGGTGGGTGTCTTGCTCTGCTTCAGTATCTCAACATCTGGAGCTCGGCTGGCAGCCAGCAAGCCCCCCTCCCCACCAACACACACAAACACACACAGTCCTCCAGTCTGTGCCGGACTTTCAGATGCTGGGCTCCAGCTTTTTACATGGTTTCTGGGGATTTGAACTCAGGTCTCTTACACTTGAGCAGCAAGAGACATCTTCCCAGCTCCCAGTGAAAGATTTTAGCTACGGGAGTGACAGCATCTAATACTCTGTTTTTCAAAAGGAAATCACAGGGAGGGGTAGACTGGTCATTCAACATACTACGTTCTAGCCGGGTAGTAATGTCACACACCTTTAATCCCAGCATTCAGGAAGCAGAGGCAGGAGGATCTCTCTGTGAGTTCCAGGCCAGCCTCATCTACAAAGTGAGTTCCAGGATAGCCAGAGCTGTTGCACACAGAAACACTGTCTCAAAAAAGCCCAAAACAAACATACCAAAAGTACTACATTCTATGCACCTGGCCCTTTATTTTTTTTTTAATCTTTTTATCTCAGCAACCTTTCTTTTGCAGGAATAGGAAGAAGGAAGGAAATGAACATAGATGAAGCTAAGAGAAAATGTACTGAGAGCTGGGGGTAGATCTCAATGACAAAGTTCATGCTTAGTGTTTGGGGTTCATCCTCAACATCACAAAAGGTCTGAATGAGATCCCATGTGTATATATGTTGTAGCTACCTATGACCAGTGTCCCTCAAGTGTTGACTTTGTAAGCTGTGGTATATACTCCCATACTCTAGCTTACAGGAGGTAAAAAGTTTCTCTCGATTGGGTTTAAAAAAAAAAAAAGGAAAGGCACTCTCTTGAGGTGTAGGTGTGAGTAGTGTGGCTTCAACAGAGTCTAATGTTCCACTGCAGGTGGTGTGTGTAGGTTTCTGGCCCACGTAGGACTTAAGCCAGCGAGAATTCCCTCTCGATGCCATGCCTCCCGCAGAGGGCTTGGAAGAGAAACTTAAACCTACCGGGGATGCCTACCAGGAGCAGTACCTCATTCGGGAGGAAATGGGGCAGACACCAAGCAGGGGCGCTCTGATTCCAGTGCGCAATTCTGCCCATCAGAGGCGCTGGTTAAAATGAAGATCCTAGGAATGAATGCCCGAGAAGTTCCAAATGTGATTAGGAACGACCCTGGGAATCTGCTTTTGGAAAACGGCTCAGACGATAACGATGTGCCCGTTTGGAGCCGCATGGATCGCGGGGACTGTGTGACACATTGGTGAAGATTAACAGGGCCTTGAAATGATATCATGACAATCCCCTCTGGGAAGAACCAGGTGACCAACCCCCGCCAGGGCGTCGGATCTCCACTGGTGACAGTGGAGGGGCCTAGGGGCTGAGGTGAAGGCTATGCGCTCACACGGCGCCGGGCACCGACGGCTGCACTGGACGTCTCCACGCCAGACTGTATCAAGAATGATGTATAAGCTCTTTACGGGGCATTTCTTGGCCTCACACTAAGCACTTCTGATTGGCTTTAGGGCAGATCTATCACCCATCTTCTGGGTTAGAGGTGGGTGGAAGGTCAACCACGACCAATACAGAAACCCTTCTCAGCTAAGCCCCTCCCCATCCCGCTTCCTGTTGCTGTCCATCAACTTCCTAGCAGGCGGGACTTTGCCTCCCGCCAGTTGGCTAATAGACACGTCGTTCATGCCTCAGTTGATTTCCGGTTGGTGGCTACTACCGTCTATCAGTGACATTTCGCAGCCCTATTGGCCATACCAACGTCACTCTAGATGCTTCCCAATGATTGGTTGAAAATGCTGTCGGTCCCCAATGTACCGAGCGGTTATTGGTAAGCGCTGCCGTCGCTCGGGCGGTGGCGGGCTCCGGGATTGGCGGGCGCTAGGCGGGCGGTGTCAGGCTCTCGGTGGCGGCGGAGGCGGCGGAGGCCAGGGAGGAAGATGTCGTAATGAGCGGTGGGTCCCGGCCTCTGCCGGCGGGGTCTTCCCGGCCCTCAAGGGTCGGGAAGACGGGCAGAGGCCTCGGGGAGGGGAAGCCGGAGCCGGGGGTGCCCCCCTGGGACTGGGCCTGGCTCCGGGGCCCGACTACGGGAGGGGCGGGGGAGGAAGGATTCCCGCCCGGAGGAGGAGCGCGGCTGGCCGGCCGGGCGGAGGCACCCGGAAGGGGGCGTTAGACTCCCCGCCCCTCGGAGCCCCGGGCAGGAGGGAGGCGCTTCCGGGGCTGGCAGGCGGCGCGGGCAGCTAGGCGATCCTGGAACCCCTTTTGCCCCCTTGGCCAGGTGGCGCCGGACCCTCAGCTGTGCCCAAGTCTGTTCCACGCAGGCGGCTTACGCCCGCTGGGGCTCGCCCTGTGGGCAGGCAACGCCTGAGATCCTGGTGATGCCAACCAGACTGACCTAGGTTGCAGCCTGCTGCCTGCCCCACCACAGTCCCAGACGGTGTCAGGCACTCGCTAGGCAGATGCCTGCCAAGTGAAAACCAAATTTTACTTTTTGTACCTGGACCCTTGAGCTGCGATTAGGTATCTGCAAGCTCTTGGAATTCTGAGAAGTTTGAGAACTTGTTGACAGAGCTCCCAGATTATTCCCCGATGCCCCGTGTGGGGGTCAAAAAATGCACTGAAATTCCAAGAAAGCGTGGGCGCTATGGTTCTTAAGAGATGATCTAAGAAATAAAATAGATACTCGCTTTCTCCCTCTCTCCTCGTTGCTGACTTAATGGTGCTCAGCTTCCTCCCTTCCTTCTTAGGTTTCCTTCCCAGTGGCTTTCTAATTTTAGTCCAAAAGGAAGTGTTTCTTCTGCCTTGGGCAATTGAGAAACCTGTCCTCACTACATTCCTTGGTTTTGATTCCAATAGTCTGTCATGTTTAATTGTTTCATAATTAACTTGACTCCGTTTGCCTTTTCTCCTGAACTTTACTCTTTTTAGAAGGTTACTAGATCATTTATTTGTGGCTTCATGGAGAAAGGCCAGTGATCTGTGAACCAGGAGTTGGGGCTGGGATTTCATTCCAGAGAGGCGATTGATGAACCCTAACCCTAACCCTAACCCTAACCTGGCATGCATTGTCTACCGCTGTTTCATGCTGAGCCCTAGAAGGCCCTGGGCATTACAGAGGAGGGCAAAGCCCTGAGTTGACCCCCATGCCCTGTTGTGCTGGAGGTTGAATCTAGAGCCTCACTAATGCTTACAAGCACTTCCTCCACTGAGCTGTATCTTCAGCCTGGAGCTCTCTTGGATAGGGTTTTTAAGGCTGTAAAGGTCAGTGTGTTAGCCAGCACACAGTGAATTAGCAGAGGGAATGATGGAGCTCAAATCACAGCAGCAATTTCCATTACTGACACAAAGAAATCCATTGTCTATAGTGATGTCTTCATCGGTGCCTTGTTTTCTTTTAAATTCTTGATGACGATGAAAGGAGCAGATCTCAAAACCAATCAGTGGGACTTATGTCAGCCTTCCAGTGAGTTCTTTTTGGGGGGTGGGGTGTTGAAACATGGTCTCACTATGAAGCCCTGGCTGGCTTGTGTTCATACTGTAATCTGTATAAGCTTTGAATTTGAGATCCTAATGCCTCAGCCTCCCAAGCACCCGGGCTATAGGTGTGTACTGATTTGCTTGGTTTCCAGTGACCAAACAGACATCAATCCTGGTTAATATGACTTATCTTAGGCTGAGGTGGTTGGTAAGTTTTCTAGTTCTGCTTGGTTGTACAGAGACTTCTCTCGTGTTAAAAGGAACAGCAACAGGGAAAACAAGCTGCTCTGATACCATTATGAGCCCCTGAGCTAGCTGCTAAAGACAGACTCTTGCCAAAGAGAACAACTAACCTGGGTTTGCTCATAACTACCTTGCCCTGGGCACCCAGCTGGCGTTGAGAGGAAGAGCTTGACATCCCTGTAGACATCACATAAGCTTCAATTTAAGTTTGGGCCTGGGTCAGTAATCCAATTAATTACCAGAGTTCAATCCTTGGGTCCCACCTAGCGGAAGGAGAGAAACAACTTTCACACTACAACCACACGCACGCATGCACGAGGGGGGGGCACGTGCGCACACACATGCAAGTTTGGGCCTGTGGAAGCCTGTCAAAGAGGAGAAAAGCAGTAGAGATTATGATAGATGTTTGAGTAAAAAGCCCAAGCCTTTCCAGCAGGTAGGGAAGTTTGTATTAGGGTCTTCAATGTCTTAGTTGTTCTGGTAGTTAAAATGTTTTAGAGAAGTTACAGTCTCTTGTACTAAGTGACAGGTCCTTGACAGGTATGAGGCAATCTCCAAGCTTACTTTGAGCAAGTATTGCCCAACCTTGGCCCTTATAACAACTTTTAAAGTTTCTTGCAGCCAGCCAGTAGACTCTGGCGTTGATGTGGGCTCAGCAGTTTTCTAGATCCTGACCTCTCCCATTTCTGTGCTAGAAATGGGCCTTTCCCCCTAAGTTACCTTTATTCCATCTCTGTTTCATCTACACTTGGAAACTCTGCTTCCAGACACTGAAAATATCACTCATTATTTTGGGCCAGGTGGGTAACGGCCCCAGAGTGAGAGGCAGAGAGACATTGCTGTGAAGGTCATATAGAGCATTAGAAAATGAGCACATCCGGATTATGGGTGGCCTCCTTTTAAGCTGTGTGAGCTGTGAACTTGGGGTAATCTCTTTTGAGGAGGTCATCCACTTCCTTGTACTTTTAGTAGGTGGTGTGTCTGGACTGTCCTTTGAGTGGGTTAAAAGGTTGTGAGCTCCTTCCCAGCTTGCTCTAAACCCAGAATCCAGGTGTGGTGCGAGGCTGAGGCCAGAAGATGGAGAGTTTGAGTCCACCCTAGGCTACTTAGTTGCAGGCTAGTCTGGGCTATGTAGCTGACCTTGTCTCAAAAAAAATAAAAATGAAGCCGGGCATTGGTGGCACACGCCTTTAATCCCAGCACTCGGGAGGCAGAGGCAGGCGGATCTCTGTGAGTTCGAGGCCACCCTGGTCTACCGAGTGAGTTCCAGGACAGCCTCCAAAACAATGCAGAGAAACCCTGTCTCGAAAAAACCAAAAAAAAAAAAAAAAAAAAAAAAAGGAAACAAAGAAATTTTACTCACAGGGTGGACCAAATAAGTGTTGTGGTGGCTTTTGACATGAAGACCCCTGCGTGGCTCATCTCCTTTTCCCTCCACAGCCCCAGCTCAGGCCTTTGTCTCTCAAATGCAGTTGCGGGTCTGTCTCTTAAGGTGTGCTCTCCATACCCAGGGTGTTTTCATGGGCAGCTTTCCTGAGGGCCCCAGGGCAGAGGGGTTTCACATTTCCATCAGAAATCTTTTGGAGCTCGGTGGGAAGGTGAAAGTAAGGCTAGGTAGGAATGGACTTGGGGGTCATTCTTCAGGAGACAACCCCGATGTCGTTGTGATTTGTTCCAGTTGACAAATGGTGAATAGAAAACTTTTCCTGCTGCCTTGTGGGATCCTGAAGGAAAATGCAAAACCAGTATCAGAGTAAGCTCAGAGTGGCGCCAGCGTCTTGGGGCGGGGCAGCCAGACCCCTCTATACATGTTTGGGAAGCACTCTGTCACTATCACCAGTGTCACTGTGCCTTTCCTCAAAATGTGTTCCAGGCCAACAGGCCCTAGTGAGATGAGTCATTGCTCAGTGTGAGGTCTATGAATGGGCAAAGTGTTCATCTTGGTGTGGCCCAGAGACAGCCCCAAGTAGTGTGGAGATATCATGACACAAGCCTGTTGTAAGGCCAGCTTGTGGAGTCGGATAATGGGCATCTCTTTCCCTTTGCTGCCTTTTGTTTCCGCATCAGGATTGCTTGCTGTGTCCAGCCAGCAGCTGCTGTGTTGTAGTGCAGAGGGTTAGTTTGGGTGGCCAAGGCTAAGTCCTCTGAGATTCCAGTTGGCCTCTGGTGGTGATTTAGGCCCTTCCGGTGCCATTCATCTCAGCCACAGAGCAAAAGTGACTCCAGAAGAGTCAGCAGTCACTGCAATTTCTAAATGTCTTTCTAGAATGTCCTCATTGGGGTTGTCACCTCTCGTGGTAAAATCCCAGAGTGGCTCCTGCGAATAGAGATTACAAGACAGCTAGCAGGGTCATGTGATTGGAAGCGAGACACTTCTGCCTCTGGTTTATATTTAATTTGGAAATTGGAGACAGAAAAACCAAAAATCAGATGAAGACATGTCCCAGGCTTCAGGCTTCAGAAGAACAAGCAGCAAGCCACCCTCCCTCTCTTCTCCAGGGAAATGAAGTCACTACTCATTTCAGAAGCTGATCCTAGCCCAGGAGAGCTCAGAGAGTGACTCACAAGCACTCTGCCAAAGCGGAGAAGGCAGTGTGTTCATGCATAAGGAGAATCTTGGCTTTGGGGGAGGGGGAGACACTTGCTACAACAGAATTCTGAGTCCCAGTATTCTTTTTTTCTAAAAGATATTTATTATCTGTATGGTGTTCTTGTAAGCGTTTCGTCGGGATGGGTCAGGACAGGATGGAACAGGAGTGAGTGGGTCAGGTATTCTGGCACTCGGGAGTCACAGAATACCCAGTGTTACACAGCTCAGGTGGAAAGGTATCCTGGAGCTCGGGAGCCAAGGATACTGAGTGTTACACAGCTCAGGTAGAAAGGTATCCTGGAGCTCGGGAGCCAAGGACCACCACGGGTTGCAGTAAGCTTGGCAGCTTACAGCCTTGCCTCAGAGAAAGGCTTCTCCGGTGTGTCAGCTCCGCTCCGGCAGGACAGGGTCTTCCAGCTGGGGATGTTCGCCTAGTGTAGCAGTTTTGCTCCGCAGGAGGTTTCTCGGGCGAAGTTGCTACAGTTCAGCTCTGCTCCTGGAGAGCCGAGAGCGGAGAGCAGGGAGCCGGGCGGGAGCAGAGTGTAACAACTCCGCTCTGCCAAGGAAGGTTTCCCGGGCAAGTGTTACAGCGCTGCTCGCTCTGCTCTGCTCTGCTCTGCCCAGGGTCGCCTCTGCTCGCTCTGCTCTGCTCTGCCCAGGGTCGCCTTTGCTCTGTCGCAGCCGCAAAAGAAGATCTTCACCCGAAGCTCATCCAAAGGTGTTTATTGGAAGACAGCTGGACCAGCCAAGCTGAACATACACAGGGTTTATATAGGGGTTCCTGGGGTTGGGGAAGTTTTTCCAGGGTAGGGATTGGTCCGATTTCAGTGCTGAGCTCAGATTGGCTAGAGCTCTGCTCCGGGATTGGTTACTTTTTTACACAGGATTAGGGTCAGATTTGGCTCTGGTTTCAGGGCCAAAGTGTGTTTCTTTCTCTGGTCCTTTTTAGCCTTTTGGCTCCAATTTTAGGGCCAGGGTACATTTCTTTCACTGACTCTGATTCCAGGGACAAAGTGTGTTCCTTTGGCACTGGTTTTAGGGTCAGGGTACATTTCTTTGGTTCTGGTTGCAGGGCCAAAGTGTGTTTCTTTGGCTCTGCTCAGGGTGTGTTTCTTTGACTGGTCCCTTTTCCCTACAGTTCTGCCTGCATGTATGACTCCATGCCATAAGAGGGCACTAGATTCTGTTACAGATGGTTGTGTGGCATCATGTACTTGCTAGGAATTGAACTCAGGACCCCTGGAAGAGCAGCTAGTGCTCTTAGCCTCTGAGCCATCTCTCCAGTCCAGAGTCCTAGTATCCCCCCCGCCCAGGGTCTCTTTGTGTACCCCTAGCAGTCCTGGAACTCACAGAGATCTGCCTACCTCTGCCTCTGGGAGTAAAGGTCAGTGCTGCCACCACCCAGCAAGTCCTAGTATTTCTTTTTTTTTTTTTGGTTTTTTCGAGACAGGGTTTCTCTGCATTGTTTTGGAGGCTGTCCTGGAACTCACTCGGTAGACCAGGGTGGCCTCGAACTCACAGAGATCCGCCTGCCTCTGCCTCCCGAGTGCTGGGATTAAAGGCGTGCACCACCAACGCCCGGCCCTAGTATTTCTTTTTGTTTGTTTTTCTTTTCGAGACAGGTTTCTCTGTGTAGCCTTGGCTGTCCTGGAACTCAGTCAGTAGACCAGGCTGGCCTCTAACTCAGAGATATCTTCCTGTCTCTGCCTCCCAAAGTCCTAGTATTCTTAAGCAGAAAAGCTTGCATGGTTTCCTGGGACTGCTTCCATCATGCTGAAGTGTTCCCATCATCCCATATTGTCCCCACTTTGATGCCCTGTGACCCAGGCAACAAGCAAACTAGGAGTGACAGCAGTCATGCATGGAGGAAAAGAATTCAGAACAGGACAGACCAGGAGCATTCACATTTAGATGCTCTCGTGGTCTTGACTAATGCCCCCATGCATGTGCCAACTGGAAAGGGTATCAAAGTGTAGCTTGGAGCTGTAGTGCCATCTGTGGGATTGACTTACTTGCATTGAAGTGTTTGACCTGTTCTAGCTCACACAGGCACCACACTTGTTTTATTGGGTACTGGGCATGGAACCTGGACTTGATGCATGTTAGAAGAGCACTCTAGCAACTGAACCACACCCCAGCCCTCCTTTGGTTCTTTTGTTCTTTTTTCTTTTGTTTACAAGATGTGGTTTCTCTGTGTAGTCCTGGCTCTCCTGGAACGTGATTTATAGACCAGGCTGGCCTAACTCAGAGATCCACCTGCCTCTGAGTGCTGGGAATAAAGGCATGCGCCACCACTGCCTGGCTGAAAATTTGCATTCTTAATGAGACAGTAATTAAGTAACTAATAAGTACTTGTTGGAAAGTGATAAGTCTAAGGATAAAAATAGAAGAGAGGGAGGGTAGGGAAAATGCCTAGGAGAGGCAGTTTACACAGGGTGTTCAGAGCGTCTTGGTGAGAAAGTGACTTCATGAAACTCTAAAAGAGTGAAGGGGGTTGAACCAATTTGTCTAGAGTGAGGGGAGGAGGGTGAACTGAGGCCGATGAAGCAGATGTGGGAGCAAGCAGAAGGACTGGCAAGGGAGAGCACCAGGAACTTTGGGAGTCAGGTCACACAGGCCTGTGTGTGCTGGTCGGAGCTTGGACTCTGATGGGATGCTGTTGAGGGCCTCTGAACAGAAGAGTGATGGGATTTCATTTATGTTTGATGTGTTGAGAATGCACTGGCAGGGTCAAGACTGGAAGGACAGCGCAGTAGCCTTCTCAGTTGACCACGTGCAGACATGGATCTAGGTGATGATCGAGCAGGTGGTGAAAGAGGTCATATTTGGAATGTGTTTGGAAGTGTTTGCTCTCATGTATGAGAAAAACAAAATAAAGGGTAATTCCAAGTTTCTAGGGCTGACCATCTGGAAGTATAGAGTTAGCATTCACTGCAGTGTTTGAAGGAAGCATGGAATTAGAAGCTATCAGAAACAGTATTCAGCTGGTTAAAGTCAAGATACCCTCCAATATGTCCAAGTGAAGATGTCAGCAGCACACAGAAGGCAAGGCTGTCTTTAGAATCCATCAGAGTATTTCCAGGAGCAAGAACAGTTAGCTGTCAGATCCCCAAAGATGAGAGCTCAGGTGTAGGAGTTAGCAATTAGATTCAGTAACATGAGGTCTGGAAGCATTAGCAATTTTGGTAGTGTGAATGGGGCGGTACAACCTGGTTGAGCCAAGTTCAAAAGTGACTATTGGAAGTAATTAGGAACAGCAAGTACTGACCCTCCTTGAGACTATTTGTAGTAAGTTGAAAAGATTAGAAGTCAAACATGCATTTTAATATACCTAAACTTCCAAATTAGTGGGGGGTGTAGTTACATTGGAAAAATGCTTGCCCTGCATGAATGAAGCTCTGGGTTTGAAAACCAGATATGCTGGGCGGTGGTGGCACAGACTTTTAATTCCAGCACTTGGGAGGCAGAGGCAGGTGGATCTCTGTGAGTTTGAGGCCAGCCTGGTCTACAGAGTGAGTTTCAGGATAGCTAAGGCTATCCACAGACACCCTGTCTTGAAAACAAAACAAAAAAGAAGAAAAAAGAAAGAAAAGAAAGCTAGGTGTAGCCGGGTGGTGGTGTACGCCTTTAATCCCAGCACTCAGAAGGCAGAGGCAGGCAGATCTCTGTGAGTTCGATACCAGCTTGGTCTATAAGAGCTAGTTCCAGGACAGCCTGCCACCACCGCCCGGCAAATTGTAACTTCTTGATAAAGTCGTATGTACATCTCAGGCTCAGTTGAGGTCAGAGTGAGAATAGAGAAGATCTCTGTTCTCTCCATTTGGCCTGTGGCATTAGCAGCCTCTTCTCAGACGTGTTCTGCAATGTGTTGTGGTTGCTGGGCGTTCAGTTGTCTGGGCGGTCTGGAGTCTGCCACAGCCCGGCTTGCTCCCTCCACCCTTCATCCAGGCTGATTTGCCAGTTTCCCTAGAGGTCCAGTTTTGTTCTTTAAAACCAGCCATGGCTTGATTTTTCCTTGTCCACTCTGAATTCTTCTAGTGTAGGCAACTGGGAAAGCCTGGCCTTAGAAACTGCTTTTCTGGCTTCTGGCCCAGTCAAGACTGACCAAAATAGCCACCAGAAGGGCTGTTTGCACACAGTGAAATTCCTGCTGGGGAAATGCCATAGTGGAGGGCCAAGGAAGCCATAGTTGTGAAGGTTTAAAAAAAACAACCCAATAGCCTAGGGTCTGGGTATGGACTTTGAGCCCTCTTCTAGCCTGGGACAGCCTGATTGATAACCAGGCCTCTAGGGGCCTTCCTGTTAGATCATGTCGTCCCAAGCCAGTCTGCCAGACAGCCCCCTGTCCCCGGGATAGAGCTACACTCCCTACCCTGTGGTGAGGCCAGCGTTGCCAAGGGTGCTCCAGGGAGTGTACACTGGCACCCAGCAAGGTCATCTGCTTCTAGAGAGTAGGTGAGAAACAACCCCTAGAGATTATAGATGGCCAGAGGGAGAGCTCAGGGAAGAGAAAGAATGGGAGGGAGGAGGCTCGGGGCTTGTTTCCTCTAAACTTTATCAAAAGAGCTTTTGGAAACTATGGGAGGGTGTAGCTGGATAGGATTCTGGGTTTACAAAGGTAGTCTTCCGTGTGTGTACTGGCTGGATAGAGGGAGGAGGCAGAGGCTGGAAGCTGCCCTGGAGGCTGTGTGTGTGTGGGGGGGGGGGGTTCAGGCAGAGTGAGGGTAATCTAAGCAAGGACCCGGGCCATGGGACTCAGAGTAGAAAGGAGACTTCTATGGAGGAGAGGAATCATGAGGACCTAGTTGTCACTAGGAAGAAGCTACATTCCAGAGATTCCTGTATTCTCACCCTGTCTCCTGGAACTGCAGCTGTCCCTGTTTTGAGAACCAAGTCTGGGATCAGCAGCTCAGTGCAGACACAGCTCACTAAAGTCACTGAAATGGGTGCTGAATGCTAGCAAGGAACCTGATTCATCTCAGGCCAGAAAGACATGGTATACCAGTTACAAGATGGCTGTCAACAATTTTTGCTAGGGAGGAAAATGAGAAAAAAAGCTGGCCTAAAGGTATAAGCATTTGCTTGAATCAACAGCAAAGCCCTAAGCAAGGGAAGGGCAGCAGGAGATAAGCTCCTCCGTCTAAAGCAGGCCTGTAAAGGCTGGGAGGAGAAAGAAGGAACCAGCCTGAGGGAATGCTTAGGTTGGGAGTGTCTGGCTGGCCCAGTGAAGGCCCACCGGGGGGGGGGGCGCTGGCCCAGACCTGGAGTGTAAGCCTCTGTGAAGGTGTCCGAAGCCCTGTGAGTGGACACAGCCCCTCAAGGAAGGGATCTTGGGTGAGGAGAAGGGATACTTGTTGAAGAATGCCAGTATTTAAGTGGTGGGGAGGAAGAGCAGCTCCAGGAGAATCCACGGGAATTTGCAGGGAGAGGCAGCCATCAAGAGTAGAAAAGATGTCTGTGGCGACCCAGGTAGAAGCAGCCAGCAGAGTATGAATGGAGGTGTGGAGGGACCGAGTTTGGCCAAGGAGGGTGGGGGCTGATGGTGCGAGTCTGGGAGCTTTTCTGTCTGGGGCTCTGCTGTGGCCCCTCTGTCACCTGATGGATACTCCTTCCTCCTTGCTGCCTTGTTCAACCCCCTCAGAACTTTTCCTTAGGGCTGAGGTGTGCTGGTCACTATGCTTGCATCATCGATCACTGCCAAACGTCAGCCTAGAGCCTTAGGGGAGTTTTAGCTGAAATGAATTAATGACAAGATTCAAATGATGTCACTGAGAGACATGCATTTTTTTCTTTGAAAAATATTCAGTAAGCATGTGTGACATGTGGATAAAGTGATTGCTTCAATTCATGATGACCACGGTCATAGAACCTACCTGGTGGAAAGAACTGATTCCCAAATTGTTCTCTAACTTCCACATGTTACTGTGCATGCCTGCATGTGAACAAACACACAAAATAAATGTATGCAGTCATCCCTATTGCCCATATTGCTAAATAAATGTAGGTTTCAGTGACCAAATACAGACTGCTGTTACAGGCCAAAGGCCCTATTAAAGTAGTGGATGTGCTAGAACGTTTGCCCAGCATGTGTGAGGCCCTGGGTCCAACCTGCAGCTCAAGAAGAAAAATGTGTAGCATAGTGGAAGCGGTGTGAGGCAATTACAGAACTGTGTCTTTAAGAATTCCTCTGCGGTTCATAGCCCGCTTGGCTGTGCTCTGAGTAGTGTGGAGGGAAAGTTAAGCATGCCTTACATCCACATCGCACATCATAGACAAAAGGTTCCAAACTAAGTGAGGCTGCTCAGAGAACTCCAGTTACTTCACCTCTTCCCTTTCCAATACCAACAGGAAGTGCTTCTCTTCCCTTCTCTTTCCAGAATAGAACTCTGCAGTGGCAGAGAAATGGTTCTGTTTGATCGCCAGGTCTGCAGCCCAAGGCCCATATAAAGTTCTCAGTGACCACAGGAGACGCACTTATGGTAGTTTTAGACCAAAGCAGTATTTCTAGAGCCAGCTGGGGGAGGAAAATGAAACCAAACTGAGACGGTGCAGCCGGGAACACCAGCAGCCTGCAGCTTACATCAGTAGGCTCTGCTTTAACCTTGAACGCAGTGCTTCTCAACCTTCCTAAGGCTGCGACCCTTCAACACCTCACTGAACATTGTGGTGACCCAACCATAAAATTATTATTAGTTTGGTTTTTGCCAGACAGGGCTTCTCTGTAGTTTTGGGACCTGTCCTAGAACTCACAGAGATCTGCCTGCCTCTGCCTCTCTTAAAGGCGTGCTCCACCACCATCCGGCTCATAAAATGTTTCATTGCTACTTCCTAACTAACGTTGCTACTGTTATGAATCCCAATGTAAACATCTGCTATATAGGATATCTGATATATATGTGGGACCCACAGGTTGAGAGCCTTTGCTCTCACTGAAGATGCACGGGCCCAGTCAGGCTGACCACCGAGAGAGAGAAGTGGTTAGAAGTGCTGGACCACCTTCATTTCACTTCCTTTGCACTGCTGCAGGGCCCCCGTGTTTTCTAACACGGGAAGGATGTTGTTCACCAAGTATCAGGATAACGAGGACCCTCTAAAGCCTCCCAGGAGACCTGCCTGTCTTCCCAGCCCTGCCAGCAACTAACTAATCTTGTGTTTTTAGCAGCACACATAGTCTGAAAAACTTTGTTTTATTGTTTTGGGTATTAACCAAGGGCCTTGTACACCTAGGCAGGGTCTTCCACTGATCCACACTCTTGTACCTCAAAAGAACAAACATTTGAAAGAAAAATTAGCTCAACTTTCCACTCCATCTCCAACAGAAATATACCTCTTGCCTCTGCTTAAACAATTTCAGAGAAGGGGGACTATCACCCCCAGGGGCAACTGGTTCTATCTTCAAAGGTTTCTTTGAATTAAATGGAAATCTGGCTTTTTGAACATCCACACAGGTGGCTTGGTGCCCTTTGAACTTTATATACAAGAGTAAGTACCCTGGTCAGAACCTTGTTGGAAGTATCCCTTGGAATGAGCCCAACACTCTGCGTACAGCCCAGTGTGTGGAATAATACATGGGAAATATTATTTTTCTTGTCCTACAATACTTTTTTAGATTTTTAAAATAATAGTTTTTGTGCCAGGCAGTGGTAGTACATGCCTTTAGTCTCAGCACTAGGGAGGTAGAGGCAGGTAGGTTTCTGAGTTCGAGGCTAGCCTGGGTCTACAAAGTGAGTTCCAGGACAGCTGGAGAAACCAAAAGAAAAAAAAATGTTTGTTAGCTGGGTGTGGTGGCCCATGTCTTAAATCTCAGCACTCAGGGGGCAAAGGCTAGACTAGTGTGAGGCTCTGTGTAAGTAAATAAAATAAAGAAAGAAAAGAAAAGAATAGTTACAATGAGGAAAATATGACAGTAAAAAGACCTGTGCTGCCTGTGGTCCCTGGTCCTGAGCCCCGGTCTGAGTTGGAGATAGATACCTTGGCTCATATCCCCTCAACCCTTAGCCCCCAAACTATTCTACCATCCTGCCTTCATTTCCTTCCTCCTGGTTCACAGACATATGAGCATTTCGATGTCAGTGGTGTACGCTCTTTACTGATGTCTCCATCTCAAACCTTTGAAAGCAGCTGAGCTGTGCTCACAGGCCTGCTATTTGCAGCTGCGTGCTTTATCTGTGGTTGTCCGTCAGCACTGCCGTGATTGTGTAGTCGTCTGTTTCAGTGAAGGCTTTTAGAAACGGACAGGTATGTCCTACTCTAGAGTGCTAGCCTAGCGGTTTCTTCATTCCCAGACTGGTTTGCATCTGGCGTCATCTGGATTGAGCTGGTAGCTTTGGTTGGTGCAAGGCTTGGCTAGAGGCCCCTTTGCCCCTAAAGGAGAGATCCAGAGAGCCACCAGTATCCACCAGGGGGTGCTCCAGACCCATCACAGCTAATCTGTTGTTGTTTTTTTTTTTTGGCAGGAGTGGGTGGGTTTGAGACATGGTTTCTCTGTAGCTTTGGAGCCTGTCCTGGAACTTACTTGTAGACCAGGCTGACCTCAAACTCACAGGGATTCTCCTGCCTCTGCCTTCCGAGTGCTGGAACTAAAGGCGGCACCACCACCGCCCGGCTGACAAGCCAGTGTTGAGATAGACTTCCTTCTGTCCTGGAGACTCCCAGGTCGCCCAGTCTGTGAGGACAGTCTGGTGAAGGCAGCCTGCCCCAAGCAGATGAGTATGAGCGAAGGAAACAGTCACCCCTGACCAGCATGGGCTGTGAGGCTCAAGCTGGGGCCACACAGGAAAAACTGTTAACCTCGCTGAGAAGCAATAAGAGAGGCAAAAAGAAAATCTAGGCAAGGGGCTCTCTTTGGGTGTCTTACGTATCGTTTCATCTTTTTCCCAACAGATCCACAGATGAGCATGGCTGCCACCGCTGCTGTCAGTCCCAGTGACTACCTGCAGCCTGCTGCCGCTGCTACCCAGGCAAGTGCACAGTGGGCTGAGGCAGGGCCAGAATCTGGGTGGATCACCCATCTCAGAACCCGTTCGCTCTCAGTGCAAACGCCAGGAAGGTTCACTTGTCTACATTCTCTGAACTAAACATAGCCACTTGTCATTCCCGGGTCCGGGGCTGTTGGTGAAGACCCTGCTGCACATGCATGAGTACCTGAGTTCAGTTCCAGTCACCTATGTAGAAAGCTGGGCATGGCAATACATGCCTGTAGTCCTAGCTCTAGAGAGGCTGGAGCAGCAGGATCCACTGGGCTTCAGTGGCCAAGTAGTCTTGTGCAGTCAGTGAGTTTCAGATTCAGGGAAGAGACCTGTCTCAAAAAAATAAGGTGAGCTGGAGCAGTTAAGAGCATTGACTGCTCTTCCAGAGGACCAGGGACTCTAACACCCTCATACAGACATATATGCAGGCAAACACCAATGTATGTAAAAGTAAAGAAATCGTTTAAAAATTAAAAAAAATAAGCCGGGCGTTGGTGGCGCACGCCTTTAATCCCAGCACTCGGGGGGCAGAGGCAGGTGGATCACTGTGAGTTCGAGACCAGCCTGGTCTACCAAGCGAGTTCCAGGACAGCCTCCAAAGCCACAGGGAAACCCTGTCTCGAAAAACCAAAAATAAATAAATAAATAAATAAATAAATAAGGTGAAGGGGCTGGAGAGATAGATGGTTAAGAACACTGACTGCTTTTCCAGAGGTCCTGAGTTCAAGTCCCAGCAACCACATGGTGACTCACAGCCATCTCTAATGAGATTTGGTGACCTCTTCTGGCATGTAGGCACACATGCAGACAGAACGCTGTATACACAATAAATAATCTTTTAAAAAGGAAGGAAGGAAGGAAGGCGTTTTAAAAAAGAGCACTGGCTGCTCTTCCAGAGGATCCATGTTTGATTACCAGAACCCAAATGGCAGCTCCCAACCCTCTCCATACTCCAGCCCCAAGGGATCTGATGCCCTTTCTGGCCTCTGAGAGCATTGGGCACTTGAGTGACACACAGACATACACGTAGGCAAAACACTCAGACACTTAAATAATAAAGAACAAGGTAGAGAGTAAGAATTTAACATGAACCTCTGGCCTCCACATACACAGACTGAAATGTACCCATACACCCTTCACATAAACATGCATACATGTATGTAACACACACCCCAAAACAAAAACAGAAACTCGGGATTCCGTCCGAGCCTAATGCCCTTGAGAGCAGGCCCTTTTATTGTAGCCCTGTCTAGTCAGGAAGCACCTCCTCCTCTGGGAAGCCTTTTACCCGTGTCACCTTCCCTCCCCATCACCTCTCCTTTGCCTGCTTTGTGCTAAGTTCATGGAGCTCCATCCGAGACCTGGCGCGTGTCATTGTCCCTGCTAACTCCAGGCCAGCAAGGCCAGTGGGAAAGCAGCTCATGCCCAGGGCTGCTTTTGGGCATTTTTATGGAGCAGGAACCTCTGCAGCAGGGGTGGGGATGCTGGTGATGGCCTGCCTCAGGGGTGGGGAGCTGCTGAGGAGAGATCACTATGGTAGGAGGGTGTCTAGCCTTTCTTCCCATCTCACTCCTGTCCTCTGCTGGTTTTTGCAGGACTCCCAGCCGTCTCCCTTGGCCCTGCTTGCTGCAACATGTAGCAAAATTGGCCCACCAGCTGTTGAAGCTGCAGTGACGCCTCCTGCTCCGCCCCAGCCCACCCCACGGAAACTGGTCCCTATCAAACCAGCCCCTCTCCCTCTCAGTCCCAGCAAGAATAGCTTTGGCATCTTGTCATCTAAAGGAAATATACTTCAGATTCAGGGCTCCCAGCTGAGTGCCTCCTATCCCGGAGGGCAGCTGGTGTTTGCTATCCAGAACCCCACCGTGATCAACAAAGGGAGCAGATCAAATGCAAGTATACAGTACCAAGCGGTCCCCCAGATTCAAGGGAACAGTTCCCAGAGCATCCAGGTGCAGCCCAACCTCGCCAACCAGATCCAGATCATCCCAGGCACCAACCAAGCCATCATCGCCCCCTCATCATCTGGCCATAAGCCTGTCCCCATCAAGCCAGCTCCTGTCCAGAAGTCAAATACGACTACCACTCCTGTGCAGAGTGGGGCCAATGTGGTGAAGCTGACAGGTGGGGGTGGCAACGTGACACTTACTCTGCCGGTCAACAACCTGGTGAACACCAGTGATGCTGGGGCCCCCGCTCAGCTCCTCACTGAGAGCCCCCCCACCCCACTGTCTAAGACTAACAAAAAAGCCAGGAAGAAGAGCCTTCCTGTCTCGCAGCCGTCAATGGCTGTGGCTGAGCAGGTGGAGACGGTGCTGATTGAGACCACAGCAGACAACATCATCCAGGCAGGAAACAACCTGCTGATTGTCCAGAGCCCTGGTGGGGGCCAGCCAGCTGTGGTTCAGCAAGTCCAGGTGGTGCCCCCCAAGGCCGAGCAACAGCAGGTGGTGCAGATACCCCAGCAGGCACTGCGGGTGGTGCAGGCTGCCTCTGCCACCCTCCCCACCGTTCCCCAGAAGCCCTCCCAGAACTTTCAGATCCAGACAACTGAATCAGCACCAACCCAGGTACCACAGTCCCTCCGCTCACCCTTTGGCTTGATTTTTGAGGCAGATCACCGTCAGATCTGATGGGAAGTTGGAGTCACTGTCATGGGGTGGGCAGGAAATGGCTTTTGCCTTTGGGTCTCTTCGGGTCTTAAGCCAGGTGGTCCTGATCTGTAGAAACCAGGTGGAAACAGGGATGTCTAGTCTGTTTTCTTTCATTATGGGGTAGCTCGGGACATAACTGGGGGTTAGATGTGACTACTTTTACAATAAAATATTTTTATCATAAGATTATATACAGAGCCAGGTGGTGGTGGCACATACCTTTAATCCCAGCACTCGGGAGGCAGAGGCAGGTGGATCTCTTTGAGTTCGAGACCAGCCTGGTCTACAAGAGCTAGTTCCAGGACAGCTTTCAAAGCCACAGAGAAACCCTGTCTTGAAAAAACACAAAAGAAGCCGGGCGTTGGTGGCGCACGCCTTTAATCCCAGCACTCGGGAGGCAGAGGCAGGCGGATCTCTGTGAGTTCGAGGCCAGCCTGGTCTACAAAGTGAGTTCCAGGACAGCCTCCAAAGCTACAGAGAAACCCTGTCTCGAAAAACCAAAAAAAAAAAAAAAAAGAAAAAAAAAAAAAAAGAAAAAACACAAAAGAAAAAAGATTACATATAATAGCAGCAAGTATTTAGTGTAAAAAAGTTCATGAGGAAAAACTGTTGCCTATTAATGACAAGAAAAATAACAGGAGCAGTTAGGCCGTTTCCTTTTTTGAGTCAGGGTCTCCCTATATATCCCAGGTTGGCCTTCACCTCACTGTGGCCTAGACTGGCCTCAAACTTGCAGTCCTCCTGCTTTAGCTTCAGTCCTGGGATTACAAGTGTGAGCCACCACCATACTTGCCTCTTTCCACCTGCGGCTTACCTCTTCTCCCCACACCCCCGAATGGTTTCCCTTCTGCTTCATTCATGTGTGTGTGCATGTGGGCGTGTGAATGTGTGCTCTCCCTCCTAGTCTAGATTCCACATAAGGGGAAGAACGGATTTGTTCTTCCGAGCCCGCCGTGTTTCACTTGACATGGCGACCTCGTTTCTGTTTCTGGCTCTTCTCTCATCACACTGTGCTCTTCCCTTTGTTCGGGCCGGCATTGGAGGCCACTTTCACAGCTGCTTCTGCTTTTGCTGCTTCCCCTCTTGTGCAGCTGTCACGTCGACTGTTCAACTCTGTCTTTTCTTTAGCTGCCAAACAGCTGGCCACTGAGCTGCTTTTGCAGCCTGCCCTCCTGGCTACTTTGCCGTCTCTTCTGCTTCTTTGTGTTCCGCCACTCTAAAAGTAGACAAGAGCAGATGACCCAAGAGATCCTTTTCTTGGTTTCTAATGTTGCTCTAAGCAGCCCAGGTAGTAAAGGAGACCCAGCAGCTGTGGGGAGCCAAACTGCCCCGTTCCCCAGGGTCACTGCTTTTTACAGAGATAATAGTGAGAAGGAATGCTCAAAATAAGTTAAACAATGTAGTCAAGTATGGTGGTTCACACCTGTAATCACAGCACTCACAAGATTCAGGCAGGAAGAGTGACATGAGTTCAAGATCGACCTGGACTACGGTGTCAGACTCTTATCTCAAAACACCAAAAAGCAAATTAACAAACAAAAAACCCAAAAACTTAGCAGGGGTTTTTTGTTTGTTTTGTCGTTTGTTTTCAAGATAGGGTTTCTCTGTAGCTTTGGAGCCTATCTTGGAACTTGCTCTGTAGACGAGGCTGGCCTTGAACTCACAGAGACCCACCTACCTCTGCCTCCTGAGAGCTGTAATTAAAGTGTGTACCACCACCACCCAGCTTGGGTGTCGCTTTGTAACCTATGTTGGTGTTGTACTTTTTAAAAATTTTCCTATTTTGAGAGTCTAACAGTTATATTTTTCCACGCTAAGCCAATTAAAGGTTTGGTACCTAGCTTATGTCAGTTTAGGGTCCTATTAAATGTCAGTAGTGTTTGAGTGCTTGTTTGGCTTGTTTGGGCTGGTTGAAGAGTGGGATGACAGGTGTATCAGTCTTCCTTGGACAAGGATGGCTGTGTGAAGGTGCAGGTGCCATGTCTCTTAGGGCACTCTGCTCTCTGGTCCCCTCAGGTTTATATTCGTACACCTTCTGGTGAGGTACAGACAGTCCTCGTCCAGGACAGCCCCCCAGCAACAGCCGCAACCACCTCAACCACCACCTGTAACAGCCCTGCACCCCGAGCTCCCCAGCTGAGTGGTACCAGCAAAAAGCATTCAGCTGCAATCCTCCGGAAAGAGCGACCCCTGCCAAAGATTGCACCTGCTGGGAGCATCATCAGCCTGAATGCCGCACAGCTGGCCGCAGCTGCTCAGGCCATGCAGACCATCAACATCAATGGAGTCCAAGTGCAGGGTGTGCCTGTCACCATCACGAACACTGGCGGTGAGGGAAAGTCCTGCAGCCAGGGTGTTGGCAGCAGGGCTTTGTATTCAGCATATGGGAACCCTGAGCCAGGTCCCTGGAATTCCCAGTATCAGCCATGAGGATGGATGCTGTCCATCCAAGGTGATGCCCAGCGTTTGCTTGGTCTACTCCAGCCTCAGGGCACACCCCTGTATATCTTCACACCTGGTCCTTACAGTAGTATTATGAGGTAATAAGTAACGTGTCCATATGTGGTAACCGCAGATGTTGAGTAATGATGGAGGAAATAGATGGTGTTCAAGTAACATACAAACTCATATTAATTTGGCTGGTCACCTGCCCAGGTCAGGTGACTAAGGGCCATACCATGTAAAAGAAGTGAAGAAACACTTCATTTTGGGGGAGGGAATGCATTTTGAGACAGGGTTTCTTTGGCTGTCATGGAACTCACTCTATACCATGCTGGCCTCGAACTTTAGAGACCAGAGATCCACCTGCCTCTGCCTCTACCTCCCAAGTGCTGGGCTCAAAAGTGTGTGCCACCACTACCCAGCTAAGGAAAGCTCTCCTCCCCCCCCCAGGAAGGCTTCTTAAAGAAAAAGGCTGGTGTTGAGGTCGAGTGGCAAAGGACGGTGTCCTGGACAATAGGACCAGCTTGGGCTGCACAAGAGTTCAGTGATGGTACATTCTGTGATTGCAGTCTTGAAAATAGAAGGGAGAGGGACAGGAGAGAGAGCTCTGTAGTTAAGAGCACTGACTGCTTGCTTTTCCAGAGCCTAGATTTAATTCTCAGCACCCACATGGTGGCTATAACTAGTCCCATAGCATCTGATGCCCTCTTCTGGTATATAGATATACGTGCAGACAGACACCCATATTTATAAATACGGAAATAAATCATTAATTAAAATAGGGAAGAGGGAGAGCTCCCTACCAGAAGCAGTCTGCGTTCTGTACCTGGGAATAGGGCAGCTTTCAAGGTAGTGAGAGTTTACGACTTCCCCTTCCCTAATGAATTCCTATCTAGCACTTTATGCATTTGGTTTGTCCACTTTTAGGAGACACCAAGAGGAAAGGACAAGGTAGCCTAGAGTAATTTCCCCAAAGCACATGAATAAAAGTTCTTGGGAGAGTCTCCTGCTAGCAGCATTAGAATCTCAGATGCCTCTGGCTCTCACTGTTCTCCAGTGTATTAGCTGCCATGATACATCCTTAACCTGTGCAGGAGGGAAAGGTTTGGCCTTGACTTCCTTTCCTGAACGGAGTCCCTCTCTTTTCCCACAGGGCAGCAGCAGCTCACAGTGCAGAATGTTTCTGGAAACAATCTGACCATCAGTGGGCTAAGCCCCACCCAGATCCAGCTGCAGATGGAGCAGGCCCTCGCTGGAGAGGCCCAGCCCGGGGAGAAGAAGCGGCGTATGGCCTGCACGTGCCCCAACTGCAAGGACGGGGAGAAGAGGTAATACAGGGGCAAACCACAGCACGGTGACTGCCCGGCTCCACAAGCTGCTCTGTAAGATAAGCGGCAGCTCCCAACTCCCGCCTCCCAACTTTCCTGAGCTCTCTGACTGACAGCATGGCTTCTCTCCATTCTCTCCCCTCCGTCTCTTCCCTTTCCTCTCAACCCAACCCCCTCAGGTCTGGGGAGCAGGGCAAGAAGAAGCACGTGTGCCACATCCCAGACTGTGGAAAAACTTTCCGGAAGACATCCTTGCTTCGGGCCCACGTCCGCCTGCACACTGGGGAGCGACCCTTTGTCTGCAACTGGTTCTTCTGTGGAAAGAGGTTCACACGGAGCGATGAGCTCCAACGACATGCTCGAACCCACACAGGTCAGTTTCCCCCAGGCATGTCCTTCAGCTACCCTTTGTGCATATCCCCCCACCCCCGCCCCCGCCCCTGTTGAGGAGTTTCTAGAGCCATGCAGACCACCAGGGAGTTCTTTCAAGTCGATGTTGCCCAGAATTGGGTGGACATTATACAGCCTCTGTAACCTCTTGTCATTTCTATAGAGCTGTTTCTCGAGCACTGAGCTGGGCACCTATTGTCTTATCAGTAGAGATCGGGAAGGAATTCAGAGCCAGCCTGGGTAACATGAGAGAGAGTGTCACAAGCAAAATAAACTGGAAAACCCCACCGAGCTCTGATGAGGTTTGCCAGGCACTGTGTTTTTGCATTTTCAGATAATGGGTCAGTTAATCCCAGTAAGGCCTTGGAGAGGTTTGGGAAGTGGCTAGTTAGTGGTGGACAAATTGGGTTCCAATCCAGGCCCTTGGGCTCTTAAACCCACATTTTTATTTTTATTTTGAGATTGGTTCTGGTAATGTCTAGGACTTGAGGTCCTTCTGACTCAGCCCTCCTTTTTTTGGTGGGGGGGGGGTGACAAGATTTTGCTCATGTTCCAGACTGCATTTGAGCTTGGCAACAGTCTTGCCTCAGCCTCCCCAAGTGTTGGGATTACAGGGGTGAACACCACACCCAGCTTTTTTTGTTCTTAAGGCAAGATTTTGTTGTATAGCCTAGGTTTACCTTAAATTCATGACACTCTCCTGTCTTGTAAATGCTGGGATTACAGGCCTGCTCCAACATGCCTGGTTTACTGCAGGCCTGCCTTGATAGCAGCATAGGTTTGGTACCAAGGTTGCTATCACAGTTCTGTGCTTTAATGTAGTAACAAAGTCAGGCCAAACTATAGAAAAGTGTCCTGGGCGTGCCCAGTGCTCCACAAGGTCCACTGGCAGATACTGCTGTAGTCAATGATGTCCTGCTGAGCAGAGGCTGGAGGTAGGGGACGTGTGACCCAAAGTTACAGTTTCTAGCCGGATCATACCCCCTCGGTTGCAGAGGTCTAACGTGCTCTAAACTCAGTGGGGAAGGACGTCTTCCTACAAGGAGGAAGGTGTTGATCAAGTTCAGAATGAAGCAGGTATAGAGGCTGTCTGGGCAAGGCGCAGGGACTGACCAGAGTGAGGTAGACTGGAAGGGACAGCCGGGGCAGAGAGCTGAGGTAAGCAGATGACAGACAGGAACCCATTAGTGGAACATGGAGATAAGGCTCTCACGTGTGCGTCTCCTTCTGGACTATAGCAGTGTCATACGTGGGCTCTCTGGTAACAGTTATTTCCTCTTCCCAGGGGACAAGCGCTTTGAGTGCGCCCAGTGTCAGAAGCGCTTCATGAGGAGTGACCATCTCACCAAGCATTACAAGACCCACCTAGTCACGAAGAACTTGTAAGGCCAACTGAGGCAGGAGGCCCTGAAGATGGAATCCCCCATCTGATTGGCCCGGGTCTATGGTGGACAGGTGCCCACAACTGCCCTGGGCGGCCCTCACCCCACTCCTGTTCTGTGGCTGTGTCCCCACAGGGAGGGCCTCTCCTCCTGTGCTCTCCTTCCAAAGGCCCTTCTCATCATGAGCTCCTGGCCTGCTCAGGCTATGGACACTGGCCATGCCCAATGAGACGTTCTAAACCAGGACGCGTGGGGACCCTTATTTCCAAAGGAAAAACATGCATTTCACTCCGTCGAGGAGCAAAGTGAGCCCCCTATCCTAACTCATCCCTGCCCCAACACTGCCGGAGTCCCATTGTGCCATGCCCCCCAATCCTGTGCCCCCTTGCCCCCTCAGTGATCCCCTCTCCTGGCCGCTAGGGACACCCCAGGGCCCTGTACTCAGCCTCCCACTGGCGCCCACCTCTGCGGAGGCTGGGGAGGCCACCTCCACTCCACTGCCCAGCCCTGCCACGGCTCTCCTCCAGACATTCCAACTTCTATTTGAAAGGTCAGATGCCGGCGGACTCTTCCCACTCCTGTTTCTATGGAGAATGTTGCCTTACACTTAGACTTCAGATGATGAACACTGTGTATGTGTGTGCTTTAAAGACATTTTATTTAATTGCTCCCTTCCTTTCTTCACTAGTCGCCTCCCCTCACCTGCGTTCAGTTTAGGGTTTGGGGGGCAATGCTGAGCATAGGAATCTTTCTCACTAACAGTTCTTTTCTAAATGACACATTTCAACTCCGATCTGGACTCCCATGAGAAAGCACCTCCCATTCTGACTCCCTCCACACCCTTCTATCTCATCGCCCTACCTGCCCAAGCTCTTGTGTACAGTGTATATTGTATAATAGACGATTGTGTCTACGACATGTTTTAAAAAAAACATATTGCTTGTTATTTTTGAGGCTTTTAAATTAAACAAAAATCCAACTTTATTTTTCGTTGTAACTGCTTGAGGATGTTTTATTAATTAAGTGACAGATTTGTTATCCTTTATTAACAATGTATTTTGTTGGTCAGTGATGGGCTGACAAAAATTTTCTTGCTAATAAATTTAGTTGCCTGAGGCAAAGTCTACTATTGGCAGTTGGGCTCCCTTTGTCTGTTACTTTAGAGGCCTCATAGAGGGGCCTCCTGGGAGCTGCGTGCTCTCAACCTACCCTCCTGGCCCTAGCACGTCCAGGCCTTGGTCCCAAAGAAGAGTGTTCAGAGCATCTCTGGAGGAGAACCTCTGGGGACTTTCGGAGTCCAGAGATTAATGCAAACGTCTCTGCTTTTTTCCTTCTCTAGCCAGTCTTGCTTCTGCCACAGAGATAAATCCTAGAAGGAACTTCTTGAGCTGGTGGACTAACTACTCTACACCTGCACCAGCCCCCGGGGAAAAGAGGAAGGCGTTTGCCGCCCAGTCCCTAAGAAGCTAGCTGATGAGTTAAAAACCTTGGCTTACAAGGTTGGGCTTGCAGAAACCACAGTTCCCATGGAGAGAGAGAGTTCTTCCCATGGTGGAGGACCATTTCAGAGTCAGCAGCTAGAGGCCCAGCTTTTCCTGAGAGAGGCCCTTAACTAACCTTGGGTTCTACTCTTCTGTGCCCTCACCCAGTCCCTCAGAGGGCAGCCAGTTGGCCACGCCTCCCACTTTCAGGGCTGTAGATCCAAAGTTATGATAGGGACTTTTTCATCTTGGCAGAACTACAGAGAAGTCAGGGGTTAGGATTTATTCAGATTTAAAACTGGACTTAAATGTGTAAGGGGGGAAGGCTGAAGAGTAGCAGAAGGCTGGAGGAAGACGTCAGCCTGCCTCAGACATGCAGAAAACTTTGTACTTACCCTCAGACCAGCCAGGACCACAGTTCTGTTGAGTGCTGAGATGTCTGCGCTGGCGTCCTCTTATGCTCCATCCTTTGTCACCAGTCACCGGCACTAGCCAACAGCAGCTTTTCCCCAGAGCCAGTCGACCCCCACATAGCTGAAAAATAGAAAGGACATGGACCTCTGTTGGATCTAGGCTCTCTGCCTTTAATCACTTCTCTGTCCGCAGGTGAACCTTGCTGCCTAGTCTCGAGCCCTTTGGGCAATAGTAGACCAACAGCTGGATCATCCCTGACACAGAAGCCCCATTGGCCCATCAGCCTGCATCTCAGTGTAGGCTGGGGAAGGAAGACCTTACTATGCTCTATGTCCTGCGTTTTGCAAAGGGGCAGGGTGCACTAGCCAACTGACCTCTTTCTGTCACAGGATTACCTGGGGCTGACTCCAAGGCCTGTACTTTATGCTGAGTTCACTCTTGGCCTCCTATACCTGAGAGCTGTAGTGGTCAAGGCGTTGTGCTTACCCTCCCCTGAGCAAGAGACCTCTCCACCAGATACTTGAAGGAGCTATTGATGACTAGAGACAAGCCACACCCAGAGGTTTAAGGGGGCCCCTACATCTGTACCAGGGCTCCCCCTCGCGTCTGTGCCTCTGTGCTCCTCTCAATCAACGCTGACACCAGGGTTACCTCCTGGAGAAGGGGTGGCAGAGACCTACTTCTGAGGGCAAACTCAAGCAATGTACTGCTTTGCTCTGTTTCCTTCTGACTTTCTCAGACAATCTTGTATAGCACTCAAGGGGGCCTTGATCTCAAGATCCTCTCACCTCAGCCTCCTGAGTGTGGGGACTCTAGGCACGTGCCACCACACATAGGGGGATAGAGGAGTTTCTTCTTCTTCTTCTTCTTCTTCTTCTTCTTCTTCTTCTTCTTCTTCTTCTTCTTCTTCTTCTTCTTCTTCTTCTTCTTCTTCCTCCTCCTCCTCCTCCTCCTCCTCCTCCTCCTCTTCTTCTTCTTTTCTTTTTTGTGGGGTGGGGGTATTCTTCAAGACAGGTTTCTCTGTTGAACAGCCCTGGCTGTCCTGGAACTCCCTTTGTAGACCAGATTGGCCTTAAACTCAAAGAGATCTTCCCGCCTCTGCCTCCCAAATGCTTGGATTAAAGACATGTGCTACCACTGCTCAGCTTCTTTTTTTTTTTTTTTTTTTTTTTTTGGTTTTTCCAGACAGGGTTTCTCTGTAGCTTTGGAGGCTGTCCTGGGCTCAGCTTCTTTTTTAAAAGCATTTATTTATTTTTATTTTATGTACACGAGTGTTTTGTCTGCATATATGTATCTGCACCACATGCCAGAAGAGGACATTGGATCCCTTGGAACTGGGAACTAAATCGTGGTCCTTTGCAAGAGCAGCCAGTGCTCTCCAGCGCCTTCTTTCCTTTTTTTAGAGTCTGTCATGGTAGAAAAGCCATGGTGTTTGGGTGTGCGGGATGCTACTCACATTGAATCAATAGTTAGGAAGCAGAAAGAGAGGAACCCCAGTGCTCAGCTGGCTCCTGCCCCCTTTTCCCCCCTTTTTTTTTTTTTTTTTTTTTTTTGTTGTTGTTTTTTCGAGACAGGGTTTCTCTGTGGCTTTGGAGGCTGTCCTGGAACTAGCTCTTGTAGACCAGGCTGGTCTCGAACTCACAGAGATCCGCCTGTCTCTGCCTCCCAAGTGCTGGGATTAAAGGCATGCGCCACCAATGCCCTGCTTCCTGCCCCCCTTTTTAGTCAGTCTTGGACCAGCCCAGGATGGGTCTTCAGTTATACCTCTCCAGGAACCCTCACATGATTCTAAATCTAGCCCAGTTAGCAAAGAGTAATTACCACCCTTACCAACTGTGATCAAACACCTCTGGCCCCTATGATGGAAGATGCATCTAATGCATCTCTAAAAGTCTCCGTAGTCAACAGTTCTCACAGCAAAGGTCAACTCTGTCTCTCCTGAAGCTCAGGAAGACGCTTAACTGGGAGCCCCTGTGAGACAATAACAGGTGACACGTGTGTGAGTGACGCGTCTCCAACACACAGGGTAAACGCCCTCATGCCAACACAGGAAAGAAGCACAGGAAAAATCAGACCAAAGCAACACTAAGGTCAGGCAGAGGAAACCTGAAGCTTGTCTGGCGGTGGTGGCGCACACCTTTAACCCAGCACTTGGGAGGCAGAGGCAGGTGGATATTTGAATTCAAGCCAACCTGGTCTACAGGGTGAGTTCTAGGGCAGCCAGGGTTATACAGAGAAACCCTGTCTTGAACCACCTGTCCCCAAACAAAACCCTGCAGCTCCATAACTGGCATCTGGGACTCCTGGTGGCACCATCTAGGCTCTAAAGGCCACAGGTACCCCTGCCCTTCCAGCTCTGCTGCCTAAATCACACATAGCTTCTGTTGAACCAGCTCCACTCCATGCCTGCAGCTCTTCTCAGCTGATGTCCCATTCCCTAGAACCTCGGGTCTAGGTCTCTACTGCATCTTAGGTTTCACCTTCCCAGCCTCAGACAGTGGCTTCTCAGGGCCTCCTTATAAGGAGTCCAAGCCTACCACGTAGCACCTGGCTTCAGGGGCTTTCAGGAACACTGATGTAAGTCTCCATGACTCCATAACTGCATTTTGCATGCCTGCAAAACCACATGGACAGTGTTGGTAAACTGTGCTCTAGATGTGGTCTGACCGCCTTCTGCCCTCAGGACACCTTCCCTAGGCAGAGTGTGGTCTCTCTAGTTAATGTGACCATTGGTCTTATTACTCTATTGCTGTGAAGACACACCGTGATCAAAGCAAGTCTTATAAAAAGAAAGCGTTTAGCTGGGGATTTGCTTACCCTTTGAGAGGGTTAGTCCCTGATCATCACAGCAGGAAGGAGACAGGCAAGTCATTGGAGTAGTAGCAGACGACTTTACATCCTGGTCTTCTGCTTGATCTGCAACAGGCAAAGAAACACAGCACCTGGTATGGGCTTTTGCATCCACAAGGCCACACCTCCTAATCCTTCCCAAATCTTTCCACTAACTGGGGCCCAAACATGTAAACATAGGAGCTTATAGGGACCATCTTCATTCAAACCACCACACAGTTAATCTAGTTCATGGAACAGCTGGTTTCTCCTTTCTCTGCACCTGCACCATTCACAATTTAAAACTTAATCACCTCCTTGTTTTCAACAATTGAACATTTTTCACATAATTCTGACCAAGAGCAACAAGCATACTATGCTATCTTAAAATTTCCTCTGTTGGCTGGGCAGTCGTGGCGCACGCCTTTAATCCCAGCACTTGGGAGGCAGAGGCAGGCAGGTCTCTGTGAGTTCGAGGCCAGCCTGGTCTACAGAGCGAGTTCCAGGACAGCCTCCAAACAATACAGAGAAACCCTGTCTCGGAAAAAAAACAAAAACAAAAACAAAAAACCAAAAACAAAAAAACAAAAATTTCCTCTGCCAAATATCTTAACCCTTGTCCTTTGAATTCAATCTGATTTAAGTTTTCAGGACATAGGCAGAAAGCAGGCAGATTCTATTGATTTTGCTATAATATAATACAAACGGCTTATTCCTAGTTTCTAATAGGGTCTGCTGACAACCCATAAACATGTGCCTGCCATCTGCCCCCTGAGGTTCAGTCATCCACACTCTGCCCATACGTTCTGTCGAGCATGTTAAGCATCTCGAGCCTCCCGCTATCTTAGGTGAGAGAAAGGGGCCTGGTCATTAATCTGCACACTTTCCCCCACCTTCCTCTGAGGCCTCAAATGCTTCAATCCATTAAATTTAGCTTTAGCCAGGTGCGGTGGCACACGTCTGTAATCCCAGCACTAAGGAAGTGCAGGAATGAAGGCCAGGAATTAAGGACTAATCATGGCTACATAGTGAGTTCAAGGCTAGGCTATGCTGCATGAGACCCTGTCTAAACAAACAAACAAATAAATAAATAAAGCTGAGTCTCTCCTTGCACTAAGAGTGTAGCTCAGTCAGTAGAGTATTTGCCTGAAATGCACGAGTTCAACCCTGGAACCACGAAACAAATTTACTCCTTTTCTAACCTGCAGGCCCTAGAAGAGCTGGGCATGTTAACTAAGGACAGGCCATGAGGTGACCTCTTATGTCTCTTCCTAGTCTTGAAGGCTGCAGGGTCAGAGGTCAGAAGGGCTACATCCTACCTGCCCTCAAGCACCAGCTCTTTGAGGTATCACAGCAATGCCCACTCCAGGTTCCTCTCAGGCTGTGCATTTTATACATTGTCCTCCACGAACACTGGCCCAAAGCTTATACACTGGTTACACTGGTGATGACAGGGAGGCCACAGTGAGGGACACCCCAGGCTCTCTAATTGATGATAGGGAAATGACCTAGGGGCAGGCGTTCGTTCTCTCTCTCTCTCTCTCTCTCTCTCCCTCCTCTCTCTCTCTCTCTCTCTCTCTCTCTCTCTCTCTCTCTCTCTCTCTCTCTCTCTCTCTCCCTCTCTCTCTCTCTCTCTCTCTCTCTCTCTCTCTCTCTCTCTCTCTCTCTCTCTCTCTCTCTCACACACACACACACACACACACCTGCAGAGCTCAGACAGACAGATACCACCATCCTCCTTTACTCCAGGCAAAAGTAAAGGCTGCAATGGCAGAGGTTTTGCAGACTTTATCCTTAAATAACGTCTCCCCGCCCAAGGTCCACCACATCTCCTTTCAGACCTCCAGAGTAGCCTGTTGTTGTCACTGCAGCAATGAGGATGCCTTTAATAACCTGAACCACAAAGTCACCTGAAGAAAGACTGGAGCCAGACTGGGATGTAGGCCCATAATCCCAACTACTGGGGAGGCTGGGCATGAAGAGGATTGAATGCGTAAGGCCAGCCTGGGCTACAAAGTGAGTTCGGGTCAGTCTTGCTAACTTAGTGAGACCTAATCTCAGAATAAAAGGTAAAAGGACAGCTGAGGGTGTAGCTCAGTGGTAGAGAGCTTGCCTGTTGTGGGCAAGGCCCTGGGTTCAACTCCACGTACCTAATGGAAACACACATCACCCCCAAGCCAGTGTGACAGGCCACGCTGGTATTCCCAGCATTTGGGAAGCTGGGGCAGGAGACTGCTGTTGAGTTTGAGACCAGCTTTGTCTATATATGGTGAGTTTTAGGTCAGCAAGACTACAGAGCAAGATACTGTCTCAACCCCTCCCCCACCTCTCTTCAAAAACTCACCCAACCAACTTCACAATTAGAGTAGACCACACAGTCACAACCTATGGAGGAGAGGTGACTACACCCCTGAGGGTCCAGAGACATGAGGCAAAGGCTCTGGCTTGGGACAGAACTTGCTAGCCATAACCTACCTTTATTCCACCCCTTGTTTCACCATGCACAAAGCGGCCACCTGCAAAATCCCTGGTCAGTGGAATATAGACTGTAGAGACCTAAATCAGGAGAGATCCTGCCTCAGGCCTGGACTACTTGTGAGTTAACCAAAGCCTCTCTCTTTTTTCCCCCACTTCTCAGATTTATTTATTTGCTCTTACATTTTCTCTCTCCGTGTGTGTGTGTGTGTGTGTGTGTGTGTGTGTGTGTGTGTGTGTGTGTGTGTGTATCCACACGCCATGGGGCATGTGGAAACTAGAGGGTGACTTGCAGAAGTCACCCTCCTTCTACCATGTGGGTCCTAAGGATCCAACTCAGTTTGTTAGAGGCAGGTGCCCTCATCTACAGAGCTACCTCTCTAGCCCTTGACTTAAATCTTTGGGGTCAATGTGAAATCATTTGTTTGTTTGTTTTTGTTTGTTTGTTTGCAGACAGGGTTTCTCTGTGGCTTTGGAGGCTGTCCTGGAACTAGTTCTTGTAGACCAGGCTGGTCTCGAACTCACAGAGATCCGCCTGCCTCTGCCTCCCGAAGGTGAAATCATCAAAGGTGTCAGTTGCACAGGGAAGTCAGAGGAGGACATCAGGTGTCCTCTTCCCTGGAGACAGGCTCTCCCACTAAACCTGATGTCTTTTTTCACTATAGATGGGCATTTCCTGAGCATGCCTGTGGGCTAAGATTTTTAGATGGAGCCACAGAAGTCACATGGTTACCCTCACCGCTCCTCAGACAGGCTTCCAGGCTCATGAACAACACCAGCCACACTGGATGAACACCATAGACCAAGTAGGGAAGCCATCTGGGTGATGGCAGAAGTGGGATATGAATTTCCATGTAGAATGACAAAAGTGTAAAAGGGATTTTAGAAACAAAAGAACAGAGAGAAGCATGGCTTCTTAGTAGCAGCATTTTTCTCGGGTAAGCTCCGTTTTGCTAGAGACAAGCAGAGACTTGCCGGCCAGTACTGGTGGTAACTTACGCCTGCTATCTTGCAAAAACAGCAGTTAAAACAGCCACAGTTTTGATTAGCAATGTTGTTTAGCAGATAACAGACACGTGGCCATAAAAACATAAAGATTTACAGTAAAGTCAGATTCAGATGGAGAAAAACATCTAAAGGTTTACAGTGTGTTTAAAAATGTTTGTAGGCTTGGGAGAGAAAAAGAAACAAAGTAAAGTGGTTTAAAAAAAACAGAACGTCTGGGCAGTGGTGGCGCACACGCCTTTAATTCCAGCCCTCCAGAGGCAAGGACAGGCAGATTTCCACAGAGAAACCCTGTCTCAGAGTAAAATAAATAAATAGAAGTAAAAGAAGAAGAGTAATAAAACAGCCAAGTAAAAATGGAAAATACACAGAGTCTGGATATTGTATGCTATTATGTCTTTCAGTTGTTCAATTACTAAGAAAGAAACAGCTGCTAGGCGGATCTCTGTGAGTTCGAGGCCGGGCTGGACCGACAGCCTCCAAAACAATACAGAGAAACCCTGTCTCGTAAAAACCAAAAAAAAAAAAAAAAAAAAGAAACAGCTGCTAAAATATACTTGATAATGAATGCTGCTAAATTAATCCAACTTATATATTTTAAAAATGCTTTGACTTCTAAATCTAAACATAAGGACAGGTTACTTGGGAAAAAATATTTTATTTATGTTTGCACAAAAAATGGAAAGCTATGGATTCCTTCCAGGCTTCTGTGGTTTGATGAACCAAGATCTCCCGGAAGCAGTGGCCCAAGTTTTCCAACATCTAAAACAGCTGAGATGATGCAGCCTTACGGACTACAAAAACAAGGACTTGGCCAGGTTTCTGAGTTTTGTCATGATCCCCATGGTATGAACAGCATCCCCTATCAGCAGGAAGCAGTTTGGAATGAACCAAGTCCAAATTCCCAAATATTGTTTATAAATCTTTGTTTTCATTTAAATGGGGTTGCTTATAATTGGTTAATGATCACAACCAATCTCTTTTTAAAGGTAAAAGGGGATTATGGTATGGAAATGAATACTTTATATTGGTATGGTTTTTCATTTATTGATATAAATTTAAGTTCAATTTTGTGATATGTATATTTCTCCTCTTGATTAAGTATTGTGTTCATACTGATCTTTTTTTTTTTTTTTTTTGGTTTTTCGAGACAGGGTTTCTCTGTGGCTTTGGAGGCTGTCCTGGAACTCGCTCTGTAGACCAGGCTGGCCTCGAACTCACAGAGATCCGCCTGCCTCTGCCTCCCGAGTGCTGGGATTAAAGGCGTGCGCCACCAACGCCCGGCCATACTGATCTTTTAAAATGTAATATATAATGAAATACAGATTATAGATAGTTACCTATAAGTCAGAACTTATAGTTAGGTTAGTTAGGTTTTCTAGATATAGAGAATATTTGAGATATAGAGATAGTCTTCACACCTTTCAAAGACCTTCAGAAAATGGCATTTAAATGGTTTAGGGTTTTTCTTGACAATGAGAAATGTCCACTCCTGGCACATCAATTACATCTGAAAGGAAGATGGGCATCAAAGAAACTCGTTATGGAGTTTGCTTTTGACATGGCAAGATTTGCCATTTGAGCAAGAAACTGCTCTTGCCTAGACTGATTGTTGCTGTATAATCTGGACATGCAGGACCCACAGAAAAATGACTACTGAATCTGGACAGTCCTTCAGGGTTCCTGCTTCATGCAAGAGTCTGCCAGACTTTCTGCAGGACACAGAAAAATGACTGACAGACTGCCAATGCAGTTTGAAATTTCTTGCTTTGCTGAGAAGTCTTCCAGACACATTGTGGCCTATGGGCTGAAGATGGATGCCCCAACATTACAGAGGAACCTCGGGTGACTGTCCAGGTAGTGACTTGTCTCTGTCTATTATAGTGTTTATATATTATCCTTCTGTAGTCTTTGATGGAGTTGAAGACAGATAGTTACAATTATAGTTTTCCTTAGTTATAATAAAAGGTAAGTTACATATAAGACTTTAGACTCACAAAGATAGGATAGATGATATTTTCTTTGAATCTTACTGAATGTTAAGGACAAAATATTGTAACTATAGTTCTTGCTTGATAACTGTTCTGTTATATATAATTTGACTATGTTAAAGTTAAAGTCTTTCTTTTTTTTTTTTTAAGATTTATTTATTTGTCACATATACAGTGTTCTGCCTACATGCCAGAAGAGGGCACCAGAATGAATTGTAGATGGTTGTGAGCCACCATGTGGTTGCTGGGAATTGAACTCAGGACCCCTGGAAGAGCAGTCAGTGCTCTTAACCTCTGAGCCATCTCTCCAGCCCTAAAGTCTTTCTTTTTATTTAGACAGAAAAGAGGAGATGATGGGGGAAGTTCTGATATATGTCAATAAAGCACTGTTGGCCAACAGGGAAGCAAGATAGGTGGGACTAGGAGTCCAGGAGGATTCTGGGAAATGTAGTGAAGGTAGCCATGTGATCTCCCGGGAGCAACAGGCGCTCAGGAGTGCGTCCTCAAAAAGATAAGTCCTTATAAGATATATATTAGTAATTACGGGTTAATAATCAACTCGGAGCTAGCTGATAAGAAACCAAGCAAACGGCCAACAGCTTCTTAATTACTATAGTGTCTTGTGTGTTATTTGGGGACTGAAAGCGACAACAGGACCAGGTGGCAGGCAGGAAGAGTACACGTTACAATCTGGGTGTAGGAGGCAGGGCTTAACCACACAGTCCCACAGACAGGGCACTGATAAGGCTGGGCCTCCCCAAGTCCTACCCACAGCAAGCCACTGATAAGCTACTCTGGGCTCAGCCACCAGCTTGCAGGAAGCCAACTTTCACCTTTCCATGTGTCTGTTGCTCCAAACTGAATTCACCCAGATTGAGAATTCCAGAGCTTGGTCCCCAGCCCAATCCATGTCTTGGGCATAGACCTTCCCCCTGCTCCCCACCCCAGGAGAGCTGGAGGTGGTATCGTGCCAACATCATTGTCCTTGACCTCCCCACCATCCTCCTTAATTCCAAGCCACTCTTTTCACACAACTTCAGCTTTCCTGTGGCTTCAAGTGCCATTCTGGAGGTGCATCATACTGAACTGGTATCCTCAGCCTGGGCCCCTCCCCTGGACTCCAGCTTCCATTTTCCAGCCAGGTCAAACATGGGTGTCCCATTAAACCCTCAACAGTTCTGCTAATGAATTCATCTGTCCCCAAAACTTCTCCAACGGATACATAGCAGCACCCACACAGTCTAAAGCCAGCTCAGCTGAGCAGATCCCCACTCTACGCTCCCTCTCAATGTTTATATATTAGTTATATCCCTGCCCCCACCCCTAGCTTCCACTTGGACAACACGTTAGCTGTTTCCAGCAGCTTCCACCCACTAGCTTCACCCTCCCTTCCTTGTCATCCACTTCGGTGCCAGAAGCAGGTTCCAAAATACAAATCCAATTACTAAAATTAAAAATAAAAACCAGCACCATGCAGTGGTGGCACACACCTTTAATCCCAGAATTTGGGATTAAAGGGAGGCAGAGACAGGAGGGAATCTCTGAGTTTCGAGACCAGCCTGGTCTACAGAGGGGAGCTCCAGGGCAGCCAGAGCTACACAGAGGAACCCTGCCAGGAAAAGTAAAAAAAGAAAACCCAGCTACATGTGGTGGCACACGCCTTTGATCCCAGCACGTGGGAGGCAGAGGCAGGTGGATCTTCTTGAGTTCAAGGTCAGTCTGGTCTACAGAATGAGTTCCAGTACAGTAAGAGCTAAAGAGTGAACCCTGGCTCAGAAAAAAAAAAGAAAAAGAAAAAGAAAAAGAAAGAACCAATTATCTCATCAGACAATTAAATGAAAAGGTAGTTAAAAAAACAAAAGTGATGCATGACTTTAATCCCAGTACTAAGAAAACAAGAAGCAGGAGGATCTCTGTGAGTTTGTGATGAGCCTTGCGAGTTCCAGAACAGCCAGAGTTACATAGTGATAGTCTGTCTTGGCTTAAAGAAGGAGGAGGGGGAGGAGGAGGAGGAAGAGGAGCAGGGAAGGAAGGAAGGAAAGAAGGGAGAAAATAAAAACACTTTGGAAGCAAACAGTCAAGACACAGCCCCTGAACCCCAAACTTCACTGCTCCATCCTGCGAGAACAGCATAGCTCTCTGTGCAATGCAATTTTGGGAGGCATTGCTTTGCTTGAGTTAGGCCTTTCTCAAGAAAAGAATACTACAAAGTTGGATGCAGTACCAATAACAAAACGCAGTGCCAGTTCCAAGAATGAAAAGGGGCATCAGCCAAGGAGGTTCTGCCTCTGGTTACACAGCAGGGCTGCCTTGTGGTTCAGACACCAAATCCCACGAAGCAGAAAAGCACCACTGCCTTTCTTTTGAGACAAATTCTTGCTAAGCCGCTCAGGCTGGCCTCAAATTCATGATCCTCCTGCCTCAGTCTCTCAGGTAGCTGACTCAGGCGCATTCCATCACTTCCACCACACCTGCCCAACTCAAAGTGGTCTTAAACAAACAAAAACACCCAGCACAAAATAGGCTCTTGGCTCCACAATGTCTTAAGATAAAACATTAGAGCCATTGGGTCTAAAAGGTGGGCCCTCCCTACCTTCACGGTGGGTCTTCAGCAAGGAGCCCAAGTCCCTGCCTGCTCATCCTGTTCCTCACTCCCTGGTTCCAGCAGCATCCCACTGCTTGCTCCAAGGTCCCAGATGCTGTTACCGACCACCTTCCCTCTTCCCGACCACCTGTTCCACTGCCCATCCGGCAAATACTCCTTAAGACAAATCTACTGTCGGCTCCCTTGACGAAGCCTTTCTGAACTGACTGTCCCTTTGGTTCTGTTTTCCTTTGCCTAACAGAAACATGTTAACCAAGCTGGGTGGTGGTGGCGCACGCCTTTAATCCAAGCACTCGGGAGGCAGAGGCAGGCGGATCTCTGTGAGTTCGAGGCCGGGCTGGACCGACAGCCTCCAAAACAATACAGAGAAACCCTGCCTCGTAAAACCAAAAAAGAAAAAAAAAAAAAAAAAAGAAAGAAACATGTTAACCACCTGCAATTCTCTCTCTGGTTCACAGATCTACCACTGTGGATAGGAATCATGCTCTTTTTTGTTTTGTTTTGTTTTTTGTTTTTTTATTTTTTGAGACAGGGTTTCTCTGTATTGTTTTGGAGGCAGGAATCATGCTCTTGCCTTCAAAAATGAAGGTATTGTCAGACCTGGCTCAATGCCTGGTCCACAGGCAGTCTTTAGCAAATGTTTATCAAATGAATGGCTACAGAAATGCGCATCTCATAGTATTTTTGGTTGTGAGCCTAGCCTTTAGCGGCTGAGCCATCTCTCCAGCCCAGTATTGTTTTTTTAAAGGCAGGGGTCACTATGTAGCCATGTTGGATCTCATGATCCATTCACCTCAGTCCCCCAAGTGCTACTAGAGTCACAGATGTGTGGCACTACATGTAACTCATGCTCTTGCCTTTAAAGTCTTGGTACCTATAAAACTCTAGCTCCAGTGTGACAGTAGCCCAGAATGGAACCTTACAAAGAACACTAATGCCTACTTAGATAACTGCAAAGACCTGGCAACTGTCTCCATCATGTTCATGGGAGAAAACAATGATGAGACCAAAAATTCCAACAGGTGAAGAGTCCATAGACTCATACAACTGAGCTTTGCCTTTTTCAAGACAGAATCTTATGGAGACCAGGCTAGCCTCACACTTGCTATATAGCTAAGGCTGGCCTTACCCGAGTGCTGAGATTACAAACAGGCACACACCACTATGCCCAGCATGCTTCAACTTGTTTCTGCATAGCAGATTCCATTAGCCCAAGCTATGAACACACGATGACAGGTCCCCACTGCAGACACTAGGCAGGCCAAGAAGTCCCCTTACCTGGCACAGTTCTAGGTGCCTGTGTAGCGGCTCTTGTAGCTCCCATTCCAGAGGTTGGCAGACACCAGGACTACAGTCATCCCCACCACACCACTTCTGAGCACGCCATCCACAGCCTGAAATCATGTTGCAGGCACCTGTTCCCCTGTATCCTCGGCCGGCTATTGCTGGCATTGACGGACAACTATCTATGCCTCCCCACCACCTAGGAAAGAAAAAAGGTGGAAAGGGGAAAGGAACCAAGATGCAAGAGGCCTGGGAGAGGGGCAGTCCTTCCTTCCACCTGTTAGAGCAGTGGCTACTGCATTTATCCATTGCCTAGGGATAGCTAGGACGCTCGGAGCCCAGGCCACCACTTAGGGAAAGAGGCAGGAGTGGGTTCTAAGTCATAAGGGAAGACCATTCTGGCCTGGGGTAACCGGACCCCAATTTTCCCTCTTCTTTCTATCCAGCCGCCTCCCTTCTCACCTCGGAGTCTCCCCCATGACCCCCACGGCATCTTTCCAGTCCCCAGAGTACCATCCCACCCTCACGCCCATCAGCACCTGCCCGTGTGGTTCACAAGGCGTTTCAGCCTTCCCTCCTTTCAAGCCACAGTCTTTTCCCTCAGCCAGACTACCCCCTTTTTCTCTGTGTCCCCATCACCTTGCTTCAGAGTCCGGCTCTAATGCCTTGTTTCCTTCCCCGGGTCACCAACCTCCGCTTCCAGGAGGTGCTTCCTGCCCAATGCTCTTCTTCAGTAGCCCGGCAACTTAATGCAGACCACTCCTCTTCAGCTCCCGGGACTTCGCCCCGCCCCCCGCCTCGGCGCAGCGGTCCCTTTACCTTTAACAAACCTCCACGTGCTGTTAAAGGCGGTGACAGCATTTCCTTGTCTCTCTGCTTCGGTCCCTGGAGGCGCAGCCTATTGGCTCCTGGACTCCGCTGGTCTCGTTCTAATTGGTTTCGCTGCAGGAAACTCAAACCAATGAGCTCTCCGCGTCGATCTCCCTGCTCTGATCCTGGACAGCTATTGGCTGTCCTGGCACCGAGAACTTAGGACTTGTTAGCTTGTCTGGGCTGCTAACAAATTCTTCCCAGGCTAGACACCCTGGCTAGGCAATTGGTTCCGAACCCAGGGCCTGGCGACGTCGGATCACGTGACCGGCTTTCCTACATGACGAGCGGGCTGCTGAGCGTCACCGGGACGTTCAGGCGACCTTCGAAGTGGCCAGGCTACCTTCGTCACCTGTGCTGTCGGGGTGCTGTCATGGACCTGGGACCGATGCGCAAGAGTTACCGCGGGGACCGAGAGGTGCAGCCACTGTCGCCCGGACACGAAAAGGGGGTGTCCCTGAGTCGTCTACCAAGGGGTTGGAGGATCGTCTTGGGGTCTCTGGGGCCACATATATGGCAATAGGATTTAGGGATTACGGTGGTGGGAAAACGGGGTTTCAGAGACATCAGCTGGGGAGGAGAATGTGGAATAAAGATGTGCTCGCTCATAGGCCCCTGCCTTAGTGGTGAGGGGTACTGACTTCAGAGCCCACCTGTGTTGGAACCCAGAGCTCTTCTGACCATATCACCTTGGGCAACTTAGCCTCTCTGGGCCTCAGTTTACCAACCTGTAAAGTGACACTACCTACTTTACAAGGATGCTGTGGATTTAGGGTTCTTTTTTTTTTTTTTTTTTTTTTTTTTTTTTGGTTTTTCGAGACAGGGTTTCTCTGTGGCTTTGGAGGCTGTCCTGGAACTCGCTCGGTAGACCAGGCTGGTCTCGAACTCACAGTGATCCGCTTGCCTCTGCCTCCCTAGTGCTGGGATTAAAGGCGTGCGCCACCAACGCCCGGCGGATTTAGGGTTCTTATAATTTTTAGATTTTTATTCATTGTGTGTGTGCATGTGCGTGTGTGTGGTGTCAAAGGACAACTTTTCGGGAGTTTAGTTTTTTTTTTCTACCATGTAGGTCATCCAAGATTGAACTCGGGTCGTCAGGCTTGGTGGTGGATGTCTCTACCTGTGAAGCCGTCTCACCAGCTTGTGTTTAGGGTTTTCCAACTGCAAAACCAGTCACAAGCCAGTGGGTGGTGGTGCACGCCTTTAATCCCAACACTTGGGAGGCAGAGGCAGGCAGATCTTTGCAAGTTAGAGACCAGCCTGGTCTACAGAGCTATTTCCAGGACAGTTAGGGCTGTTACACAGAGAAACCCTGTCTTGAAAAATCAAATAAATAAATAAGGTCACAAAATAATAATGAAGTGGCGGGGCGGTGGTGGTGTGCACCTTTAATCCCAACACTCGGGAGGCAGAGGCAGGTGGATCTCTGAGTTTGAAGTCAGCCTGATCTACAAAGTGAGTTCCAGAACAATACAGTCAAGGCTACACAGTGGAACCCTGCCTTTAAAAGCCAAATGATAATAATAATAATAATAAAGTGGAGGATGGATCTGTAGCTCAGTTGGTAGAGTTCTCACCTAAAACATGCACAAAGGTTTTGGATTTTATTTTTTCCCCCAAGACAGGGTTTCTCTGTGTAGCTTTGGAGCCTATCCTGGAACTCACTTTGTAGACCAGGCTGACCTCGAACTCACAGAGATCCACCTGCCTCTGCCTCCCAAGTGCTGGGATTAAAGGTGTGTGCCACCAACACCCAGCTGGGTTTCATTATTAACACCAAATAAACCAGGCATGGTGGATCCAAAGCTCAGGGTCATTCTTCTGCCACTCAGTCAGTTCAAGGCTAGCCTGAACGCTCTTAGTTTCTAACCCCCTCAGTACGTCTTGAGTCTCTTTCTTTTTCCTCCTCGGTTCAGGGATCAAGAGATCAGTTTTGGAATTGAGATCTAGAGCTGCAGCCGATAAGTGTGATTGCATGTGACCATTTCTGGAAGTGCTTGTCTAAAATGTTGGTTTTCGTAAAACTTAAAACTACTCCATGAGAAGTGATGAGGTGGCCCACAGGACTTTAGCACCTTCGAGGCCTGGTTCATCCCTTTCTGGTTAGGAGATTCAGAAACTCATTGGGCCATTTTATGCCTGTGTCATCACCTGTAAATGGGCACAGAACCTACTTCCTGGTAATGCTTCTTTTGTTTCAAGGTCATCGTTATGAAGACTAAATGCATTTACATTTGAAAGGCACCTCAGCCCCTAGCAGGCACAAAGTAAGCATTATAAGTTCATTAAATGAAGTCACGCTCTCTTTCTAGGCATTTGAGGAGGCTCATCTGACCTCTCTGGACCCCATGAAGCAGTTCGCGTCCTGGTTTGAGGAGGCTGTTCAATGTCCGGACATAGGGGAAGCCAATGCTATGTGTCTGGCTACTTGCACCAGGTAGGCACAACCATGGGCTCCTGTGTGGTTGGGTCCAGATGGAGTCTGAGACTTAGGAAGACCTAAGCTAAGTGCAGTTCTGTTATTAAATTCCCAGGTGAGTTACTGATCATCTCTGAGCCCCAGTAAACCAGTCCTTAACTGGTAAACAAAAGCCAGCTCACTAAGAACTCTTCAGTGATAAAATGCAGCTCCTTATACATCTGGATCCCTGATGTATCCACTCACTACTCACGATCCTTGGCCTCCATCATGCTCCTATCTGCTCAAGCCCTATCACCCTTCATCTCCTGGGACTGCTCCCAAGGCCCTTTCCCTCTCTTGAAACCCAGCATAGGATTTGCCAATTAGTCCTACCCTTTGGGAGATCTATCTGTCTGTCTCTGTTTTTTGTTTTGTTTTGTTTTGAAACAGGGTTTCCCTGTGTAGGCCTGGCTGTCCTGAAGCTCTCTCTCTCTCTCTCTCTCTCTCTCTCTCTCTCTCTCTCTCTCTCTCTCTGGTTTTTCTAGACAGGGTTTCTCTGTGTAGCTTTGGAGCCTATCCTAGCACTCACTGTGTAGACCAGGCTGGCCTTGAACTCACAGAGATCCACCTGCCTCCGCCTCCAGAGTACTGGGATCAAAGGTGTGCGCCACCACCAAGTGAGAGGTCCATGTTAGCCTCTTATTCACTGTCCTTGTCCCTTCTCACTAAAGCACCAGGCTTCAAGACAGGGCTTTGACAGCGTTCTCTGAGTATTACCCAGAGCTCTGGGCAGAGGACCATCCTTCATTGCCCCTTTTTGAGTGGTCAGTTGGCTCCATGCCTTGTTGTTGGTCCTTTCTCTTCCAGTCTTACATGTTTTCAACATTGTCACAGAAAATACCATGGCCTGGGTGGCTTAGGCAATAAAAGTTAACTTTTCACACTTCTGGAGGGTAGAAGTCCAAGAGCAAGTGGCTGTTGGGGATGCTGTGCGCCATGCATCCCTTAGGAGGAAGCTGTTGGATCCTCAAGGAGCCCCTAGACAGTGGTATTACACCTCCACACAAACTCCCAAGGGCATTGTTTGATGGCGTTGGACCCCACAATTCAACACTCCACCCTTTTTTTCCAGTTCATGACTGCATTTGTTTATGTGATTACACGATTGATATTTGCCTCAGTAAGGGGCGTGGCTGAAGGGGTTGTTCAGGGGTGAGAACGCTGGAGTGGGTTCTGACCTGATGCTCTGCTGTGTGCCCCCAGAGATGGGAAACCCTCCGCCCGCATGCTGCTGCTGAAGGGCTTTGGCAAGGATGGCTTCCGCTTCTTCACTAACTACGAGAGCCGAAAGGGAAAAGAGCTGGTGAGGGTCAGGCTAAACCCTTCCCAGGGCCGGCAGGGCCAGCCTCCGCCCTGGCCTTATCGTGATTCCCCATCCATCTCTTCCTCTGCTCAGACTCCCTCTTGCTTCAGGGCCTTTGAGCTCTGTGAATGAGTGAACCACGCCCACCTCCATCATCTGCTACCCAATCAGCTGCGGTTCCTGTAGGTGTCAACCACATGTTCCCTCATTAGGGAACCTTCCTTACCTAACACTGAGTCAGCCCCTGGCACGTGGCACTGTTGGCCCACAGCGCACCTTATAGCTTTACTTTGCTATAGTCTCTGACTATGCATTTGTATGTGCGGTTACATGATTGGTATTTGTCTCCTCCTGCTATACAGTGAGTTCTGTGGAGTAAAGGTTACAGCTTTTATTTAACCCCCTTTGTCCCCAACACCTGTTCTAAAGTGCATAGGAGTTGGCGGTTCATTTGTATTTGGTCATGCCACCCTGAGGTGCACATCCAGTCCATGAGTGAACTGGGTGTGGTGGCACACACCTCCCAGTATTCAGGAGGCTGAGGCAGGAGGATTACTACAAATTTAAACCACCCTAGGCTGCGGAGTAGGACTGTCTCAAAAACAACAAGAAGAACAAAACAAATAATAACAAACATTTCTAAAACCGCAACTGTGGCGATTGGGATGGCCAAGCCTCAGAACTGGTCTTCACATAGCAGCTGTGTGAACTCCATGTTCTCCCGCCCCTTAGAGCCTGTCTTCAGGTCTGTCGCTGTAGGCTCACCTTTGAGAATTTAAATGCCATGTGACAGTGAATGCATCGGTTGAAAGTCTCCTCCATCTCCTGCCTTCCTCATGCAGGAAGCATTGTGTAGCATTGTTTTTCCACACAATGGCACCTATGGCTTCTCTCTCGTTTCCAGGACTCTAATCCCTTTGCCTCTCTAGTCTTCTACTGGGAGCCCCTGAACCGGCAGGTAAGTGAGCATCCCCAAGGCAACTTCCAGTGGACTGTGTGGGCGGGGGTGAATTTATAAATGTACGAAGGGTCGCCAGACCAGTCACACGTTCTGGCTAGTCCTGGGTACTCTGCCTCTCACACAACTCTCAGACAGTCTGGTTGGAGCCAGGCGTGGTGGGGCAGCAGACAGAACAGCGAGAAACATGGCCTGTGCTGGTATGGGGGCTTGGTAGGACCAAGCATCACCTAGCCAGGGTCATCCATGAGCAGGTGCGCGTGGAGGGACCCGTGAAGAAGCTGCCTCAGAAGGAAGCTGAGAACTACTTCCATTCCCGGCCCAAGAGCAGCCAGATTGGGGCTGTGGTCAGCCGCCAGAGTTCTGTGATCCCCGACAGGGAGGTGAGTGGGGCTCCTGCATGATCCTCTTGATTAGTGAGGATCCCCAGAGTTTCTTTTCGGGCCCTGTCAATGTAGCAGAGAGAAAAGGATGATCATGTCCCTAGGGGAAAAGAGTAGGAAGATGGAAAACAGGTTCTGTCCCCCATACCTGGCCTGGGTTCTGCCCCAGACCCTCAAGTGGGTCATGGTCCATGCCTGGCTCTTCTGTCTTCCTTCCCTGGGCAGTACCTGAGAAAGAAGAACGAGGAACTGGGGCAGCTCTACCAGGAACAAGAGGTGCCTAAGCCAGAATACTGGTAAGTGATATCTGTGCCTCACCCACAAAGGGTGGGTGGATCTCCTTCTCCAGGACGCCCTCGTCAGCTTATCCCAGGAGCTTCCCATAAGAGAGCTTTCGATGAGCCGGGCGTTGGTGGCGCACGCCTTTAATCCCAGCACTTGGGAGGCAGAGGCAGGCGGATCTCTGTGAGTTCGAGGCCAGCCTGGTCTACAAGAGCTAGTTCCAGAACAGCCTCCAAAGCCACAGAGAAACCCTGTCTCGAAAAACCAAAAAAAAAAAAAAAAAAAAAAAAAAAGAGCTTGCGATGAGAGAGGAGGAGGGTACAGTAACTCTCTTCTTCTTCCCATGGGGATGGCTGCGTCCTGTACACCCATAGGATGAGATGGGGGCACAGTAAAGTTCTGCTTTTTCCCTGGGGGTAGCTACATCCTGTACCCCCATAGGATGAGAGGGGGGAAAAGACACAGTCAACCTCTGCTTCTTCCCATAGGGGTGGCTACATCCTGTACCCCCAGGTAATAGAGTTCTGGCAAGGCCAAACCAACCGCCTACACGATCGCATTGTCTTCCGGCGAGGCCTAACAACAGGCGACTCCCCGCTGGGACCCATGACCCACCAGGGGGAGGAAGACTGGGTATATGAGAGACTTGCACCTTGACTCTGGACTCAGAATTCTGGGGAACCATCAGCTGAAAGAGTGCGGGAGAGCTGCTAAGAGAGAGTGAAGGACTAAAGCCGGGTCTTCCTTTCTCTGTGTGGTGGGGGGCATTTGGGTTTAAACCTGGGACCTGGCTCATGGTAGCCAACGCTCTCCCACTGAGCTTAGTCCCAGTGTTTTCTTAACCTTCTATTTTGTGACTAAGTTGACTAGGCTGGCCTTGAACTCGCTGTGTATATACATATATATCCCTGACAAGTCTTGGCCTTGAGTTCTTGTGGCACACAGCCGTTTGAGTAGCAGTGATTACGGGCTTGTGCCACCCAGCCCAGCTCTAGTCCTGGCTTTCAAACTAAGTCCATTTCCCTTCCTATCCCTTATATCTAAGTCTCTGCAGGGCTCACCCTCTGAGTTCTCCAAACTCAGCTGTAGTGGAGTGTGGTCGGTTCATAGAGAGTCACAATGGCAAAGAATCTCACGATCATCTCCCTTGGCTTTGCTTGTGGCTTTTGGAAAAGCCCATCTTAGAGACAGCGGCTGGTGTGACTCAGTTTCCAGCAATAGAATAATCAGGCTGCAGACGTGGGAGGCTTACCGGCCATGGAAAGGAGCCAAGGCCAATCCATGTTTGCTGTGACTCAGCCAGGATCAGAGAACTACTATTTGTTCTGGTTGGCCTTGAACTTGTTACTGGGGACACCGTACTTCTTTTGACTTTGTGGGTGTGTGCTTCAGGCTCTGTCCCTGATAAGAGCTCCTCCCAAAGCAATCCTCTCCTGTGTTGATCCCCCACTTAAGCCTGGGTCTGGAAGGACATTGATTCTGGGGCCACCTCCAGGGACTTTTGCTGTTGTGCCATGGACTATGTCTTTATTAGTACATGCAAATGAGTTGTTGAAGACAAGTGTTGTACCCCACTTCTTTTAGGGGGTTGTGTGTCCCCCATTTTTAGTGTGATCTCAGCTGTCATTTTCAACATGCAAGTGTGTAATAAAAATTTGTCGGCCATGTGTGATATTAATGTGTACCCTGGCTCTATTTTGTCGGAGGCACCAGGACTTTCCTGCCTCCTTGCTTCTGGCCAGACAGGCTGGGTCCAGCAGGGGGAGCCCACTGGCTAGGGCTGACCCTTACCGGGCAGTGGAGGCCAGTTCCAGGCGGCCTCTTCTGCCTCCCCCTTCCTCTGCTTGGGCAGCTTCCCAGTGAAACTGTGGTTGGTAACCGTGGCCTCTCCGTGCTCCTGCACATATTTGCACTCTCGGTTCCTCCTCCTCCCAGCAGCTCCTGCGAGCTTGCAGCTGCCTTGCTTGGGACTCTCTGGGGCAGCTGGATCTCTGTAGCCAGCCAGGCCTCCAGTTTTGGGAAACATGCACTGTCTCCCTGGAAGATTCCTGCAGAGATCCTTTTGGGACTGTGGTGATGTAGGTAAAAGGCTTAGAGACCAGGGACCCCGTGGAAGGAAGTGCTTGGGTACAGTTCAGAGTGTCTAATATGTGTAAATTCAATCCTCAGCATTAGGGACAGGGCATATGAGTCAGGTGGCATGGATCATGCCTGTAATCCCAACGTTGGGAGGCTAGGCATGGAGGATTGTGGGTTTGAGGTCAGCCTGGGCTACATGGTGACTTCCAAGCCATCTTGGGTTGCACAAAGAGCTCCTATCTCAAAAAAGCAAAAACAAACATGTCTATACCCAGTACCAATCTTCATTCCCTACCTGGGGTTAGGCAATCTCAGGATAGGCTGACATGAAAGGGACCTACAGTATGGGTCTTAGAGGACACCCAGCTCCTACACTCACATGCTGGTTCTCTCTTCCTGGTTCCAGAGCTTGCACACTCCCCTTGGTGGCAGTACCCTCCCTCTGGGTGGCCTAAGATCTAAATATTATCCTGTCTCATCCCCTGTCCCATTCTGCAGACAATAACTAATTGTTCCATACCACTCCAACCCACAACAGAAGAGATTAAAAAAAAAAAGCCGGGTGGTGGCAGCATACGCCTTTAATCCCAGCACTCAGGAGACCGAGGCAGGTGGATCTCTGAATTCAAGGCCAGCCTGGTCTGCAGAGTTCCAGGACAGCCTCCAAAGCTCTGAAGAGAAACCCTGTCTCAAAAAACAAACAACGACAACTCCCCACTCCCCCAGGAAACCAAAAGAGAAAGAATGGGAGGCGCTGGGGGCAGGGCATCATGGTTCATACAGACAGACCAGCTCTCACTTTAACCAAGTGCCTGACCAGGGCTGTTGGCTTAACCTCTCCGACTCCCAGCTAACTCTGAGGACAGGGAGCTAACTAATAGCACACCTGCCTCCCTGACTGGGGGTAGGGAGGGGCTAGGAAGACAGCCTGCTGTGAGGAGTGTTCGTGGTAGCTAACAACAAGGTTATAAGACTGGGGGACATCTCAGCTCTTTCTGGGAGTAGTACCTAATGAGACCTAGAAAGTTCTAGGGAGGGGTGCGAAAGGCTGAGATGAAGGCAGGGCCCTTGCTCTGCCTCCCTTATGCCCTGAGTTCTCCTGGCCTGGGCGAGGCATCTGACAAAGGTTTCCTTGTATAGGTCTGTTTGTTTTGGCAATAAACTTCCTCAGCAACAGCTCCCTAGGGTGGGGTGGCCCAGCAGACTTTGAGGAGCTGACCTGGAAGCTGCTGGACCGCATAGCTGAGTGTCCACCTTGGTCTTTCCCATCATGAGCTTCAGGGATTTGGCTGATTTTTTTCCCCCCAGCTCTCAGGCCCTGTGGCTTGGGCAAGAACCAGACTTGACATTACAGGGTGAGAACTCTTCCCTGGTTCTTAAACTAAAGCGGTGGGGATGGTGGCATTCTGTAAGAAGAGCTTTTCTCCTGTTTCCTGAGACAGGACCTTGCTGTGTACCCCAGGCTGACCTTTGAACCTACAATCCTCCTGCCTCAGCAAGAACTGAGATTACAGGGATTTGCTCTCACGTATGGCTTTACAGAGAAGTCTCTCTAGAAACTGTCCCCAAGCTCATCAGGCTACTACCTGGTGGCACCAGAATTTAAAACTTGGTCCCAAACTGAACCACCAAGAGCTATAGAGACGTTGGGTCTGTCGCCAAAGGTGTCCCCACTCTCTGAGAACCTTCACAGCCTCTCTATTATCCAGGGGGTGTCTGTCTCCTTCCTTCTCCCCTGCCATGTGAAGCCTAGCTTGGTGGAATTACTGCCACAGCCCCTACAATGCCACACTGGAGGGCCCTTCCTGAAGTTTAAAGAGCCTAAAGGTCCGCTTCACTTACACGAAGGTAGGGACGTGGCCATCCCCATACATGTGAGATGAGAGCGTAAATACCTCTGTTTCTGCAGCATTGTTTATTACTAGGTAAAACCTACCATTACTTTTCAAACAAAATTCAAGGCTCCAGGATTGACTTCTGGGGCTGATCCATCTTAAATACTATCAGGAAAGGAGTAGAGGAAATCCATCCATTCCTCCAGTTTGGACCCTTGGGTCCATGAGGCTTCTTCTTGGGGGTATGTAATTCAGCACCCACACAAGTGGGGGTCAAGGCAATAACTTGGGAATTTCCGATCTGGCCTTCTGTAACACCCCAGGGAGTGCCCGTGTCCTTTGCCCCTCCACTCTGGGGAGCAAAGTTCCAGGAAGTTTACTCCTTGAATTAAGAGGTGATCTTAAGTTCAACAACTCTGCCTCTGACACCAAGGCAACCAAGATCATGTGACTTTTTGGAAACTCTGATCTCCTTCCTAGGATTGGTCCGGGAAATAAGTCACAGGTAGAGAAAGTAGAGGCAGCAGCAATATGAATTCACCCTTGACCCTGTGCCCAGGGAGAGAGGGTGGTGTCCATTAGACTCCCTGTCTGTCCTCTGCCATGCTGCCTTCCTGTGAGCCAAGCCACTGTGCCAAGGATGGCTGTACTTCTAGGCGGCCATTTTTCATCCTGGACCAGAGTGCCTTTGTATGTGATCATGGGGAGGAGGACCCTGGGATCTCCCAGGCCCTTTGTAAATCTGGGGCACATAAATACAAACCTAAGAACCAGGCGCTCCTGCCAGCAGGCATCACCTGCCACTATGACTTCAGCTATGACCAAAGAGGCCAGCGTGGCAAGCTCCTGCCTCAGACCCCACCAGTGGCAGGGACCAGGGAGGTGCTAGTGTCCTCCTTGGCTGATTTCATTGTCCTTTGTTCTCCCTGTCATCAAAGAGGCTGGGGTTCTCTACCAACATGGCCCGGACTTTTTTCTTTTCCTTGAAGCGGCCTGAGTTGGACACTTTGACGTGCTTGCCTTTGGTGTTCTTGTCCACAATCTTCTCCAGACGGGTGTTAAAGTCGCTGTGAGGATCTCCAGCGTCAGGGCCCGGAGGCTCTGCACCTCCCTCTGTTTGGGCATAGGTGTCAGGGATTTCATAGAGCACTTTGGGAGTGGATTTCTTTTTTCCGGAGGAAAGTCAGCTTCCACCAGCCAGCTTCAGTCATGGTGGTCCCTAGGCCCAGGCAGGGATACCTGCAGGACCAAGTGGGAGACACAAAGGTCAGTGGGTGGAAGGATGGACATGTGGACCAGTCCTCTCTAGGCTCTCACATAGTCACTGGCTGATTTAAGAGCTGGTGAGTAAGCCGGGCGTTGGTGATGCACACCTTTAATCCCAGCACTCGGGAGGCAGAGGCAGGTGGATCTCTGTGAGTTCGAGGCCAGCCTGGTCTACAAGAGCCAGTTCCAGGACAGCCTCCAAAAGCCACAGAGAAACCCTGTGTCGAAAAAAACAAACAAACAAAAAAAAAAAAAAGAATAGAGGGTTGGAGAAAGAGCCTTCAAAGCAGTCATTAATGGGAAAGACATTGAGACAGGCAATGGGACAGTGAGACAGCCCTACCCCATTGCTTACAAAACTGTAGAGTCTGAGGTCCTTCCAAGCCTTCAGGCTACAGGCTAGGGAAGCCCCTTACCTAGCCACACATATCCTAGTCTTTGGCACCATGACCAAGTCCTTCCCACGTCTGCCCGGTGTTGGCAGACCATTGACAGGTCACACAGGCAGAAACACCTGTATGTTTTGCTTGGAACTCATGGCAAAATTAAATTGAATTTGTGCTAATTCCTGCCATTTGTCATGATGAGCATGAGCCTTTCCTGAAGGGGGGACTGGGAGCTGCACTCTAGGACTGGGAAGCTCTGCTTAGCCTCCTGACTTCAGCCAGGTTTCTCCTCTGAGCCTCAGCGTCCTCAGCCATCCCATCTAATCCTCACGCTCAGCCCAACCAGGACTTCGTGGCTACACGGGGAGATCTGCTTTGCAAAGTAAAACTCAGGGGATGGAGAAATCATTAGCAGACTGTTCTTTTCCCCCTAGCAAGCTGCCACAGGACAGGTGCTTGAAGGAGAGTTAGCAATTTGCAAGGCAGCTGGGGGAGCCTGTGGGATGTCAATGTCTCAGGCTGTGTTGTCTGTACCCTTCTATAAGGTGGGATTTGGGGTTGAAATCCAAGCTTCACAGCTCACAAGCTGCCCTGACATGGAGCTGCCTCTACACAGACCTCATCTTTTATTAATTGCCACAGTGGTGCATAGGAGCTAGAGGAAGTCCTGGGAATGAGGCTCCCTGGCCACAGCTGATGTCTATAGCAGGGAGGGATGGAAATCTGCAAGAATTAAACTCTATGAGGGAGCTGAATGACACAAGCATAGACATCTCGGGGCCCAGAGAGGTTGGACGTCTGATCTTATGACCCTGGGCATACAATGGGACAATATTGGGGAGAAGGTGCAGAAGCTAACAGATACCAGAAAGCTAGATGGCCAGGCAACCCAGACCTGCATTTGTTACCTATTTAAAAGTGGATGGTGGCCATAATCCCAGCACTCGGGAGGCAGAGGCAGGCGGATCTCTGTGAGTTCGAGGCCAGCCTGGTCTGCAGAGTGAGTTCCAGGACAGCCAGCCTCCAAAACAATACAGGGAAACCCAGTCTCGGAACCACCACCACCCCACCCCTGTCAAAAAAAGCTGACGGTGGGGTTTGTGAGATGACCAGCAATCAAATACACCTGCCACCAAACCTGATGACCTGAGTTCCATTTCTGTGACCTACTTGATGGAAGAAAAGACTTCGTTCTCAAAAGTCCTCTGACTTCCACAAATAAACCATGGCATACACCCCTCATGTACACACAAAATATTTTTTTGCTTGTTTTTGTTTTTCAAGACAGGGTTTCTCTGTATAACCCTGACTGTCCTGGAACTCACTCTGTAGACCAGGCTGGCCTCGAACTCATAGAGATTTGCCTGCTTCTGCCTCCCAAGTGCTGGTATTAAAGGCATCAGGAATGTAATTAAAAAAAAAAAACGATGATGGAGGGGGCAGGGAGCATAGAACCTTTGCCTAATATATCTAAACTCTGGGTTTAATCCAAAGCACCAGGCCTCCCCCCCAATCTTGATGGCCTTCATTATATTTTCTAAAATCACCAGAAAGAAAAATGCAAATTGAGTACTAGTGGGTTTTTTCTTAAGTAGAAAAAAAATTGAGGGTACTGCTTTTGCTTCTTCTAGCTCTCTGATTTCCATCATTTCCATAATGCATATGGGTATTTGGGGTGAGAGGAGCATATGAGATTCAGAAGAAAGAAAAGCAAGACAGCAGCTGAGGCTGGGAACAAGCTGAGTACCTCTTGTTGCTGCCCCTTGCAGTGTCCGTCTCCTGCCCCTCTAGACACACTCCCTTCCCACCCCACACCCCAACCAGGGAGACTCTTTCCCATTCCTTTGTCCAGGAAGCAGACCCCCATTGCCCGCTCCCCTTCAGCTGGGTCCAAGCAACACAAGCTAAAGAGGATCTTGTGCAGCTCCCACTTAGAACGCAGGGGGTGGGGGTAGAGGGGTACTTCCAGGCACCTGGAGAGTTGAGCACACCAAGGGACAGCCTGAGAGGTTTGCCTTGGCAGCGTGCCCCTTCTGGGCTTAGCACAGCCTTGCACAGAACTTGGTGTTCCAGAGCGGGTTACTGGAAGGAGCTGTGGGAGGAAGGGACAGAATGCCCGCTCAGTAGCTGCCTTGTCGACACGCCACTGCCCATCTGGAGCTGCCGAGATGTGACTTGGGGCATAGAGGGATAGCTGATCCAGCTCCTGCATCTGCTCTAAGCACCTGATTTCCCAGCACTGTGCCGGAGAGAGGCTTCTGTCCATGCCAGTTAAGATGTACCCATTTTAACAAGTACTATATATCAACACAGCATTCCCAGAGCCTACCTCCCCTTGAAGCTGAAGGACCCACAGGTCACAAGGAACTGCTCACAAGACTGTTAGTGGGAATAGCATCATGCCTGCCTTGGTGCCCTGTGTCCTGGACTCTTGAGGATGCTTTTGCTGGCCTTCCTGTTCTCTCTGCCCAGCACACCTAAACGCCTGAACAAGTGGTTGTCCCTTACGTTACATGGAAATCTGAATTGGTAAAAACAGATAAAGTGATGGACTATTCTCTGTTCTGCATGATAACTCAGCCTCCAGTGTCTGTAGTGAACACAAAAGAAGGCACAGAATCTGACCGGGCATGTGGCACCCGCCTTTAGTCCTAGCACGCAGGAGGCAGTGACAGAAGGATCTCTGTGAGTTTAAGGCTAGCCTACTCTACATAGGGAGCTCCAGGACAGTCAGGACTACATAAAGATACTCTTGTCTAACTGGGCAATGATGGCATACGCCTTTAATCCCAGCACTCAGGAGGTAGAGGCAGAGGCAGGCAGATCTCTGAATTTGAAGCTAGCCTGGTCTACCGAGTGAGTACAAGACAACTAGGGCTACACAGAGAAATCCTGACTTAAAAAAAGGAAAAAAAAGAGAAAAAACCGTCTAAAAATGAACAAAGAACAGGTGATATGAGCCAGATGTGGTAGAACACACTTGCAGTCTCTACACTCGGGTAAGATATCGCAGTGAATCAAAAGCCAGCCTGATCTACCCAACAGGTTTCTAGTTCAGCCTGGTCTCCAGAGTGAGACCCTGTCTTAAAAATAAACAAAATAAACAAACAACCAACAGCAAAACAGCCGCTTGGTGTACAAGCTCCCCAAATCTCTAGAGTTGTGAAGAGTAAAATGTTTCCAGTCATGACCATACATGATCCTGGAAAACCAGCAGGGACCTGGTGGTGGACATATAGATCTAGCATTTGGTGAGACCAGCTGTCTGCATATACAGGGGCCTGAGATGCCAGGTTAAGGGCTGGGCCCTTGCCCTGGACCTTGCAATCATTGTGGGATGAGGGAAATCAGGCCCCAAGGACGCCAACTCCACCTCTGCTGTTTTTGTAGCTTCAGGGCCCATGAAAGGCCTTGTAAGACAACTTGCCGCCTCCTGCCTCGGGTGGCTAGCACAGCGGCATGCACACAAGCGTCCAAGACAGGTCCCATCACCCCAGCTAGAGCACTATCTGAAGGGCTTTGCCCAGAGTAGGCCAAGCTCCTTCTGAGCCGGACAAGTTAAACATTGACTGAGTCCGAGATGGAGGTGCAGAGGAAGGAGGATGTCAGTTTGGAATCATGGAATCTGCTCCTCTTCCTCTGCAGGGCCCCACTGGCCCTTGGTCACCCTGAAGGAGATTGGATAGGACGTGGGAGATGTTTCTGCTAGACAGTCAGGAACACACATGGGCCAGAGGTTATGGTCTCGAGTGGAATAAGAGTTAATAGTGAAACTTTCTCAGCAGGAATTCTGTTGGAGGCCTGGACATTCTCCCAGAGGCCGGTGGGGTGAGACAGGATGAAGACAGAGTCTGCTGGGCTTGTCCACCATGGAGGCCGGAGTGGGAACCCTGGTCAGGGAGTTTGTCCCACCCACCCGTCCCTGCTGCCTGTACCTGTAATCCAGACTGCTCTGTGTTGGAAGCGAGGCTTTCCCCCGAGGAGTTGAATGTAGGAGCTGCCCAGGCAGGTGAGACTGGAGGAGGAGAGGGTGCCTCCAGGGTGTCGTGCTGGCCAGACTCAGCCTGGAGAGGTGGGTGGGAGCAGCTGCAGGGCAGGAGTGAGAGAAACAGGTGCAGGAGCAGGTACCTGCTGGCTGCACAGCAGCTCCAGGAGTCAAGGTGAACCTGAAACCCGGCCCCTCCCAGCTAAGTAAACAGGGGCAGAGGCTGGTTCAGGCTGATGAATATTCATCACCCCAGAAATCCAATCCCAGCGCCTCGGCATCCACACAGAAGCCAGTGTCCTCCTGGGATCACCACGCTGGAGGACTGAATCTCAAGGGACGGCTGGGATGGGGAGCACGGGAGCCTCCCGAGTTTCCCTGCTCTTCGGTGTCTGGTTGCACTCTGAAACCATCGAGAAAGCCACCCCTACCCATTATCTCCAGCATGGGCCACCACCTGGATGTTGCCAGGGCACTATAGAGAAAGGGTTAAGGGCCCCGCTGCTCCCTGAGCGGGCTGGGCATCCCTACTCCCTTTGAACTCCCTGAGTTGAAACCAGTCTCTGGTAGAACTGGTTGGCAGACCGGTTCCCAAGCTGTCTGTCGGCTCTCCCCCACTCTGAGCTCTCTCTGCAGGCAAGGGCACTGGGATTCTCTCCTGAGCTGAAGGACCTCTGAAGACCTCACCAGAGGAAAAGGGGGAGGCCTGGTGTGTGGACAAGGCTCTTTAGACCCCCTCACATAGCTTCCTCCTGCTCAGAAGTAGTAGTTATAGGGGAAGAGCTTAGAATATGCCAAAGCCAGGTGTAACCTTGGCACTCAGGAAGCTGAGACAGGAAAATCATGCATTTGAGGCCAGCCTGGGCTACATAGAGAACTCTTTCTCAAAATATGGAAACTACACAAAGAATTCCCAATGGGCAGAGGATTTCTGCATAAGCGTCAACTTTTCTTGGACTCCCAAAGAGAAAGCTGGAGGTGGAGGAAGAGGAGCGGAGGAAGGAGGAGGAGGAAGGTGTAGGCAAACAGAAAGGGAGAATGTGTATGTACACAGTCACCTCCTACAAACCCACCTCAGCCTGGCTGCTGGCCTTGCGGAACGTGGTTGGGTAGCTGCCCTGAGACATTCTTTTGACCTTCAGATGGGCATCTCTTCAGAGTAAGAAACCGCTGCTGCATATCCAGGGTTCTTGTAGCTTTTGAACCCAACATACTCATGGCTGCTTTCCTTCCTGACGCTCTGGACTGGGTATGCGTGCCCCACACAGAGCAAGGTACCAGAGCTAAAAAAAAAAAAAAGGCTTAACAGTTCCCAGTTTCCCTGGTTCTCTCCCCCGGGGTATGTTTGACTCTAACTATACAAATCTCAAGTCTTCCCCATTTCCAACCTTGATTCTTACCTACCACCAATGCCACCAATAGCTGATATGTAGTAGGACTCTATATTACTATTATTAATTTATTCATTTATTTATTGGTTTTTGGAGACAGGGTTTCTCTGTGTAGCCCTGGCTCTCCTGGAACTCACTCTGTAGACCAGACTGCCCTCGAGCTCATAGAGATCCACCTGCCTCTGTCTCCAAGTGCTAGGATTAAAGGCATGCGCCACTATGTCCGACAACATAGTAGGACTTTAAAACCCGCTAGTGAGAAAAGCAAGCCTTGATGTCATCTACAGCAGCTCTTCAGCAGCCATGTGGTCAGTGCTGCTCTCTCTGGCGCATCTAGGTATATGAGGAGGAGACCCCTCGTATGGACCCCTGGCTTGCCCTTGCCTTAGTTTCTCTGTCTCTCACTGTCTCTCTGTCTCTGTCTTTGTCTCTCTCTCTCTCTCTTTGTGTGTGTGTGTGTGCATGTGTTGGGAGTTTGCAGGTGTGCGTGTCTGTATGTGTGTTGGTGTGCACGCGCAGGTGCAAGCACTAGGAGTTTGAAGATGCTGTTTTGCAGAGTCTTGCTGTCTCTAGCGCAAGGCACATATGGCTGTCTTTGTAAGGTAGACACAGCTTCCTAGATAGGTGACTTTCAGAACAACAGAAGCTAAAGCTGACAACAGTCCAGTAGTTGAGAAGACCGTGGGAGGGGGAGATGTGCTTTGGCCTGTGGACAGTCTCCCAAAGTCACCTCAACACTTCCCGTCAGCATAGGAAGGGCTTTGTCCTGAAGGCCTTCCTTCCTCATGACCCTGTGATGTTTGAGGCGCAGGTGAGGGGCAGAGCCTGTTCTTTTGGCTCTACAGTGAAGATGAAGTCCCTCATGAGAACTGCAGTGGCAGGCCTGCCTGTGATCTTCCCTACTGAATGCCACTAGGACAGGTGTAAGCCCTTCCTTCTGGAAAGCTCTGGAAAGGTCTTGGAGTTTTGGACATCACTGCTCTCTTATTGATGTGTTAAAAAAAATGGCACTTTTTGGGATTGGAATGTAAAAAAATAAATTAAAAAGAGAGAGAAAAAGAGCCATCTTTAAAAAAAAACAGTACTTTTAAAGTTGGTCTTCAAGAACCAGGTTCATGTATGATTCACCACACACAGCCAGCAGTGTGTGTTCTTAGAGACGTCAGCATCCTGTTGGGGCACACAGCCATGGACCAGTCCTTAGATACCAAATCGAGCCTAGTCAGACATGGTCTTCCCATTGTCCTGAGCTCTGCCCAGGGAACAGAGATTGTTTCCAGGGATATTTTACAAGACAGAGACAAAAGGGGAGCTGGACTATCCCTATCATTGCCCTTCTAGGAAACCAGAGCTCCTGAGAGTGTACAGGGCCTGGCCCACATGACCAACAGAAGAGACCGGATCCTGAGACTGCTTAGCACAGAGGACAAAGATCAGTATCTGATGGGTCACACCAGGGGCAGCTGGGAAGCAGGGCAGGGGTGGCATCAGGCTTTCTAGTCTGAGATGAAGAGTAAAGCTGCCATAGGGACGAGAGCTTTCTTTCTCCACACATACGAGGACCAGTGGGGTGGTGGTGGCACGCCCTTAATCCCAGCACTCGGGAGGCAGAGGCAGGTGGATCTCTGTGAGTTCGAGGCCAGCCTGGTCTACAAGAGCTAGTTCCAGGACAGCCTCCAAAGCCACAGAGAAACCCTGTCTCAACCCCCCCCCCAAAAAAAAGAAAAAAGAAATATTAGGACCAGGCTCAGGTACTCTTCCATATGCCTTCCTCTCCTCAATGGATCCTCTCAACACCACACAGGTGGGGCCTCTTAGTGGTTATACATGTGTCATGTACATACATACTTACATAAATACATACCTGTGTGTATATATATATGCCCTCAACAACATTTTCTTCATATTAAAGATTGAACCTAGGACCTCTACTGCTGAGCAATGTCCCCAGTATTGTTCCTTTAGTTGCTGATTTTGTTATTGTTGCTTTGTTTTTAGTTTTTGAGACCCAGAAGGTTTATTTTGTGACTGATCACTGAAACCCTCAATATGAAGCAGAGGCTGCAGTGGCAGGCTGCCTCTGGGGTTTAGGTGTTGGTCTTTCACACGTCCACATCGAAATCTGTGACAGACAATCTTCAGGGGCCTCAGTCTCCAGTCCCTGAGGTGTTTGGTCTCTCAGGCTTGGTCTTGGCTCTCCAGTTAAACTTTCTCTTGGGCTTGGCAGAGGACCCCTGTTGGCTTCTGAACGTGGCAGGCCTCGGAGCAACAGAGCAATGATTGTGGCTTTTTTTGATGCTTCCCAAAAAATGTTCTTATTCATCTTCTTTCTGCTTCTGAGTCCAGAAAGACTAGAAGAGAAGGCATTCTTGCCATGTCTTTTTCTTTCTTTTGTTTTACGTTTTATTTTAAGACGGCTCTCACTAAATTGAGCTAGCTGGCTGTAACTCTTTTCATGGCCTAGGTGAGACTTGAACTCGTCCCCAGAGTAGCTAGGATTACAGGCATGTGCCACCAGCCTGGCTCCTGCTTGCATTTTGCCCAGTGTTGATCACCTATTGCCATTGCAAGGAGATCATCCCAAACTTACCTGCATGTAACATTATAAACTGATTCCCCCATAGTTTTTGAGATTACAAATCCAAAACCAGTTGCAGAGGGCCAGATCAAGGCAGGATTGTGATTCCTCACAAGGAGCTCCGTTCCCAGCTTCGACCAGCTGTGGTGACTCTCCGCTTGCCTGGCCAGTGGCCACACCACTCGTGCCTGGGCCTCCTTCACTCTTACTATGTAGCTGAAGCTGCCCCCGAGCTCTTCCTGCCTCCATCCCCCAAATGCTAGGATTATGGGCTTATACTACTGTACCCATCGTGCCATGCTTTTCCGTGTATCTGGATCAGCTCCCTCTGCCTTGCTCTTTTAAAGAACACCCAGAGCCGGGCGTTGGTGGCGCATGCCTTTAATCCCAGGCAGAGGCAGGCGGATCTCTGTGAGTTCGAGGCCATCCTGGTCTACAGAGCGAGGTCCAGGAGAGCCTCCAAAACAATACAGAGAAACCCTGTCTCGAAAAAAAAAAACCAAAAAAAAAAAAAAAAAAAAAAAAAGAACACCCAGGATGGCCATTAGAGCTCACCCCAGCGAGCTCAATTATCTCCTTGTCTCAAGATCCTCAGCATAACACATCATCAAAAACAGCGTAATACTTCTTTCCAGATAACGTCAGTATGGCATGCTCCAGGACCTTGGGGTCACTTCTCAGTGTGCCTTATCTTTCATTCTGTAAACTAACTGCATTTTCAGGCTGTGGCAGAAACTGTGCCTTGAGGTCCTCCACTGAGCAAGGATTTTCTGTTAAGCCTGGGAGTGTAGCTAGCAGCTAAGATTCCTTTGGGGTCTAGCTTAGCCACAGGGAGCACCTGGCCAAAGGCCACGCTCTGCTGGGAACACTTGTGCCTAGAGAAAAAAAGAAATCCAGCTACCTCTCTCCCACAGAGGACACTCTGAGGAGTGATGCTCATTCCAGAGATTTCCCCTACCCCTATCTGCAGCCCACCACTGTCAGATTGGCAGTCCCTGTGTCAGGTCTGGAGGCACACACCTACAATCCTAGCCTTCAGGAGGCTGAGGAAGTACTGCTGAATGTTTAGCATAGGCTAGCCTAGGCTACACAGCAAGATCTTGTCTCAAACAGCAGCAGCAACAACAACAACAACAAAACCTTGCGGGGGGGGGCGGGGGGGGGATTCAGCTAGCCATGGTAGTGAATACCTGTATTCAAGTGCTTAGGAGGGACAGGTAAGACCAGGACTCCAAGAACCAGCTTCAGAGCCAGCTCCGTGGCACAAGCCTTTAATCCCAATACTTAGGTGGCACAGCGGGTGGATCTCTACATAGACCTAAAAAAGAAAAAGAAAATCACCCTCAGAATCTGGAGAGATTGATGGCTTAGAGGTTAAGAACACGGGCAGGTTTGATCCCAGCATCCACAACAGTCTGTAACTCCACATGCAGTGGGTCAGACGCCCTCTCTGGCCTCAGAGGGCATTGCATGCATGAGAAGCTCAGACATACATACAGGCAAAACACCCAAACACCATACACATAACATTCAAAACTAATGTCCAAAAAAAGGAAATTCCCCAGGTAGGTAAGGTTTGAGACCAGCCCAGGCAGACTACTCAAGACCCTGTTTCGAAAAGCAAAATAGCAAAAATTCAACTGGCAGTGGTGGCGCACACCTTTAATCCCAGCACTTGGGAGGCAGAGGCAGGCAGATCTCTGTGTTCAAGGCCAGCCTGGTCTACAGAGGGAGTTCTAGGATAGCCAAGCCAAGACTACACAAAGAAACCCTGTCTCAAAAAACGAAAATGAAATAAGAAAGAGAAAAATTAGCAAAAAAAAAAAAAGAGTAAAGGAAAAATTTTCCTTTACTCACTCTTGTTTCTGTCTGCTTCCCCTTACAGAAAATGAACGCCCCCTCCCCTGAGAAAAATGCACAGTCAGTGTCACAGACATAACCCGTTTCCGCTGTGATGGCAGTGAAGCGTCATCTTTGTGTCATCTTCTGAATTTGATTTCCCTGTGTCCTGGATTGAAGACTGTCCCAGAGCTCTCGTCCATGTCAAACCCCAGAATGTGGGCCTGTTTGAAAAGAGTTCTTTTGCAGATGTTAAGATGAAGTCATACCACATTAGCTAGGCCTGGGGCCCTGGTGAGAAAATTAGACACAGAAGCACACAGAAAGTCTACCACACACCACAAGGAAGACACAGACTGAAGTGACACTTCTTCAAGACCAAGAGCAAGGCTCGATGGCCAGTGCCAGAGACAGGGGAGGCACAGACAGATTGTCACCAGAACCTGCCTTGATTTCAGGCTTCAGATTTGTGGTGATCTCCCATGGCATCTCAAAAACAAAAATAAAACAAACGAAAACAACGCACTCACTTAAGCAAGTGTTGGCCATTTGGGCTTCATGTTCATGGACGAGATCCTTTTTGGATGTAGAAAATCTGCACTGTATCCACGGGGCAGGGGGTGAGGAGGAGGAAAGGAAACCATTTACAGATTCTTAGGTCTTTTGGACAATCCACAGCCTTCCAGGGACCTGTTGCCCTCTAGGTGGGATCACTTGTCCACTGGCTTCAACTTCTGCCTGAGGACTCCTCTTCATGACCTATCTTTGCCAACTTCTCTGACCTCATCTCTCTCTGCTCTGCGTGTGACTGATTGTGCTGCTCTTGGTGGGAGTTATCTACACCCCCTGCACTCTGCATGCTTACCACTCGGTTTGCATGGGGTAATTTAAGCACTTTTGATAGATGAACACAGTCCTGGTCTCCAGGGAGCTTTCATGGGCTGCAGAGTGTGGCAGACCCATCACACTGCACACCGCATTTTTTCCAACACTAGAACTGTGTCTTTGAGTCAAGGGCCCCAGCACTGGTCCTCAGAAGATGTGGGCTGGCATGGGAATGGAGGTGGGTAGAGTGCTTTGGTCATGGACTTAATTTTCTTTCTTTTGGTAGATAAGATTCTCTCCCCTGTTGAAGCGAAAGTGCAGAAATGAGCACAGTGGTACATCTGAGAGACGATACACGAGGCCAGCCAGGGATAAAAGTGAAGGGATGGGAGCTGGAGAGATGGCTCAGCGGTTAAGAGCACTGACTGTTCTTCCAGAGGTCCTGAGTTCAATTCCCGGCAACCACATGGTGGTTCACAACCACCTTGAATGAGATCTGGTGTCCTCCGCTGGCATGCAGGCAGAAGACTGTATACACAATAAATAAATAAAATTAAATTTTAAAAAAGTGAAGGGATGGAGGGCATGGCCAACCAAGACAAGAGTACAATCAGTAGCCCTGAGGGCAACTCCAATGATGGAGACTATGTGGCCTGTGGACCCATGGACCTTCATGACCTACCTTAACCTGGGAAGCCAGCCAGCCCGAATTTCTTCCCAATGTCTCCTTCCCTGACCCAAAAGGTTCAAGAGGGAGTTGGCTCCATATCCTGACCTGCAAAGGGAGGTGAAAGGGAGCTGGAGACCTTGAAGCCCTTTCTCCTAGAGCATGAATCACAGCCATCACCATCATTAAATGCCCCCCTGTAAGCAGCACCCGTATCCTTCCTTTTAGTGTCAGCCACTGCCAAGTACTGGGATATAGAGGTGACCAACCTGTAACCCTTCCCACAGCGTGCTCACAAGTCAGTCGAGGATAAACTGAAACAACAACAACACAGAGATAAACCTAAAACAGCAAGATGTCCAGTCAGGGCTTCCAAGGAGTCTCTCTCTCTCTCTCTCTCTCTCTCTCTCTCTCTCTCTCTCTCTCTCTCTCTCTCTCTCTCTCTCTCTCTCCCCCCTCTCTCTCTCTCACACACACACTCACACACATGTGTGAGCACACACACATGGGCACACACCCCAGTGTTCAGGCCATAAAGTAATATACATAGGATGCATATAAAGGTCATTTGGATGTCAAAGGTAAGGCCTCGTTTTATGGGCATTTCAAGATAAGCCATGGGCACTGGTCCAAAACTGGGTGTGGTAAGAAAGGACTTTGTAAGGGAGAAGTGATAGCCCCGAGTCTGACACAGTAGCTAGGGAGAAAGTGGAAATAAGTTTGAAGACCAGTGAAGGATGGATAGAAGGTGGTGTTGGCTGAGCCAGTAGGGCAGGCACAGGTGTGTCACCCAGAGATCAAGAATGGAAGCCAAGGTGCCTGGCATAACCTGGGTTGGTTTGAATCCCAACCCACCAGCCTCAGTTGTATTGATGTTGGATAAGTAACAATCTAAGCGTTGGATCCCTTGCCTTTAATTTGACTAATAATAGCATCCACACCATGAGTTGTTACAAGGATCAAATTAAATACAGCTTGTAAAACATCAGATCTACACTGGCAGATAGTTATCACTTAATAATTAACAATAAGGTCAGAGCAGCCGCAGGCGGGGCACTTGCTCTGTGGGGCTCTGTGCTTCTCCACTGCAAAGCCTGCCCATCTCTGGCTTTCTTCATCTCCGTGCATTTCCTCCTCCTCTAAATCAGCAGGGACGTCAGAGGTTCCCGATCAGAGATCTCCCGGATCCTCTCCTTGCTGGGAACCCAACAACCAAAGCCCCCAAAGCTGGCAGTTTTGTTTTCTTCTCAAGACAGGGTTTCTCTGTGGCTTTGAAGGCTGTCCTGGAACTAGCTCTTGTAGACCAGGCTGGTCTCAAAGTCACAGAGAGCTGCCTGCCTCTGCCTCCCAAGTGCTGGGATTAGAGGTGATCTTCAAAGTCTGTCATAACATTTGGAGCAGGGCCTAGACCCAATAAATAAAATATTATATGTAATCATTATTATTACAGAATAAATCAACAGGTGTTCCTGGAAACAGTCAGCAGGGGAGAACTAAGACTCTCTTCAGGGCTCTCATGGGTACTTGGCTCCCATCTCAGAGTCCTGACTCAGGCGTTGCTAGAACTCTCCTACGAATAAACAAACACTTACTAGGTCCCAATCATGTGCTGCAAGTTCCCCGGGACATCCCAAGACGTCTAGCACGACCACACCTTCCAAGTGTGTCTCTCCTCCTTAAAACAACAGGCCGGGCTCACAGGGCAAGGCCAATCTAGTAAACCCAGCCCTGGTGAGTCGGTGAAACAGAGACCACCAAACCCTTCACCTTCACCCACAGCTCCCAGGATGACTCATGTGGAACACAGGATGTTTGAGAATGGTTCTGCTTAGCTACTGACACAATTTTTTTTAATGTTCAGAACTTTTTACAGTTGACAACACATTATAGATATTCAATCTTATACTCTGTGAACTATACATAAAATATTATTTTTGGTTTCTTTCTATTTTTATTTAAATTAGAAACAAGCTTGTTTTACATGTCAATCCCAGTTCCTTCTCCCTCCCCTTCTCCCCTGCCCCCCACTAACCACCAACTCCGCCCCTCATCCTGAGTCCTGCACCTTTAGTGTGTTTATTTTGTTTGTTTCTTTTGTTTTGTTTTTTTGAGACAGGGTTTTTCTGTGGCTTTGGAGCCTGTCCTGGAACTAGCTCTTGTAGACCAGGCTGGTCTCAAACTCACAGAGATCCGCCTGCCTCTGCCTCCCGAGTGCTGAGATTAAAGGTGTGTGGCACCACTGCCAGCTAGTATGTTTATTTATTTAAGCCTCTAAACAAATGCCCTGAGATAGGCTGTTATCTCTACGCTGAGAGGACTGTGGCTATCTGGGAAGTGTGGAAACTGTCCAAAATCTCACAGGGCCAGAATCTAGGTCTGCCCACTACTGTATCGTACCCGGTAGTTTAGCCCAGAACCTACTAGGCCCTGGGTGTTGTGCTGTCTGGGGGAGAGGAAAGAAGGAAGACAGCATTCAGGAATGCCATCCCCGGATCTGAGGTCCTGGGAACCTTCATCTCATCCTCTCCCTTCACTCCACCGCTTCCTGTCCACTTCAGTCACTCCCTTGGTTGAAGCTGTCACTCAACCATGACAACAACTCTGCTTATGACTTTCCAAGCTGTCTTTCTTCCCAGTCTAAATGCAGGCCCAGGTACCTTCTGTATACTTTCGGCTTGTTGGTTTCCCAACAGTGCCAACTCCACAAGCTCAACACATGCTCAGCCTCCTGCACCGATGCCTCAGGTGGTGACACTCCCGCCCAACACTTGAGTGTCAGCGTTTTTGCTTGAGACTGTGTGTAGCACAGAACTCCCTCTGTAGACCAGGCTGGCCTCGAACTCACAGAGATCCACCTGTCTCTGCCTCCCCAGTGCTGGGATTAAAGGCGTGCGCCACCACTGCCCCGGTTGATTGTCATTTTTGGTGTCTTTCTCCTCATCCATTCAATCTATCGCCAAGTCCTGTCCATTTTCTTCCTAAACATCTTTCAAATTCTGCCCGTCTCCTCCCCACAGCTTCTGCCCTGGGTCAGGCCCCAACCTCTGTAGTTCAGCCTTCTTCTAGTGGCTCTGTCTCCAGTCTTATCTCCCATTAACCCATCCTTGTAATGAATATTGCATGTCCTTCCTTGTCCCAAACCTTTCAGTAGTTCCTCTTTATCTGCAGGGGTGAAGTCCAAGTTCCTTATTTGATATGTCCCTTACATTTTACAACCTCCTCTCAGGTCATTCCCTGCGTTAAACATTTTACTGGATAGAGGCAGGCCTAAGATCATCCATAGACAGGAAACTGAACAGAGTCCTCTTAAAACCGATCATAATGTTTAAACAAGAAATCTCGCATTCCACTTCGTGTTGGACCACACATAAGCTGCCGGTGTGCCTGTGTTTTCCCTGAACTCCTCTTGCAGAGTGTGGTCTGAAAGGTTTGTCTAGTCTCTTCCACCGGGAACACCATTTTCACAAACCTTCCTTCCTTCTGCAACTTTTCCTCTAATACTAATGCAAGTGTCTCTTCCTCTCCCTTCCCTAATTCCCAACAAGAATCAGGTATTTAAAAGCCAGGTCTATCAGATAAACGAAATGGGAGGACAAAGTGTGACAAGCGCCTACGATCTTCTAAAGGTGGTAACCGTAGGAAGAGAGGGATGAAAATAATTTTTTTGAAACGCCTTTCAAAAAGCCATCCGCACGGCGCTAGGACCCTGTCCGCGGACGTGTTCGTTCTCCAGCAGGGGGCTCTGCGCCCGGCAGGGGAAAAGCCACCTACACCGGCTCTTGGGTGCCCCCTGCCTCCATCGCGCGAGCGCTACAGCCTTTCCAGAAGCTCACGGTGCCCGAGCCCGCCTCTCGTCTCCGCTTGGCTGTCCGCTATTCTCCCGCCCATCCGGTACTCAGCCATTCCGAACCTCTTGGTGGGCGGGGATTGTAGCAGGAGGCGGAGCGTGGGCTCGGATTGGCTCCGCGGAAGACGGCGACGTGGCTGAAGGAGGCCGGTTTGTTTCTGAACTGAGGCGCAGGCACACCGGCTCAGGATTGGTGCCGGGCCGGGCCGGGGTCTTGACCGGAAGCGGAAGTGGAGAAAGGATGCAGGTGTGGGGACCAGGGCTGGAGAAACTGGGGTGTGCCCTGGGACCCCTGTCCTGCCTAACTCAACTCCTCCTGTCCTCAGCCGGGCGCTCTGGTCCTGCAGGGTGGCGGTTGGGCCTGTGAAATGAGCGCGCGCGGGGCACATTGCCTTCCCGCGTTCACGCCCCCCTACCTGTCGTGTTTCCCACCAGGACCATCAGCACGTGCCCATCGACATCCAGACCAGCAAGCTGCTCGGTAGGAGAGGCGCCCCCGCGCGGTCGGCTGTCGGGGGAGGGCAGCTACTTGCCCACGGTCACCAGCAGCCAGGAGCTATGAAAGCCTGGGTTGAGGTGCCTTCCTCTGGCCCGTCTTGTTTGAACGAAGCATATGGAAAGTCTGTACTGGCTCCTTGTCTTCTACTTTTAACATTTGTAACGTGGTATCAAATCCTAGTCTGGCACACAGGACAAGTGGCTAGCGTTAAAGACGGGCAATTACCTAATGGCCTGTCCATTTGGACCTAAGCCCCTTTGGTTCTGGCTTCATACCTTTTGCATTATTTTGGAGTGGGAAGACCCCTCCCACTTATTTTAAAAGTTTCAATTCCCCTTCGAATTTATGGGGAAGAGGGCCCTAAGGTCTTTTGTACCAGGGATGGTGGCTCATGCTGGTAACCATGACACTTGGGAGGCTGAGGCAGGAGGTTTGCTGGCACTTCTCAGACAGCCTGGTCAGGAACACTTAGCAATATCAGTACCCTGCCTTAAAAACAAAAGTCTTTAGCCCCAGCACTTGGGAGCCAGAGGCCAGCCTGGTCTACATAGCAAAGGACTACAGCTAGGACTGCATGGAGAGACCCAAAGGCCGTCTCTGTACCTTGTTTTTCCCTTATTCTATCACTTCCGGACATGTGCACAGCTCCTGGCACCTCACATGTTCCCTCGATTCCTCAATCCAGTGTTAATCATGTCCCTAAGAGGGTATTTGACGACTTCAGCCCCTTGCAGGAATTCTGACATCTACAGTTTTTCTTTCCGACAATTTTAGAGGAATACAGCAGAAACAGAATTTCTGATACTACTGAAGCTTGAGATATTTGACCAGTTGACAGATTTGTCAACAAGGCCATCTTTTTTAATTTTACCACTATGAGAGGGGGGCATTCAGTCCTTTGGTGGGCACTGGCAAAGCGTCTGCCTTAGCTGAGTGCTGGGGTTACAGGCAGGGCCACTGTGTAGTCACAGTGTGTGAACACACTATGCACCCACCCTGGTGTGAGAGCTCATCGTCCAGTCATGAGAAAGAACCAGTAGAAAGCGGTTTACTGAGCGTGTGCTCCATACCAAGTGCTTTTGTATGCTTGTCTTTATTGAAACGAAGCCACTAAGATGTATTGAGTCACTGCTATGCACAAGGCACAGTGCTCAGTACATCATCATATGTGTGGGGAAACTGAGGCACGGGAGGACAAAACTTGGCTGAGGAACTTGATATTTAGAGCCAGCAAGATGACTCAGTAGGTAAATGCTCTTTACTGCCAAACCTGGTGAGCCGAGTTTACAGTCAGGACCCACATGGCTCCCAGAAGTTTTCCTCTGACCTACACTTGTGAGCTGTGGCACATGTGCACCCACCCACACACCCACACACACACACACACAGACATGCACAGTGTATATAAATAAATAAATACTGTAAGTTTTTAAGAAAACATTTTAAATAAACTTGATAATTCGACCCCAGGACCATGTAACTGTAAAACCTTAATTCTCTCCTTAGGAGAGGAACATGCTTCTTAGGCCTCAAAACCAGGTCAGTTACACCGGTAGTCACATGGCAGTGTGGTACTTCACTGTTAAGAAGAGACCAGCAACTAGGTCAGGTGGTGGTTCTTTAATCCCAGCACTCAGGAGGCAGAGGCAGGGGGATCTCTATGAGTTCGAGGCAGGGGGATCTCTATGAGTTCCAGGCCAGCCTGGTCTGCAGAGTGAGATCCAGGACAGCCTCCAAAACAATACAGAGAAACCGTGTCTCGAAAAACAAAAAAAAAGAAGAAGCCATCAACTACCATTACCCAGCTCTTGGGGCACTGTAGGTCTTAGGGGCTTTGCAGTTGTTCATTCATCCGGTACTTGGCATAACCACCTGTGGTTTTCCATTGTCATGCTTAATCCCAGCCCCGAGGAAATGGAAGTTGAGCAGCACCCTCTGTCAACAAGAAAGATATAATTACCCACAGAAGCAAAATATTATGGAGAATTTAGAATGGTCAAAAGTGGCACTTTCATGTTAGGACCAATTTAAAGTTTTTCTTGATCCCTGTGTTGAGGCAGTTGCTCTGTAAAACTCACACTGAGGATAAAGTCAGGGCGCCGGGGCTTGTTTAGCCCAAGCACCCCTCAGAGCGTCTGCCTTTTCATCTTCCCATTTCTCCCTCTGATACCTTAGCCAGTACAAAAACAGCTGCTGTCCAATATCCAGTATGTGACACTTGAACTAGTGAATTCCTGGCAGGGAGTTGGAGGTGTGGTGGGCTGTGGAGACTGACTGATTCTCATGCAGATTGGCTAGTGGACAGACGACACTGCAACCTAAAATGGCAAAGTCTGGTGCTGACCATCCGGGAGAAGATCAACACTGCCATCCAGGACATGCCAGAGAGCCAAGAGATTGCCCAGCTGCTGTCTGGATCCTGTGAGTGGTTAGGAGCCTTGTCACTGGAGTCCCCCTCCTTCCTGGAGCCTTGTGTGTCTACCAAGCCATTCCCTTATTGAGCCACCAGGGCTGACCCCAGTCAGAGAGGTCTTTTGTTTTTGTTTTGTTTGTTTCCCGGCTTGTAGATGCTGGTTTCTTCCATGCTAAAGTAACTGGCAGCAGAATTCGTGGGTCAGCCACCTGCAGTAGCCAGAGGGAGAGAGGAAGGACAGTAGAATTCTGAAAGTCCCTGTTCTTGCTTTCTAGACATTCATTACTTCCACTGCCTAAGGATAGTGGACCTTCTTAAAGGTACCGAGGCCTCCACCAAAAATATTTTTGGTCGGTACTCTTCACAGAGGATGAAGGTAAGTATGGCCAAGGACTGGCAATGTGCCCTTTGGGACTTCCAATCCACAGCCTCTCCAGTCTCTCAGATGAGCAAGTCAAAATGCCTGCATAGTATATTTCCGGATCTTTCTTTGTCCCTATAATTTATACCAAAGTAAACCTGTCCCCTGGGCTTGCATGTCCAGACCTTTGGGAATCACTGTTAGATATCATGGTCTCAGAATCATGTGGGTGGTCCAGCCAGCGTTAAAGTTGGAGGAAGACGAGGAGTTTGTGTCTGGTACGCTAGGAAGCCTGGGGCAGCCTCCTCTGCAGGGATTGTCCGTGAAGAGCTGCTGAGTGCCCCCCCTTACTGTTTTCCTCTCTGTTCTTCTCAGGATTGGCAGGAGATCATAGGCCTGTATGAGAAGGACAACACCTACTTAGGTAAAGTGAGTCTAAATTGGCCGTAGCATCCATGGAGAAGCCCCCTCAGGGTTCTGAAGCACCACATAGAAGGGAGTAGAGTGCAATACAGATGTCTGATTGTAGGTGTGAGAAACACTTCCTCAAGTGCTGGGGGAGAAAGATGATCAGGCAGGAAGTGGACGGTTGTGTGCTCAGCTGAGCAGGTGTCTGACTTATCTGGGAGGTGGTGCGTACTGCCCCCACTCTCTCTGCGTTCCTATTCTACAGTAGGCAGAAGAGGTGTGGGTCATCCTGGAGGTCATATGGGGAGCCTGAGACAGAGAAGCTAATGAGCTGATTGTAGTTTGCACTGTGAATCTGGATAGTAAATAATTGTAATATTAATGTATACCAGATACATAAGTGCAAGGGGTTCTGGTTGGTTTTATATGGATCCGCACAATAAACACTACGGTCCCTGTTTGGGAGCTGATGATTGAAGAAGAGAAGGTACATAACTTGTCTCAGGTCCCAGAGCTACGAATGGAGAAATTGAAAACCAACTCCCTCTTCCCCACCATACTATGGTATCTGTGTGAACGTAGGGCAAAGGTGTCCTACAGTAAATTTCCTGGGCCTTCCTCAGTGGAACTTTCTAGCCTCCTGGTTCGGAATGTCAGCTATGAGATCCCCTCGCTGAAGAAGCAGATTGCCAAGTGCCAGCAGCTGCAGCAAGAATACAGCCGCAAGGAGGAAGAGGGCCAGGCTGGGGCTGCTGAGATGCGGGAGCAGTTTTACCACTCATGCAAACAGTATGGCATCACGGTGAGTGGGCGTGGCATCACAGCGGGAGAGTCTCTGGTCCCAGCTCCTCTGCAGCTGGCAGGAGGCAAGCTTCCGTCACAGCTGTATAGTGCCCATCCTGGGTCAGTGTCTCACCTTTCTGCATTCTTTGACTTGATCTCCACCACTCACCATGTATGATAACCCCTCCCTTCTCTCAACTCTAGGGAGACAATGTCCGAAGAGAGCTCCTGGCCCTGGTGAAGGACCTGCCAAGTCAGCTGGCTGAGATCGGAGCAGGAACTCAGGCCCTGGGGGAAGCCATCGACCTGTACCAGGCCTGTGTAGAGTTTGTGTGTGACAGGTAAGGAGGACTTTGACTGCCCTGAGGAGGGGGTGCTTTCCCTGGTCCCTCTGACTCTTCACTTGTCCCCGTGTAACCTGTGAGCTGTGTTTCATACACTTGGAACAGTGGAGGATGTGTCCCTTGGACCATGTGGTGCAGGATGGAGCCTGTGCCAGCTTCCCAAGGGGTCATGGGAGGGCTCAGTTAGCATGCTCTGTTGAAGCCCCACAGAGCAGGTGTTGCCCATGCTGCGGTACGTGCAGAAGCGGGGAAACTCAACGGTGTATGAGTGGAGGACGGGGACAGAGCCCTCTGTGGTGGAGCGGCCTCAACTGGAGGAACCTCCTGAGCAGGTGCAAGAAGATGAGGTAAGAAGTCTGTGAGGAGCGGAGTGGGCGCTGCTTCCAAACACAAAGCCCAAGCTCTGACCTGATCTCCCACCATGAAGGAAGAGGGGAGCCCTGTGAGTGACACTTAGGTAGGAGGACCCAAACGGCCCTTTATTCTCCTGGTTGAGACCAGAGTACAGACAGCTGCTAGGCGCCTCAGCCCACTGCCTCATATTGACCTGGGGAGTCCCTCAGTGAAACAGTCCTTTCCTGTGGGAGCTTGGAATCTTTGCAGTTGGCCGTGTGACTTTCCGCAGGGTGCTGAGACCTCCAGAAAGGCAAGCTGTGCTCCCTTTCTCACCTGCCTTATTTGCACTGACATCATTTTTGCTTTTTAGATCGACTGGGGTGACTTTGGAGTGGAGGCCATTTCCGACTCTGCCATCTCTGTGGAGACCCCTGGAATAGACTGGGGCATCTCCCTGGAATCAGAGTCAAAGGTTAGTTAGGTCTGTCTCTCTTGAGTGGTCCTGCTTCTGCCATGGAAAAGATCTGTGTATGTGACGGTTTGCAGTTCTAAGGCCAGGTGCTTCCTAAGGGAGGAAGTTATGGAAGTGGGATGTCCGTTTGGAACTCTTTTCTCCTGGGGCTTGGGGTATAGGGATACAAATAGTCGATAACCTCACCAAGCACAAAGGAGGGTGACATCATCAAAACCCATGTCACCACACTTGCCCCTGCACGGGGCTGTAGCCCTCAGACCACTGGACTTTTCAGGGGCTTTGGTCTGTTCTGGCTCCCTGGGCGAGGGAACCAGTTCCAACTTTGCTGAGTCTTTGCTGTCCACCCAGGATGCTGGTGGTGACAGGATAGACTGGGGTGACGACACTGCTGCTTTGGAGATCACTGTGTTGGAGACAGGAACCGAGGGTAAGTGCTCTATCCCCTGCAGCCCTGAAGAGTGGAGAAGCAAGGGTTCAAGGTCATCCTTGAGCAGTGAGTTTGGACAGCCTGGGCTATGTGAGATCCTGTCTCGTAAAAATAAAAATCAGAACCCTGTCTCGTAAAACCAAAAATTAAAAAATTAAAAAAAATAAAAATCAGTCTTGGGGGCTGGAGAGATGGCTCAGGGGTTAAGAGCACTGGCTGCTCTTACAGAGGTTCTGAGTTCAATTCCCAGCAACCACATAGTGGCTCACAACCATCTGTAATGAGATCTGGTGCCCTCTTCTGGCTTTCATGCGTACATGCAGACAGAACACTATGCATAATAAACAATCAGCTTTCATGAGGATGTGAATGGAAGTGGGTAGAGAGGAGAGAGACTAAATAGAGTCTCGAAACTAAGCTCCCTTCTTTGGTTTGGATTTGTTTTGTCTTATTTTTGGTTTTTTGAGACAGAGTATGTGTAGCACAGGCTTGCCTGGAACTCTGTGTAGACTAGGCTTCCCTCAAACTCATAGACACTCGCTTGCTTCTGCCTCCCCAGTGCTGGGATTAAAGGTGTGTGTCCCCATTTTCACCCACCAGCTCTGATCTGTTTTAGAGACTAAATATGGGCTGATCATTTGGTAAACTGTTTAGGAGTTGTTGGGCTCTGGGTCTAACATGACCTCCACCCTCTCCCAAATCTGTAGAAATGCTGTAGCAGCCACTTGTGTCACTAGAGGGCAGTACAGGATGACGCTTTATCTCCTCTTGCTACCAGCTGCCTCTGGGTCTGCATGGGCGTTTGCAGGCCAGACCTGATTAGGACTGAGACACATGGAAGAGGGTAGTGTTCCCCCTTGGGTGAGGCCAAGAGGTGGCGTTAGTGAAGTGAGCCTGTGTCCATAGAGTCTTCCTTCCCTAGTCCTTGGATCCATCCTCATATCCCTGCTTCTGTCTTTCTGACAGCTCCAGAGGGCGTTGCTAGGGGCTCAGATGCTCTGACTCTTCTTGAATATCCTGAGACCCGAAATCAGTTTATTGATGAGCTCATGGAGGTACTGTCTTCTGGAAGGTGTGGGGTGACCAGGTTCTGACACAGGTGACATCACCTTAATCCCTTCCTGCTATGTGAAGGAAGGATACTGACTAATTTCAACATCCTGGAACAGAGCCTTACAAGTTAGGAGCCCCCACCCCCACCCCCACCCCCACCCTGGTATTCACAATCCAGCTCCAAAGCACCTGGCACATTGTGGGCAGTAGAGAGAGAGCAGGGAAGACACTCAGAGGTCTTGCCTCTGCGGTGCTCATATTGCATTAGGACGAGCAGATAAGGAGTGATGCCCTACATCAGATGGTTCGGGGGCTGCAAATCCTCAGGAAGCAAGGGGGCTGGGATGTAGTTCAGTTGGTAGAGTGTCTGCTAGCATTCAGGAAGCTCTGGATTCAGTTCTCAGCACCACACAAACCAAAGGTAGTAGTTACTCCTGCAATCCAGCACTTAGGAGGCAGAGACAGGAAGATCTGAACTCCAGGGTCATTCTTAGCTACATGGCAAGCCTGGAAATTCTGTGCCCATCTGGTTTCCTCCCCTTTATCCTTTTGCAGCCACAAGGGGAGAGGGGGACAAAAGATACCCAGTTTTCATAACATAGTTAGATAGGTTTTTTTCTCTTTAAAAGTTGACTTATTTATTTGTGTGCACACATTTGTACCACAGCACAGGTAGAGGTCCATGGGCAACTGTGGACTTCATCCTTGTGGCATCTCACCTTTTACTGTATGGGTTCTGAGGATCAAACCCAGGTGATCGAACAGGCTTGGTGTCAGGCTGTCTACACAGTCCAATATTAACTTACTCATAAAGACTACATGCGAGATATGGTCGCTGCTCACATTCTTTCTAGACATTTCCTAATTCAGGGTTTCTCAAGCTTGATTCCCAGTCCCAGTCTCCTTCCTCCCATGGAGAGAAAATTGGTACCTGCCCTGGGAGTCTCAGGTGTATGACCAGAGGCTGGGGAAGAAGGATGGAGAGCTGGGCTAAGCAGACACGGGTCTCCATGGGGCTAGAGCAATAGCGGGAGCTGCTGCCTGCTCCCATGCTGTAGACACTGGTTCCCAGCAATGGCTGTCTCCTCCAGAGCCTGCCTCTTCCTGTTGGAGGGCTCAGCTTCTGAGTCCTTCTCTTGCTTTGAACCAATTCCTTTTCCTTCCTTAGCTGGAGATCTTCTTGTCCCAGAGAGCAGTGGAGATGAGTGAGGAAGCTGACATCCTATCCGTGAGCCAGTTCCAGCTGGCTCCTGCCATCCTTCAGGGCCAGACCAAAGAGAAGATGCTCAGCCTGGTGTCCACACTGCAGGATCTGATTGGCCGGCTCACCAGTCTCCGAATGCAGCACCTGTTTATGATCCTGGCATCGCCAAGGTTGGCTTTCCTGATTCTGTGTTTCTTATGTTGAATGGAGCTCTCTCCCTTGTCTTCTTCGTCTCCCATGACTCCCCCTGAGCTTTCTCCCAGGAATAGGACTTCTCTTTGGGGCAGGATAGGGTGATCAATGTCTACAGACAGACTCTGCTCCCCAAGTAGGTAGCAATCTGGAATGGTTTATATTCCTTACCAGAAAAAGGACTGAAGGACATGAGGGGAGGGGAGGCCAGCTCGGGTATTTGTTTCCTGAGCTTCACCCGGGCCAGCAGGCAAGTGGCAGACAGCCTCACAGGGTATCTGCACAGGTACGTGGACCGAGTGACGGAGTTCCTTCAGCAGAAGCTGAAGCAGTCACAGCTTCTGGCTTTGAAGAAAGAGCTGATGGTGGAGAAGCAGCAGGAGGCGCTTCAGGAGCAGGCGGCCCTGGAGCCCAAGCTGGACCTGCTACTGGAGAAGACCAGAGAGCTGCAGAAGCTGGTGAGGCACACCAGGAGCCCGCCCTGGGGGAGGGGAGGGCACCCCAGCTTCCAGGGACAGGCCCTGCGCCTGCCTGTCTGCTCCCTGCCCACTCTGCTCTCCGTCTCTCAGATTGAAGCTGACATCTCCAAGAGGTACAGTGGCCGTCCCGTGAACCTGATGGGGACTTCTCTGTGACGCGCTCCCTCCACGCCTTCTGCTTCCCAGCCTCCAGGTGGAGGTGGGATAGCCCTCGCCAGCCAGAAGCCAGACAGACTTGGGGACAGCCATGAGCAGGAAGTGTCACCTGAGTGACACTGGCATTCACTATGATCCCAACAAGGAGTTGTGTTGAGTGGTTCTGTGGCCTGTGGCTCTGTGGTCTGCTGGCCCGAAGCCACAGCTTCTAGTTATCAAGTAAGGCTTAATAAAAAAGGGAAAGACTTCATTGCTACGGTCCACCGCTTCTCTTGGCCTGCTTGCAGCTGAAGCTGAGCACACATTTCCCTGGATTCTTGGTTCAGGAGGCTTTCAGTGACTGTAGAGCCCCATGTAGACACTTCTTGCTTCCTGTGGTAGCAGTTCCCATAAGTATTTACAGATGGTCCAGCAGGGGTCTTTGGGGTGGCCAGTACAGCCTTGCCCCATCCTGTGACCAGGCTCATGCTGCCCCCACCCCAACCAGCAGCACAGGGAGAGCAGTCCATCAGGTCTGTTGGAAACTGCAAAGTTGTGTTTTCCTCTTAATCACAGCTTACCTTTTAGGCAGAGGGGAGATGTGGTTTGGGGAGGCAGGGTCTGATAAACAAGGTGGAGACAGGAGTTGTCACCTTTCTTAGCTGCCTGTCCATTTCCTGCCCATAACTGCCTGCTCTGGGATTGCATAGAGCCCACCCCAGGATAGCACCCCTCTTCCAAGCCACCTACCCATCTCTGTTTCCCAGGAAGGATAGGGGCTGGGGGTGGCCAGCAATTCGATTTTAATTTCATAGCAGAGCAGTTGATTCATGGCTCTTTGTCGCTGGCGTTGACTCCCGTAATGACTTTCCATCAAAATGAAAAGTGGAGTGACACCACTCATTATTCCTGCTGCTTGTTATCTCAGTTCTGGGGAGGGCCGCCCCCTCCCTGCTGCCTTTCAGCCGTCCAGGACAGTGAGTGATGGCCCCTATTAATCACCGACCCCACGGACTCCAGCGGACACACGCTATCCAAAGGAGAGAGAGATAAGGCCGCATGAACTGCTCAGAGACACGCCTATCGATTACTGTCAACCCTCCACTTCCCCCAGTCTTTGCCTGGTCACCTCCTTTTGGGGGAATCAAGCTGAAGTAAGAAGCCTAGGAATTGAGAAAGGGAAGACTCTTGTGTCAGAAAACTGTCCCAAGAAGGGAAGGACCTAGAGAAGCCTGAGTGGGCTGCATTCTGTCTGTAGTTGCCCTGGAGGCCCGAGTCCTGTCTGCTCCTCTTGGTTCCCGTCCAGATGTCTGAGCACACACTTGCCACCTCCCACCCCAACTGGTCATCTGCTCCAAAGGCTGGCTGGCTGGTCTTGTGCAACAGCCATCGGCTCACTGAGGCATGCTACCCTGCCTGCCTAGTCACCAGCTGTTCCAGACTTCACTGCTGTGGGGAGAAGCCCAGAGGGTCATGTGACTGCCAGGCTGGACTTGGCCTTCAAGGCTCCTGTTCCTGCCAGACATGAGCACCTGACCTGCCAGCAGGGAAACAGTATTTTCTGAGGTTCCAGTTCCCCAGGAAGGGAAGCAGTTTATGTCCAAGGACCTTTCAGCAAATGAGCACACAGTGTGGCAAGCAGAGGGGTTTGGGCACTGTTCTCCCTCAGGGATTAAGCCTGTTTCACTCCCTGACCCCTGGGCTGAGGCAGACTGTTTCCTCAAGGCCCTAACTGACAGTACTAGTGTAGTTCAGAACCTTCGACTTCCTCTGCTTTGGGCTCTTCCACCTTCCGGGCCACGCCTCCCAGCCAGGCCAGACACTCCAAACCCACCTGGTGGGCAGCTCTGATTGATTTGGGGGTCAACTTCTGAACCCCTTTAACTTTGTTTTAATTTAGGCCCGTGCTTGTTTTCCTCAAATGACACAGGGTTGTCCTAAGGGTTGCTTGACACTGTGAGCTCTTAGCTTTATATAGTGGGCACTGCAGATAACTCTTCTTCTTGGCCTGACCTGTCTTCTTGGAAGGGAGAAGCAAGGGCTCCTTGCAAACTTGAAGACCAAGTTCCCAGCAGTTAGCTGTCAGAGTTTTAAAAGACATTCGGGGAAAGAGGGAGGCTGTGGGCCAAGATACATGCGCAGCAGTCTTAGTTTGATGTGAATTTATTGCCGGGAGGTGGGGAGGACATAGTTTGATGCTGAATCTTCTCCCTCTGCCTCTCTGCTTAATGTCATTCATGATTCACATAGGAAAACAGGGCCTCCCTTTTCAGAATCCTTGCACCTCTATCTGCTGACTGATTGAGCATTCGCTAAGTGGAATGGTCGGCATTGTCCATCAGTTCTGTCGGCCCAGTGCAGTTTCCTCACTCCATGCCCACCGAGGGCTGGTCAGGGGCATGTGACCCCTGCTCAAGTAGAAGCCATCTGTTCCCTTTGCCAGCACAAAGCAGGAACGAACTGCATTATTCAGATCAAACACAAACTCACCATCCAAAGAATGCAATCACCTGCTCCACCCCGGGGCCTAGAGCTCAGGCCAAAAGGCAAGCTCACCCAACCCAGGGAGCGGAGTATGGGACTGTGGCCCTGCTCAGTCTCTTGCCCTCCGTCAGCATCCCCAGATGTGCTTACAGAAACCATGTGCTGTGGCTCTCTGCCTTTTCATACACTCCTGCCTGTCCTGTTACTAATGTGTATCTCATCTTTTGACCACCATTTGTGTATTCTCTCCAGTACAAGTCCATTTAATCTAATAATAATGGGAAGACACTGGGAGACAGCTCCGTGACATAGATGTAACCTATGTGCAGAAGACCCTGAATTCTATCTGAGCACCAATAGCATGAATTGGGTATGGTGGCACATGCTTGTAGTACTTGGCACTTGGGGGTGGAGGCAGAAGGACCAGAAGTTCAAGGTAACCATTGGCTGTAGTCTGAGACGAGTCTGGCCTACTCGAGATCCTGTCTCAGGAAGCAAAACTATAACAACAACAACAACAGTGTAGTGCGGTTATAGACTGGGCTCCTGGCCTGAGTCCTGTCCTTGCTGCTTGTGTGACCTGAGACCAGCTTCTGGACCCATCTGTGCTTGCTTTCTGTAAAACAAGGAAAGGCGCTGCTGACTGTAGGGGCAGGGTGGGTGGATAGCACTTGGAACAGACCTGACATAGTAAAGCCCAAATGTCAGTTGTCATTGTGTTGTGCCAGTGACATAGGGGAAGAATGTCCTAGACTAAAGCTGGCAACTTGCGTCTGGTCCTGGTCCCAACCTAAGTTCATTATCCCCATCCATACTCCATCTCTGATACTCCCCATCTCCTCCCAGTCTGTTGGGTTTTTTTTTCTTTCAGCTGTGCCTTTTCTGTTACTATGGCCCTTGTTGCCCTATTTAGATGGTCCTGCTCATTTTCCCACGGTCTGGGATTACAGGTGCATGGCCTCATACTTTGGACTTATATATTGCACCCATTTTAACTGAAGCAGAAAGATCGTGAGTTCCAGGACAACCCAGACTACCCAAGGAGACCTTGTCTCCAGGAGTTAGGAGTGTGGGAGAGGCACAGACATGGCGGCACGGTCATTAATCCTAGCACTCCGGAGGCAGAGGCTGAGACAGGCAGATGGAGTTCCCAGGCAGCCAGGCTTCCATAGTGAGAGACCTTGTCCAGAAAGTAAGCAGGGAGAGGGCTGATTGCGGACACGGGCTCAGTGACGGAGTTCTTACCTAACATGTTCCATCCCCAGCACTAGGGAAAATGGCCTCATTGGCCAGCTTAGACTATACAGTGAAACCCTGTCTCAACACCCCCACCAACCCTCACCAAACACACAAACAAAGAAATACAAGCAAACTAGACTGCATTCCTGTCACCAGTAGGGAAGGGAGAACACGGCCTCCAAGAACCTCTCGGTCCTGTCTCTCCTCCCCTTTCCCTGTCTGAGGAGAGCAAAGGGCTAGTGCTTTGTTCTCCTGGCAATACCGTTGCCGTATAGGCCCAGTTTGGCTGGCAACGCTGGGTCTCACGAGTGCCACCCACACGCTGCGCTTCGGACTGGCTGCACTGCGCTTTGAGCCCCAAGCTGTCTTCATGCTGCCATCCTGCCTGGCAGAGCCCAGCGCAGCAGGGGGGGGTGTCAAGCCTGCAGCAGGGCTGTGGACCCCAAGAGTACCAGCTGACCCAGATCCTGCCTGTGTCCTCCAGATGCCCTTCCTCTCTGGTGACAGGGTCGAGCCTCTGAATAGACTGGCCCTGAGTAAACTCTACCTAAGCCACCCTGCCACCCTCCTCTCCTTCCCCAGGCTCCAAAGAAAACCAGTTTGAATATTTAAACTTCTCCTGTGTGTCTAATAAAAAGTTCTGCACTATTTAACTTCCCAGCTATCCATTACTGTCTGGAGCTGCCCTCTCCTCCCAGTGTCCCCCTCCCTCCCTCTCGCCCAAACCATGGCGTACAGCAAAGCCATTTGTCAAACTGATCCCGCCGCCGGCTGCGCTTGGCTGTGTCTGAAAGGACAAGCCGCCCCACAGGGGAAGGTAGGAATGAATAAAGGGGCTATGCAAATTGCTGCTTAATCTGCAGAGAAACACCCAGGCTTTGGGGAGACGCTCATTACTTCTTTTAACTGTGATTAACGGGCAAATTAAACCCAAGCCCTTAACTCTCTCCTGGCAGAGGACTTGAACGCAGAGCCCCACGCCGGTGCCAGTGGCTGGGGTGTCTCCTCTATAGTTGCTGGTGTCTGCTGCGGTGAGAAGCAGGAGCTTGGCCTGCACTCAGTTGCCTTGCGAGGCAGGCCTGAGGTGTGCAGACCCTGCCAACTCACCTTAACTCACCAAAAGGGAGAACTTAGCTGTTCTTCGAAGTTTTTTTCAGACATTCAAAAAAGAACAGCCACTGGCTGATGGGTGTGCTGACATCCTTTCCCTCTACCAATGATTACCAGAAAAAGAAAAAATGTTAATCATTAACCCCGACCTTCAATTGCATGTTGGGAGTGGGACGAAGGTGGCTTTAGCCACCATGTCTGAGTTAGTTGCTAACCAGTTGCCAACTTCATCAACTCCAAACCTGGCTCTGGAAAGGGACGTATAGAGCCCCCCAGTACATAAATCTAAAACTGTGCTCGAGGCCTATTAACCAGGCATGTGAGGAAGAGACCGACGGGGTGGGGGCGGGGAGAGGATTTCAGTATGTTTCCAGTACAGACCCTGGGAAGACCTTGCCACAGGGTGCACAGGTCATAGGCACACAGGGCCAAACGCAGACACTGAGAGAGACTGCAGTTCCCAAATATCTTTGTTATTTACTCTGTCTGTGGGCTTTTGATGTAAGTTGTGCATAATATAAAACTTGTCATTTGATTCTTCGTAGGCATCTAGGTCAGTGGCATCAGCACATTACCACTGTCCACGCTGCCTTTTCACGGTGGCTAGCTGTCCTCCCCAGCCTGTATCAGTTCTTGCAAACACTGCCGCAAAGACTTGGGGCTAGAGCTCAGTAGAGCACTTGCCTAGTGGGCCAGAGGCCCTGGGTTCAACTCCAGCCCTGAGTTAAGGCTCTCTATAGAAGAGTGACCTGTCTAAAATCCAAAAAATCAAAAATGCCACATGGAACTTGGGATGTGGCAGGGGTGGCTTGAAAGAGGTCATCGTTTGTTGAGGGAGGAAATACTGTAGGAACTCCCGGTTAAACACAGGTTTCCCCTAAGCCTGAGTGATTAGGAGGTGAAAGATGACACACGATGGTGACAGGCTGTCTGTCAACCTGATGGGGCCGAGGAGAGACACGGTCCCCTATTTTATTTTGTCGCTGAGTCCATCAGTGGGTCTGTCATAGAAACCGGGCCTGACAGCTCCCTCAGCCGCTCCGCTCTCTTTTCCTAACTCCTGAAGCCCTGCTCTACCATCTATTAAAACATCCTGGGCTGTCAGGGATATTAAAAGGCTCTGTCACTCCTTCTTAAAACAGTCATAAATACAACCTGGACACCAGCATTTGGGCAGAAGCCTCGGTGTTAAATGAGAAGAGGCGCACAGCAGGGCTGCCTGCCGCTCTTGACAGCCCGGGAGTCAAAGCTTCACCAGTTCTCTAGATGCAAGAAAGGCTTCCCCAATACCTGCTGGCACCTGGTGCATTGGAAGGCCCTATTCCTGAGCATGAGACTCAAGCATTAGCTTCACCAGTTCTCTAGATGCAAGAGAGGCTTCCCAACACCTGCTGGCACCTGGTGCATCGGAAGGCCCTATTCCTGAGCATGAGACTCAACCATTAGTGCTGTAACCACAGGTACCAGCTCATCTCTGGCTCTTCTGCTACCTACACTACACCTGTTCTGCCCAAGGAACCTGCTTCCCAGGCTGGTCCAGACGATGGGACTCAGGAAAGGAACAGAGGGAACACGGGAGCCAATGCTTTCCTCTAAGCTGAAGTTTGCCACTTTTTCCCTTCTATGTTCTGTGTCCAACTTGACCCACCTAGCCACAAAGTCTAATGGGGGCCAGAGGCCTCCCTGAGGCTTCCCAGAGAGTGGGCAGGAGCTTGTCATCTTGCTACTGGAGGACCACCATCACCTCTGAATCCTTGAACATCTCCAATATCAGGCTGAGCATCACCCTAGGATAAACCCCCTCTTCTACTTCCAGTAAGAGGAAGAAGTCAGATGCTCGCCAGGCTGTCCTCCAAGAGCGCCCCAGTGGAGATGGAGGAAACTTCTCCAACTTTGCAAGGCTACCAAGGCATGGAACCACAGAGTGTGAACACAGGTCCTGCACAGGGGCTTTGTGCATCTCACCCAGGACGCCAGCATCTTCCCGCCCAGTGTTCCGTGGCCACAGTCACTTCCCACTCGAGGACTTTCACTAACCTTTAGATCTTCTCTAAACTATGGACTGTGACTCCCCACGCCCAGCAGTTGTCTCCCCAGGTGGCCTTTTTCAAATATTTCACTTCAGGAACCCTCAGACTTTTGTCGTTCCCTCTAATGTTAGATGCCGAGCTGTGCAGCCATGGGTTCGTGAGACTGTCAGAAGGAGACGTATTTCCACCTAGTGGAAGGACGTCCTCTTTAGCAGCCAAAGGTGCCTCACGAAGGCACAGGTAAACGGACCTTCGGCTGACATCATATCAACATTTGCTAGGGTGCTGAAGATGAGGGTAGGTGGAAGATGAGGGTAGGTGGAAAATGAGGGTAGGTAGAACGTCTCGAAGAGTCAATGATTTGGGGGCACTTGCTGTTTCTAGGGCTGGGTGAAGCCTAGCAGCTGTTCTCCAGCTGTCCTCCATGTAGCCATCTTGCAGTTTAATCCCAGAGAGTCAGACCCCTTCATCCTCAAAGGTCACAGGCCCGACTCCAGCACAGCGAGCAAACCTTTCTTTGCCCTCAAAAGCCCCAGGCAGTGTCTGACCCAGCAGGCCGGACATGGAAGGGAAACTTGGAGACCCCCACCAGCCACTCTAGTTGAGAAGGGCGGGCAGGAGTGTCAGTGGTCGTGTGGCCCCCTCCCCCTGCCTCTCCCCCCTCCCCTGCCGCTTTCCCCTCTCATCTCCTCCCCTGCTTCACCTGCCCTTCTTTCTCGTCTTTTGGCTCTGTACCACACAGTGCCCACCCCTCATCTCCATGGCAATAAAAGGGGAGGTGGGGTGGGTTGTGCCCTGTATTTTTAGCCGGTCCATAATAGCCCTTTTCTCTGGAGACACAGGCATTGCCTGTGGAACTAATCTCCTCCTGTTCCTCAGCTCACAAAGGGGCAGAGAGCCCCTCCCTCTGCCTAGGCCGCCCTCAGTGACCCCAGCCCGTTTCCGGGTGTGCTTTTGCCCTCCAGGCCTGCAGCTGGGCCTCTCTCACGGGATCCTACACACAGGCAGGGTCACCCCGGCTGACCTCCCCAGAGGACAGAGGTCAAGCCCCTCTGGGGTCTCTGATGTGAGATTGGAAGGGAGCTGGGGTAGGGAGGGAGGGGGAGGAATGTGGGGGGAGGGGACCTTCTCTTTTAATGTAGAATTAAATGACTCCTTGTGCCTCCTTGTCTCTGTCTGTCTCAGGGCTTGAAATCCCACCCTTAGGAGTCCAGGCATCATAGAAATACTTAAACTTTTGTACTGGAGTTTGGTAAGTTGAAGCCTGTGCTATGAGAATCATAACATCTTGACAGGAGAGTGAAGGAGCTATATATAAAGGGTAGTGGGCTCTGCTTTGTCAACCCTGCTTTTGAAGCTAGACTTTGCTTGCTCTTGGGGCAGGATAAAAAGATAAAGGAAAACGTGGGGACATGGAGAAGGAAAGGAGTCCTCAGGCCAGACTCTGGTTGAAGCTTCCTCCCAGCCGAAAACCAGATTCAAGCTGTCACAACTGCCAACATAGAGGCCATTTTTTGGTTTGTTTGTTTTTGTGTTTTGAGATAGGGTTTCTCTGTAGCTTTGGAACCTGTCCTGGAACTCTCTTTGTAGGCCAGGATGGCCTTGAACTCACAGAGATCCATCTGCCTCTATCTCTGGGGTGCTGGGATTAAAAGTATGTGCCACCACCACCACCTGGCAAGGCCATATATTTTTAACTAGAGAAATATTTTAAGGTAAAAATGTTAAAGTAGCTAAGCATAGTGGCACACACCTAAAATCCCAGCACTTGGTAGGTGGAGACAGGAGGGTCACGAGATCAACATTATCGGAGGCTGCTTTACAAGTTTAAGGCCAGCCTGGGCTACATAAGACCCTGTCTCAAGAGAGTAGTAATAGAGAAGGTTTATGCACATGATCTTGGGTGGGGTCTCCTGTTGAGAGCATCTCTGGGCATCTTGCAAACGAGGCTGCTAATTTTGATTCCGGTGACAATGCCCTAACTTCTTGCATGTAGAGTTTTGCTTTATGAATACCTAGCTTGAGACACCTCCAACCGGGACATACTTATCTGCTTATGGGAATAAGATCCACACATGGTTAGTGTACTAACGTACAAGTCAGTTCCTCAGTCGGGAGGACAGTGGTGGCACACGCCTTTAGTCCCAGCACCCCAGAAGCAGAGGCAAGCAGGTCTCTGTGAGTTCAAGGCCAGCCTGGTCTACAAGAGCTAGTTCCAGGACAGCTAGGACTACACAGAGAAACCCTGTCTCGAAAACCAAAAACCAAAACAAACAAATAAGCCAGTTCCTCACGACGCTCACCTTGCAGAGAGACACATGTCTCCTCAGCTGCAGCTGTCAACCAAGACAGAACATTCTTGATCATGACAGACAGATAAAGTTCCCTCCCTAGACAAGCCTATTCTATACTATCTAGTGGGTGGAAACAGACCAGCATCCAGTCAGCCTGGCCGAACCGCACTCCAGTCTCCTCACTCCTGGCTGTGAGTGTGGCTCTCCTCAGGTCAGAAGCGACTAAGGATTAGAGTACCTACTGCCTAGGGTGAGAGGATCCACGGCTCCCACCTGGAAAAGCACTCAGGAAAGAGCCCACCCCTGGACGTGCCACGGAAGTGTCATCAAGTCTGTGGATCTGATTTCCCAGAACAGAGCTCATTCCAAATACTCCAAAAATCCACCCCCCCTCTCTCTCTCTCACACCCTGTGCATGTTCTGATTTCTGATAAGAAGTAATACACGATCGGCCGGGCGTTGGTGGCACATGCCTTTAATCCCAGCACTCGGGAGGCAGAGGCAGGCGGATCTCTGTGAGTTTGAGGCCAGCATGGTCTACAGAGCTAGTTCCAGGACAGCCTCCAAAACAATACAGAGAAACCCTGTCTCGAAAAGCCAAAAAATAAAAAAATAAAATAATACACGATCATTCTTGTTGGATGATGGGAAAATGCCCATTTTGTCCTTGTCAACTGAGGCTCTCTGAGAGATGAACACAGCTATCCCAGAAGGGAGGAACTGGCCCAGGACAAAACAGGACCAGGCAAAAGACACATTGGAAAGGTCAGCAGAGGTGGTCACGTAGGCCATGCCAACAGTGATTCTAATCTGCCCAACTTATTACTGGCATCATTTCAAGAGATAATTCAATGCTCTCCTCTGTGGCCCCATTTGCTCCTGAAGGGAAAAAGCAACCACCACTAACATTGCACCCAATCCCTGTTTTATTTGAACATCACTTGCTTGTTTCTAGTGCATAGTTATTAATACCCTCGTCCCGGACCCTCCTCTAAAGCTGATCACCAAGGAATTATGGACCTCGGATTCTAGTTGCTGCTGCCACTCCTACAAAGCCTTCCACACTGTCCTACTGGAGGGAAGAACTGGACTCCTCTGCAGATGGGGTGCAGAGCTCAGGAGCAGCTGGGAGCACAGAGAATGAGGGAGGCAGGACCAAGTCAAGGAGCAAGAGAGACTGGGACTCCCGTGCAGTCTGGGAGTTTCAGCATCTTAAGCCCTAGGATCTAGCCGGCCTCCTCAGTTTCCTAAATTTCACTCCCTTCATCTGCAAGACAGAGAAATGTTTTTGAGCATTTCATTTGTTTGTTTTGTGTGTGTGCCACAGAGAGAATGTGACTGAGGGTCAGAGGGTGACAAGTGGGAGTTGTTTCTTTCCTCACCATGTGGGCTCCCAGAGTTGAGCTCAGGTTGTCAGGATTTAGAGTGGCAGGTGCCTCAAATGCTGGCCTCTTACCAGCCCGACCCAAAAGAGGATTTTTTAAAAATAATCTAGCCTCACTGGGCAGTGATGGCACACGCCTTTAATCCCAGTACTCTGGAGACAGAGGCAGGCAGATCTCTGTGAGTTTGAGGCCAGCCTGGTCTATAGAGTGAGTTCCAGGACAGCCAGGACTACACAGAGAAATCCTGTCTCGTAAAACCAACCAACCAAACAAACAAAAAAGAATCTAGCCTCTGAGTTTCTCTTTTTTAATTTTACTATTATTGTTAGTGTGTGTGTGTGTGTGTGTGTGTGTGTGTGTGTATGACATACCATATGTATGTGGGTTCCCTTGGGGGCCAGAACACAGTGTCAGATCCCCTGGACCCTGGAGCTTGAATCACACAGGTAGTTTTAAGCCACTCAACTTAGTATTGGGAACCAAAAATCTGGATCCTTGGGAAGAGCAGGAAGTGATCTTAACTCCTGAGCCATCTTTCCAACCATATATATAGACTTTTTTTTTCTTTACAAGATCTCTCTAAGTGGCACAGAGTTAGAGGCTCTTGGATTATAGACATGAACCACCATACCAACTTCCATGGATTTTTAAAAAGTTTTATTTTTATTTTTTATTTAGATGTATACATGTGCGTCTGAGTGTGTGCCACATGTGTTTGGGTGCCCATGGAGGCCAGAACAGGGCAATGGATACCTTGGAGCTAGAGTTACGGACACTTGTGGGATCACCTGATGTGGGTACTGGGAACTGAACCCAGGTCCTCTGCAAGAGAGGTACATGCTCTATACTGCTAAGCCATTTCTCCAGCCCACTGGATATGATGCTAATTTAATAACTTAATGAATACTATCTATATAATTTAATAAATGCTAATTTAATTGTTTAGCATACTCAAATCCTGAGATATTAAGAAACATACTTAAACTGGGTATGGTGGTAGACCCCTCTAATCCCAGCATTTAGAAGTTAGAGGTAGGGCCGGGCGTTGGTGGCGCACGCCTTTAATCCCAGCACTTGGGAGGCAGAGGCAGGCGGATCTCTGTGAGTTCGAGACCAGCCTGGACTACCAAGCGAGTTCCAGGACAGCCTCCGAAGCCACAGAGAAACCCTGTCTCGAAAAACCAAAAAAAAAAAAAAAAAAAAAAGAAGTTAGAGGCAGGATCTGGATGGAGTTCTAGGCCATCTTTGGCTACTTAGTGAGTTCAAGGCCAACCTGGGCTGTCATGAGACCCTGTCTCAGAAGAAAAGGACAGGGGTGTAGCTCGCTGGCACAGCGGCACTTAGAAAACACTGGGTCCTGGGTCCGTTATTCAGCACTGCATAAAAGACTTTCAAAGATGCATGTGCATAGAGACACCATGATGAAACCCATTGCCTTGTATATTAGCCTACATTTTTTTGTTGTTTTTTTGTTTTGTTTTTTTGAGACAGGGTTTCTCTGTGGCTTTGGAGGCTGTCCTGGAACTCACTCTTGTAGGCCAAGCTGGTCTCTAATTCACAGAGATCCGCCTGCCTCTGCCTCCCAAGTGCTGGGTTTAAAGGCGTGCGCCACCAATGCCAGGATTAGCCTACATTTTTCATTTTAAAAAATTAAAGAATTCATTCAGCAGGCATATTGTCACATGTCCTATAATCCCAGCTACTGGAGAGGCTGAAGTAGGGCTGTGAGTTCAAGGCCAGTCTGGATTATATGATTAGACCTTCTCTCAAAAACAAAAATCCAAAATAAATAAATGTTCACTTCCTTTTGTCTGGCAGTTGTGGCTAGACAATAGAAGGGAGGGATGGGTGTGCTCCTGTTCTGGGTCTTTCTACCTCTATCAAGGATGTGGCTGTTTCTGCGCTCACTGGGTCATGCTGTGTTCTGAGGTGGCAGTGGCAGCATTAAAACGGGCCTCTGGTCCACTGAAAGGAGGGATGCTGCTGTTTCATGCTCCCTGGGTCCCTGGAACCACACAGAGCTAACAGCTTTGGGAAGGTGAGAGCAGAAAGGTTCAGCCACAGCGGAGAGCTGTAAGCAGCGGGCATGCTTGCAGGAGAGCACAGAAGGACAGGGATCAGCCAAGGTCTGGGACCAACGGCCTGAATCTCAGACAGGCACAGGCTTGCAGGCTTCCTGTCCTGCCTCCTGGTTCCCCTACCAGCGGGGCCTCCTCCCCAGCCCACCAGGCCATGAGTTATCCTCGCAAGATTGAGGACCTAATGGAGGCGATCAGCACCCTGGGGAAACCTCTCCATCCAGGCTGAGATGGAGAGCAGAGAAATGCTAGCTAGCTGGTTCTTGAGCCCATCCTGAAGTGGGGGTGCTCTTGAAGGGATCCCTGGAACTGAACTGAGGAGGGGTTCCCAGTACCCCCCAACACACACACACACACACACACACACACACACACACACACACACACACACGGTTCCAGAGGCTTCATGGCAACAATCCTTCTTCACAGAAAACTTTAAACAACCTGGGTACCTCTAGAAAGAAGAGGCCATGGCCAGCTCTTGCTTTCAGGTTGGAATGAGGGTTGGGGAGAGGGCTGGTGGGGAGGGAGGACTCTCATCCCTCCTTATGGTTTGCCTGCCAGTTGGGCAGCATTGGGGCCAGCCCTCCACACCCATGGTCCCCTCAGCCAGGAGTACAGGGCAGCACATCCCCTGTCACTCCTCTGACTTCAAAGGCCATCATGGTCTAACTCTGGCCATGGTGGGCCTCCTTCCTGGGAACCATGACAACCACTTCCCACCACCACACAGCACTCAACAAGAGTCCCCGGGAGGGAACAGAGGAGACCCCAGAGGGGTCCTGGGTATGAAAGAGCCCAGGGGAGGGAAAACTCAGAAGGAGCATGCCTGGGGAAAGGCTTGGGCCTGGGACAGAGTCAGCAAGGGGATAGCCAGGATGGGACGGATGCTGCTGCTAAAGGCTTCCCCGCACCCAGATGCTTTGCTTTTCACAGGACTGCGGTATTTTATCTTCCCAGCGGCTAAGAACCAAGCAAATTGCTGGGTGGTGGTGGCGCACGCCTTTAATCCCAGCACTCGGGTGGCAGAGGCAGGCGGATCTCTGTGAGTTCCAGACCAGCCTGGTCTACAAGAGCTGGTTCCAGGACAGCCTCCAAAGCCACAGAAAAACCCTGTCTCGGAAAAACAAAACAAAACAAAACAAAAACAAAAGCAAAAAAAAAAAAAAAAACAAGCAAATTGTACAGATCGAGAGAAATCCGCTCACAGTGGTTCAGTAACCTACTCTGGAGTCACACAGCTGAACTAGACTTCAATCCACATTGTGGATTCTAGAAACTTCTAACCTCAGTGCTGGGCCACTATGCTAGGCACCCAGCTGGGAGTGGGGAGGACAGACAGTAGTCACAGGTAGACATCTCGAAACACAAAGCTGACTTTCTACACGTCTATGCTGTAGGTGTTGCTTGCCAAAGAGCATGTGGGAATCTCATAGGTTCACTGAGCTCACAGACACAAGGAATCATTCTTTCCACACCTTTCTCTACTCCTGGCCTAACACGGTCTTCCACCATCTGCTCCCAAGATGGTAGGTCCTGCCTACCTTCCTTCCCTGGGGACGGAGGTCTAGGGCTCACCCCTCCCCCAGGTGCTGTAATTTGAGGGGCTGCCCAACTGGAATGGACCCAGGGCCTCCTGAGAGTGCCCTCCCACCACTGTGAGCTTGCTGGCCTCTGCCCTCTGCCCCCTTCTGCCATTAACCCTGTCACCTGCTGGACATCAGCCCCCAGGCTCAGTCTGTCATCTGTGGCCAAAGATGGATGGGGGGCGGCTGGGAAGCATAAGCAGCGACCCTTTAATGAGATCTGGCGGGGGAGGGCTGGGCTCTGTCAGGCAGTGGCAGGCCCAGGGTGGCAATAACAGGCCCTTGTTGAGTGTGACCCATTTTCCTCATGTGGAAAGGAGACCCTGAAGGCTGGAGGGGCAAAGGGCCCTTTTGTCACCATTCCTCCATCCCTGAAAACCAGCCTGGGGTGGGATGGGCAGGAGCTGGGAAGAAAGATGACCCCCCTCTCATTCCATCTCCTGGGTGCGGTTACCCAGACTCCAGAGGAAGACTCCCAGGCGAATCACAGGGAAGCAGACCAGCTGCCTAGCTGGGGCAGCTCCATGTCTCCTGATCACATGCAGAGCGATCAGGAGGGAGGGAGCCAGAGTGACGAGACAGGCATTGTCTGGGATGGGGAACATCTTCAGAGGTCTAAGGAAGAGGTGCTTCTATAAGCACATGGGGGTGAGGGCTCAGAAACAAAGGCGGGTTTCACTGGTGGCTTCCTTAACGATTGTCCCCAGGCTGGTGACTGGAACTCTGTTTCTTCCCTAGTGTTTTGTTTTGTTTTCTTGAGATAGGGTCTTTCTGTGTAGGTCTGCCTGGCCTGGAAATTATTCTGTAAACCAGGCTATCCTCACACTCACAGAGATCTGCCTGCCTCTGCTTCCTGAGTGCTGGGTGTAAAGGACTGTGCCACTATGCCCAGATCGTGTTTGTTTTTCCTTTCTTTTTCAGTTTTTTTTTTTTTTTTTTTTTTTCTGAGACAGGGTATTTTCCGAGACAGGCTGCTCTCAAATGTACTATGTAACCAAAACTGGCCTTGGATTGTTAATCCTTCTGCTTGTGCCTTCCAGCTACTGGGATTATGAGTGTCTCTGCTCTATGCCTAAATGGAATTTTAAAAGAAGGGGTCAGGCAGAGTGGCACAGGCCTGTAATCTTAGCACTGAGGAGCCTGAGACAGCAGGATCACAATTCCATGCCAGTTTTGGCTATACACTGAATTCTAGGCCAGCCCTAGATACATAGCGAGGAGGCCCTGGCTTGAGAGAGAATGACAGATACACGGACAGACACTATGGGGATGACTCAGCTGGTAAAGTGCTTGCCTTGCAAACACGAGGACCTAAATTTGATCCCCAGAACCCACATCGGGTGCAATGGCACACAAGTGTGTTCCCACCCCTGGGAAGATGAAGACAGAGGGTCTCTGAGGCTGGGCAGTCAGTCTAACCTAACTGGTGAACTCCAGGGCAAGGAGAGACCCTGTCTCAAAAGAGGACGATTGTGTTCCTGAAGATGGCATAGGAGGTTGTCCTCTGGCTTTCCCAATACACACACACACACACACACACACACACACACACACACACACAAAAGATTAACAAAAAAGAGAGAGTCATTGGTTAAGATAGCATGCTGCAGGGGGCTGGAGAGGTTGCTCAGTGGTTAAGAACACATACTGCTCTTCCTGAGGATCTGACTTTGATTCCCAGCATCCACATCAGGTGGCTTACAACTGCCTATAACCCCAGCTCCAGGGGCATCTGGCACCTCAGACATCTGAGCACACTTGTACATGTGCAGTGTGCACATACCCCCCATAAACATAATTAAAATAATGAAAATAAATCTTAAAATCACATGCTGTTCTTACAGAGAATCTGAGTTTAGTTCCCAGCACCATGTTGGATGGTTCACAACTGTATTTAACTCTAGTTCCAAGAAATCTAACCCCTCTTCTGCACCTGTGGGCACATACACATACCCACACAGAGATACACCACATATGCATAACTGATAAATATTAATCTGAAAATTTTTTACTTAAAAGAGGGAGGCAAGAGCCAGGCATGGTGATCACACGCCTTTAAGCCCTGTACTAAGGAGTCAGAGGCAGGTGAATTTCTGTGAATTTGAGGTCAGCCTGGTCTACAGAGTGAGTTCTATTAGTGAACTCCACCAAGGAAAACATCTGACATCAGCCTCTGGCTTCAACATGCATGTAAATTCATGTCTCTGTCTCTCTCTGTCTCTGTCTCTGTCTCTCTCTCTCTCTCTCTCACACACACACACACACACACACACACACACACACACACAAGACAGGAAACGGGGTGGAAGTAGGGGAGTAGTAGATGCTGGACAATTCAGTCCTAGTCTTTCACTGTGAATATGGGGAAACTGAGGCTGAAGGGAAGGGTAGATGCCCTATTGAGTAGCTGGGCCAGAAACAGAATCCAGGGCTCTTAACAGACCCAGTCCTCCCCTTAGCACTGCCAACTTGCTCCTTCCTCTGGGAGAAAATACAACAGCTGTCCAAGTCATCAGTCCTGGATTGTCTGCTCCTGCCCCATCCCTTCCTGGGCGCACATACCAAGGTCACCCAGGGCTGTGCCTGGGTGTGGGAGACAAACATGGGAGGAGGAGACATAGGAGGAGCCTTGGATGGATCATGGGTGGGGCTAGTTGAAAAGCTTGCCTGCTGATGGTGAAATATGAATTAATACAGCCCCAGTGGAAATCAGAATTGAGGTTCCACCAAAGTGCTAAAAATAGAACCACTGTACAATCCAGTGATCCCACCACCTGCCTGCAGGGATCTAAGTCAGCGTAAGAAAGACACACACTGGCACATCTGGGGCTACTGTACCACTATTCACAATGGCCAAGTTGTGGCCTAGAAGCCCAGGAGGAGTGGCTAAATAAACATAGTATGAATGCACAATAGAGTTTTATTCCTTCATAAGCATAAAATTATGACATTTGGCCAGGCAGCGTTGGTGGCGCACACCTTCGATCCCAGCACTAGGGAGGCAGAGACAGGTGGATCCCTGTGAATTTGAGACCAGCCTGGGATACAGAGAGTTCCAGGACAGCCACAGAGGGCTATACAGAGAAACCCTGTCTGGAAAAATGAACAGACAAACAAATGACGTTTGTACTGAAACAGGTGAGACTGAAGAGCATCGAGTCAAGCGAAACAAGTCAGGGCCTGAAAGGCAAATATCCGTGTTTCCTTTCAGGAGCAGATTCAGCTGGGCGGTGGTGGCGCACGCCTTTAGTCCCAGCTCTCGGGAGGCAGATGCAGGCAGATCTCTGTGAGTTCGAGACCAGCCTGGTCTACAGAGCGAGTTCCAGGACAGCCTCCAAAGTCACAGAGAAACCCTGTCTGGAAAAACCAAACAAACAAAACAAAAAAGCAGAATCTAGGCTGAAAAACTGATGTGGAAGTACTAGGGAGGAAATTTGGGAAGAGGAAAAGGATGGGGTAAGGAGGTATTAATATGATTAAATGACATTAAATACATTTCAACAAGAAAAAAAGTGGTTTTGGTTTTTGTTTCCTTAAGTTTGGGGAGTCACCCTCCATGAAGAATAAGAAGAGCCAGGCACATCAGCACAGGCTTGTCATCCCAGCTACTCCAGAGACTGAGACAGGAGGATGGAGGATATAGATCTGCCTGGGCTTCAGTGTGAATTCAGAGCTAGACTGAACAAGCAATGTAGTAAAACTGTCTCAAAAGAAAAAGGGTCTGGAGATGTACCTCAGTGGCCAAGCATAACAAGGCTCTGTGTGTGTGTGTGTGTGTGTGTGTGTGTGTGTATAATTTATTTTACGAGTGGGTGTTTTGCTTACATGTATGTCTGTCTGTTCACCACTTGTGTTCATGGTACCCAGACAGGTCAGAAGAGGACGTTGGAATCCTTGGGACTGGAGTGAGTTATAGTCACATGAATGTGAGCCACCATATGGGTGCTGGGAATTGAACCTTTGCAGCAGTGAGTGAAATGGACATGATCCCTGACCCCATAAGGCTTACAGAGGCCATGAGGGAGTGGGATAGCCCAATCAGTAACAATAGGGTTTTTGATAGGGGAGATGGAGGGACAAGGAGGATGTTAGAATGGGGAAATGTTGCAACGGAGGATACTGGCATGGGGTGGGTATTGGGATGGGTGATGCTGGAAAAGGGGAAATTTGGAGGTAGAAATATTGGCATGGGGGTGGATGCTGAAATTGGTCGGGGTGAGGGAATTGGAACAGGGAACATAAGGATAGGAAGGATGTTGGGATAGGGGATGCTGCGGTAGGGATATTGGAACACAGAATGTTGGGTTGGTGGGTATTAGGTTGGGCAGGTGGGACAAAGGTAGCATCCCAAATAAACGAAGGCTTGAGCTGGAGAGATTGCTGAGTGGTTAGAGCTCCTGCTGGCCCTGCGGAAGACCCAGGTTCCACTCTGGGCACCCACATGGCAGCTCACAAGTGTCTAACTGCAGCCCAGGGGTCTTCTGGCCTCTTCTGGCCTCCGTGTCCACGGTACACACATGCATGCAGGCAAAACACTCACACACATAATAATAAACACATAAATAGTAAATATGAAGAGAAATAATGACGCAAAGGCTTGGCTATGACCTAGGGACAGGTAAAAGGCTAGTCCAAGAAAGCAGCCTGTGAGGGTGGGAAGCATAGTTCCTGGCAAAGAGACCACAGGCGCAGGACTGAAGGTGAATGAGAAGCCCCAAGGGAGTATGAACCCTGAGAAGCTATGCCCCAAGGGAGTATGAACCCTTGGAGTCTAGCATCGTGCCTCATAAACCTTGTGTCACGTATGTTTACAACGCTCTCCAGAATCCTCTGGAAACTCCTTCAGGACTCCAGGCCTCACCAAGCCCAGAGCAAGACAAAAAAAATGGTCTGAGGGGCTCAGAGGTTGATAACAAGCCTTGGTGCCTCTGGCTTACATGGCGTGTAAGTGTGCCTCTACGCGGCTGACTCACAGACACAGCTACACAGGATGCTGTGTCTGCCCTGGGGATTTGGTTTTCCTTCCTAACTTTTCTTTCAGTTTTGAAGAAAAGAAAAAAAGCTCTTCTTTTTGTTCTGTCTCTCTCTCCCTCTCTCTCCTTTCCTTTCAATCTAGATTGTGTGAGTGCGTGTGTGCGTGCGTGTGTGTGTGTGTGTGTGTGTGTGTGTGCCTGCACAGCAATGCTACACCTGCTGAGGTCAGAGGACAATTTACATGAGTTAGTTCTCTCTTTCCACCATATGGATCCTGGGGGTCAAACTCAGCACTGAGCCATCGCGCCAGCCATCATTTTGCGTCTTTCTTTAAAGTAGAGTATGTTTGAGAAGATGGGGGTTTCTGAGCTATCTGCTTTCCTAGGCAAGGGTGTGTCTTCAAAGAAACATATCTAAGATTTGGGTAGAGAGCTGGCCTGTCTAAATACCCACACCTTAGGCTGTCAAACCAAACTCTCTGTCCCGCCAGGCTGTTGACCCCGTCCGTTCCCATCCATCCCACTTGTAGAGGAAGTAAAGGACAGTGTCAAGGTCAGATGGATACTGACAGGCCAAGCAGAACGGAATCTGTGCACATGACTCCTGGAACAGATACTGGGTCTGTGTAGTTCCCCAGTTGAACCAACTAGCTCTCCCTAAGCCCGACAACCCGAAGGCTCAGTATCCCATGATTCTTCCTGAGACACCCCCCCCCCCCCACACACACACACACGCCAGAAGCAATAGTGATCCGGTAGGAATTCCCTGGTCAAGGCTAGTTTGACGCGTGGCAGCAGGAAGGTTGGAAAGCGGTGGGCACAAGGCAGGTGTGCTTGGCTTGGCCCCTGGGAGCTGAGCCAGTCCCAGCCAGGGAAGAAGGCTTGCTTTGGCATTTGTTCCCCTGCAGTTACCAAGCTGCCCCGCCTGCCAGGCTGCTGGTGAGCAGAGCACAGCCCCCTCCCCAAAGGGCCCCTGAGAGGGGCCTGGAGTGGGGGGAAGGCCACCCGTGGCCTTGTGAGGCTGAAGCGCCAGCTCCTTCCTCAGCTGCCAGGGAAGAATTTAATTACCAATTAAAGCCCCCTCCATCTGTTTCGGGCCTGCCAGAGAGCTCTCTCTACCCTTTAATTACATCTCTGACAACAATTTAACTCAATTAGCTAGTAAACACAGCAGAATGCAGGCAACCCAGGGCACCCTCTTGTCCCTGCCATCTGTCTGTCTGTCTTTCACTTTCCCAGATCGCTCTCAGTCTGTCTGTCCCGGGCCTGCTTTCTCTGTCTCATTTTGACACCAGCACCTCCCCTTCAGGTCCTTTTTTTTTCCTCCTGCCTCCTCCGCACCTCGTGTCTGTTTCACACCAGCTGTGCCTTCTCCAGGCTCTTCGGTGTTCTGTCTCCCTTTCCCATCTGCTGTCTGTCCGTCCCTTTCCCTGTTCTGCCTCGTTCTCTCCTGCACACTCTCCTCTTTTTCCCTGCCTCGGTCTGTCTCCTGCAAGCCCTCCTTTCCCACTCCCTGGCCTCTGGCCAGTCTTACTCCCTGTCTGCCCCGGCCTTGCCCTCAGCAGAGCCATCGCCTGCCTGACTTCTTCCTTGCTTCTGGGCTCGCACTCACTCTGTCTGTTCCACACAGACGAATGTGACCTCCAGGGTCACAGCTATCATATTCTGAGCACTCACTTTACTGGTCACTGGCTAACAACTTTATGTAGGTGATTTTGTTTGCTTTTGTTTCTGCTTTTTTATTCTGTGACGTAAAAACTGGTCACGATGGTACACGTGTGTAATCCCGTCTTCAGAGACGGAGACCGGAAGATCTTGAGTTTGAGGCAAGACTGAGCTACATAGTGAGACCCTGTCACAAACATAAATAAATAAAAACTAAACTTGTTCCAGAGACATGATGGTTCCTACTTCACAAAGACAATAAATGATGCTTGAGGTATTTTACAACTTGCCAATGCCGAAGACCATAGAGTTTATAGCTGACAGAACCAGGTTTGAAACTCAGGTCTACTGGCCACGCCTGGTGGTATAGGTCTGTTATCCTAACTGCTCAGGAGGCTGAGGCAGGAGGATTGAGGGTTCACTGCCTGCCTGGGAAATTTAGCAAAACTCTGTCTTAAAACAAAAGGTAAGGCCCGGTGCACACCTTTAGTCTTAGCACTAGGGAGACTGAGGCAGGGGGATCTCTGTGAGTTCAAGGCCAGCCTGGTCTACATAGTGAATCCCAGGCCAACCGGGGCTTACATAGTAAGATCTTGTCTCAAAATAAACAGCAACAACAAACCCAAATAAATAAATAAGGTAAAAAGAAGGCTGGGTGTAGCTCCGGACAGAGCACTTGCTAGAGTGTGTGAGGCCCTGGGCTCAATATCTTATACCCAAAGTAAAACAGTACAACACAGCAGGCTACTCCAACACTGAACAGAGAGGTTGTCTTTCCGAGGACAGCAGCTGTGTTCGTACTGAAAGAGCCTGAGCATTTAGGGAAAGGCTCTGGTTGCTAACTGAAGGGCAGAGCAATAGGCAGAGCAATGGGTTCCTACTTAACACGGGGAAGAAGGTAACAGAGAGGGACAAACAGGAAGGATGGCTGCGGAGAATCGCACCTGTGAGTTCTGCTGAAGGAAGCCTTCCCGATTCTAGCTCCTCATGGTGTGGTTGAAGTGACTCAGCCCCCCTAAAAAGGAAAAAAAAAAAGAGAATAAAAAGATTCTAGGACCCAAAGGAACGGGAAGAGAGAAAGAAACAGGCAGGCTATAATTATCCCAGCAACCTTCCCCTGGAACGGAAGGGGCAGGCCAGCAAGAAGGGCAGCCTGATCCGTCTTGTGGACAGGTAGGGACATGATGGAGACCCCAGGTCAGCCAGGTAGTCACATGGCTACAGCTCAGGGAGACCCCAGCCAGATAAAAACACATCTGCTTTCTCCTGCCGTCCTTCCTCAGCTGCCTAATCATTCTTCCAGTGGTTAAAACAGGAAAGCCTAGGGGACAACTGCAGGGTCTTTGATGATTTCTCTGGCGTCTTTGTTGTTGAGATGTGCTGTCCATTCTCGGGACCTAGAACTCACTGTTCCTCCCATCCCACTACCCCACTTCCTGCCATTTGAGCAAGAGTCTGGGCCCCTAGTTTACTTTTTCTTCTTCTCCTTTGTTTTATTTATTTTTAAATCTTGCGGGTCTAAGAGTGTTTTGCCTTCAAGTATGTATGTGTACCCCATGTGCCTGGTGCTCTAGGAGGTCAGAAGAAGGTGTAGTTCACTTGGAACTGGAATTCCAGATGGTTGTGAGCCACCATGTGGGTTCTGAGAACTGAACCCCAAGTCCTCTGCTAGAGCAAGAAGTGTTCTTAACCACCTCTCCGGTCCCGAAGTTTGCTTTTGTAAACGCAAAAATTATGCTCTGAGAGTAAATGACAAATACAGTCAGCCTCAGGAGAGAAGGAGCTGGATGGGTAGAATTTACTGCATTCCAAATGTCCAACAGGGAAGTCCTGTCTTGAAACAGGCATGGAAAGTTCTAGGCAGACTAGCCACGGTTGGTGACTCAGGACTGTAATCCCAGCATTTGCAGGACTAAAGCAGGAGGATCATCATGAGTTTGAGGCCAGCTTGGGCTCTACAGTGAGTTCCAGGCCAACCTAAGCTACATAGTGAGTGAGACCTTGTTTTTTATTTTGTTTTGTTGTGTTTTAAAGGGGGCTGGGGGGCTACCTTAGCTGGTATAGAGTGCTTGCCTGACACGTACGAAGATCTGGTTTGATCCCTAGTATCACATAAACCAGGTGTGGTAGCACTCGGGTGTGGTGGGAGCAGGAGGATCAAGAGTTCAAGGTCATCCTCCAGGACACAAGAAGTTCAAGGCCAGCCCCAAATATATACCCTGTCTCAAAAAAGTCCTGGCCAGAGATCAGCCAGGGACAAATGAGAGACTGGTAACAAGTCTGGGTAGGAAAGCCGGAAATTCAAAATGAGGGGTCTTCTGTCTGGGGTTCCCAAGTTGGGTGCAATCAGTGGGTTTGTGGGCAGTTTCTGTAAACTTGATATAATGCAGACCACAGAGTAATGAGGCTGTGGCTGGTTCTTATTTCTAAACAGAGACATGATGGTCTAGAATTCAGAGTTCAGCAGACCCAGCTAACCAAGGTGCGTCTTGTTGCAAGGGCTCTTATTATGGTAACCCTGACAATGTCCTTCCTCAGCTACTCTGAGTGACAAGGTAACCCCTTTCCAGTTTTCAGACTATAGCACACACTAGCCTCTAATTCGTATGTAGCCCAGGAGTGGCCTCAAACTACCTTATCTAGTTCTGAGTGTTTTCTTTTAAATTTACATTGTATGTACATATGTATGCATGCATGTATGTATGTATGTGTACATGTGGTGGTGGCATGCACCTGCCATAGCACTCCTGTGGAGGCCAGAAGACAACTTGCAGGAGTTGGTTCTTTCCTTCCCCACATGTTCTAGAGGTTGGACTCAGGTCATCAACAGACTTGACTGCAGGTGCCTTCTCGAGTTCTCCAGATAGCCCTGGTGACTGCAAGTTTTCTTAATGTAGTTTCTATACTGTAGAAGCATATGGAGGCTGAAGAACTAGGTAAACTCCTTCCCCCATCTAATCTGGATCAACGCTTTAGCTGATGAGTACACAGCTTTTAGGGTCTCCTGCTATAGCCCTCCGGTTGGCCTAGAACTTGCTGTGTAGACTAGGCTGGCCTACACACCTTGACATCCAGTTCCTTTATATCTCATACATCTCAAGTCAAGCAAACACTGGTGCCGACAACTGCACTCCAATGTTTGGCTTCTGTCAATATCCCCATCCTACTGAGCTCCTCCCTAGTCCTCAGCCTCTCATGCCATGTGCTAAGTCTCTCAGTTCTGCGTCAACTGCATAGGTGATGGGCATGTTTTCCCTGTCTTCATCTAACCCTGCTGGATGGTTAAAGAGCACAGTGGATCATGAGAGAACTGTCTGGAAAGAATTGTTTCACACAGAGTCTATAACCAGCTGTGGTGACGACTCACGCCTGTAATCCCAAAGAGCCTGTAGTCCCAGCCGCTGTGAGACAGAGGAGACGGAGGAGGACCATCACAAGTTTGAGACTAGCCTGGCCTACAGTGTGAGACTTGATCTCAAAGAGGCAGGTGGATCTCTGTAAGTTCAAGGTCAGCCTGGTCTACATAGAGAGCTCCAGGACAACCAAGGCTATACCGTGAGACCCTGTCTCAAAAAGGAGGAGGAGGAGAGCGAGGAGGAAAAAGTAAGGAATGGAGGGGAGGGAAGAAAGGGAAAGAGAAGAGGAAACACTATGAGTCTGCTGTGTGTGTGTGTGTGTGTGTGTGTGTGTGTGTGTGTGTGTGTGTTTGACAAAGTCTTGCCCCGTTTCTCAGGATGGCCTTGAATTTCTCAGGCACCCCTCCTATCCAACCTCAGCCTCCTGCAGGCACCACTCTTCCCGGCTATGATTTCATTTCAACATTTTGCCATTGTTAAAAGCAACCTGGAAACTTCATTTTTTTTTTTTTTTGGTTTTTCGAGACAGGGTTTCTCTGTATTGTTTTGGAGCCTGTCCTGGAACTCACTCGGTAGACCAGGCTGGTCTCGAACTCACAATGATCCGCCTGTCTCTGCCTCCCGAGTGCTGGGATTAAAGGCGTGCGCCACCAACGCCCGGCTTGGAAACTTCATTTTTGAAAGATGTTAGCACTAAACCATCCCACTTCCCAAAAATGTAGATCTAGAGCCTCCAAGGGGATCAAACCAAATGTGCTACAACTGAGGATAGTTCCCCCAGAGCCTGCCCACATGCCTTCAGCCACGGAAGCATCTGGAACAAGTGCAGCCTCCTGGGGGGGGGGGTGGCACGTTGGAAGGGATATCCTCCAAGACAGAAATGGCTCCTGGGGTATTTGCTTATAAATTTGCCTCATTACTTGATAGTCAAACTGCACACCATCTTAGAGTTGCAGGTCCCGGTGGACAGGACCTATGTGATGGGCACATTCTTCTTGGCTCATTTGTTAAAGTATTAGACTGGTGGAGCTCAGCCTTAAGCCCCCCAAAAGGGCTATTTATATTCACCACGAGACGAACCCTCAACCTCTAAGATCAGTCATGGGGAGGCAGGTGGACAAAGGAAGATATCCAAGGTGATCAATTCCCAACATCTCAAAACACGTATCAGACTGATGGAAGTCGGGTACCATTGACTTCCTATCATAACGGATGTGCAGGAAATATGAAGCCATGATAAGCTCATGCAGTGATCAGCTGAACTGAGGCAGCTTAGACTCCAGCCAGAGCTGAGGAAGGTTGACTAAACACTGTTTCTTTGGCTTTTCTTCCCATCACTCAAGTTCAAAGTCTTAGGGCTCAGTGCCTCTTCCCTCTCTCCCTAACAGGCATTCTGTCACCATGCTTTGCCCTGTTTCTGCAATCAGTCTTTATTTTCTCTTTTGGCTCATGTCTTCCTTTGCTCATTCCTGATTTCCATTCTCCCCCTCATAAGTGTATTCTAGACACCACCATAATACTTCTAGATTCATCTTCCCCTTTAAAAAAAAAAAAGGAAAATGAGCTGGGCATAGTGATGCACACCTTTAATCCCAACACTAGAGAGGCAGAAGCAGGTAAATGTAATTTTGAGGCCAGCCTGGGAGTGGAGAGTTCTAGAACATCCAGGGATACAGAGAGAGACTCTATCTTAAAAGGAAAAAGAAAGGCCGGGCGGTAGTGGTGCATGCCTTTAATCCCAACACTTGGGGAGACAGAGGAAGGTGGATCTCTGTGAGTTTAAGGTTAGAGTGGTCTACAGAGTGAGTTCCAAGACAGTCAGGGTGATTACACAAAGAAATCTCATCTCAAAAAACTAAAAAGAAAAAAAAGAAGAAATAATAGAAGATTTGTGGTTATTTATTCATGGAGATGGCACATATGCCATGGACTGTGTGTGTAGGTAAGAGCAGAGCACAGCTTGAGACAGTTTTCTCCGTCTACCATATGGGATCTAGAGATCAAAGTCAGGGTTTTTTTGTTTTTTGTTTGTTTGTTTGAGACAAGGTTTCTCTGTGTAGTCCTGACTATTCTGGAACTATGTCTGTAGACCAAGGTGGCCTCAGACTCAGAGATCCACCTGCCTCTGCCTCCCAAGTGCTGGGATTAAAGTCAGACACCACCAGTGCCTCGCTTTCAAACTAAGATATTAAGACTTGGTGGTAAGCACCTTTACCCAGTGAACCATCTCACTGGCGCAGTTTGTAAGTACTTCCCCTTTTTTCCTTCCTTTTCTTTTTTTACAGTGGAACTTGAAGATTGGTATGGCAGCATACATATGTAACCCCAGTACTTTCAAAGCAGAGACAAATAGAGTCAGGAGTTCAAGGTTATCCTCAGCTACACAGAGACTTTTAGGTCAGCCTAGAGTACATGAAACCCTAAGGAAATGAATGAAAGGATGAATTAAGGAAGGGACTGAAAAACCCTTTAGAGGTCAGAGTTGGGTGTGGCATCTCTGGCACCCGAGAATTCCTAAGGTTGAAGCAGGAGGATCTCAGGGTGCTTGCCATTGGTTTCATGTGGAATGAATAGCTCACATACCCCTTCAACCACCCGAGGAATGAAAAGCTATCACAAAGCCCATTTTACTGACAAGCAAACTAAGGCTTAGACATCAGCTAGCGAGAATGGAAACCAGTGTTGAACTCGGTTTGATATTAGCCCATACCCTGCTGCGGTTACATTTGAACCAGGTTGCCCCTTCACCCCAAGACTTTAGCAACAATGGTGTTGCATTGCTGGTGATAGTGTAAAACTTCCACAGGAAATGAAGTATGATCTGCTTAAGCAACTGTTTGGTGTTTAATAACGTCACTCTTTCAAAGCTCTTCATGTGCATGGATGCAACCCTTTCTTGAGCAAGCAGGGAAAATGAGCCACAAAGCTCATGTTAGTGCTTGTGTTGGGCTTTAAAGGGCTGCGTTTTTCTCTTCACTTTATATTTTTAGGGACATGGGATTGTCAAGAGAGAGCCTCTGCTCAGAGCAGCCTGAGTTTTGGAGACGCCTGTGTTTCTGAGTCCCAGGCCTGGCCAGAAGTCTGTCATTTTCAGCTTCTAGGTACCTAGTCGGCTAGGGCTGAGAAGCATCTGATGAGAGAGCAGCAAAGGGGTAGGGTTGCATTCTCTCAAGAACCTGGTCAAATTAGGGTTCCAGCGGGAACCTCAGGGTCTTCACCGCTTCAGAAAATAGTAAGCATTGCATGTGCTCAGGCTCCCCAGACGGCATCTTAGCAAGGCAGGACCGAGCATAGGCAGCTGATGTCACCCAGCTGGGGCGGAGGAGAAGGAGGAAAGAAACAATAGCAGAGACAAAGAGAAAAGTACGCAGGAGGCACCAACGTCCAGACAGGAAGGCCACAGAGGGCTTGAGTGGAAAGAGAGCAGGAGGCAAGGGACAGACTGTTGGCCACCTTTCCTTTTCAACCCTAAGCTTGAGCCTGCCTGTGATTCCGAGGTACCTGCACCGGCACCCTCTGGTGCCAGTCTCTAAGACCCAGAGGACAATAGGGGGGTAAGGAGACACTTGTAAACAGCCAGTGCCATTTTCCTATAGTTTCCCCAGGAGTTGTCCGTTTCCTAGGGTCATTCCCTTGCAACCCTCCAAGAGTCCCCTCCCCAAAGATCCCCAGTCAGGCTCCTACAGTCCTGTCTCCTCGATTCTCCCATTGCTCTGAAGGGCTCGCGTCTCCCTAATGTTCTCCAGTGTCTGTCTGAGCCATCCATCAAGGGTGGCAGGCGGAGGGAAACATGAAAAAGAGCCTATTTGGCTATTAACATCCCCTCCCGCTTTGTTGTCTCTCTCCTCCCCACTCCCCTACCAGCCCCCTACTCCCCAGCTCCCCATCCCCCCTTTGCAGGAGACAAAACCAGACTGACAAGCTGAAGACTCAAACATTAATCAAACTGCGCTCCGGAACAACCTTTCCCTCGCATTAATAAATACATTTGCGGCCCCTCATTGGACAGTTGGCCTAATTTGTTTCTTTTTCGCAGGGTGGGGGGAACCACCGAGCCTGCGCCCCCCCCCCCAACTCCCAGCAGCCGGGCGCAAAGCAGATGTTCGGCCGCGGACGCCGAGCAGCGCAGAGCCTAGCGCCCCGGAGGCCGCGGTTGCCATGGCGACGGCCGGGCCGCCTGCTGTCGCGGAGCACACTGTCTCGCCCGTTCAGTGATTACCTCCATCTCTGCAGCGTTCGACATACGGCCGGGATTCTAATCAGTTCCCCTCCCCCCTCCCCTCCTCTGCCCAGCCCACTACCCCTTCAGCGCCCGCATCACCGTCCTGGGGACTCATTAAGAGCTGCGGCTGAATCCCAGCAAGCGTCCAAGCAAACAGAGAGCTAGATGCCCTGCGCTCACCTCTCTGTTTAGCAATGCCTGGCCCTCGTGTGGAAATGGTTCTGCACCCCACCCCCCTCCCTGGCCATTTTTGGTAGCACGGGGTCTCCAGAGCCCAGCTTCCAACACTGTCTCAGGACATTCCATCTTCTGGGTTACACGGAAGCAGGTTCCTTGAGGTCCCTGGGAGAAGAAAGACGGGCATGGTTACCCTTCTTCCCTCTAGGCCAGTGGCTGTCAACCTTCCTAACACTGTGACCCTTTAATACAGTTCTGCACGTTGTGGTGGCCCCCAACCATAAAATGATTTTCGTTGCTGCTTCTTAACTGTAATTTTGCTACTGTTATGAATCATAATCTGTGTTCTCCAATGGTCTTAGGCGGCCCCTGTGACAAGGTCATCTGACCACGAGGTTGAGACAGGCAGGCCTCTGTCATTTTGTTAATGAAAGTGCTGGGAATGGGAGAGAGGGGTGGGAGCAAAATGCATGCTTCTGGGTCCTCTGGACTGTGTGCCCTGTGGTCTTTCAGACTAAGGAGAAGGTCAAACATGGTGGCTCAAGCCTCAATGTAAGTTAAAAGCTTTGGAGACCCAGGCAAGTTCAAGGCCAGCCTGGGCTACATTGGGAATGCCAGGCCAGCCTGAACTACAAAGTAAGACACTGCCCCTGCCCCAAAATAAAACAGCAGCAACAACAGTCTAAGAGGAAGAAGGGAAAAGCACACTCAATCCATGCAGACTGGGCCTGGGTTAGTCCAGTGGTTCTTGGGACCATTTGTCAATAATCGTATACACTATGACATCAGTGTTCCCAGGCTAAGCTTGGTTCCTTTACAGGTGGCCTCTGATGTACTCCCCGCTGGTAGCCCTGCAAGTAATGGCCTGCAAAACCACTCCCAGCTTAGTAGAGGCAAGGGACATCAATGCTCAAGGATCCGAGGTGCCTGGAGATCCTCCCGTTGGGAAAGATAGTCCTCTCTTTGAGACTCTGGGGTTTAGCTGCTAGACCTCAACTTCCCAAACCTCCCTGGTTTCAAGAGACATGGGGTAAAAAGCAGAAGCCACGGGCAAGACAGCCCCCAAGGAGCTTGGAGGCGCGGCCAAAGCAGAGAACAGGCAGGGATGATAGTGGACTCCACAACCCACCCTAAATCTCAAATCAGGAAGCCCAAGGTGGCTGGAGAGAAAAAAAAAGTTTTGGTTTTGCTTTAAAGGGATGGTCCCCTTGGAGTGATTTAAAGCAGAAACATGCATGTTCTAGAAGCATTATGGATGCAGGAAAGCATCCTTGCCTTTAAACACTCCCGGTGGCCCCCAAACCAGCGTCCTCCCATTGTTTGCCTGTGGCCAGGACAAATGTGCCTGTCAGGTGTCGGTGGAGTCTGCTAAGAAGCTTCATATTAGAGCTGGAAGCCTCCTTCCAAATTTAGAATGATCCTTCACGCTATGGATGAGAAACTGAGGACCAGAAAGGCATCCTTGCTGGCCTTAGACCCCATATCGAGCAAACAGTAGGATCTGCCTGGCTGTTGCTGCTAGGGACTGGGGGCGGCCCCCTTTCTTTCCTTGGAGGCAGCTGGCTGGGAAGATCTGGTTTCCAAGAGCCACAGACAGAATCCCAAAAATCTCAGGCCTTCCCAAGCTCTAGTCACCCCTGTCCCCTGAAGGCCTGTCACCTGAAGACAGCAGGCACCAGAGTGACAGCTCTGGCCTTAGCTGGCCTGGGGCCTCTCTGCAGGGGTTGGTGAGTAGGGAGGGAGCTTTTTGTGGGGCCTCCTTCAGTCGATTGTCTGCAACTCTGTCTTTGTCTGTCAGTCAGAAGGGAACCACTGAAGAGAGGGGTCAGACTGGTCACTGGACAAGCAGAAAGAGGCCTGTCCCCATCAGAGAAGGGTTGGGAAGAAGGCTCCCACCTCTTCTTCACAGCTTCCCCACCCCCACCCCAGCTCCTTAGCTGTCTCCCCTAGGGAATCACAGGCCCTGTTAATTTCAGAACCAGGGCAGCAACTGTGCCCCCAAAAGCTCTTGTCTTTATGCCATACAAAACCTTGGGTCCCCACTGGAAAACTGCTCCCTTGCCCTGGCCTGTCCCTAGCCCCCCACCCTATGACTCATTCCAGCCCCTGCCTGTCTCCCTGAACCCCAGGCTCTCACACACCCCTACTGCAGTCATACTCATTGCCATCCCCAGAGAACCCATTTCCTGGCCACCCCAGGTTCTACTGATGCATCTCCCCAGACTGTGAGGTTTCCAGTCTCCCCAGCTCCCACTGCACATGAACTTATCTCCCCAGATTCAACCGTTTCCAGGCCTCTCACACACCCTCTCTCTCTGCCCCCCTGTACACGAGCTGTCTCCCCAGGTCCTGCTGTTTCCAGGTTCCCCTATATTTCCCTGGTACACAAATTGGCCTCCTTGGATCCGGCAGTTTCCAGAACCCCACTTGCTCTCTCACTAGGCGTTCTAGCTCCCCAGATCCAGCTGTTTCCAGGCTGCCCTTATTTGCCCTGTACACGGGTACCTCTCTCAGGTTCAATCGTTTCAAGGCTCCCCCGTTTCCCTTGTACACGCATCAGTATCCAACTTCTGTTGATGCCAGCTGCCTAAGGGATTCAGTGGGTTTAAGGAGAGTGGAAGAAAGGGAGTCGGGAAGAGGAGGAGAAAAAACTGGCATCAGGGATACTCCTTATTCATTTCTCTTGTGACGCAGAGCCCTAAGCAGCTTGCACACAGAGCCTCTGGGCCTCTGCTCCTACAAATCCATCCCTTAAGACCATTTGCTCTGAGACACTCTAACTCCTTCCTTGCCACTGCTCCAGGTCTGAGCTTAAAGCTGAGCGTCCCCTGAGACCCATCTTGGTGGGCAGCTTGTCCCTGCCCTCTGTGTAAACTCTAGCTCTCGTTTGTCTTCCTGCTAATCTCAGGCCCATTGTCAATCATTCTCACTACCCCTTAGCTCCCCTCAGTTTATTCACGTAGAGCTTAAGGGAGACTCCAGTTGTCCCTACCCCAACAAAGAGGGCTTTGGAGTTAAAGATCCACACTTGATTTATTTTCCCCTTTGTTGGGTAGAAGGAACATCACCCACAGGCTCTGGAAACTAGCACGGACCAGCAGCCCAGCACTCTCTCCCGGCTGTGTAAACAATTGCTTGATCCTTGTCTCATAAAAGCAGAGGGTCTGCATCCTGACCTTCCTAGGCACCGCAAGGCTTCTTAGGATTCTTGTATTGGAGGGTTGATTATTAACTCACTAATTTATTTGTTTATTCTCAGTATCTCAATCTGTACCTGGGTTTGTGCACCGTTTTGGAGCTCAGGTTGGCCTTGAACTGGTGGCAATCCTCCTGCCTTGAGAACTGGGATTACAGGTGTGAACCACCACGCCCAGCTTTGGGCTGATTTCAATGCTGCCCACAAAGTTTCTGCTCTGCTGGCTCCTCCCATCTCTCCTTCGCTCACACCTCCAGCTGCCCGTTGGTCTAATGCCAGCCATTTTGGCAGCCATGATGGAGCCATCTTGCTGGCCCTAGGAAACATCCTTAGTGCACCAGGGAACAAATAGGAAGGGCAGTGGCCTAACTGAAGGCTCCCCTTCTTCATGGGGAAGCCCGCACCTGGATTCCTGCCTCGTTGTTTCTGTTCCCAGGAGCACAGACTCAGTTTTCCCACCCGTCAAGTACGGATGACAACATCTGTCTACCTCACAGAGGTCAGGGGTGCAAAGAAAGTTATAAAGGTAAAAGGAGCACAATAGTTCTATGGAAAAAAGGAGTGTTTCTATGGAGCTTAACAAATGCAAATTGGCTTAAGTCTTACTAAACTTTGTAGATTTTTCTCTTTGGTTTATACATTATTTCCCTTTGAGCAGCCCCAATGGGGAGGGGGCAACAGACTGGCCCCCGGCACTCCATGGCCAGTCGGTGTAACTGACACTGTGAGCTTCAGGGTAGTGAGAGATCTTGTCTCAAAACATAATGTGGAGTTGCTAGATGACTCAGTGGTTAGAACACTTGTTCTCAAAGAGGACCCAAGTTAACTCCCAGTACCCACATGGTGGCTCACAACTATCTGTAACTCTAGTTCTAGGGGATCCCACCCTCTTCTGGCTTCCACAGGCACAAGATACACACATGGTATACACACAGACATACCGGCAAACACTCAATACACAGAATAATAAAACGAATCTAAAGAAATAACAATACACACTCGGGAGACAGAGGCAGGTGGATCTCTGTGAGTTCGAGGCCAGCCTGGTCTACACAGAGAGTTCCAGGACATCCAAGGTAACAAAGAAACCCTCTCTTGAATAAACAACAACAAAACAAAAAACAAACAAAGATGTAGCTTAGTTGTATACTGCTTGCTTACATACACAAGGCTGTGAGTTCATATCCAGGGGACAGAAAAACAAACAAAAACAATTATTGGACTAGATATGGATAGAAATGGCACAAAGTGTCTGTACACAAGTATATCTATATCTATATATCTATATGTATATATCTATCTATATATATACAGCTAATAAATAGGTTTTGAATATTTATTTTAAAGCTTAAGGGGTTTAAAAGGAAAGAATGCTAATGTGTATAAATCAGTAGCTGGAGATACAGATGACTGGCAGAGTGCCTGCTCAGCATACACAAATCCCTGGATTCAGTCCCCAGCCCCACAGGAACAGGGTATAGTGGCACACATCTATAACCCCAGAACTTGGGAGGTAGATGCAGAGGGTCAGAACTTCAAGGGCATCCTAGGCTACACCGGGACCCAAGTCTACTCACCCAGCTTCAGTGCAGCTTGATGTTGCAATATAAATATAAATATAAATAAATATATATACATACATACATGGAATTAAGCCTGGAATTTCATGCATGTTGGCTAATCGCTCTACCACTGAGCACATCCCTCACCTTTCAGGAAACTTATCTGAAAAAAAAAAAAAAGAAAACTATGAATTTGGATTTTTAAAAATTCTGCCACCATTTTAAATGCTTAGGAAGTCACTCTTTGTCAAGGAAATGCCATATATAAATTGTAGATGCTGGTGTCTTACAGAAAACATGGGGTAAAGAAAGACAAGCAAAAACTGTTAGATAAGCCAGCATAATGTTGTGATTGTCAGCATGAGGGCACTGCGACTGGAAGATTGTGAGTTCAAGACCAGTCAGGGATACATAAGGGATTCTGTCTCAAAAACCCACGTGAGAGTAGTGACGGGTGGGCCCCCTGTCACTCCCGCCAAGCTCTGTTCCTTGTTAGCTGTGTGACATTGGGCGAGTCAGTCAGTCACCTTTGGGCTTCACTTTCATCTCCTGAGGGTGGGTCCCCAGTTTCTTCACCCAGCGTCCTTCAAATACCTTTCCCTGCCTTGCAGTGTGTTGAGTGTGGGAGTTCCCCGTCCCCTTCTCCAACCTGCCTCTACTCAGAGAAAACCCAGTCTCCAGAGCCGGAGTGGAAGGTCCGGTTTTCTTAGTTCTTTATGTTTGTTCAGTAGAGTGGCTGTCCCAGAATCCCGGGATCACGCACCTTCTCATCCCCACCGGGATGTTCATAGCTTTGATGCAGGACCTGCACACTGTGGTATTTACCTGGAGTTTCTAGGATGTCTCTAGGAAATGGGCTGCACTCCTGAGCTCCTTCAAATCTGATTCCATAAGGCCGGGTGCTTCATCCCAAGCAAGCTAAGGAGAATTGAGCTGGCCCTTGTCCTACAGCGCCACCTTCTGGGCAAACCTTCGAGGGTCTCATTTTCTGATTTCCATTCCCAGAACACAAAACTAAGATGGGGTTTTGTGTTTTGGGTTTTTTTCTGCTGTTTTTTTTTTTGCGGGGGAGGGGGATATTATTATTGCTGTTATTACTATCACTATTAGTGTGTGCACAGTCAGTCATGCGGATGACTTGGTGTCCACGTGGAGGCCAAAGGACAATTTTCAAGAGTCAGTTTTTCTTTTTTTTTTTAATATCTTCTTTATTTTTTTAAAGATTTACTTATTTATTACATATACAATGTTCTGCCTACATGCCAGAAGAGGCACCAGATTGAATTGTAGGTGGTTGTGAGCCATCATATGGTTGCTGGGAATTGAACTCAGGACCCCTGGAAGAATAGTCAGTGCTCTTAACCTCTGAGCCATCTCTCCAGCCCAAGAGTCAGTTTTTCAACAGTCAGTTCTTTCCTTCCTCTGAGGGTTTGGGAAATGGGACTCAGGACTGCTTGACATGTCTTTCCAGCCACTAAGCCGTCTCTCCAGTCCACCAAAATGGTTCTTGATTATTGTTTTTATTTTAATCAATTAATTAATTTTTAAAAAGATTTCCTTTTTTTCTGTGCATTAGGGCTTTGCCTGTATGCTGCACATATGTCTTTGTGAGGGTGTCAGGTCCCTGGAACTGGAGTTACAGACCATTGTGAGCAGCCATGTAGCTGCTGGGAATTGAGCTCAGGTCCTTTGGAAGAGCAGCCAGGGCTCATAATCACTGAGCCATCTCTCTAGCCCCAATTTCTGTTTTCATATTATCTACTCGCCAAGGTCTGAATTCTTGGATTTCCCTGCCATCTTCTGGGAGGGGCTGTTCCATGAGCCTGTCAACCATCTAGCCACAGGGAGGACTCTCAGAGGGATAGTGATGGATGGTCCTAAATTCATGGAGGCTGAGAAACAGCTGTGACAGGTCTCTCCAATCACCCATCCAAGGCTCCCTCATGCTCCTACAAGGCTGCTGTCGAGATGCAGGAGCTTCCTTTTTGTGACATCTGGAGTTTTCTTCTATGCTAGGGGTGTATAAAAGGCTTCACATGTGCTAAGCACAAGTACCTAGGTGGGCTTCAGCCCTAATCCTAATATTTGTAAGTTAAATCATAGGTTCAGATAAAGAGAAACCACACTGGCTGGTCAAATACCATCATATTTTCTCTCTTGCTGCAGTTTCTTTCTTTAGGGTGTGTGTGTGTGTGTTCCTGTGTGTACACAGTGTCCCTATTTTCAGGATGGTGCTATGTGGGTGACAAGAGAGCACTAAATACAGAGATATTGGTGAAATTGTTGTTTTGTTTTTTTGAAACAGGGTCTTACTGTGTAACTCTGTCTATCCTAGACCTCACTATGTAAACCAGGCTGGCTGGCTTTGAACTCACAGAGATCTACCTGCCTCTGCCTCCCAAATGCTGAAACTACAGGTGTGTACCATCATACCTGGCTTTTGAACTTATTGTTCTAAAGCTAACTTCCAGAATTTAAAATGTCTAAATCATCATTAATACAAAGTGGTCCCATTGGAGTGATTGACAGGAACAGTGTTTCATTCATTCAAGAACAGCAAGTCTTCAAGCTTTCAGAATGGATTGATATCTGCAAGCTGTATGGTGGTTAAAATTGGCAATAAAGCTGGAGGGTACTATTTTATTTTACTTATGTATCTATTTTGATTTTTGGCGAAGGAGTCTCATGTAGCCCAGGCAGGCCTCAAACTTGTACGTAGCTGAAGCTGGTCTTGAATGCCTGATCTGTCTACTTCCATTTCTCAAGTTCTGGGATTACAAAAGTATGAGTATATCTATATCCAGTATCTAATCCATACTGAATACTCATTTTAAAGCATGGGCTTCAAAGGAAAAATTCTTCGAGGCTTTGGTGGCACACATTTTTAATCTCAGCACTAGGGAGGCAGACACAGGTGGATCTCTGTGAGTTCGAGGCCAGCCTGGTCTACAGAGTGAGTTCCAGGACAGCCTCCAAAACTACACAGAGAAACCCTGTCTCTGAAAAAAAAAGGAAAAGAAAAAGGAATGAATGCTGCTGGGCGTTGGTGGCGCACACCTTTAATCCCAGCACTCGGGAGGCAGAGGCAGGCGGATCTCTGTGAGTTCGAGGCCAAGCCTGGTCTACCGAGCGAGTTCCAGGATAGGCTCCAAAACAATACAGAGAAACCCTGTCTTGAAAAAAAAAGGGGGGGATGAATGCTAATGTGCATAATCTAAATTCACCTGAGGAGATGCAGCTCAGTGCTCGCCTAGCCTGTGTATCATGCACAAATCCCCAGAGTTCCCCAGATTCAGTCTCGAGCCCCAAATAAACAGGGCATGGTGGCATTCACCTGTAATCCCAGCACTTGGGAAGAGAATCAGAACTTCAGGGTCATCCTAGGCTGCATGGGGAGCTCAAGGCAAGCCTAGGCTGCATACCCAGTTTCAATGCACCTTCAACTAGATAGTTTCAGAATTTCTACCTATAGACTTCTCCATATATGATTCAAGCTATGGATAAGCACTATACCACTGAGCCCTTTAACTATTGGAAGGCTGGGCAGCGGTGGCATATGCCTTTAACCCCTGCACACAGGAGTCAGAGGCACACAGATCTCTGTGAATTCTGAGTTGAGGTCAGCATGATCTACAGAGCGAGTTTCATGACAGCCAGGGCTGTTACACAGAGAAACCCTGTCTCAGGGGGAAAAAGAAAAGAAAAGAAAAATAGCAAGTCTTCAATTGATCCTTGTTTTTCTTAGAGTACAATCCAAGCTCCTGGGGGCTGGGGTGATGGCTCAGGGATTAAGAGCACTGGCTGTTCTTCCAAAGGACCCAGGTTCAATTCCCAGCACCTACATGGAAGCTCACAACTGTCTGTAATTTCAGTTCCAGGGGACTTGACACCCTCATACTGACATATACAAAGGCAAAACACTAATGTACATAAAATAAATAAGTCTTGAAAAAAAAACCAATCCAAGCTCCCTAGCTTTGAGATTGGGATGAAGAATAATAGGCAAAGAGATGGGCCGTCAAGGGCTTAAATCTTGCCCTTTTCGTCAAGGGTTTAAATCTTGCCCTTTTGTCTTAAGAGGGGTTACTCTACTTCACAGGCCCTCAGTTGCCTTATTTGTTAAACACAAGGCTAAGAGTGTCTACGTGGCTACACTGTTCTGAGGGACTACTACAGCTAGTGTGCAGAGAGACACAAAATAGCCGTGACTTATTCATCACCCACTGAGATCCACTCACCTCCTGTCCAGGAAGAACTGCCTATTTCAGCTCATACCAGGGGAAGACACACCCTTTATCAACTCTCCAGACAGATGCACACCTTCTGCAATTACAAACGACATGGAGGGGGGCTGGAGAGATGCCTCAGTTGTTAAGAGCACTGGCTGCTCTTCCAGAGGTTCCTGGGTTCAATTCCCAACACTCACATGGCAGCTCACCACTGTCTGTAACTCCAGCTCCAGGAGTTCTGATGCTCTCACACAGATACAAATTATAAATACAGGCAAAACACCAATGCACAAGAAAGAAAGAGAGAAAAGAAAGAAGGAAGGAAGGAAAGAAAGATGGTTGGGATCTGGAACCCTTGTTAGAGCTTGGAGAACATATGTGCTGTCTCTCTCCCCAGATGTTTCTTTTTAAAAAGATTTATTTGGCCGGGCATTGGTGGCGCACACCTTTGATCCCAGCACTTGGGAGGCAGAGGCAGGTGAATCTCTGTGAGTTTGAGGCCAGCCTGAACTAAAGAGCAAGTGCCAGGACAGGTTCCAAAGCAATACAGAGAAACCCTGTCTCGAAAAACAAAACAAAAAAAGATTTGTTTATTATGTATACAGCGTTCTGCCTGCATGTGTTCCTGTAGGCCAGAAGAGGGCACCAGATCTCCTTACAGATGGTTGTGAGCCACCATGCGGTTGCTGGGAATTGAACTCAGGACGTCTGTAGCCATCTTTCTTCTTAACCTCTCCCCAGATGTTTTCGGTCATCGTGTAATTTGAGGTCTGTTCTGAATGTTTGTAGACTCCCTATCTGCAAGCATAGTTTCACACCCAGTCTTGATCTGAGTCTTGATCAGAAAGTGTGCCTTCCGATTCATTTTATAAGTTCCTGGGGGCGGGGGTTGGGGCTGGGGTGGGGGTGGGGATGGAGGTGGCAGTGGTAGAGGGACAAGGGAGGAGGAGTGGGAGAGGGAACTGGGATTGACATGTGAAGCAAGCTATTTAAAATTAAAGTAATAACAAAAAGAAGTTCCCATCAGGAGCTGGGGAGACAGTTCATCAATTAAGAGACCTCACTGCTTCTCCAGAGGGCAAGAGTTGGGTTCCCAGCACCTGACCTGACAGTTTACAGTCTCCTGGAACTTTAGCGATTAAATGCCCTCTTCTGTCCTCTGAAAAGTATGCTTACACAACACACACACACACACACACTAAGTGTGGTAACACACACCCTTAATTCCAGCACTCAAGAGGCAGGGGCAGGCAGATCTCTGATGAGAGCCAGTTACAGGACTGACAGAGTTAGCCTTTTCTACATAGCAAGTTCCAGGACACCCAGGGCTACAAAGAGAAATACTGTACCCCCCCACAAAAAATAGACATTAATTTCTAAAAGAGAAGCTCTCATCAATCTCCAGCCAATTATGAAATGTCTGTTGGGAAAACTTCATCTCAAAAGGATTTAAATTTCAGTATTATGATCAGTATAGATTTTTTTCACCAAACAGCCTATGTGAAGGGACCACAGTCATCTGCGTGTACATAGAAAATCTACACCCTTCACAACCAATCTCATTTCTTGGGTCTTCATCTAAGATGAAGGAGAGCCTAGGGCCTAGAAGAAAGCCAGCCAAACGATGCTAGAATTGAACATGGCAACTGTTTGTTTAACTTCTTGTTGAAAATTCTCACTAAAAAGAACACACATCTTGTTATTGAACCTGCGTTCCCATCACTGCTCAGAAAGAACAAGATTGGGTTTTGTTTTTGTTTTTGTTTTTGTTCTTTTTTTTTTTTTTTTTTTTGGTTTTTCGAGACAGAGTTTCTCTGTGGCTTTGGAGGCTTTCCTGGAACTCGCTTGGTAGTCCAGGCTGGTCTCGAACTCACAGAGATCCGCCTGCCTCTGCCTCCCGAGTGCTGGGATTAAAGGCATGCGCCACCAACGCCCGGCGTTCATTTTGTTTTTTAAGGTAGGTTTTCTCTGTGTAGCATTGGAGCCTCTCCTGGGAACTCACTCAGTAAAACAGGCTGGCCTCGAACTCACAGAGATCCACCTGCCTCTGCCTTCCATGTGTTGGGATTAAAGGTGTGTGCTGCAGCCTCCATCACCACCACCACCACCACCACCCAGCTGGGATTGGATTTTTTTAAAGGTATTTATACCTTGACATATCCCTCAAATCTAACCCTTTCTTTGAACCCTCCACATCAACCTCACTGGTACCCTCATTTCATCACCTAAAATAGTGAATACATTGAGTCAACAAACAAATAAATGAATGAGACCCGGGTTGGGAGGAAAGAGAAGTCAATAAGGTTGTGCCCAGTAAATTATTCCCATTGCCAGAGTAGAAGGATCCCTGCTCTAGAAGAGCTCAGAATTAATTTCTCCCCACAGCATAGAAAGAGTTTTCTTGTTTGTTTGTTTTTAAAGATTTATTTATTTATTACGAACACAACACCCTGCCCCCATGTATGTCTACACATCAGAAGAGGGCACCAGATCTCATTACAGATGGTTGTGAGCCACCATGTGGTTGCTCGGAATTGAACTCAGGACCTTTGGAAGAGCAGTCAGTGCTCTTAACCTCTGAGCCATCTCTCCAGCATCCTTCTTGTTTGTTTTGAGACAGGCACTGCCTCACTATGCAGTCCAGGGTAGCATCAACTCCCTCCCCTCGCCCCCCCCCCCCCCCGTCTGAGCCTCCGGAGACCACATCGCGCTTCAGGTGAGTTTCAAAGGGCAAAGAAAGTGTGGGTTACCGCTGCTTTGCTTCGCCCCTCTCCCTGCCGGGCTGGCTCCGCCCCCACCAATGAGTTGAAAAGAGGCCCGTCCCCCTGCCCACTCCTCCAGACTACAGTGGTCCAGTCATCAGGCATCAGGGTGTCTGTCGTCCATCAGTGAGAACCAATGTCACAAGTCCTGCCTGTCTGCCTGCCAGCCAATTGGAGGGAGGCAGGAGGAGCACAGCGTGCATGCACCGTGTGTGTGTGTGTGTGTGTGTGTGTGTGTGTGTGTGTGTTGGGCGTGGGATGGGGCTGAGTTGACTCCAGGTATTATAAAGAGGGTTGAAAGGTCTAGACATGACTGGCATTCCCCGGTACCAAGTCCCTGAGTTTGTATTTCTCCAGTTCCCTCTTTTCCCTCTCGCTGGGCCTAAGTTCCCGAGGTCTCAGTTTCTGACCTGATGCTAACTAATTAGCTGCAGGAAAGGGGTGGCCCTAAGGCTCCTTGACTGAGTACCCTCGGGATCTACTGGGTCTTTCCCTGGTCAGGGGGAGGGGGGTGGTGAGGGTGGGGAGCTAGACAAGGAAGGACGCCAGGATAGGTAGACACGGAAAGACAAGCCCTGGTTCAGCAGTGCGGACGCCCTTCCCGAAACCCCTCGGGCTCCGGCCTGCGGCAGCGCTGCTGAGGCTATCCTTTCAGGAAGTTGGTGCGGCCTGCCAGCCAGGCGAGCTGTCTTGGCGTCTCCACTACTTAGCTGCAGGAATGGAGGCGGGGGGGCAGAGAATCAATAGCCAGAAGACTGGGCCTGCAGGCTTGGAGTCCTGGACACTATGGGAGTTCAGCACAACCCTCTCTGTGCAAGCCACTCCGGGCTGCTTAGCCAAACCTACCCTGTGGGATCAGGGTACCCTTTAGCATAACGGGTGAAGGGACTCTTTCTCGTCACCCTTACCCCGTGACCGTGTTCGGGTTTGGGTTCTTTTAAAGACCCATCCGTAGCGCAGGGCGGTCTCAAATTCACTAAGTAGTAGAAGACGACCTTGAACTGGTGCTTCCACAGCCTCCACCTCTCAAGTGTGTCTGACCGCGTCTGCGGTCCAAGTGTGAGCAGGAGTCGATATTCTAGGAGAGTGAGGAAGTTACTGTCCCCCACAGAATGACTTTGTGGAAGCTGCCGCACACATGGAAGTTTCAGGGTCTCTATGTCCCCCTTAATAAAACGTAGACAGACCCAAATTCGTGTGGGTCAAAGAATTGCCAGCTTGCGAGAAGTTTCCAGCTCCTCCTTGACGCTTCCGGTCCCCAATCTTACTCAACTGAAATTGCAGGGCCACACCGGGTTGCCAGGGAGCAGTAACCTCCAGGCCTTGCGGTCACTTAGGGACCATGGACAGCGCCAAGTGGCAGAATGTTTGAGTTTCTGAAGAACTTCTTTCCTGTCTCCACACCGGCCTCTGAACTCCACAATTTAACTGCACCATCTTCCCTCTCTCTCCTTTCAGAGTTGCCTTTTTGCATGCACAGTGACTCGGGAAAGGGTTGCATACACAGTCACTCTGGAGAGTCAGCGTTTATAATGAAAAGATTTATATTCCTGTACTGTGGCCGAGTTCCCTAAGTAAAGATGGAGCCATAGCCAGTATAAATATCCGGTCTGCTTTTTTGGGTTTGTTTTAAGAAAGTGTCTCATGCAACCTTGGCTGATCTCGAATTCTTTACGTAGTAAAAGATGACCTTAAGCTGGGCGTTGGTGGTGCACGCTTTTAATCCCAGCACTTGGGAGTCAGAGGCAGGCGAATTTCTGTGACCTCGAAATCGGCCTGGTCTACAGAGTGAGTGCCCGGACAGGCTCTAAAACTACACAGAGAAACCCTGTCTCAAAAAACCAAAGGGGGGGGAGGGGAGAGATGACCTTGAACTTGTGATTCTCCTGCCTCCGCCTGCAAAGAGCTGTGATTACAGGCGTGTCCTACATACCCGGCCTGGAAGTGACAACCACAGGGACAGGTTTTTATTAAGATCCAAAGCTCACTACTATCTTTATTATAGCAGCTGAATTAAAGCCCTGAATTGAGAGGGGAGTAGCGCCTGCTGGTTGCTAGGGCAACGCACTGGCGCTGGTGTCAGAGATCAGCACACCACGAGGAGGTTCCATCCCACTCCAGGGGAGGAGTTAATCCAGGCCTTAGACCCTGAGGCGTGCCAGTCCTTCCCTCCAGGTGGCGCTGTAGGACCACGGATGTTGTGCGGGGGCGGAGCTTCCTGCTGCGCTTTGCTCCTGTGAGGGGCGGGGGCTGGGGCGGGGCATGGGAGCCAGCGAAGACGACGACTCCCCTTGCGCTGCCGTAGAAAAGTTGGTGACGTGGAGATGCGGAAAGCATACGGGTCAGAGAAAGACCGGGAGAAAGTGCAGAGACTGGGACTAGGATAAGCAAGAGGGTCAGGATGCTCAGGAAGTTTGTTCATTTCCATCCTTGAGGTTTGTCCCTGTGAATCTCCTCTGTGGCCTCTCTGGAGCCCCGATCCTTTGCAGCCTCAGAGGTATACAGATGCTCTGGATACACGCGCAGTGGGCAGAAGTCAGTGCCTCCTCCTCGCCCCCAGGATCCAGACAGAACCAGTAACTTTATAGGGCTCTAGTGCCCAGGACATATGCCAAGACAGAATTCCGCGGTCTCAGGCACGCCAAGAAAAATAACCAAACTGTTCCTCACTTTGTCAAAGTAAGTCTGACTCTGGCTTCCTTTCTGGAAGCTGGTAATGGAAAAAATGACTCAAGGAATCCCTAGTGGAGCCTTCCTGTGTGTACTGCACACACAAAACGGGGGTACCATCTTCACCCCGCTTTCCTGGAAGACTATTATATTATTCCTGTCACTAATACCGCACCACACCGTCCTGTCCAGTCTCTCAACCACACATGGAACCCCAAGCTATCAGCGTTGTACCCCTCCCTGTCCTAAATACTTCCCTTTCCCTCGACCCACCCCGACGACCCCATTCACAGGTATAGCTCACCCGGGAGCACGGAAAACCCGCAAAGAAACACTGTGGAAACCCTCTTCTGAGCACACACGCACACTCGCACATGCACACGCACACACACGCGCGCGCACGCACATGCACACACACACACTACACGCACGCACGCACATACACACACAAAGCCAAGGAAGGAGATCTTTGGCAAGAAATGAAAGTTTATTAAGGCTTGGGGCTGAGAAAGACCGAGGTCGGAGGGAAGGAATCTTTGCTTGTTCCCATGGCCCCACGAGCAGGCCAGGGTGCTGAGCAGGGTTAACAGAGCTGGGACCAAACTTTTGCTTCTCAGAATCCCTGGCAGGAGACCTCAGGGATCAGTTCTGGGAGAGGCCTGAGGAGGCAGAGAGATCTCTCCTGCCCCTTGAGGTCTCGGGGATTTTGCAGAGACTGGGAAAAGGTTCTCTGGAGAAGGAGTCTCTACTCCAAGGTCTTCATTTCAGTAATGACCACTTAATTTGTTCCTTGGCTGACTGAAGAACCTGGGGGAAGGGTAGGATGGTGGGAGAAATAGTTGAGGAGAATGTCAATCAATGATGGTTTTAGTGGAGGTCCCTGAGACCTGAGGGCGCCTCTCCAGGCTCGATCACTAGGTGGCGGCAGCCTGCCTCTACTTAGTTTAAACGAGACCAGGCGAGCCCAGCGAGCCGCAGGCAAACCTCTGCTCGCTGCTGCCCAGGCCTGCCCACGTGCGGGTGTGGCAGCGCCCCCTGAATTCCCCGATCAATGCCAGAAGTTCCTCCTTACAGTGCCATCCCTAGGCAGGGGCTGGGCTCAGCCTCAACCCTGCCGGTGCTCAGGTACTCGGCACTTAACAAACCCCTGATTCTGGCCTTTATTGGGTTGTGTTCCCAGAACCCCATCTTGTGCTGATGGGGCAACAGCTGTGGATGTGTGGGTGCCTACAGCCAAGAAAAAAACACCTCAGTCCAGCGTATGCCCATATCCGTACCAAGATCACTTCGAGGCATGAACTCCCTCTCTCTCCCCCACACGTGCAGCCCATACTACCCATGTCCCTTCCTCCTGCACCCCCCTCCTTCCCGGGGACAGTGAACTCCCCCATCTCTCCTAGGGAACCCTTTCTCCACATCTCATTTTATGGTCACTACTATAAGCTTCATTTTTATTTAAGACTTTCACTAACACATGGGTGTGATGCCTGTAATTTCAGCTCCTGGGAGTATGAGGCAGGAGGATGACAAGTTCAAGGCCAGCCTGGGCTACATAGCAAGACCTTACCAGTCTTCATTCTTTGTTCATTTAGAAAATTAGGAATAATGTTTCCTGAGAATGTATGACTTAATGTTCTAGGCTCTTTCCGTCCATGAACTGGTTCATCTAGTTCTTTATTTATTTATTTTTCTTCACACAGGGTTTCTTTGTACAACAGTCCTGGTTGTCCTGGAACTCACTGTGTAGACCAGGATGGCCTTGAATTTAGAGATCCACCTGCCTCTGCTTCCACAGTGAGTAAAGGCATGGATCACCATGCCAGGTCTTGTTCTTTGATCCAAATCTGAAACACTGGAATTACAAGCATGCACCAGCACAAATGAACTATGCAGTGCGGGAAATCACCTGAGGCTTTGCACATGTTGAGCAAGCACTCTATATCACCAGTCCCAACTTATGCTATTCTTCTTTAATTTTTAAAATTTGTATGTGTGTTGCCAGGAGGTGGTGGTGGTACACACCTTTAATTCCAGCATTCAGGAGGCAGAGGCAGGTGGATTTCTGTGAATTCAAGACAAGCCTGGTCTGAAACCCTGTCTTCAAAAAAAATTGTATGTGTGTGTGTGTGTGTTTTGCCTATATATGTTCTGTGTACCATATGTGTGCCCGGGGGCCTGCAGAGGCCAGAAGACAGCACCAGCCTCCCCAGAACTAGAGTTGTAAATGGCTGGGCCACCATGTTTATGCCTGGAATTGAACCCGGGTCCTCTGTAAGAGCAGCAAGTGCTCTTAACCACTGAGCCATCTCTTTAGCTCTCCCCAACTTGTGTTCTATCCGCTCTGTTCATCAACACCCCACCTTTTACAATGCTTAATGTTTCTTTCACTTATTTACTTCAGTGTGTTTATGTGGAGGCCAGCGAACACCTTGTGGTGAGTCCGTTCTCTATCTTAGCAATCAAACTCTGCTCATCAGGCTTCTAGGAAAGTGCCTTTACTTGCCAAGACATCTCAATGGACTACTTATTTATTTTCGTATTTTTAAGACAGGGTCTCGTGTGGATCACTCTGGCCTCAACCTTGACAAGGCTTTGAACCCCTGATCATCCTGCCTCCACCTCCTAAGTGCTGGAATGATAGGTGTGTGCCACCACACCCAGCCTGGTTTATTTTACTTTATTGTTAGATAAAGTCTCATGTTATATCTCTGGCTAGCCTGGAACTCACCGTGTATGTAGCTCAGGCTGGCCTTGAATTTGAGATCCTCAGGCCCCAAGTGCTGAGACTAGGCCAGGCTCTTCCAACCTCCTTCCACCCCGAAAGCCACCATGCAAGCACACTCTTTCCCAGCAGAGCATGGGGAACCAGAGGGCAGATGGGGCGATGACAGTAGTGCGGATAATGGGTGTCACTCTTGGCGCTCCACACTGATGGCACAGCCCATCTCTGCAGGGCTGCCACGCCACATTAGGACCAGTTTACGTCAGACAATGAAGCCCCTTGGACACAGTAAGTCTGAGCAAATGGACAGATGGACAGACTAGCAGGAAGTCTGTGAGACTGGTGACCCAGTCTGTGAAGAGTAACCAGGACACACACACACACACACACACACACACACACATACACACACACACACAATGCCATCACATTATGCATGCAACCCAGATAGGGTTGTGCAAGGTGTGTGGTCGGCTCCTTTTCAACAGTCCAGCTACTAAGGGCAGAAGTGACGAGTGTGGAAAGTCAGAATCTACCGCTGAGTAATAAAGCCCTTAACAATGCCAGCATGGCCCCTGAGTGGTGAGGGTTAGAGCTGCAGACAAACTCCCCCATGGCATCCTGTCCAGGTTGAAGGAAATATGAGGGATCTGGGCCTCCACATTGCTTTGGGTAACAAGTAACCCAGGCATCATCAGGGTAGCTAGCTGAGGGTAGGAGATGAGGTGAGCAGGCGGTAATTTGTCCACTCATCCCTTTTACAAAGTCCTCAGGATACAGAGGCAGAGCTCTGTGAGTTGGAGGCCAGCCTGGTCTATAGAGCTAGTTGACACACACACACACACACACTCTCTCTCTCTGTCTGTCTCTCTGTCTGTCTCTCTCTCTCACACACACACACACTCTCTCTCTTTCTCTCTCACACACATACTCACTCTCTCACACACACACTCTCTCACACACACTCTCTCACACACATGCACACACACTCTCACACACTCTCTCACACTCTCACACACACTCTCTCACACACACATGCACGCACACACTCTCTCTCTCTCACACACACACACACACACACAGACACACGCTCACCAGCTCTCATCCCTTCTATCCCACACCTCTGGTTTCTTAACTCTGTCTCCCCTGGAGCCCTGGGCTCTCTGTGTCCTCTGGCCTGTTTCTGGACAAGGCAGATGCTTGGGGCTTACCTGGGCCACACTCTGTTCTGTTAGGCCAGTGTCATCAGTCTGTGGGGAAGGAGAATCACAGTCAGGAAAGAGTTGTTGCTAAGTCAGAGAGGTGACAGCTTGCAGGGTGAGGGGTGCAGTAGTTAGCATGACCCAGAATGGCACCCCTCGGGCGTTGGTGGCGCACGCCTTTAATCCCAGCACTCCGGAGGCAGAGGCAGGCGGATCTTGTGAGTTCGAGGCCAGCCTGGTCTACAGAGCGAGTTCCAGGACAGCCTCCAAAACAATACAGAGAAACCCTGTCTCGAAAAAACAAAACAAAACAAAAAAAAAAAAAAAAAACCAGAATGGCACCCCTGCCTCTGCTTAGCAGACAGAGGCCCAGCAGTCTGTCATCTGGAAGCCAAGACCTTTGGTAACTCATCTTCCATTGCTGGGGATTATACCTAGAGTCTCGAGTGGCCATGCCGGCACATGCCTTTAATCCCAGCACTGGGGAGGCAGAGGCAGGTAGATCTCTAAGTTCAAGGCCAGCCTGGTCTACAAAGAGGCTCCCTGGACAGGCTCCAAAGCTACACAGACAAACCCTATCTCGAAAAACCAAACCAACCAACCAACAAATAAATAAATTGAAACAGAAAAAAAAAAACCTAGTGTCTCACACATGCTAGCCAAGTGTTCTACCACTGAGCTGCCCCCTTAGTGAAACTGAGGGAGGCTGGAAAAGGAACAAAAGTTGGGGAAAGGTATCACCCATGCTGCAGGCATGGAAAAGCCAAACCAGAGCAGAAGGGTCCATCACAGTCCCCTAGGCTGCCTCCTGCGGTCGTTTTGACCATGCAGTTAGTTATTGCTCCATCCAAGCTTCTCACTGGAGGATGGGGAGGAGCTGTTTGTTTTATTTCATTTTTTATGGGGAATGAACTGGAAGCTTTCCTTTTAGCAACAGACACCTCCCCCCAAGCTGCCACCAGTAACTGCCTGTCAATGTGAAGCCTGAGTGACAGGACTCCCACCATCTGAGCCCTGACAGCCTGGTGCCCAGGAAGGACAAGGCGAGGGAAAGGCAGCCTGGAAAAGATAGGGGTGGGGTACAGAAAGGCTTACCCTAAAATTCACTTTCTGGATCACTTGCTGGGGGTCACTCTCCAGAATCACACTACAAGATGAGAGAAAATTTTGGCCTGGCTTGGTGATGTGAGCTCCCTCCAACAAGCCACTTTCTGATTTTTAAGATATCCTGTAGTGTCCCTCCTTCGGGGAACCTTCCCACAAGTGGTCCTGGTGTCACACCTACCAGTCCCTCTCCATGGGGGACTCTCGTCTTTGCTCCCTCTGCGCTTTATAGCACAGTCCACCTTCATGATCCCCTCTGGGTGAATACTCAACTAGGGGCTTTGTGACACAGCACAGCAGTTAAAGGTGCAGCCTGCCACCAAACCTGACAGCCCGAGCTCCATCCCCAGAGCCCACATGTAGAAGGAGAGAAGTGAGGTGAGCAGCTGGCCTCTGACCCCCACCCAGACTCAATGCTGTGCCACACACAGAGATCAAAGATTAATAATAATAATAACAATAATAAATGAAAAAACAAAAAAACAACTGAAATCAGGACAGCCCTGTCGAACAGAGGAGACGCTGTGAGGAGGGGCTAGGTCTTCTCACATTTAGAATCCAGCCATCGGTACAACACCAGGCAATAGCAGGCAGTTAATAGAACAGGAGAGCAGGGCGTTGGTGGCGCATGCCTTTAATCCCAGCACTTGGGAGGCAGAGGCAGGCGGATCTCTGTGAGTTCGAGACCAGCCTGGTCTACAGAGTGAGTTCCAGGACAGGCTCCAAAACAATACAGAGAAACCCTGTCTCGAAAAAAACAAAAAACAAACAAACAAACAAAAAGAACAGGAGAGCTGGTGGTGGTGGTGCAACACCCTTAATCCCAGCACTCGGGAGGCAGAGGCAGGTGAATCTTTGTGAGTTTGAGGCCAGCCTGAATTACAGAGCTAGTTCCAGGACAGCCTAGGCTACACAGAGAAACCCTGTCTCAGGAAAAACAAAACAAAAACCAGAAGGAGCGGTGAGGCATTCGCAGCACCCCACCTCCCGGAGGCCCCTGCTCTCAGGTTGGATGGTGCAATCCATGGGAAGAGCACAGCCTCTCCTGCACATGGTTTTAGATCTTGGCCCTGCCAAGGTGTGTGACCTCGGATGAGTTACTAGAATCTCTGAGCCTGTTTCCTCCTCTGTAAAATGGGCAGATGTTTCAAAGTGGCTGTAATCCCAGCACCTCCGTCTCTGAGACAAGAGAGCAAGGGGAGGGAAGCTTCTGCTATCATTTGTCCCAGAGTCAGAACTTTGTTCTTCCCTGATTATTGTCCCCTCTTCAAGGAATTCTACTAACCAACTTTTCTCATAAAGGCTCCCAACCATCCAGGAGTCTGCTGGCATACTAATGAGAGGCAATATTTACTAATGAAAAAGATTAAAAAAAAATCCCCAAATTGTCAATGAGAACTATGGGCTTTATACACATAATTTTGTATGACTCTTGCCATCCTGTGTGATAGCGTCCTTTTATCCCCGTTTTAGTGACAGGAAAAGAGGACTCAAGGAGAGTCAGTATCACGTGTATCCAGCTGGCATCGGAGGGGATGCTCTGGCTGAGGTCCTCAGAAAAGGACAGGTGTCTCTATTCCTCCTTAGCACTGAAGATCAACCTGGATTTCCCCAAACTAGATCTATATAGTTGCCTTCTGTAGGTGGCTGTCAGGCTACCTTTCCGTTTGGCTTGCTAAGCTAGAAATGATAAAGGAATAAGGTTGGGGGCCTAGTAGGAATTCGTGGGAGAAGGGAGGACGAGTTGGCCAGAGAGGTGACCACTATGACAAGGTCATTCTGAGCACCCTCAAAGTCTCTCCTCTCTATCCCCTCCTCACCCGCCATCTACAATCTCATCCAGCACCAAGAAGGCTCCATCCATGTTCTCCAGCAACCAGCGTTTCTCCACGTTCTTCCTGTGGGCAGACACAAGAGCCTGAGCCTCCGGGTGGCTGAGAGGAACCATGACTCCTCTAAGTGAGGCAGCCAGCGCCTCTCTTCCCAATACCCCTTCCCAACAAGGCCTGGGCAGGAGAGTGCAAGGCAGTGGGGAGCAGAGCCAATGCCAGGGGCTAATGAGCACAGAGCAGGCTAGGGTCATCCTAGGTTGGTTTGCCCAGTTTGTCAACCTTCCTAATGCTGCCACCCTTATATACAGTTCCTCATGTTGTGGTAACTCCCAAACATTTTTGTTGTTACTTGTTAACTGCAGTTTTGCTACTGTTATGAATCATAATGTAAACATCTGATATGCAGGATACATGCGACCCCTGTGAATGACCCTTTCACAGGTCCATGTTCCTGGTGTAGGTATCAATACTGATTGGGGATGCAGGGAAAACCAACTCTGAGTTTAAAGTTAAAAACACTGTTTACAGCGGGGCACACACCTGTAATTCCAGCACTCCGGGGACCAAGGAAAGAGGACTGAGTGGGAAGCCAGTGTAGGCTGGGTAATAAGACCTTCCTCTCCCTCTCTCCCTGCTCTCCCTTAGTTTGGAATTTGTGTGGATTTGCATACTGTGACCTCTAGCAACTCTGTGTCTTGAGATTTGATATCTGACCACGGGCATGGCTCTACTTGTGGCTGCATGGAAGTCAGGGGCCTTGCAGAGATCCCAGGAGGACTGCAGGGCGGAAGAGCCTTGCCTCTGGGACAAAGGGAAAGGCCTGGGGCAGTGGCCCTGGAGTGCAGAAGGTCTCACTTACCTTAAGATGTGGCTGAGAGAGTCGAACAGGCAGGCAAGAACAGACATGAGCATCAGCTGAGGAGGAGGTGGGGGAGGAGGAAGAGAAGAGAGCTGAAGCTGGAAGCTGAGAGACCCACAGCAGGCCTCTGAGCTCCTGTGTGGACCAGGTGGGAGCACTCCCTCCTCAGAGAGGGCTTGGCTGGAGGCTAGCAGCACTTCCCAAGGTTTGGCCTGGGGGACACTGCAGTGCTCCCCTGGAGGACACACTGGGTGTCTCCTCTAGATATGCTTAGGAAGAACTAACAACTCCCTACAGAAGGTGTGATGATTACATTTCTAGTTCCCAAGGCACCTAAGGGCCATTATGGGTGTGCACAGTTGCAGAGAGACCTAGTCTGGCTGCCCTCTCCCCCAAAGGAAGGATAGCAACAGTGAACACCCCGAACCCACCTCCACCCCAGGACAGACTCTCCTTGTCACCCAACCTCCTAAATTTACCTCGTTCTCCGAGGAGGAGCCCACCACATACAGGAGGAGGTCAATGCTGCTCTTGTAGACAATGGTCATGCCCCCTAAAAATGCGATCTCACCTAGAAACAGGAGGGCTTTCAAATCAGCATAACTCCACCCCAGCCTGGGGCTAGCCTGGTCTCCCCATGCCTCTTTGTTTCCTACTTCCTTTCCCAAGGAACTCTAGTCAGACCATGACTACTGGGAGGCAAACTGTGTCCTTAGGCCCATCCCAAGTGCTATGTGTTGAGAGGGCCCCCTCTTGAGGGGTCAACAGACTCAGCCTACAGCTGACCTCCTTGGACCCTCCATCCCATGCAATGCCCTGGGACCAGATCCAAGTGTGTGTAGGGGGCACACAGCACAGTTGGCCTCCGCAACAGAGAGGAGGGGCAGGGTTGAGAGTGATGGGGAGTGAAGGTTCCGGGGTGAATGAAAAAGGGGGGGAAGGCAGCTGCGGAGGAGCAGACAAAGGGCCTCAGAGGAGGAGGGATGGCCTGTGGGCGTGCAAGGCCAGCAAGGACAGATGTGCCCAGATGGGGAAGATGACAGCCAGCCAGCAGTGGTCAGTCATCTGAGAGGCGCAGGGGAGGAAGGGCAGGCGTTACTTTCAGCTCGGCTGGTCTTGTTGAAGACATTTTTCTCGAAAACCATCTGCTCCTTCATGGAGGGAAACGTGTCGTCATAATACTGTGAGAAGGAGAAGGAGAAGGTATTGCCCGGAGCCAGCTCCAGCCTTGGGAGGGGGCTAGCAGGGACTGTGAGGCTGTGCCTCCTGGTCACCTCCCTCCAGGCCCTGCCTGCTGCCAGGTCCCCATCAACAAATTCCAAGCAAAGACAATCGAAGTACGGAGATATCGGGGCTGCCTTTGGGGTCCTCATCTGGTTTTCTTCCTCTCTCCCTTTCCTCCTTCTCTTTCTCTCCCTCCTTCCTCTTTTTTTTTTTTTTTTAAGATTTATTTATTATGCATGCCTGCAGGCCAGAAAAGGGCACCAGATCTCATTACATATGTCTGTGAGCCACCAAGTGATTGGTGGGAATTGAACTCGGGACCTCTGGAAGAACAGTCAGTGCTCTTTACCTCTGAGCCATCTCTCCAGCCCCCTCCATCCTTCTTTTTCTTCCTTTCTCCTGTGTTTCCTTCCTTCCAGCAGCGCTGGATTGCAAACCAGCGCTTCACACATGGCTAGCTAAGTATTCTACCACTGAGCTGAGTCCCAGCTAGTGTTCTCTCTCCCAATCCTTCCTCCCTCCTTCCCTTCCTTCTCTCCTTTTCTCCAGGTCTGGGGATGGAACCCAGGGTATTATGCATGATAGGCAAGTAAGTGCTTTGCCGCTAACCTACATTCTTAAGCCTCTGTCTCAATTATTTTATTTTATTTTTGAAATAGGGTCTAACTGTGCCACCTAGCTGGCCTGCTATATGTAGACCAGGCTAGCCCAATTTCTTTCTTTCTTTTTAAATGTTTAGGTTTTTTTGGTGTGTTTTTTGTTTTTGAGAGTTTTGTTTTGTTTTGTTGTTTTTTGAGACCTTTCCTCTGTGTAGTCCTGGCTCTCCTGGAACTGGCTCTGTAGACCAGACTGGCTTTGAACTCACTCTGCCTCCTGAGTGTTGGTTTAGAGGCATGTGCTACCGCTGCCCAGATCATCCTCAATTTTTTTTGCTTTTTGTTTTTCCAGACAGGCTCTCTCTCTCTCTCTCTCTCTCTCTCTCTCTCTCTCTCTCTCTCTCTCTCTCTCTCTCTCTCTCTCTCTCTCTTTTGAGGCAGGGTTTCTCTGTGGCTTTGGAGGCTGTCCTGGAACTAGCTCTTGTAGACCAGGCTGGCCTCGAACTCACAGAGATCCACCTGCCTCTGCCTCCCGAGTGCTGGGATTAAAGGCGTGCGCCACCAACGCTGGGCCAGGGTTTCTCTTTGTAGTCTTGGTTATCCTGGAGCTTACTCTGTTGACCAGGCTGGCCTTGAACTCAAGGGATCTGCCTGCCTCTGCCTCCTGAGTGCTAGAATTAAAGGTGTAGGCTTCCACCACCCGGAAGTCCTCAATTTCTTAGCATATAACAAGGATAGGCTGGGCAGTGGTGGTGCATGCCTTTAGTTCCACCACTCAGGAGGCAGAGGTAGGTGGATCTCTGTGAGTTCAAGGCCAGCCTGGTCTATAAGAGCTAGTTCCAGGACAGCCTCCAAAGCCTGTCCTGAAACTAGAACAGAGAAACCCTGTCTCAAAAAACCAAACCAAAAAAAAAAAAAAAAGAAGAAGAAGAATGAAAAGAAAAGAAAAATCAAGCAACCAACCAAACCAAGGATAAGACCTTCTAGGAGGCTCCAGAGGCTTGGTAATACTGATTCACCCTGCCCATCTGCTAAAGCACAGTGTGGCCACTCAATTTTCTTTCTTTTTTTTTTAAATTGTTCTCTTTTATTTTTTTAAGATTTATGTATCTATTACATATACAGTGTTCTGTCTACATGACAGAAGAGGGCACCAGATTGAATTGTAGATGGTTGTGAGCCACCATGTGGTTGCTGGGAATTGAACTCAGGACCTCTGGAAGACCAGCCAGTGCTCTTAACCTCTGAGCCACCTCTCCAGCCCCTGCCACTCAATTTTCTAAATGTGAATTTTCGGTAGTTAATTCTGCCATTAAGTTAGCAGATTCTCTGGTGGGTCCTACCATGGTGAACAAACTCATTTGAATGTTATGAAGACTAAGTTTCAACTCCAAAAAAATGAAAACATAATTCACATCTAATTTAGATGCTGTAGCAGGTGTGGTGATATAGGCCTGGAATCCCAACACTTGGGAGGAAGAATCAGGAAGAACAAGATTTCCGGGCCAGCCTTCACTACATGAGACCCTGTCTCAAAAGAAAAGAAAAAGAGGTATGGTTCACACAAATAGTCTCAGCATTTGAGAGGCTGAGGCGGGATCATAGTGACTTGCAGGCTAGCCTGGGCTACACAGTAAGTTCCAAACTATCCTTGGTTATAGACTGAGTCCCTGTTTCAAAAAGCAAAACAAACAAACAAAAAGTATCTAGGGGGCTAGTTGTGGTGGTGCCCTTTAACCCCAGCAAATCTCTGAGTTTGAGGCTAGCTTGGTCCATGGAGTGAGTTCTAGGACAGTTAGAGCTACACAGAGAAACCCTGTCTTAAAAAGCAGACAAACAAAAAAGTTAGGGTGTGGTGTTATATGCTTGCCTATGATCTCAGTCCTTAAGATGTAGAGGCAGGAGAAGCAAGACAAGTTTAAACCCAACCTGGTCCACAACAAAACAAAAAAGTATTATATTTCTACTACAGTTAATTGTATCAGTGGCAGGAATATTATTTAGTGATTAATTGATTGTGATTGTTTTGGTTTTTTTGTTGTTGTTTTTTTCCCAAGACAGGGTTTCCTTGTGTAGCTTTGGAGGCTGTCCTGGAACTTGCTCTCTAGACCAGTCTGACCTTGAACTCACAGAGATCTGCCTGTCACTGCCTCCTGAGTGCTGAGATTAAAGAAGATATATGCAACACTGCCTGGCCTTCAGTGGCAGGAGTTTTAGGGTTTTTTCCCTTTTCTTAAACACTTTAGTGTGTGTGTGTGTGTGTGTGTGTGTGTGTGTGTGTTTGTGTGTGTGTGTGTTTGTGTGTGTGTGTTTGTGTGTGTGTGTTTGTGTGTTTGTGTGTGTGTGTGTGTGTGTGTGTGTGTGTGTGTGTTGGGGACAAGTGTGGAAATCAAAGGACAACCTGAGGGAATTTGTTCCTCCATAGTGAATTCAGGATCCAACTCAAGCTGTCAGGCTGGTGGCAAGCACCCTTACCTGGGACTTAGCTTCAAATTTAGTGTTAGCTCATCTCAGCCAGGCCATGTAAAATGGATGCCAGACAACTCAAAGAGAGTTCCATGAAAACCACCGGAATCCCCAAATCTAAGTCCTGAGTCTGGGTGTCATGGCACTAACCCTGTGACCTCAGGCAGCCTGCTTAGCTTCTCTGCACTTCATTTTCTCCATCTGTGAAGTTAGAGAGTAGGACAATACGGCCTCCCAAATCCCACCTAATCCTAAATACTCATGCTAACAAACTCTTTGTATTTACCACGCTAGAATACAGAAGCACTCGGGTCCCTTGTCTACAGTTTAGGGATTTGGACTCCTAGGTCCCAGCTCGGATCTCCCCTGATCCCTTTGATGGCGTTTCCCTTCCCAAGCCCGGTTAGGTCAAGGACAACGACAAGACATGTTAGAGGACATGAGCAGAAACAGAGGGAATGGCCCCCTTTCTCTGCCCGCCATCAGATTGATAAAGCATAGCAAGGACAGAGTGACTTCTAGAGAATCCAGGCTGGGCTGCTCTGCCATAAATGGGCTGGGTGGGGACCGTTTGTCTTGGACATGTGGCACTGTCTTCGGGGTTTCTGTGGTGAGGGGTTACCTTAGCCAGCAGCCTTCGCCCATCATTATCTAGGATGAAGACAGCCTTGATGGTGTAGAGAGAAGGTTCCTGAAACTGACACAGGAAAGAAACCCCTGACTCAAAGTGGACCCATATCGTGGGCTCTATGGAGTCAGCTAGCCCCCAATCCAGAGCTGGTTCCAGCCCATCCCTGTGCCACATGGACTATTTCCGGTGCCCACTCTACTCCCAAGCAGATGTTCCACGGCAGGTCCGAGGCGTGGGCTCTGTGCCCGCTGGGTGCAGAAAGTCCTACCGGGCCCAAGTTCTGTCATGCACTGACTGCTCCAGAGCCAGAGTCGGAGTGTATCACAGAACCTGGACCAGGGGAACAGCGGCGCCGAGCCTCCTTGTGTCCAGCCGACCCCAAGCTCCAGAAGCGCGGCCATCACCCTGGAGCAAGGGAGCCCAACCAGACCACCGCGCCACTCCCACTCCTCCCTCGTCCGTCCCGCTAGAATCTCACCCTTAATCCCGCCACCGCAGTCAGTCCCTATCACTGCCGTGAGTTCCCCAGAACTTCAGCCCCACGACACTCCACTCGGGCCAGGCCTCCTCGGCCGTGCGCTTCAGGACGAACTTTTTTCTCCCCTCTTTGGGCCCGGGCTCCCTCTCCGGGGCTAGGTAGTGGTGGCACAAAGTTCCCAGCCCTGGAGCCCGAGGCAAGTCGGCTGCCCCCCCACCCCAATCCTGCTGCCCCGGGACCCAGCACTCCATGATCCGTACCCTCGGTTCCGTGGCTCGGGTGGGCGGCGTTGCGCCCCTGGCTTGGGCGGCCGAGGCCCCCTCCCCCGGGTGAGGACGTGGCCAGGCCTCCGGCCGCTGCATTCCGCTCGCTACTTGCACTGACAGCGCCGCCCCGCCCTGCGCCCGTCCCCCGCGGCGCCGCCCCTCCGCCCAGTCCTGCGGGGCTGGCCTCTGTCTGCGTCCCCTCTCTCTGAGCGAGCTTTCCGCCTGACCCCCACTCCACAGAACCGCCTCTCCCCACCTGGCTTCTTTCTCATTCTTCTCCCGGGGCCCCTCTCTGCGCCTCCAAGTTTCTCAGTTAATCCAAAGCCCCTCCTGCCTCTTACTCCCTCTTCTGGCCCGGGGGTCTGTGACTTTGGTTCATAGAGGTGTCCACGTGGCTGTCCAGGGCCAGGCTGGATCATAGGTGAGGCTCACTTTTTTCTCAGGACCCCCAGGTGTCATTGGGACAAATATTTTAAGTCACCTTTTTGGATCCCAGGACAAAGCCTATCAGAAAGACCAGGTGGCGACCTCTTCCATGGAGAAGAGTTCTCTCGTACTCACTGGGGAAAAAAACATGGGCTGAGGGACACTTCCCCAAAGACATTTTTCAAGACGCAGAGAAGGAAAAGGCAGGTAGTTCAAGCCTGTAATCCAACCTGAGCCTGCAGACTCCTGGCCAGAGTGCAATCATACACGATGGAGTAGTTAATGGTGCCTGGCCAACCATTCAGAACACTGATGGTGTGCCTTTTACTCTGAACACTCTCATTGTCTGTGGGAAGGAGGCATTTTCAGACAAACTTCGTGTGACTTTTTCAAGTTGGTTGGGCTAATAGGTAATTGAGTGGGAGAGTCCTAGGCTTTGAACAGGAGTAGTTCCCCCCATTTTGTCCTTGAGGGCCACAGGGTGGAGTGTCACAATCACTCACCTCAGATGGTCCACCAGAGGCTTCCTTCCGCTGAAAGCATCAAGCCTTTCCCTTCCCAACTTTGCCTCTTTTATTTTTAAAAGTTACACTATCTATCTATCTAATTTACTTATTTATTCATGGGAGTGTGCCACAGCACTCAAGTGGAGGCCAGAGGACAACTTATAGGAGTCAGTTCTCTCCTACTTTCTGGGTCTTGGGGAATGGATTTGGTTTGTTAGCCTTTACCCGCTGAGCCATCTTATTGGCCTGAAAGCTTCTTCTTAAATATCCTCATCAAGGGGGCTGGAGAAATGGCTCAATCATTAAAAATTATTTGTTGCTCCTGTACAAGACCCAACTTCAGTTCCCACTCCCACATCATGTGGCTGGCAAGCACCTGTAACTCAGGTTCAGGGGATCTGGCACCCTCTTCTGGCTTCCACAGGCATTACACACATGTGGAGTACATACAGACAAGGAGGCACACACACAAAAACAAACAAATAAATAAATTTTCCTGGGTGTGGTGATACCAGTCTTTAATCCCAGGATTTGGGAGGTAGAAGCAGGTGCCTCTCTATAAGTATGAAGCCATCCTGATCTATATAGCAAGTTCTGGGCCAGCTAAGACTGCATAGTCTATGGTGGCACATTTAGCTTTGACTGTCTTGGAACTCACTCTGTAGACCAGGCTGGCCTCAAATTTACAGAGATCCGCCTGCCTCTGCCTCCCAAGTGCAGAGACTAAAGGCATGCACCACTACCGACAGGTAGGTTCAAATTCAACCTCTGAAGAATTTTTTTTTTTTTTTTTGGTTTTACGAGACAGGGTTTCTCTGTATTGTTTTGGAGGCTGTCGGTCCAGCCCGGCCTCGAACTCACAGAGATCCGCCTGCCTCTGCCTCCCAAGTGCTGGGATTAAAGGCGTGCGCCACCACTGCCCGGCCACCTCTGAAGAATTATATGTTGGGTTTGTAGAAAGGGCTCAGTGGTTAAGAGCACTAGGTGTTCTTCCAGAGGATCAGGGTTCAGTTCCCAGCACCCACATGGCAGCTCACAACTGTCTGTAACTCCAGTTCCAGGGCATCCAATGCCTTTGTTTGTCTTCTGTGAGAAGTGCAAGTGTGGAGCCCAAGCTTTGTGCAAGCAAAAAACCCCTACAGACAAACAAATTAATTTTTAAAAATGAGATATTTGGGGTTGGGGATTTAGCTCAGTGGTAGAGTATTGTCTAGCAAGAGCAAGGCCCTGGGTTCCTCAGCTCTGAGAAGAAGAAACATAAGATGTTCATCAATGACAGCCCCTCCCAAGCCCTCAACAGAACCCTTGGATTCTCCCAAATAATGGTTACTATGAGTGATGACACGGAGAAACCACCAAACTAGACTGCTTGGTGGGCAGAAAGAAAGAGTTGTTGGGGAACAAATTGCCGAGGCCATCTCTTGGGTGGCAGAGGAAAGGGACAGAGAGAAAAGCAAAATGACAGAAGAGCAAGATTTTATTTGATAGTTGCCAGGGTGGGGATCTGGTAATAGAAGCTGATCAGGAACTAGGTATCCTTGCCAGAGGTGTTTGACCTTCGGAGGAAGGTTAAGGGAAGTTCCCAGTGGACATAAACAGCCTTTAAGCGCCCTACTTTTCTAGTGAACAGGAACCTTTAGGCTTGTTTGCCCAATAACAGTCCTTCTGTTCACTGGGTCAGAGTCCTTCTGTTTAGGACAATGTCACCAACACTGCCATTTTAGGGAAGAGGGACATTGGACCTGACAGTTACACCTTTCGTGAGCTTCCAAGTGCATATACAGACCCTCAAATGGAGATGGGGTTGGGCAGTGTCATCCACACAGTATCACCCTAAGAGGACTTTGCAGCTCACAGCCAGCTGTGGAAAAGCGCACAGGCGCAACAACAAACAGTTAGTTCGTAGCCTGCCCAGAGGGAAGAAGCCCTGGCTGGGTTTAAAACCACTCAGTAGGCAGTGGTGACATGTCTTTAATCCCAGCACTTGGGAGGCAGAGACAGGCAGATATCTGTGAGTTCGAGGTCAGCCTGGTCTACAGAGTGAGTTCCAGGACAGCCAGGACTACACAGTTAAATCCTGTCCCCCCCAAAAAAAAAGAGAAAAGAAAAGAAAGAAGGAAAGAAAAGAAGAATTACCTGCTTCTCTTGCAGAGCACCTGAGTTTAATGCCCAGCACCTAAGTCAGGCAGTTTACAACCTCCCATAACTTCAGCTGCAGGACCCCTTCCAGCCCCCACCAGCCCACTAGCACTGCATACACATGGCATTCACACACAGACAGACATCGACACATGGATAAAAATCAAAATAAGTCCTTAAAGACAAACCCAACGTATTTCTTTGGGGTTCTTCCCTCTGCTTCCTCCAGGATTGTGTGATTGTGATATTGGGGGGTCTGTGCCTCTCTAATTCAGGGTCTGTGCCTCGGCTTCACGTCTTCTGTTCTTTTTCTTGTGGAGCCCCAGGAGACTGGGTTTCCAGTGGAGCTCTCCTGTGGGCCTTGGTATTTCTTGGACAGGAGATCATTGCTTTTCCTCTGACTCACCCTCCTGCTGCTGCCATGCCTGTGCTGTCTGTCCGTCCTGGGCTTCCAGCATCTGTTCCTGTGTGACAGGAGGAAACAGCTCTCCCGGGCATCAGCCCCCGTCCTTCCTGCTAGAATGTCAAGAGGGGGAGGTGTGTGTGTTCCAGAATATGAGACATGGATGGGCTGCCCTGGACAGAAAACACAAGTGTCCCTGCTCTGTCTGCAGGATGGGCTTCATGAAGCAGGCCATTCTGGGGACAGCTCTCCCTTCTGCAGAGCCCTTGGTTTCACTGAGACAAAGCTGCTGAGTGCGTGGAGAGGTGGAGAGAGAGAGCTGGCCATGAAAGGAAGCCTGGTGGGACGGTACAAGTCTACATTCCCAGCACTTGGGAGACAGAGGCAGGAATAGCACGAGTTGAAGTCACCTCGATCACCTAGGAAATTTGAGACCAGCCTCATCTACATGAGACCTTGTATAAAATGAGTAAATAAATCTTTTTTTTAAAAGATTTTATTTATTATGTATACAATGTTCTGTCTGCAGGTGTGCCTACTTGTCAGAAGAGGGCACCATACCTCAGTATAGATGGCTGTGAGCCACCATGTGGTTGCTGGGAATTGAACTCAGGACCCCTGGAAGAACAGTCAATGCTCTGAGCCATCGCTCCAGCCTGAGTAAATAACTTACATTCAACTTACCCCATTCATTGAATGGCTGTGTACACACATTCTGATTTTTTTCTTTTTTTGAGACAGTGTTTTGCTATGTAGCTTTGGCTGGCCTGGAACTCACTACACAGTTCTGTCTAACCTTGAACTCATAGCAATTCTCCTACATCAACTTCCCCAGTGCAGTGGCTACAGGTGGACACCCCCATGCCTGGCTGTATTCTGAGTTTTAAGATTTATGACTATGAGCCAGGTGTTGGTGGCGCACGCCTTCAATCCCAGCACTTGGGAGGCAGAGACAGGTGGATCTCTGTGAGTTCAAGGCCAGCCTAGTCTACTGAGCAAATTCCAGGACAGTCTCCAAAACAATACAAAGAAACCCTGTCTTAAAAAAAAAAGATTTGTGACTATGTATATTGTTGCCCTCACTTAACTAAGGCTAGTCTAATTAGTGAGTGACAAAGTTGGGATTTTAAACCTACTAAATCCAAAACACCCACTCTCTCCATTTCACAATGCACCTGCCTGATTGTGACATGTCACACTGAGACCTACACAAAGATTATTACCCAATTCTGTTTGGGGCAATTCTGGGAGACCCATGGGATGGTTGAACCCAGCTTCAAAAAATTTATACAGAGACATGAATGAAAAATGAGATGTTTTCTTGTAGAGGTCAGGAAGAATGTGTCCTGAAATCGGCTGATGATTCTAGTCTGGCCCTTAGCACTGCTGCTGTTTCCATCCCGCCAGGATTCTTGCTCCAAGCTAGGGAGTAATTTTCTACTCTGTCCACACTTAACAGTCATGCTGATTGTCAGTTCTGCAGGGGATGGGGAGTGGATCAGATCAGGCTGGGGTGGGACTGGGTCACTGTTCGTTTTCATAAGTCCCCTAGGTGGTTCTCTAGTGCAGCCAAGATTGAGAAGCATTATGGTAATGGATACCGGGAGGAGCTGGCAGCAAGCAGAGGTATGCCTCTTCTGATGGGTTTATGGGAACACACTTTCCAAGAATGATTACCACCCAAGAAAAGAGACCAGATGTCTGCAGTAGCTGGAAAGCCAATTGATTTCCTTTGTAAGACATGTTAACATTTTAGTATTGACAGGATATAACTCTAGAATCCCTCAGGAGGGCTGTAGGAAAGCAATCTCAGGCAGTCATCTTGTCCATCCCCCTGGATTACATAGTTTTGGAGGGGGAGACACTTCTATAAGTGGATTTGTTTTTTAAGGACAGGTCTTATGTATCCCAGGGTGGCCTCAGAGTCTCCTCACACTTGCTGTGGAAGGAAGCTGACCTTGAACACCTTATCTCTCTGTCTCTACCTCCAGAATGTTAGGATTTTTTAAAAAATATTTTATTTATTAGATATATGGTGTTCTGCATGTATGCTTGCATACCAGAAGAGGGCACCAAATCTCATTATAGATGGTTATGAGCCACCTTATGGTTGCTGGGAATTGAACTCAGGACCTCTGGAAGAACAGTCAATGCTCTTAACCACTGAGCCATCTCTCCAGCCCTGAAGGCTAGGATTTTTTTTTTTTTTTTTTTTTGGTTTTTCGAGACAGGGTTTCTCTGTATTGTCTTGGAAGCTGTCCTGGAACTCGTTTGTAGTCCAGGCTGGCCTCGAACTCACAGAGATCCACCTGCCTCTGCCTCCCGAGTGCTGGGATTAAAGGCGTGTGCCACCAACACCCGGCATAGGATTTTAAGACATGTACCACCACATCTGGCTACTTTTGCTTGTTTTTTATTTTGTTTGTTCGTTTTTTGTTTTTTTGTTTTTTTCAAGACAAGAGTTTCTCTGTGTAGTTCTGGTTGTCTTGGAACTTTCTCTGTTCTGTAGACCAGGCTGGCCTCAAACTCAGAGATTCTTCTGTCTCTACCTCTCAAGTACTGAGATTAAAGGTGTATGTCACCACTGCCTGGCATGTACGTGTGTGTGTGTGTGTGTGTGTGTGTGTGTGTGTGTGTGTGTTCATTTATTTATTTATTTAGTACAGGGTCTCATCATGTAACCAGGTCTGTTTCTAGCTCTCAGTGCCCCTGCTTCATGAACTTCCTGAAGGCTTGTGATTGTAGGCTTTCATCACTATATCCAGCTAAACAATTTTGTTTTGAGACAAAGTCTCACCAGGTAGCCCTGACTGGCCTGGAACTTGCCTGCTTCTGTCTCCAAGTGCTGGGATCTGCCTCCAAGGGTGTGTCCCCACCCCAGCCAGTGAAACTTTTTTTGTTTTGTTTTGTTTTTTGTTTTTTCGAGACAGAGTTTCTCTGTGACTTTAGAGGCTGTCCTGGAACTAGCTCTTATAGACCAGGCTGGTCTCAAACTTACAGAGATCTGCCTGCCTCTGCCTCCTGAGTGAGGATTAAAGGCATATGTCACCATCGCCTGGCCAGTCAAACATTTTTTTCCAGTTTTTGTGGTTTTATTTAAATGCAAATAAAACATGCACACCATCATCTACTCATTTTCTTCACTGCAAAGCCTGGCGTTGGCATTGGTGATTCTGATGGCCAGCTGTGCTGCTCTTTCTATGATGGATTTTCGGTTCTTGGAGGAAACATTGTGAGCAATCTCAGCACAGTAAGATTTGTTGCACATCAGCAGCACTTCCAGCTCTTTGACGTTGTGAACCAGAAACTTCCGGAAGCCACTAGGCAGCATGTGCTTAGTTTTCTTATTGCTCCCATAACCAATGTTGGGCATCAGGATCTGGCCCTTGAATCTTCTCCGAACCCTGTTGTCAATACCTCTGGGTTTCCGCCAGTTTCGCTTAGTTTTGACATATCGGTCTGACTGGTGCCTGCCTGATGAACTTCTTGGTCCTCTTCTTGACCATCTTGGGCTTCATCAGAAGGCGGAGGGCAGCCATGATGCTGCGAAAGAGATGACAGCCACATCGCAGGTAGCGCTGAAGAAGAAGTCCAGTCAAACATTTTTAAAGAAGGGAAGATAACAACCAGAAAGGCAGTATTAGAGGACAGAGCCATTTCCACTATTCCTGGTGTGAGTTCCAGTCATTCTACCATCCCATGAGCCCTTCTCTGAGCATGTCCTGGTTGGCCCCATCCTTCAGGGATGACAAGAGGACAGAAGTGCCTGCAGAAGCCGCCTTCCCAACTGGAGAGGTGGCAGAGTCGGTATGAGTCTCCAGGAGGAGCGGGCAAAGGCATTGCATGCCTTATAGTTAGCTAGTCCTTTTCAAATTTTGATTTACTTTGTGCACACATGCCCAGTTGTACACACGTGTCCCAGCAGGTATGTGGAGGTCAGAGGGTAACTTTGTGGAGTTAGTTCTCTCCTTCGTCCATGTCAGTCCTAAGGGTCATCCTCAGATGACCGGGCTTGGCAAGTGTCTTTACCTGGTGAACCATTTGATGGCCCCTTAGCTATCTCCTTTATGATCCCAAGTCCCTGTGCATTATAGCAGCTCTCATGCTGGCTTCCCACTGCTCTTCTCTGTTATTGTGGCCTGCAGTTGCCAGGCAAAGCCTGGTTTTACTGATGACTGTCAGCCCCTCCCTTAGGAAGCAAGGGCATGCTCTCACTTTTTCCAGCTGTCTTCTCAGTCTGATTTAATGGATATACAGGGACTGATGACACATCGGCATGGGATCTTTCTTTTGCTTCTTGGGTAATTGTCCTATTAACAGCTGTCCCAGGCAAAGAGAAGGGGGAGGGCCCAAGGGAGGAGGAAGGTGCTTTTCTGGGTGAAGAACACACCCTGGATTTTACAAGGTTAACCAGCAGGTTCTGGGAAGGAGCTATTGCACCTGCTTAGACTTGATCTGGAACTCTAGACAGAGTGGAGGCTGGCTTTTGGTCTGATCTCCCAACTACTGCATATTAAATATCCTTAATGCCTGCACCCTGCCAGGCAAAGTTGCCTGACATTATGACTGAGGTTGTCTGTGTTGGTTAATCTCAGCAAATTTTGAACTTCCCTTTTTTTATACTTCTTTTCCTTGCTACTGAGAAGCAAACAGGTGGAAATTCTCTTCCTCTTTTTGGGTAATGTTGGGAATCAAATCCAGGGTCTTTGGCATGTTTTTTTTTTTTTTTTTTGGTTTTTCGAGACAGGGTTTCTCTGTATTGCTTTGGAGGCTGTCCTGGAACTTGCTCTGTAGACCAGGCTGGCCTCGAACTCACAGAGATCCTCCTGCCTCTGCCTCCCGAGTGCTGGGATTAAAGGCGTGCGCCACCAACGCCCGGCTCAGGGTCTTTGGCCTGTAAAGTATGTGTATGTTCTACCATTAAGTTAAGTTCCTAGTCGGGCGTTGGTGGCGCACGCCTTTAATCCCAGCACTCGGGAGGCAGAGGCAGGCGGATCTCTGTGAGTTCGAGGCCAGCCTGGTCTACAGAGCGAGTTCCAGGACAGCCTCCAAAGCCACAGAGAAACCCTGTCTCGAAAAAAGTTACGTTCCTAGCCTGCCCCAGCCATAATGTCTAATACAGTCTAACTCCACAACAGTTTCTAATTTCTCTGTTTTTCCTGTTTGTTTATTTATTTATTTATTTATTTTGGGTTTCGAGACAGGGTTTCTTTGTGACTTTGGAGGCTGTCCTGGAACTAGCTCTTGTAGACTAGGCTGGTCTCGAACTCACAGAGATTTGCCTGCCTCAGCCTCTCGAGTGCTGGGATTCAAAGTGTGTGCCTTGGCTCATTCCTATGGTTTTTAAATATGTGGTTAATAGTTAGTTATATTTAATAGTTACAGTTACATTTAATCCCCTCCCCAATCATCCAGAGACAAGGTTTCTCTGTATCCCCGATTGCCCTGGAACTTGCTCTGTAGACCAGGCAAGCCTGGTACTTGGAGATCCACTTGCCTCTGCCTCCCCAATGCTGCGTTTAAAGGTGTTCACCACTACCACCCAGCTCCAAATCTCTTTCTTTTTTTTTTTTTTTTTTTTTTTTTTTGGTTTTTCGAGACTGAGTTTCTCTGTGGCTTTGGAGCCCATCCTGGAATTCGCTCTTGTAGACCAGGCTGGTCTCGAACTCACAGAGATCCGCCTGCCTCTGCCTCCCGAGTGCTGGGATTAAAGGCGTGCGCCACCAACGCCCGGCCCAAATCTCTTTCTTATTGTAATATTTGTATCTAGTCTCTGAGAATTTCATATATTTTGTGCTGGCTAGTTTTATGTCAACCTGACACAAGCTAGAAGCATCAGAGAGGAGCAAGCCATAACTGAGAAAATACCTCTATAAGACCAGGCTGTGGGCAAGCCTGCAGGGCATTTTCTTGTTTTTGTTTTGTTTTGTTTTGTTTTGTTTTTTTTTGGTTTTTCGAGACAGGGTTTCTCTATGGCTTTGGAGGCTGTCCTGGAACTCGCTCTTGTAGACCAGTCTGGCCTCGAACTCACAGAGATCCGCCTGCCTCTGCCTCCCAAGTGCTGGGATTAAAGGCGTGTGCCACCAACGCCCGGCTGCAGGGCATTTTCTTAATTATTGATTGCTGTGGGAGGGCCAGCCCACTGCGGGTGGGGCCACCCTGGGCTGGTGGTCCTGGGTTCTATGAAAAAGCAGGCTGGCAATCTAAGGGAAGCAAGGCAAGGGGAACAAGCTGGTAAGCAGGACCTTCCAAGACCTCTGCATCAGCTTTTGTTTCCAGGTTCCTGCCCTGTTTGAGGTCCTGTCCTGACTCCCTTCAGTGATGAAGGGTGATATGGAAGAGTAAGCTAAACAAACCCTTTCCTTTTCAAGTTGCTTGGTCCTGGTGTTTCGTCACAGCAATAGAAACCCTAAGGTATGTAGGTGTGTGTGTGTGTGTGTGTGTGTGTGTGTGTGTGTAAAATCCATTTTGAACATATCCAGCCTGAATTCATTCTCTCCAAATCTTCTGGAACCCTTCCATCCTTAGTCCTTTTCTCCCACCTTCATGTGGGTTCTGTGAATGGAATTGGGTTGTCAGGCTTGCATCATCAGGGGCAAGTCTTTTCCCAATGAATCATCTTGTTCCCCCCCCCCCCCACTTTTCTTTTGAGACAGGGTCTTAGCCAGATGTGGTGGTCAATCCTGTAATCCCTTTCCTTGGGAAACTAAAGCAAAGGAATAGATATCAAGGGATGGATGAACAGACAGCAAAACATTAATTAAATCAAGGCTCAACATCCAGCAGAAACTGGCTAGGGAAGTTGGGACAGTCAGTCGGAATTACCAATTGAGCGTTCTCTCTGTGGGTCAACTTCCTGTAGCTGGACTTCTGGCTCCTCTTTCCCACTGCTGCGCCCCCTTTTGTGAGACAGGGTCTCAGTTTGTAGTTCTGGAACTCTCTTTGTAGACTAGGCTGGCTTCACACTGAGGTCTCCTACTTCTGGAGTGCTGGAATAAAAGTCCTGGGCCACCATGCTCCGCTGTAGACACTTTTGTATCACAGCAGCAATAACCCTGCTGGGAACAGTTTACCTTCTAGCTGTTCTTAAGGGTACAGTAGTTTTACTCTTGGACTGTTTACTGTTCTCTCCCTCCCTGTCACAATTCTGGGTCAAGCATCCCAACCCAAAGGCAAGGGAGGACACTTGACATAAGGACGCTTGGGTCTAAAAGGGAGGGCATCTCAGCTTTCACAGCCGCCTTCTCAAGTGAACTCAAACGGCACATGACCATTCGAGGACACTTGACATAAACATGCTTGGGTCTGAAGCAGGTGGATCTCAGCTTCCACAGCCACCTTCTCAGTGAACTCAAACGGCACATGATGCTTCCCCAGTGTACTGTACATTACAATGTCACTCCACACTGCTACCAGGCTGGCATTTTTCTTTCCTTGTATTGTGAGACAAGGAAAGTTCTCTCCATATACCTGAGGCTGCCCTTGAACTATTGGTCTTCAGGTCTTCTTATCATACTCTGAGATTAGAGTTGTTGGCTACTGTATCTGGCTCCAGTTTCTCCTTTAAAATATTTACCCCGGGTGGTGGTGGCTCACGCCTTTAATCCCAGCACTTAGGAGGCAGAGGCAGGCGGACCTCTGTGATGTTTGAGACTAGCTTGGTCTAGAAGAGCTAGTCCAGGACAACCTCCAATGCCACAGAGAAACCCACTCTTGAAAAGCAAAAAACAAAACAAAACAAAAAAACACCAAAAGAAAATATTTACTTAGGAATATACTTACTTTTTTCTTTTATTTTTGAGATTACCATTTCTATCATTCAAATTCATGGTCTTTTCTTCATTGATTACAGTTACATGCATATATGTATAACTCATATGTATTCCCAAGTATACAGTGCTCAGTCTGTGTGTTACTTGTATGTAAATTTTTAGGGCTGACCATTTGGTACTGGACAAACCAGTGCTGTGCTCTTCTGTGAAGAAGACTATCAACTCTCAGAATTTCTTAGTTGCCTATAATTCTTTGTATAGGATTGAGGTCTCATAGGCTTTCCCCTATCCTCGTCAGCTTGTCTATTGGTATTGCTCTTGTTCAGCCAAAAGAAAAATACATTTACTTTTAATAACACAAATAAGTAAAACCATGTCCTGATGGGGGATGTCCTTCTGTATATATGTTTCTCTTATTGGTTGATGAATAAAACACTGATTGGTCAATATCCAGACAGGAAGATAGGTGGGGCTACCAGATGAGGAGAATTCTGGGGAGAGGAAGGCAGGGAAAAGACGATGGGGAGACGTCATGTAGCTGATGAAAGAGTAACATGCGGAGCATTCTCCGGTAAGATAAGAGTAGGTGGCAATACATAGTTTAATAGAAATGGGTTAACACGCCGGGCGTTGGTGGCGCACACCTTTAATCCCAGCACTCGGGAGGCGGAGGCAGGCGGATCTCTGTGAGTTCGAGGCCAGCCTGGTCTACAGAGTGAGTTCCAGGACAGCCTCCAAAACAATACAGAGAAACCCTGTCTCGAAAAAAACAAAAAAAAAAAAAAAAAAAAAAAGAAATGGGTTAACACCTAAGAGACAGTTAGCCAATAAGAAGCCTGAGCCATTGGTCAAACAGTTTCTAATTAACATAAGTCTTTGCGTGTTTATTTGGGGCTAAAAAAATTGTAGGACCAGGCAAGAGAGAAAGAAACTCTATCTACAAATTTGTGCCACAAATGCTACTGCATACTAATGGCCAAGTGTCCTTTTGATTTGTGTTTGCCACATGTGAATTGGTACACCTGTTGGAGCCCAGAAGAACCTTTGCCAACACTGACATCACACCTGCTTTTCCACCAATCACCAAGACACAGCAGCTGCATTGTAGGAGAATGCCTGAGACATGATGCTCTTGACTGTGTGGACAGAAGGAATCTTCAAAATCCTGCTGGGTCACTGAGATTCCACCTGGTAACATTGAACTGTTAACTCCAGGTCCCCACACCTGGCACAATGGGATCACCTCCTCCAAGGCCTCTGGCTTTTCCATGCTTTTGTCCTTCATGGTCATAGCTAGAAAAGGTACTCTGTTTCTGACCTTTAGAGACACCAGATTACCACACTATTGGCAGAGATGTGGATGAGGTGTTCATTCTGACTGGGAAGCACTTTTGTGCTGAGTATCAGCTTGTTGAAGTCACATTGCTGGGCTCCAGGGATCAGGGGACCCATCTTCCCAAACTGGGTCGCCACCACCAGGATTCAGTTACTGAAGTTTGTGCAGATCTCCCAGTGAGAACCCCTTTCTCTCACCCTGTATACCACTGCTGTCTTCTGTTTGGATACTACCAATGGTTTACATCCCATGGATCCACTCTCCAATGGAGGCTGGTTCAGAGAGGGAGAGTGAACTGGGTGTTTACCCATGGGTGAAGGAACCCTGAGCTTGCACGGGACAGGGGGTGATGGGTCATGGTGGGGATGCGGCCTGCAAGGGACACATGTGCAGACCTTCTGTAAATTGTTCCTCTACCCCTTTTTTCACCATTAGCAGTGTTTACCTTCATGGTGTTGATAAAAAAAACCTTTTTTTCTTGTAGCATATCATATCCTCTTTCAAAGAGTAGAAATTAATTCTTGACTGTATTATCAGAATTTTAGGACAAAAGTTTGGGATCTAGCAGTCCTAACAAGCCAGGCTCTTGTATCCATCCCAATGTGTCAGTTAAAGAGATGAGTGTATTAATTACTTTTCTATGGCTGTGATAAAACACTGTGACCAAGGCAACTTATATTAGGGTTTGGGGCTTGGGCTGGAGGGATAGCTCAGGCATTAAAGGCTAGGCTCACAACCAAAAACATAAGGATTTGGGGCTTATAGTTCCAGAGGGCTGAGTCCCTTCCCCTCATAGTGGGGAGGTGTGACAACAGGCAGGCATGGCAAGTAGAGCTGGAAACTTGAGAGCTGAGCTAGTTTCTCTAACAGCAAACAGCAAACATAGTGAATTTGAAATGAAAAGACTTCTGAAACCTCAAAGCCTGCCCAGTGACATTCTTCCTCCAGAAAGGCCACACCTCCTAGGCCTTTGCAAACAGACTTCAACTGGGAACCAAATATTCATCTGTCCATTTCATTCAAATCACCACAAACAATGGTGAAAAGCAAAGGCATATTTATCAAAGTGGTTTATTGGAAAGAGGAACAAGTTAAAGAGTTCAGTGAGACTGAGTTTATCTTCAGAGTACTAACATAAGCTCCAGATGAGTGGTTCTCAGCCTGGGGGTGTCAACCCTTTTAGGGGTCAAACGACCCTTTCACAAGGGTGGCCTAAGACCATCAGAAAAGCAATATTTACATTATGATTCATGACTAGCAAAATTACAGTTATAAAATAGCAAGGAAAATAATTTTATGGTTGGAGGTCACCACACAGGAGGAACTACATTAAAAGAGTTCGCAGCATTAGGAAAGTTGAGAACCGCTGTTTTAGATTTAAACAGGGGAAGAAAGGAGACAATAGGCAAGAGGCATGCATAATGAAGCAATCATTACTTCAGCTCTGGTTCTGCAAAGTGGCCTGAAGAAATGATTGTCTTCAAAGCCTGAGGGAACAATCTAGATTCATGAGTTGCCCTGCTTCAGGGTACACAGCCTTATCACCACAGAGAACTGCCCCCATTTGATTAGTTAACTGACTGGAGCACATTTTAGGGGTCTTGAAGGGGGCATTTAACAATTCTGATGACATGGCCGGGCGGTGGTGGTGGTGGTGGTGGTGGTGGTACACGCCTTTAATCCCAGCACTCGGGAGGCAGAGGCAGGCGGATCTCTGTGGGTTCGAGGCCAGGCTGGACCGACAGCCTCCAAAACAATATAGAGAAACCCTGTCTCATAAAACCAAAAAAAAAAAAAAAAACCAACTCTGATGACTAACTAAATAAGATAGATACAAAATGGAGAACTCTAGGCTTTTATTCTGCTTTTAATTATAATTATCTTTTTTGGGGGGGTTCCGAGACAGGGTTTCTCTGTGGCTTTGGAGGCTGTCCTGGAACTAGCTCTTGTAGACTAGGCTGTCTTGAACTCACAGAGATTCACATGCCTCTACCTCCCAAGTGCTGGGATTAATGGCAAGCACCACCACTGCCTGGCTAATTATAATTTTCTTGTGAGGTCAAGAGAGGAAATGGGGCTTAAAAAAAATCAAAAGTAGTTTCAAAAGCCCATAATAATTGACTTTCTTCTACCTTTTTTTTTTTTTTTTTTTTTTTTTTTTTTGCTTTTTGAAACAGGATTTCTCATTGGAGCCTGTTCTAGAACTCGGCCTAGACCAGGCTGGCCTTGAACTCAGAGAGATCTGCCTGCCTCTGTTTCCTGTGTGCTGAGATTAAAGGATTAAAGGCATGTGCCACCACCAATTGCCCATCCTTCTTCTCCCTTTTAAGAAGGGTTTGTTAGGGATTGGGTTTAGGGGCTTCTCATTTTCTGTTTGTTAGATTTTTTTTTTCACTTTTCTGGTTGTTTTTGGTTTTAGGTTGGCTGTTGCTATGTAGCCCTCTCATTGGTGTGAGTGAAACTCATCATGGAAACCAGGCTGATTTCAAACTCTGCTTTCTGAGTTTGACAAGCCTGTGCCACTAGTCCCATCTGGGCCTTGACTGTGTTAGGAATGCACTCTAGCTGAAATCGATGAAATGCACCCAAAATACAGCATTCGGGGGGCTGAAACAGGAGGCTTGCCCTAAAAGAACCTGTCTCAGAAAAAAAAGCAAAACAAATCACTGCACTTTCAGAATGCTTCTACTTAGCAGGGTCTTCCAGTCACAGGCCAGCAGGGTCTTCGAGTCACAGGCCCAACCCGCTTGGTTTCCTTTCCCCATGTTACTATCCTTTATCAAAGCAGTTTGAACCCAGTGCCTCAGGATGCTAGGTAAGGACTCTAGGTAAATAAATATTCTCTCACCAAGTGCCCTGGTACTCCTCTTTTTTTTTTTTTTTTCCTCATATAGGGTCTATATATAGTTCTGGATGTTCTGGAACTCACAGAGATTTGCCTGCTTCTGCCTCCCAAGAGTGCTGGGATTAAAGGCAAGGGCCACTAAGCCTGGTTTCCCTGTTGTTTTCAAGACCCAACAGTTAATACACAAACTTCTTGTCTCATAGGGTTTATATTCTAGTTATTTACTGGGACACATTAAAATAATGACTAAGGAAAGCAGTCTTTGGAAGTGCAAACTAAAAGGTATTCAGTAGTTTAGGAATTCGCAAGCATCAGTAGGGAAGATGCTGGTGCATGTTTATTTCGGTTAAAGTGTTTTACACTCTGTGAACCTCCCCAAATTCATGCACAGCACATATTTATCTGATGTGTTATCTGCTGGCCTTGTCCTTAATTACACAAGGACAATAAACAATGAGCTGTCAACCAGATCATGGCCTCTTAAAAGGAGACGAGAACTCAGCTGGCACCTCACCTCTGTCCCACAGATGGGAACAACACAGTACAAATTCCAATTCAATGATTTCCTAAATGTGGTCTTCGACCTGCTGCATTAGGATTACTCAAGAGGGCATGTTATCAGGCTCCTATCCTACCCCATGAACAAGAATCTCTCAGAGGCTTTGGAATTTGAAATCTAACAAATGTTGAGAGCACACTAGGTTTGAGGGTCACAAAAAATGGTTTGGTTGTATTGGTGTATGGGACTGGAGAACTCCGGCAACTAAGGAACGTTCCTGAAAAGCAAAAACTAAGCAGTGTATGAGCGGTTAGAGGAGGGGGGAGGGGCTTTTCGGGCATTCCTTTGATGACAAAAATGGTTACTATGTCCCATCTCTCACACTACCAACATCCCACTACCGCCATAACAACCTGTCTGCCCGGCGGTTTCCGCCATTTGACTGTTGCCTGGGCTACAAGATACCACCCTTCCTGCCCGACCGAGTTACTACACCAGGTCCTAAGGTAAAGGCGGGGGTGGGGCTGGGGGGGTGGGGTTGGGGGAGGTACGGGTTTCCGTCGCCAGTACCCAAGATGGCTACACGAGCGTCGCCATCACGAGAACCACATGCTCCGTTCTCCGCCTCGGCCTCCTTAGGTCTCACTGGACTTTTGCAAAGTCACCGTGGGAACTCTCAAGGACGGAATTCCGCGCTCCGGCGGCATTACTCCTTTCTCTGCCTTGAAAGACCTTATTCCTAGACAAACAATGCACCAGAAGCACCTAACTTATAACACCGCCCGCCTTCGACGCGCGGCGGAGAGGTTCAGAATGCCGGACTCTAGGGCCTTCGACCCACTCATTGGTGGGTCCACACCGCGGGGCGGGCCTGCACACCCATTGGGCTGCTCTCCACGTCAGTCTCGGGAAAACGGGGCCGAGGAGGCGGAGACAGCACTCGGCTATTGGGTTCTCCCTGCTGTCAATCAAAGCGACATCCGGTGACGGCGCAGGTTTCGGCTAGCTGATTGGAGCAACTGTTTCTGGCGTGGCCGTGGAGGGCGGGTTTTCGAGGGCAGTGGAAGGAGGGGGCGGGGAGGGAAGCCGAGGCTGGGCGCTCCAGGCCGGCCGGAGGTGGCGGCGGCGGCGGCGGTGGCGGTGGCGAGGCCGGGACTCGGGCTGAGGGCCTGCTGTGGCGACAGCGGTGGACTGCGACCTCAGCAGTGGGTACCTGACACATTCCCTTTCCTGACGAGAGAGCCGCGGCGCAACAGGGTCGAAGCTTGTGGGATGAGGGGCGGCGAGATGTGGCTGAGGGGCGGGAGGCAGGACGCGGGAGGCCAAGCGGGGTTCTAGTCCGGCTCGGGCTCTTGGACAGGAGAGAAATGCGGGGCCAAAACAAAGCTCGTTTCCTGGGTGGGCTGGACTGAGAAGGGCCGAGGGCATGGGAGGGCGTGGTGAGGCCGGACTGGAGAGTGGGGTGGGGCCTCGGGAACGGAGGGCGGGGTGAGGCTCGCTTTTAAGGGTGGGCCAAGGCCGGTAAAGTAGCACTTGTCGCTTGGTGTCCCAGAAAGCTAAGAAGCTGAGGCGTCGACCGTGGGCATGGCAGCTTGGTCCCAGCCAGACTCGGGTATGGAGCAGGGTGGGACCGGACTCGCGCCAGGGTGCTCTCTGGCCTTCTTGGCTTTGAAGAACTTTGTCCGCTCTCTCAAACTTAATTGGCACTTGGGAAGTTTTAGTTATAAATTGCGCGAGGACGGGCGAGTATCAAAAGCAGAAATGTTTACTCAACCGAAGAAGGGTATTCGTGGGTGGGTGTGCCTCGTACGTGTGGATCCCGCCTCACCTTTAGAGCGAAGTTGATAGTGGGCAGCCCAGGAGTTGGTGTATCGGATTAACGAAAGCTCCAAAGTAGAAACCAGAAACGGAAAGGCAAATTTACCTTCTCCCCACTTGGCAGCTTAGATTGAGAACTTGGCCGTATCCTTCTGTTTTGGCTCAGAAGGTCATGCGAATAAAGATAAAACCTGTGAATTCGAATTCGGATGGAGCAGGGGCCCACCCTCCTCCACTGCTCTCCTGTACTCCCTCCCCTTTTTGTTTTGCCATACTAGAGATTGAAACAGGGCCTCTTAATTAGGCACCAATGGTCTGTATCCTTGCCCTTTAAATTTTTTTCTCGTTTACTATTGAAATGGTCTCATTATTTTTTCTAGGTTGGTCTCGTACTCCTGATCATCATGTTTCAACTTTATTTTTATTTTTTGAACGCAAGAATGACAGGAAAGGGAAATTAGATTTCAAAGTTGGAAAAAGGGAAAAGCATTTTTCTTTGTGTGAAATGAGGGCCTGAACATGCCCATTTAATTTTCACATCTCCCTCCTTTGAGTTGGAAGGGACAATGACATGGGAAACCAACCTTGTTTTTTAAGATAGGAAATGGGCTTCTTTGTGCTAAAATTAGAAACTGGGTAATGTGTTCTATTAGCAGTGCTGGTAAATTAGACAAAGTGTAAGGTATTTTGAGTGCCATGTGCAGTGTCTGCTTCTCCTTTGAAAACTGCTTTTTAAAAAATATAACAAATACAGCATTTAGTAACAGAGTGTTCCTTTCCTTCTTTTTGTAGTTGGTACAACAGGTTTGGTTCTGTTTTTCCTTGTAAAAGTAGCCTTCTAATGTGTTTCCTACCTTCTTTCTGAGGGTTCTTACCCTGATCATGATGTAAAGGGTATGGAATCTTATCTGTTGCTCTTGTGATTCCCATTTCAGGTTTCTCTGGAAACCCCCCTGGTAAGTGCAGAGGAGGCGGGACACTCTGACCCAAGACAAAGACCTGTAGCTCCAGCCAAAGAAAATAAACCCTAGCAAGGAGAAGGAAAGAAGGAAAGAAAGAAGTCATCAGCTGTTCCTGCGAACAGCAGTGGGATCTCCGTAGAGGCCAGCTAATGTGAGTGAGGAAGTCACTGTATGTGGACCGTGGAGACAGTGAGTTGAGAGGGCCTTGAGAGCCTGGACTGGGTTAGTAACAGCTGAACTTTCAGAGGTGAGGTGTCAAGAAGGGAAAAGTGAATGTGGTCTGGAGTGTGGCTTTTGCTCCACAGGGTGTGCTTTCCTCTGGGGCCATCGGGGAGCTCAGCTCCTGTGTTGTGCCAGGGTGGGTTACAGGGTCTGGCACTGAGGAGGGTTACCTGCTGGCTGGAGTGGCAGAGCAGTGGCCTTGACTTGTCTTGTGGAAGATTTAAAAACAAAAAAGCATAAACATTCTGGTCCTTCAGCAATGCTTTCTCTGAAGAAATACTTAACGGAAGGACTGCTCCAGTTCACCATCCTGCTGAGTCTGATTGGGGTTCGGGTGGACGTGGATACTTACCTGACCTCACAGCTCCCTCCACTCCGGGAGATCATCCTGGGGCCCAGCTCTGCCTATACTCAGACCCAGTTCCACAACCTGAGGAATACCTTGGATGGCTATGGTATCCACCCCAAGAGCATAGACCTGGACAATTACTTCACTGCCCGGCGACTCCTCAGTCAGGTGAGGGCCCTGGATAGGTTCCAGGTGCCTACCACTGAGGTAAATGCTTGGCTGGTTCACCGGGACCCCGAGGGGTCTGTCTCTGGCAGCCAGCCCAACTCAGGCCTCGCCCTTGAGAGTTCCAGTGGCCTCCAAGATGTGACAGGCCCAGACAACGGGGTGAGAGAAAGCGAAACGGAGCAGGGATTCAGTGAAGATTTGGAGGATTTGGGGGCTGTGGCCCCTCCTGTCGGTGGAGACTTAACCAAAGAGGTTAGTGACCCTGTGGTGGCTGGTGGACCTGGGTGTTGGGAAGGAGTGGGCTGGTTCTGAAGGCTTGTTAACTCCATTCCATTCCAAGTTCATTAAGGAACCAAATAGATTGGGGTCAGGGGTTTGGACCGCTGGCTCTGCTTGGATAGGATTGGGCTGAATTGTCTGACTTCAGGGCTGGGAGCTGGGAGCATGTCCATGTTTTGAATCATTGACCCACCTCTGAGTGTACTGTCAGGGCAGGGTGGTTCCTGGACCATACCAGGGTTTTTAGTGCTTAGATTTCAATACGACTGCTGGAGGCTTTAGGTGGGGAAGGGATACATTTTGGGCTTTGATTGAGTGTATATTGTGGCTAAGACACATACTGTGTGGCTCCTCTCTTGCCTTGTTACCACATACACATTAAAGCACTGGTGCTGAACCCTAAAGTGCTGTTAGGCCTGTCGTTATCATTGTAAACTCCCTTTAACTCTCCTGGGCTTGAGCCAAGGGATAGACTTGGATGGTTATTCTTGGCCAGGAGAGGCCAAGGCTCCCATGCTTTGCTAAAGGCCTGCTGCAGGGGGTAGAGCAGAAAAGGCTGGAAGCTGGGAGAGAGCTGTACTCCTCTCAGGTCATCTTGTTCTGAGCTATTAGAGGTGACAAACTTCTGGGCTACTGCGCCCCTGTCTGACCTAGGTAGTGAAAAAGCTTTGAATTGCAACAAGCCCTAGGAGCTCAAAAAAAGACCCACACTCTGTGGCACTGGGCTGATTCATGGGAAAGGTTGGCTGGCTGCAGAGCTTGACTCCTCTGCCCATCTCAGACCACATTTTGTCTCCCTTCCTGCATTGAGCCTGTTCATTATTTCAGTTGTCTTATTAATGACTGACAGAGAATAGGGTCCTCGTTGGGGGGTGGTTTTTATTTTTTTTTTTTGTTTTTATTTTTTTGGTCACAGCACAGCTGTGGGAGGTTATGCTACTAGCACCTGATAGGCAAGGCCAGGGATGCTGCTGACTGTCTTAAAACAGCACAGGGCAGCCTCAGACTACATAGTGATTGAGATTGAGAAAGCCACTTAGCCCAGCTAGTTTTTACTGGATCTGTGTGACAAAGGCTGGGATTGTCTGGTCCTGAAGGTCAGCAGCCTTTTTTTTTTTTTTTTTTTTTTTTGCCTTTCAGGGCCTTTTGTCTTAGATTTATATTTTAAGATGGTCTGGTTGGGTCTTGCTGTGTAGATCAGGGTAGCCTTGAACTTGTGACCTTCTCCTACCTGTACCTCTGCCTCTCCTAGATAACTGGTATTACAGGCATGTTTCATGTTTGGCTTAGATACTGTCCAGGGAGTTTTTCGGGGATATAGAATGTTTTGGATGTAACTGGATGTGTTGGCAGAATGGGGTGGAACTTGGTATCTGCTCCTGTTTCTTGATCATAGAGAAGGTTGGTTTTCCTTGACCCCTGACCTTTACCACTGCCTTTGGGAAGTTGGGTGGGTCCAGGCTGGGGAGGAGGGAAGGATTATGATGTGCCTAGAACAACATTTCCTCAGTAACTCAGGGATAAAAATACCCAGGTCCAGAGCATGTGACAGGCACTGCTGGAGCTGGTATTATCCCTGGGGTGGTAGTACTCCCTGCTGCCAGGCCTGTTCGACCGGCAGCCATAGCTTAGGTCCTTGTCAGGGATAGGATTCCCCTCCAGGTTGGCACTCTGCCCAGAGCAAGGGGTGGCCTGTTTACAGCTCTTCTTGGGCAAGAAGCAGGCTCTAACCAAGGGAGGACATACTGTCTCTCCGGCCTGACCTTAGGCTCTGGGAGAGTAGTGAGGAGAAAGCAGTTTCCCCTGAGAAAACAATCCAGGAGGCAGAAGTATGGTTTCAAGTTGCAGTTCTGCCGGGTTTTACCCCTCCTCTGCTAGGAGAGATACTAGTCAGGATGGGACACCAATCACCCCCACCACTCATGGTTCTTTAAAAAAGCTAAAATGAAAGGGGTGACTGGTGTATTTGGGGCCAGGGTGGTGTCCAGCACCTGTCTCTAAGACTAGACTTCAGAATCCTGTGTCTTCCACCTTTTGTTAGGGGCTAGGCCTGGCCTGCACTGACATGCCGCATGCATGCAATAAAATAATGCCTTTTCCTTTCCCCCAGAATGGCCTGTTTTAGGGTGGCAAAGCTTCTGGACATTTTTTTGCGTTTTGTATTTTTTTATTTTTTGGCTTGGGTGCCCTGGGTTCCTGCCCAGCCTGGCTTATCCCTAGCCTTGAGGACTGGCCACAACCTCTTAAGGAATGGGAAAACTCCTTCTACTTCCCAGCAAAGAATTTAGTTTCTCAGTGAAGCTTCTGGAGGAGTGTCTGCCCAGTCTCAGGAGTGGGCTGGAAGAACAAGATGCGACAGGAGGGAGGGAGGAGAGTGGCACCCCTTCCCCCCAGGACTCTCACTGCACCACCCCAGCTGATTGACTGGGCTGGGTGGGGCTGCCCGCCCCTGGGTGCATCTCCTCAAGGAGACGGAGGCGGCCCAGGGATGGGCCGGTTCCTTGCGGCAGCTTCTCCAGCTGCCCTGGTGCAGAGATTGGCTCCCTTCTGCAGCTAGGTAACAGGCGGTGGGAGGGGATTGGCTCCTTCCGCATCTCCAGCGGAGACTTGGGGGAGGAGATTGGCTCCCGGCGCAGCCTAGGTAACGACAGTGGGAGGAGATTGGCTCTTTCCGCAGCCCCAGCTGCTGACCTGGGGGAGGGGATTGGCTCCTTGCGGCAGCCTAGGTAACAAGTTTGGGGGGCGTGGGGAGGGGGAGAGGGAGGAGCGGGAGGACAGGCCCAGGAGGTAGCTCGCTTTCCTCTGCAGCGTGAGCACGGAGCATGGGGTGGGAGTCCCGACTCACTGCAGCCTCTGCGGTGAGCTCAGGGTGGGGGCTGCTGGGCGCCTGAGTGGAACTGGGGTTGTGAGGTGGGAGGGGGCTGCACCAGGATGGAGGACGGGGGCTGGGCTGGGCTGCCCAGGCAGCAGCACGGGCGGGGCACCTTCCTCAGGCCCCTCGGAGCTACCAAGGGGCCACCCTTCCAGCCTGGTGTGCTTCCTGCAAGCCACGAGCTCCTTGCAGCCCCCTGTCCGGCTTACCGGCACTGGCTGCCCTGGGGCTCCTCTCGCAGACTATGACCCGCCTGGACCGCAGCTCTCACAGTGGTGGGGGCCATGCCAAAGACAGGCCCCTTAACTCTTGGCTGGCTGGTCACCGGGTGGCCCAGCCCCCCTCTGCTCCTGGGTCCAGGGCTTCTGTTCAGGTTGGTGTACGGTGGGAGACTCAAGGGAGAGGTACATGTGGGAGGTCTTAGAGGGGTCTTAGGATGGAGCAGGGGGTCCCTGCTTGGGGGTAGGGAGGTGGGTCTTGTCTAAAGAGACTTTTCAGTGGAAGTATGTGCTTTGAAGTCTCCGAATAGAAGGCAACACTTTCTGGTCTCTTCAGGCTTGTTGGGAAGACTTCTAAAGGGAGGGGTATATATAGGAAGTCCAAATGGCTCTATTGGGGTTCTGTGCTGATGCCAGTGGGGGTGACAATTGGTGCAGGAACTGTCTAGGAGCCACAGAACACAGTGAAGGAGACATTTTAATGTCCAAGGTTGAAGTCAGAGCTCAGCAATGATGAGAGTTATGTCCTTGAATGGGTTGACTGATGGGGAGCTGGTGAGTCCTGGGGTGTGGTATGGGAGGGAGGGATAGAGGTAGCATTGGTGTAAGGGGATACGGTGAGACTGGCCTGAGCAGGGGTGGAGTGTGTAGTGGGGATCATCTGACTGTCTGAAGTTCCCTTGAGATTGAAGCAGCTTGCTGGGATCAGTTGAATTCTGTCAGGGACAGATCTTGAGGTGAGACTGGGCCTTTAGTAGTGGTGAATGTTCAAGCTTACTCCAGCTGCCAGCCAGTGAAGGGGGAATGGCTGTAGGAAGGGCTGGAGACAGTCTGTCGTTGTCATTGGTTGCATCAGGTGGTTGGAAATGCAGGGATTTTCCTCTCCAGGCCACCCCACCCCTTTATGCAAATGCAGTGGCACCACAGGCTGATGCAAGCCTGGTCACTGCTAAGCAATTCCACAGGGCAGTTTGCCCTTGCTTGCCATGGTCAGGCAGTCTGTTTTCAGGGTCTCCTGCTCTTAAAATGAGAGGGGTCTCTTGCTTCTTCCTTATTAGAGGTGATGCAGTTCTACCCTTTAACCTGAGTGTGACTCTGGTCCACACCCTAACCCTGAAGACCTGTGTGACGTTAGATGTTCGTAGTTTTTACTAGTGACTCTTTTTTTGGTGGAAGATTGCCTGGGAATGGACGGAATAAGGGAGAAAGGCTGACAGACCCAGGCCTGGGTAGAGCCCCACCCAGGACTAACTGGAATCTCACTAGGTGGGACTTCTGAGGGGGTAAGACAGGGAGCTCTCTCCCTGGAGTGAGGGCTACTTGAAAGCTAAAATCATTTTCGTCTGTCTTTCAGGATATAGATCTGATTGACATCCTTTGGCGACAGGATATTGATCTGGGGGCTGGGCGTGAGGTTTTTGACTACAGTCATCGCCAGAAGGAGCAGGATGTGGATAAGGAACTGCAAGATGGAGGAGAACGAGAGGACACCTGGGCAGGCGAGGGCGCGGAAGCTCTGGCCCGAGACCTGCTAGTAGATGGAGAGACTGGGGAGAGCTTCCCTGCACAGGTATTGCCACCTCCAACACCGGTCTCTGCCCCCTCCCCCCCATTCATCAGGCTGGAGCTCTTCCAGAAAACTTGCTCTGGTGGAGAGTTGTGTTTTTGCAGTAGACCTGATTGTATTTTGGCTTAGGGTCTGTAAAGGCACAGTAGCTGGATTACAGGAGTGGGGAGGGAGGAGCAATGGACTCAGAAGCACCAGGTCTCAGCAGTAGATATTTTAGGCAAAGTATCTAGCACCTTAGGACACTTCTGTCATCCCTTCTGTTGTCCCTGAGAGTTTGGGACCCAGCTCCACTGTTCAGAATGGCTAGGACATTGCAGACCTACAGTGGTTCTTTGAAGCCTGTCCTGGAACTCGGCTCGGTAGACCAGGCAGGCCTCGAACTCACAGAAATCTGCCTGTCTCTGCCTCCCGAGTGCTGGCCTCTACTCTTCTTGGGAAGAGATATCAGTCCTAGATAGCCAGGGCCCAGGCCAGTCAGACTTATAGTTGGTATTGCCACAGGTGCCTGGTGGGGAGGATCAGACAGCCCTGTCTTTGGAAAAGTGTCTTAGGCTGCTGGAGGTCACCTGCCCCTTTGGAGAGAATGCTCAGGTAAGCAGGACCAGACAGCCCACTGAGAAAATAGCACAACCTGCATAACACACACCCCTTAACTGCAGGGATAGCTCTTGATTCTGGTCTTAGCTTAGCTAAGGGTGAATTCAGAAAAAGAGACAGGGAGTTAGATCGTAGTCACTAGTAAGAAAGCAAAAGGTGCCTCCCTCCAAACAATACAGAGAAACCCTGTCTTGAAAAACCAAAAAAAAAAAAAAAAAAAGAAAGCAAAAGGTGGTCTCCCCATACTTAAGTCTGTGCTCTGCCTTAGTTCCCAGCAGACGTTTCCAGCATCACAGAAGCAGTGCCTAGTGAGAGTGAGTCCCCCACCCTTCAGAACAGTCTTCTATCTCCTCTTCTGACGGGGACAGAGTCACCATTTGATTTGGAACAGCAGTGGCAAGATCTCATGTCCATCATGGAAATGCAGGTAGGATTGTCAGAAAAGCACAGCCTACAGGGTTCTGTGTAAAGTGGCTCAGCGTGCAGTCATGTGGTCCCTGGCAGATAACGTTTTTCTCTGGCTAGTCATTAGGAAGGTAGGAACACTTGAGGGATGACTCCAAGTGTCCATTGGGACTGGGTGGGATTGAGTTACAACTCAGTGTGGAGCTTTCCAAGCATAACCTGTCTTGGAGTTGCACCTTTGTTAGGCCGTTAGTCAAGACAGCTGACGCTCACATAGTGCTTTATAGCCATTGGTGTCTCCTTTTGGCTTGCCAGCCATCTACGTAGCCCTTTGTTTCCTTTTTTTTTTTGCAATGCCGGGGATGGAACCCAGGGTATCTGCTAGGCACGTGCTCTACCACTGAGCTCCCTTTAGCCCTCATTTTTTAAATACAGGCAGAGGAAGGTCAGAAGTGTCTGGTGATCTGCTTGTGGTCACAGCAAGCTTTGCAGCAGGTTTTCTTACCTATGTTTGGGTATGTTCAGTGTGTGTACTCCATTTCATTCCAAAATATGGGAATCTAGCCACATATGATCAGGAGCTGGTCAGTCCTGCATTAGGTGAATCCCATAGTTAGGAAGCCCCTGTGCCTAACCTACTGGTGTAAGCTAGGGGCTTTGCTGTCCAGTTTCTTGCTCTTTTGCCCAGGGAGCTGTGCTTCAGTCAGGAGCCTGCAGGGTATGAGTCTGCTCCTTTTGAATGCTGGTACAATTCTCGCTCCCTTCTAGGCTATGGAAGTGAATACATCAGCAAGTGAAATTCTGTACAGTGCCCCTCCTGGAGACCCTCTTAGCACCAACTACAGCCTTGCACCCAACACTCCTATCAATCAGAATGTCAGCCTGCATCAGGCATCCCTGGGGGGCTGCAGCCAGGACTTCTCCCTCTTCAGCCCCGAGGTGGAGAGCCTCCCTGTGGCCAGCAGCTCCACACTGCTTCCACTTGTCCCCAGCAACTCTACCAGCCTCAACTCCACCTTTGGCTCTACCAACCTAGCAGGGCTTTTCTTCCCATCCCAGCTCAATGGCACAGCCAATGATACATCAGGCCCTGAGCTGCCTGACCCCCTGGGGGGCCTGTTAGATGAAGCTATGCTGGATGAAATCAGCTTGATGGACCTGGCCATTGAGGAGGGCTTCAACCCGGTGCAGGCCTCCCAGCTCGAGGAGGAGTTTGACTCTGACTCAGGGCTCTCCTTGGATTCCAGCCATAGCCCTTCCTCCCTGAGCAGCTCTGAAGGCAGCTCTTCTTCCTCCTCTTCTTCCTCCTCCTCTGCTTCCTCCTCTGCCTCTTCTTCCTTCTCTGAGGAAGGTGCTGTTGGTTACAGCTCTGACTCTGAGACTCTAGATCTAGAAGAGGCTGAGGGTGCAGTGGGCTATCAGCCAGAATACTCCAAGTTCTGCCGCATGAGCTACCAGGATCCTTCTCAGCTCTCTTGCCTTCCCTACTTAGAGCATGTGGGCCACAATCACACGTACAATATGGCACCCAGTGCCCTTGACTCTGCTGATCTACCACCACCCAGCACCCTCAAGAAAGGTAGCAAGGAAAAGCAGGCTGACTTTCTGGACAAGCAGATGAGCCGAGATGAGCACAGAGCCAGAGCCATGAAGATTCCATTCACCAATGACAAAATCATCAACCTACCTGTAGAGGAATTCAATGAGCTGCTGTCCAAATACCAGCTGAGCGAGGCTCAGCTGAGCCTCATCCGGGACATCCGGCGCCGGGGTAAGAACAAGATGGCTGCACAGAACTGCCGAAAGCGCAAGCTGGATACCATCCTGAACCTAGAACGTGATGTGGAGGACTTGCAGCGAGACAAGGCCCGATTGCTCCGAGAAAAGGTAGAGTTCCTGCGGTCACTGCGACAGATGAAGCAGAAGGTGCAGAGCTTATACCAGGAGGTGTTTGGGCGGCTGCGGGATGAGAATGGGAGGCCCTACTCACCCAGTCAGTATGCCCTTCAGTATGCCGGGGATGGCAGTGTCCTCCTCATTCCTCGCACGATGGCTGACCAGCAGGCCCGGCGACAGGAGAGAAAGCCAAAGGACCGGAGGAAGTGAGCCTGGGGAGGCAGAGGGTGGACGCTCACTAAGACCGAAACTGGAGAAGGGCTGGGCCTGGACCTAACATTGGGGACTTAAATGCCTTCTTAATCCAATATATCTTCTCAGATGGGATGACTGCGGGTCAGTGCACAGAAGAGGCGGGCGCAGGCGCTGTCTGGCTTAGCTTCCCCACTGGGAGTGGGTGGAAATGACCAGACTATTTGAGTGATTGGGGTCCCCAGCCTACTCCCTTCTTTCTCCTGAGGGAAGGGTGGTGTTGGCATGCTGGAAGTAGAGGGGCTGTGTGGAGTGAAGGCTGACAAAGGGAAAAGGAGGACTTGGAAGAACAGAGAAAGTAGTGGAAAGTCTCATTTCTGGAAGGAGAAAAGGAAATCCCCTAAAATCAAAGCAATCGGAAAAATCAGGGGGTAGTTAAGGGCTTTGGCCAGCATTCCAGGCAGTGAGTGTATAAGTGACTCCAGTGAGCCCAAGTAAAGCTACTAGTGTGAAAACAGAGACATGGTAGGCCATGGAAGGGCTTTTTAACTGTTTCTTGAACTCTGTCATCCCTGAAGGGGAAGAAGCTCTTGGATGGCACCTATAATGTTTTAGTTACTGAGACAGGAAGCTGCAGGGGGCACCCAACACAGACTTGTTTTCAGGCTAGAGGAGGGCAGAGGGTATAGAAAGTGATCATGAGGCCTGTGTTGCAGCAGCCCCAACATCAAGCATGTCACTCACTGCCCTGCCACAGCCACCTCCCTCCCTAGCTACCCTGGAGCTGAGGTTCCCACTGTCCTCATGAGAGCCTGCATGGAAATGCTGTACTCTTCCCACTCTCCTCCCTTTTGTGGTACCCACCCTCACTAGCTGCCTATAGCTCTCTGGAGTGGGGTGCTATTCTGGCAGTACCGGAACTTGGCCTACAGCTTCCTCTGCAGGGGCTAAACAGAAGCAAGGTGATGGTATAGAGGGAGAAGCCAGTTCAGTGACCTCCAGGCACTGTTCAGCACAACATTGGGAAGTGAATCTTCCCTCAGGCCCCTCTGCCTACAAACACCTGGGCTTGTCACTGGGGGAAAACAAAAACCTATAAACCCCAGCAACAAAACCTAGTCCTTTTAGAATTTCTTGCGCTTTGATTTTTTTAGGGCGTGTGCCCTGTTTCACTTATAGGGCCTAGGATGCTTGTGTTGAGTACAAAGGAGATGCCCCAATATTCAAAGCTGCTAAATGTTCTCTTTGCCATAAAGACTCCGTGTAACTGTGTAAACACTTGGGATTTTTCTCCTCTGTCCCGAGGTCTTGTCTTTTTTTGGGGGGGGTTTCTTTCTAGGAAAATGAGAAGTGCATGAAAGGGGCCGGAGATGACCCTCCCCTAGACTTCACACCCTGTTTAGCTTGGGCTCCTCAAGGACAGCCCTGGGGGAGGCATCGGAGGGCAGCACCAGGGTAGCCAGATGGTTCCAGGACCACAGTATCTCTTTTTTTTTTGTAACTTTGCCACTGCCGCCCCCCAATCCTGGTCAGTTCTGGAGTACTGTCTGCCCCCAACTAGCAGGGGTGAGTCAGGGGGAAGCACTGATTCTCCTCCCTGTACAGGGAGGGCTTCCTAACTGAGCAGTAGGGATAGAAGCGTGAACCTGGGAGTGCTTTTTATAAATTATTTTCCTTGTAGATTTTATTTTTAATTTATCTCTGTGACCTGCCAGGGAGAGGAGAGAAAGAGAAATGCTGTGAGCACATGACAAATAAAATCAAATAAAATGGATGATTCAGCTTAAGTGCAGTTTTTCTTCCCTTCCTCTCCCTTTTGAATTCAGATGAGAGCTTTGGAAGCAGGCCTGCTAGACTATTGTGTGGTTAAGGTAGAGTTCTCGTGGGAAGGTGGAGGTTGACAAAGGGAAACTTAAAGACAAAAAGAACATTGCATTGAACTCGAATGCAGGTACTATGGACATCTTCTCAAAGGAAGGAGTCTGCTTTTTTGAGGGGGGTAGGGATAGGGTTATATTCCTTAAAGAGCTAAGATGGAGGTGGTATCACCTAGCTCTTACCTGTCATCCGCTTGCTACATTTTTAAAAGCTTGACAGTGCTGTTAATTCTCTAGTAGCTTTACCTGTTGGAAAGGCACAGCGCGCTGGACTGGAGTCACAATTTGAAAATTTGAGAAATCAGTTGGGTGGTGGTGGCGGTAGCAGTGGTGGTGTATGCCTTTAATCCCAGAACTCAGGAGGGAGAGGCAGGTGGGTCTCTTGAGTTCCAGGACAGCCTGGTCTACAGAGTGAGTTCCAGGAGAGCCAGGGCTACACAGAGAAACCCTGCTTTGGAACACCTCCCCACACCAAAAAAAAAAAAGAGGGCTGTTAACATTAACCCATTTACTAAGACAGTAGGGAGAGGTAGCAGCAGATGGAAGACAAGGCCTTCACCTTTGCAGTGGGCCCTTGGATGGGTATGGGGAAAGCTTGCTTTGTCTTGGTTCAGCAGTCAGTTCCTAAACTTCTTCCAAAAGATTTCCCCATGTTTTACTCTTTTTTTTTTTTTTTTTTTTCTTTCTCTCTCAAGACAGGGTTTCTCTGTGTACCAGCTCTGGCTGTCCTGGAATTCACTCTGTAGACCAGGCTGGTCTCGAACTCAACAGAGATCTGCCTGGGCCAGCCTGGGTTACATAGTGAGACCTTGTTAGGACCCACATATAGTTAGTAGTTTGGTGGCTGCCTCTCTAGAACCCACTTTTGTAGCCAGGCATGGAAACATTTAACATTTTAAATTTTTTACATTATATGGATGTCTGTGTACCATGTGTGCCTGGTGTCCACAAAGGCCAGAAAGGGCATTGGATCCCTTGGAAGGGTGTGAGCTGCCATGTGGTGGAACCCAGATCCTAAGAAACAGCAGCAAGTGCCTTTTTTTTAAAGACAGGGTTTCTCTGTAGCCCCCTGTGTCCTGGGACAGAGATCCAAATGCCTCTGCCTCCTGAGTGCTGGAATTAAAAGTGTGCACCACCACCCAGCTAACAAGTAGTGCTCTTAACCACTGAGCTTTCTCTGCAGCCACAGGTGTTTCTCAGGATGGCCTCCAACCCATGACATTCCTCCTACTTCAGTCTCCCAGGTCTGTATCACCACTCCTGACCAGGTACCGAAATTGTGTAGCAGAATCGTTGTGCCCTCGTATCAGGAGTGGTTAAATCTGCTTTTCCAGTCATTGATCCATGTGGTTAAGAGGAGTCCCCACAAACTGACGTGTCATTTTATCGATACACCGTGATGAGTCAGCACCTTTAACCCCTTTTCTTCTTCACATATTGGTACCTTGCTTCTGGTTTTGAATTTTTGCAGTTGCACATGAATATTTAGGGACCCCCTGGGTCTATGTGAAAGGAGGAGTTCAGGTCTAGCTTTCTAACGCTTTTGAAAGCTCCTGTATGCCTTCACTGGTAAAAAAAAAAAAAAAGCACACAAGTGGTCTCCAGAATGAAACACTTGCTAAACAGGTGTTTTTATTAATCTGTTTTTTGAGACATGGTCTTACTATATAATTCTGGCTGGCTGACTTGGAACTCACTGTGTGGACCAGGATGGCCTTGAACTTGGAAGCTTTGGTTGCCTCTGCCTCCTGAGTATTGGGATTAAGAAAAGTTTGTACCACCATGTCTGGCCTAGAAAAATTGTTTTATTAAATAAAATTCTATTTATTTATTTTAGATAGGCATTTACATAGCCCAGGCTGGCTTCAAACTCATGGCTATCCTGACAGAGCCACCTGAGTACTGAGAGTATTGGTGTTTGCCACCATGCCAATTTTTTTTAAACTGATTTTTTTTCTATATTAAAGATCACTTAGCTGGGCGTTGGTGGCGCACGCCTTTAATCCCAGCACTCGGGAGGCAGAGGCAGGCGGATCTCTGTGAGTTCGAGGCCAGCCTGGACTACCGAGCGAGTTCCAGGACAGCCTCCAAAGCCACAGAGAAACCCTGTCTCGAAAAACCAAAAAAAAAAAAAAAAAAAAAAAAAAAAAAAGATCACTTATACACACATGCATGCGTGTGCTGTGTGTGTGTGTGTGTGCACACTCGTGCACGTATAGGTGCCCATGGAAGACAGAAAGGGGACCAGATGCTCTGGAACCACAGGCAGTTTGAAAGCACCCAGTGTGGGAGCTGGGAATTGTGCTCTGGTGTTCTCAGAGAGCAAGCAAGCACTTAATAGTGTATTCATTTCTATACCCCCACCCTAGGACTGTTTTTCATGTAGCCTAGGTTAGCCTCAAACTTTGTAGGTAGCCAAGAGTGACCTTGAATTTCTGATCCTTCTGTTTCCTGACCTGGCTTATGTAGTACTTAGGATCTAATCTAGTACTTTGTACATAGTAGGCAAGCACCTTACCAACTGAGTCACGTTCCTAGCCCCACACAGTCACTACCTTTTGTTTTTGCCCCCCCCGAGACAGGGTTTCTCTGTGGCTTTGGCTTTGGAGGTGGCCCTGGAACTATTGTAGACCAGGCTGGACTCAATTCACAACCACCTGCCTCTACCTCCCGAGTGCTGGGCTTTCCCTTTTGTTTTAAAATAAGTTTGAAACCACTGGCCATCTCTTTTGGTCCTCATATAAGGGCTAAGTAGTAACTAGTAATTGAAACAATGGGCTACTGTGCCAGTGCCATGCCTCAAAGTTGTCCAGCTTGATGTTAGATTATGCAAGTAAAAAATAAGGCAGGCTTGATTGGTTAAAGTCAAATTACAATTTAAAAATCATTTGGGGCCAGGTAAGTTGGTGTACAGCTTTAATCCCAGCACTTGGGAGGCAGCACTCTGTGAGTTCGAGGCCACTCTGGTCTATAGAGGGAGTTCCAGGACAGCCACAAGTTGTCTCCATTATGACAACAACAAAGTAAATAAAATTTATTTTGGGGTCCCTAGAGATAGGGCTCAGTAGGAGCACTCAGAGGACCTGAGTTTGGCTCCTAACATCCATTTCATGTAGCTCAAAGCCACCTGTAATTCTAGCTCCAGGGGATCTGGTCTCTGTAGGCACCCTCAAACACGGTGCACACGCACAACATACACATAAATTAAAAATAAATCTTGCTGGGCAGTGATGGCACATGTCTTTAATCCCAGCACTCGGGAGGCAGAGGCAGGTGGATCTCTGAGTTTAAGACCAGCCTGGTCTACAAGAGCTAGTTCCAGGACAGCCTCCAAAGCCACAGAGAAACCCTGTCTCGAAAAAACAAATAAAATAAATCTTGACCAGCTGGGCGTGGTGGTGCACACATTAGTTTCAGCAGAGGCAGAAGCAGGAGGATTTCTGAGTTGAGGCCAGCCTGGGCTACTTCATAGACTGTCTCAAAACAAAATGATTTTGGGAAGCAATGGCTTTGGTACCATTATAAACTATATACCAAAAGGAGACAATGCAAACCCAGGCTTTTTTTTTTTTTTTTTTTTTTTTTAACAAGACAGGGTTTCTCTGATTGTTTTGGAGGCTGTCCGTCCAGCCTGGCCTCGAACTCACAGAGATCCGCCTGCCTCTGCCTCCTGAGTGTTGGGATTAAAGGCGTGCGCCACCACTGCCCGGCTGAACCCAGGCTTTTTAATGCAAACAAAATCCACAGAGCTGAGATGTAGCTCACTGACAGAGTACTTAGCTAGCACACATAAGGCCCTGAATTTGATCTCAAGTATTGAAAATAGGAATAAAAAATACCAGCACATGTCTAAATTACTTTTATTTTTGGGGTTTATCAGATGACCCTTTCACAGGGGTTGCCCAAGACCATCGGAAAACATTTACATTACGATTCATAACAGTAACAAAATTACAGTTATGAAGTAGCAATGGAAATAGTTTTATGGTTTGGGTCACCACAACATGAGGAGCTGAATTAAAGGGTTGCAGCATTAGGGAAGGTTGAGAACCACTGGTGTAAGCAATATTCATTGTGCTCACATAACTGAAATCACTTGATACGTTTCTTATAAAGTGTGTTGGTTGGCTTGTTATTTCAATTCTGGAGGAAAGCTAGATGTGGTGACACTAATCCCAGCACTTGGGAGGCAGAGGCAGAATTTTTGAGTTCTAGAGCATATACACGAAGGGGAAAAAAAGCTAGGTGTGTATTTCAGAATTGTAGCTGCAAATTATTTTGCAACAGCACCTTCCTCTTTCTCTTATGAATGCTTTATAGTATAGACTCAGTGTCACAAGGGACTGTTAAGATGTGCTAGGTACACAGGCAAACACCAGACTCTCAAAGGCTAACATCAAAATGAGCAGAGGAGCCTCCAAAGCCACAGAGAAACCCTGTCTCGAAAAAACCCAAAAAGAAACAGAGGAAGCTGGAGATGTGGCTCATTTGGTGCAGTCAAACATGAAAGTAGCCCCAGTTTCATCCCCAGTGCTGTATGAATCAGGTATAGGGCAGTCCTCTAGCCCCAGTAACTGGGGGGATGGATAGCATCAAGATTAGCATTTCATTATCCCCTGCTACATAAGGCCCCATCTCAAAACAACAAAGCCTTTAAATATACTAAGCTGAAGATTATATGCAGATGGTTCTTGCTTGTAATTTGAGTATTCATCAGGCTGGGACAGGATTGCCATTAGTTCAAGGCCAGCTAGAGCTATAATGTAAGTTCCAGATCAAAGCTACATATGGAGAGGCTGTCTTAAAAAAAAAAAAAAAGCAAAGCCCAGTATGGTGGTCACACACTTTTAAGCCCAGGAGGCAGAGACAGGCCTGGTCTGTATAGTGAGTTCCAGGACAGCCAGGGCTATATAGATCTTTTCCAAAACAAACCCCCCAAAACCAAAAGGATTGTCAAGATGGCAGCTCAATGGGTAAGCCTGACAATAAGCTTGATCCTTCCACACATATGAAAGGAATTACCCAATCCTTCAGGCTGTCCTCTTACCTCCACACAAATCATGTGATCGGGGAAATGACTTAGTAAAGTGCTTGCCCCACAAACACGAGGACATGATTGATCCCTCAGCATCCATGAAAAAGCTGATGCTATAAGGCCTTATATCCAGTAGTTGGGAGGTGGAAGATCAGTAGTTCAAGGACATTTTTAGCTACCTAGCAAACTCTCATGAGGTCATGGAGAGATGGCTACTCAGTTAACAGCACTGGGGTAATGGCTGCTTTTTCAGAGGTCCTGAATTCAATTCCCAGCAACATGGTGCCTTGAAACCATCTATAGAGGGATCTGATGCCCTTTTCTGGTATAAAGGTGTACATGCAGATAGAGCATTCATACAGAAAATAATTTTTTGTTGTTGCTTTTAGAGACAGGGTTTTCCTGTGTCGCTTTGGAGCCTGTTCTGGAACTAGCTCTTGTAGTCCAGGCTAGTCTCAAACCCATAGTGATCCGCCTGCCTCTGCCTCCCAAGTGCTGGGATTAAAGGTGTGCGCCACCACTACCCAACCAGAAAATATTTTAAAAAGATCAGCTGCTAAAAATATTTTAAATTGGTAGATTTGTCAGTGCAAAACTCATGTGCCTTTGCAATCCAAGTACTTGGGAGGCAGTGGCAGAAAGATTTCAAGGCTGGAGAGATGGTTCAGTTCAGAAAACATTTGCCCCATTGGCTTCAGGCTGGAGTTTGGATCTCCAAAGCCTACAAAAGCCAAGTGGGCAAGGTGGCTACCTTGACAAGCTGTATCAGTGAGTTCAGCAAGAGACCATGCCTCAGAAAAAAAAAAAAAAAAAAGGACACATCAACCTCTTGCCTTCAGACACATGTGCACACCCCTACATGTGTAAACATGCATGCACAGAAAAAGGACTTCATGAGTTTCTGTGGTCACTGTATAGTTTGCTTACAATATTAAACAAATTCAACGTAAGTCAGGAAGGAGCAAGATTCTAACAGGCTCTGACAGTTGTAGGACACCAAAAGATGTTAGCCTAGTATGTGGGCCCACAGCCATAAACCTAGCATCTAACAGGCCAAGGCATGATGAGAGTTCACTGCTAGCCTGGGTGGTTTAGTGAGACCCTATCTAGAAAGAAAAAAGGCTGTTGATAGAGCTCAGTTGAGAAGTTGAGAGAACATTTGACTAGAATGCACAAGGCTTTAGGTTCAAAAGTTCTGGGTCCATGATGGTGAGACTTCATGGAAATATCATTTATATATGTGTATGTGTTGGGTTGCCTATGGAGACCGGAAAAGGACAGATTCCCTGAGGCTGTATTATGTGTGGAAGGACATGGGTGATGGGAACCAAACTCTAGTGTTTGTAAGAACACCAAGCACTCTTAACTGCTGAGCTATCTCTCCAACTTTGTTGTACCTATTTAATAATTAACAGTTTTGCATGTGTATCTACAACAATCACTTAAGACAATTTTACTCGGGGCTGGAGAGATGGCTCAGAGGTTAAGAGCACTGACTGCTCTTCCAGGGGTCCTGAGTTCAATTCCCAGCAACCACATGGTGGCTTACAACCATCTACAATTCAATCTGTCTGGTGCTCTCTTCTGGCATGTAGGCAGAACACTGTATATGTAATAAATAAATCTTAAAAAAAAAAAAAGACAATTTTACTCGAGCCGGGCATTGGTGGCACATGCCTTTAATCCCAGCACTTGGGAGGCAGAGGCAGGTGGATCTCTGTGAGTTCGAGACCAGCCTGGTCTACAAGAACTAGTTCCAGGACAGCCTCCAAAGCCACAGAGAAACCCTGTCTCGAAAAACCAAAAAAAAAAAAAAAAAAAAACAACAACAACAACAACAAAAAAACCAAATAAATAAATAAGACAATTTTACTCTTAAACTTTTATCTGGAAATGAGCTAATGGTCTTTAGAAAACCATCAGTAAGTCAGGTGTTGGTGGCACGTGCCTTTAATCCCAGCACTCGGGAGGCAGAGGCAGATGGATCTCTGTGAGTTTGAAGCCAGCCTCTACAGAGTGAGTTCCAGTACAGCCTCCAAAGCAATACAGGGAAGCCCTGTCTGGAAAAAAAGAAAAAAAAAAAAAAAAAGAGGAAAAGCATCAGTAATCTCAATGCACTTGGAAGGCAGATCTGAGTTTAAGGCTAGCTTGGGCTACACAGATGAGACTTTGTCTCTCAAGACAGGAAAAAGAAAATTGTCAGTGGACACACTTAGTTTGTGCTGCATACATGGCAAGATTGCCTTTTTTTGTTCCAGATAAGATTTCTCTCTGAAGCCCTGGCTGCTCTGGAGCTCAGAGATCTGCCTACCTCTGCCTCCTGAGTGTTTGTTCTACCACTTCCCAGTGGGAAGATTTTTTTCTTAAAATTTACTTTTAAGTTATGTGTCTGTGTGTGGGTATGTACACCTGAGTACAGATGCCAGCAGAGGCAAAAATGGGTGTTGGGATCCTCTGAAGCTGTAGTTAAGAGATTGTGAGCCACTTGTGCTGAGACCTGAATTTGGGTCTTCTCCAAGAGCAGTCAGTGCTCTTTTTTTGTTTTGTTTTACGAGACAAGGTTTCTCTGTATTGTTTTGGAGGCTGTCAGTCCAGCCCGGCCTTGAACTCACAGAGATCCGCCTGCCTCTGCCTCCCAAGTGCTGAGATTAAAGGCATGTGCCACCACCGCCCAGCGCAGTCAGTGCTCTTAACCATTAAGCCATCTTTCCAGCCCATGACAAGGTTTCTCCACAGGTCAAGAATACTAGAAATTCTTGTGAAGTTGGTTTCAAGGGTTAAAAGTAGAACCAATTTTGGTTAAGAGCACTGGCTGCTCTTCCAGAGGACCCAGGTTCAATTCCCAGCATCCACATGACAGCTCACAACTGTCTATAACTGCATTTCCAAGGAAATCTGACACACAGGCATACATGCAGGCAAAGTAGCAATGGACACAAAATAAAAATAATTTTTAAAAAGTAAAACTGAACAGCTGCTCACTTGGGATGTACCAAGGCTGATATCTCAGTTCAGTGCACCTGATGGTACAGAACAAAATGTCTGTATCCATCTCAGCCAAATTCAGTTGTCACAGACTGCTGTGTTGCTGCACCTACATTGACAGAGACCTCTGTACAAAAAGACTTCATGACCAGTAAGTGAATAGATTTCCTACTTACTTCCCTCTCAAACTCCCCTAGGGAATGCTGAAAACAGTGTCTGCATTTTTTTTAAATTTATTTATTGGGGCTGGAGATGGCTTAGCAGTTAAGAGTACTGATTGCTCTTCCAGAGATACTGAGTTCAATTCCCAGCAACCACATGGTGGCTCACAACCACCTTGAGTGAGATCTGGTGCCCTCTGCTGGCATGCAGACAGAAGACTGTATACATTATAAATAAAAAATTTAAGATTTATTTATTATGTATAGTGGTATGCCTGCATGTATGCCTGTAGGCCAGAAAAGAATACCAGATCTCATTACGGATGGTTGTGAACCACCATATGGTTGCTGGGAATTGAATTCGGGACCTTTGGAAGAGCAGGCAGTGCTCTTAACCGATAAGCCACCTCTCTAGCCCAAGCATCTGCATGTTTATCTGCATGTAATTATCCTCTTTTCAATGAACTCAAGGTCTCAACTTTTCCTTTTTAAAAAATGCTTAGAACTGGGGCTGGAGAGATGGCTCAGTGCTTAAGAGCACTTGTTGGCTTTGCAGAGGACCAACACCCACATGATGGCTAATATCGGTAACTCCAGGTGGAAAGCTGGTGGCTTCTGAATTCTGTGGGCACCAGGCATACATTTGGTATGCAAACATACATGCAGACAAAACACTAATATACATAAAATAAAAACACATTAAAAAAAAAAAGGTACCCAGGCAGTGGTGGTAAATGCCTTTAATCCCAACACTCATGAGGCAGAGGCAAGTGGATCTGAGTCCAAGACCAGGCTGCTGATTTATGGAGCTTGTTGCAGGACAGCCAGGGCCACACAGAGAAACAAATAACAAAAAACAAACACAAAAAGGAGTATGTGTAAAAAGATGAAGTGTTCAAGGCCAGCCTGAGCTGGGTTAGTGAGATCCTTTGTCAAACAAACCCTAAAACTAAAATAACAAGCAGAGAATGTGGGGTACTTGAGAGATGGTTCATTCAGCAGTCAAGAGCACACATGGACAGGTGTTGGTGGTGCATGCCTTTAATCCCAGCACCGGGAGGCAGAGGCAGGCGGATCTCTGTGAGTTTGAGACCAGTCTGGTCTACAAGAGCTAGTTCCAGGTCAGAGAAACCCTGTCTTGGGGGAAAAAAAAGGAGCACATACAGCCAGAAGACTCAGGTTCATTTCCTAGCACTCACATGGCAGCTCACAACCATCTCTAAATTCAGTTCCAGGTGACTCAGTGACCTCTTCTGACCTTGGTAGGCATGTGTTATAGACACACATGCAACCAAAACACCCATATATATAAATAAATAAAAGAGCCTGTACTGCTCTTGAAGAGGATCCAAGTTCAGGTTCCAGCATTCAAGCAGCTCAGAACTACCTGCTCCAAGTGTATCTAGGAACCTGTACTCATGGACACACAGGCATATATAAACACACATAATAAAGACAGGCTCACCAGGCGTTGGCGCACGCCTTTAATCCTAGCACTGGCGAGGCAGAGGCAGGCAGATTTTTGTGAGTTCGAGGCCAGCTCCAGGACAGGCTCCTACAGAGAAACCCCATCTCGGAAAAACAAAAAACAAAACAAAAAAGACAGGATCACTGAAAGGTTTTACACCGGCCTAGTCTACATAGGGAGTTCCAGGCCAGACATGGCTATACCGTGAGACTTTGTTCTATAACAAAAAAACAAACAAACAAAAAAAAAAAACAGACAAGACTTTGAACTGCCCTTGTAACACATGCTTATAACCCTAGCATTTGGGGGAACTAAGGTAAGAGGTCACCTTGAATTTAAGGTAATTTGAATTTAAGCTAACCCGTAAATTTCAGACTAGCCTGGATTAGAGTACAAAGTGCTAGTGAGACAGCTTGGCACAAAAAGCACAACAAAAAATCTGAGCCTGCTTCCCTGAACTCAACTCCGCAAAGTTGTCCTCTGACTTTAACATGTGTACACAGTAATGTGTTAAAACAAAGCAACAGGGCTGGAGAGATGGTGGTTCAGTGGATAAGAACATTGGCCATTCTTCCAGAACCCTGGTTTGATTCCTAGCACCCACATTAGATGGCTCCCAATAGGCAGTATCACATGCTCTCTTCCAGTTTCTGGACATTGGACACATAAGTGGTGCATAGACATACATGCAGGCAAAACATACAATAAGATAATAAAATAATTAAACAGCAGCAAAGATCTATTCCTATCTGGGCTCCAGAATTATAGTTCCAGGACTGTTACACAGAAAATAATTTCTCAGCAAGCTGAAAGACAGAATGATAAGACAGTTCTTAGAATGTGTACAGCAATTATAAATGCTTAAGAACATTTACTATGGGCGGGCAGTGGTGGCGCATGCCTTTAGTCCCAGTATTCAGGAGGCAGAGGCAGGTGGATCTCTGTGAGTTTGACACCAGCATGATCTACAAGAGCTAGTTCCAAGTCAGCCTCCAAAGACAGAAACCCTGTCTGGAAAAGCCGAACAAATAAAAACCCAAAAAACAAACAAAAAATTGAGACCGTTTAAAATATTAAGGCATCAGATTTCAAGCCTACAGTGTTCATCTATAATCACTAAGCCATGGAAACTATCTCCAACAAGCTGAAACGAGGCAAAAGGGGTTTCTAGTGAGCTAGTCATACCCAGTGCAGTGGTGTATGACCTGTGTAATCCCAATACTGGAAGGCAGAGGCACAGGATTCAAAGTTCTGAGACAGAGTGGGCAACACAGGGAAGGAGACCTGGTCTTTAAAAAAAAAAGACAGAAACCAAGAATTATAAATCTATAGTTTTATTAAGACAAAAACTGACGGTATGGTATGAAGTTTACATTTAAACAAAATTTTCACATACATCTAACACATGCTTTAAGATTTTACAATGTAGTTTTCTAGATGCAGGTCTAGACAGTACTAAAAATTGATGGATCTCATGATTCAAGACAGTATTTTGGACATCAGTTAATCTGAAGATTTTGTATTCTCAAGTGAACTACTACCCCAATATGAAAGTTAATCTCCTGAGACCAGGGTTTGTGAAGTCATTCAACCCTTGAATTGACTAAATGGAATTTGTGCTGTCAGTAACTGAACCTGCCAAGAGCAGTTTCAGGGTTCAAAGCTGAAAAAACCAAAACAAAACAAAAAACAAAAAACAAAAAAAACCCCAAAACAACAAAACCCCCAAAACAAAAAAGAAAAGCTCCAAGAGTTTCAACCCTAAGAGCACAGGCCCTCTGCTCCCATCTCCCATAGGCCCTCCTGCAATACTTGAGCCAGTGGCTTAGATGGACAAACTGATACTTGTAACTTCATAACTGGAAAAAGGTATTTTTCTCCAATTTCAGGAATTAGCACCTCTAAAGGCAGAACAGTCTGTCTGTATATACTTTCCAATAAAACTTTCCCTCCTCAGTCAGTTTCCATCTTCAAATGGCAGCTTTGGTAACTCAGAGAACTGGCTTTGTCCTTTGTGGGCCACAATGAGCTCAGGTAGGGAGCACCTTGGCTGTAGATTTCAGCATTCACTGATTTTTTTTTAACAGTCTCTGAATCCTCATTAATGGTGCCAATGAATTTTTTGAAAAGGCAAAATATTGACATAGAACCAATTGATTAGTTAGCTGTTCTTTCTACTGTTTCACCATTTCCCCAATCAGGCCCCAAATTTTAACCAAAATGATTCCACCCATCTCCCTTCCTCCCTGCCCTAACCCTCCCACCCCCAATTGAATATACCAGTAATAGCCAAAAACTACACACATGCTAGGCTGTAAAAATGCAGTTAATACTATTGGGAAGAAGGCTGTGGGTTGTGGAGATGCTCTTTGAAGATCCACAGTATCTTTGCTCTCCCACACCCCAGTTCTGCAGGTTTTGTCCTTCATGGAAGGCCCTCTGATTTCTTAGCAAAGTGCAGAACAGGTTGCCTTGAAACACGTACCCCTTTCCCCTCCACTGGGATGGGTGTGCAAACTATACAGCTTGAAACGATTTAAAGCACTTGGGCTGCTGCAGGGCACAGAAACTATGCTGGCTCTTCAAAGGACATCTTCTCAAGCCACCTCTATGGTGTCAAGACAAGTAGAACTCCTTCCCTCCCCACTTGAAACCCACAGTCAAAGGTGACAGGGGCTGGTACTCAAGAGGGCTAGTTCTTGTCGTCTTTTTTGTCATCATCCTCTGAGGGGTAGGAATGCCACGTTAGCCTTTCCTCATAGAAGGATATGACAACCTGTGGGCACTTGACATTGGCTTCCTTGGCAGGGACCAGGTCAGCCTCATCAGAGTTTTTCCTGTAGAACAAAGCACAAAGAAACTTTGAGATCAGCTGTTGTCTCCTAAATCAGATCACCTAGGGAATGAGGCTTTAAAAGTCTAAATCCTAAAGACAAAATAGGAAAACAGGATGCAAGCAGCATTTACTAGGTGAGTTATGTCACTTAATACCCTCAAAGATCTTCCTCCTGTTAAAATCCCCTTTAAGGAACTTTCTCAAAAGGTAGGTCATCTGACTCAAGTAGTTTCTTTGGAAAAGGACAAAGAAAGCTTATCTTCCAAAACTATATCCCAGCCAGTGCACACAGCGATTTTGGCTTTGTAAGAGAATTTAATATTGATCTGGCAACGCTAACTCAATAACACAATAACATAGTGTTTAACATCACCATATGCCAACCTCACATCACTTCCACGTAGTTTAAAACAGTGCTCCAGCATGAGAAGGTAGAAAAGAAGGTGCTATGATATAATTCTTTATATTTTTTCCAAGTTTTCATGTTCTAAAAATCTGAAAACGATATACATTACAGTAACTAGGAGTAAACTCTTATCTATTTATCTTCAGGTCACTGGGCCTGTCAAAGACAGAGGCAGCAGCATGGGGCAGGCAACACATACATGACCATCTGACATAGCACCTCAAACCTCTAGAAACGGAACAAGAACAAGAGTCCAGAGCCACAGGGAACCAGAGAATAAGCCGATATGGTGAAGCTCCCATAAGAAACTACACCAAGCCAGGCGTTGGTGGCACACACCTTTAATACCAGAACTGGGGAGACAGACGCAGGCAGATCTCTGTGAGTTTGAGGCCAGCCTGGTCTACAGAGCAGTTCCAGGACAGCCTCCAAAACAATACAGAGAAACCCTGTCTTGAAAAAGTAAAAAAAGAAAGAAAAAAAAAAAAAAAAAAAAAAAAAGATGGTGGGAAATGTACTGAATCCTAATGGGGTATGTACCCATAACCCTCTTTTGACTGAATGATTCTAGAATAAATTTACGTCCTTTCCCTATGTAGAAATATTTTCTATTTTTAGAAATAGACAGGTATCTTCACTTTCCTGGAAAATCAGGCTGTAATTAAAAATAATTTTTTTTATGTGTAAGTGTGTTTTACCCAAACACACGCATGTGTACCACATGCATGCCTATGCCTCGGATGCCAGACTCTCTAGGCCTGGAGTTACATAAGATAGTGAGCTACGACCGGGCGTTGGTGGCGCACTCCTTTAATCCCAGCACTCAGGAGGCAGAGGCAGGTGGATCTCTGTGAGTTCGAGACCAGCCTGGTCTACAGAGTGAGTTCCAGGACAGCCTCCAAAGCCACAGAGAAACCCTGTCTCGAAAAAAAAAAAAAAAAAAAAAAAGATAGTGAGCTACGATGGGGGTGCTGGGAACTAAACCCTAGTCTTCTGGAAGAGACTGCTGAGCCATCTCTCCAGTGCCATATATCTTGTCAATTTTTTGTGTATTTTAAATATGGGTGCTCTGCTTGTCAGCAGAGGGCATTAGATCTTATTATATAGATGGTTGTGAGCTACCACGTGGGTGCTGGGAATTGAACTCAGGACCTTTGGAAGAGCAGCCAGTAGTGCTCTTAACCACTGAGTCACCTCTCCAGCACCCCCATATATATCTATATAAGTGCATGTATGTAGTTTAGGGATGGAAGTCAGGGCCATGTGTGTGCTAAGAAAGCCCTCTACAACTATATCCTGAGCTATGGGTGTATACATCTATCCCTTTTTTGGTTTTGTTTAATAGGGTCTCTATGTCAGTGGTTCTGAACCTTCCTGTGACCCTTTAACACAGTTCCTCTTGTTGTGTTGACCTCCAACCATAAGGTTATTTTGTTGCTACTTCATAACTCATAATATAAATATCTGTATGTTCTCATGGTGACCCACAGACTGGGAACTACTGCTGTATGTAGTTCTGCAAATTGATATGTAGACCAGGCAGGCCTGAAACTCGAGAGAGGTCCACTGCCTCTACCCTCTGACTGCTGAAAAGGGGGTGGACCATAATACTAGGCCATACACCTTGGGTTTTATAATTAACATTCAGTCTTTTGGGGGTGAGGGAGTGGGTGCTGGGGTTTAAACCATGGGTCTTGCACATGCTAGAACACCCTCTACCAGAAAGCCAAATAAACCTGTCACAAAGGTTTGAGGTTTTATTTTGTTTTGGGCAGGGTCAGGGATCAAACCCACAAATATTTATGTTAACACTTTAATCCTGAGCCACACGCCTAGCCCAACATCCAAATCTCTTGCTTTCTTTTCTCTCTTGATTTTTCGAGACAGGGTTTCTCTGTATTGTTTTGGAGTCTGTCCTGGAACTAGCTCTGTAGACCAGGCTGATCTCGAACTCACAGAGATCCACCTACCTCTGCCTCCATCCATGCCGGGCTTCCAAAATCCAAATCTTAACTTAAACCTTGTAGTAAGACAACTAATCCCCTACACTTTTTTCCCCCCTGCTATTTTGTTATTTGAAGCAGTCTTAATCTATATTCCCAGTTAACCTCTGTGCTGCAATTACAGATATGGGTTATTACTAATGGCTCTTTTGTGGGTGCGTTTGCTTTTATCTTACGCTAGGTCAGGCTGGCTTCCAAGTTGTAATACTTTCATTTTATGTGAGTGCTGGGACTCTAAAAGTGTGCAAAACTGTACCTGACCAAGAATGCAACCCTACAAAATACGGAGATACTACTGCCACTTACGCTAGTGATACGAAGGACAAGTGTATATTAACTAGACTACTTAACACAACCTATTCAGTTTATCTTTTCTCCTACAAGTTAGAAGAGGGTCAGAATCAATAAGTACTGAAGGAACACAGAAAGAAAATAAGTGGTTAATTGTGACACCTGTATTGAACTTATTCCAGCCATTATCTAGGGAAGAACTACCATAGTACCAGTTTCAGAGAAATTTCTAGACCAATCAAAGACTTGACAATCCTGTTTTAACTGGCAATGGCTTAACACTTACTCTCCTAGTCCATCATGGTGGCATGTCCCTGTAATCTCAGCACAGAGTCTGGGGCAGGAGGATTTCAAGTTCAAGGTAAGCCTCGGCTAGAGTAAACTGTCTCAAAACAATAAAAAACAAAGATAATTACTTTCACTATGTCTGGTGTTGGTGGCATATGCCTTTATTCCCAGCACTCTTGAGGCAGAGGCAGGCGAATGTGAGTTCAAGGCCAGCCTGGTCCACAGAGCGAGTTCCAGGACAGCCTCCAAAACAATAAACTGTCTCGAAAAACCACAAAAAAAAATTTACTTTCACTAACTTGAACTTTTCATTAAATGGTTTAAAAGTACTGTCATGTACTGCTTGATAATGTTCTGTCCAGAAATGGACTGCAGATGAAAAATTTCCCATTGCCTAATGATACTGTGGTAAGGCCAGTCACAGAAACCTACTATGCTGACAGTACACAGCAAGTATAAGCATGTTCAGCAGGTGATACTGGCTAGTGCTAACAAACACTACCAACTGCTTCTACTTAGAACAAGTCTGCATTGTTACCACTAATATTTATAATAGGAAGAGGCAGGCCTACAGTATGCGCAGTAACAGTAAACAGTAGAGGCCTTGCTGACCCCTGCTGGCTAATTTTGAAATTTAAAATAAATTCTACAAATTCTTTCCTAACCCTCACACATGAACAGAGTCCTGTTTATGGGGGCCAGCCTGATCTTACTAAGAAGGTGGCAGAGAAGGAGGGCAATTCAATCCAATCGCATTTCAGAATATTTTTCTTTACTCAACAGAACTGAAATGTGATTCCTCTCCATAGTCTCTCCCACCTACCAAAAGAAAAAGGAAAAAAAGAAAAAAAATCAGAGATCTGAAAATCCTAAGGGCCCCTACCTGTAACTCATGAGTCCAGGTTTGTAGTCATGCCGAGGATCACTATCGAAGGACTATGTCATCTTAAAGATTCACACCTGGCGACTGGAATTTCGAAGGTGCAGCTCTTTTCCTCTGGCACAGAACAGATGGAGAAGGGAAGAAACAACCACACAGAGCCACTGGCAGACTCACCATTTCATCAGGAACATGAGTTCTCCACTGGAGTCAGTAGCTCCAATAATCCGCTCAGGCTCCAAACCCCTGGCAAAACCTCGTGGCTTTTCTGACTGTAAAAACCAGAAGGGAGAACAATTTTATCGACATCGGACTACATTCAGAATGAAGTTATTTCTGCGTTTCTAAGAAATGTAATCACAGTTCGAGGCCAGCCTGGTCTACAGAGCGAGTTCCAGGACAGACTCCAAAACAATACAGAGAAACCCTGTCTCGAGAAAAAAAAAAAAAAAAAGAAATGTAATCACATTCACTAAAGGCTTCCTCTGCTTCCCACACCATAAGGTATTCCCAGCCTGAATGGGACACACACCCCAAGCAAAAGAAATGCTCATATTGTCACTTCAAAGGTAAATTAAGATACTAAGTAAGAAAACACAGCTACCTCAAATCTGTAGTAATCAAAACACTGAAAGCAATCTATTGACAGGAAATTAATTCAGTTGCTGTCATGTGTCTCCAGTAACTGCTACCTGTTACCATTCTTTTTTTTAAGATTTACTTATTTTCTGTATGAGTGCTCTACCTGCATCTATACCTTTATGCCAGAAGAGGGCATCAGATCCCACTATAGATGGCTGTGAGCCACCATGTGGTTGCTGGGAATGGAACTCAGGACCTCTGGAAGAGCAGCCAGTCAGTGCTTTTTTTGTTTTGTTTTTAAAGACAGGGTTTCTCTGTCCTAGAACTCACTCTAGACCAGGCTGGCCTTGAACTCACTGAGATACACCTGCTTCTGTCTCCTATGTGCTGGGATCAAAGGCCTTAGTTAGTGCTCTTAACCACTGAACCATCTCTGCAGCCCCCACTCAGCTCATCATTCTTGCACCATGGATAAAAAGTAAGATTAGATCACTCTAAGAATAAGCCCCAAATCCCTTTTTTTTTGGCTTTGTTATGTTTCGACGAGACAAGGTCTCCTGTAGTTGAGGTCTCTTATCCCTGACCCTCCTGTTAGGATTACAGGCATGTACATGGTTGACTTCCAAATCCTTTTAACACATTAGTTTATTTCTGAAGGACAAACAGGACATGACTGCTGAGATTCAAAAGGGAGAGAAGTTCAACTATGGTAGCTCATAACTGTAAGCCCAATACTTAGAAAGCTAATGAGAATTATCACAAGTTTGAGGCCAACCTAGACTTCTATGCAAGACCTTGTCCAAAGGGGAGGATAGAGGAGAGATGAGGTAAGACCACACTGCTGGAATGGTGTGATGGTGTGACATCTGGCTGGGGAAAATCCCTAGCCTAAGTCTCTCACCTCTTCTTTCTTCTTCTTTGGTTTGCTTTCCTCTCCCTTATCGTCAGAGTCAGAATCGGCTTTGCGCTTGCCCCCCTCTGATTTATCTGTCTCATGGGCTGTTTTCTGTGACTGTAGAAACTCAGCAATAAGGTCAGGGCAATCCAGGTTCTCTTCTGGCTCCCATGTGTTGTCCTCACTGAAACCAGCAAGCACAGCAAGTTATACTTCCACTCAAGTCAACATTTTTAACTAAGAGAATCTAGTCTTAGAAGAGAGTTAAATGATAATGAACAGCTAGATATTTGTTCAGAATTAAGAACTTTGCTAGTAGGGGACGGTAAAGACCAAAGGCTTAGAAACCTGTCCTATTCAAGGAAAGACTACTTTGCAGAAGTGGACTATTTTATACAAATTTCTCCTCAGAAATCACTGTCGGGGGCCGGGCGTTGGTGGTACACGCCTTTAATCCCAGCACTCGGGAGGCAGAGGCAGGCGGATCTCTGTGAGTTCAAGGCCAGCCTGGTCTACAGAGCTAGTTCCAGGACAGCCTCCAAAACAATGCAGAGAAACCCTGTCTCGAAAAACCAAAAAAGAAATCACTGTCGGGGACTAGCAAGATGGCTCAATGGGAAAAAGGAGACATCTGCCAAGCCTGAAGACCTGACTTTTATCCCAGGACTTACCGGCAGCATGCCCACAAACACAAATGAAACAAAACAAAAAGCTGTCATATATATTGTAGCACTCTGAATGTAAGTCCTTCCTCAGTAGACTATCAGCTGTGGAGGTCAGGACTGATCCAAGGTATACCCATCACTGAACAGGTAGCACTCATAATGACTGACTTTACCTGTGACGATGAAACTTACTCTGAGAACCCCTTCCACTTTAAAAGATACTCCACTTTGCCCTTGACAACTCGCCGGTCAAGAACTTTCTCCACCACATATTCCTCTTCCTCTTCTTCTAGCACCTCCTCCACTTTCTTCTTGTTCTGTTTTTTTCCCATAGTACCCGCCAGCTTTCCGGTGTGAAGAGTGACGCTGCTAAAATGACAAAAGGAAATAAAAAGGGCATCAGGCACACTTACTGGTTAGGAAGTTAGCCACCATTTTTTTTAGACAAAATTATTTTTCTTTTTTAACTGGTTTTTTTTAAACATGGATTGGTGTTTTGCCATGGGTGCCAAGTTCCCAGGAACTGGAGTTAACAGACAGTTGTGCGTTGCCATGTGGATGCTGGGAATTGAACCAGGGTCCTTCAGAAGAGCAGTCAATGCTCTTAACTGCACATCCATCTCTCTAACCATGATTATTAATCTCACAGCAAAATTAATGTCTTATTTGTTCTTTCCCTTTGAACAAGGACTTTCTATGAAGCCCAAGCTGTCCTCAGCTTTCTAAGTGATGGAATTATAGGTGTATACCACAATGTGTGGGAAGAATAATACAGGGTTTCTCTGTATTGCTTTGGAGCCTGTCCTGGAACTCGATATGTAGATCAGGCTGGCCTCGAACTCACAGAGATCCGCCTGCCTCTGCCTCCCGAGTGCTGGGATTAAAGGCATGCGCCACCAACACCCGGCTCATTTATAACTTTTATATTAAGTAATTTATGTTAGCTAATACTCTTTTGCCACAAAGCATACCTAAAATACTATATTGAATCAGCTACATATACTTAATTATTTGACTTGATCTTATTACATATGGTTAAGAGCCACCATGTGGTTGCTGGGAATTGAACCCAGGAACCTCTGGAAGAGCAGCCAGTGCTCTTAACCTCTGAATCATTTCTCCAGCCCCCTGGTCTCTACCTTTTAAGTACTGGGATCATAGATGTGTGCTACCATGTCCAGCTAAAAAGTCCCTTTATTTTTCACTTTGCTTTTCTTGAATTACATAAATTCACAGCTCAAACTAAAAAAAAAAAAAAGATTTATTTATGTATTATGTATACAGTATTCTGCCTGCTTGCATGCCTGCATGCCAGAAGAGGACACCAGATCTCATTACAGATGGTTGTGAGCCACCATGTGGTTGCTGGGAATTGAACTCAGGTCGTCTGAGAGAAGTCAGTGCTCTTAACCTCTGAGCCATCTTTCCAGCTCCTCACAGCTCAAACTTAAAAAATTCTTTATTGCTTTTACTCATTTAGTGTGTGTATGGGTGTCATGGAGGTCAAGGGACAATTTGTGGGAGTCAGCTCAATGTGGATCTTGGGCTTGGCTAAGCCACCTCACCCAGGTTGACCTGGAATTTATGATGTAGCAGAAGATAACCTTGAACTTCTGACCCTGTCTCTTCCTCCCTGAGTGCTGGGATTATAGGTATGTACCACATCCATTTATTTGGTGCTAAGAGAATGAACACAGGGCTTTGTGCAATATGCAAGAAAGACAAGAGAGTACTTTACCAACTGTGCTATAATTCCAGCCAACTCCAATTTTTTTCCCTTTGGCAGTACTAGGAATTAAACCTTGGGTTTCAAGAATGCTAGGCACTAAGCTACAGCCCTAGCCCATAAAGCACTGTTATTTGGCTTAGTTTACTTTATAATTTATTTCTAAGACTCAGGACTGCTTAGAAGAAGCACCAGAATAACTATTAAAGCTGGAGTACTGTAATAACTTAAAATGAGCAGGGGGACAAGAGGAAGTAGCTATCACAGATGTAGTAAGGTGTGTCTTCTTTGGGGCAGGACAACTTTGTACAGATGGTCTTCTCCTTCCACCTTCACATGGGTTCCACACAGAAACTCAAGGCCGCCTGACTTTAGACTGAAGGCCAAGTGCTTTACCTTGCAGGTCCTGAGTTTATTCTTTTCTAAAACATGCTAATGGGTGAGAGATGGCTCAGTTGTTGGGAGCACTGGTTGCTCTTCTAGAGGACCTGGGTTCAATTCCCAGCACCCACATGGCAGCTCTCAACCATAACTCCAGTTCCAGAGGATTGGACACTCACACAGACACACAAGCAGGCAAAACACCAATGCACATGAAATAATTGTAAACAACAAACCCCAAAAGTCTAAAAAATGCTCCAACACATGTATATAATACACACCCATACACAGAATTATATAAGGGTGAAACAACTTGTTCTTTCATGCTGGGAAGTTGGTTTCGTTTGATGAACATCCCTAATTATGGCTGGGGATACAGGTCAGTTGGTGGAGAGCTTGTCTTACATGAATAAAGCCCTGAATTTGACCCCTAAAAACTCCGGTGGTGTAGAAATGCCTGTGATCCCAGCATGAGATCAAGGAGTTCAAGGTTATACTTGTCTACACAATACCCTAACTCAAAAAGCCCATGAAATATTATTTTGTTTGTTTGTTTGTTTGTTTGGGGTTTTTCGAGACAGGGTTTCTCTGTGGCTTTGGAGGCTGTCCTGGAACTCGCTTGGTAGTCCAGGCTGGTCTCAAACTCACAGAGATCCGCCTGCCTCTGCCTCACGAGTGCTGGGATTAAAGGCGTGCGCCACCAATGCCCGGCTGTTTGTTTTGTTTTTTGAGACAGGGTTTCTCTGTGGAGTTTTGGAGCCTATCCTGGCACTTGCTCTATAGACTAGGCTGGCTGGAACTCAGAAATCTGCCTGCTTCTGCCTCCCAGGTGCTGGGACTAAAGGTGTGCACCACCAATGCCCTCCCCCATGAAATATTCTAGCATACAAATTTTAGTTCCCTGTAAATCTCTTACCTTTTAATCTACTCAGTTCTGATGTTTTAGGTGTCTCCCCCTGATGGGTTTCTCTGTATTGCCTTGGCTGTCCTGGAACTCACTCTATAGACTACTAGGCTGGCCTCAAACTCAGATATCTGCCTGCCTCTGCCTCTTGAGTACACCACCATACCTCTGACAGGCCAGAGCTATAACCAGTTTCCCAAAACATTCTTGGGTGACATACTATAAAGTGTTCAGATTACCTTTAATGGAGAAGTGCCCAAAACCTTAAAATTACCAATTGTGTCAGTAGATGGCGCTGTCAATACACCAGTAAAACAAAGTTGGGAGAGAAAAAAAAAAAAGGGCTAAAATCTTACACATGGACCATCAGTTATCCAGAATGAGATACAAAGAATGAAGCAGATGGGCCATGTGTGGTGACACAGGCCTTTAATACCACATTTTGAGAGGTGGAGGCAGGGGAGTTAGGAGTTTTAAGGTCAACATGGACTAGACTGAGAGATCTTGTCTCAATCCCCTCACCTCCCCAAGGGAACAGAGCAAACAAACCAAGACAAAGAAGGAAAATTGTTCTGCATTAGTTTAATAATCTAATCTGGATTAAACTGTATTAACAGTGTCCTTGAACAAAAGTTTTAGGATATATGTAAAAACTCAAATTCTAGATATGCTGAATTTTGGAGACTCAAGAGAGTAAGAAATGGTCCCCACCTTTTTGAATCTTAATGTAAGAACCTTATTGAAGCTTAATGTAAGAAAAAAAAAAGGCACTTTTTCCATTAGAGATATTCTAAGTACTTTATAGTATGCCATCTAAGAATGTTTGGAAAACTGGGGGCTATAGCTCAGTAATATCATGCTTAGCTTGTCTGCATGAGTCCCCAGGTGCAACTCCCAGCATTGAAAAAAAAAAAAAAAAGACTACCAAAAGTGCCTAGGAGGTTTAATAGGAGAGGCTAAGGCAGGAAGGTTTCAAGTTATGGGCAACCCGAGGTCCTGAGGTATAGAGCAAAAAAAAAAAAAAAACAAAAACAAAACAAAAATTGTGCATGTGTGTGTGAATGTATGCCACAGCTTGGATGTGATGATGGTCAGGGGACAACTTTCAGGAAGCTGGCTCTCTCCTTCCAACAAGGGTTGTTTTTGTTTGTTTGCTTTCTGTGTAGTCCAGGCTGTTCTGGAACTCAGCACCAGCCTCTGCCTCCCCTGGGACTAAAGGTGAGCACGTTATCTGTCAGATCTAACGAAAGTTCTGAAGATGAAACTCAGATAATCAGTTTTGTAGTAAGCACTTTCATTCACTGAGCCACCTTGCGGGCCCTGTTTCTCTTTTCCTTTTATTTACCTCCCCCTGGCCCTGACAGGGTTTCTCTGTAGCCACCTGCCTCTGCCTCCCAAGTGATGGGATTAAAGGCTCAAACTAAAAGGACATTGTGATTTTTCTTCCCAGGACCTGCAGACCTGCGATCCACCTTCAGTATGAATGGCATGACAGAACCAACTTCGACAGACCTCCATCCATGCACCAGCATGTGTGCGCACTTACACATGTACAAACTCAATAAATAAAGTTTTAAATTTTTATGAGGAATAATGCTTGCTTTTTTTCTTTCAGGTAGAGATTAAATCCAAGACCCTGCATGCACTAGGTAAGCATTCTATCACTGAACCAAAATCTCAGCCCCTAATTTTCAGATAGTCTTGCTACACTGCCCAGTTGGCCTTGAATTTGAGATACTCCTGCCTCTGCCTCCAGAAGAGTTGGGATTAACTGCACTACACCTAGTTGTTGTTCTCCTGGAACTGGCTGGTCTCTGCCTCCTGAGTTCTGGGACTAAAGGCATTCACCACCGCTGTCCAGCTACACCTAGTTCTTAATGTATGTATTTATATTACAAGTATTATATTTACTCATTTATTTTGTGTGTATGTGTATCAGACACAAAATTAAGCATTTTGTTTTGGTTTTGAAGTTTGATATAAACTATTCAAAGAAATAGGAAAGGCATAAGAAACCATGAAGCCAGTGTAGACATAGGTTCCAGCTGTTACCACAGAAAAGCACGGGCTAAGGCTGGGGAGGTATCTCAGTTGGTAAAGTGCTTATCATGCAAACATGAGGACCTAAGTTGAATCTCCAGGACCCTTCTAGAAAAGGAATAGGAGTGTGCTCTTCTAATTTCAGTGCAAGGGAGGTAGTTCCCTGGGGCTTGCTGGGCAGTCAGACAGCCTAGCCTACTAAGTAAGCACCAGGAAAAGGAGCCCTGGGGCTTGCTGGGCAGTCAGACAGCCTAGCCTACTAAGTAAGCACCAGGAAAAGGAGAGACACCATCTCAAAACAATGAAAACCAAAAACAAGGTGAAGAGCATCTGAGAAATGACAGCCTCTGGCCAAACACAGTGTGAGCTACCTAAGAACTTCTAGGACACCTATTTTTGTGCAGCTTGAGAAATCTAACTCTAGGGGCTGGAGAGATGGCTCAGTAATTAGGAGCACTTGTGGCTGCTCTTCCAGAAGACTTGAGTTGGGCTCACAACTGTAACCTTAGCTCCAGGGAACTAGACATCTCTGGCCTCCCTAGGCAACAGTATTATACCCACAAGCAGACACACACCTACCTACACAAAGCCAGAAGTGGTAGGGTGCATCTGCATTCCTAGCTATCTTACAGCAAGATGGAATGTGCAGACAGAATTGCTAGGAAACTCACCGGCCAGCTAGCTTAGAGTACAAAGTACAACAGAAAAAGAGATCCTGCCTCAAATAAGATGGCTGGAGAGAACCAACTTCCAACCACCACATCCACTATAGCACCCATACACACACATATTATATACATTATTTATAATAACATATAATGTGGGTGCATATATGCCACAGCTTGGGTCTGATGGTCAGAGGATAACTTTCAGGAAGCTGGCTCTCTCCTTCCAACAAGAGTTTTTTGTTTGTTTGTTTTCTGAAACAGGATTTATATTTATTCCCATCAAACTGTGGGGCATGGTGACACATACCTTTAATCCCAGCACTGGGAGGCAGAGGCAGGTGAATCTCTCTAAGAGTTTGAGGCCAACCTGAGTTGAGTTCCATGACAGCTAAGACTACACAGAGGAACCCTTCCAAGAGAAAAAAATAATGAAAAGAAAAAAATTTACTAATAACTGTGTAATCCTCCTGTGGTGGGTGCTAGTAACTGAGAGTCCTCTGTAAGAGTAATATACGTTCTTTTTTTTGGTTTTGGTGACAGGATTTCTCTATGTAGCCTTGGCTGTCCTGAAACTAGGTAGAGCAGGCTGGCCTAGAATTTAGAGTCTGCCCCTGCCTCTCCAGTGCTGAGATTAAAATTAAAGGCTGCATGACCAACTACGCCTATTGAAATATATGTGCCCCCACCCCCAGACAGGGTTTCTCTGTGTAGCTTTGTAGACCAGGCTGTCCTCAAACTCAGAGATCCACCACCTGCCTCTGGCTTCCGAGTGCCGGGACTAAAGTCGTGCACCACTGCCTGGTGCAATATGCATTCTCAACTGTGAGTGCAGGTGTGCCCATGCTACAGTGTACACGTGGAAGTTTGAGGAAGACTTGTCTGGAGTCAGTTCTCTCCTTCAATCTTGTTTTTCTGAGGCTGTTTCTTTTTCATTATTATTTAATTTAGAAATGATCTTATTTTACATATCAATCCCAGTTTCCTCTCCCTCCCATACCCCCCACTGACCTCCCCATCCCACCCACAGAGGCTAAGTTTCTTGTTTCTTTGTGCTATACTGTACTACTAAGGCTATCTGCCCCTCCCCCCAATCTGGGAAATTCCTCACTCCATGTCTTATCTTGGATCTGAATTCAGTTCTTATACTTTAGTGGCAAACATTTTACTGAACCATGCCATTTCCCCAGTACATAAGATCCTTATTCTTATCTGCTTCTGTTATAGTATTCAATTCTATGCACAAAGATGCTTGAACTCTGCTTTTTTTCTTTTTTTCTTTTTTTTTAAACAAACAAGGTTTCACTTCGTAGCCTTTGCCATCCTGGAACTTTGTAGATCAGACTGGCCTCAAACTCAGAGATCTGTCTGCCTCTACTCCCCTAGTCCTGGGATTAAAGATGGGCGATACCACACCACACCCTGGCAGATGCTTGCACTCCTAACAAGTGCAATAAAGACTCTTTTTGCATAACAACCAATACTGGGGTGGGAGAGATGGCTCAGCAATTAAGAGCTTTTGCTTGGTTTCATTCCTAGCACAATTGTCAAGTGGCTCAATTCCATGTGTAACTCCAGCTCTAGGGGATCCCTCAAGTGCACAAAACCCACATGAGATACATAATTACAAAAACAAAAGAATCTCAGGACTGGAGAGATGGTTCAGTGGTTAAGAGCACTCACTGGCTGCTCTTCCAGAGGACATGGGTTCAATTTCCAGTACTTACAAAGTGGCTTATAACCATCCCCTACTGTATTCAGCCAGAACCCTACAGTTTCTTCAAGACCTAGCCCAAAGGGTACTTCTCCCATAAAGCCCACCCAACCTAACCAAGTATCCTTCCCTTGGGATCCCCAAAGCATTTTGTTTGTATTTTCCCTCAGAATTGGAATTCTGAGCCCTGATGAACATTGTATGCTCAACAAAGATGTTTCAGAATCAAACAGGAAATAAAAGTACAAAGCTGCCACTTTTTAGGGAGTGACCAATCAATAAACTCTGAACTGAAAACAAGGACAAGATATCTTTGCTATAACTGGCAACTACACACCAGTAATCAAAACACAAATAAAGGCTTTTGTAGTAGGACAGTGTACTCGAGTGTCAGTCTTTTTAAACTGCTTTCAGTTGGCTTTTTATTTGGTTGGTTGTGAAGCAAATGCTTTCCAGATGCAAATCTGAATGAACAGAGCAGTAGTAGTAGTTTTGTTTTTGAGTGTGGCTGTGGGAGCAGAATTAGTTGGTACAGATTGAATCAGAAGCAAACCCACAGGCTTTTTTTTTCCTTTTTTTTGTACCAGGACCTCAATTTTGTAGTCTAGGTTGGCCTCAAATATGTGATTCATCTTTTTGCCTCAGTCACCTGGATTTATTTAGTGTTTGTAGCAGGGAGCACTCACAGGGACAGAGGATAACTTTCAGAAGGCTGTTTCCTCCTAACATGTCGGTCCTGGGATCAAACATAAGTTATTAGGCTTGGTAGGAAGTGCCTTTATCCACCAAGTCATCGTGAAGGTCTAGCCTGTTTTTTCAAACAGGGTCTTACTCTATAGTCCATGCTGGCACAGAACTCACTATTTAGACCAGGCTGTCTTTAAACTTGAGACAATATTCCCTGTTTGCCTCTTTCAGAGATGTATTATAGGCACGGGGCACCATAATCCAGCTGTGAAATTATTCAACTTTACACAAAAGACATTAAGGATTTTAAGAAGGCTGGTAGTACAGCCCAGTGACAGAGCACATGGGTTTTGGCTTTCAATTCAGTGCACTACCACCACCAGAAAAAGGAAAGAAAACAAAAATCAGCTCAGCAGTCCCCAAATTTGGCCTAGAAGTATATGTAGTTCACTAGTAGAAAGCCTGCCAAACTGGGATGCAGCTCAGTGTGTGTGCTGGCCTAACGTGTAAGACACCCTAGATTCAATAAAACCATAGGCTAGGTATGGCTAGGTCCCAAGCCAACTTGGGACACAGATAATAAAATCCATTCATACCAACTTCTCCAAGGTATAGTCCCCAAAACTTAGAAAATGGGGCTATCAAGCTGGCTCAGTAGGTAAAGGTGTTTGTCTCACTAAGCCTAACAAACCTGTTTTCATTCACCAGATTAGCATAACAGTAGAAGAGAACGCACCAAAATTGTTCTTTGACTTCCACTAGTATATCAGGGAATACTCCCTACCCCCATGTTTAAAAACTAAAAACAAAACAAACAGCAACAACAAAAAAAAAAAACCGCTGGTGGTGGCACAGGCCTTTAATCCCAGTTCTCAGAAGGCAGAGGCAGGTGGATCTCAGTGAGTTTGAGGCCAGCCTGGTCCTCAAAGAGAGTTCTAGGTCGGCCTCCGAAGCCACAGAGAAACCTTGTCTTGAAAAGACAAACACACAAAAAAACCCTGAACAAACACCCCCCACACAAACCCAGCTTGGTGTGGTGGTGAACGACTTTAATTCAAGAGACATAGTCAGATTCTGTCTCAAAGTATCAATGGGGCTGGAGAGATGGCTCAGAGGTCAAGAGCACTGGTTGCTCTTCCAGAGGTCCTGAGTTCAATTCCCAGCAACCACATGCTGGCTCACAACCATCTGTAATGAGATCTGGTTCCCTCTTCTGGCCTGCAGGCACACATGGGGAGGCAGAATGATGTATTTTGCATGCAGAATAAAATCTTAAAAAAAAAAGAAGAAAAAATATAAAACAATAAAGACATAAATAAAAGAAAATGTCTCTAATCCAAGCACTTGGGGGGAAGGCAGAGGCAGGCAAATTTCTGAGTCCAGCATGGTCTATAGGGTAAACTCCAGGACAGCCAGGGAGGGCCACACAGCCTTTTATTCCAAAAAATTATTCAGAGGACCTCAGAGACAGCTCAGCAGGTAAAAGTGCTTGCCATGCAAAGCCTGATGGGTGAGATTGATCCCCTGAGCTTAAGGGAGAAGAACAGACTTCCCAAAACTGTCCTCGGATTTCCATACACGGGGCGTGGCATGCACGCATGTGCACACACAGTATTTTAACTGAGCAGAAAAATACATAGAAGAGTAAAACTCTACCAATTTTATTGCTATCTATAAAAAAAAAGTGACCAACCAGAAGTGACTGAAGATCTACCTCCACAAATCTTTACTGAGGAGCAAGTGGTTTCAACATGGGGGCTTTCCCTAGGCCCTGAACTCCTGCAGCTCCTGCCTCCACCTCCCAAGCGCTGGCAGGGATTATGGAAGTGCGCCTACACACTCCACTGGGATTTTTTTCAGTATCCATTCCAAGGAGGGGCACAGGCACCAATTCCTTGATTACAGTCACATATCTATCTCCAAACCCCAGATCTTTTCAAACTATTCCAAACTGCTGACACGATTCTTAATCCAAAACTGGAGAGGATACCTTATGTTCTAGTAAAACTTCTTTTTCTTTTTTTCCAATACAGGTTTTCCTCAGAGACCCACTTGCCTCTGCCTCCCAAGTGCTGGAATAAAAGGTTTGTGCCACCACCACCCGGCTGTAAAACTCATTTTAAAAGTTTTTTGTGGTACTGGAACATAACTCAATGGTAGATTAACTTGGGAAAAATGAGTTCCATATTTCATAATTTTTTTGAGATAGGGTTTCTCTGTGTAGCTTTGTAGACAAGGCTGGCCTCGAACTTATAGAGATCCGCCTGCCTCTGGCCTCCGAGTGCTGGGACTAAAGGAGTGCACCACTGTGTGTGGGAACGCCTGCTTTTGCAACCCCCTGCCATACCCTCATGTGTAGCTACCTCAGAGGGCAATTCTCTGGAGTGGGTTCTTTCTTTCCATCATTACCTGAGTTCTAGGAGTTAAACTGAAGTCTCAAGCCTTGCTCAGCTTGAGCAAACACTTTTTATCTGAGGAGAGACAGGGTTTCTCTGTATTGCTTTGGAGCCTGTCCTGGAAACCGATCTGTAGATCAGGCTGGCCTCGAACCCACAGATCTGCCTGCCTCTGCCTCTCCATGCTATTCTTCTTTTTTTTTTTTTTTTGGTTTTTCGAGACAGGGTTTCTCTGTGGCTTTGGAGGCTGTCCTGGAACTCGCTTGGTAGTCCAGGCTGGTCTCGAACTCACAGAGATCCACCTGCCTCTGCCTCCCGAGTGCTGGGATTAAAGGCGTGTGCCACCAACGCCCGGCCCCCATGCTATTATTCTTACAGTCTCCCAATTTACACTGAAGACCCATTATGGCCAGGCGGTGGTTCGAGTCATGAATTTCAGGACTTAGGGGCCCGAGGCAGGTGGATCTCTGTGAGTTTGAGGCCAGCCTGGTCTACAAAGCTACAGAGAAAACCTGTCTCGAAAAATAAAACAAATAAGACCCGTTACTAGGCAAAAAGTGGCCATTTCACCCTTTCTTGACCCCAATGCAGTCAAGAAAGGTCATAAACTTCGGACCCTCCAGAGTGCTAAGATTACATGTACATGCCTCCACACTCAACCAGTTTATGTGCTACAGGAGACTGAATCCAGGGGTTTGCAGCCCGCTAAGCAAACACTCTACAAACTAGGGTAAGCTACATCACCAGATAGCCTCTTTCTCTCCCACATTTCACACGATCCTCCTCTGGACCTCCACCCTACTTATCCCAAGAACTCCTATACAGAAGGTCAAATGTCTGATCCCTCGCTCCCAGATCTGTTCAACAAATCTTTTCTCCATTAGCACACCCTGAGCATCCCAAGCCCCCTTGCCCAAGTTTACTGGAAGTTACCTCTACATGAGAAATTACTGATACTGTCAGTTGAACCCAATATCCTCAGGTTACGTTTCTTTTTTGCCTTTCCTTCCTCCAAGTGCTACAGGACTGCCCGCGACTGCCACCGTGTCCGCTTTCTCAGGGTTACACTTATAAACCTCTAGTGTGGAAGTCGTGGTCCGTGCCACGCGAACCCAAAGTTTTTCTTCTCCCGCCAAACTCCAAAGTCGCTCCCTCGAGTCAATCAGTCTCAGTCCAGCTCCTGAAGAGCTAACCCTCCGAAGACTCGGCTCATCAGGAACCACTTGGCTCCCGGGATCTGGGTTCTGTGCCCCGCCCTCCCCATACTCCCGCAAGCCGCGAGCTCTGCGCGGGAAGCGACCGTGTAGGACCCGGCCGCGCCCCCAGCTCCGCTCGCTCCAGGCTTCCGTTCGCGGCCCTCGACCGCCCGCGGCCTCCCGCCGTCGCCGCGCCCCCTCCCCCCCGCCTCCAGCCCGCCTCTTCACCTCGTAGCAGCGCCCGAGAGTCCGAGAGGAATCGGTGTTCCGCTGATAGCGTGTCGCGTCGGGCGGGCCGAGGGAGTAGCGCCCAGAGAAGCAAAAAGCCTTGCGGTCGCAATAGAACGCCTAGGTGAAGCGGCTAACCCCAGGCCCCGCCAATGGCCCTCCCCTCAGCCGAACAAAAGAGCCTCTCACTCTGCGCTGCCCGCCGCCGGCACCGCGCAGACGCGGTGACCCGCCACACGGCATCATGGGACTCGGAGTCCATCCAAAACTACCAGTCCCAGAGTGCCGCGCGAGTCTCGGCTCCCCCCGCCGCCCCCCCCCGCCCAAAACACACACACTTGCAAGGGTTGTAGGGAGTTTCCGTAGTTTTATTTTTCCTTTAAACTGGAAAGGCGGGGTCGACTGTAGTTTATAACTCTACAATCTAGAAAGTTGGTGAGTGGTGGTGGGGTTTCCTTGTTTGTTTATTTAATAGACCACCTGGCTTTGAACTCGTGGCTTTTCTTTTGCCTTAAACTTCAGGATGACAGACCACTACAATTTATTCAGTCTACCCCAAAACATATGTGTTTGGAAACTAGCCCCTGGATATCTGGTTAGGAAAACCATTTGCCTCTGGGCAATTCTGTAGTTAATATCCTCTGCGTTTAAAAAATAATCTTTAAACTGGGCGATGGTGGTACAGGCCTTAATCCCAGCACTCAGGAGGCAGAGGCAGGTAGTTCTCTGTGAGTTTGAGGCCAGCCTGCTCTATAGAGCAAGTGCCAGGACAGGCTCCAAAGCTACACAGAGAAGCCCTGTCTCAAAAGTAAACAAAAATTTATAAACCTAAAATTTCTGTTTAACAATATCAATTTTGAAATTGCTAAGAGGCCAGTATTCGGGAGGCAGAGGCTGGCAGATCTCTATAAATTTGAGGCCAGCTTAGTCTACATAGTGAGTTCCAGGACAGGCTCCAAAGCTATACAGAGAAACCCTGTCTTGAAAAAACAACAACCAAAAAAGAAGGAAGGAAGGAAGGAAGGAAGGAAGGAAAAATTGTTAAGAGGTTGGATGTGGTGGTCTGTCATCCCAGTACTCTGGAGGCAGAAGCAAGAAGATTGCTATAAATTTTAGGCCAAATCTACATAGTGAGTTCCATCTAAACAGGGAGTATATAATGGAGGGGGCTGGGATGGGGACCAAAAGATGGGTGGGGAGAGATGGCTAGGTGCATGTTTGGAATTAAATTGTTTTAAATAGTTTTATCCATCTGGGCGTTGGTGGCACACGCCTTTAATCCCAGCACTCGGGAGGGCAGAGGCAGGCGGATCTCTGTGAGTTTGAGGCCAGCCTGGTCTACAAAGTGAGTTCCAAGACAGCCTCCAAAGCTACAGAGAAACCCTGTCTCAAAAAACCAAAAAAAAAAAAAAAAAAAGTTTTATTCCTGCACCCATTCCTTTAATAAGAGTAGCACTGTGTGGTTGGTGTAAGCATTGTGGCTTGGATGGAAAGGGATTCTGGCACTCCAGAGCCACAGAATACTAAGTGTTACAGCTCAGATGGAAAAGAATACCACAGGCCACAGTAAGCATAGCAGCTTACAGCCCTGCTCCAGGGAAAGGCTTCCCCAGTGTGACAGCTCTGTAGAGGACAGCCGAACAGCTACAACCTGAACAGGCACAGGGTTTACATAGAACTTCTCAGGGGCAGAGTTTTTCCAGGGAGATTTCCACAGTGGGGATTGGTCTGATTTCAATCTCTGAGCTCAGATTGGCTAGATCTCTTGCTCAGGGATTGGTTGGTTTTCTGCTCAGGTTCAGTATCAGATTTGACTCTTGTTTCAGGGCCAACGTGTGTTTCTTTCACTGGTCCTTTTTAGTCTTTGGTTCTAATTTTAGGGCCAGGGTATATTTCTTTCACTGGCTCTGATTCCAGGGACAAAGTGTGTTTCTTTGGTACTGGTTTCAGGGTCAGGGTGCATTTCTTTGGTTCCCGTTGCAGGGCCAAAGTGTGTTTCTTTGGCTCTGCTCAGGGTGTGTTTCTTTGGCTGACCCTTTTCCCCTACAGTTGGGTTACATAGTGAGACACTCAACAAAACAACAACAAAAAGATACATATCATAAGCAATGCGGGGAAGAGAAAACAAAATGTGTTATTGCAAAAATAAGGGAATTATGACAAACCCTTTCTCTGCTCTTAGTCCACACAGTGCAACTCCAGGCAAGCTGCTGAACTTATAGGCTCTTTTTTATAGCATTTTTTTGTTTGTTTGTTTTTTTCGAGGTAGGGTTTCTTTGTGGCTTTGGAGGCTGTCCTGGAACTAGCTATTGTGGATCAGGCTGGTCTTGAACTTACAGATAACCGCCTGCCTCTGCCTCCCAAGTGCTGGGATTAAAGGTGTATGCCACCAATGCCCGGCATTTTATAGCATTTTTGCAGTACTGACAATATCATCAGTGAAGGGTCCAGACCTTCACCCAGCACCCTGCCTTGGCAGCCATGACAGGCTGCAGAAAAGACCCAACAAGATGTAGGCCCCTGACTCAGCAGCATGTGCTGAGCCTCCATCCTTGCCGGACCTTGCCCTAGTCACTAGGAAGCCAGATATCCTCCATGTGGCAAGCAACCAATCAGAAGTTAGCTGACAGGCTCTGGAGGGAGGAACGGTGGGGCAGGATATGTATTGGGGTAGGGCAAGGGGAGTGTCTGGGGTCCTAAAGTCTCAGGATTGGTGCACTTCCAAGCTTGGGCAACCTGTCCTGTGTTTATTGGTCAACTGCAGCTGCAACAAAGTTGCTATGACCTATAGGCCCTCCCAGGGCGGTTGCTATGCTCTGTACTCCACTGTTACCTTAAAGAACAGCTAGAGCCCGCCAGCTAACTTCTGATTGGTTCCTTGCCACATGGAGGCTATCTGGTTTCCTAGTGACTGGGGCAAGATCAGGAAAGGTGGGAAGCTCAGCACATGTTGCTGAAGCAGAGGTCGTTGTCTTGCTGGGTCTTTCTTCAGCCTATCATGGCTGCCAAAGCAGGGGGCTAGATGAGGGTCTGGTCCCTTCACCTAGTGTTGGGTCTTTTAGTTTTAAGACAGGGTCTCATGTAGCCTGGGCCTGATTCAGATTGTGGCCAAAAACTGTAGGGTCTTAAACCCGAGATGAATGGCTTTAGTGCCTACTTAACATATCAAAGCAGCTGCTGAGAGCCAGGTTCTTCCTGCACCCCTTGGTCCCAACCTTTTTAGGCCCTTCTCATTGTCACCCTGCCCCCTACCCTAAACTCATCCAACCTGGTGGCTGGGCTGCCCTTCCCCCAGCTGCCCTTCCCTATATAATCCAGCAGTTTGGGGTACTTGATCTTTTTGCCTACTTTTTATTCTCCAGGTCTCTTGGTCTGCCTCTTCCCCCCCTTCTCACGCAGTGGCTCAGGGTCACGTCCTTTCTGGACATTCCCAGTGTCTGCCTCTGGCTATGCTCTCCCTTTATCTACAACAAACTTCCTCTTTCACTGTACCTAGGAGCTGTCACGTCCTTCCCCTTCTATTTCTTTTTCTTTCATTTAATAACCCTGAATTCCTGATCTTCCGGTCTCACCCTCTAAAGAATTGGGATTACTAGACTTTGAACCCCTAGGCCCAGTTTGGATGGCTACCTGAAATCCAGCTGTTAAAGATTTATTCATTCTGGAGTTAACATGTTTTCTCATAAAATGTAATACGTTTAAGGGACATTTCTTCACTCTCACATCCTCTGGCTGGTTTGCTTTTTCACATTGATTCCTTGATAGTTGAGTTTAATTAAAATATATACTTGTAAGCCACATACATCTGACTTTGACTAGTTCTGGCTTTTTTTTTCTTTTTTTAAATTGTGGGGTCTTGGGGTTGGAGAAATGGCTCAGTGGTTAAGAGGTCCTGAGTTGGATTCCCCAATCCACATGGTGGGATCTGATGCCCTCTTCTGGCATGCAGGTGTATATGCAGATAGAGCACCATATACAAGAATAAATAGATCTTAAAACAAAAACAAAAAGCTGTGAGCCAGGTGGGGGTGGCACATGCCTTTAATTCTAACAGAGGCAGAGGCAGAGGCAGAGGCAGGTGGATCTCTGTGAGTTCCAGGCCAGCCTGGTCTACAGAGCTAGTTCCAGGACAGCTAGAGAGAAACCCTGTCTCAACAATGAAACAAACAAACAAACAAAAAAATTGTGAGGTCTTTTGTAGCTCAGCTTGACCTTAGAACTCCAGTTTAACCTCCTTAGTGCTGGGATTATACATGTTTCACCAGGTCCAGCTTTTGTTGTTGTTGTTGGTTTTTTTTTTTTTTTCTAGACAGGGGTTTCTCTGTATTGTTTTGGAGGCTGTGTTGGAACTTGCTCTGTAGACCAGGCTGGCCTCAAACTCACGAAGATCCGCCTGCCTCTGCCTGATGACAACAGTGATGATATTGACATTATCAACTTTTTGATGGGATTGGAGAGGTGGCTCAGTTGCTAAGAGCATCTGTTGCTCTTGCAGAGGGTGGGGTTCAGTTCCCAGCACCCACATTTGGGCGGCTCCAGTTCTAGGGGTCTGATCCCCTCTTATGGCCTTCATGGACATCTGCACACACAAGTAGTACATATAAAGCCATGCAGCTTCATATACCTGCACATAAGTAAAAGTGAGTCTTCAAAAGGAAGCCATCACTTGTTAACTGGGTATGATGCTGCACGACTGTAATCTTAGCACTTGTGTGACTGAGGCAGGAGGATTGCACATTTTGCATTTGAGGTAATCTGAGTCTATATAGTTAGTTCCCAGGCTAGATAAGGAGACTTATCTTAAAATGAAAGGAGAGACAGAGATGGGAAGGGAGAGTACTATTTGATGTTTGGTTGTAGCAAAAGACTATTCACTATTGTTAGAGAAGGCTAATTTTCTTCATTTACTAAAACAATTGAGCATGGAAGAGAAACAAACAAATAAAAAGATTTGGAACTGAAGAAATGACTCAGAGGTTAAGAGCACTTTCTGCTCTTGCATAGAACCAGGGTTCAGTTCCCAGACCCCTGCAGTGGCTCCAACCATTTGTAACTCCAGTGCCAGGAGATCTTAGGCCCTCATCTGACGTCTGAGAGTTGTAGGTAGGCATCTATACTTACAGGTGAAATACTCATACACAAAATAAAAAGAAATAAACATCTATTTGTGTGTGTGTGTGTGTGTGTGTGTGTGTGTGTATGCCTCGGATCCACTGGAATAGGAGTTACAGTTATTTGTTAGCTACCTGATGTGGGTGCTGAACTCATCTTCTGGAAGAGGAACAAATACTCACTCTTAAGCTCTGAGCCATTTTTTCAGCTCCCACCTGGTTGGTTTTTGACAGGGTCTTAGGTAGCCTGGCTAGGCTGAAACTCATTATGTAGTTGGCAATGGCCTTCAATTCCTGCCTCTACTTCCAAGTGCTGGGATTACAGGTGTAAAATTATATTTTTAACAGATCACGAAAGTTTTGGTTCATTTATTTATTTATTGTGTTTTTGAGGTTGAGCCTTACTCTGTAGCCTGGGTGGTCTGGAACTCACTAATGTAGCTTTAATCTTCCAAATGTTAGGATTCCAGGTGTGAGCTCTTCTATTGCCTTAAGAGGAATTTTGATGTCACCAGAGTTAGCATTTTCACCAGCTTTTTCTTGCTTATTACCTGCGCGATCATGCTTTGGGCTTGTCCGGGGGAGTCACTGTGAGTTGTCAGCCTTCTCGTTTGGTTTTTGCCGGGATAATCTGCATCTTTTCCAAATCTAACTTGACATTTTAGTTGGGGAAGGAACTGCAACCTCCGAGGTTCAAACAGGGACTCTCCCGTGTTCTTAGTAAAGCTCCAGGGATGCGTGGAACCTCCCCACACTACTGACAACTCCGTCAGATACCTCGGATCCCAAGAAGCTCTTGCAGACCTTTAATGACGCTCTCTGCGCGCTGATTGGCGCGCCTGACAGGTGGGCGGGACTCGACACTGGAGTGGACGTCGAGGGGTTTCAGTCCTCGCGCTCCGCCTCCCGCGCCCCTAGCGATTTCCTGGAAGATCCAGATTGCAGCTCAAGTCTGGGCGGGGCGGAGAGCCGCCGCTGACTGGCGATTGCCACTGAGAGCCTTGGTCTGCAGGGGTGGGGCGTCTTGGACACTCAGGATTGGTGCGTCGGGAGCCGCCTCCCGTCGTGCACCGGGGCGCCGGAGACTCACCCGGAAGGAGAAGCCGGGATTCGGGCTATCTGGTGCGGTGCTGGTGGTGTCGCTGTAGAGAGCTGCTGTTGCTCTCAGGTGAGGGGCGTGGGCGGAGCCGCTGCTCGTAGGTGCTGCGGAGGTGAAGGGGGGACGCCGGCTTGAGGAGCCGTGGTGGCATTTGAGTGATGGCCTCGCTTTGTCATAGGAAGGGGTTGTCTTACCGTCCGGTGGGAAAGTGAGGGCTTGCTGAGGACCCAACAAAAAAGGAAACCTAGCTTTTCAATTTACCCTGAGAATAGAAGATGTCTTTGTCCCAGGTTTAACCGGGAAGGCAGAAGGAGCTTGTTTCTATTTTCCATCTAGTTTGATAAGAATGAAAGGGAGTGGCCAGAGTCAGAGTTCGGGGAGAACTATCCAAGTGGCCTGGAGTGGGAGAAAATGGCAGATATTTTTCGCAGATACTGGAAATTATGGTCGCCTTCGTTATTTCCAGGTGAAAGGAATGGGCTAGCGACTGAAAGGTGGGACAGCTTCTTGGTGGGCTGGACAGTGTGTCAGACCGGAGAGCTTCCTCTATCACCTGTGGGTTTTTAGGAGGGAGGTTTTTGAGTGGCAAAGTTGACGTCTGTTGACATCAAAGGCTCAAGAATGAGTAAGGCAGGAGGCTCCTTGGCGCAATCTTTTTATAGCTGGATTTGTTTTTAACGTGTCTCTTGAAGTAGCTTAAGTGGCAGAACAAATGAGGGGTAGGCCTTGAATTGCTCCCCTGAATTAGCAATTGTGAGCTTTACAGTGCATTAACTTTGTATACAGCAAAAGATCTGGTTCTTCCCCAGGACTGTTGGTGCTGGTACTGCTGAGGGAAGCAAACAGCACTTCAGATGTGATGGGAAAGGCCCTGGAAATGTAGTTAGCATTGAGTAAGTTTCCTAACCCTTGGAGGTTACTTGACTTATCCTTCCTTAGTGGATGCACAGATCTATCTCTAGGTCGTAGAGCTGAAGTTAAGAACTTGATGCTTCTCCAGGAATGGACTGAGTTTTGTTTTCTTCCAAGGAGTGGTGTCTTTGTGAAGGAAATTGATGGAGACTAGTGATTGTTAGAAATGGAGTCTAGGTCTTACTGGGCAATGGTGACCCACACTTTTAATGCCAGTGGAGGTGGAGTTAGGAGCCAGCCTGGTCTACTACAGAGCGAATTCTAGGGCAGCCAGGGCTGTTAAACAGAGAAACCATGTCTCAAAAAGTAAAAAAAAAAAAAAAAAAAAGAAGAAACAGTTCTAGGTTTTTTCAGTTTCAGTGTTTTAAGGAAACATACAACTGAAAGAAAGAAGAAGAAATGGAGTCTAGGCTTTTGCAGTTTCAGTGTTTTAAGGAAACATAAAACAGATCTTCCTGGGTGCCCTTTAAACTTAAGTTTAAGCATATAAACGCATGGAGTCTTAGAGGCTTTGAATTTTAAAAGCAGTCCATGGTTGTTTCCATGCGACACTAGCTTCACAGAAAAGGAGAAAAACTTCCACTTGGGGGTGCTGCTGGCCCCTTCAAACTTAAGAAGAGACCAAAGCTATGATGACGGTTTAGTTATTGAGCTAGAGTCTTGAATTTCACAGACCTTTCCAGGCAGAGAGGTGTGAACTCTGTTTTCTTGTCATCTTAACTACTGTACTACAAGAAGACACTTGGGAGTATTTAACTCTCGGTTCCTACGCTAGCAGTTTAGCAAATGCCTATAAAGAGAAAGGGGTGGGGACTCCAGGAGGTTAATCATTCACATCAACTCCTCTGCTATTTTTGGTTACAGACCTTTGTCTATTTCCATCTGGATTGTTAGTCTGGGTTATTGGGGAATTGGAGTTTCCTGCATTTCAGTTCAGGGCCTGTTGGAGGTGGTGACTGAGCCGATGAAAAATCGGTTTGTCAGCAAGAATGCTGTTTATTACGGTGTTGAAATCACAAAACCTTGGGCTTGCTCCACCGCGTAGCTCAATTTTGTCATCTGCCATGTAGCTTTGTCCCCCCATGCAATGTCTGTCTGTAGAAGTGAGACCTTCTGGGATATTGGAAAGAATTGCAAAAGCTGTTTGCTCTGCTAATTTCATGCTGTAAATGAGTTCCCCTTCTTTTGAAACATTAGCCCTGTGTTAGCAAAACATAAAATAGACGGAAGCTCATTATGCACTCTTCTAATGGTAAGGCAGAACTAATAAGAGAATGTGTTTAAAATTAATTGTGGGACTGTAAAAATGAGTGGGTGTGTGAATGGGCACGGGAGGAGGGGAGGGAGAGCTTAGATAGTCTTGTTTTCCCAGGAGCCAGCCCGGATCATTTGTTGGCAGTACATATTGGCTGAAGTCAGTTTTCATTTCAAGGTAAATTGGAAAGGGAAATTAAACCTTATTGTTCTGCTCTTAAGAGAGAGGAAGGAGGTGGAGGCGGCAGCCAGGGTGGATGCTGTTGGAGTGGTTCTAGGAGTAACAAGATTAGTGCTGTATTTTAACAGAAGGTGACATCATGGGCCCCTTTGGAATCCAGCAACCCTGTGCTGCAGCCTTCATGGTCCCCTTGTTGGAGTGGGCGATGTCGCTGTGCAACTAAACTACCACACTGGGGGAAATGAGAGGCTTAGGCTTTAATGAATCTTTACAAAGGAGCAGAATGCATCCTGAGTTGACCCGCGAAGCTGTGGGGTGCTTGGGCAGAGGTACAAACCGGATGGCATGTCAGGATTGGAAATGATCACAATGGTTGGCTCCAGTTCTAGAGAGCTGAAAAGGGACGGTGGTAACTGTAACTGGACCATTCAGTTGGCTGCTCCCGGGAGCACTCCAGCTCAATGACTCACCTGTCTGGAGGGGACTTTGGTTAGCAAGAGAGATTGCTGGAGCATTGATACTCCTAGGGACTGGGTTGTCTCTAGACAACCAGGAGGGGGTGCTGTTAGGCTCCTTTTCAAAGCTGTGCTCTCCTGTATTGCCAAGCCACAATCCTCAGGCAAAAGTTTTACAAGGGAACCTACCTGCTTTTCTGGCCACCCACGACACTCCACATATCCCAACAAGCTCTAGGCTGAGGTGACCTTGTAGAGGGTCCCAGGAGTAGTCTGAGAATGGAGACAAACTCTCCTCCGGGACTCACCACTAACTAAAGTGGCTGTTTTCCCTATTCCCTTTAGAATTTCACACATCATAATCGGGAGCGGGAAGTTAACCTGGGTTTCCCCAAGGGCTATCTACTAAAAACTTCTGGGGTTTTGCCCTGAGAAAACCTGGTAAGGACATACTTGCTGACTGTGCTTGTTCCTGTGTCCTCTGCCCTCAGATGTTTTCTTCCGATGGGCTTTTGGTGTAGGATGTTGGAGAACCAAGAGCCAGAGGTAAGGTGGGCTACAGGTATTGGAGGGCCTTTTAGGAGAAGGGGCACAGATGCAGATCATTGTCGTGGTGTGGTTTCCTCTGGTAGTGCCCTTGGTGTTTCTGATGAGCTCAGAATAAAGCCAGGTGAAGGAAATCACTAGCAATTGTATATGCTGAGAAGTGAGCTTCCATTTTGACAAACTTTTCCATTAATTGGAATGTACTAGAATGTAAGTTTGTTGTTTGGTTTTTTTTTTTTTTCCATTGGGGGGTGGGGAGTGTTTCGAGACAGGGTTTCTCTGTGTAGCTTTGGAGCCTGTCCTGGAACTCTCTGTAGACCATGCTGGCCTTGAAATCACAGAGATCCTCCTGCCTCTGCCTCCTGAGTGCTGGGACTAAAGGTGTGTGCCACCACTGCCTGGCCAGTTTTGTTTCTTGTTTGTGCTCTATCTTAGTACAGCGCCTGGCATGCATACTTGCCGTATCGAATGGAGAAATGATTGGGAATTGATACTGAATTAGAAACCTTGGTAACTACTGTCTGGTCAGAGCTGCCTTGCTAGCTAGGCATGGTGCCCTGGGAGGCAGATGTGTGAAAAATGCCACATGTTCAAGGCAAAAAGTCTACACAGTGAGTTCCAGGCCAGCCAGGGTTCAAAGTCAAAACCAAACCACTTCCTTTCTGTGTTCCTGAGCTAAAACTGAGGGAATTTCTTTTAAACACCTGCAGGAAGTGATCACGGTGCGTGTTCAGGACCCCCGGGTGCAGAATGAGGGCTCCTGGAATTCTTACGTGGACTATAAGATATTCCTTCATGTGAGTCAAACTTCTGTAAAGGGATTAACTGCAGCCCTCTGGACTGTGCTGAAGTAGAAATGATTTGAGACAGAAGATTTAGAAGAAAAGTCGTGTGGAGAAGAAAGAATATTAGGTGTAACTGAATGGCTTTCAGTCTGTCTAGTGGCATCTTGGTCTGGGGATCAATGGCCTGATAATTTGGCCCCTTAATGAGAGTGATGATGGTGAATTCATATAGACTTAGTCTTTTTCCATTTAACCCTTTTTATGAATTTCCTCTTGTAGACAAACAGCAAGGCCTTTACCGCCAAGACTTCCTGTGTGCGGCGCCGCTACCGTGAATTCGTGTGGCTGAGGAAGCAGCTACAGAGGAATGCGGGTTTGGTGTGAGTTTGCCCTTGCTGCCTTCTCAGGTCTGAATAGACTCTTGGGTGATTATGTGGGAGCTAAACTTTACAGTAACTAAAGAGTGTCTCCCGCTTAGAAAATGTCAGACACTAAAGAACTGCTTTAAATCAGTGTCTAAGTCAGTGAAAGAAAACTACCATTCTCAGTAGTTAAGAGCCTTTGTTGCTCTTGTAGAGGGCCTAAGTTGCCTATAACTGCCTGTAATTATAGTTCCAGGGGATCTGAGTCCCTCTTCTGGCCTCTGTGGATACTGTGCACACGTGGTGCACATATCACCAAGCAAACACATGCATATGTGAAGAAAAAAGCGATTGATGTTGGAAGTGGGTATGCTAGATGGAGTGGTGTAGTAGCATGGGTTTGGAATCATAGACCTGGCTACTAGCTGTGTTGTGTATCAATGGGATTTTTTTGTTTTGTTTTTGATATAGGTTTTCTCTGCTAGTCCTGTCTATCCTGCAATTCACTTTGTAGACCAGGCTGACTTTGAACTCGAGACCTGCCTGCCTCTACCTCCCACATTGCTGGGATTAAAGGCATAGGCCACAACACCTGGTTGATAGTGGGAATTTTATATCACCTCTTTGGTTTTCTAAAAGGACACTAATATTTTTCTCATGGGGTTTTTAGGAGGATTAAATGCCATGTTTGTGGATGTGTAATTCAAAGTGCCTGTCATAGGGCATGCCACCAACCAGTGTTAACTCTGTCATGTCCCCTACTGAAAGATAATTGCATTGATTGGGCCTCATTTCAGGGGATTATTTTGGGTGGGGTGAGGGTGATGCTTCACTTACCTTGAGTGTTATACTATGCCTCCACAGGCCGGTACCTGAACTTCCTGGGAAGTCCACTTTCTTCGGCAGCTCTGATGAGTTCATTGAGAAGCGACGGCAAGGTCTACAGCATTTCCTAGAAAAGTGAGTGGGGGTGCTGGGTTAGCGGTGGCCACAGAGGGTGCTGGGTTAGCGGTGCCACAGAGGATGCCAGGCAGGATGCAAACCCCGACCCTGCTCATGCAGCCATATTTATGGTGGCTGGCTTCCTGTGCCCTCCCATCTCCAATGCTCCATGAAGACAAAGCCTGGCTGGGATGGGGATGGGGACAGCTGCTCCGTCACATGTTCTGTGTTGTGCTCTCTGTTGCTCCAGGGTCCTACAGAGCGTGGTCCTTCTGTCAGACAGTCAGTTGCATCTCTTCCTCCAAAGCCAGCTCTCAGTGCCTGAGATTGAAGCCTGTGTCCAGGGCCGAGGCTCCCTGACTGTGTCTGATGCCATTCTTTGCTATGCTATGTCAAACTGTGGCTGGGCCCAGGAGGAGAGGCAAAGCACCTCTCACCTGGCTAAAGGAGACCAGCTTAACAGGTAACTGTAGGACCTGTTGAGGGACCTGGGGTTGGGATCACTGTCCAGTGACACATGGGGTGTGTCATGGACCTCAGTGGCATGCCTATGCGTTAGGGAAGGGAATGCCACAGAATTGATGGCATTGGAAACGGCCTAGTTCTCTATCTTGGATGGGAAACTAGCGGTCCTGCTGAGACTCAGGGAGAAAGAAGGAGCAGCCTTCCTTGGCTGCCTTTTTTCTTTTGTTTAAGGCAGAGTCTCACTCTGTGGCCTATGCTGGCCTGGAGCTCACTGTGTACCAGGCCAGTCTTCAACTTTTGGTGATCTTTCTGCCTCAGACGTGAGCTCGGGGACTCCTGGTGTGCACACAGCACTCTGTCAGTTTTAGAATACTTGTTTCTTCTTTTTTGTTGTTGTTTCATCGTGTAGCCCTAGCTGTATAGACCTACTCATTATGTAGGCTACTTGCTATGTAGACCACGCTGGTCTCAAACTCAATAGAGATCTGCCTACCTCCCGACTGCTGGGATTAAGGTGTGCGCTGCCGTACCAGGCTCTTTTAAAATTGATTGATTAGTTAATTGCTGTGATTCAGGAATGAAGTCATGGGTTTCACTTGCAGTAGGTGTGTGTTCTACCACCAAGCCACCTCCTTAGCTCTTAGCATGTCCATGTTCTAAATGAAGAAATGCTACCCCAGTGAGCAATGGCTGTCCGTTCCCCCAGTAACCACAGCCTGCTTTCTGTTTGGATCTGCCTGTTCTGGACATTTCAAACACACGGAGCCATATGGCAGGTGTATCTGGCTTTTTCCAGAAAGCAGACCTTAAAAATGTTTTAAAATCCTGTTTTATTTTGTTTGAGTGTGTGTTTCTGCATCTGTGTAGTCATGGCATGTATGTGGAGGTCAGAGGATCACTTGTTGGGGTCAGTTGTCTCCTCCTGCCGTTGGGGAATGAAGTAGGTCGTCAGGCTTGGCAGTGGGGCCTTTTTACCCAATGAGCCATTGTGCCGACACCGGCATTTTTTCAGTACTTCATTCCTTTATATGGCTGGATAGTTCACTGAATGAAATTTATTTATGTCTGCTCATCTGCTCATGCCCATCTTTCCCTTTCAGTTGCTGCTTTCTTCCAAGATCAGGCAGGAGGAGCTCTCCTTCCCCACCTCCCAGCGAAGAGAAGGACCACTTAGAAACATGGGCTCCAGTGATCGACTCTGAGGGCCCATCCTTAGAAGGGCCCGTGCTGCCACCCAGCTCCTCGCCATCATGCTGTGACATCGCAAGGCCCGATGAGGGACTCTCTGTGTCCCAGCCTGTGAGAAGGGCTGTGGGAGGGGACCATACTGTGCCTTTGGATCCTGGTCATCTAGACACAGTGTGGGGAAAGTGAGCTGTGGCTGAGCCCTAGGTTCTCTTGGGTGGTGGTGAAGATGCAGGCCACGGTCCATTCACTGGGACTGGGCCCAGGGCAGGTGGAGGGGAGGTTGGGCTGCTGAGCATCTTCCACCCACATCTACTCAGGTTCGCTGTGCAGAGGTTGGTTGTGGCTGCCTGCTATATCTCCTCCATGGGAATACACACCACTCTGGTGTTTGTAAGTTCAGCACAGGGTCCAGAAGCTGTTGGTTTTTTTTTTTTTTTTTTTTTTTTAAATATTTATTTATTACATATACAGTGTTCTGCCTACATGCCAGAAGAGAGCACCAGATTAAATTGTAGATGGTTGTGAGCCACCATGTGGTTGCTGGGAATTGAACTCAGGACCTCTGGAAGAGCAGTCAGTGCTCTTAACCTCTGAGCCATCTCTCCAGCCCCCTGAAGCTGTTGGTTTTAAATAGAACTGTATTTACTTCCCCAGGAGCTGAGTTTCTTGAGGTGTTTGTTTAGACACAGGAGCACTGCCACGGGTGAATGGTTTGGGGAACCTCTTCATGGCAGATTTTAGCTGCCATGTTGAATACTGTCCCAGCAGAATGCTTCTCTTGCTATATTCCCACCGTGGCAGGCTGCAGTTTTTGTTGCAGTTCCTGGAGCATTTTGGCTATGGGAGGCTGGCCTCTTGCCTGCCTCCTTGTGTGGATAGGGTGGTGCTCCTTGCTTGTCAGTAACCAGCAGTGGTGTGACTCTCATTGCTGCAGTTTCCAGTATCTTCCAAGACCTTAGCAGGTCGAGTGGGGCCTGAGAACTGTAGGCAGGCAGGTCAAGCCCATCAAGGCAAAGTGGCTGGTTGTAGCCAGGGGGAGGGAAGAGCACAGAGGTTTCTTTTGGCAGAGGCAGCTCTAGGCTGTCTTCTGCTTCTAAAGCAGAGCTGGTGTTTCTGCAGGGGGAAAACATGCTCCTTCCTGTTTTCTCTCTTAATAGTAACTCCCTGCCCCCAGGCGTTAGCTGCCACAGTGCCCACAGCTGCATTGCAGGGAAGCAGCCTGCCCAATCCAGTGGGGCACTCAGGCTTTGTTTCTCCTGGAAGCTAGGGCTCTGGGAATGCAGATGAGGAACCACGTGCTTTTCTTCAGAGATTGAGCTCCTGCCCTCCTGCTGCTGAAACCCTGTCTGCAGAGGGCTGGGCCGGTAGCTGGAGTGCTAGGTGGGCTCTGCTGCTCTGCTCTTAGGTTTGTGTGGGCTTCCTCCCCTCTGGCCATCTGCCTGTCTGTGGGCTCTTTTACTACTAGCCTGTGTTGTGGGATTGTCATGGCATTTAGTTCAGAGTTGAGGGGTTTTGGCCTGAAATAAAATGCAAGTATTTAAGACTGTTGTTGCAATTTGTGTCTAACAAGCTGTAGCAGGGAAGGAGGGAGTGAGAGCTGGCAGGAGTTACTTTCATAAATCATGAATTTATCAGTGTGGAAATAACGCTCGCTGTAGAACTGTGTGCTGGAGCTCTCTTGCATTGTGTACGAGACTCAAGTTCACCACTGCAGGAGGGACTGTTTTCGGAAGAGCCAGGATCCAGCTCTTCTCACAGTTCTGGGCATGAACCTTGTTAGGTATAATTTACCTGATGCTGCTTCCATCTTTGAAGCCTGTCTGAGGTGCCAGGTGCTAAAAGAGAAATAAAGTTTGTCAACAGGCAGATGCAAAGCCATGGCTGGTATTCATCCCTCCTTCCTGCCCGCCTCCCCTGGGTCTCGCCTTTATATGATGCATCAGAGCGAAGCGAGGCTAGAAAACCTACAGAGGCAAATCCAAAATGTCAAAAGAAGTTCATTTAAAGGGGGAAACTCCATACACAACCCTCACAAAACCCGACAGATGCTAGGCTAATGGCATCCACTCTGCCGATTGGTGGGGATGGCTCATGAATATTAATGAGTCCAATGCTCCAAATGGTGCAGCTGTGAACCCAGCTGTGCCTGAAGCTCTCTGATCTCAAAACTTCCAGACAGGAGCCGGAGGTGGTCTGTGTCAATTCCCTACTCAGCCAAAACCCAGCAAACTGGATTGGCCTTCTTCTGTTCTCCCCGCTCCTCCTGGAGTTGGTACTAGGCAGCTAGCTCTGCCAGCAGGCTGGGCTGCTGGGACAGCAGGCGCTCTTCAGACATGGCTGTGATTTCTCAGACTCCCAGCTTTTTTAATGATCCATTAGCGGCAATGCGTACAACAGCCCCTCAGTTAATGTGAGGCCAGGCGCCGTCTCATCTCAGCCTTGTGCTGAGTCGAGTACTGGCTGGAGAAGATGCCGGAAGGGGAGCGATTTCCTAATAGCATGGGCCCACGCACCAGAAAATCAGCAACCATCGGTGAAAGCTTCTTTTCATCCAGGCAACGCCGGAGGCCTCTCCTGCACTTTCCTGTGTCCAGTGTGTGCTGAGGTCTAGCCACCACTGCTGGATGGCTTTCTCTGAGAGAGGAGTCACTAGCTGTGGGGAACGGCCCACTGAGTAGTCTTGTAGAACCAAAAGTGATCTTTTCGTTTTGATCTGAGGTTTGAGGCAAGTTTGGTGCCTACTTTAGTCACAGCTACTTTTGTGACCCGAGTCTGGTCATTCCCTAAATCTGAGCTGTGGGAGGTTGGGACCGGTGGGGAGTGTCAGGAGGTTATTCGACTGAAAAAGTGAAGGTGGGGAGATTCTGGGGCAAAAATACTTTTGATTTGATTGGAGTCAGCAGGGTAGGCAAGCCTCATACTCCATTTCTAGCTGAGTGTGACTCGTAAAAAGGCAGTTTTTAAATGACTGAACAGGACCTGGAGGTGGCCTGTGTCATTTCTATACCTAGTGTGTCTGATCTTTGTAGTTGGTACTTTCCAAACTTTGTAGTAAGTACTAGGGTGACACACACCTAGAATTCCAGCACTTGAGAGAACAAGGTTGTGAGTTTAAGGCTAGCCTGGGCTACAGAGTGTGTTCCCGGCCACCCTGAGCTATAATATAAAACTCAACAACAGCAAACAAACCTCACACAGTCCTAGTTTTCTGGCTGCTGGGTCTTAGGTCCCCATCACTGAATCCTAGATGACTCCTACCTTCTGGTAGCTTTGCTCAAAGGGCCATCTAATACCAGATCAGATGTTACATTTGCATACCACAACTCATGCTTAGTATTTTTTTTAAGATTTATTTATTTTATGTATGCAGGTACTGTATCTACATGTAACAGTTTATGCTAGAATTGGGCATCAGATCCCTCTAGAGATGGTTGTGAGCCACCATGTGGTTGCTGGGAATTGAACTCAGGACCTCTAGAAGAACAGCCAGTGCTCTTAACTACTGAGCCATCTCTCTAACCCCCTTGCTTAGTATTCTTAAGGGGGCTACAAACAGGTCACAGGATGCAGGGGTACTTTCAGTTGTAGAAATAGGATCAGAGCAGCCCCTGGCCTGACTCACCAAGGCTGCAGGAGTGTTAGGTTGGGGTACCTGACCTTTGTGGATGCAAGAGCAGCGCACTGCTGAGTCTCTGGGAAGCCAAGCAGATAGGCACTGTGGTGAGCACTTCCTTCTTCAAGCGTGGCAGTGCAGTGGGCAGCGATCCTAAGACAGGGCAGCTCTGCCAGAAGGGAGTCACTTCTGTAGCAGCCACAGAGCCTTGCTCACCAAACCCTTTGGACTATAGATGAGTGTCCTGCTTCCCAGTCTCTTTACCACTTACTTTATTCCTGAACGGTCTTCTCAGCCCACTTCCTTTCCCACCCGGCTCCTTTCTAAGGAACTGTTTTGGAAATGACTGCAAAGACCAAGTGTGTGTGGCCCTTCCAGCAGAGCCAGTCCTGACACTAAGAGAGAGAGAGAGGGACAGTTCTGTCCTGGCTGTGACTAGATGTGGAGGGGGACAGCTGGCGACCTCAAATCTCCAGGTACCATCCACACACAACCTCTGCTTGAGAGGCTAGCGAGAGCCACACTCCTTAGAGCTGAGTGCTCCTGACTCAGCTTAGGGCAGATGGGTCTACTTCCTCAAGCAAAGGGGAGAACACCAGTGCCCGACAGTGTATAGGGACACTAGGTGGCCAGCACTTGACAGTGGTGAGTATAGACATGCTAGGGATGTGGAGTGAAAATGTTCCTGGGAAGTTGGTAAGGGTTTTTCTGAGAGCGGCTGTGATCTTGGATCATGGGAAACCACCAGCCAGAATTCCAGAATTTCAAGTCTTTCCTGCACTTCAAGCTCTTTCTCTCCCATTCCATTAATCCAAATGGGCCAGCTTGTCAGTTCCTTCCACAAATACGGTAAGCTTCTGTGTCTCTTCCCTTAGTGGCTGTGTTAGCTGGGGATCCTGGCTCACCAGCAGCCTGACCTGGGGCCCTCCTAGAATAGTGAGGGCACCAGGCAGTCTGCTGGAGGCAGTGCAACCTGCCTGCTGTAAGCTACAAGACTTAGATATATTCTGCCAATTAGGGCACATCTGTTCAAAGTGTTGAAAGGCGGGCACTGTCTCTTTAAGAGCCATCCCACTCCTCTCCTTGAGTGATGAGGGCTGAGAGCACAGGGGAGTCGGATGCTGATTAAACAGTCCTACTGCCGGGCTCTGTTAGAAAATTACTGTAATTATGATCTAGTCCCAGCAGAGGGATGAGTTCCAATCCTGCTAATAACCCATCCAGGTGCCTTGGCTTCAGTGCCCAGGGGAGGCAGCATCGACAGGGCTCTGGCTGGCATCACGGCAGGCGCTGGCCCTCCTGTGTGGCTGCACAGGCAAACACAAAGACACCAGAGCCTCATCCTGTCTCTGCCTCCTGAGGGGGTGGTGGATTTTGGTTGTGTTTTGTTTTTGGTTTTATTTTTTCTTTGTTTGTGTTTTGGTTCTTGACAGAGCTCCTGGGAGTCATTTTGTACTAGAAAACTTTCCTCTAAGCTAACAGTGACGACCAGGAAAATCACATCCTCGAGACAACAGTCTGTCCTGAGTCTCCTTCTTCTGTCACGGGCTGCATTCAGTACCCCCAAGTGCAGTGTGCTGCGAAACCTCACCCACTTCAGGGGGATGTGAAGGGATTCAGGGCTACACATGCTCTTTTGAGCAGATAAAATGCTGTTGGGTTCCGGCCTCTTGCTCTGAAGTGAAGTGTTGCTGTTCACACGGTTGCAGTCAAGCGTTCCTATGCTGTCCTTCCCAGTTCCTGCCATGGGAGATGGAGACAGGGAAAGTAGCCACAGAGTTCCAGACTGACAGGCGTGCAGCTCCGGACCCTGGAGGTGGCTCACGTCAGTCTGACCCTGTTCATTTTTCCAGTACAGCTCTGCAGCAGTGCAGGGCTGTGAGCTCCCACAGAGCAGGAGCTGCCTGCCTGGAGCTTCTGTTCCCAAGCACCTGTGTGTCTGTGTGCTGTGTCTTCCTGGCCCTGACAGAAACCTCTTCTAAAGCACAAACTCGGAAGAAAGCAGCATTTGGCTCCAAGGATGCACCAAATACTCTGAGGCCGTTCTCAAGTGGGGGTGGGGGTGGAATTTTGCCTCAGGAGACATTTGGCAATGTCTGGAGGCATTTTGTCACAAGTGAGTGTATGTGAGGCCGTGGAGAGTGAGGTGATAGTGAGGACCAGGGATGCTGTTGAATGTCCTATGGAGCCCTCAACAAAATAGAATTTTCTGACCTATGGCCAGATATGGTGGTTCACTCATGATCCCAACACTTAGGAGACTAGCGCAGGATGAGTACTGTGTGTATGAGTACTGTGTGCATAGTAAATCCCAGAGCAGTGTGGACTACAGACTGAAATCCCATTTCTAACAAAAACAAAGGGATGTGGTTTGGTTGGTACAGTGTTTGCCTAACATGTAGGAAGCCCTGGGGTTCAGTCCCCAGCTCTGCATATGTGCCTGGGAACTAAGGCAAGGGCTAAAAAGTCAAGGGCGTCTTTAGCAACATAGGGAGTGTGACATCAGTGTGGATTACACGAGACCAGGCTCAACAAAACAAAGTTTTCTGGCCCAACATGCTGAGGTTGGGAAACACTAACCTGCCACTGTAAACTTAGAGATGCTGAAGAGCCGACATCAAATGTCCAAATGCCAGATGCCTTCCTAGAGGCCGCCAGTCCTGACAGCAATGGTGTGTGCGCTCTACCTTGGAATTCACAGTACGGTGAGGCCTGTGGCCGGCCAGTGGGTGAAAGGGAAATGTTTGTGGCCTGTTTCTGTTCCATGATGGCCGGCTGCTCACCATCAGGTGGAGAGCGTCTGCAGTCTGCAGTGGCAAGCAGATGCCCTCTTTGAGGACTAGCACTAGAAACCTCTTGGCAGGAGCTCCGGTCACAGGAGGCAAGGAAGTATCATACTGTTGCCCAGGGCCACAGAATGTTTTCTCTAGGTGGCACCTGGCCAGGTGGAAATGTGGAGGATTGTGATGGGGCCCCAGGAGAGGATGGAGCACACAGCTGTTGACAGTAGGCCAACTTCCCAACAGCTCCATGGCAGAGACTGCAGGCTCTCTCAACAGCCTGGGCATCGGGAAAGGAAGCCTGGTTGGCAAGTTTACTGAGAAGCCAAGCCTGCAGGAGAAGGGACTTCATTAGAAGGGACATTGCCAGGCCTCATGCCAGGAGAGCTGGGTCATCTCTCTATTGCCCGGCTCCTCAGCTCATTTTCCCTTGTTTTTAGTGTGCACACACATCCCAGCAAACATCAACACTCTCCTTCACTTTCAAGAGTGCCTTTAATATGGACCTGGGCATGGTGGCATACATGTGTAACCCCAGCTGCTCTGGAAGCAGGGACAGAAGGACCATAAATTCAAGGCCAGCTTGGGCTACTTAGATCCTGTCTCAAAAAGCGGGGTGAGATAAAGTGGCAATCCCAGCACTTGGGGGGCAGAGGCAGGAGGATCTCAAGTTTGAGGTCAGCCTAGGCTTCTCAGTGAGACCATCTCAAAAACACCAGAAGACAGTTATACAAATGTTAGTTCACTCTTTCGTACCCGTTTCCCTCCATTATATTTATTTAAAAAATTGTACCAAAAGGGATACAGCTTAAAATTCTGGGCCAGTGAGATGGCCTAACTTGGAATAACTCCGCTTAGCCAGCTGAGTTCAAGTCTCGCAGCCCACATGATGGGAAGCGCGGACAGACTCCATCCAGTGAGGTCTACTTTGACCGGCACATGTGCTCTGGGACCCTGTGTCCTTTCCCCCAATAAGTACAATTTTAAGATTAAAAAGTGTCATCGATTCAATTTCAAAGAATGGTTATCAATTTATAACAGCATGTTTCTGGACCAGTTTTTGATAGGAACGTGGGGCAAATAATTCAAATTCCTTGAAAAAGATAATCTCTTTTAGGTGTGAGTTTCAAATTCCTTACTCTTGAGGGTTCATCCCCACTTTTCCTTAAGAAATCTAAGTTTTCTCTGAAGAAAAAAAATCAGAAACAAAACAATGACTGACCCCCCCCCAAACAAAACAAAACCCAAAAAGCAAATCAGGATCTCCTTCATAACTTTCTCCCAGCAGGAAGTACCTTCTGCCTGCAGATAGAATCAACTCCCTCATCCCCACTTTGCCCTTCCTAAATATAACAGGTCAGAGAAGTTCTTAGGTTTTTCTCCCTTCTAGATAGGGTCTGGATGTGTATCCCTGACTGGCCAAAACTCACCTTGCAGACCAGGATGGCCTCTAACTTTGTGATGATCTTCCTGCGTCTGCCTCCTGAGTGCTGGGATTCTACGTGTGTACACTACTCCTTGCTGAGGACAGATTTCCAAGATGCCTCTTTGCACTTGGGAGGCAGAGGCAGGCAGATCCCTGTGAGTTTGAGACCAACCTGGTCTACAAGAGCTAGTTCCAGGACAGCCTCCAAAGCCACAGAGAAACCCTGTCTCGAGAAAGCAAAACAAAACAAAAAAGCCTCTTCGTGTATATCTTTTAGGGATAATCTCACAGGTGCAAAAGGGATCCCTGACCAAGGGATTGTTTTAGATGCTGGAAGCAATGGCCTTGCTGTTAAGAGCATTGGCCAGTGCAGGGAGTGACGGAGTCACCTTGTCCTCTGGCCTTTTTCAACCCCTTTCCACCCCACCCCAGATACTTGCTCTTTCTCTTCTGGGATCCCCCTTTCTGGTGTCTGACTCAAATGGTAGTCACACAGTCCTGTTCTTGCCACCTCGTCTTCCAGACTGGGGCTCGGGGGCGGGGCTTTCCAAGGAAGGATGGGTAAGCATAGAAGGGTTTTGTGATACACACTGAACAATACCCATTGTTCTTACTTATGGGCTGGGATTGGTGCAAAGGAGGTTCCTAAAGCAGAAGGCAATTGGTTCTCTGGTTCACCTGCTCCTATGCTGCCACCTAGTGGTTCCCTCTCCTTTAGCACCCTGGGTAATAGGGGGATGGTACGAATACTTCTCTATCAACAGCCCCCACCCAAGACCCAAACTGTCCCATTTTTCTCACCTCTCTATCCATCATACAAAGAATTGCTTCCATTTTTTTATCTCAGGATCTGGAAGTGAGTAATTATAAGATTCCCCCCGCCCCCACTTTGGAAAGTTTGGAACCTACCGACATCCCAGCATGCTGTCTGGTTTCTTTCTCTCCTGTGGTGATGTGAGATGAGAACTTGCTTATAGTGTGGTCCTGACAGAGGTGAGGATGGCTTCTGCCAATCCAGGGCTGCTCCGAATCAGCAGTTTTGGTATAAAATTTCTATAGTTGCTCAGGTGCCTGTCTTGCAAAGTTTCTCACGTAGAGTCTGGCAATAAGAGTTAGTTCTTACTGAGCTGCTATCGAGTGCCAGGTACGTCTCCAAGTACACAGAACTTGACAACCCTTTCATCTTTCTAATCACCCAGTGACCTGCTGAGACAGAGCACGCCCCCTTCTTGAGGCACCAAATGCCAACACATCACAAACTGGGAAAGGATGTATTTCCGGGTTGTCTGGTCCTGGGGTTTGTACTCCCGACCACTGTTCTGTTGCCTCTTCAATGTGCAGAACTGTGTGCAGGTGACTGGAGAGGGAGCAGGGGCTCCGTGTTAGAGAGAGAGCCGCTCAGAAAGCTCTTCCTCAGCCCACCAGGGATCCATGCACTGCCCGCCACAGTGTCCACGGAGGCGCTCTCCAACGTGCTGATTCCCAGGCCTTGCTTCCGCCTCTGTCTCAGACATTCATCACATCAGAGAAAACAACCAAGTAGCCAGCCAAAGGGAGTCTGAGGAACTGACCCGACACCAGCAATCCCAGGTTCCAAAGATGGCTGTCCTGAGAGACAGCCACAAGCCTCCTTTCCTGGTTGGACTTTTCTCTCTGACTATCCCTTCCCACTTTGCAGATGGTAAGAATGCCCAGCAGTGACATTTTGATACAAATAAAACAATTTCAGGGCTGGAGAGATGGCTCAGTGGTTAAGAGCACTAACTGCTCTTCCAGAGGTTCCTGGGTTCAATTCCCAGCAGTCACATGGCAGCTCACAACCGTCTGTAATTCCAGTTCCAGGGGATCCAACACCCATGGCAAAATACCAATGCACATAAAATAAAAATAAATATTGAAAACCAATTAAGACAATTTCATTCTTTTTTTGTTTTTTTTTTTGATACAGAGTTTCTCTGTATTGTTTTGGAGCCTGTCCTGGAACTCGCTCGGTAGACCAGGCTTGGTCTCGAACTCACAGAGATCCCCTGCCTCTGCCTCCCAAGTGCTGGGATTAAAGGTGTACACCACCACCTCCCACCCGTGTTTTTTTTTCAAGACAGAATTTCTCTGTGTAATAGTCTTTGCTGTCCTGGAACTCACCTTATAGACCAGGTTGGTATTGAGCGCACTAAGAGTCCCTCTTGAGTGCTGGGACTAAAGTCAAAACAATTCCTTAATACTTACTTGTTATTTATTCGGGTGTGTGGGTATACATGTGCCATGGTACCCCTGTGGTGGTCAGAAGACAACTTGTGGGAATGGGTTCTCTCCTTCTACCATGTGAGTCCTGGGGTCGTCCATCAGGTTTGGCAGCAGGTGCCCTTACACAGAGAGCTGTCTTGCCATCCCGTGATGCTAAGTCAGAAAGTAATTCAGCCCCACCACACAGAAAAGCAGCACATCTAAACTTTATTTGTTCTTTGCAAGCCAGCAGAACTCAACTCCTCCCACGATTTCCATCATTGTTGCCTTCTTTGTAGCAAGCTTGTAGAAAAGATAGGTGTGGGTGTGTGGACATTGATTACAAAGGGGCAATCAATAAGCCAGGAGCCGGCTGCTTCAGGAAGAGACTTGATGAACTGTTCTCTTCCTACGGGTTTCATAGTGGTTTAAAGTCACACAAAGCCGAATTTTGGATCTGTTCAGCGAAGAGAAGAATCCATGGCCAAGCAGAGGATGGGACTTCTTGAGGGTATGCTTTTTCATCAAGACAGGATAGAGGAAAGAATACGTTCCCTGAAGGATGGAAAACGTACATTTTTCTTTGATGATTCAGATTATAGAGGTATGGGGAGGGTGCAGCTCTGCTGGCAGAGTGCTTGCCTAGTATAGTGCTGGAGGCAGCCACCAGCACAGCATGAACTGGGTATGAGTGCACACACATCACCCCAGTACTCAAGAGGCAGAGGCAGGAGGACCAGAAGTTCAATGTCCCCCTCAGTTACAGAGCAAAGTTGAGGGAAGCTTAGGATCTATAAGAGGACGTCTCAAAAGAATGGGGGTGGAGAGAAGTCTGAGAGTAATCTCTATGGACTGTCTGACTCCCTTTTAAACCAAGCAGAAAGGGATGGCTTCTCTAGACACAGTTGCATACCAATCGACATGCTAGAACACTAAAGATGGATGCTGGGACTCAAACTCAGGTCCTCTGGAAGAGCTGTGCATGCTCTTAACCACTGCGCCAGCTCTCCAGCCTCCTCTGCTCCCGTTTTATATGGTGAGATGCTGCTGATAGGTGATCTGTGAGCAGAAGGGATGTGTATGAAGCTTGTCAAGTGTCCTCAAAGGCAGAGGGTGTGCCCTTCTGTGTCCTTCATCTTTCCTGCTGACTAGGATGAGACACAGGGGCTGGAGCTGAAGTACCCGTCTTGGACAACCTGGGAAATACTGGTCATCCAGTGGAACACGAAGGGATGCTACCTAGAACCTGAGTGCCTCTGACGTTTCCTTCTAGGTTTATACAAAGGAGCAAAATCAATTTCTGTTAATGAAGTCATTGTTAAATTTTCTGACACTCTTAGTTGAGCCCAGTGCTAAGTGGCATAGTCCTGGGACTGAGGAAAACACACTTCCACACTCTCCTCCCTCATGTAGCCCAGGCTGATTTAGAATTTGCTCTTTGCTCTCTCTTTCCTCTCTCTCTCTCTCTCTCTCTCTCTCTCTCTCTCTCTCTCTCTCTCTCTCTCTCTCTCTCTCTCTCTCTCTCTCTCTCTGCACTTCCCTTTTCTATCCCCTCTCCCCCAATAAACTCTTTACATGAAAAAAAGAACTTGCTATGTAGCTGAGGATGACCTTGAACTTCCTATCCTCCTTCTACCTCCCTCCTGCCTAGGTTCCTGGTGTGCACCAGAGTGTCCTTTTTTATGTGGTGCTGGGGATGAGAGCAGGCGTCAAGCATGTTAGATATGCAGTCTGCCAACTGAGCTACATCTCTAACCCATGGGTTTTCTATCTTTTTTCATTTCCTTCTTAACTTTACTTATTTTTAAGCTTTCATATTTGAGAATATCATACATATATGTATGCAATGAAATATGTCCACATCCACCCCCTTTCGTTTGAATCATTAACATCATTTTTGGAAAGGAAGAAAAAGGCTACTTCACTGATGACATCACAGAGAAGCAAACTCTCAGTTGACAAACTGTACTCTACTAAGGGCGATTCACTGATGTTGACGCTGATACCTGGGCTTCATCATTCTTCTGTTTCAAAGGCGGTGGTGAGATAGTCCTTTGGAACAATCCCAATGAGGCTGTTCAGCTCTCCTACCCACCAGCCGTACATGTTGTACTCCTGAAAAGGGAAAAGAAGAAGATGGTGGTTGGAGAAATGCTTCTATAAACCTCACACAAGGATGGTGGGGGGGGGGTCTGTGGCTGGTTTCTTTGCTGGCTGCCAGAATGAACTGTAAATGCCTTTCATAGGATTATTACATTTAACAAAGTCATCTAGAGGAAGAAGTAAGTGTGTTCATTTTGCTCTCACTCTGTCTACATAGTGACTGAGCATATTTACATACCTGATGCTATTGCAGAACCTAACGGCTTTTTAAAAAAAGGATTTATTTATTTATTATGAATACAACATACCTCCCTGTATCCCTACAGGCCAGCAGAGGACACCAGATCTCATTATAGATGGTTGTGAGCCACCATGTGGTTACTGGGAATTGAACTCAGGACCTCTGGAAGAGCAGTCAGTGCTCTTAACCTCTGAGCCATCTCTCCAGCCCGGGAAACCTAACAGCTTTTTAAAATTGTTTTTAATTGTGTGTGTGTGTGTGTATGTGTGTGTGTGTGTGTGTGTGTGTGTGTGTATAAGTGCAGGTGTCCTTGGAGGGCAGAGGAGTCAGATATCCTAAGATGGTTGTGAGCTACTTGATACAGGTACTGGGAATCGAACTCAGGTCTTGTGGAAGAGTAGTATGTGCTCTTAGATGCTGAGCCATTTTTCTAGACCCTTCCCCTTTAGCCAAGCAAACGCTATGGCTTCTTCAGAGAAGGCTGAACACTAACTAAAATGCCAGAACACTAAAGATGTTCAGGGAGTCAGGTCATAGTTCACTTCAATACTATCCATCAAGCATCTTCCTCGTGCAAAGTGTATCTGGGTTTGCTCAAGGGACAGAATGATGAGTCAAAACGCTGCTTGCTCGTTGGGAGTTTATAGGATACAGTAATGGCCTTTGGAGTCAGATAGGCTGGGAGTAAATCCTCGGTAGGCCACTTAGCAGCCTTGTGACCTTAGTTTCCTCCTAGTTTTGCCTTCCTGATCTGCATTCCTTTCCATGATGTGAGGATGGAAGTGGCACCATAGAAATAGAACAATATAAAGTGCTATACAGGCGGTCTTCCTCTTCCTCTTTGTTTTTTGAGACATGGTCTCTCTGTGTAGCACTGACTGTCCTGGCATCTGCTTTGTGGACCAGACTGGCCTCGAACTCACAGAGATCCACTTGCCTCTGCCTCTCAAGTGCTGGTATTAAAGGTGTGCGCCGGCTATAGATGGTGTGCTAAGCCTTAGATTCCTCCCTAGAGGTGCGAGATGTAGCAATAATGGCTGGCAGGTAATAAGTGATAGAGAGGAGCAAATAAGAAAGGGCCTGAGAGTGTTTTATTTCAGCTGGGTGTGGGGACCCTGATGCTATCCACATTTTACAATGCTGGTGGCTGAGCTTTAGGGGAAAAAAGAAGAAAACCAGGTTGGGGACATGGACAATTCAGGCTCTCTATCTTTAACTGGTGACCTTTTTGTTTCTGGTGTTACTCTCCTTCTCCGCCTCTACTACTTCCCCTCACTCAGCAGATCACTTCCTCCACTTTCAAAGAGAAGAGAGATGACCAGATGTGTTCACGCGCATCTCCAGCCACCGAGATGCTGTACAACTTCCCTGTACTGACAATATTCTCTTTCCCACTCAAGTAGGGAATATACCCCTCTCCTGGCTTAGCCCTCCCTCCCTCCCTCCCTCTCTCCTTCCCTCTCTCCCTCCCTCCCAACTTTCCTCCCTCCCTCCCTCCCAACCTTCTTCTCTCCCTCCCTCTGTCCTTTCCTCCCTTCCTCTGTTTATTTCATGGAGTCTGACCTCAGCCTCTCACACAAATGACTCTTTCCCATCAGCTCTAAAATGCGCACATGTCTTTCATTGTTAAAACAATTATTAATCTCCACTGCATGCCTGCTTCTCATGCCTGTTAGTCTACCCTGACCTACACCTCAGACTTCCTGATTCTCTTCTTTCATTTGCTGCCCAGGCTCTTCCTGGCTACTCACTCTTCCAGCTACTCTGATCCAGTCTTTGTCTCCCTCATTCCATATTTAGTTATTTATTTGGTTTCTCCACACAGGGTTTCTCTGTGTAGCCCTGGCTGTTCTGGAACTTGCTCTGTAGACCAGAGATCTGCTTGCCTCTGCTTCCTGAGTGATGGGAATAAAGGCGTGTGCCACCACCACCAGGCATCTTCTCTTTGATGTGTTTTCTAGGGTCTGTCCTAGCCCTCTTCTATTTACAATCTCATGTACCTTTGTAGTTTAACCACCATGTTTCTGTGAATGGCTTATGAACAAGAAAGGACTCTAGTACAGATATAAGAGCTGGGTCCCAGGGCCTAAGTGTGGACTTGGGACTAATAGCTCAGTCAGAAAAGTGCCGGCTTTGCAAGAATGAGGACCTGAGTTTGATCCCCAGGACTTACATAAAAAATCTGGGCATGATGGTCACCCTTGTAGTCCCAGGGCTGGGAAGGTTGAGACAGGTGGCTGCCTGTAACTTGCTGGCCAAACAGCCTATTGGTGATCTCTAGGTCAGTGAGAAATCTTCTCTCAGAAAAAAGGTGGACACCCAAGTTTGTTCTCTGACCTCTACACGCATGGGCAGCTGCATACACGGGCACACACACAAAACAACCCCCTCAAAAAGTAAAACACCATGCTGGGTGGCGGCAGTGCACGCCTTTAATCTTAGCACTTGGCGGGCAGAGGCAGGCGGATTTCTGAGTTGGAGGCCAGCCTGATCTACGGGGTGAGTTCCAGGACATCCAGGGCTACACAGAGAAACCATGCCTGGAAAAACAAAACAAAGCAAAGCAAAAAGAAAAGTAATAAAGAAATGCCCCAAATACATGTCCAGCAAGCTGTTGAAGCTCAGTATGTCCTAAATCTAACCCACCAGCCCACTCCTATTCCCACCACCACTCCCCAGATCTCTTTACTCCCTAAGTTCTTGACCTCAGTGAGTAAATACCAAGATGCCCTCACTTATTCAGGGCAGAAAACCAAATCCTTCCCAACATCACCCCTACCTTCTAGTCAATCCTATTAGTTCGCTCTTCAAAGTTTTACTGAAATTTTACTTCTCCATTCCCATTGCCAGTACCTTTGAGTCACGTTACTGTCCTCACTCAGAGGGCTACAGAAGCGCTCTGCAATTGTTCTCTGTGCCTGCAATTGTTTCCCTCAACCCGCTCTTCATCCTGTAGCCAGAATGCTGTAACTGCACAGACAATGCTGCTACCCTGTTAGGAACCTTTAGTGTGTGTGCCCACTGCCCTTGACAACTTCTTTTTAAGATGGGGTCTCTCTATACAGTCCTGGCTGTACTGGAACTCACTATGTTGACCAGGCTGGCCTTGAACTCACAGAGATCCATCTGTCTCTGCCTCCTGAGCACTGAGATTAAAGGCATGCGCCATGATCCCCAGCCCTCTTGCCAACTTCTTAACAAGGTGAATGAGGCTCCTTATCACCCTGTCCTGTTCAGCCTGGTGTTGTTATCCACCTCCTTAGTAAAACAGAACTCGCCTGGGCTACTTCCACAGGCTACAGGGTCTCTAGCCTGGGCTACTTCCACAGGCTACAGACTCTCTACCCTGGGCTACTTCCACAGGCTACAGACTCTCTAGCCTGGGCTACTTCCACAGGCTACAGACTCTCTAGCCTGGGCTACTTCCACAGGCTACAGACTCTCTAGCCTGGGCTACTTCCACAGGCTACAGACTCTCTAGCCTGGGCTACTTCCACAGGCTACAGACTCTCTAGCCTGGGCTACTTCCACAGGCTACAGGGTCTCTAGCCTGGGCTACTTCCACAGGCTACAGACTCTCTACCCTGGGCTACTTCCACAGGCTACAGACTCTCTAGCCTGGGCTACTTCCACAGGCTACAGACTCTCTACCCTGGGCTACTTCCACAGGCTACAGACTCTCTACCCTGGGCTACTTCCACAGGCTACAGACTCTCTACCCTGGGCTACTTCCACAGGCTACAGGGTCTCTTCTAGCCTTTGCTACTTTCACAGGCTACAGGCTCTTTATGCTTGGGGCCTTTCTTCTGCTTTTGCAGATCCTGCTTCCCCATGTCACGGGACTCACTTCTAAGCAGGCTTCAGATTTAAATTCCTGAGTTGCATGCTGAGATGTACCCCTCTGCCATGCTGTCTGTGTCAGAAGGTTTCACTCCACGTTCTACAGTGAGGTACCCTATGCTTTCCCAGAAAAGAATTCACCATGCTGCCTTTGACTCAACACTAGTCATTAGATGGGATGTGTTCCCTCTCTTTTTTCTTTTTAGACAGGGTTTTGTGTAGCTGAGTCTTGCCTTGGACTCCTGATCTTCCTGCCTCCTGAGTGTTGGGACTATAGATGTTTACCACCACACCTGGCTTAGATATATTCTAGTTTCATTGTGTTGCTGTAATAAAGCACTCTGACCAAAAATGATTTAGGGGAATGTGGTAGTTTGAATGAGAATGGCCCCCACAGGCATGCTTAGTCGACAGTTGATAAACTTTTTGAGAATGATTAGAAAGTTTGGCTTTATTGGAAGACGTGTGTCACTGGGAGTAGGCTTTGAGCTTTGAAAAGCCCATGCCGGGCCCAGTCTCTCTCTCTGCCTGCTGCCTGCAGATCAGGTTGTAAAGCTTTTAGCTACTACTCCAGAGCCATGCCTGTCTGCTTCCTGTCATGATGACCATGGACTAAAGTCCTGTGAAACTGAGCAAGCCCCCAGTCAAACGCTTTCTTTCTGAGCCTGTCTGCTTCCTGTCACGATGACCATGGACTAAAGTCCTGCGAAACTGAGCAAGCCCCCAGTTAAAGGCTTTCTTTCTGAGTCTGTCTGCTTCCTGTCACGATGACCATGGACTGAAGTCCTGCGAAACTGAGCAAGCCCCCAGTCAAACGCTTTCTTTCTGAGTTGCCTTGCTCAAGGTGTCTCTTCACAGCAATTTAAAGTTACTAAGACAAGGATGAAAGGGTTTGCTTCATCTTATACTTCAGGTTACAGTCTTTAATTGAGGACAGGAAAGCAAGGCAGGAACTATGGAAGAACGTTGCTTGCTGGCTCATAGATGGACTTGCTCACTGGCTAAGGTTTAACTAGCTTTCTTATACAGTCCAGGACCAACTGTCTATGGATGGTACCCTCCTACTTCAATTAAGACCATCAAGACAGGGGCTGGAGAGATGGCTCAGTGGTCAAGAGCCCTGGCTGTTTTTCCAGAGGACCCAGGTTCCATTCCAACAGGTGGCTCATAAATGACCATAACTCCAGTTCCTGGGGTTCCAGTGCCCTCTTCTGACTTCTGCATGCACCAGGCACCCAATACAGTACACAGACATAAATTCAAGTCAATCACTCATACACATAAAAAAGACCATGAAGACAATTATATCATAGACAATTATGACCACAGACCAACATGATAAAGAAAATTATTCAATTTAGTATCTCCCCAGCCTCCTCCTGACCAGGAGGTTCTAGAGTATGTCAAGTTCACAATTAGTGCAACCAGGACAGATAAGAAGTTTTGTTTTGGCTTGGTTTTTCAAGACAGGGTTTCTCTGTGTAGCTCTGGCTGTCCTGGAATTCACTCTGTAGACCAGGCTGGCCTTGAACTCATAGAGATCTGCCCGCCTCTGCTAGCACTGAAACTAAAGGCCTGTGCCACTACTGCTGTTGTTGGTTTTGTTTCTTGAGTTCTCAGCACTAAGGACAGAATGGGTGCAATGAATGCTTATTAGGTGAGGCCATGCTGAACAAAGGGGCAATAAAAATCTGCACTCTCAATTGAACAGACCAACTCTAAACTAGCTCCTAGATATTCCCCTTGTGATTGAACTAGTGGTGGGAGAAAGAGGCCAACTTCCTTCGGAGACAGTGGCACCAATGGATTCCTATATGCCAAGAAAAGTCTCAGATGCCACAGAAGTGAGATGGTGACTGCTGAGTGGATCCTTTAAAGACTTTGTTTTCCTTGAGACAAGGTTTCTCTCACTGTTTAGCCCAAGTTAGCCTGGAACTCACTAAGACAGTGATATCATATAAGTCGTATCACACACACACACATACACATATGTATGTATGATATATATGTACACACACACACACACACACACACACACAAACACACAAACTCAGGCACATGTGCCACAGAAGCCAGAAGAGTGTGTTGGATCCCCTGGAGCTGGAATCACATGCAGTTGAGAGCTGCCACATGTGGGTGCTGGGAACCAAACTTGGATCCTCTGTAAGGATAGCACACACCCTCAAACTTAAATACTTAACCGTCTATTCATCCCCAAGACTGAGTTTTAAAAGGTCCTAAAAGGAGCTGGGCATGGTTGCTCATACCCATAAGCTCAGCACTATAGAGGCTGAGTAATGATTGCTGTGAGTTCAAGACCATGGTGGGCTACAAAGTAAAACCTTGTCTCAAGAACAAAACAAACCAAAACAAAAACCAAAATAAAAACAAAAAAAACATATCACCACCACCACCACTGCCAAAACTTAAAATCAAAACAAACCAAAAAAAAAAACCAAAACACATACACACATGCACATACCCACCCAAAACTCAACGAAGCAAAGCAGAAGCCAGGAAGACAGTCCAAGAGGTAAAGTACTTGTCTTGCAAGAATGAAGCCCGGAGTTCCAATCTTTATGACCCATATAGATGCCAGGTGGGCACAGCAGCCTGCTTGTAATGCTAGCATGGGAAGCAGAAGCAGGAGATCCCCAGAGCTGGGTCAGCTAGCTAGAGTAGCAGTTGGCAGGCTCTAGGTTTCAGGGAGACACACTGTCTCTTTGTATAAGGTAGAAATAGATCAAGAAAGATAACCATGTCTGCATGGTGGTGCATCCATTTAATCCCAGTACTCAGGAGGCAGAGGCAGGTGGATCTCTGAGTTAGAGACCAGAGTGAGTTCTAGGACAGCCAGGTATACATTGAGAGAGACTTTGTCTCAAAGAAACAAAACAAAACAAAACCAAACACACGCAAAAAAGAAATACACTCAGCATCTACCTCAGGCCTCCACACATTAGTGTATGCACCTGCATATGCCCATGTGAACATTTACACACACTCACATAAACAGGCAAAAAATAACAAACAAACCCCCAAACCCCCCAAAACAAAAAAATCCAAACAACAACATCGTCTTAAATAACTGAATGTGTCTGCCCACCACCAATCTGCCCAATTCCCCATTTCTTCCTTCCTGCAGGCAACTTCCCTCTATGGTGTCTGTCATGTGAGACACACTCAGAACTCCCCAGTCTGTGTCTGGTAGGACATATCAAAGCTCAGCTCAGTGCAAGTGATGTTACGGTCCATTTTCCAGTGCTGATGTTAGCTGGGTTTCTGCTTTCAGCTTGTTTTCTTTTCCAGCCTGAACTACTGTATCACCATTTGTGTGTGTGTGTGTGTGTGCACGCGCGCGCACGCACGCACGCACGTCTTAGGTTTTCTGGTAAGAGCTGCCCTGCGTTTATCAAGCTGCAGGAATGTCTTCCTCTGCTGGGCTTTGCTATGACACTCTGTCTTTCACTCTCACTGCAACTCATAAAAACTAGCTTTAGCTCTTTTGCTTTCTCACAGGCAAGAGGGTGAGCAGAACGTTGCCTGGCCGCTTTCTGACCAAAGGCAACTTGTTCAAGTTAAGCATGTGTCATGTGAGGGGTGCATGGTTCCACGGGGGATTAGTTGAGACCCCTGACTTTTGACTGACACTTCACAGTCCCCTTTGGCTGTGATGCCAGGGGCAGGCACCAAGCCTTGGAAACATACTGTCTGCCAACTCAGAGAGGGTGCAGCCTGGAAGCAGATGAGGCTCAGCAGGGCAACTGCCCAGGCCAGACTCCCAGTCAGTTTGCTCTTGCTTGAGGGGAGTGCTGACCTGCCGACTGCAGATGCAGTGGCCTCCTCGGCACAGTGGTAAGAAGAGAAATGAGGTGAGAGCAACTCTCTGCCCTTCAAAACAAAAGAGCCAACAGAAGTGTGAGGAGGAGAGTGTAGTCTCAGAGACCATATGTGTCCTGCTGCGGCAGCCTGGGAGCTTAATCAACGCACCTACAGGTCCTGGGATCTGACTGTCTTTTCCAGATTTCATCCCCTGGTTGGATACCCAAAAAAGGCTGCAGGGCTGAGGAGTTTAAAGCATGAATGGAAATTTCTAGCCTTCTCTCCCACTCCCACCCCCCATGTATTGCTCCAGCTCAGTCTGAACACCACGAGGTATTTTAAAATAATTTCTACTTTGATGAATTGCTGGGGAGTCCACAATTGCTCATAATCAAAGGGAGAAAAATGCAAATGAGATCCGGCCGAGAACTATCACCACCAAACGTTTATTTCACTGCACAGTGCCAAAAAGAATTAAAACAACATTAAACTCACAGCAATCATGTTTAAGCCCTCGTTTCCAAGTGCCAAATTGCACCACTCTGGATCATACAGATGTTCGTTAATTATGCTAATTTTTATTAAACTATTAAAATGGAGAGAATACTGGCTCAGCCAGGCAGACCCTAGCTCTGAATGAACCCTGCCCCTGTCTAGAGGTGCTAATTTACTGCATTTTTATTAAGTTGCTGCTTCTTGGATTTTAGTTTTAGGATCGAACTGAACTGAATTTCTGGGATCAATGTTTTTTTCTGTAAAACCTGAGCTTCTCTTGGCACAGCTGTTTGGAAAAATTGGAAAAGTAGACCCAGGAGACCTGCAATCTTCAATGCAGGAGTGTGTCTACCTCAAACTGGGGACTGGCACCTATAAGTGTGTATAGCAATGGGGCATCCAAATTCTACACTTGCCTCACTTCATGACTCTGTATCCTATGCAGGGTAAAGGTAAGACTACCCGAAGATGCTTTAGATAAAAATTCTAAAACAAAACAAAACAAAACAAAAAAAACCCCAAAACCAGACAAACAAAAATAAAAACCCCCAAAACAAACAACAATAAAAATCCTGGACAAAATCCTTCACATGTCTCGCCTCTCACCACCACATCTCTCACCTGGAAGAAGCATAACATGTTGCTTATTTCCATATTTGATCAAACATCTGTTTTTCTCACCTTGAACCTTGCCAAATATCCTTGAACTCTTAACACTCCTCGTGAGGAAGTTTAGATAAGGAAAGCTGGTGTTTGGACTCCATCATCAGGATGGAGACACTGTTGGCTTGGATGAGTGCAACGTTACATGAACCTGAAATCGTCACAGTGTTCACCTTCATCCACAATCAAAAGTTTTCATGGGGGAGTGTACGTGGTCCTAAAAGGATTTATGCTGCTAATCTCAATCAACAAAGAAAAAAAAGGAACAACCCACCAAACCTGCTATAAAAAGAACAGCAAATTCTATAAACAAAAAGCAGTATGGTCACCAACACAGGCATGTCACACAGCTTGACTCTGCCTCCAGTGGTTTCCTATTGCTGTTTATGGTTTCAAGACTATCACAGGCCTCCTCGGTGCTCCTCCTGTCACAGGGCCCTGAGTCCCTGTGTGGTGCTGTAAATACCCTGTCAGTAGGTGTCAGGGGATATCAGGGGGAAAACCAGCGGGCGCCTATCATAAGCCTTAAAAGAGATTAAATACCCTTACTCCATGATTGCTACATTTTAATTTCTCTCTTCCCCGCTGGTTCTTATTTGTATAAGCTCTTCCACGGCTCCCCTGGAGTCGCACAGACATGACCTGGAATGACCATCCTGTCTTGGGATGAGAATTCAATTTCTAGGCTCAGTGAGTCCTAGACTGTTCCAGCAGAAGGAATTCACATCCTTGAGAGCTTCAAGTCTTAAACTGGAATCTGTGAACCCTTAGCCTGTCTATGGATGGATGGGAAAGACTTTTTGAACTCTTGAAATTGGCATAAATTTTGTGTGAGTGTATATGTGTGTCTCATGCCTAGACCCTTCATTAGATTCTCAAAGGGTTTATTAACTCTCCATAGTTTACGTGGTTTACAAATAGCACTCTAGAGGTAAATACAGTGGACTTTGTGGCCTAGGTCTGCACTTTGTCCTAGTATAGACATCTACTTTATTAAACAAAATACGTAGAAAGAGAGCCAGGAATCTTGCTCCTCACTTGCTGGGTCTTCTGGCATCTGGCATGAGTCTGTTTCCCTTCCCTTCCTGTCCCAGTTGCTCACATGTCCTAGGGCACCAGCATTTTCACTGTGACTTAGAAGGTGTGGTCCCTCTCAGCTTTGGGTGACATTTGGAATAAGCCCTCTGACTCGGTCAGTTCTGTTGAGAAGGTTCTGTGATGGGGGTCTTGGATGAGTTCCTAAGAGAAACATCCTCTTTTCCCATCAAAAATTATCTCAAAGCATCTTTGGAATTCCCTGATAATATCCCATGGTTTACTTTCTGAACCGTCAAAGTTCATTGTACCATTGTTGTAAGTAAGAGAAGTCCTCTTCAAGAGAACAATCGATCCGTCAAAGTTCATTGTACCATTGTTGTAAGTAAGAGAAGTCCTCTTCAAGAGAACAATCGATCAGCCTCAGACACGAAGGATCAGTAAGTGCTTGATATATGTATGAGAAAAGCCAATCAATTATTGGTTCATGATTGCTTAATTCTCTTAATAGTGCTCATTTACCATATATGATCATTAGTAAAGATGTGAACCTTGAATTCCTAAGCAGAGTAGGTTGTATATTCCAAGACCAGTATATATATATACATATGTATATGCATACATATACAAGTGTACACATGTATACATATACATACATGCGGGGCGCGTGCGCGCACGTGCGCGCGCACACACACACACACACACACACACACACACACACACACACACTGGATTGGTCTATGAATTCTGTACTCCTAAATAAAATCCAGCTTTGGGAACGAGGATGTTTTCTTTGAGAAATCGTATTAAGACAAATTGAGGGGTCTAACTCAGCAAATTCCCATCTGCTGGAAGAAGAAGAAAGCTTGGGAACAGGAATTGTTTGCCAAAGATAGACATACCCATTTTTCAGCACAAATAGTTCTGTGAAGATATTTCTTCCTGAAGGGAAAAGGAAATGGTTGGTTGGGTAGCTGGTGGTTTTGTGACACTGGAAAGGATTGGAGCCCAGCACTTAGTCAAAACCTTAGGTAGTTTGGCGGCCTCTCCAGGCTATTTTACACTGTGGATAAGGTTCTTGGCAATCATTTTCTCTTTTTTTCATTATTCAAAATTTTGGTTTATAGATCATAACACAAATGAATCATTAAGTTTGCTTCAATTGAGCCAGTTTTATTTATTGCTACATTTCAGGGAACTTGCTGTCTTGAAGATTGATGGACCTGGATGTCTGAGGAGATAAGTGTTTAAAAAAAAAAAAAAGGAGCATCGGAAAGTGGTCAGCAAAAGCTGTCAGGGCAGTCACGATGACAAGTCTACGAAACACGTCCCAGCGTAAGAATGAAGTGCTCTGAGGAGGATGTGCGCTCCATATGGAGGGCCGAGGAGCACTTGAGTCAGAGGAAGCATTTAGCCTCAAGTGTGACACTCATGTCCTGAAGAGGGTGTGAACACATGAGCATGGAGTCAGGGCCAGGGAGGTGTGGCGGGGCTGCGCACACCAGATGCTGTTGGTGATGGAAATGTGTGTGAAAATTGTGTGTGTGTGAGGATAGGCTACAGAAAAATCGTAAAAGGAGGGGGAAAGCGAAGCAGGCTTGTAAAGAGACAGGAATGCAGCGGACAACTTCAGCTTCACCTAAAGAAGAAAGGTGACAGGCAAGGTAAACATTTACAGATGGGGGAAACAAGGTGCCAAGTGCAGAATTCAGGAACAATAGAGGCAGCGCCATCCTGGAGCTGATAGAATTGCGTTACCATGTGAGACGGGCATATTAATATGTATTCCATAAACTGTGCGGCTCCCAGCCCCACTGCTCTGTTTTGCTCTGACCGCAGTACCAGCCTCAGGCACCACAACACAATTTGGAAACAATGTGACGGAAATGTTTAATCTGCTCGGCCCATCTGTGCTGCGTATTTCTCCAGATCTCCCTGAGAGAGGCGCCTTGAATCTCCACATTGCCTTTAATATTCTCCTAAATCACCTCCCCACTGCACTTCAAGGGCCATTGCTACAATATCACAGGTTCATCTAAAGTGCAATGGGGAGGGGGGTTGGGGGAGGTGCAGGCTGGGAGATTTTTTATTTTAAAATAATTTCCAGAGATTGTCTTTTCTGCTTCCTTAAAAAAAAGAAGAAGAAAAGTTATTCTATTGTTGCCGTAAGGTTATTGAGGTTGTTTGGTGCAAAACAGGGTAGGATAGAGTGGAATCATTCTCCAAAGAATTATATTTATTAATCTCCATTCTCTCAATTGGGCATGGGAGGGGTGAGCAGCTGCTTGCATTCTCATCTCTTTTCCTGCACCTTGCTATGGTGAGGTGCTCATTAAGGGCCGTGGGTCTCCATGCTTATGGCATCAGATTTGGGCTTGGCAGTTCTCAGGGCTAACCCTGCCACTGCTGTTCTCCAAACAAAGCAGTATACATTTAATCCCTAGCCAGTATGCCCTCACCACGAAAGGGCGCTTTATTATTTTTAATTTTGGCAGAAACCCTTGTTTTTTTTTTTTTCTCTCCTTTAAATGCAGATGTTGAGCGTTGGATTACCACTGCCTTTCCACACTATGATTTTGCCAGATTCAGCTCAAATAGCTGGGCTAGAATGTGGGAGGTTGGGGTGGGTTTCAGAGAAAGAGGGGACAAGTCACTGTGCTTTAGACCCTAGATGAACGGGAGAGTGTTGCACATCACCAAGAAAATTAGGATTCCTTTTGCTTTGTGAATTAAAGAAATGAATAATTTAATCCTCAAGATTGTTCCGGCGAGGGAAAGGCAAGTGTCCCAGTTGCGGGGCCCTACAGCCTGTCGGTGTGTTACATCATCTGCACACATAAGCGTTTCCATGACAACAGCTTATAGCTTCATTTCCTGGATCCCTCTAGGGGGTGTCACAGCCAGATCCACCTGCTTTTCACCCTACCCTCGGTGGGGTCATGGTAAGGTCGCCAGAATAAATGAACGCGGGTACTAATGATCTGTTTACTGCTGTTTATGCTCTGTGTGTCAGGGGCACGCACATTTAGAGAGCTCATTATGGCTGCAATTAGAATGCACCATCGCTAGATATTTAACTCCTTTTTCTTTTAAATTAGCATTTTAATAACATTCTTTGAGCAGAGAAACAAAATGACCATTTTTCACGGACAAACTTCTAGCTGTAGGTGCAACTTTAATGGCAAAGTTGTGAAGGGGAAAGGCGGGAGAGAGGGGAAAAAAGGCCATTTTTACTACTTTCACCCTCCTCCCTACCAAAAGGATATTTTTATTTGCTTTCTAACACACTCAATTTCCTAAATTTGTTTTGAATCCAATTATTTTGGGTGGTTTAAAGTACCGTGCTCTTGTTGGACGGAAATTAGCAGCAATTGAAATTAACTTTTTATGTGACCTGTGAAAGGGCCTAAAATAATTACAAGTGTAGAAGAAACCCTCCTTCCAGGAGACCCTAGCTGTAAGAGTGGGCTGTGATACCATTATCAGAATATCTTCATACTGCCACCGCAAGGATTTTTTTAAAGAAGGAAACTGCCATGATTGTCTCTGTGTTATAGTCCTTAGGATTATCATACATAGTGCGATGACACACACACCATTATAAGCAGGATAAATGAGAATCAGACAGAAAGACAACAATGACATGGTATGAATTACCATTTTAAAAAGGTCAGATCTTGGAGCCTCAAAGAGCACGAGAGTTGGGTCCCAGACGAAGAAATGCAGACAGAGACCTCCTTGGTCAGAATGTTCTGGAGGCATTGCTTTTTAGGGACCAGCCGACACCTTTAGCTGTTTACAGATGTTCTATTTGTGTAAAGTACAGTGAGAAATAACAATTTGAATGTTTCGATTATCCTTCCCAGTCCCTTCCATTTTCATTATTTATTTCCTATAAATCGGGACCTTGCTGAACATAATTCTGCAGACAAGGAGGTGGATGGGACAGCCGATGGGAGCGAGGAGATAGATGGTGGGTGCGTGCAAGATAGATGTCTGCGTTTATGAAAAGGAGAGGCGTCTGCAGTGAACACCGACAAAGTGGAGCAGGCGAGCACGTAAACTCTAACAGGCGTTTATGGATGCCAAAGGTGTAAGGGAGACGGTGGGAACAGAGCCTACCATGGTAGAATCCATGTCCAAGTTCTGCCTAAGATGTCCCACGCTTGCTGTGGCTCCTGTGAACCTCGGCAAGCCTTTCCATGACAACAGACAGGATTTCACAGCCAGAAGACTCCAGAGGTCAATAGTTGAAAAGCAAGAGTTAGAAAGAGAGATCTTTATCCACAGCGAGACAATCCCACCCACCCCCCCATACCACAGAAGAAAAAAAATTTAAAGACACAGCAGGAAAAAAAAGGAACCTTTCTAAAAATGATGGAAATTTAAAATGTTTATGCTCTTGCCTCTGCCTAGTTGCACCTAAGAATCTGCCATTTCATAAATAAAATACTGATGGCACAGACTATAATTTGGTGATAGCTACCCCAGGACATATCTAGATGCATTTCTGTTATTTTAATTAAATACTGCATTATGGTTTGTGACAACTACACAGCTACGGCGTAAATGAATTCCGAATTAAAGTGTTACTTAGGCATCCAGTAATTTTTGTTTCAGTCCTCAGTTTTACAAAGCAAATAGCTATAAAATCAAGATGTTCATTCATTTACAGATGGAGGAGGATTGCTGTTGCTCCCCCCCCCCCCTTAATTCTCATGCACGAAAGGAATCTGGCTCCTGACACCCTCGGCTTACGAGCCACATCACAAAGAGAAACACATCCTCTTGACTAGAATGTGAGATGCTGAATATTAATTACTGGTATTATGTTTATCTTTGCAGCCAAGTTCTGTCTTTTGACAATCATCTTGATGGACCGCAGTCTTGAACTGCTGGGAGAAGTCTTCTTTGTTGAGCAGATAGGAACCTATTTGGTTTCATTTTCTTGAGAAAGAACCATAAAGTTCCTAAGTGCTCTGTGGAAGTTTCTGGATTTGGAACTCCTCCCAAACACGGGGTATTAGTAGGGACAGAGAAACTCTTTTTTTTTTTTTTTGTACTTCTCTTAAGAAAAAAAATTAGTTTAAACATATTACCATTCCCTTAGTGAACTGAAGATATAATTTGATATCACCAGTTGGTTGTAGTTTAAATGTTACTTAATTGGTAAATTATGAGAAAAGTTTGGAATTCTCTCATTTATCAGTTCAGAGTTTTACTCAAAATTAATATATTTGGGCAAAAGGATTTTTTTGGTTTAATTCTGAGGATTTAATTGTCTTTAATGTGTCCTGTTACATTAACAATTTTAAAATAGCAAGTTTCCTGAAGACATCGTCTATTATTTTTGTTTGAATAATCAATATGATCTTTTAATTAGCATTAAATATCATATGTCTATGGATATCATCAGCTTCTAGCTTTTTGTAGTCTCATCAATGGCCCCAAACCTCCCATAATGGATCCTACACCTTTGACAGAAATTATTGCTCTGTATGTTTGCAATGAGGCTATAATGTGCTTTAATATTTTGTGAGTTTGGTTGGAGTGCTGACTCCATACGATATCAAGAAACCCTGGCAGGAGAGGTTGAGGGAGGCTGAGTTCCTTCTGAGAACATAATTATACAGAAACAAAGCTTTTGCGACTCCTTTTAAATAGGGCATATCATAGAAATGTCATCCAGCCTCGTTGGCAGATTAGCGAAGAGTTTATTACTAAATCTCTGTCTAATAGACACGCAGCTGACTCTGGAGGAGCTGCTTGTTATAGTACTGGCAGCAGGAAATGGAGGGAATGTCACAGTTAAAGACACAAATTTTCCCTGTAATATATTCGAATGGAAACCCTGAATCCAATACTACATGGGCATATCTAATAAATTCACAATATTTCAGTCTCAACAGCCTTCACCGGTTAGTTTTAAAGATTTATGTGGTAAAAAATTACTCAGTGATGAATATGGTTTATTCTGTGCAGTATTGGAGGTATAAGGAATTAAACTACCGTCTTTAACAGTGAATTTATTATTACCTCTGTCAAAAGACGAAGCCTTTAACATCATTTGTTATAAATTCACTGCAAAATAAATGGCTGGATTCTTTTTTTTTTTTTTTTTTAATACCGGAGTTTGTAAAGCATCGGGCGATTCTGAGAATTAACCTAACCCCACCATGGCTTATGTGGTTCTATGTAAACATCTGGTGTGGGACTTTCCACCTGACTGGTGTGTGTGTGTGTGTGTGTGTGTGTGTGTGTGTGTAGTGTGTGTGTGTGTGTGTGTAGTGTGTGTGTTTTGAAAGTGAAAGGTCTCGCTTAGGACAACAGTTTAGACATAAGGAGATTAAAAAGAAAAATGCAGTTGTATTCTCCCTCTCTTTTAAAAAAAGGTTTTTACAATAAAGAGCCAGGCTTCAATGGGATGGTGATGTCGTGCACTTGGGCCCCTTGTTAGTAGGCTGTGGGCATGCATATGCACACACACAAACACCCTCTCCCTTTTGTCCTCTCTCGGAATGGGTGTCCCCTCATTTATAAAAATTACCTGGAAGGAATGAGGCTGCCAGGGTTTGTTCTAGACGATTGGTCCCTGTCTGGGGGAAAGGAATGGCCTCTACTGAATTTGACCGGTGTGTGACCGTTGCCTTCCAGCTGACCCCAAATCCCATCCCACCCTCCTAACTCTAGCCTCCCTTAGGGGTTATTAATGAGAGAAAATACCATCATCATCATCATCTTCGTCATCACAGCACGGTGTTGACCTGCTTGTTAACAAGAAATGGGGTGGCGGGGACACCTTCTGTGTTTCTCCCATACCATTATAAATAAGCAAAGATATTTCCTGATGGTGTACCCCTGTCTACCCCTTTGGTTGGGTCAGAGGTGAATAATCGTTCTTTGACAGGCATGGATCAGTTTCATCACACTGTTTGGGCAGTCTGTGCCCCAGGCCTATATTTTCCCCACTTACTACTCCCAAATTACCTCCCAAATAGCCTCAGCACATCCCCCACTCAGTCAAGCAGAGGATATGGTGCCTGAGGAAGTCCTAAATGGACACTAGATGTCACCAAACACCTCTTTTCCCTCAGAGCCCTGAAATTAAAACTAAATAAATAAATAAATAAATAAATCCCTCATTTAAAGCAATTGAAGGGATTAACTTAGTGGTTTTTATGAGCATTGCTGTCACATTCAACTAAACACACCTAAAAGAGGAAGTATCATTGTATTCTGACTTTAAACACACACACACACACACACACACACATACACACACACACACACAGATCTTTCAGAGAGACGAAAGGCTCAAGGGAAGAGAAAGGTCTATATTGTTAAGCAGTCCTTTGAGGAGGTAAGGGGAAAAAAACCTGGGTTTTTAAAATCCAATTACAACAGGCATTATGTTAACACAGCTCAAGTGTGCCAGGCCAGGCCCTGCTGTGTTCAGAGGACTGGAGCCAGAAACAGCTGTTCCATCCCAGGTGACAAAATGACTCTGTCCTTGTTTCTGTAAAGTCCGTCTACTCACATCATGTGCCCCACGATGAACTGTTTCCAACATCCAAGAAGTCAGGCCAAAGTCTGGCATGTTAGAGCCATGCAAAGCTCTTCCTGTCCCGGCTAAACAATCATGTAATTGTTAACCTTAGGGGATGCCCAACTTGTTGCTCCAATGCTGATTTCCAAGGAAATAAGACCCTGGACAAGGCCTTGGAGGCAGCTAACAGCCATTGGTGATGGACACAACTGGAGCTCCAGAGATGCAGCTGAGGAACTCACGTTTACCTAGTTACTGGGCCAACAAGGGTGGCTCTTCTTTCCCGTTAACTGAGTTTCTCTCTGTGTTTTCCCGGTCTTAATATGTGTCCCATGCTGGCCCAGAACAAGATGCTTCAGACTCAACAGAACGCTGCTTGTTTCTGCCTCAGAGTGCAAGGATTAAAGGTGTGTGACCCCCACACCCTGCAGTTTCTCTTTCCAGTTTGTGGGATAGCACATGTTTCTGCCATAAATCACTTGTGGAAATGGAGACTGATTTTTCTCAGTTCAGTTCTGTGGTATCTCAAGCAGCAAAAGAAACACCTATACTATTTAGAAATAATAATAAAAATAAAAATAAATGTTCTCTAGAGAGTGACCTTGCTGGCTAGCTAGAGGTCATGACCTTTCTCTCTCTCTCTTTCTCTCTCTCTCAGTTTTTAGAGACAGGGTTTCTTTGTGTAGCTTTTAGACCAGGCTGGCCTGGAACTCACAGAGATCCACCTGCCTCCCGAGTGCTGGGATTAAAGGTGTGCACCACCACTGCCCAGAATGTCACTTCTCCTAAAGGGGACTTGTGACCTCTCTTATACAGATAGAAGAATTTTTTTTTTCTTCTGAGACAGGGTTTCTCTCTGTACCCTTACTGTCCTGGAACTCTTGTGGACCAGGTTGGCCTCGAACTCACAGAGATCTGCCTGACTCTGCCTCCCAAGTGTGCCACCACCCCTAGCCAAACAGAGGTATTTTATTTCTCTTTCTTTTTCTTCCCACTGATAGTAAGTGACCGTAGTGTTGCTGGTTCACAGAAGGTCCTGGCTGTCCTTTGAGGCAAGGAGGTAAGCATGGTGTCAGGGCACTAAGGGTGATCCAGCACCTGCCCTGTCATGCCTGCTGCTCAGACAGAATGGATTTTTGGAGTACACCTGTTGTTGAACCCCTGCCAGGTACTGATGGCCACTCACCCCCAAATCACCCCCCCCCCTCCCGCTGTTGATGCTTGGAATGTCAGACAGGACCGAGCAGCAGCCGGCGTGTATTTCAAACATAGCAGATGGATTTTTATATTAGCTCCTATTTCATGTTCAGGCAGAGCGACCGCCACACTAAAACCACAGCCTCAGTGCTGCCGAGTTTGCTTCTGTGAGATTAATTCTGTGAAATTAATTGGGACAAGATTGAAAAGGAAATTAAAATGCAGCTGAGTGAACAGGCCCCTCAAACACCTTTTCCCTGCTCTATTCAAACTCGAATTCTGCGGCGGTCGCTGGCGTCGTGGGAAGTAATTTACGAGAGGCAGGCTCTCAGGAGTGATCCGTTACGTATGAGGAGACCCACACCAGCGCCACAATCTGGAGCCACTGAAGAGCGCTAAACACCCTGCTGTGTCTTGAGTTGTGTCCCGGCTCCTGGGTGGCTGGGGGCGGGGCGGGGAGGAAGGGACGCTCTTACTAGAAAAAGCCGTTCAGAAATATCTGGGCCCAAAAGGGGCAGAGGAGCATCCGCCGGATGTTCACATCCGCTTCGTTATTAAAATCTTCCTCTAGTATATTTTAAGACTCCAATTGGAAGTCAGTGAGTTAAGTGGGCATGAAGCTGCATGGGTCCTGGGAATGTCTGGATGTGCAGAGCTTCGGTCAGCAGGAGGGCCTTTATGCTGACGGTGTCCTTGTTACTGCTTGTGAGATGGGGTACACGGCTCTGGCCTCTTCTGGAAGAGAACTTGGGAGGCTCTTTCTGGTGTCAGTGATGAGATTTCTAAACCACAGAAGACATGGTGATTTCCGTGGAGGCCCCCTCGGTGGGTAGTGTTCTTACCCAAGTGAGAGAACGTTGGGCCTCAACTGATGGTGCTGTCTGAGGATTGCCTGCTATATGAACCACCTTTTTCATTAAAAAAAAAAAAGAACTATATTGTATGTGCGTGCAAGCGCGTGTCGCAGCTTGTGTTTGTGTGTGTGGAGCTCAGAGGACAACTTTTGGGACCTGGTTCTTCCTTTCTGCCATGTGGGACCAGGGATGAAACTCAAGGGGCAGGCTTGGCACATCTTTACACACGGGACCATCTTGGGGCCCCCATTTGGCTCTTACCTTACCAGTATTTATTGAGCTCATGGTTAAATGCCCATTACCATCGGGTGCTTTTAGTGTAGTGTTAGACTAGTAGAGAACTTATGACTTGTCATTAATTAAGGGTTACATACTTTTCCACATAAATTCTCTGATCACAACCCTATGGACAGAAACTACCCTACTTTTTACACATAAGGACACTAAAGCCTGAATGTTTAAGTGACTTTTTCCAAGGTCCCATAAATAACCTGCCTAAGAACAGGATACATGGTAGGCATCTGGTTAACTATGGTGTGCATTTCCTCTCTCTCTCTCTCTCTCTCTCTCTCTCTCTCTCTCTCTCTCTGTCTGTCTGTCTGTCTCACACACATTATCTATCTATCTATCTATCTATCTATCTATCTATCTATCTATCTAAGTATTACAGGGCCAGAGAGATGGGCCAATGGTTCAGAGCCCTGGCTACTGTTCCAGATTCAATTCGCAGGATCCAGAAGCATCTGTAACTTTCTGCTCCTGTCTGCTCATTCCCTTTCCAAGCCCTGAGTCTCCTTCCTCCACACACTCTCTTCAGAGCCTTTCCTCTGACCCCTATATTTTCTGAGATGGGGTCTCTTTATTATGTAGCCCTAGCTGACCTGGAACTCAAAATGTAGACGAGGCTGGCCTCAAACCCACAGAGATTTGCCTGTCTCTGCTTCCCGAGTGCTGGGATTAAGTGAGCATGTCATCCAAACTTCAGCACAGCATTTCTTTAATAAAGGACCATGGATTTAGTGTGGTAGTGGACTATCCATGGCCAGCATGCATAAGGCCCTGGATATTTGAGCCTTAGCACCTAGAGAAGGGTAAACCAGTTGTACCTATGGAGGTGAAGACAAAACAGATGGTAGTTGGAGTTCTTCCTGTTTAAGTGGAGCAAGTAATTAAAGCTAAGACAGAGTTCTGTGTGGGATTTCTTGTGTGGCTTTGCAATATCAGGTCCTCTGTGCTCGGAATGGGAATATCTAGGGTGGGAGAAACGACTCCCTTATTTTACATGTGAGGAAACGAGTCCAGGCGAGCTGAGCAGTGTAGTTAGCTGTGCCACACACTTCTCAGGGAGACCGACGTCTGCTGGGCTTTAGACAGAGGCTTCTCTTGCCCAGGGGAGGTGCTACCGTACTGGCCTTTGGAGTAAAGAAACACGGAGTTCTCCAGACACCATTTTCTTGGACTAAACTCAATGTGTATTATTTTGTTCTCTTGCTCCAGGTACAGAGGTAGGCCAGTTCCAGCAAAGGAAGCCAGCTGAGGCTGAAATGGGATGAATGTGAGAAACAGTTCCGGGAAGCAGGGAATGACTGAACTTCTCGATGGTATTGGAATCTCCTATCTGTATGAATTGGTTTGTCTGCGCTTTTTTAGAGACAAGCAAATAGGATGGGAGGTCTTTTAAGGTTCTTTCCTGTGCAAGGGCTCTGATTGAGTTAGGTAATAGAATCAAGGCAAATCCAATCCCAGATGCTCCCCAAGCCGACGTTAAACCGGAATGCAGCTTCGTAAAGGAACGTTCCTTGAACTACTACTACCTTCTCATTTCCTCCTCTGATTTGCAGGGATTAGCAACATGAGGAAGGGAGGCACCTGGTACAGCTTAGGGGACAGAAATACTAATGGACTTAGAACCTTCCGGAACAGTAGAGAAAGAAGCTGATAGAATTAAGGCAGCCAGGCATTTTCACCGAATTAAAGTCTGACGCATTAGCATGTAGTCATGGAGGAGGGGAACAGAAGCTGATTTTAAAAGACCAGTCTGAGGTTCTTAGGCATCGCAGAGAAATACCACAGCCATGGTAACCGCACACCACTCTATATTGCGGGACAGGTCACTGCACAGCCCCTTAGATCTAACTGGAGGACCGGGACCCCCAGTGAGAATCCATTAACAAAGGCAAAAGACATGTAAAACCAACACAATAATCATGACAGAGAGAGAAGGCCAGCCGCCAGCCTGGCTCTGCACTCCCCCTCCTGCTGCAGGCACCTCCAGACAATGTAAACAGTTAATTTGTTCACCTGCAGGCTCTGGGCAAACAGAGGCCTGGTCACACCTGAGTGGATAACTCGATTACCCCGTAATGCCAGCACGGTAATGTACACAAATTCTATTACACGGCAAACCTTGCTTTCGGGCATTTGAAATACCAATCAGGCCAATGTCCACTTCCTTCTTTGCTTCCAATTTATTCTTGGTGTATTGGAGCTGCACTGAAATTGTAGTATGGTGGTGCTGAGTTAGAGTGGCAGGAGAAATCATGAGTACATTGTAATCTCCCCCAGCAGGGACCCCGAGGTCTTACCTTCCTGCAAAGGGTTAAGTCTGAATTTAGTCCAGACAGGGTTTCTCTGTGTAAACAGCCCTGACTATCTTGAAACTCGATCTATAGACCAGGCTGGCCTGAAACTCAGAGATCCATTTACCTCTGCTTCCTAAGTGCTGGGATTAAAGGTGTGCACCACCACTGCCTGCCTAGTTCTTGTTTAAAGGGACCCAGTTCATTGGAATCACTGGAAGACACCTGGAGTCAGACTTGGTCTGTTCCTTTTTATTAAATTCTACTATTTATTTACGAAGATTTATTTATAATGTATACAGTGTTCTGCCTGCATGTATGTCTACAGGCCAGAAGAGGGCACCAGATCTCATTACGGATGGTTGTGAGCCACCATGTGGTTACTGGGAATTGAACTCAGGACCTCTGGAAGAGCAGCCAGTGCTCTTAACTGCTGAGCCATCTCTGCAACCGTTGTTTGTTTGTTTATTGTGTATGCAAAAGTGTACCTGTGGAGGTCAGAGTACAACTTTTGGGAGTCAGTTCTCTCCATCATATCTCTGAGATTGAACTCAGGTCTTTGGCCTTGGCAGCAATTACCTTTACCCACTGAGCCATTGTGCACATCTGTTCTAAAGGAGCTTATAGCATATTTCAAGCACAGACAGATCCTTGGTGTAAGTAGTACCAGCCATAGAATAAAGAGAAACAGCAAATGCAGTGTTAATAACACCACGGCGTTTCCCTCTTCCTCCACAGAGTCCATACACTCAGCAATTAAAGAGCAAATTATGCCCACTTCAATGTTTGTAGATAGGGATGGGATACATGGAGAGAGGCCTTTATGATAAATTCTCTTAGGAACAGAACATGTTGTCTTCGCCTGGCTGTATAATGTGTGTGGTCATTTTTATTTGTTTCCTTAATACAAGGATGATGACAAATCGTTCCCTGTCTACAACTCCAGACAATTCTCATTATGAGAGGCAATAACACATCCAAAAAAAAAAGCCCTGTTTCTGTGAGTTCAAGGCCAACTTGATCTACAGAGAGAGTTCCAGGACAGGCTCCAAAACTATAGAGAAATCCTGTCTCAAAAAAAAAAAAGCCCTGTTGTTTTATGACCAACAATAGTGTGCGTTGGCTGTGTCTAGGGTTAACTTATGCCTGAGGAAGGGAATAAAGTTAGCTGAGCTGTGTGGGATTGGATTCAGGAGGTTGGGTCTTATCAGCACTGGCTCAAACCAATTGAGCTAACTGGTTCTGACTCCTCCTCCCACAGGTAATTATATTATCATCTCATTTATCTATAAATGAAATAAGAAGATAGTTTACCTAGCCAGAATGTTTTCAATAGTATTACAAAGTAATACATTATGTACATGGTTGTGACCTTTGTGTATCATAAATCATTGGAAAACATCAAATTTTGATTGGCATAATGTTAGTATTGTATCTACTTCATTTTATATATATATATACATATATATTTGCTGTATTGTATTTTTGAATGTGAAAAAGTGATTCTTGAGCCTGAATTTTTAATTAGAAAATTTCCCCAACAATTATACATTAAAGGGAATTTTGAACTGTGTGTAAGAAGAGCCATGTAATATACAGAGAGAGGTGTTACAGCATGCAATTACTCTGATTATGATAACTATATTAACAGGAGTAAAACATGGATTTTGGAATCAAGCCCTATATTCCATGGCTTTACCTTGCTCAGAATGCGGATGAGGTCACCTCGTTGGAAGGACAGTTCATCTGGTTGGTCACCATGGCAATCCCACAGGCCTTGGTAATAATTGGCATAGTCCACTGATCAAAGAGAAGGAAAAGCAAAGGTAAAAGGAGTCAGTTTTGCTGCAAATGGAAACCAGGGTTCTGATATAGCCTCTAGGAAACTTAAGATTCTGGAGGCTCCAGATGACACTCAATATAAGCAAAGGATTATGGGAGGAAGAGATCATTAACTCACATAAAATATTTACAGATCACCCCGAGTAGGAAATTCTACTCAACAATATTTTAATAGATGTATTTATTAATAGAAGAAAACCAGGCACATCATTTCTCAGTTGGTTTGCAAATAAGTGGTACAAAGACGTTTCCCAGCAGACTTTCTTGGTCCAGGGCATCTAAATACCTGAGTATGTCTCTTTTTTGTGCATTTGAAGGAACAGATCCTTCTGCCTGTCTACAAGAGAGGCTGAGCTAGCCAGCCTTCTTCTGCATCATGGCTCACACTCTGGCCTCCTCTGTTACACAGGGGCTTCATCCCAGGCACTTCCCACCCAGGTACTTCACGAGGTAGTCACCAATAACCACTGAAACGAATAGCTTAGTCTTTAAGTGGAGCCATGGGGGTGTCTCATCCATTACAACTAAATTCTGGGTGGGCTGGCCCTTTTCCAGCATCTCATTTGTAGACCCTGAACATGTCTGCCAAGATTTATCTGCAAGCCCCCGGGGAACAGAAACCAAAGTGATCTGCATTAAAAATGAAAGCAACTGAAGACAACAAACCAAGCTTTAGAAGCACTGAAGAGATTTACTGGGCTTCTCAGCGAGACTAGATGGCAATGATGCCACAGGACAGCCATCGATTCTTAACAATGAAGAATTCGTATTGATCCTCTTCTACCCGGAAAGGTTAAACACCAGCGTACAAAGTGGGAGAACATCTGGGGATTTGAATGGCAGGAGAGCTAATGCCCACTGGACCAGGGATACTCTGTGTTTCTTAGAATGTTTCATACGGGAGCTGTGAGCCTAGCGCCTGCCAAAGGTGAAATTTGATTGACAGGATTTAGGAGTCCTGTGATGTAGTTAAAATCTGTGGTTTTTAGCTGGTACATATCCGTATCCCCAGCACTTGAGAGGCTAATGCAGGAGGACTATGAATTCCCAGCCAGCCTGGGTTACACTGTGAGACTCTGTCTTGAAAAGCAAAATGAAAAAATTCGTGTGATTTTTGGGGACTGTATCTCACCAGTTCCTAGCTACACTGAATTTGTTTGGACCCTCTCATGAGCAAGGATGGTTCTAAGGCTCTCATGGTGGGAACAGATGGGAAGCAAATGGTCAGTGGGGCACAGAGGACCTGGCTGTACTCGCTTCCCCCGACAATTTGTCCCTAACTTATGAATAATTCAGATAACAGAGGCACAGTGGAACGAATCCCTGTATGTCTTTGTAAAAGACTCTTATTAGGCATCTTAAAGCACACAAAAGCAGAGGAGAGACTGACTCATTTAGGTCAGAGCAGATTGCAAACAGAAATAAAAATGTCAACCACAGAGACCGGGGCGTGTTTCTTTACACAGAGACATGCTTGTCTCTGCAGTAGACAATAGAGGGCAGCAAACAGAATAACCGCCAAGAAAACCTCCTGCTATCGACTTAAGAATATGTTGGGAAGGAAGATATATTGGGAGAAAAATGCTAACTGTTGAAAAGAGAAAGCATATTTTTTGGGGACATCAGTGCATGAAATGATAGAGAAATATCAACCTTGAAAAGCAATGGCAGTTTCCCTGGAGGATATGTTATACATTCTCAGTTGTAAGGGAGTCTATAAATCACCCCCAAGAGTTTGACTAAGTCTAGGAATAAGAAGTCAATTGACATCAATATTCCTTGTGAATCCGTAGATGGCAGACAAAATAGTTTTTTTAAAAAAAAAACAGATTTAAAAAACCCAACTTAGCTATGTATGAACGGTAGGAAGACTGACAGAGCGATCGGCATTCTCTGGCCTAGTACATAGTCACTTTGAGTTTCTACTCTCCATGGTATGCTTGGGTATGAGACAGCCCTAAGGTACCTTTTGGGTGCACATGAGTTTCCTACCAAGTTTTGACAGTGGTGGAAGAGAAAACCTGGGGAATTATTTAAACTATAAACACAGTAAAAAGCAGGCACACTGGTTCACACCGGTAATCCCAGAAATCAGAAGGCCAAGGCAGCAGGATTGCTTTGAGTTTGAGGCCAGCCTGGGCAATAAGGTGAGTTCAAAGACTAGCCTGGGCTATATAGTGAAAGAGACCGTGTCTCAAAACACTGGGAGACAGGGAGACAGATTCAATCAAGCGTAGAGGGAATGACATGAGCTTTCTAAGACACAAAGAATACAGAAAGGTGTTCATGAACCCAGGAAAACAGCCTCGCCCAAGATTAAGGACCATGACTACAGCTCTGAAAAGTAATCAGAATCATAGGGCTGAAATCAGGAAACATATTCAACCTAGTATCTAGACAGAGGTATGTTGGTATTAAGGAGGTCAGTGGGGGAGTCAATCTTTAGCTGCATAAGGTTGGACCCCATATTGCAAGATCCTTGTTTAACTGGTGTGATTCATATTTATGTATTTGTGTACACGCAACTTCATGAATTCATTGTTGAGCACCCATCAGGCCTGTGCACAGCATTTAACTAAACACCAGGGACCGGGCTAGATGCTGGGAATTCCACACTGACCATGCACAGTCCCTGCTACCCTCTAGAGGGGGAGGTGCTGGGGACAAGAGTTACTATCCCAGTACTCAGGACCCTGAAGAAGTGAGGATGCTCTGTATAAGAGGGAACTCAGCAGAGTCTTAGGGATCCAGGAAGGTTTCTTTAAAGCTTCAGCTCTTCACAAAAACCGATCTGCTGAGTGTCACAGAAACACCTCGAAGTTGGGAGGAGGTGAGGCTGAGCAAGACTGCATTCCTGAAGCTTGGCCCCAGGAAGGGTCTGAAGGTCTGCAAGTCTGCAGGGCGAGTTCACTCTGCCCTGAACCAGGCTTGCTCGTCCTCAAAGGAGATGAGAGCAGACACTAGTTTCCTAGGAGCCTGGAAGCAAGGCTTGCCTCTGGACGAGGTGAGAGCAGACACTAGTTTCCATAGGAGCCTGGAAGCAAGGCTTGCCTCTGTGGACTGGCTTTCTGGCTCAGTCAGGTTTACACCACACCGGCAACAGCCTAAGTCAGAAATGGTGCAATCTCCTGACCAGTTAATTAATTCAAAACATCCTCATTCTCATCTTGAGGACATTATTCCATCTAATTATTTTTTTTCCAGTCTGTCCATTTGGAATGAAAAACAAAAGAATAAAGCTTAATGCCAGCATTTCTCAATGTCTCTCAAAAAAAAAAAAAAAAGTAACTCTGCACTAAATAAAGCCTGGCAATTCAAAAGCAAAAGCTCTAATATATTCAGCATAAAACAGACAGAGGACCTAGAGCAATAATGACAACACTAATAACTAAAACAGTTATAACAATTAACAACAATTACAATGATAGGGAAGCTAATGGCTATGATCACTGCATTTAAATTGCCAGCAGAGCTGAAGAGTTTTTCTAGAGAAAATGGGGGTGGGCAGGGAGTGTCTTGTTCTTTCTAATCCCATGTAGGGGAGGCTAAGCTTCAAGTGAACAAAGTGTCACAAAGAGAGAGCTGACATAGAATTGTTTTTCTCTTTTCCAGGTGGTTATTACAAATCGTTTGTCAATCCACACCCGGCTCTTTGTGAGTGGTGAGAGGCGTTTCTCCCCTGGTGGAGTCGAGGCTGGTGATCCTGGTGACAGAGTCAATGGAAACACCTAGGCAAAGGACCAGGACATCTGTCTAGCTTCCCTTGTCTTCAGGAACAACAGAAGCTGACTGTCCTCCCAGAGTTTAGCTGTTAGGACATTGGGTAGCCTCAGAGTTCAAGCTGGTACCAGAGAAAGGAGGCTGAAGGCCGGTCAGTGTGCTGTTTACATTTTCTTGATAAATGTAATGTGTCAGTGAGGCCTGGCATTAGGCACAGCTGTTTAAATTAGGAACACCAGAGACAAAAGCATTGAAAACAAACCTACCAGAGTAGGGCCCAGTGAGAGCTGGACCAAAACTCTGTAAACAGTGTTTTGAAATGCTCTAGTTAAAGCCAAGCCAGGAAAGGCCGCCATCTTTAGTACACTTAAAGTAGACACCCACTGCTACTTTATTAATAATTTCAGAAGTATGATAAAAAAAACTCACCAGGCACCACCAGGCAGCAGGAAGAGTGTTTTTTGTTCATTTTAAATACCATTTGCTTATGTTCAAGCTCATTTCGTCTTGAATAATGAAATTATTATGTCCCTTAATTTTGCAAGTATGATTTATATGGGGGGAATTCAAAGGTCCTGGTTCTCACTTCATCTGTTCCTTTTATTGGGTCAAAATTTTAGCTGGGTCTTGCTCAGCTCATGGTTGGCCGTGGAAAACCAAAGGGTAAGAGCTACAGAAGCCTGTGTACTCTTCCTTTTCTTTGGTGTAGGAGTTCTCTGTGGGCAGGCACCCTGTGGGCCTCTAGAGGGTCTGCAGTATGAAAAGCTCATGAGTAACTACTTTCCTGCTCTTCTGAGATGACAGCATGATTGCAAGAGTATACTGGTCTGCCCACAAATGGAGAGAGAGAAAGAGACAGAGACAGAGAGACAGAGACAGAGACAAACACACAGAGAGAAACAGACAGAGACAGAGAGATAAACCGAGAGACACACGGAGAGAAACAGAGAGAGAGACAGAGAAAGGGAGAGAGACAAAGAGAGAGATAGTGGTAGAGACAGAGAGATACACAGAGGTAAACAAAGATGGAGACAAAATAGGAAGAGAGAGAGAGACAGAAAGAGAGAGAAAGAGAGATAGACAGACACACAGAAAGGAGAGCCCATTCCCAAGGGCTTCCTTGGGAAGGGATTTGATGTTTCTAAGGGTGACTTGTGTCTCCATGGCATGGTACACCCAAGCAAAGGAAATTTTATACAAACATCCCAGAGTGAGCCTTGCTTTGGGCTACCCAGAAGTTACCCTTTCAGAGCACAGCAGGAAACTATGATCTCACTACTAAAGACCTTCAGTGTTAGATCCACTATGGGACTTGCCAGGCTGGAATGCAGAGAAAATCTGAGGTGTTGAAGAGTCACTCATTAAAGTAACCCTGTTACTAACAGTCACGCTGTAGAGCGAGCTCTTTATAGATTGAGTAATCAATACTACAAGGCCGTGATAGATTTTCTAGGTAACAGAATAAAATAAAAGAAATTGCATCTTACAGGGTCATTAACACTCAATAAGGATAAACTGAATTTCGTTTCCTCACTCCCTCTTTGGATAAGATCTGGGGTTGGACTTTAAAAGGGTTAGCAGTTCTGCCAGAGGAAAATAGCATCAAGCGACAGGGTCTGTGGGGTAGAGGACTTTTCAGTCCTCAGATGTCAGACGCCACAGCACCTGAGGGAGAAAGGCAGGAGTGGGGTAGGCCAGTTTGTTTAAAGCCTTTCCCTCCCCGGCACCTGAGAAAAGCGAAAAGAAGCAAACGTACATAACTGATCTATGACCTACCTAAACATTTACTCTGTCCCAGGCTTTTAAATGCCTTCAGTGAGGCTGTTGGTCCTTCCCCCAGATCTCTATATTTTGTTGTTATAAAACTAAGAGATGACAGTGGGAAGTTACATATGTGTTGTAGTTTCTACAGCTTCTTTGGAGAAAAGGCACTATATAAATTCAATAAATAAATAAGTAAACACAAATAATAAAAATCCCTGCCTCAGATTCTGCAGAGAGAGCGAAAAGTCCTCCTGTTTTTTAATCACCAAGTCACTAATCATTATAACTGGTGGGAAGTACAAGCCACAGAAACATATTTAGAGCTAGCCTTATGTTAACGACACCTATTTGGGAGGCAGAAAGTATGGGGAACAAAAGACTTCTTAAAAAATTCCTACTTGAATTATACCTGTTGGGATAGTTAAAAAATAAATCTCTTCTCATCTCCCAGATAGAACCTGAGAGAGAGAGAGAGAGAGAGAGAGAGAGAGAGAGAGAGAGAGAGAGAGACTATGAGGGGAGGGAGGAGTGCCAGGAATGGATATTTCCTGACTGGAGTTTAATACAATGTAGGCCCTAGGAAGCTTCCAGTTATCCCACCCCAGGTGTCCATGTAGGTGTATTTTCCTGTGCTGGTGATGGAAGTTGGTTGAGAAAAGCCTTATTTGGGACACGTTTGGTCAGAACAGATTTTCTGCTGGAATTCTGTATAGCAAGTAGAAAATGATAGAAACTAGGTTTCAGGGCTGGAGAGATATCTCAGCCATTAAAGGATATCACAACAAAACCTCAGAAATTAGGTCTCAGAGGACTTAATTCCATGTGCCTGAAGCCCCTAACATCCTTGAAGCTCATGCACCCCACATGCTTTCCCTCCTGCTTCCGTAGCACGACCTCTGATGCCACTGACTGTCCTCTTCCCTGAGAGAAGTTGGACCTTTGTGTACTTGAGTCCTTCTCTAAACCTTTAATTGTCACTTCCTGTAGGGGTGGGGAAGATGGCTCAGCAGAGAAAAGCACTTGTCCAGTGTAGCAGGAAGATGTAGGTTTTAATCACCAGAGTCCATCTAAAAGCCAGGCAAGGTTACCCATGTCTGTAGCCCCAGTGCTTCCATGGCAAGATGGGAGACAAGAGACTAAAGAATCCTGGGTCGTGGGTCAGCAGGCCAGGAGACCAGTGTAGTGGCAAAACAACAAAGAGATCCTGCCTGTGTCAAATGAAGAGGAAGGTCAGGCCCAAAACTGGGTCTTCTGACCTACACACGCACACATGCACACATATGCACACACACACACACATGCACATACATGCACACACATGCACGCACACACACACACGAATTCATTTCCCGCAAAGTTTGAAAAGGGAAAAGACACTTTGCTAAATGACTATGAATGAGAAGGAAAGGAGAGGAGGCAAGAGGAGAATGCGGAAAAGGTCAGAGAAACCGAGAGCTGGAGGGAAGTGGGGAAAGAACTCGTAAGCTGGAGGTTTTCACAGATCCTAATGGTGGAAAGCAACCTTCTCATATCTAAGTCAGTCCTGAATCCAGTTGTGCTGATGGAATGGACGTCCTTGCGGTGGCCCAAACAATGTGCGACATTGCTTCACTGACAATGAAGGAGTAAGTCCTTGGTCCACTTAAGGAGACTCAGGGCGTCTGACCTTAGGAGGGATGGGCTCACTAACAGCCTGAAGCATGGCTAACAGTCTGGGATGAATAAGATGTAATTTTGTATTCAACTAACCTGTTACATATTCATTTCCAAATGTGCTTGGAATCAAACCAGCCCATCCGAAGTCAGCAGCCTCCAGTTGTTCTATCCTTCACCCTGGCTTCACTTTTCAGATCTGACACATTTCCATTCCCCTCTGAACCTGCAATCTCCGGGCCTCTCAGGGAGAAGACATTTCCATCCTTCCCATTCTCAATCCTCTGATCTCTTAGAGATGAGGCAATTCTATTTTCACTGCACTGATTTAAGAAATACTGATAGGAAAAAATAAATATCTGCTTTGGCTTCCCACCTTCTGAAGACAAATCTTGGCTGTGCTAGGACATCGATTAAAGTGATTGGGTGTCTGCTTTTAAAGTTAAGGACTTCTCTATCCAGTCACTCTATTTGAGGCTTTGGGGGTCATGTACCAGAACTCTATTCATTAGAGAGCCCAGTAACGGTAGTGTTTTCTCAAGCCAGGAGCCCCATTGTTCCACCAGTGTCGTACAACCATGTCTTATACCTTGCCGTCGACGAGTGCCGCATGCGTCCTCTTCTAAATCATGGTCTTCATCTGAGGGGACAAATAGTCAGCATTAGCCATCAGTGTGGGAGGTTCAGTCTTCATGCTCTTTCATTTGAGGGCTCACCTTTCTCTGAGTTCACTGACCTCTTCCCCTTTCTTGTGTTTCAAAACACGGCTCAGGCTGGCTTTGAACTCATGATCTCCCCACCTTAACCTCTCAAGAGCTGGGATTACAGGCCTGTGTTATCATGTCTAGTCAGGGAACTCTCTCCTTTAAAGGAAGTTTCATTAGCATGTTTTCTTCTTCTTCCCCTCCTCAACCATCTCTCACCTTCAGATCGGCCATCCTCTTCTTTCTATTATTGTTTCCAAACATTCTCAAGTACACACTATATACTAGGAACAGGGGACACACAACAGACAAGCATGCCAAAGTTCCTGCCTTGACGGAGCTTCCAACTCATTGAATCACCAAGGGGCTTATCATTAGACCCAGCTCTTTTCCTCAATGTCTATTTCTTCTTTCTTTGTAGAATTCGTGCTTGTATTTGTTATCTGTATGCAGACATCTTTTTTGGTTTTAGTCACTCCAGAGTTAGGGTTTCAGAGAGAGAGATTGTGTGTGTGTGTGTGTGTGTGTGTGTGTGTGTGTGTGTGTGTGTGTATGTGTGTGTGTGTGGTCATGAGTTTTAAACCTTTTGTGATTAATTAGTCCTTAACATATCCATTTTTGTTCAGCTGTATCGGAGGCTGGTCATGTACGTAGTTTTATGTTCCTAGTACTTGAGGCCTGTAGTTATCTTTTTACTGTTTTATTTAGCCTGCCTTGTTCATTAGAGTATAGGCTCCTGAGGGCAGATGGAATGGTCTTTTAATTAATTGCTGTGGATTCACAATGAGTTCTAAGTCAAATGCTAGTGTCTAACTCCAGTCAAGTGTTTATATGGCCAAAGTCACAATGTGATTGGCTCAAGTTTCTTACCCTCATTAACCTGTTTCATCTCAAGCTTTGTACTACTTGACATAATAGGAACTGGGCCTTTATTAAGAAAGTATGTGTATTAGAGTAACATTTGATAATCCTATTTTATAATATCGAGTTATAATGTATATATACATTATATATGTATGGGGCAGAAAAAGGTTCATTACTCTTTTCACTAACTATCTCCTCTTTTCTTTTTCTCTTATGCAGAACACTCAGACAGACAGACAGACAGACACATACTTGTTCCTACATCCTATGGAAAAGGAACACTTTGAAAGAATTAAAAAAATATTTTATTATTTCATGTGCGTGAATACTTTACCTGTGTATATGTATGTGCATCATATGTGTGCCTGGTGCCCATAGAAGAGGATGTTGGATCCTCTTGGACTGGAGTTATAGATATTTGTGAGCGGCCTTATGGGTTCTGGGAGTTGAACCCTGGTCCTCTGGAAAAGCAACTAGTGCTCTTAACTGCTGACTCATCTCTTCAGCCCTTTGAAGGATTTTTATTACTGTCTAAGGTTCGGCATCAGGGACTTTCTCCTCTTCCCATCTGTAGTGCTTCTCAACCCCACCTCGAGGTACAAAGATGTAAGGTAATGGAGGAATGAAATCAAATGTAGGAAACAGGGCTCGTATAAATAAGTCATACTAAGTATCATTCTTTTCACACAGTCTTCTCACTACTGTCCCCTTCCTCCCTTCTGCTATGATGCTTTTCCTTCTTGCGGTGGGGCCGGTTTTACAGGCCTGACAATATTAAGAGGGTGAGTTGGTGTGTCCTCCTTGTAGAGATGCCCAATAATTTGGACAGCAAGCAGCTCTTTTCCTGGTATCAAACAACTCAATCACAAGGACCAATAATGTGCTGTGCTTAAGCACTTTTGCAGAGAGCGTTTCTCCTACCTCTGCTGTCCATGCACAGCTGTCTCTTCCTCCCAATGCTAATCAATGTAAATTGGGTCAGATCTCCACTGCGAATTACAAATTGGATCTGAAGTTGGAGGGTCACCGTGCCTGCTACTCCACCTCCTTCCCACCGCCATTAGATGGGAAGCTACACCAAAGATCTTTTCTAAATAAATCAGACTTTATTGTAAAACTCGGCCACTGACGAGACATAACCTCATTAGCATTGATTTTAAAATAAATTATTGAAAGTGGCCTGCCTGCTCTTTGCATTTGTAAAAAAGGGGAATGTAAATGTATTTGCAATGATAAAAATGAAAACTAAAACTTGATTCCTTTATCCTTTCAGGCAATAGCACTCAATCTAGGCATAATCCAAAAAAAAAAAAAAAAAAAAAAAAAAAAGGAAAACTAGAAGCATGGTGCTTTGTTCACTTCACTCCCAGATCCCAGAACAGATTCTCTGATTTCCATTGCACCTTTAGAGTCACCTAGAAAGAAAGAAAAATGCTGGCCGTTAAGCATGTGTATTATTTGTCACTGCTACCGGGCCCTCTGGTGATGGATATGAGCGGGAAGCTGGGGTCTCCACTTCTCTTCATCTGCCTTGTCCTCTGGTGGCTGAAAGCGGCCTCCAGTGAAGAAGCTTTGCTACTGATAGGCCTGGGACTGTGTCTGGGGCATCTCAGGAGGTCTGAGGATGGGGTCCCATCACACAGTGGAGGAAGACCCTTCTACAGTTGGTTATGAGGAGCACAGCTCTTGGTACCATTTTAGCTTCAGAGTTTGATACAATCTCTCTCGGACCCTTCTGTGAAACCAATCTGGTATCTCAGCAAGGTCCAAAGTCAAGAAGATTATAATGTAACTGGGATTTTGTTTTTGTTATTTTGAGACAGTGTTTCTCTGTAGCTTTGGAGCCTGTCCTGGGACTTGCTCTGTAGACCATGCTGGCCTCCAACTCACAAAGATCTGCCTGCCTCTGCTTCCTGAGTGCTGGGATTAAAGATGTGTGCCACCACTGCCTGTTGTAGCTGGGATTTTTAAGAAAGGTTTTTTGCTTAAAAAGAGGGGTGGGCTAGGGAGTTAAATTTCTTATTTTTGTTACTCTGTACAGGAGGGCTTTATTATTATTTATTATTGTGTGTGTGTGTATGTATACACATGTGCTCACCTGCATCAGGCTGTATGTGTTGAGGTCACAGGATAACTTGAGAGAGTTACTTCTCTCCTTTTACCATGTGGGTCATATGGCTTGGTGACAGGCCTCTTTACCTACTGAGGCATCTTGTTGGCCTGAGATTTTTCATTTTAAAAGACTATTTTGAGAAAAAAAATACACACACACACACACATACACATACACATTTAAGTTAAAGAGCTCATTGGACTTCCTTATAAGATTATTATTAGGCATTTTAGCATTACATCTATGGAAATACATCTTCATTTAAAAGAGAATTAAAATTTATGTGCTAGCTCAACTTTAAACAGTAATAGATTATAATGGTTCTTGCTTCTAACAGGGCATATGGGACCCCAATCTTACACAGGCTTTAAACAAATTAACCTCTGAAGATTACTGTCCACTTATTACATTAAATGCTCTACTTGATTCCCAAATATCTCATCTCAATTGGGAAAACAGTTGAAGAAGATTCTGTTAACTGTGTGAACATGTGAGGGAACCATGGGGCATCACAAATGAGCACCAGTATCCGGAGAGTGGATTTCAATCAGCATTCTTGGCACAGTGTCAGGGACACTAATGAGAGAGGCTGAGAGGAGCAGGACACCGAATCCACTTAGGAGGGACAGAGAGGTGCTAGCTGCCTCTGACATCTGAGTCCTTTCTGAAGTGTGGCTCTGCCTCCCACCCCCAACATTGACTAAACCGATACCAGAAAGAACAACGGGGGAAAATGATCTCATCAAAAAGAGGGAAAAGTACTTCCTTCAGACAAAAAGTGACAACAGCTGAAAAAAATGCCAAACGTATTAATGTGCAGCCAGGTGTCAAGGTGCCATGGTGACAGCTGCAAGAGAAATGCATGGAGTCTTGATGTACAAGGGGAGCATCCAGAAAAATAGGAATAAACCACTGGCTGGCATGCCCAGACAAGCTGTAGACCCCTGCATGCTACAACAGCTCTAGACAACAATAGAACATATGAGCAAGAGGCTGAGAACACACTTGCTCTCTGCTGTATATTGGGTAATCTCTATGGTTACCTCGAAACACTTCCACCCTATCTCCATGGTATGGTCGGTGTATAAGGTAGTAAACTCAATTTGTGCTAATAGCAACATTTGGAACACATAGAATTTAATTTTACAAGTAATAACTGAGTACCTACTAACTGGGGAGAAGGACACGAATATAAGTCAGCATGATCAGAGACAGAGCTTAATTCCAGTGGAGTCTGAGAGGATGTCACACCTGCGGATTGCACATCTGAGCAGAGATTGGGGGACATGCTAGGTAGAAGAAACAGCATGGTTTCAGCTGCTGCTGGCCCAGCAGTACCCCATGGCTGTTGCTCAGAGTGTAGACAGACAGACAGACAGACAGACAGACAGACAGACAGACAGTGAGCAGGGGTGAGGAAGGCAAGAGGCCAGGGGGCTAGAAGGAGGCTGGGAATGGCACTGACTCATACATTTTGTGTTTTGGGCCTGGTTTGTTTTATATTTTTTTCTTCCTTTAGATTTCTGTCACCATTCCTTTTTCCTGTGTGCCCAGACAACTTATACAGGGGGAAAGATAATCCCACAGAATGTTGTTTCCATTCGACTCTAATTAAAAAAAACCCTAGTTATATGCTTTATCATAAAGCAATCTGGTTTCTGGGTCTATAACAACCCTCTGGGGGCAGTGTGGGTAACTTCAGAATGTGCACAGAGATTTCCAGAAAGGCCTCTTTGTCTCTTTCTGTTTGTATTTTGGGGACTCTCTAGAGAACACAGCTGGATCCTGCTGCCATTATAGCTACTACAAGGCCCCAGTTACAGCTCTCCTATGGTCTTAGATGCCTTACTGGCTTCTAGCCTTGAGGTCCCAGACAATGCAGGACCTGATAAAAGATGTCCTTATATGGAATCTTGAACTGTGGATCTGGGCCTGTGCTGGCCTGCAGAACAACACCAAGGAAGATGAGAAAAGGTTTAGGAAACTCTGTTTTTTAAAAAAAGATTCATTTTTATATTTGTGTGTGTGTGTGTGTGTGTGTGTGTGTGTGTGTATCAAGCATATGCAGGTTCCTATGGAGGCCAGAAGAGGGCATCAAATCCTCTGGAGCTGGAGTTGTGAGCTGTCCAATGTGGATGCTGGCCTGAGCCCAGGTCCTCAGGAAGAGCAGCAGGTGCTCTTAACCACTGAGACATCTCTCCAGCCCAAAGCCTCCTATTTTAGCATCTATCTGGCTTTCATACTTCTTAAAGTATGAAATGAAATGAAATCTTAAAACTCAAGGGCCCCCATTTGCTCAATAGGAATGTTCAGAAATCCTAGTGGATACCAACTTTGAAGCCATATTTTCTAGGACTAACATTTTTTGTGGTCTGGCTGAAAACCTTGAGTGCTTTGGTTTTTCTCTCCTGGGGACAAGAGTGCTAGCCATGTAGCAAATGCCAATTATCTCATGATTAATGTGATGTTGTGCATTTAATTTGATGACCCAGACATTATTTTGGTTAGGTGAAAAATTTTTTTATTGACTTGGCATATGTTGTGTATTCTTTTCACTCTTCTAGAAGCCATTTAAATTACATGTGGGAGGGGAAGCCTCACTTACATGCCTTTCTTCACAGGCACAGTGAGGACTTGCATAGGGCCCTCCCCCAAAGAGTAGGGTCAGCAGACCTGCCAACACTAAAAATCCTTCACAAAGCATGTTCACCTGTTATAGTGAAACAACGCTAGAGAGCTGAGCCATTTGACTCTGGACGTGGTATGCAGGGTTAGCACAATCCAGTGCTGCTGTTGGCTGCCCCTCCACCCAGCACCTGGCCTCTTGGTAGGAAGAAAAAAGGGCCTGAGCAGAAGGTGCTCTCCACATTCCATCTGTTCGGGGTTTTCAGATTCACATATGCTTCATACACATAGTCGCAAACGCCTACCTGGACTGTGCATTTGGGTTCGGCTGGGGAGGGCGGGACCTATCCGTCCCCTAACTTTTTGAGGAAGTAGTATTTCCTATTACACAGCACCAGGTGAATGCTACCTTTCTCTATGCCAGTGCTCTGGGCTAAGCGCACACCCAGTGTTTCCAGGCTCGACCCCCCAAATCCCTCCAGGATGCTGCGTTGCCTTTTCCATTTTACAACGGACACAGAAGGCAGGGAGCTTGCTGAAGTTCTCACAGCTAGCAGGTGCCAGTGCAGATCTACTCTGACTTACAGCCAGCTTTGTGCCTGTCCCCCCACATGCTGATTCTCAGTAGGTGGTGGCTGGCGCGGAGGGGGGTGGGTGGGGGAGGGGTGGGGAGATGATGCTAGGCCCCTCACATTCCTTCTCTTTAGGACTGTGGTGTGACAGATACAAAACTCACACAACAATTCCAGAAGCAACAGTAGTGGAGTGCTAGAAAGCTCAGATGAGGGAGACACAGGGCTGGAATAATCACGTGACAAGTCTGTAAGACCTGTGGTGGAATTTGGCTTCTGTTTATTGGAAGCACAGGCAAGGTAGTTGTTGTCCCTCTAACCTGCAGCAAGAGATCCTTCCTTCCTTCCTTCCTTCCTTCCTTCCTTCCTTCCTTCCTTCCTTCCTTCCTTCCTCCCTCCCTCCCTCCCTCCCTCCCTCCCTCCCTCCCTCCCTCCCTTCCTTCCTTCCTTCTCGGTCTTTTGAGACAGGGCTTCTCTGTAGCTTTGGCTGTCCTGGAACTCACTCTGTAGACCAGGCTGGTCTCAAACTCACAGAGATCCGCCTGCCTCTGCTTCTCCAGTGCTGGGATTAAAGGTGTGCGCCACCTCTGCCCGACTTGATCCTGGCTTTTCTATAGTGTGGCTGCCTCACTTTCTGCGGATAGCTGTGGGCACAGAGTTAGTGACTGTTTGAGAAGGTTGACAAACCTCCATGCCCTTGGGTTCATTCTTTATATAAGCAGTGAGAGGTTTGGAAGGGCTCCCCAGACCCCAGCAGAGGGTAGGCGTTCAGGAGGCAGAATAAGCTTGTGCTACTGAGAAGTCAGTCCCTGACCCAGAATAAGGCGATGATCTCAAACTCATCCTGTTTTCTGAGGCCTCCTTCCCTTTGCGCTCCATCCCTGGGCATCAGCTCCATCCTCCCTGGCTTCTTTGACTACCACAACCCTTCCCTTTGCACTCAGGAAGGCAGAGTGGTCCAGGGTGGTGTTCCAGTTGGGACCTAAGGTGGAGGCTCACCTGGATCTGTCCCAGAGCCCGGGCAGGAGTGAGCTGAATGTAAACTCACTGGGAAGAAAGCTGGCCAAGTTGGAGAGTGCATCTCCTTTTAGGGAGTGTGGTGAATTAGATCGTCTCTGCACCCTGCTGTTGCGATGGCACAGGCTGTGAAAGGGAGGATTCTCAGAGGAGCTGTGTTTTAATGTAGCAATTTGATTCAATTTTCCACTCTATAAAATTACCCATCACTGCTCGTTGCTTTCTAACAGACACCTTCACTCTTAATTTAACAATCCTATCGAATTCTGCCAGGGAAATTGGAAAAATTTATCACCTGTGAAATTTTATTTTCCTTTGGTTGTATCTGTTTTTGTAAAACTTCATTAACGACGATGACTTGCTGAGGAAATTATCATCTTTTTTTTAACTTCAGACACAAGAAATGGCTCGACCTCAACCAAGATATCATTTGCATAATAAAACACAACAAAAAAGACTGGGGAAGAAGAGACCGGCAGAGGCTGCAGGAAGAAGGGAAGGAGTGGGCTCTCCTAGGTGGACACAGCCTTGCATCTTGACTGGGGGCAATGACATGGCTTCTCTTTCAGGCAAGAGACAAACAGGGAACGCCTACTAAAGAGGGTTGGACCCTCTTCTTAGGGAGCCTTGGAATGCAATTATTTACTGATGATGCTTTTAGCAAGGGACCCTGTCTTCAGGGGCCTAAGTGTTAGATTCACCTTAGTTCCTAGGTTCATCTGGGATGCAGGTTTACATTGCTATAAATTTTGGCTTAATTTGAATTTCTTAGCAGAGCACTAAACCCCTGGCAAATTTCCATCGCAGCGCTTTCTGAATGGACTTGAAAATTCAGCTTCCCCATTGTCTAAATACCTCACAATTAAAAGGCTCAGGCTTTGGTTTTCCAGTCTGACCCCCACTGTGTTCTGCACTGTTCACCAGCTGCTGGATCCCCACCAGAAGCGGCGATGACTGTGCGTTTTCTGAGATGCTAGTGAGCCTGCCTCCTGAAGTCGAGGGCTCCATCGAGAGGCCTGCTGCAGCAGTGTGCCGAGGGCAAGCAGGGCTGCTTTATTCTCAGATGATATTTTGATTTTGGACAATAGTGAGTGGTGTTCTATTTGGGTTTTACTGTGTCACTAAAATGGTTTGTTGGCATTTGTATAATTCAGACTTTTGAAAGCTTCTGTACCTTTGAGACGGCTTTTTGTCCTTCTCTTGAGTCTGCAGAAAATATGTGGGAACTAGAGAGTTATGAGGCTTCACCCCCAGACTCATGGTAGACCCAGGACAACTGGAGGGAGTGTTCTCTGGCCTTTAACCTTAGAGGCACAGGAACAGATGACTTCATGTGGCACAGATGAGAGACACCTTGGTGGACTTCATCTTGCTCCCAGAGCAAGTCAGAGACACTGCACTTCGAGTCATGAACTTCCTACACTGTCCCCTGCAGAGAATGACGTTTAGATGGGAACTCTTTTGGGGGACTGTCTCATTCTCCCACCAGGTCAGGAGGTTTTGAAAGTAGGGAAGATGAAGTATTTCACCTGGTAGGACTTCATAAATATCCTCTTCTTCATTTGTAGGCTCAGGCAAGGTCTTGACTCTGCACTGGGAACGGGACTTTGGGGAGTCAAAGCCATCAATGTCATCATACGTTTCTTCCTCTTCTTTCTCCTCTTCCTCTTCCTCTTCACAGGGAATGGTTGAGGAGCTCAGATCTGCCAGGGCAAAGATAAGAATGAGTAAAGGTAGAAAGAAAAAAAGAAGAATGAGGCTGGGTGAAGGAGGAGGGGGGATGAGAATAAAACATGTCAGAAGAAAATGAAACACTAGCTTAAGTGCAGTTATTTTTAATGTAGGCCTCGGTGGCAGGAATCTACAGAAAAGGCCAGCCCGACACAGCATCAGGTTTAGGCCACCAACATAAATCGTCTCTGGCAATAAAACTTGGTCAGAACGAAGAGGCTGAGAAGTATGGGTGTGTGAATGAAAACACAAGGTGAGGGAAAGAAAAGAGGCCGGCTGAGGCATGGCCAGGGCCGTGTTCTGCTCATCAAGCAGAAAACCAATGGGTGAGTGACGGCCCCGCCTTCTCTAAGAGCCAGGGCCATGTGGGGGCGCCAGAGCTCTCGGAAGCTCATCTCCCGGTGATCTCTTGTAGAATTCAGACAAATTTGTTGGTGGGGAGGGAATAAAAACGGGGGAAAAAGCAGCAGAAGAAAAGAAATGGGAGGAGTGTGGAAAAAGACCACTGTCATGCGACCAAATGGAATGGCTAAACGGCACAGTTACCATGTCCTTTCATGGCCTGGCTGACCTTAAACTGGGTCACTGCGTAGAGGACATTCAGTCATTACAGCACTGTGAGACCAGGGCAGGGAGTAAGATTGGTTTCAGTTCTGGTGTGTGTGGTGGGGAGCTTATTTTCTGCCTTGGTGTGCTCCTGGAACCCCCCACTGAGGGGCCCCTGTAGGACCCCGTGAGCACAGTGAGTATACTCTGGGGAAGAGGAGGATGGAGGGACTTGAACAGTTCATTTCAAAACACAATAAAACTGTTTGACTTGATTAGGCTTTTAATAAAGATTTCCCACCAAATTTCATCTGAATTCTGGTGACTCCATATGAGGAAAGGCACATTTGCGGCTTCAACCATATGTTATTATTTTGTTTGTTTTAAAGTAAAATGGAATGAATAATTTCTTCAATGTGAGATTCTGAAGGTACCACAGGGTACAGCTCAATAAAGCTGCTTTGGGTTTTATGGAGGTTTACACACTTAGGGGTATATTACACGCATAAATCCTAGGCACCTAGATGAGAGTGTACCCTGTAGCCTCACCATCAATGCTCATGGTTGCCTAGTTCCAGTCTATTATACGCGATGCTGTCGGTGCACGCCATAGTTTGTTTTTGTGATAGCAGAGGTATAAGTGAGAAAAAGAGGCAATTCTTGTAATTAAGGCTCCGCTGCTTCCTTCATTTTATCTACAATAAAATCTTACTGCAGAATAATAAACCGTGATGAGAAACCTTGGTGATTTTAGGTGGCTGTGCACCTCTGTCTTGGGCCGTGCACAAAGTTGGTGTTTTTATGTTTTGCTGAGGCAGGGTTTAGCTAGGATGGTCTATGAGCATCCTCTTTGGCCGAATCTACCTGCTAGGACACTCCCAGACAAAGCTTCCTGGGCCATTGTGGCTGCTGCACCAGGCCTGCAGGCTGGCTGGCAGAGGGTACTCTCAGAAGAGTCGTTTAACATCATCAGGAAGGACTCTTGCCATCCCAAGGCAAAGAACATTTTACTGTGGCTTGGGAAACAGCAATTTAGTTTTAATGTCCAGTGTCCCTGATGACCACCAACATGAGTCTAGAACTCTACTTCTAAACAAAAACAAAAATAAAAAGAGGATGGGGCTGGAGAGATGGCTCAGAGGTTAAGAGCACTGACTGCTCTTCCAAGGGTCCTGAGTTCAATTCCCAGCAACCACATGGTGGCTCACAACCATCTACAATTCAATCTGGTGCCCTCTTCTGGCCTGTAGGCAGAACACTGTATATGTAATAAATAAATAAATCTTAAAAAAATGAAAAGAGGAGAGGAGAAGAGAGGGAGGGTTTTGGCTTTCAATTAGATGATGGTCTTTTTTTTTTTTGGTTTTTACGAGACAGGGTTTCTCTGTATTGTTTTGGAGGCTGTCCGTCCAGCCTGGCCTCGAACTCACAGAGATCCACCTGCCTCTGCCTCCCGAGTGCTGGGATTAAAGGTGTGTCTCACCAATGCCAGGCCAGGGAAACCTTTAGATTGAACTTTCAAAACAGAACTTCAACTGCAAATCCACTTGTGTAGCATATATATTTAAAATGATAGCTCTTACCTTTTAACAAGAAACTTATTTGATCCACCCAGTCTCTGGCTTCCACTGGACTAAGAGCTGTAAACTGGAGAAGAACGAGGGGATTAATTTAGTCATCACCTTCACTAAAACTCCTGCTAAATAGACTCAAAGGAATTCGGGTTTCAGAACCAAGCATAGAGTTTAGGGTTCTCCATCTCCTTACAATTTAGAAAAAAAAAGATCAAAACATCTCACATAACTGCTTTATGTCTTCAGCAACTTTACACACCAAGGAGGACCGCTTTAAGTCTGGAGGCTTATATTCATGTATACCCACTCGTTTGACTATTTCTTTATCAGAGATTCATGGGAGAAAGGTTTATGGGGGGGAATAAAGGCAAATCAACTCGGACATGAGATGGCAACACTACAAGGAGGGGTCTTTGACAGCAAGGGGGTATGAGTTTCAGTGCCAGGGATGATACTGGGGCCTTGGGTACACATGCAAAGTTGAGTACTCCCACTCCACAGCAGGATGTTGGGAAGAGGCCAGGAGAACTTGTTTTTGCTTAGAGCAGGCTTGGGGGGATGGGTTGCTGAAGTAATGCTGTTTTGGTTGGTGGAAAGGAATGGAGGGAGCTGACCACTTCAGCTGTGGGAACCATGTGAGCAGTGGGAACAGCAGACACGTGGCTACAAGCAGGTCAGGTGGAGTGGGGAACAAGTACAGGTGAGAGCAGAGGGTCGGGCAGGAGGGCTCTGTCTAGACTTAAAATACAGGCAACAGGAACTCACTGTCATTTCTAGCAAAGAGTGTGGGTGATTCTATCAGTAGCTGTGGATAGGAAGGATTGGAATAGGGATATCTTGAGACTGAAGACCAGTTAGAAAGTTGTTTAAGTAGCCTCTCTTGCAATCCTATAAGCCCAGAACCATGGGGAATAGAGACCCAAGGATTGCTGGGGCTTGCCAGCCTAACAAAAAAACATGAGTTCAAAGTTCAAGGAGAGACTCTGCCTCAAAGGAATAGTATTGAAAGTGATAGAGGAGAACATCAGTGCCCTTGGGTTTCTGCCTGTATGCAGAGCATGCATATTTGCTTACACACACACACACACACACACACACACACATACACACACACACACACACAATGATAATGATAAAGCATGAACCTGTATTTCTTATGCAGCATGTACTTTTTTTTCAGAGACAGGATTTTTCTGAATTGCTTTGGAGGTTTTCCTGGAACTCACTCTGTAGACCAGGCTGACCTCGAACTCACAGAGATCTGCCTGCCTCTGCCTCCCGGGTGCTGGGATTAAAGGCATGAGCCACCAAAGCCAGGCGCAGCATGTACTTTTAGCGAACCCTAATGGCCATAGAATTAAAATGTTCTTTCATCTCAAGTTGATTCATTTTAAAAATTGCAAAGGGTTAGTGCTTGGCTACTCTGTTTTGTGAAGCAGGATGTGGTATGTTTGCTTGCCTGTCTTTGGTCCATTGAATCTAAACTATTACTGTGGGCCTAGGATTCTTCCTTTGGTCCTTTCTTCCTCTCTTTATCTATTCCCATGGCTAAGTCCCTATCACTTCACCCAGAGGGCTATTTATACAGTTCTGGATTTGAACTCAGCTTTTGATGGTTGTGTAACAACCAGGAGTCTTCTGAATGATTGTTCCGGGACATTTATAGTTTCTGAAAAACACACAGTTCTAGAAAGTGTTTCTAGGAATATTGTTTGAATTTTTCACATAAGTTTTAATCTGGATGTAGTAATAGTATAATTTAATAATAATAGTAACTTAGAAACATGCTGAGTGCATACATCTGTTACATAATGTTTACAAAGAATCCTACAGAGAAGTTTAGTTAAACTTTAAAACACCTGGATATTGCATAATGAAGACATAGATCATTTTATCAAATTAATGGTCAAGACACTATCAAGGGAAAAAGTTGAGTGCTGAGGAAAATTTGAGAAGTCAAAGGGTTCTTTAAATTGTTAATTTAATTTTTGTATGTTTTTTCTTTTTTCTAAGGTAGCTAAAGTTCAGTTACATAGTTTTGGTGGTGATAAAATAAAGATGATCTACTCATGAACAGACAATATACATATACATGTAAAATACATACCTGATGAATATAAATATATTCACTCTGACATAGTTTAAAAAAAGGAGTAGTGAATATTCAAAAATATATAAAAATTACCATAATGAGGAATAAGTTTCTCATTGACAAGGCTTCACAGGTCCCCAGACTTCACTATTTCTCTTCAGAAAGAATTGCCACCAAGGGCTGGCAAGCCCTTCTAGAGACACAGCATATCCACGCCCAGAAGGGAGGTTTTAGACAGAAAAGCAAACGTGGGAAAAATTATTTTTCATTCTGTTGCTTATTTTGGGTTTCATGGATGGACGTAAGGTTGGCCAGTTGGAAAACAGAGAGAATAGGAACTTCAGGGGTGAAATCAGCCTGTGAGCAAGGAATTGGACTATGGGTTGTAATAAGCAAGAATCTCACCTGTGGAATGGTACTGGGAAGATAAGGGAGGGGTGCAGAGATAAAAGTCAAGTGGAGATGGTGAGTTTAGCAGCAGATGAGAGGGGAGCATGACTCAGCAAGGACGGCGCAGGAGAGCAGGTCTTAGCAGGGGAGAGGTGAGCGGGTATCACACAGGACAGTGGCCATGGATCACATGCAACAGCATGGAAAATGAAAAGCTAATAAGGATCACCAGGCCATCCTACCTCATAGCTGCGCCTATCCTGGGAAGTCAGTTCAAAGCAGCATTCTTTCTTGGAGTCTTTTCGAAGGTGGGGAGCCATCCGTACACTGTAGCCCTTAATGAGGAAGGTCCCTTTGGGTTGCTTGCCTGCAAAATAGCAAAACTCCCTGTATCTCTAGAGAGACACATCAGCTAAGGGAAGGCATCGTCTCTGGTAGGGAAAATAAAAAGCACCAAACAGCTGGTTCATCCCCTGAGGAACCACACTTGTCTAAGAAAGGTTATTAGGGACATCTGGGAAGAGGCTATGGCCATTGTCAGACAGATCAGCACCAAGCAAGGGGAATCCAACATGAAAGGTTATTTTACCAAAAGTGTCCAAGAGAGACGGGGAATTTATTAGAATGTTAAGAGATCTATAATAACAGAGAGCAGGAGTTATTACAGCTGGGAGAGTGGCTGTAAACGTGGGGCTCTTGAAAGCTATTACAGAGCCCAAACATTATTATCAGGGCCAGCAGAGTTCACGTTCAAGGAGGGGCACAGCAGCGCAGAAGGTTATCCTCAAGTCCCTGAATTTCCTTCCATACCCTACCTGAAATGCTCGTCCCTCCCCTGCAGGCCAGGTGGGAATTTATGCTAGAGGAAGAAAAATTCAAACTCAGCATTGGATCCTCTTCCAAGAGGTAAATGGGGAAGTAGCCAAATAGCATATTATGAGAGGATAAGGAAGGTGACAAAGAGAAAGGGACCCCAAATGAAGGAGAAGAAAAGCCACTCTGTGGGTCATCTCTATTCTAAACAAATACAGTATTGGACTCTTCTCTATTTCCCCGAGAGAGATTGCGCCTGCGTTCTGTGGTTCATACAGAACATGCCGAGGGCCAGCAACCGCAGTGTCTGGCTGAGGACGGTGTTCTCTGCCAAGTGGAGTGAATTGGAGTTGAATCTTTCCCTCACCCCATCCAGTGCTAAAGACTGAACGGATGCCTTTGGATGATGGTGGCAAATGAAGGACAAACAGAGAGAGAGAGGGGGGGGGAGAGAGAGAGAGAGAGAGGCAGAAAGGTAGAGAGAAGGGAGGAAGGGAGGCAGGAGGGGGAGAGGGAGGGGAAGAGAAGGAGGGGAGGTTCTATTTTTACCTGGTTGAGCTAAAAGAAACACACAAACACTGTACCCACTGAGAAAATGTCCTGGGCATAATAACCAGTAACTGGCGAGAGGGGAGTCATGCAACAGTGCTTTTTGACACCAGAATCTTTTTTGTTAAAGTATCCCTCCTTGTTCTAACTGGCCACTAAAATGTTTTGTTGCTTCTTTGGTCGCCAGATTTTATTTCACCCTGGTGGCAAAATGGTCAATAAAAGTCTCCAAGCCCCTTGCTCTCACCATCCACCCCCGCCATAAGACCTGAGTTCTGAATGAACAGACCTGGCTTTATACCAGATATGCCAACACTTACCATTTCTTAAAGACATTTATTTTTATTCCCTGTGTATGGGTGTTTTGCTTGCATGTATATATGTGTACCATGCACATGTCTTGTGCCTTCAGAGGACAGATGAGGATATCAGATTTCTTGGAACTGGAGTTACAGATGGCTATGGGATACTTCATAGGTGCTAGGAACTGAACTTAGGTCCTTTTTGCAAGAGCGATGAGTGCTCTTAACAATGGAGCCCTTTTTGCAACTCTCCAATCACTTATTTAAATGCAAGAGAAATGATGGACAGTTTTATGGTGGTCCAAATATACTAGCTTGAAAAACAGAGTAACTGTCTGCCTTGTAGGTCTAGAATTAACTAATTAATTATCCAAGTTTTTGAGACAGAGTTTCATATAGCTCGGGCTAGCCTTTAACTCCCTACATAGTTGAGATTGGCCTTGAACTCCAGATCCTCCAGATTCTATCTTCCGAGCACTGAGATCACAGGCATGCACCATCACACTGGTTTTACGCAATGCTGAGGATCGAACCCAGAGCTTCATGCATGCTAGGCAAGCATCTACCAATTGAGCTGTACCTCCAAGCCTGAGGCCTAGAATTCAGAGGAGAACACACACTTGCTGAACTTGCAAGTGGATTGGGGGGTTGGAAGCTCACAGAGCTTCTGTTGCTCAGTTTTCCAGCAGGCTGCCATCATCTCCAAGTACCCCTGAGTGGGAAAGATTCCAAGGAACCCACGGCGGTCCAAAGCTGAAATCAGTGACACCGCTGCAGGAGGAGGGGCAGAGTGAGGCAAATGCTACAAAACCAACACATCCTAAGGATTCCAGGTCACTAGCCAAACTGTGGTTCATGCTGCCATGGTTGGACTAAAGATGCTGGGAGACTGTCCTCAGGCTAGGTGTCCAGGAGTCAGGAGAATACAGTTCAGAAAGGAACGGAGGGCAAACAGTGCATGACTGGAAGGCAAATCTAAGACCTTCTTTGTAGAACTACTCCTGGCTTCTGCATGGAGGTGGGCGAGTCCAAGGAAACCCCTTTGAGAACTTTATTTATCTTTCCAATCTGTGGGATGGCATCCTCTCCCTGGGAGTTGGCATTCTTTTGAGAGAGGGTTTCTCTGTGTAACAGCTCTATAGAATTCGCTTTGTAGATCAGGTCGGCCCTGGGTTCACAGAGATCCGCCTGCCTCTATCTCCCAGTTGCTGGGGTTACAGGTGTGTGCCACCACTGCCAGGCCTACAATAATAACTTTGAACTTGTATTTATTTGTAGTTCTCACCAACTGTGCTTAAACCCTCTCTCTTTTCCTTCTCGGGGACTAAGCAACTGTGTTCAGTGTGAATGAGAGGTCGTTAGCACGTGGTGGCTCATTATGAAACTGCTGTTACTGTTGTCATCCGGCTGAAGGGTGTCTCTTGGGTGCAACAACTCTTTAAGCTTCAACACTCTGACTCCAGGGATGTCCACTGGGTTACTATTTCCCATGAGTTATGAATATGCTCTTAAAGAGTTTGAACCCTAAGATTCTATTTCTGGGATATTGTTAAACACTGCTTAAATTTTTCTCAGAATTATTATCATTATATTATTGTTATTATTTTGTGTGTGGTGCTAGGAATTTGCTTCAGGGCCTTGTGTACACTGGGCAGGTGCCCTACCACCAAGCTGTGTCTCCAGTTCTTGGCTTTGGACACAGACTCTTGCTACGAAGCTCAGGCTAGGCTTGAACATGTGATCCTCATACCTCAGCCTTCTAAGTGTTGGGACTGCAGGAGTGTGTTATCATGCTTGACATCTGAATTTCTTTTCTTGCTCTTGTTTGCTTTAACATCTCTGTTTGTATGTGTGTTCTCACTTGCACATGTATGGAAGGGTGTGCTTGCACATGTATGGAAGGGTGTGCTTGCACATGTATGGAAGGGTGCGCTTGCACATATATGGAAGGGAAGGGTGTGCTTGCACATGTATGGAAGGGTGTGCTTGCACATGTATGGAAGGGTGTGCTTGCACATGTATGGAAGGGTGTGCTTGCACATGTATGGAAGGGTGTGCTTGCACATGTATGGAAGGGTGTGCTTGCACATGTATGGAAGGGTGTGCTTGCACATGTATGGAAGGGTGTGGTCCTGTCTGTGAGTGCAGGAGCATCAAGCCACAGTGCACACATGGAGGTTGGAGCACGCCTTTGGTGACGGTTCTTGTCTTCCACCTGCTTGAGACAGCGTTTCTTGTTTGCTGCTGTGTACGTGAGGCCGGCTGGTCTAAGGGTTCTGGGGGAATTCTGCTTTCGCCTCCCAGCTCCCTGGAGTTTCTGACTTTCATCTCACTATAACTGCTGCCTCTGGTCTCACTGTAAAGGCATTGGGGTTACAGACCTATATTACCACCTTTAGTTTTACATGGGCTCTGGGGATTTGAACTTAAGTCCTCATGCTTATGCAACAGGCATTTTATCCAATGAGCCGTTTCCCCAGCCTATTTATTTATTTAAAGAAGGCTTAGCCATTAAACTCTGATAATATTGTGTAATAAGTCACAATAGACCATGACCCTTCCATATATTGACTACACTTAGTGTTTAAAGAGGAAAAAAGTGCTAAATTGGTCTGTGTTTTTGGTGGTGGGCAAGGCTTTAGTTACCAAGTCTATTTCTTTGCTAAGCATCTCGTTCTATGGGCGTTAGTTAAGGGCTGCTATCTAGAGATCTAAGTGCTGGAGGACTTAAGAAGTACTGGCGTCCAGGAGTAAGGGTGCCGCCGTGTAAAAGGCAGACACTTACTTTTCTCATTAGCATAGTAGAGGAAGAGGCCTCTGCTGACAACACACCATCGCTTCTGCCACTCTGACCCAAAGAAGCTGTGATCTACGCGGAGGAGAGAGAAGAGACATAAATTCAGGTAACTAGAATCGCCCAAGAGTCTGTAAAATCCAACAACACAGTTGAGTGGGTTATTGTTTTATTTCCCAGGTTAATGGGCTGTAAAGCCCTCCTTTTCACTCCCACAGGTTATCTCATATTGACTGAGTGGCAAGATGAACTCCATCACAGGCCCCGGCTCTTAGTAAGGTTGCCCTCTGCTTTCATGGCTGTCTTTTCTTCTAGCTTGCTTTCTATCCTTTAGGATCAAATCTCACCCTGCACTGTTCATATGATATATTTGTTTGTTTGTTAGAGACAGAGTCTCACTGGGCAGTCCAGGCTGGCCTGAAACCCATGGCTATCCTCTTGCCTCAGCCTTTCTAGTGCTGGGATTATAGGCATGCATCATTATACCCAACTAGCATAATTTCCATATGTGCTGCTTTCCGTGAACCAAAATGATTGATACTCCAGGTCCTCCAGGCCATGGCCAGGAGAAGGGCTTTCTTGTTCTTCTTTCTGAGAATGTGTGGTAAAACAATTTGCCTGTTGAGCATTGAAACAAGGACTCCGGCTCTTGTAGTACTTACTTTGAGTGATTTAAAGGGTCAAGAGTTGGGCATGTCTGAAATCTGGAAGTAAGTTACTTCACACTTGGAAAGACTACATTCTCGGCAAAAACGGTGCCACTCCTTTTCTTTCCTTTTTTTTCAAGATAAGGTTTCTCTGTGTAGTTCTGGCTGTCCTGGAACTCACCCTGTAGACTAGGCTGTCCTTGAATCCAGAGATCCACCTGTCTCTGCCTCCCAAGTGCTGAGATTAAAGGTGTGTCGCCCCCTCCCCCGCTACAGTGTCACTCTTTAGGGGAGTACACTGAGAGATGAGGACAAGAATATCATCCGTCCATCCATCCGTCCGTCCGTCCGTCCGTCCGTCCACCCATCCATCCATGTATCCATCCATCCATCCATCCATCTGTCCATCCTTCCATCCATCTTTCCATCCGTCCATCCATCTGTCCATCCTTCCATCTGTCCTTCCGTCCATCCATCCATGCATCCATCCATTCATCCGTCCGTCCGTCTGTCCATCCTTCCATCCATCCATCCATCTGTCCATCCTTCCATCCGTCCGTCTGTCCATCCATCCATGCATCCATCCATCCATCTATCCATCTGTCCATCCTTCCATCCATCCGTCCGTCCATCCATCCATCCATCCATCCGTCTGTCCGTCCATCCTTCCATCCATCCATCCATCCATCCATCCATCCACTCATGAAGATCTGCTTGTCTCCGCCTCCCCCATGCTAGTCAAAGATGCCACAACTGGGTTAAGACTAATCTCAGGGAAGCCCACAATAAGCTGAAGATTTGGGCCACACACTGATTGACACACACTGATACTACACTTCCTTCATTTCCTGGCTTTTTGCCCTTTATGGGCCTAGCACAGTCCTGGTCCCGGGAAGACATCCTATAGTCTAGCAAGCTCTTCCTCCCTTCTTCCCTCCCTTCTTCCCTCTCTCCCTCCCTCTCCTGGAATGGTCCACTCTTCATGGGTTCCACTAATACCTTTGCTTTTCTTCTCCAAGTATCCTTGCTTGATGATGCTATCCAGCTCCTGCGCCCCTCTTAAGAGGTTCTCCACTCCTAAAAAGAACAACAGTAAAATGCCTTCTTTAAACCTGATAGAATTTCCTTTTAAGCTACTTTAAATTATTCACATCAATGATGGAGTCTAGAAGGGTAATTGTTGAAACGTAACACAAAATACAACAATTTCTATATGGTTAGGGGAAAAAGTTAATTTTCTTCCTAATTATATCTAATGCTAATATTGCCTAAAATGACTAACCATACATTAACTTGTAAGGGGAGGTAGCCTAAATATGCACTGATTGGCAGGAAAAGGACTCTGGGGAATTAGGAATTTGCAGTGGATATAAACTCTAAATTGGGTAATCCACACTGAGATAATCAAAAGTCAGATGAATAGCAACCAGGAAGGACAAGCTTCAATGAGTAATAGACCCTACTCTGCATGTAGTCATTTCACAAGGGCCAATAAAGAGATAGCCACTTGTGGTTTCTGTTGTTGTTATTTTTGTGTGTGTATTTGTGCTTGTGTGTGTGTGTGTGTGTGTGTGTGTATGTGTGTGTGTCTTTGGGTGCATGCATACATATGTGGGAGTGTGTGTTTGTGGGGCAGAGTTTGAATTGGGTGTCTTCCTCTATTGTTTGTTCTCCACCTTATTTTTTGAGGCAGGGTCTCTCTTTGAACCTGGAGCTCACCTATAGGCTATGCTGGCTGGCTGGTGAACTCTGGGGGCTGTGACTGTCTCCACACCCCCAGTGCTGGGCTTATAGGCTAGTGTTACCTTGTCCAGTTTTTATGTGGGTGCTAGGGATGAAAACTCTGGTCCACACTTTTCCTACGGAGCTATCACCCCAGTCTGTTTCCTCTCTGGGGAACATAAATTTTATGAAGCTCACATGAAGAAGGACTATGGAGGTGAATTTGGCAATAATCACCAGGTCTTGGGTTTTTCAAAGTATGGTGTGTGTGTGTGTGTGTGTGTGTGTGTGTGTGTGTGTGGGTGTGTGTGTGTAAGAATCATAGACACTTTAGCAGAAAAGAAGGCCTTGGGGCTGACATCAACCTTTAACTGCAGGACAGTGACATTCTTGGTTTTTAATAGCTTCCTTAGGTACAAATTTATTGAGATGCCAAGGTCCTGATTCATCTTCCTGCCTGGGGGCGTTACTTGCTTCATAAAAAGGGAGGGTAAAACATGGAGGCAAGAAGTGGCTTCTCAACAATAAAACCAGAAAGAACAACAGCCTCAGCATGTATGTATGTATGCATGTATGTATGTATGTATGTATGCATGCATATATTTATTTATTTAAGCTGTGCTGGATCATGCAACCCTTCTGTCTCCACACCCTGAATGCTTATAAGCATGGACCGCTGTGTCTAGCTCCCCTAGAAGTTCTGGGAAAACACAACTCTGCATTTCCCTCTTCTCTCCTCTCCCGTCTCTTGTCCTCTCCTTTCCTCTCTAGTGCATGGTCCACCACTAAGGTACAACCCCAGCCCAACATCCTTAAAAATTACATTTATTTATTAATCTAGGTGGGCGTGTGTGTGTGTGTGTGTGTGTGTGTGTGTGTGTGTTTAGTCAGTCTCTTCTACCATGTGGGTTCCTGGGGATTGAACTCAGGGAGTCAGACTCTACAGCATGTACCTTTGTCTGCAGGGTCATCTCACTGGCCCCAACTTTACATTTCTGAATTAGGACAAATGGAAGAGAGTAGACTAAAATAAGCTTAATATTTACTTTTTAGTCCTCTAACTCAAGTGTTTTACAGTTTAGCTTCAAAATTTATAAAGAAAATCATTGAAAATACATCTTATGTACAATTTTCAAAGAACAAATAGAAAATATTACTTCTTTAAGAAAATTATGAGGACACAATGAAACTTCCCAAGGAGGGAGTCAAACAACAGTCTTACCCAGCCATGACGCTTATGAACCAGACTGATGGCCATAATGGCACAATAACCTCTTGGTGCAGCACTAGTTCATGTACTTTGGCAGTGACCAATAGTTCTCAACATGGACTTAGGACCTGTTCAACAAGAGGGAAATTATTCCTAGCTAACTACTCAGTCCTAGTAAAGTAGTGGGTATTGGAGGAGAATTTACAACATCTAATTACCAAGGCAACATAATCTCTGACAGCAATATATAAACATTTGCCCTTAATCCCATGTATAAATGTAGCCCTCACTCCTTATCAAGGAAACCTCTCTTTGCAATATGTGGAGACCACTACAGAAAACCGCAACCAATCAAAATTCAGAGTCATGGAGTCCAGTCCCAATAAGTACATCTACAAAACACTCCTGCACCTAAGGTTTATGGGACATTGCAGAAGGCATGGGAAGATTGTAAGAGCAGGATCAGGTACTTTGCTGTGAAATTGTGTTTCCTAGTAATGCCAGAAGCTACACACAGAAAGTCTCCCCAACAAGACTGCCCCAAATGTGAGCTGAATAAGAATGACACCAGTGGACATGCCAAACTGGTCAGGGAAAAGCCCACAGGGCCTTAACCCTACACAAAGAACTTCAGGCAACTGAGGAAAGCTGGGAGTGGCAGAGGCGACCCTCCCCAGGGGGGAGCACATTAATTGGTTGTCCAGTGTCAAATGGTCAGCCCTGAAAGCATACACACAAGTAATATTTTACAGACAGAACTGGTTATATTTAGGATTACATATGTATATACATATGCAAATGCAATAACAATTAGTGAAAAAAGAGGCCATGAATTTGAAGAAGAGTGGGAACTGCTATAAGGGAGGATATGAAGGGAAGAAAGGGATAGGAGAAATTGTATATAATTGTATTATAATCTCAAAAAAGTGTTGTTTTGCTGGGCAGTATTGGAGCATGCCTTTAATCCCAGCACTCGGGAGGCAGAGGCAGGCAAATCTCTGAGTTCAAGGTCAGCCTGGTCTACAGAGAGAGCTCCAGTGTAGCTCAGTGGTAGAGTGCTTGCCTAGCACGTATGAGCTCTAAGTTCATATTCCCAGCACTTCACACACACAAAACCAACCCACAATTAAGATGACCATTTTGCTTCTGAGCTATTTCAACCACAGTTTTTAAAATGTAGATCATAGGCTCTGTGGTTAAGACTGCTCACTACTTTTGTTTTTGTTCCCAGTACTCACAGACTGCAACTCTGGTCCCAAGGCCTCCGATGCCCTCTTCTGGCCTCTGAAGGTACTGGCCCTTATGGGGGCACATACATACATGCATGTAAACACTTATACACATAAAATGCAACTCTGGTCCCAAGGCCTCTGATGCCCTTTTCTGGCCTCTGAAGGTACCAGCCCTTGTGGGGGGGGGGAGGCACATACATACATGCATGCAAACACTTATACACGTAAAAATAAAAATCTTTTAAAAAACCCACAAACATGGCCAGAGATCAGAGAGATGGCATGGTGACTAAGAGTGTTGCTGCTCTTACAGAGGACTAGAGTTTGCTTCCCGGCACCCAGGTTCAGCAGCTTTCCACTGCCTATAACTTCAGATCCAGTGGTCCAATACCTGTGGCCTCCACATGTGTCTGTACTCACATGTACATGCACACACACACACCTAAAAAAATAAATCAGGAGTCTTTTATTGGCTTTATGCAATCTTCTTTTTTATTCAATTGACTTGCTGTCAACTTCCTTGTTCATAGAATCTTTTCCGTCCATCCCTTCTTCCTCTCTCTCTCTCGTCTCTTCCTTCATCTCACCCTCTCTGCGTCTCCTTCTTTGTTTTTGAGACAGGGTCTTACTATACAACCCTGGCTGGTCTGGGACTCACGATATAGACCAGACTGGCCATCCTTTCAGATGGGGTTTGGGGTACATGCTTGAGATGAACCAAAACAAATGAAAGTTCATTTTTTCTAGGGTTTTTCTACCCTACCTCCCCCTGTGCCCTGAAATTCGAGTCTCCCTGAAAACACCTTCCAAGAACTGTTGCTGAGTCTTCTTCAGGTGGGAGGGAGGTCATGTGAGGTGAAGACTAGCAACAGGGAAATCACTCAGACGGACATTTTTCTCTGAAGAACTGTTCAAAAAATTGCTCCTGGAGGCCTCAAACTCAAATGAAAGATACCGGGCCTGAGAGAGACAGGATCCCCCAAGCTCATCTTTCCACAAGTTTTTTCATCTTTTTAAAGGTCTTGTTAAATTTAGAGAGTTTCTTGTTAAAGTCTGAATCATAAAAGACATGTTAAGAGTCTTATTAGAATTCAAACCTCCTTTTTTAAAATGCAAATCTAAATGCCATTTTATGGAACATTTATAATTATGAAAATGGAAAGACATTGCCTCATGTGCGGGGCGAGTCTGTGTGTATGAATATTACATTAATGTGCCCACACCAGCTCACTGATCCTGCTGGCAGGAGCATAAAAAATGCTTGAGTGAAACTTTTATTTAGATGCTAAGACTCCAGGCCCCAGCGGGGTGACAGAGACAGCCCCTGTGAGTTGCCATCAGAGGCAGAGCTTCAATTGAATTACCCAGGGGGGAGGAAGTAGTGATGAGCACCGCTTCGCTTATTTAATTTCATTTACTTTCAGTACATTATCAGCATGAGGCTTTTCTCTCCCCACCAAGTGAAACCCAAGAACACCACCACCAAGAAAACAAAGGCATAATGGCAGCAGAGACATCTGAACTCCAAGTCACTAATTCCAGGCCTGCAGGGAGAGTGCATCCCACCTTCTCTCCCCCAGAGTCAGCCTCAGCTTGCTAAAATCTGGGCCCTTGAATGAGTTGCTGGTTTCACACTTGGTTGTCCACCAACAAGATCCCAAAGAGTGGTGTGATTGGGGATGGGTTTTTATACACTATGCTTTTGTATGTATGTAAACAGGTGTGGTTATTTTGCTTTCTTACACATTAGAGGGTTTTTGTATTTGGGAAATATCTCACTTGGTTTCCCTGATGCACTGTGTGTGTGTGTGTGTATGGGGGGGCAATGGGATTATAGAAGAAATTAAGAATGCTTATGGAAAAAATAGTCAAGCAAGTCCAATCAGTCTCTATTTGATTGACTGGATAGGCACGGCCGTGAGTCCTATATTAGTTGTTCACTGTGTAGACCTGACTCTAAACTCAGCTTCCTTAGTTCTCTGACTTGTCAGCTGAATCTACGACAAGTTGGAAGCTACTGTGTCCCTTTCACTGTCTCCTTTTTCAGTGTCATCCGGGGCCCTGATCAAGAACTGGTAACATGGGAATGCTCATGGTTAGTTAAACTATGGCAGGTGAGGCAGGAGACTTCTCCACGGAGTCCACACCCACTGTCCAGCAAATGGTGCTATGCCTTACAGAGAGTGGACATGCTTTCCATGGTGATGAGAAAAGTAGGAAGAAGCCACAAACAACTGTGCAAGTCGCTATTCAAATGGCAGAACCATGGACAGTTAAGTATAAAATTGTAAAAAGAGACACTTTTTCTTGGTCTATTACCTGAATAGAAGCTACCAGCCATCATAATGAAAAAAAGCAGAAACTGTTTCAATTTGTTGGGAATAAACGGTCCTCTTGCATAAACCTGTGCATGCATCACATTGTATCAGCACAAAACAGAATTGCATTAGTGTCGCAATCTCTCTCCACCACTACACTTAACTAAATCTCTCTGAGTAACTCACATAAAGAAAAGATTCACTTAGCTGAAGGATGTTTGGCCATAAAGATAAGATCAACAGAGAAGTGTGTTACTCAGAAATGATGGCCGCCCAACTTCCATGGCAAATGAAGATAAAACAAATTCGCAGACATCCTTCTCTCTTCATCCTGATCCTTCTAGACCCTGACATCCCACCTTGAAACCATAAGAAAATGACAGGGTAGAACTCCATCTCTCAGTGCTAAATGCGACTCTTCAGTCAGCTCCTCATGGCAACAACAATGGGGGCCCTTTGGAGTGTGATACATTTCCATAAAGCAGTCAATAAAACAGACATGGGAACTTACGTGCGTCATGGCTTATTTAACCAGCTGTGTTCTAGCCCACCGAGAAAAGGGAATTGGAGAAATTTGTTGGCAACACACAGCACAAGGCTAATAGCTCAGGAGATCACCCAGTTCCCCTGAAAAAATGTTGCAGTACCTGGAGGACAAACCAGGTGCCCACTAACTATTACCACAGGCAGTGGGTTTGGCCTCGTGTGCCCCTGTGTGTGTGTGTGTGTGTGTGTGTGTGTGTGTGTTTTCCAGTTCTCTCCCAAGTTAAATTGTGGACTTCTCTTATCACTCTTCTTCCTTTTAATTCAAGTTCAACTGCCTTGAAAAGAAACCAAATTCACCCATGTCTAAAGACCGCTAGCTTCCAGGGGATGGTTTTCAGGTCAGGTAGATGGCACTGGGGGTCTGGCTGGATGAGACTAGAGAAATTTGGTGTTTGAAGGCTAGGAATGGTCAGGGGCCATCTTAATTCCAACTCACTAACTTCAGGCATCCATCTGCCTGTTGAGTTGTACAAAAACACATACTTTCTTCTTAAAAATATTAAACTAAAATTTATGTCTACATTCATGTACATATACACACACGTATATATTTATATATGGCATGTATCTGTAGGAACCCCAAGGGGCCAGCAGAGGACACTAAATCTCGCAGGAGATGGAGTTACAGGCAGTTGTGAGCAGCTGGAAACTAAATATGGGTCCTCTGAAGAACAGCCCATGCTTGGCTTAGTCATCTCTCCAGCCCCTGTGGCCCCCATTACTCCTTGTCCTTAGCCTCTTGTTTTCTGGGTTAACTTCCTCACACCCTTATTCTCAAGTTTTGGGAGCCAGCCCATGGTAGTCTGTCTGTGGTATCTGTCAAGAACTGTGCACCTCCTGCTGCTGAGAGAGGAGCTGCTTTGGGGCTCTTTTTCTGTTTCTCTGTGGTACACTCATGGGATGTTTCACCTTCTGTGGTCCCGCTGATAACCACTTGGGCTTGTGCTCAACCCACCACATCGTTCTGCCATTGTGCTTTGCTCTTTAAGGGATTTGGATAAACACATGAAAGGTGAACAAGTCCATATCATTACCAATTGACTTTGGACATCAAGGATTCAAAGACAGAGAAAGCACTTGGCAGACGGCTTTAGAATGAATGGATGTGTTTGTGGGGAAACAGCCCCGTGCAGACAGAAGGCAGGGAGTGAACACAGCATGGTTAATCAAGTTCAGCTCCACCGGGAAGAAGCTAGGCAACTGGGCAAGGCGATGGGTTTAGACACAATGGTGAACTGACACACTTAATAGTCGCCACAGACAATGTTCTGGATATATATATATATATATATATATATATATATATATATACATATATATACATACATACATACACACATACATACATATATACTTTTTGAGACCCAGTCTTTGATGTAGTAAGAACTGATCTAGTCCTTGTGATCCTCCTGCCTCAGCCTCCTGACTGCTGAGATAAAAAATGTGTGCCACCATGCACTTTTAAGGACCTATTTTTTTTTGAGACAGGGTTTCTCTGTATTGCTTTGGAGGCTGTCCTGGAACTCGCTCTGTAGATCATGTTGGCCTCAGACTCACAGAGATCCATCTGCCTCTGCCTCCAAAGTGCTGGGATTAAAGGCATACGCCACCAATGCCTGGCTAAGGTCCTATATTTAAAAATATAAGCTTATACTTTTTCGTGTACTGCGATGGCCCGTAAGGTTGTTTTGCTTTCTAGTTGTGTGCGTTCTAAGAAGTCAACAGACATATGGAACAAAATAAAAGTCTCGCCGGGCGGTGGTGGCGCACGCCTTTAATCCCAGCACTTGGGAGGCAGAGGCAGGCGGATCTCTGTGAGTTCGAGGCCGGGCTGGACCGATAGCCTCTGAAACAATACAGAGAAACCCTGTCTCGTAAAAACCAAAAAAAAAAATAAAAAAATAAAAAAATAAAAGTCTCAGATTCTGTAGTAGGACACACAAGGTAAGACTGGAGGAATATTATTAGAGGGAGCAACATGGAATGCTCAAAAAACTCTTTGTGGTCACCAAGGTAAGGTGACCTTTGTAAGACTTCCCCTGATGGCTGTAAGGGGACACCCCTACAGAAGGATGTCCCACTACAGGATAGGGCTCATTTGGGAATCTTGGACACGGTTTAGTCTAGGAAGAGATCTTAGTTTAAAAAGGTTATTGAGCCAAACATACACACTGATCTCTTTTGGGGGAGCATTCCATCAAAAATGAGAAGATCTGAAGTGCTTTGTGGCAATGTTGAATATCCAGAGAGTGAAGAACTTTCTTATTTTTATGGAAAAACACAGAAAAGGCCTGTAATGTCTGGGGGTGCCCCTTTTCACACCTTCCCTGCCCATAGCGTTTTTACCCATGTGAAAGTATCAGAGCAAAGCTCTTCTAGCTCCAGGAGTGGTAACCTTGACACACCGAGGCTGCTGGCTGAGTAAATGGCAATAGTCCACTTCCTCCAGCAGGTGTGGGTGGTTCATCTTAAAGAATGGATAACTTAATGTGACTGCGGTATCCTGACACATTCTGATTAGTTGAAGGGCATGGATTTTGAATCATTTTAGAGTAAGAACAGACTTAAAGTTTCCCTAGAATAATGTCACTCATTTGCATTCTGATATGCTCTTTAAGGAGAAAAGTCAATTAAAGGGAGCCATGATTTATCTTAGTTATGCTGCAGTCTGCAGTCACTAAACAAATCTGCACTTCCATAATTGATGCAATCAAGGATTTCCAAAGCACTTTATGTTCTTAGATAAAAACAAAAACTGTTTCCTTCAGAACGGCAGTTGATCCATGGAAGAGAGTTGGACATGGGGATGCCAGAAGATATGTGCTATAGCATGAATAAGGCCATGGACTCTACGTCATCCAAATCAGGAATGCTCTGATGTCCATAACGTGGCACTCACAACTTCAGTTTTGTCTTAGGAATCCAACCTTATTTTGTGTTATGGTTTGAATTTGAAATGTCCCTCATAGGCTCATAGGTTTGTATAATTATCCCTAGATGGTGGTGCTGTTTGGGGGAGGGGAGATTATGGAACCCTTAGAAAAGGGAACTGGATGACAGATTGAGCACCCTAGGGTGGGCCTTTGGGGGTGATAGCTCAATCTTGTTTCTGACTTGGTTTTCTCTTTCTTCTATTGCCCAGAATGCTCCCACTGTGGTGAACTCTGCTGTGCCTTCCCTACCACAATGTTCTAAGCTTCTGAGACAGTGAGTCCACATAAGTCGTATTCCCTTAAGTTGTTATGTGTGGTATCATAGTAGTAAGAAAAACAACTCATTAACCACGGAACCACAAACGACCTGAAGTCTCTTGAGTTGAACCCCAGTAAGTGGTGACAGTGTAAAGTAGGAGTCTTGGTACCAGTCCACATTGCAGCCCTTCAAATAGCCTTGTCATTCTACAAAGAAGGAAGAGCTGGGTTAGGAATGTCCAGTTGTATCTTATTACAAGCCTTGTAGTACATTTTCACTCCATCCTGAGGCTGGAGACCATCATCACACACCACTGGACGGAGAGCATCTTTTTGTTTGTTTGTATCGTGTGTTATTGAGACAGGGTTTCTCTATGTATCCCTGGGTGTCCTGGAATTTACTATGTAGACCAGGCTGGCCTTGAACTCACAGAGATCCTCCCACCTCTGCCCCCTGAGTGCTGAGATTGAAGGTATGCACCACTATGCCTGGCTTGAGAGCATATCTTTACTGACAGACGACAAAATTTCATTTTCAAATCCATTTCTATACTACCCACTGAACTGTGAGACACTGGGGTGCACTTCTGTGGGAGAGTGTGTGCCTGGCAGGCATGACACTTTGGGTTCGATTCCCAGCACAAAACAGAACCCCTAAAATCCCCTGGTATCGACAACAACAAACAAAACAGAAAAGGCAGAAACCACAAATGCAGAGAAAGAAACACAAAGGAAAGTGCTTCCCCTGGCTCTGCCATCACTCTTTCGGGTTGGCCTTGAATCTGAGATCCTGCTGTGCCTGCTCAAGTGCCAGGGTGACAGGCACACAGCAGGATTGCCTGATTTTTCTGGCTGTGAACTCACGGTTTAACTTGCTCACCGCCTATCCGTGTAGCACACCATGGCCAGAAGTCGTCTCTCTAAAACTTGGACCTGGTTTTGTCACATCACATTCCCGTTTAAAGTCCCCCAGGATTCTCTATCGCCTATGAAATGCAACCTCAAAACACTTGGTTGTATACAACCCGTGGTGACACATTATGATCTTTTATTTTTCGTGTTACAACAACCTTCCTGTTTCATCTCTCTGAACCTTTCACCTCCCAGCATTTTGGGCATGAATATCAATCTCTGTCTTCAAGAGTGTGCCCCAGGCACTTTACACTACCCAGCCTTGGCTGGTACAGAGCTTGCTGTTTGGCATTTCACTTCCTGAGTAGGAAGACCCCACTCAAAGCTGTGTGAATCAACACAGCCTTCTCTGTTTCCTCCATGTAAAGTCACATACTCCTATTATGGGCTCTAATATAATTTTCCGTAGTGAAGTTTTATGTGACAGTCCGGGCTTCCAGGGACCATGAACTTTACTGTAACATTCTCTGAGTACATCTTTGCTTAGTTTTATATGAGGCCTGAGTTCCATGTAATGTCTGTCATGTGCCTTGAACAGGATACAGAAAAGGGACTATTCCTGGGAAAAAGAATATAGCTGTAGACCAAGACAGCAGGAGGAGAATGAGCACAGACTGCATTCAAGGGAAGGGAGCCGACGCCATGCTGGAATGGCTTCATCCGTGCCTAGTGAAAGACGGGCAATGTAACAAAGATTCTAGTACTGGGGCGGGGAGCATGCCAGCTCTCTCGAGAAGGAGGGGAAGGGTTGTTGGAGAGGGGAACTCGAGACCATGTAAATATCTGAGACTCATTGCAAGGCGTACTCTTGATTAGCTGTCGGATCGATGTAACATTAAGAAGGATCCTTCTCTAGAGCACACAGGAAACTGGGGGTGTTCCATGCTGGCTATTTAATTTCTTGAAGCCTAGAGAAAAGCTGCCGGTGGGAAATGAGGTCCCTTTGATGGAGGGCAGCGAGAGTCATTATTTACACACCTGTTTCTCTCCCTATCCCCAGGGGTCTGGTATACACACAGTAGGTGTCGGATACATTTCTGTTAAACTGAACTGAAAACCACTTCTTGCCTGAAGGGACTCTTGGTCTAAGAAGGCAATATGGGGGTGAATATTTGCTAGATAAATCATTTTCAAGCTACGAGTAGTAATTTTTGTTCTGCTGTATATTTACTACTTTAATTTAGGGGTTGGTAATGTGAAGCAGGAAAGTTAAAAAAAAGGGAAAAGGAAAAGACAGGACACAGTCAAAGAGCAGAGAGGAAGTGTGTGGGGGGGCACAGTGCTGAGGGCAACGGGAATCCAGGGAAAAAACAGAAATGCCAAGAGCTTAAAGAGGAGCAAAGGTTTTTGTTTTTTTTCTCCCATGACAGCATTCTCTATGTAGCCCTGGCTGTCCTGGAATTTGCTCTGTAGATTGGACTGACCTGGAACTCAGAGATCTGCCTGCCTCTGCCTCCTGAGTGCTGGGATCAAGGGTGTGTGCCTAAGCTTGCTTGTGTGTGACTGTGGGTATGTGCACGTGGGTGCGGGCACCCAGAGAAGGCAGAGGCACCCCATCTCTGGAGCTGGGGTTACAGGTGTCTGAGCACCTGACATGGGTGCCGGAAATCAAACTTAGTCCCCCATGAACACAGTACACCCTCTTAACCGCTGAGCCATCTCTCCAGCCCCAGGAAGTATATTTCGGAGTCCTATTTTGGAGCCTGACTGGGGCACCAGTGCTCTTCATCTCAGACCTTACTTGTCTCCAGGAAAGCACCATGGGATGCTACTCAGATGAAGCTGAAGTTCAACGAGGACAATGCCAAATGTGAACATGCTAATGAGTGAATAAATGATTACTCAGTTATGTGGCGATCACCAAAGTGATGCTGGAGTCTGTTTCCTTGCTCTTCAAAACAAGAGCTTTCAAAAAGGAATCAAAGGACCACAATTTTGCCTTCTCCATGTCTCGTCAGTAAAGGACTCTCAGATACCGTCAGATCACGGCACTGAGAAAACTTTTTAAAGCAAACAAAGCAGAAAATAAAGAAGAGTCAGGAACTAATTATCATGATTCTCTAGAGGGTATTTCAGGGTGGATGATCTAACGAGAGCTCTCACACCCCATCAGGAAAAACTTGATGGGAAAGCAATGATCTTCGCAATGTGACTTTGACCTGGTATGTATCATCTACTGGACCAAAGGCTACTCCCCAGCTAGACCTCACGGGCAGCCAGTTCCTTGACTATTTTTTTTGGCTGCTCTGAAGATGGACCTTTAGGGCAAAAATCATCAAAATCAACTCCCTGTTTATTAAACTTAGAAATGTGAGACTTAAAATCTTTCTCAATTCTTCTGACAAAACTCAAGCAAGTTGTAAGTTGAGCTTTGCGAGGAAAAAGAATTAGGATGAGAAGATAAGGGTGATGTTTCTAGACCCCAAAGTTTCCAACCAAATCACCCAATCTGTAATTGCAAAATAAAAACAGGAAATCTCAATATCTATTTGTGCAGATCATTAACTAAGGCCTCCTCAATCAGCAAATGGGGGAGGGGGATCAAAAAGGGGACCTACCCCCTAAACTCCAGGACAAGATACAGTTGGAAAGTTAGCACAGAGATGTGTCCTTTCCCTCGGATCTAAACCAGTGCTTCTCAAGTTCCCTAACGTTGCGACCTTTAACATACTTTTTCATGTTGTGGTGACCCCCAACCATAATATTATTTCATTGCGGCTTCATAACTGTAATTTGGCTACTGATATGAATCATGATGTAAATCTCTGTGTTTTCTGATGGTCTTTGGGTGTCTTGGCCCATAGGTTGAGAACCATTGATCTAAACAAAGACCTGTCCTGTTCTCTGACACGTCAGTTGGCTATGTCTGTCTGTCCATCTGTTCTTATTGCTTGTTTAGTAAGCAGTGTATCGTGATGAGGGAAAGTGTCTTTTTGTCAGGCCGTGTGGGAGAGAAAGAGTACTCCTCTCCCCACTGAACATTACAGACATTAAGGCAGGCACTCGACCTGCTCCGGTCCCTGGGACAGGGTGATTTACAATGTGAAAAGGGAAACCTAAATCACCAAGCAATGAAAACATTAAAGTTAGTGCATGACAAGTGAGGAATTTATTACCATTAACTCCAATAAACAGTTATAAAACACTTGTCCTTTCCTGTCTGTGCCCAGGGACACGGACCCTGGGCTTCATTAAGCTCAACTTTCCTTCCCTCTTCACAGACCAGTCATGTGTGTTGGAGCCAACCACCATTTATTGTTAAGTGGACTGGTTCATTTTCCAGGACTATGGGAAGCTGAAGGTACATCCATTTTGCTTCCCGGCACTTGGTATAGACGGATGAAATAGCAAAGTTTAAAAGACGTGCAGCTTGGTATCACTCTATAAGTTTGCTTAAAACTCCCTAAAATGTATGTCTGACAAAAGCAGAGTAGCTCTTCTTAGCAGCCTGTCTCACAGGCAGCTATATAAGTAATAATGCCTGGCGAGGTGGGCGGCGAATTAGATGCCAGCTCATGTCAGCTGTGCTTAGCTGAATAATTTTTCCCCTGTTATTGTTTGGTGCAGCACCCTAGAAGTCTGAGATGGAAATCCATTTCCTTCCAACATTTTCTCTGTCACAGGGGCATACAGGTTTATTACCTTAAGGTTGCTCATGAACAAAAGAGGTTGCACATATTGGACGGCTAAGGAAGATTGGTTCAGGATTCATTTGTTTTGGCATGAAAAAAAAAGAAAGAACTAAAATGTCTTTCTGGAAAAGCTGACTGTAGCTGTGGAATTGTTTGGGCAATTGTTTGGGTGTTACAGAGCAGCTAGGAGAGGCAGCAGGAAATTCAGGCTTCCCTGATCAGTTACAATAGTCATGTGATGATGACAGCTGTCTTTTTATGTTTGGGCGACAGTTTAGGGCATGTAAAGTGGCCACTTCTCTGGTGCTGTCTTGGTTCTGACAGGGACAGAGAGACTTCACTAATCCAGCTTCCAGAAGCCGAAACCCAAACTGTGGTACAGCTGATTAGAAAAACAAAACATAAATTCAGGTTTTCCAAAGTCTCCAACTCAATTTTCCTGTGCCCCATTACACAAACATTTACTTAACATATAACAGTATAGCCATAGCTCTAGTCTGAATTTCATACAAACGGCTGGGCGTGGTGGTACTCACTTGTAATCCCAGTACTCAGACGACTGAGGCAAGAGAGGGGCAAGTTTGAGGCCAGTCTGAGCTACAATAATGAGACTTTCCCTTAAAAAAACAAGATGCGGAATGATTTAAGTCTAGATTTCCCAATTTAAATTCCAAGATTTTAAACTTAAAAAATTATGTGTCTGTTTGTGCACGTGAATGCAGTGTCCACAGAGGCCAGAAGAGGGCGCTGGGTCCCCCTGGAGCTGGAGTTAAAGGGGCTGTGAGTCATTGGACCTGGGTTTTGGGAACTGGACTAATACATGACCTTAGCCAATGAGCCATCTTTCCAGTCTCAAACGTCATTGTTTTTGAACCCTACCCTAACCTCTGCCTCTGCTAAGCATAGCTGCAGTCACAACACTGCTAGTTGGATGCACAATGAATTACTGTGCCCAGGAGTTGACCAGGATGTTCGGCTTCTGAGATGGGATCAGAGAGGAGGGGAAGATCGGGACCACCTGCCTGCAATAAGACGTGGAACTGCCGGGTCTCTTGTGGACCAACTGTATAGCACTCATAGAAGGAAGGCCAATGAGGCTCAAGGCTTTGATGTGGACTCTGAGCAGCAAATCCCAGTGACCACAGTAAGACATCCGTGGCATGAACTGCTGAACTGCATGCAGCATGATTTAAGGAGCTGGCAACACTTCCAAGGAAGAGCCTCCCAGATATCGTCTCACCACACTCTCTCACTCTTCTAGCAGGAAGAACTCTCAGACAAAGCAGTTCCAGGACTCTCAGGCATTGATAAAGCAAACGACCCAGGCACTCACTTTGCAGATGGAGAAACTACCACCCACCCAGGCAGCAAGTGAAGTCAGTTTGACTTATCCAAGGTGATGCAAGGTACTGACGGTGATGTGAAGAGAAGTCAAGTTTTCTGAGTCCAGCACAGCAGTCACCTACCTCCCTGGTCTCCTGAGGAGCCTTCTCCAATTCTGACACAGAAAGTTTGGTTTCTGAGGGAGGTCTCAGATCTCAGGACATATGGTGGACATAACAAAGTGGGTGAGTTAGATGAGTCCACACCCTGAACACTAGGGCTCCTGGCTTCCTTTTGCTACAAGACTTCAAGATCCTTGGTTATGATGGAAAATGGCAGACCTCAAAATTTCGTTGATCCTTTTCTGGGAAAAAAAGGTGTCTGGCTTCAGGGAAGAGATGCCTAGGTGTGAGGGACTCTCAGCAAAGCTGGCTAGGTGAGCCTGTCTTTCTAAGTTTTTGGACTCTAAACGAAGGCCTTCAGTTGAAAAACTCCACTCCAACACACAGATGGTGGGGATTAAATCCAGGTTCCCACACATAGGGGACAAGCAACTCAGTTTGAGATATGAGCAGCCATGTAAGATCACCAGACATCCAATGTAAAAGAGAAGAGCAAAATGTACAACAAAACAAAAGAAATAAGAGGAAATGGTTAATTTGGGGTACAGAAAAGAGAATTTAAAAAGCAAACAAACAAGGCATCATTTATACTCCCAGAGGGAGGAAGAGACACTGGGACCATTAAGAAGGATGCTTAATATGAAGCAATTAGAGACCAAGGAAAGACAGTTGGAAATTAAGTTAATGGCGGCTAAAGTTGAAAACAAACTACATTGGCCAGTTAGAAGACAACATCGAAGAAATCTTATATTGGGCAAAAAGAGTAAGAAAAGGAAAATAGAACCGACTAAGTAAAACACAGAAACCAGAGGGGAAGAAATAACGAAAGAAACAATAAAATATCTGAAAATGAAAGACAAGGATTTTGCAGTGAAAGAGTCCTCCACAAATGAAGACTCACATGCTGGTAATCACAGTGAAATTTCAGAACATAATGGATGAGAGAATATTCTAAGAGATCCCGAGTCAGAGGGACAAACAGGTTATGCATCAAGAATCGATAGCAAGAATGACATGAAGTTCTGCACAAGAACACTGGAGGCTAGACCCAATGAAGTGACACCTTCCAAAGTGTAAGAAAATTCCCAGCCAAGAGCAAATGTAGAACACAGAGCTTTTCACACAGGCAAATTCTCTAGAAACTGACAGCCTCTAGCCCATCTCAGAATGAGGGGGTGCATCACAGAAGAAGTTAAACTGGATCCAGAAGACAGGGCTGACAAAGGAAAGGGATAAAAGGGAGTTACAGGGTGACAGCAGCCATCCTGGAATGCGCAGGACAGTGGTCTCCACGAGAGCTCCTCCAAGAACAAAATGGAACCCAGGGATCAGCTGACTGTTTGACCAAGAAGAAAACAATAATGCTACACTTCTGTTACAAAGACTGACAAGAACTAGGGGTAGCAACTTTGAAAGGTAACCTCAGGAAAGGCTGAAACATTTTCCAGCTCTAGGAAAACAGGAGCAAATAAGTAAACAAGTATATATTGTGTCTTTTTCCTTTTTGAGACAGTCTCTCTATGTAGCCCTGGCTGTCATGGAACTTGCTATATATAAGGCTGGCCTCAAACTCACAGAGATCCCCTGCTTCTGCTTCCTAAGTGCTGGGTGATTGGCTATGAAACAAAATTTAACTAGCCAACTGTAAATGACTCGATGGTAAGTATTTACATATTAAAATAATGTGAATACTGAACAGCAATTAATGAAAAGTTCTGATATACTGGGAAGATAAAGGGACTGAGAGGGCTGTCGGGTTAGTAATGCTGCATCCTCCAGTTTCAAAACTGTAGATAACATCTGAGATCAACAAATAAGAAAGGAACTGTATAATAATATTATTTAGGAGTGTGGAAGGTACATAGCAGCATAGATTAAAAAAAAGCAAGAAAGGCACACTTCCGGACAGAACTCCGGCTGGGAAGAGGTAGTTTCTTCTTCTTCTTCTTCTTCTTCTTCTTCTTCTTCTTCTTCTTCTTCTTCTTCTTCTTCTTCTTCTTCTTCTTCTTCTCTTATTGTTATTATTTTAAAACTATGTGCCAGGGGCAGGGCTTTTGAGTTAGTTCAGCAGTTAAGACAACTTACTATTCTTACAGAGGTTTGGTTACCAGTACCCACCAGGCAGCACACAACCACCTGTAACTCCAGTTCCAGGATATCTGATGCCCCCTTCTGGCTTCTGAAGGCACTGTATGCACACACACACACACACACACACACACACACACACACACACACACACAGAGGCAAAACACACATACACATCAAATAAAAGTAAACAACAAAATAAGCTCCAGTATACACTGGGCCAGAAAGATGACTCAGAGCGGGTGAAGGTGTTTACTGTCACACCTCATGGGCTGAGATCCAATCCCCAGGCCCACACACATGGTAAAAGGGGAAAACTGACTGCTGTAAATTGTCCCCTGACCCTCCATATATGCATTATGGCATGGGTCTTCACACATACACATACACGCAAAATAAATCAATATATGTAAGAAAAAACCCAATCCTTATGGATGTACTCACATTATTTACACAATAATACAAAATAACCCAAAGATTAAAAATTTTGCAATGATTTTATTGCAAAGCCATATATCTACATATTTATAAACGATGCCCCTTCTGAAAGGCTGATTATAGAAAATCTCTAAGTCTAATAAGTGGTGAAGGAATCTATAGGAGGAAGAAGAAATCCAGTGTAGTACAAGAAAGGAACAATTTTATCAAAAACACTCGCATGAAGATCTGCCTAAATTAGGCATCATTTAAAGTGTACATTAATAAGCTTCAGCCTGCATGCAATTTTAACACTCATTTACTGTTCTGATATTGTGCTGGTATTGTAAGTCTAATTTTCCTAAGTCCTTCCTAGATTGCAAGAGGACTCAGGAAAACAGGGGGCCTCTCTCCATTGGAGGTCTGCTTTATTTCACAAATAATAAAAAGTTATGGGAGCCCTCTAAGGTCAGAAGCCCAGGGGTATAAACTTGGGCTGCAATTTATGGAATGTTATTGTATTGCTGGGCATAACAATAATTGAAAAAAGCATCTGTAGATCAAATCAAATCAAGGAAAATTTATTTGGAACCTATCACGTGGGAGGGGTTATGCCAGAGAGCAAAGAATTCCTTGAGTGTCCTGGAGAAATAACTCCAGATCAGTGCAAAGATAGCGAGCACAGACATGATTTGAATTGATAGGGCTGGGGAGATACAAGGCCATTAAGCGGGACACCTGTTGTCTAGCATTTCTGTTAAGGGCTTTGCCTTTTTAAAACATAATCAGCAACAAATAACCATTATTTGTGACATATATTACACTTTACATTGGTGGGTGGAAATCGTGTTTTAAGAACAGGAAATGAAGGAAAACCAGAACCAACTGCATGTAATTTTTCAAGTGGAAACAATGGCGATATGAAGATATATGGGCGTCAGACCCAGTTGTGGAGGAAGGAGAGACTGTGTGCTCTTACTTCCGACAGTGTCATGTCTGTGACCTCCACCATTTGAGATGCTTTGATTCCACCTTGCCCAAGGGACCTGTGAGCACCCGGAGAAGGGATGACAGATACCTATGCCTGACCTCACCTTTACATTGCCTGACAGCTGCAGGTATAAATCAGCTTTCCCCTGGAAGACCCGAGTGTCAGAAGCTTGTGTGAAATGCTGCAAATATTAAATGATGTCCCCAAGGGTTTGACTGTTAACTGTTTTCTCCTGTAACAGGGAGAGCTGTTCACAGGAAGGCTGCTTTCCCACAGGGACCTCAATTTGTGTATAAAACGAAGTATGAAACTCCAACGATGTCTTGTCACTTTGGAAAGGAAATAAACAATTATTGGAGGCTGCACCTTGTGTCCACCGCTTCTATTTCATTCATCTCTCTGCGTGATCCGGGAGAGCAGTTCACACCCCCAAAGGTATGAGAATGCATTCATTACAGAACCCCATGAACAGTGCAATCAATCTGTGATGATTATAAACAAAGGCTTCAGACAAATCACATGGGCAAGAACAAAAGGTAGTCCTTTTATCCTGCTACACAGAGGAAGTGCACCGGTCATTAGAACTGAGGGCAGGTGCCTGGGTGCCAGTGTTCCACATGCAGATTATTTTGGAGTTCTAGGACCTGCCTTGTCATCTCTCAGATTCTTTTTGCAAGATGGAGAAACAGAACAAAACTGTGGACTTAAATCTCCTAATACACTTAATCCTTTCCTTTACCTTGGTATGGAGAAAGTCACTTAAAACAAGACAAATAAATGGTCATGTTTTCTGCTTGCATGTCTGTCTGTTGTGTACATGTGTATGTGCACATGCATGGAGAGGCCAGGGGTTGGCACTGGTGCTTCTTGTAGTTAGAGTTTCTATTGCTGTGAAGAGGCACCATGACCGCAGCAATTCTTTTATTTCCAAGATAGGGTTTCTTGTGTAGTCCTGCCTGCCCTGAAACTTGCTCTGTAGACCAGGATGGCCTCAAACTTACAAAAATCCACCTGCCTCTGCCTCCCCAGTGCTGGGATTAAAGCTGTGTGCCACTACCACCTGGCTAACCACAGGAACTCTTATAAAGGAAAACATTCAATTGGGACTGGGTTACAGTTTCAGAGGTTTAGTCCATTATCATCAAGGTGAGAAGCATGGCAGCATGCAGGCAGACGTGGTGCTGGAGAGATGCCGAGAGTTCAGCATCTTCATCAATAGGCAGTAGAAAGTAGTCTGTGCCCCACACTGAGTGTAGCTTGAACATAGAGAAACTCAAAGCAGGGCTGGAGGGATAGTTCAGCCATTAACAGCTAGGCTCACAACCAAAAATATAAGAACTCAAAGCCTGCCCCCACAGTAACACATTTCCTTCAACAAGGTCACACTTACTCCAACAGGGCCACACTTCCCAATAGTACCTCTCCCAATCGGGGCCATTTCCTTTCAAACCACCACAGTGTTGTCTAAATTAGGGTTACTATTGCTATGATAAGACACTAAAAGCAAGTGTGTGTGTGTGAGTGTGTGTGTATGTGTGTGTGAGTGTGTGTGAGTGTGAGTGAGTGTGTATGTGTGAGTGTGAATGTGTGTGAGTGTGTATGTGTGTGTGAGTGTGTATGTGTGTGAGTGAGTGTGTATGTGTGTGTGAGTGTGTGTGTATGTGTGTGTGAGTGTGTGTGAGTGTGAGTGAGTGTGTATGTGTGTGAGTGGGAATGTGTGTGAGTGTGTATGTGTGTGTGAGTGTGTGTGTGTGTGTGTGTGTGTAGGGGAGAGGGTTTCTTTGCCTTATGCTCCCACATCTGTAGTCCATCACTGACAGAAGTCCGGGCAGGAACTCAAACAGGGCATCAACCTGGGGGTAGACAGTGAGCAGAGACTGGCTTGCTCCCTATGGCCTGTTCAGAGCTTGCTTTTTCATAGAACCCAGGACCACCAGCCCAGTGGTGAACCCACCCACAGTGGGCTTGGCCCTTCTCCATCAATCACTAAATTAAGAAAATGCCCCACAGACTTGCCCACAACCTGATTTTATGGGGGTATTTTGGCAACTGAGTCTCCTTTCTCTCAGGTGACCTTAGCTTGTGTCAAGCAGACAAACCTAGCCAGCACCGGGGTCTTCCTTTATTGCTCCACCTTAGTTTTTGGGACACGTAGATTTGGCTGGGTTGACCGGGCAGTGAGCCCTAGAGATGCTCCTGTTACCCCTTGCGTGCCCATCCTCCCAAGCACAGTGATTATAGGCATGTGTCATCACTGGCTTTTACGTGGGTATGGTATGGGGGATCCAAACCCAGTTCTTGTTTGTATAACAGGCGCCTTATTGACTGGGCCATCCTCCCAGTCCTGTTTTCCTCTCTGTTTTGAGACAGTCTCACTATGTAGCCCAGGCTAGCCTGGAATTCATGATCCTCCTGCCTCAAGTTCCCAAGTGTTGAGGTTATAGGTGCATCCCATTGCAGGTGGCAACAGGACAAGTAACGCCCATCTCTCCACACCTCCCAATCTTTCCTTCTCTTTTTCCTGTCAGATTTGAAGTAAGCCTGCACAAATGCCATCTCTTAGAAACAGCCCTGCATGCTTGATCAGACCATTATCATCTGTAGGGGGCTTTTCAACTTTTTATTTAATTTGGGTTTTCCATATAACATATTAGGTATTTATTTTTATTTTATGTATATGAGTATTTTGCCTGCACGTATGTCTATGCACCATGTATGTGCCTGGTTCCTGCAGAGGTCAGAAGAGGGTGTTAGCGCCCCTGGAACTGGAGTTGCATTAGGTTGGGAGCCACCATGTGGGTGCTGGGAACTGAGCCTGGGCTCTCTGGAAAAGCAGCCAGTGCTCTTAACTTCTGAGCTATCTCTCTGGCTCCTACTTTGAGGTTTTTTACTTTTTTTTAAAATAACAATGAGATAGGTCTGTATAGAAGCAGGAAGGCAGGATATAAGTAAAAAAAATCGCTTACACAGTTGAGAAGAAAAGTCAGTGAAATATTAAGGATTACATAAGACGCGGTGGGGTCTTAATCACCCGAAGTCTATAAAAGATGGCCAGATGTGTGAAATTATCGATCAGCCTGGCTATACGGGCTGTAACAGGGGATTGATTGCTCACTGACCCTTCGCTCTGGCTTCCAAGATCACATTCCAGGTATGACACATACTCAATGGCGTGGCGCACCTTTTCACACACCCACTTGTCATTTACTGTGGCTGAATCAGGGGTGAACAGTGCTGCTTTTTCTGACTAAAGAAAACGGCAGGGCTCTGATTCTGAACAGGAGGGGAAGGGAACAGGAATTCTTGTTCTCCAGCTCCCCCACCACTGTGAAGTCTGCAAAATCCAAAAACAGGCTCAAGTGGTTTTGTCGTTGTTTTGCAAGTAGAATTGGGATGCTTAAATGGTATGTGTCTGAAGGAACTAATAAAGGGTCCCTTTTCCAAAATATATTCTCAACTGACTTCCTTAATTCCTGAAATTCCACCATTAGGAGCCCATTCCCTCAGATGAAGGCACTTTCCCTGTTGGCTACAGATGCTCTGGGAGAGACTGGGAATTAAAAGAAGCATTTTCCTCCACAGCATTTTAATGAGTTGCCACATCCCAGATCACTGTGAAAGGGAGGCAGCTCTCTGAGGGACAAGTCACAGACACTTGGAATTGCACAATAGATCCCTGAGCAGAGATACATGGTGGAAGTTATGTCCCTCTGACTGGCTCATCCAGGAGGTGTGTGCGCCACTGTTGGTCAGCACCACTTCAGGGCAGTGGGCACACATCACAGTCTCCTGTCAAGCTTTTTTAAGAACACCTGATCAGTTGGCATCGAGGCAGGCTTAGTCTTACCAAGTCCTGTACTTGGTAGTGATGCTCATCTCAGGTTGAGAGCTGCAGCCTCAAAGTGACATTTGTTTGTCAGGTCCTTGTTAACCTGATGGCTTGCTGGTCGACCTTAGTAAAAAGGACCAGGTGAAAGGCTTGGAAGTGTTGTGCACCAGACTAAGCAGCGAGTAACACCAGAGACATCACAGGGAAAGTAACTGAGGATGACCTGAGGAAGGACAGAGACAACTTAACTTGTACAAACTGCCCAGGACTAACATTACCAAGCCGTGCAGAATGACAGTAATTATGAATGCTAGGACTTCTGCAGAGCATCATCTAAGAAACGCCAGCGAAATTACTATTATATAACTCTGGCTTATGGCATCTGTTCAAATGGCTAAAGAAGCCACTTGTCCCTCCACTTTCCACCCCGTTCTTTGTAGGCCCTTTTCCAACTCTTAGCCTGTTTAGCTGCACTTTGGTTATTCCCCAATGGGAACTGTTATCAGGTAGATAGGCTAAGATTAGTTTACCCAGTGCGATAGGTAGGTAGATAGTCCTGTGGAAAATTGCAGATACAGGTGATATTTTCCCCCATGTGTAAAAAGACTGAATGGAGGAAACCTAGGGATGGAGGTCAATCTCTGTTTTGTCTCCACCATCTTTAAAGATTTATTTTATGTGTATGAATGTTTTTCCTTCATGTATGTATGTGTACCAAGTGCATGCCTGGTGTCCATGGAAGTCAGAAGAGGGTATTGGATCCCCTGGAGCTAGATGGTTGTGAGCCACCATGAGGGCACTGGGACCAACAAGTGCTCTTAACGACTGAGCCATCTCTCCAGACCCACACCTCACCGTATTTATCAAGCACAGGATTTCTTCTTCATGGTTTAAGCCAGCTCTGGCTCCAGCCACCAGGCAGAAGGAAAGGGTGAGCTCAGAGAACATTGCCCTCTCCCTGACTGTTTAAGGATGCCACATGTGACCCTAGAGGGAGTTCCAGGACAGCCAGGGCTATACAGAGAAACCTTGTCTTATAAAACAAAAAACAAAGAAAAGGAAGAAAGAAAAAAGAATTCCCCTCCCTCCAAGAAAGAAAGAAAAGAAACAAAGAGAGAAAGATATTGACTCTACCGGCCACTCTACTAGTTGAATCTAGTTTCCAAGAAGGGAAGAGATGGGGATGCTATGAGGCCATTAAAGCGGAGGAGAGGAAGGTGCATAGTAGAGGCACACTAGCAGCCACAGTCACCTCATGACACAGCGAAGCAAGCGTTGGCCATCACTGTGCACTTAGGATATCTAGCAAGGAAGCAAATGAGTGAGGAATGAGAAGCCCGCATAACTCCAGGTGTCCAGTAATTCGTGGTGATTAGGGGAAAGTGTTTCCCACTAATGAGGAGTGAGCATTTGTTCAGAGTCATTATCTGTGGCCCAAGAGTCATAACAGAGGCCTCAAATTAATGGAGTGTTGGTTTGGTGTTTGAAAGTTTACGTTTCCTTTTGGGATGATTCGAAAGACCACCTCTTGCCTAGTGAAAAGCTGGAGCACAGGCCTTCTTGCCTGGGTTTCTATAGTCAACTGCTCTGTCACCATCAGGAGCAGAACAACATATAGGTCGTGGGTTGGCATACCGATGACATCACTACTTTTCAGTCAGTAAGAGGTATTAGTGTAATTCCAGAAGGATGTTCTTGTAGAAATACGTGATCTAGAGAGGGGCATAGTGGTATATGCCTTCTAATCCTAGAGCTTGGGCGGCGAAGGCAGGAGGACCAGAAGTTGAAGGCTAGTCTAAGGAACACAGTGGGGGGGGCAACTGGGTTAAAGAGAATTTTTCTCTGCAAGAGAAAAAGAAAAACAAAACCATGTGATCTTAAAATGTGAGAAATTTGCTTAACTCTTAAGTTGTATTTAGACTATTTAGTTGGCTATGGTTTTTTTCCCACTCCAGATTTTGAGACAGGGTTTCCCTGTGTAGCACAGGTTGGCCTCAAACCCACTTTATGTCCAGGCTTGTCTCAAACTTGTGGTGATCCCTCTGCCTCAGCTTACTTAGTGCTAGGATTAAATGCTCCATGCCTGGCTACACTAGTTTGGGTTTAAACGTAAAACTACTTGTGTCCCAGCTTCTTAAATCATGCAATAAACTAGTTCTCTCCTCTGTGTTTGTCCAGTTGATTAAGTTGCATGGGCCAGTTAGTTCGGTTGGATAGGGCATGGTGCTAATGAGACCAAGGTCATGGGTTTTTATCCCTAGACAAGCCAGCCTATGGGCACAGTTCTGTTTTATGTCTAGCTGATTGCTTCCCTACCCTTGTCTAGCTGTTCTGAAATACTCCTCAAAAGGATGGCTAAGCAGGAGACAGTGGATACCACAGCAGAGTGCAGAAGCTGTTCTGTGTGGAAAACCCCCGAAACGGTCCTTACCCAGACTCAATGGGCTAGCAGCATCTCTGTATCAAGAGTAATGCACCTGGTCTCTCTAACAATGGGCCACCTTCATTTTGGGAGATTATACGCTAGCATCTCGGATACTGAAATGCCCCACTGAGAATGGACAAGAAAGTGGCATGAACATCTGTCACAGAACAAGGTCCAGGACTCTCCATCTCTGCTTCCTACTTTGCTTTGAGTCACAGAGTTCTGTCTGCCACTTTCAACCCTACCACCGTGTTTCCGCCCCACTGTGAGCGGTCTGATGTTTCTACAGAAAATAATCTCCAAACAGAAATGAGACCCAAATCATCTCCCTGTTCCAGATAGAAATGAAAGACTTTCCCCCATATATATATATATATATATATATATATATATATATATATATATATCCAAACCTAAACAAAACAAAATAAAAAACCTGCCAGTCTGTCCACACAACCTGGAGAACAAATATTTTTTTGATCCCTCTGTGAACAAACTTGGCTAGGCACCTGCACAGCACTCAGGGGTGGCTGGCCCTCATCCTGACTCTGAGCCAACTCCCTCTCTCAGAGAGAGAGAAAGCAAAAATGATTGATTCAACATCTTAATGAAGATAAACAAACAGAGAGGAACATCAAATAATGGCCCTGACAGTTTGAAACAAACCAAAAGAACAGCTTAGCATTTCATAAGGGGAAAGCGCATTTCATGTGGGGATGGCAGTTTAATAATTTGTAAATATCACTGGCTTGGCATTATAGCTAATCCAAATATTTTCATTTCTCATCATAAGTCACCCTCTGCTGATGGCTTGTCCTCTTCAGCTCACAGCTTTCACCCTGGAGTCTTGACAGAGGTGGAGAGGAGCGGAAGAGAGGGGCTCGAAGGTTCTGTGTGGAATGTGAATTACGGGGCTAACTTCCTGATCTGAATGTTCCCTGGGGAGGACCACCGCCTTCTCTTTCACATCTCCTAAGAACGGTCTCTTTGGACTGTGTTCTTAATGCGAAGCTCCTGAACGTCCCCTGGTTTCTAAACTGGAGAAGGAAACCCTCCCTGATCCTCAAGGAAAGAGTCAGTTATCTAAAATGTGTTTTGTTGCTCTAGTGCCCTGCAAAAAAGACAACGTGGGAAGGGAGGGCCTTGTGAATGCTTGCGTCCAAGTCACCCTTGGGTGGGTATGGAGGAAAAGCAGGAACTATAAAAAAAGATGATCCAGGAACCTCTATGTTAGCCAGGACACTGGTTTTGTTCTTATAAAAAACAACCATGGAAATAAGAGCAATGTTGGGTTTATGTTGCTGTGGTTTGAGACTGAGTCTCATGTATCCCAACCTGACTTAAAAAAGTGTGTGTGTGTGTGTGTGTGTGTGTGTGTGTGTGTGTGTGTAAGACCTGTCAGATTAGCCCAGGCAAGAAACCACACTGGATGTGTGTGACAAGCAGGGGCCCAGAGAGAGAAGCTGCAGTTCTGAGAATTCTCCACAGGGAAGCAGTATGAGATCAGTGTTTAGGCAGAGGCAGCCCCAACTCCACCAGTTTCCCTGGTTCCTTCTTCCACTGTGGAGCAAGCTCGCCTTTGGGTAGGGAGGGCTGTGAGCTCACCTGCTCTTCATTCTCAGCTCTGTTTCAGACCCCCAGCTCCACCAGTTTCCCTGGTTCCTTCTTCCACTGTCGAGTTCTGTAGAGCAAGCTCTCCTTTGGTAGGGAGGAGCAAGCGCTCCTTTGGGTAGGGAGGGCTGTGAGCTCACCTGCTCTTCATTCTCAGCCCTGTTTCAGACCCCCCAGATCCCCAGCACAGCGTTTTGTCTATTCCACCCCTGACTTGTGCATTTTGGGGTAGGAGGGAGGGGATTCCCTTTTTGAGAACGTGTTTGATTTTGAGCTGCTGACAGGGAGGGGTATAGAGGGACTCTTAGTAGCGCATGGGGTACACGCTAGTCTTGGAGGTGTGGATTCTGGTAACTCCTCAATGGCTGGATGGCCTTTGACATCTCTCAGAAAGGAGTCAGTTCACCATTTGGTGTGCTGAGGGAAATGGAGCAAGTGATGACTTGGTTTTATTTGAAAGACAGAAAGGATAAAACTCTGAACACAGAGTACAGTTAAGACACTGTCCTGGCAGCACCTTACCAATACAGTATGTGACAACAGGAGAGACACTGCTCACCTTTCTCCATTACAAATAGAAACGACCCAAGGAATATTTCTGATAAACCTTAAGGTAGCCTAGTTGGAAGGATGCTTGCCTAGCATGCACAAGTCCTGGTTTCAGCGCCAACATTGAATAAAACTGGTGGAGCATACCTGTAATCCCAGCAATTGGAGATAGGAATATCAGAAGTTCAAGGCTGTTCTCATCTGTACCATCAGTTCAAAGCCAGGGTGGGCTATGTGAGACTCTGTCTCAAACCACGACAACAACCACAACCACAACCACAACCACCACCACCACCGCCACAGGATCCATACAACCATGAAGATCTATGCTCCTGTGTATGCCTTGTATAAAGTACTGAATATTATGATTATGTTTTTCATGCAATCAATTTTTTTAACTGTATGAGTGTATGAGTGTATATGTACTATGTGCATGCCTGGTGCATGCAAAGACCAGAAGAGGGTGTTGGATACCCTGGAACTGCAGTTACAGATGACTGTGAGTTATTATATAGGTGCTAAGAACTGAACCCAGGTCCTTTGGAAGAGGAGCCAGCGCTTTTAACCCCCTGATAACCCATATTTCCTGACTGTGGCTATTCTTTTTTTTCAGTTGTTGTTGCTGTTATCATTAGTTTTAAGTTAACGAACAGACTTGTATGGATTTATCATGTACAACATGGTATTTTGAGATATGGGAATAAAAACAAGGTTTATTTTGTAGTGTTGACAGAGCCTTAGGCCTTATACATGTTAGATGAGTATTTTCGGGGGGGGGAGTTTTCAGGACAGAGCTTCTCTGTGTAATAGTCCAGGCTGGCCTCGAATTCACAGAGATCCACCTGCCTCAGTTGACCTTTCTTAGTAGACAAGATGGTGAATTCCTATAATTTGAGCACTGGGGATACTAACAGAGGAGGCTGTGAGTTTGAGGCCAGCCTGGGCTACATAGCCAAATTCTGTCTTGCAAAAAGAAAGGAAAGCACTGACCATTCTTTCGATGGCATTCATTATTAAAAAACTTCCTAGGAAATTTAAGTTTTGAAAATCCATCTCATACAATAAGCAGAAATCCCCATTCCAGGATTTCATGTACTTAGAGTGAGCAGAAAGCAGAGAGAGAACAAGAAGGTAGGGAGGTCAGGGTCCCTAAATTATGGTGCAGGTACCTGCTTGTCACATATTTCATTCTTTTACTTGAAGTATTTCAGAAATTAAATTTTTTCTTTTTTGCCAATTTTGAGGAAGGTGTTTGGCAATGACTTCTTCACACTGATCTCATTTTTCCCTCTAACAGCCTTTCTAAGTAAGTTTCAGGCCCTTTAAGTCAGTTACCTTCCTCCCAGGAGACACCGTAGAAGGTAAACAAAAAATAGACAGTGGGTTGGAGAGAAAGATCAGTGGTTTTTCTAGGGGACCCAGATTCGATCCCCAGCACCTGTATATGTATTAGTCACCTATAACTCCAGTTCCATCAGATTTGGTACCCTCTTCTGGTCTCTCTGGGTACCAGGCATGCACGAAGCACACAAACATACATGCAGGCAAAACACTCATACACATAAAGTAAATATATTTAATGAGAGAGAGAGAGACAGAGAGAGAGAATGAAAACAGCCTGCTCTTTTGTGGGTCTTCCCACTGTCTCTGCCTATCAGAGGGGTAAAGGCCTTGATGTGGAGTTTCTGAGTGGATCCCTAGTGTGTTGTTCCCTAGACAGGATCAATTGTAACAATGCTAGTTGCAAACAACCAACTAACTAGTCTGGAGACTCTCTGGCAAAAGCCGGGGCGGAGAAGTAGAAACTGAGTTGTAGGATCAAATAGACAGCACAAATAAAATATTGATCTGTCTCCCGTTTTCTATTTCCATCAGATAAGTAATGTAGCCAGCGGAAGGAAGAGTGTTACCCTCAGAACACCAGCTATTTTAATCGTTCATAAAACGCAGTCACATGCAGTATTTGATGGAGACTCCAGGAGTTCTCTTCTGCCCCAGTCAACCAGAAATTACCAGTGGTTTTAGGCGATTCTGTGTCCAAATGAGCTCTCATGCCAAGGCTTGATGATGTTGCTAGGATCTGTGTGACCTGCGATTCTGTGTCTGTCTAGACAAGGTTAGGAAAAGGTAAGAGGGAGATGAAGCCCACTGGACTGACTCTTATTAGAGGGAAACTTGTTAAAGAAAGATTTTAACAGCTCAAACTACCTTCGAGGCCAATAAGGCCACAAAAACGGATTATTGGATCATGATCTGAGGTTAGAGAAAGGACGCCGGTGCTGACTGATTAGGAAGCGATTGGAAATAAATAAAAAGGCTACATTATGTGAAACGGAGGGTCACAGGAAGGGAGCATCTTGAAGAGCCATAGGTGTGCCCATCACATTTTTCAAGACGCTCGTGAGTGCTTTCTTTTGTATGAGGTATTTTTAGATAAACTGATTTCACAAAGAGGAGGAAGGTGATGAGTGTCGTTGTGTTAATCCTCAGTCTTGACACCTTTGGGATCAAATTTGGTGCGGGGCACAAGTGAAATGAGTTTGGTGGCCTCAAGCTAGACTAACACCGATATGTATCCTTAAACAAAATCACAAATCACTGCCTGGCAGTTGTGATTCGAGAGCTGAGGCAGCAGGAGTGTTACAGGTCACGGGGAGGGCTGGCTGGTAGAGCTTCTGCTGGGGAAACGAACCATTACCTCCCAGCCTCCTGCTTGGCTTTTATTCATGCCACCAACAACCCTCCTCATCCATAAAGACGGATATTCACACCATTGTAAAGCTTCTTTTTGCCGGACAGATCCAGTGTGTGTGTGCGTGCGTGCGTGCGTGTGTGTGCGTGCGTGCGTGTGTGTGTGCATGTGCGTGTGTGTGCATGTGTGTGTGTGCGTGCATGTGTGTGCGTGCGTGTGTGCTTGCACGTGTCTGTGTGCCATCTTGACATGCCACCCTCTTTGAGGCAGGGTCTTTTTGCTGTTCGCTATTGCATTTACCACAGTAGTAGGCTTGTGAATGCTGGGGGATTCTCCTGTCTTCACCACCCATCTTACTGTAGAAACACTGGGATAATGCAGTGCTTATATGTATATAGATAAAAATATATTTATATATAATACAGTTTTTAACAATACAGAGGTTACAGACTTGCACTATAATGCCCGACTTTAAGTGGGTTCTGGGGATTTGAACTCAGGTCTTTACACGTGTATTCTAAGGGCACTGACCACTGAACCAACTCCCCAGTCTCTAAAATGATTTTACAAAACCGCTAGCTGTCAGAAGTCTCATGCCTCAGTCAGTCGTAGTGATATTAACTCATTGACATGGTGGAAAGGGAGTACTCTATGTTTAAAATGCAACTGCCTTTAGTAAAATAATGGAATTTGTTCCAGTGAATTAAAAAATCTAAACATTGCTTGCTTTCTCGGCAGCTCAGTGACGGGCTTCTGCACCGCTTGGACGAAAACACAGAGTTAGAAAACAAGGGCCATGTGAATGACATTTACAGAGATCTCATCGAGGAAAGGGCACATTTTATTATGACTCTGTGTCAAAAGTGTGGTTTCATCAGAAGACAGGAGGCAAAAGACACAGGCAATCAATGGCTGGGGCTCCGATATCTGAACTGGGAAAGAAAATCATTATCCTGTTACATTTCTCGTGGCACAATGCTTGAAATACTGCACCTTGTTTCCATACTAATCCAGCATTTGGGGGTTTGTGGGTTAAGAAACTCCTCGGAGAGAGTGAAATTAGAGCACAAAGCATTAGACAAATGTGTATGCAACATTTTAGGATGGAAACAAGGAGAAAGGCAGAGAAAAATTAACCTTTTGAAAAAGCACATAATCCAATTTCCTATTAGTATTTATCTAATAGCATGTGTTTAATTTCCGAGTCTCTGGAATTATCAGTAAAGAGTTCCTTCCTTCCAGTCTTTTGACCAAATAGACAGCAGACAGAGTTGAAGTAGGAGAATCTCCTCAGAGACACTGGGGTCGCTTGAGAGGTACTTGTCTCTGTGTTTATTGAAAACTTTGCCTTATTGTTTGGAAGGCAAACCCACGAAGGTGGGAAGTATGTAGAGTTTGACATTTGATTTAAAAAAAACAGCTGCACTATTTACTTCTCACCGGGAAAGAAAAGCTTGGCTGCTGAACTTAAATTTTGCAGACAAGGGAGAAGGGTTATTACTTACAAACCATTTTGGAGCTTCTGTATCCAGCCTCAAGCATAGTATTGGCTTGGCCTAACTGCTCCTAATGTGACTATTTGTAGGTTAGTATTTTCCAAATACCCTAAGATAATTAACCTTCCTCCCCTCAATCTCAGCTTCCAGGAAAACCCTGAGTTTATGTTATGGAGAATGGGGTCACGACAGTCATGCATGTATGCAAAAAATAAGTATGCCTGTCCTGAATCTGGTATCTGTATTTTTGTGGGTATCATTACCCGTTTAAATTCTGGTTTGTCCCTTAGAACAATTATTGATGAGATTAGCATTATATAACCATAAAGTCACGACCTGTCTTTCTGGGCTCTCTGATGCAGCCCCATAGCAAGCTACGTGGGCCCTTAATGAACAAGAAAAGGTTATCTATCTGGATGCACACTGTCTCTCAGACGGCTCTGGCTAGAACCCACCAGTCATAGATAACAGTTCAAAGTCATGCAAATGAGGGCTGTGGTTACCACTCAGTTCCTTCCGGGGCAGATGTTCCTATGACCCAGTGGCAAATGCCCAATGGGGGTAGGAAAAGTGGTATTCTCCCAGGCATACTCCATATGGGTAGCTGGTTTATCTCAATTGAAGAGACTATCATAGTCACTCAACAGAACTGCTACAATTAAGGAAAACTGACAAGACCGAGTGTTGGTGAGGATGGGGAACAGATGTGATTTGTAGACACTGTTGATGGGGCATAGTTAGTAGAAACCCTTTGGAAAACACAGAATCTGTTAAAGCTAAACATGCAATGGCAGTCATTTCTCTCCTAGGTGAATGAATACCCAACAGAAAGGCCAGAACAAAGGGCATCAGAAGATAGGGTTGGAGTGTTCATAGCAACACCTCATCTCCCCCAAGTCAGAACAACCCAAATATTTGCATAGATTAGGATGAAGTACAATGAATATGTGGACAAAAGGAGCCCTGAGAACATAAGATCTAATGCCATTTGCAGAACCATGTGTGGTTCTCATAATACAATGCCCAATAGAAGAACCCAGGTGCAGTGCACAAAAGAACATACAGTGCCTCTCTACTCATGTGAGGTTCTGGGACAGACAGAATCAATCTGGTGAGAGAAGACAGTTGCCTTTGGGAAGAGAAGGATTGGCGAGAGGCTCTGCATGAAGTTTGTGGGTGCTGGTGATGGGGATTACATGTGTTCACTTCATGAAACAAAAAACTGAACTCACATTTATGATTTGTACATCTTTCTGTATATAATTCACTACAATTACAATCCACAAAATTATTCTTCATGTAATTTGTTAGTAACTGATGTGTGTCAACTTTCAAATACTAGGAAGGGCAGGAAGAATGACTAATTTCTCCTTCCGTGAAATTTCCTACAGAATTAGAAAAAAATAGTTTCAGAGAGACAGTTATAAGTACATTTCAAAAGAACTTGTGTTTTTTAGCCTGGAGTTTGTAAGGCTAAGCAGTGATTTGGCTCAACCCTTCAAGTATGGTATGGCAGGTTATCTTCAAGCAGCCATTCTCTGTGTGCAGTGAGAGGATGTCAGCTTAAATTGAATCAGGAATTATTTCAATTGAACATCAGGAAGGGTTTCTGGAGCAGGACATTAACTTTTAGCTGGGTGTGATATCATAATCTCAGTACGTGGGAGGTTGCAGCAAGAGGCCCCTGAGTTCTAGGCTAGCCTGTGCTAGATTCCATCTCAAAAGCAAAAAACAAGGGGGCTGGCTCAGTGCAACTGTACAAGAATGAAGATCTACATTTAAACCCTCATGTAAAACCTGGGTGTGACGTTATGTGTAATTTCATTCTGGGGGTTGATATGGAGGCAGGAGGATTACTAGGACTTGCTGGTCAGCCAACCCAGGGAAAACCAAACCAAGCCAAGCCAAGCCAAACCAAGCCAAGCCAAACCAAACCAAACCAAACCAAACCAAACCAAACCAGGGAGCTCCATTGTCTTAGGGTTTCTGTTGCTATGAAGAGACACCATGACCATGGCAATTCTCTCTCTTTTTTTTGACCATGGCAACCCTTATAAATTTAATTGGGGTGGCTCACTACAGTTTCAGAGGTTTAGTTCATTATTGGTGGGGAGCATGGTGACATGCAGTCAGACATAGTGTTGGAGAAGGAGCTGCTACATGTTGATTTGCAGGTCACAGGAAGTAGACTGACTCACTGGCATAGCTTGAGCATATAGGAGACCTCAAAGCTCATCTCATAGTGATACACTTCCTCCAACAAGAGCACACCTACTCCAACAAGGCCACACCTCCCATTATTGCCACTCCCTTAGGGGCCATTTTCTTTCAAAGTACCACTTCTAGTAAGAGATCTTCTATCTAGGAGACAAGGTGGGTAGTGATAGAACAAGACACCTGATGTCTTCCTTTGTTCTTCTCAGGCATGCATGTGTGTACTTGCTTACACACTCTGGCACACCCACCCCCACACCACATATATGTCTCCTTGGACACCAGGCACACACATGGTGTAGATATATACATGCAGGCAAAATATTCATTAATGTACAGAAAATCTTAAAAAGAAGTAGGAGGGCTGGGGTGTGGTTCAACAGGTACAGTGTTTACCCAGTATGCCTGAGGCCTTGAGTTTGATCACCAGCACTACATAAACAGGTTTGATGAGGACCTGAGTGCACATCATCAACAACCCTGTTATATCTGGGCATAAAGGAATACTTGTGTAACTGGAAATGCTGCCAGAATAGAGATGGAAGAATCTAGGAGACTACTTGTTTTGTTGAGGAAGTGGGCTCTAGGTTCAGTGAGAGATCCTGTCTCAAAAAACAACATAGAGAACAACAAGACATGAATCTCTGTCCTCCATATGAACTTGTACACACATGTGCTTGGGTAAGCATGAATACACACACACACACACACACACACACACACACACACACACACACACTTAAAAAAAGAGAGAGGGAAACACTAAAGGCCTCTAGGGAGCTGAGCTGGGTTGAGAGAAAATTCATACCAAACATGAAAAAAAGAGGGGGATTTGTTTTTTAGACAGAGTCTAACTATGTATCCCTGGCTGGCCTGGAACTCTCATTGTGTAGACTAAACTCCTCTTGAACTCACAGAGATATGCCTGACCAAAAGAGATTTTTAAAAATGTAAATCAGTATTATTTATAGATTTGTAATTTAAAAATTTTTGTTGTTTTGAGACAGGGTCCCACCTGGCTCAGGATAATCCCAAACTTGAGGATGACTTTGAACTTCTTATCCTCCGGCCTCCACTTTGCAAGTGCTGGGATTACAGGATGTACCGCCATGCCATGGGCCAATAGGAGTTTCAGATGATGGAAAATTGTAGAAGTTCCTCCCCTTCCCTGCTAATTCTTTTTCCTTTACATACTTCACTCTTCCTGCCTCTAAGAAAAACTATATTCAAAAGATCTAAACAAACTACCCTGGGTTTGCTTTGTTTTGCTTTTAGGTTGGGAAATATAATAAGCTAAATTAGGACACATCTTTAAAATATATATTTAGAGACAGGGTCTCACAAGGTAGTCCAGCTTTGTCTGGAACTCTTGATCAGGCCTCGGCCTCCCCAGTGCTGGGGTTAGAGGGATACACTGTCATGTCTGGGCAGAAGACTATTTTTAGCATGCCTCCAGATATCCGATTGAAAGGTAGATAGCTTGGAGTCAAGGTTTTCAGCGTTAAAAGTGCAACTGGCTTTTTAGCTCAATTCCTATGTGGCTTTGGAGTGGTCTAAAAACTGCTGATTCTTGCTCGGTAAGTGGAGACTGAATTATAGAGACTAAGGTCTGGAGACTCAGAAGTAGATTTATGCCCCATAAAGACCTATGCAAGATAAAAATTCTCACATGGGAATTTAAGGCCCTTCTAGTTTCTGGTTTCTCACATCTCTGGGCTGGCTTTCTGGCATAAGTGAGGCACTGGTGCTCAGTTACTGGCAGTGAGGCAGGTCTCTGAATCACACTGCTATGCAGCTAGACTGGGTAGCTTCCTAGTTATTCCTAAGTTTCTAGTTTATGTATTATGATTATGTACAGCACAAAGTATAGCACTGTCCTGCTGTCCTGTGTCTATGGACTGCAGAGGATTGGAGCACAGGGCGATGCCCTGTGTGTGCAGATTGCTCTCCACACTAGGTCATGAATCTCATGTGAGGATAGAGGCAACTGCCAGCTCCCACCAGTCAAGATTAGAACTAGCCCATAGATTTTGGAGGAAATAACTAATTATTGAAACACAGCCAATTTAACCAGTCTTTATGAATTCACAGTGGCACCTAGTTAGCTATGGGGTCATTCTAATTCACTCACAACTCTACAGGCGTGCTCTGTGAGTACAGAGACCATGCTAGGGAATGAGAAAGAGAAGATGACCTCTATGGATAACTGCAATGGTTAAATTAATATAAGAGAGGAATTAATGGGCAGCACAATAAATACCTGTGCCTCACAGAAGGAGGTGCTCGAAGGCTGTGGAAAAAAATACCTTAAGATAAACCAGGTGGTGATGGTTGCATACACCTTTGATCCCAGTATGAGGGGAGCGGAGGCAGGTGGATCTCTGTGAGTTCGAGGCCAGCCTGGTCTACAGATTGAGTTCCAGGACAGTCCAGGACTACAAAGAGAAATGCTGTTTCAAAAAAACAAAATGAAACAAAAAACCCAACAAACACAGACAAACATAATACCTCAAGTTAGATTCTGATATGGGTGTTCCCAACCAACAGGAACCAGACTGCAGCCTAGAGATTTTCTGGGCAGTGCATATGTGGGTGTGTTCCAGGGCACAAGTTGACATTCTAGAAACACTGAAGGCCAACTACAGAATTTCAGCAGTCGAACTTTCCTGTCTGTTAGGATACTGGAGTTTTTCAGTAGGAAAGAACATGAGAAAACCAAGTTCTCTAATAATGGGCATGATTTAAATATTCTTAGCTTGGATTTTTTTTTTAATAGACAGGTGCAGTGGCATCTTGCCTTGTCAGTGAACTTTAATAGGTCACGACTGCACCTGAATCCACACCCAAAGGGTGTGGCCACCACTTAATTTTTTGGGAAAGATTAGCAACAATTATCCCAAAAGACAGGTTTTACTCTGGAGCCCAGGTTGGCCTTAAATTTACAATACTCCTGCCATAACTGCCTTAGTACCAAGAACACAAGCTTGTGTCAGCATGTTTGGCTGCCCTGGATATTTCTAGAGCAATATATCTATATCTACTGAATGGGTAAAAATGCTTTCAAATTTTTCTACCATAATTTTCTCTTAAAACAATGAATTAAAAACCCATTGTTTTATAGGTATCCATAAAAGAACAATATTAGATAACAACAAATACATATGTTTTAATTTAACTTAGCTGTTTTTGAGACAAGGTCTCACTTTGTAGCCCTGGATGGTCTGAAGCTTGCTTTGTAGTCCAGGCTAGCCTTGAACTCAGAGATCCAACTGCCTCTGCCTCTTGAGTGCTAGTATTAAAGGTGTGTACCACTGTGCCCAACTATTTAAGTATTTTTGCTTTGATCTTATGTGTACTGGTGTTTTGTTTGCATGCTATGTCTGTGTACCACATGTTTGCAGTGTCCTTGGAGGCCAAAAGAGAGTGTTGGATCCTCTAGAACTAGAGCTACAGACTGCTGTCGGTTGTATTGTGGGTACTGGGAACCAAACCCAGGTCTTTTGGAAGAACAGCCAGTGCTCTTAAGCCCTGAGCCATCTATTCAGCCCCTTAGTTTAAGTTCTTGAGATAGGGTCTTACTACATTGGTCAAGATGAACCAACTTCTGAACTCAAACAATCGTCCTGCTTCAGTACCCTGAGTAGCCACACCTATAGGCACACGCTGCCATGTCTGGCTTGACACACACATAACAGGAACATTTGTCTCTCAGAATCTAGCTTGAGGTATTTTTTGAGGTATTCTTTTTCCCCACAGCCTATGAGCATCTCCTTCTATGAAACACAGGCATTTTATTGCAACACCCACTCTTATTCCTCTCTTATATTTATTTAACTATTTCAGACAATGAGAAGTGCATGTATTTGCTTATTTCAGAGACCACTCTGGGAGAGGGGTGGGGCATGATACTCTTTGAAATGAAAGTCTGTACCGCAAATATATAATAGGGCCCAATCTTATGCAAATAGAATTGCCTACAATATTGAATTAAAACATAAAAATATGTTTAATGGTTTTGCTAAGGGTATGGGAATAACTTCTGTATAAACCTTTTTCAATCTACTCAGTTTCAACATATTTGAATAGAATGATATAGAACTACAGGGACCTGGACATGGTGGTACATGCCTTTAATCCCAGATGCTTGAGGATCGCTGTGAGTTCAAGGTCAGTCTGGTCTACATAGTGAGACTCTGTCTCAAAACCTATCCAAACCAAACCAAACCAAAACCAGGAAGGACTACAGTGAAGAGGAATTTATAGTGTAACAGGGAAGAACAGATAGTATGATCTTTGGCTACTTCATGGAACAGTGGGGTAGTATTAGTGTCTCTTACATGTAAGAGGGAATTCTCCACAGTAAAACACTGTATTTCATTCATTATGCTTCTCTCTCAGTAGTTAGAAATAAATGAGACTGAGTGAGCTAATGGCCCTGCATATTACACACACAGGATAGGCTCTCTGTAGCCCCAGTTCTTGCCAACACAGTAGGTGCTTAATAAACACTTTATAAATCGATGAGTTGCAGGGAGCCAGAGATTTTAGGTCCTGTTATTGATTCTGCTGCACATTGATTTATCAAGGAGATTTGGGTAGATTAGCCCCTCCATACTCATTTTATTTTTCCTTTATGAAATCAAGATGATGAAACGTCTTCTACAGAAATATGGTGATGCTTGAGATACTGTGTGAAAATGATGTGTATGCCTTGGAAGGAAGGAATCTTATAAATAGGAGGCATTGTTCAGGTTACCCACAGCTTTCAAATTTAATTTGTGCCACACGGAGTATGTGGAAGGCGCATGACCTGGGTCATGGAAGCTGCCAAGCTGTAGATGCTGTGGAAGAAAGCTTTTCTTCCCTGTTTTTCTGGCCATGAGAGACTGACCGCTATTTCTCTTCCCATCTGTTTTAACCCTGATGCACTTGTTTCCTCCACTTCACCCTGACCTGATCTCTCATTCTGAAGGCTGAACCGAGCAGATCCCTGAAACAGCAGAAGGTAGAAGGTGAGTGAGTCTGAAAGAACAGTAATTAGGCCCCTTGTTTTAAGGATGAAGAGTTCAGACAGAGATGGGTAAAGAACACTGACGGGGACATGCACAAGAAAAGATAGATCAATCCCAACAATTCATCATGCCCGGAACTGTCCAAATAATCAAGGGTATCAGCTAGGGTGATGTATAGCTGATGTCACTTGGCGAGACCCTTAACAAGGCAGCTAGTACAAGAGATGCTGCTGGTGGTCAGTGAGTATCACGGCACAAGCCAGGCCAGGGCAGGGGAACACAGATCATCCATCACTGACCCAACCTAATGGCTAGGCTTATTAGTAAACATTCGCTGTGGCTGACAGCCTGTAATGGCACAGGATGTTCCCTGACTGTCCCCCAAATAAACCAGGGCACCTGACAGATGTGTGAGATCTGCGGTCTTCGGATTCTTTGAGTAAGTATAACTCACTCTATTTTACTGACAGAGGAAAGAGCAAGTCTTTGTGAGAAACAAGAGAAAAGAGTTACATATGAAGCATTTAGCAAATGCATTCTTAATCTATTCTTCCCCCAAGATGGTTCTTTTTCTTCTTCACAGTAAATCAGGAAAGTGACATTGTATGTTGACGTACATGCATTATTCTATAGGCACTATTGGAAGTGAGTTTTGTCTCTATCTCTCCCTACTATGGATCAGAAATTCCCAAAGTGGAAATAAAATCCACTCTCTGTACTAAAGATATCTAAGTCTACTTTAACTACATTATGTTCTTGGAGGGGATAGCTTAATGGACTAAGTAGGAGGTTTGAAATATCTAGACTTCCTGGAACCTCAGGTTCAATTCCCGGCTGAATTGTCTCAGTCCTGCAGTCTTCACTGGCAGATAAATTAAAATCCTAAGATGCTTACTGAGCATGGATCTCTTAGCTGAGTCGCAGTAGCTTGTAACCCCTCTTCCTTTCCTTTCCTTCCCTTTCCTTTCCTTTCCTTTCCTTTCCTTTCCTTTCCTTTCCTTTCCTTCCCTTCCCTTCCCTTTCCCTTCCTTCCTTCCTTCCTTCCTTCCTTCCTTCCTTCCTTCCTTCCTTCCCTTTTTTCTTCTTCCTTCTTCCTAGAAGAATTTTGTATAACCTTCAAGGCCAGCCTTGTGCCCATCATTCAAAGAGAACAAACAGTTTTTAAGAAGATTGCAACTCCCTTCCCTCAACCAACTCTGAGACATTCTTAAACATCTGTGGTTGGAAAAAGAGCAGGGTGTTGCAATTCCAGCTTCTCCTTGCTGTCGTTTTCCCTTTGATTTCCTGGATTCTAGCCTTGCCTCACCCTTCTGTGGTGAGATCTTGTTTATGCTCTAACAAATAAAGCTTGCCTGAAGATCAGCGGGTAGAGTTAGCCACTAGTTAACCACAGAAGTCTGGAGGTCTGCACAGATAGACAGGGAGGGATGTGACTGGTAGGAGAGAGGAAGTGATAAGAAAGAGGGAGACAGGAGCTCAGTCTCTTTGACTGGGAAGTTATCGAGGTAAAGGTGGCTGTGTCTTGCTCCTTCATCTCTCTGATCTTTCAGCATTTTCCCCTATATCTGACTCCGGGCTTTTATTATTAAGTCCTATTAGACTCGTGCTACCCCTTTCAGTGAATCTTCCCTTCGGCTTGCTCTCCTCTTCTTCTTTTGCTTTGGTTACAGACTTTGGCTAGTTTTTCAAGCCTAGCTTGACTTGATTCAGGACTGGCTCCTAACCTGCCTTCCAGGACTGGCATGACCCTTCAAGTCTCACTTTAGTCTCTGTGGGTAGAGAGGCAACATGGTATGACAGGAGCCTGGCAGGGCGTTTGTTCAGCTGCACCTGTTTGTTCCCATGCTTAGCACTGAACACAGTGGCTGTGAGTTGAGAAGGGAGTCCTCTGATGTGTCTGTATTTCAGGGTGCAGAATGAGGGGCTTGATGTGGGCACACGATTCTTCCCAGTCCTGATGCTCTCAGGCCCTGTCCTAGGTTTCTATCTGTGAACCCCATCACCCAGGCTTCAGCTAAATATAGAAAGAAGCTGGAAAACACTTTCAAAACTACATTTTATGCATCATTATAGCCACTCATGACTGTCAATCAAATAGGAATACTGTGTTGTGAATTTCAGAACATTATACAATGCAGAGTTCTGGCATGTAGGGAATTTACACTGATAGGAGACTGAATAGCACAGTCTTAGCCGGGTGTGGTGCCATATATCTGTCATCCCAGCCCTTGGAAGGCAGAGACAGGAGGGTTGTTAATTCAGGGCCAGCCTGGACTACATAGTGAGACCCTGTCTCAAACTAACCAACCAACCAACCAACCAACCAACCAACCAACCAACCAAACCCAGACTTCAGAACCTAGCACTTCCGGGATGGATGCAGATAGATCCCAAGAGTTCACTGGCCAGCCAGTCTAGCTGAAAGAATTAATTTCTGATCCGTGGAGAGACCCTGTCTCCTGGCAGTGAGGCAGAGAACAACAGAGGGAGACACCTGGAGTCCTGCTCTGCTTTCTGCACATGTACATCAAGCACACGCTCACATGCATATAACACACACACACACACACACACACACACACACACACGAAAATTTTAATATAAACAAGACCACAGAGTCAACTTACTTATATGCTGATTGTGGGGTCCTGAAGGAAGGACACTCAATGGCTAGAACAGTGAAGTGGCTCTTGAGCCCTGTTCCTGTCATGGATCTGGGTGCAACTATCTACCAGGTATGAGGCTTGAACAATCATGAAATCTCTGTGCCTCTGTTTTCTCATCTAGAAGATGGACAAAGTAGTAATGCTAATGCCTATCTTAGAAGGCTGCTATCAGGATAAAATGGTTTGCTTTTGAATAGTGTTTAGAACTGGTACTGAGTATGGTGGCTCATGCTTATATTGAGAGCTTTAGGCTACCATGGGTTACATAGTAATTTAAAGGCCAGCCAGGGTTGCAGAAGAAGACCTTGCTTAAAAAGCAAAAGGTATGCCTGACATACAGTAGCGCTACATAGATGTGGGTTAAACAAAGATAACTATTGGGGCTATAAATTCCTTCAGGCATTTTAGAGCTTGTTCATGTGGATGCCCTGTCATTAGTGAGCAGCAGAGACATTATGACCTATATTTAATACCTGCAATTAAATTGCTGGTGTGTGCATAGGAAGACATTGATGCTATTGAAGACTGCTATGATTGCAGGAGACATTATTACATCATTACATAAGGTGTGTGTATGTGTGTGTGTGTGTGTGTCAGAGAGAGAGAGAGAGAGGGATGAGAGAAAATATTTTTAATCCACTGCAAGAAATTCTAACATCTCATGTTTTTTTTTCTTCTATGTATTGTACCTAGCTCAAGGACCAACGTGGCACATCCTCATTGCTAATAAGCCTCCCATGGAGAACACTGACATTTGAATAGCCCTAAATGTTTTCTGACATCTGGCCAGAGCTAATCATAGATTCTTCTACAGGCTGGCTCCTGCTTTCAGAGTAGATACAGATTCTGCTTCAGGATAGTTAGATCTTAAATGGTACCCAACACATAGCAAAGGTAGGCATAATTTAAGCATTAAACTAGGTATTGTGCTATAACTGGGAAAATAGCCTGGCAGCCATCAATTACACCCCACTTATATGCCAGTTTCTCTTCTGAGTGCTTTCTGTGTATCAACTCATTTAAATCTCATAACAGGCCCCTGAGCTAGGAACTCTCTTATTTTACAGATGAGGAAACTAGGCAGAGAGATGAAACACCTTGTGACTTAGCTCACAGATAAACTTAGTAGATGAGGCTCAAGGCAGGATACCAGGCATTTTAGAAAGCAGAGGAAGAATGAGGCACTACAGATATGGGATCAGGGAGAGGCACGTGCTAGGATGTATGAGTGCTTGCATGCTTGCATGTGTGTATGTGTGCACACACACATGCGTGTTCCTAATAGAGGTTCCAGGGCCTTTTCCAGGCAGGCAAGGAAATACACAGTTGGATACCTGATTCTTAGCTCAAAGGGAGCAGGCTCTTACATCTCCCAAGCATTGCTGTGCTATGGGGATACCAGTGCATCTGGGCCTGTGTTCTTGTCTGGGCATCCTTGAGGTAAGGCGTAGACGATATTGTCTCTATGGCTAACAGTTTGTATAGAGCAGGTACATCACAAGAGCCCAGAAAATAGGTGGTAACATTCTTTTTCAGCTTAAGAATCTGAAGTTTTTGTATGAACATTTACTTATTGTTGGTTTTATTACATGAGTTTGGCTATCAAGCAGATTGGCGATTGTCAGCTGTTGAGAAGAAAATGCTTTGTTATCACAAAACATTTATGATATTTGCTCAAGGACCCAACTTGACACCATCCCACTCCCTTTACCTTGGGTTATGTGTCTTGCCTGGTGCTGAACAGCATTACCCTCCCCAATAATCACCAGAAAGACATTTTAACCTGAACACTTTTTTTTTCAGAGCAATGAAATTGAACAGCAACTCCTTCACCTCTAGGCTGGCTGAACCAAGTGTTAATGACCAAAGACCATTCCTCATCTTGGGTTTGGACAGGGTGCTCTGAGAAACGACTCTTGGGCTTAGTCCAGTTTTCAGTGGAAAGTGCACATGTGACAAAACCCACCCCTAAAATTCACCTCATTGGTGGTCATCTCCCTGGGAAGGGTAGGACATCCAGGTCCAGACCCTGAACTGAAAAATGCTCACTTTCCTACAGTGTGTCTTTGGGTCAGAATGTGGGCCAGACATGGCTACTACTGACTGGGCTGTCTGCTCTAGACCTAAAAAAAGATGCAGACTTCCTGGAATAGCTAGCCTGCAGTTTTTACAGGAACCAGATTCATTAAATTAAAAATAATAAACCAGTCAATTTTCTTGTTGCAACCTGTTTCTTAGAACTCGCTGGCTACACCAGTGCCGTCTAGAGCGTCTCCTCGCGGTTCTAAAGCTCTGTGTTTTGGTCTAAACTTCAAAGTCTATTAGGTCTTCAAAGTCTTCTAGAGCTTCTGAATGAGGAGAGGAAGAAAAGGCATTTTCAGCAAAAATAATGGGTGTATGGATGGGTTGATTGAAACAAAATCGCACATACTATCAGGACCATTATCTCTTAAATTCGTATTATTTATGATTAAAGTTTAGAAACTTTTTATTAGATAAACACATCAAGATAGGATAGAATAGGGGCCAAATATAGTATTAAACTTAAGGGCCTTTGCATAAAAAACACTGGAGGGGTGAGAGAGATGGTTCACTGGCTAAAGAGTGCTCGCTGGTCTTCTAGAAGATCATGGTTCAGTTCCAGCACTTACATCAGGCGGCTCACAACTTTCTGAAAGTACAGTTCCAGTGGATCTAACATTCTCTTCTGGCCTCTGTGGTCACCTGCGCACATGTGCACGCACACACACTCATACACATGACTAAATAATAAAGTAAATTTAAAAAAGACATTGGATAATTCTTTATGATAACGAGGTCTCTTCTATATGTTATTCCATGCCAATCCTCATGACAATTGTGATATGCATGCCGGGGAAAGAAGTCTCCGAGCATTGAAATAATGTGTACAGGTTAAGAGGCAGATAAGCTGGCAGGGCTTGGGTCTCCTACCCTCATCCTAGTCCTTTAAACTTCAGTGTTTCCAAGTCAGTATACACAGTGGTTTCAAGGCTGGCTTCTTTTGCCTCACCTAGAGACGCTCATCATGTTTCTAGAGCCCCATCTGTTCTGCTGGATCTCGGAGTGGACTCCTGGTTGTACTGGAGATTTACAAATTCTCTTAAGTGTTTATTCTATTACAACCTTGCGTGATAAGTGTGTTCACACAAACTGTTCCTCAGTCCAGTCACTAGACATTTATCTCAGAGAGAAATAATACGGTAGGGGATATTGTCACAGCAGTTGCAGAAGTATAGATGGTAAGACACACGCTGCATAGAGGGCCGAGTGGAGAATGGGAGAATGTAGACGCAGAAAGTAAAAGGTAATTAACAACTGGCCCGGTTGGAGGAAAGCCACCACACATATGATTTACATAGACAAGAAGGCATTGAAAAGTGAGAAGACTGTAACTGTTTCCCCAGTTAGCACCAAGGAGTTATGGTGGTCAGAGATGTCTCACTCTGCTGCAGGGGACATCAACTGAGGAAAGCCACAGACAGTTCAGAAGAGAGGCCACGTGGGCTCAGCTGACAAGGTCACAGGGGTGGCTGCAGAAGTCCTTTGGAGCTCACATCATGCCACCATAAGCCCTGGATGCCAGGTGTGGAGCCACAGGATTTAGTGTTTGCCCTTCTGGGTTTTGGTCCCACTTGGTTTAATCTCAATCCTCCTAATGCCCCCCCCTTGTAATGGGAATATTTATGCCGTTGTATCTGGAAAGGATGCAATTTTTTTTGAGACAGGGTGTCTCTGTGTCTTTGGAGGCTGTCCTGGAACTCTCTCTATAGACCAGGCTGGCCTCGAACTCACAGAGATCCTCCCGCCTCTGCCTCTCAAGTGCTGGGATTAAAGGTGTGAGCCACCAATGCCCGGCCAAGGATGCAATTTTCAAAAATTCTTATATATTATAGAAGCTCATGGCCAAGAATTTGATTTGAGTTTCTTTTCAGAAGAGACTTTGGACTTGAGCTTTTTTTTTTTGTTTTGTTTTTGTTTTTTTGTTTTTGTTTTTTTGTTTTACGAGACAGTGTTTCTCTGTATTGTTTTGGAGGCTGTCGGTCCAGCCCGGTCTCGAACTCACAGAGGTCGGCCTGCCTCTGCCTCCGGAGTGCTGGGATTAAAGGTGTGCGCCACCAACGCCCAGCTGGACTTGAGCTTTTGAGTAGCGTGGGAGTAGTTAAACCCACGGGGATCTGCCAGTGAGACAGCTCCGCAGGTGAAGGTGTTTACCATGTAAGATTGACATGGGGACTGAGGTCTCTGAGTCCCTGAACTAAAACAATTCATTTCTTCTTTTGTATTTCAGGTATTTGTAACATCCATGGAAATCTGAGGAACATGGACACAGATTTTATAGTCAGAGAAATTAAGTCAACAAGCGAAGCTGCCAGAAGGGATGGGCTTGCTAGGAAAGTGAGAAGGAGCTCGGGAGCTGGCCAGCATCCCACCATGCAACCAGCACTCTCAACTGATGAGGGTGGGGTGGGAGGAGGCGAGGGGTCAGGAGGAGGGGTGGGAGGGAGAACTGTGGTTGGAATGTAAAATGAAATAAAAAAATGGAAAAAATAAAGAGTGCTGGTTGCTCTTTCAGAGGACCCTAGACCAAAGGCTTACTCACAATGGTCTGTAACTATGATGCTGTCTTCTGGCCTACACACACACACACACACACACACACACACACACACACACACACACACTGAAAACAAAGCTTAAAAATAAAGTGAGGCTGGGTGGGAGCACACCTTTAATCCCAGCACTCAGGAGGCAGAGGCAGGCGGATCTTTGTGAGTTCAAGTCCAGTCGGGTCTACAGAGTGAGTTCCAAGACAGTCAAGGCTATACAGAGAAACTCTGTGTCTAAAGACCAAAAACAAAGAAAGAAAGAAAGGAAGAAAGAAAGAAAGAGAGAAAGTGAGAATGGGCTCTTCCTCTGGTCTTCCTATGGCTCCGTTTACCTTATCTACCCTCCAACCCTCTTAATTACCTCTCAGAGTGCCCTAAAACTCCTTGGGATATTGCTTGAAAACTACCATTGCTAGGCCAGTTCTCTGCAAACTTAAAAATTCAGGTTCCTGAGTGTTGTTCCAGAAGAACTGAATCACTGTCTGTGGCCTGAGACCCAGGAACCTGACTGCACAGCTGGGGAACCACCTTTTAGCTCTCTTCCCATCTGAAATGTGAGGGACGGAGATGTGATATTCTATATTTCATACTCCACTCTTTGGGATTGCCAGTTGATTTCTACGCATCCAAAGCCATCGCCAGGTGGGAACGTTTCCATGCAAAGGTTTCAACGCCCTTCTTGTGCAATGACATGGGAACAAGGCTTTTCCTGTAGCGTAGTGGTTACCATATTCTCTTCATAATGACACAGGCACAAATATTTATATAATGATGAAAAGGTTCCTATATTTATACAAACAGCAGATGGTCGTGGGAGTGCCATGAATGTATTTGAGTTGTTGGTAAGGGTTCCACTGTGTATTTTACAGGCCTGGGTAAATGTCAACCTTTACCTAGGATCTGGCACCATAAAGTGTATGGAAATAGATACAGTGTGGAATTAGAAAGACAGTTCTCTGCCTCTCCCAGAGGCTGTGAGTAAGTATCCCATCGGATTAGCCTAAGCCCACTTGATTGCTACAGTTTCAATAGCTTGTTCAAACATCGATTGCTGTCATGTCACCCAGAGAAAAGGATTAATAATAGGGTGCGCAAGTTGGCTCAATACTGCTGATAGTGCCTGACAAAAGACCGTTAGTAGGTCTCCCATGGGGACACTGCCTGTATAGAGGAGCTCCAAGAACATCATTCAGGATTCTGCAGAATAGTGATGAACTCCAGAACTTCAGCTTACAAAACCCAACCAACAGTTTCTACTTCCAAATCAATTCTCTTCCATATCTTCCTTTTCTGAGGCTCATGGATGATTCAGAAATAACACCCCTAGTGGATAGCCACAGCCACTCATGTGTCCAGTGTATGTTACTGTCTGAACTGCTTCCAAGGGAGGCAAGTCTACCATTTCTGACTGTGGGACCAAAGACTTTTGGTTTGTCAGGGGTATCTGAGAAAGGTTTGCAGAAAGGTGCTCCACCCCCAGTGGGAACTTGGCTGCAACTGGAGCTGATGGATGCCTCAGTCTGGGGACATTACAAGTTCTGGGAAGCCCATGTGAAAGGAACCCCATTTCAGCTGCAGAAAATTAATCAGAGCAACTTTGCAGTTCAACTGGGATTGAGATAAAGGAGGCTACCAAGAAAGAATGGGAGCTGGAGAGATGGCTCAGTGACTAAGAGCACTCGTTCCTGTGGAGGATTCAGATTCAGGTTCTAGCACCCACATGGTATCTCACAACCATCCTTAATCCCAGTTCCAAGGCGACCCAACACTCTCTTCTGATGTCTATGGGCACTAGTCACACATGCGGTGTTCATACAACATGCAGGCAAGACGCTCATGGACATAAAATGAATGAAATCATGGGGGGAAAGAAAGAAAGGCATGGGGCATGGTGCTGCACGCCTACGATCTCAGCAACTGCAAGGTGGAATCAGGGGGATCAAGAGTTCAAGACTACCCCTGACTACACAATGAGTCTGCAGCCAGCCTGCGTTATGTGACATCCTGTCTCAAAAGTTGATATTTTTATTTATTTATTTATTTTTGGTTTTTACGAGACAGGGTTTCTCTGTATTGTTTTGGAGGCTATCGGTCCAGCCTGGCCTCGAACTCACAGAGATCCACCTGCCTCTGCCTCCCGAGTGCTGGGATTAAAGGCGTGTGCCACCACCGCCCGGCTTTATTTTTATTTTTAAAGAGAGAATGGTGCTAGCTCTTCCTGTTGAAAAGAAGTGGGAAGATAACTGCCCCAAAAGGCGTGCTGCCACTGAACTAGCTCTTTCTAGTTTGGCAAGTTTGGACACTTGGACAGGAAAGAAGAGGGTACATTCAGATGCCCAAGTCAAATAAGGACGTCTGGTACTGTGAGCAGATGGACTGTAATATTACAAATGAATCTTTACTGTATGAACTGCATGAAATACAGGTGGCAAAGACTTCAAAACATAAGCTTGATGTTTGGTCTAGTTGATGTGCCCTTCTAGGACAGAGTTCCAAGTCATTTGTTGGGTTGGTTTTGGGCCGTGGAAGGTGCTAGGAGCATCAGTCCTTGGGCCAGGATTCAATGACATCATGCCTTCTTATTCACATGCATCTAGATAATTTCTGCATTTCCCAGCAGCTTCATTTATTTATGCCTCAGCGCCACTCCTCTTAGGAGCTCAAAATGCTGGTTATTTAACAGTCTACATTCAGATAGGAGGGTTAGAAAGGCAGTGGGTGCCATCCTGTTGTCTTCACTAAAAATAACAATTAACTTGATGTCAACACTCAGCTTGTTCTTATATATAGGCTCCTTTAAATCTATCCATACTACTTTAATTAGAGTCACAGACTATTTTTAATTATCCCTAAAAGACTGAGCACACTGCACTGACTCCAATAACCACTCGAGATAGGAGAAAGTCGTCCCCTCGTCTGAGAGAACTTACAACGTTGGTGACTGTGGCACATTTATGAGGAGCCGGGTAGTGGTTTAGGGATGACATTGGTACAGATCTTGATATGGACAGCTATGAAGAGGAGTGAGGTCACATGTCACCAGCAGAAGGGGAATGTCATCCAGAGCCCAACACATCATTAGCACCATAACACCCTGAGATTCAAATGCATACATATACATATATGTATTTGTATATGCACATATATGTAATTTACATTTATTTTTTAATGTGCATGAGTATTTTGCTTGTGCACCATGTTTGTGCCTGATGCTTGAAAAGACTGGAAGAGAGTATTGCATCCCCTGTAACTGGAGTTACAGATGATTGTGAGCACTTATGTGGGTGCTGGGAATCCAGCTTGGATTCTCTAGAAGAGCAGCTACTACTGTAAACCTCGGAGCCATCTCTCCAGTCCCTTGAGGAAGATTTTGTGCAGTTCAGCTAGGTTTAAATTTTGTCCAATTCAATCCTACAAACCTCTATTCAGCATCTTTTATATGTCATGTAAAGTTCTGAGAGCCCTGGGAGTACTAAGATAGGTAAGATATAAATGTTACTTCCCAGGAGCTATATTTTCTTGTAAGAAGGATGCTAAATGGATAATGCAATTGGGTATGATGAGTAAAAAGCAAACTTATGGAAGTATGCGTTCATACAAACAGATAAAGGAGACAAGCGGTGCCGTGAAACAGCAGTCAGTATTGGTTTAGAAATGACGTGGGCCTGATTTAAACCCTGGATGTTTTAATTATCTGCCATAAAGCATTGGGAAGACTATCTGAATGCTTTTTAGTTTGGCTTTATGTTTGAACATAGGGATAATATCTACTTAGGAATGCTTTATGAAGATTAAACAGGAGATGGTAGGGGATGGCTCAGTGGGTAAGGATGCTTGCTGCCAAGCCTGATGACCTGAGGTCCCCCTGGGATCCACATTGTGCAAGTGAACATTGATTTGTGCAAGTTGTCTTCTGGCCTTTGCATGCACTCTATGGCAACATGTGCCTCCCTTCACATACTTCACACACTCATATAAGTAAATAATAATACAAAAAAGTTTAAAGGGTCATTGAAGGGAAGGTTCAGTGGTTGGGGGTACATGTTCTTGTAGAGGACCTGGGATCTATTCTCAACACCCACATGGTGGCTCACAATTGCCTGTAACTCCAGTTCCAGGAGATCTGATGCCTTCTTCTGGCCTCCACAGGCACCAGACATGCACATGGTGCACATATATGCTCACAAGAAAAACATTCATAAATATACATAAAAGTAAAGTTTAAAAATTATTTAAAAATTAAAAAAGATTAACCAAGGTAAGATTTGTTAAAATTTCAAGCAGTTTCCCATATACATTGTCTAACAGCAGCTCAAGAAACAGTAGGGTTTTCCTTGACTATTATATGAATACTTCACAAAGACAAAGACTAGTGGGGTTTTGGTGGATGAATAGGAGTTCCCTAAGAATAAGGGGACAAGGGCAGGCGGTGGTGGTACATGCCTTTAATTCCAGCACTCAGGAGGCAGAGGCAGAGGCAGGCAGAGGCAGAGGCAGAGGCAGAGGCAGAGGCAGAGGCAGAGGCAGAGGCAGAGGCAGGCAGATCTCTGTGAGTCTGAGGCCAGCCTGGTCTACAAAGCCACACAGAGAAACCCTGTCTCAAAAGACCAAAAAAAGGGAGGGGACACAAATATGGGCAATAAGCTGTGGAACTGTAGGGAGAATGCTGGTATTACTGATATATGTGAGTAAAAGGAGGTGCGGATAAGGAGGGGGCACTGGTTTGTAAAGAAAGTGAGAAATGAACAAAGATGTGTGCACTCAGGGAATACTGCTTCATATGCTACCATGCATTATTGATCATTATGGTAGCTGAAGGCTCATAAAGTACCAGATGGTCTGAACTTGTCATCTAGCTATGAAGTCGGAGCATTCTCTAAGTTATCTCTCATTCCTCCAGGAGTCCCTCAGTGTTGCTCACAGATCCCGTTTGGTAGTAATCCACAGCACAGGGCACAGCAGAGTGCCCCCAGGTAACTGTGACAAATGGACAATAGATTACCCATGGTGCTGGTCAGCAGGACGTTTGAAAGTGGGCAAGCACAACCAGAGAGACACCTAACCCTCCACGCAACACAGCTTGTGGGAACGTGGCAATAGTGGGCATGGCCGTCCACCTCCCTGATTTACCTCGTGGCACTGAGACTCTCTGCAAGAGTAGGATGTGTTTCTCCTAGAATGACACCCCTGAAGGCAAGTCTTGCGGGAATGGACACCATAGCACTCGCCTTTGTTTTACTCATCATGAAGCTAAAGACAAATACCCCCAAGTACTTGATCTGTCTTTCCTTCGACAGTCTCGTATGCACTCCGAGGACCGCACTTGAGTTGTTGAGAAACAACTTAGATTGATCCAGTGGATTTAAGGAAGAACCTACCCTAGGCTTTTGTATGGAGCCGCAAGCACAATGAGTGATAAACTTCAGGTGGACCCACCCTGAAAAGATGTCAGGACTGCTAACAGTCACGCAGGCATGGGATGAAGGTATTCAAGCACAGTCAAGGAACAGTGTCACACTCAAATGTAGCTCTAACAACACTCTCTCTTTAAAATATTTGTTTATGTGTGCATGTGTGAGTGTAAGTGCACATGTGTGTGAGTGCACTCGTGTGTAAACGCCCATGGAGGCCAGAATAGGGTATTGGATCCTTGAAGCTGGGGTTACAGATATTTCTAAGCTGCTCAGAGTGGGTGCTGGGATCTGAACTCTAGTCCTCATGATTGATTGAACAGCAAGTGTCTAACCCTCCCAGACACCTCTCCAGCACGCAAGCAAGGCTCTTTAGAGGAGAGGATGCACACACTGAGCACTTTCAAAATTTTAGGTACACGAGGAACAAAGATGAATAAGATAACTGCCTTCAAAGAACTCAGCCTATGGGATGGAGTGATGGCTCAGTGGTTAGGTGCTTCTTAGTGTGCTTCAGATCCCATCACTCACATCAGGAAGATCACAACCACCTCAGGATCTCATTCCTGAGGATCCAATGCCCTCTGGCCTTTATAGACACCTGCGTGCACATGGTGAACGCACACACACACACACACACACACACACACACACACACACACACGCACGCATGCATGCACGCATGCATGCACTCACACATGCATGCACAAATATTTTTTTAAAGAATTCAGCCTAGAGAAGAATGAGACATAATGTTGACAAATAGTTATGGTACAAATTGCCATTTCTGTCGTCATTGTGTTGAGGCTTCTATCAGATCCCCACACAGCATGGCAGAGTAGTTATCCTCACATCTTCCATGTTCTGTTACCATTATTGAAATACACACTATGCAGAGGCTTCTGTACATTATTGAAATACACACTATGCAGAGGCTTCTGTACCACAGTGCATTCTCAGTAAGCATTAGCTGTATTAATGAATACACAGGGATCAATCTCCTGGTATACATCTCTCTATAAGATTGTTGTTTAATCACTTTATGAAATTAAATGAAGAAATTCAAAGTACCTGGTGTGAAGTATGGCAATCTATAAAAACACTAAGAGCCCACGGAAAAATGTCTGCTACTGAAGGAGAGGCACATGCCTATGGAGACTGTGATGTCTGCGCCGGATTGTGAAGGAAGAGTAGGAATGTGCCAGAAGGCATCTACAAAGTCCTGTGAGAGTATGCTTCACACTTGGTAAGTCATTTTATATATCTGTAACCCTAGGGCACTTGAAGGTGAGCCATTCTAAAGATGCCAGGATGTAATAATAGCTTACTGTGAGACAGCCACTGGGACAATCCCTTTACACGAGTTCTAAGCCACAGCTATCTATACTGAAGTAGATCCAAAGCTATCTATACTGAAGTGGGTCCAAGTCTGGTCTCCATTCACAGGTAAGAACACGACTTTAGTGGCGACCAGCGATTTGCCCACGATACCCCTCTTAAATCTGAAGGTCCTTTCGAAATTCAGTTCTTTATGACTCCAAAGACCAGCTACTTGCCAGCACTAGCTCCTCCTTATATACTGAAAAGATATTTGTAAACTATGGCAGAGGATCATGAATTCAAAAAATATTTGTTATGCATAATTACTCCTTGTTCTCAAATATAATAAGATAACATGATAAGGTTTCTCAGGTCTACAGTAAAATGAAAAAATAATTAGGACCATATGAAGAAAATTTCCATGAAGTTGCATGGTTATGTCTTACAAAATACTTTTTTTTCCTGAATGCGTGGTCTTCCTCTTTACTGATACCATAATATTCCTCTCTGTAAAGTAGTGTTGACAGGTAAGGCAAATGACTTGAAAAATATTCTTGCCAAAGCTGAAAGTTGTCAATCACATGATACATCTCCAAACCAAGAGAAGCTATCCCACCACATGCATGTGTGCAATGGTGTTCTACTGCTGTGAGCACTGGAAAGGCATATACACATGTATGTCTACATATATATATATATATATATATATATATATATATGTGTGTGTGTGTGTGTGTGTGTGTGTGTAGGTATACATATATAGTGGCAATAACATTACAACATTTGACTTTTATGTGGTTTAACTCTTTTATTATCATAGAGAGGATGGCTGGTTGGAGGATGAGAGTGAAGATGGGGTGATCATTAGGGGATGATCATCAGAATCCAGCAAAGAGAGGGTGAGAAGCTTGAACTAAGGCAAGACTATGGGGAGGTGTCAAGAGACATTAGAGAGGCAGACTTGGTGGAGCTGGTGACCCACGAGGCACTAAGTGTCCAGGAGGGAGACTCTAGCCTCATTCTCAGGCTCTCACATTTGAAGGGTAGACTTTTTCTTAAGACTTTGTGTGTGCAGAGCGGCATGTTGAAGGAAAGGATAGATGTTGAGTACTATGAGTTGAAAATGAGATATTCCTTTAAGTCATGCATTTGAATACTTGGCCCCCAATTGTCAGGGCTATTTTGGGGAGGTTGTAGAATCTTTGTGGCAGGGGGCCTAGCTGTCAGAGGTGGGTCACTGGGAGTTGGCCTTGAAGTCTACCTACTTCTGGTCCTAGCCTTTGGTCTCTGCTTCTTGACTCACTGATGGGGAATTCTGCCACACTTTCTTACTGCCATAGAGTCTCTCTTCCATGCCTTCCCCACCGGGATGGACTAAGCTTCCTTGCAATGGTGGGCCAAAATATCTCCCACCTCCATTAAGTTGCTTCTGCCATTGTCGTGGTGATAGGAAAAGTAACCAATACAATGAATTTGGCTGGGACTTGTTTTGAGTTCAAAGACGACCAGATGAGCATGACTTTATATTGTATATTCCCAAACTTAAAAAAAATTATCCAATGTAATCACAAAACTTGTCCTAGGTTAAAATACTTCAGGATCAAAAACACTGGTTTTGCTACATGAAGAAAATTTTGTAGTAAATATACAAATGCCACCATAGTTTCTCACTACATGCCTGTTACTACAGGTCATCATGGCCACGGCACAATGTCAGGAAGGCTGGTGGGCTACCTTGGACCTACCCAAAAGACCGAATCAATGCTATAAAGTGCTGTGAGATCCTTCACTGAAGGACGTCCAAGAGGAATTATTAACGTTGACTATGAAGAGAGAGATCTTTAGTTACCCGGAAACGCTTGTAGACAAAAGATAATGACCTAGTGACTCAGAGCCAGACACAGCTGGCTTTACTTCTGAATTTCTCTGCAAGTGAATAGTAACAAATCAAACGCACCCTTTAAAAATATGAACACTTGGGGTGACAGCAGCTACCTGAAGACAGAAATGAATTGAACACAATATCCATCTTCAGACAATGAAATTCCCATTCCCTCCCCCCACCCCCACCCCAATTAAAGGGAGGAATTCTGACCTGACAATCTGCCCTTCAGTATCTCAGACCCAGCTGAGGGCAGATCTAGTGACCTCCTCCTGAATAAAAAGGGGAAGGGGATTGGGCAGTAAATTCTGTCCTGGCGAACATCAGCCCGGCAGTAAATCGGAATCCTCTCCGTGCCCTCTTTATTATCACATTCACAGCATGAAGTTATGAGCTTCCTCACAGCTCCTGCTATAAAAATGTGATGGATGGGAGGGACACCTCAGGGAGTTAATCTATTCTTCCATTAAATTTTACTTTAATTGGTCTGTGAGTCAATCAGAAGCTCACTGGACAGTGAATTAAGAAAGAAAAGAACGAAATAGAAAAGGGCTTTCTTTTGGAAGTTACTATATTATAATGCAAGATTATTCTTCCATTGAAAAAAATAAAGAGGGGAGACTGTTGGTCCATACAAATAATCCCTGGCTCTGGACAGAAAATGAGAGAAAAACAGGCAACCGTGAATCCTGCTCACCGGTGACATTAATACATATGACATTTACACACAGTCACATATACTCCACCAAGGAAAATCAAGCTTCTCTGGTCCCCCCCCCCCCGCCCCTTAACTCCTACCAACAGCAATTAGGATTGGGGAGTGGGGAGAGAAAATGAATACGAAAATGCAAAAGCTGTTGAGAACCTCTCACTGGCAACATAACCCTGCCATGCCAGAGGAAGGTAGGTACTGAAGGCCCAGGCTGAATGGGCTGAAATGTTCATGGGTTCAGTGAGTAAAATGTGTGTGCTGTGTTTAAGGATGTAATGGGCTCTGATGAAGATTCTTAGAATCTAATAATGGCCTCTTTGGACTTCTTGTCTAATTAGTGGAATAAGGAGAGAGCCAGCTTGGAGCTGAACGTTGTTGCCCAAGATGAGGGAAAAAGGGATGGGGTTGGGGGAGGAGACAAAGCTGGAAGAAAAAGAAACCGGAGTGAAACAGAAGGAAAAGAACAGCCAGAGCTTTCCAAGCCATCCTCCTGAGCTGACAACTGGAGTTTATGCCTTGAAATATATGATAATAAGGTTTTATGGGAGTGAGCCCCAGGGACCTGAATGTCTCTCTGTAAACAACAGACTTCAGGGAAAAGCCAGGGTTTGAGTAATGTACTCAGTCTTGACTCATGATAAAAAAAAAAGGCAGAAAGCACTGGAGACAGGATATAATTCCCTTTATTCTAACTGTAGAGGCCCGAGTTGCAGGAAATGCCCTTTGAGGGCAAAGCCGATCGAACACCACTGTAGAAATACAGTCTGCTGGTGTGTAGACAGCGAGCTGGAGCTGCTGCAGTCTCAAAAACCTGAGGTCGCACGGGCAGAAGCCGGTTCAGTGTCGCCTGCCACCCTTAATGCACGGACGATGGATGCCTGGAAACCAAATGGTTTGTCTCCAGTGTGGCTGAGTGGCATTGCTGGAGGGACACAGAGTGACTTTATCCTTGAGGCGTGCGCTGTTTATTGCCCCCCTCCCCTGCAAAGGGTTAAATCTGAAAGGGCCCTTGTTCCCAGAGGACTACATTTCAGGCCCAGGGTACCTAGAGGATACCGCCAACTACATAGCAGGGAGGACGGTTTCCTTTGGAAACCAGGGTCAGGTAGAGCTCAAAGCTAGCCTTAAGCAAGTACTAAATGATCAAAATCCCCAGTGTACTGTGAGACAGAATCAGGTTGCCTTTAAAATTCTTCATCCTCAAAGACAATGGCTCTGTCCTCTCTCTCTTTTTAAAATAAACATGAGGTCATGGGACAGTAAAGTACAGCTTCTATTGGCATTAGTTCCACCTTATATATTAAAAAGGTATTGTGTCCAATCCCTCCAGGTCCAGGATCATAAGGGACCCTGTTTCTTGGTGGGAGGCAGTAATGTGAAAAGGTTACTTAGTCATCACTAGCCTCTAGCCATGCTGGAACACCACACATGGGGCTCCTCAACACAGGAAGTCAAAGCGAGGCCTGACCCCTGGATGAACTCAACGCATTTTCGGGCAAGGGGCCTGATGAATCTCTAGGGACAGAGCTCCTCTGTGCCTGTGTCTGTGTATTCGAGTTTACCCCTCCGTGTGCATGTGTGGAGGTGGGTGGTATTGACAGGGAGGAGGGTGTGAAGGGCCTGGATAATTATGAAAATTAGATCTTTTCCAGCAGGCTTCAAGCTCAATTTGGGCTGACAGCTCATGAACAGATCATCTGAAGTCTTAATAGGCCAACGCTGGCTCAGTAGTTGGGTGGTTAAACCCTGCACATTTGTGTCACAGCTGACATCGAAAGCAGCCCCAGATGCCTCCGATGGATGACGCAGATGAGCCTATGCTTAACATCCTTCCTCTCCAGGGAGGGCCCCACAGGCACAACAAAACAAATCTCAACTCACACTTAGAACTTTCGCCTGCCAAAGAAACATTCCAGAGTTCTTTTCACAATCAGATACCCAGTCGCAGAAACAGCACACGATTAATGAGGCAGTTTAAGAGATATTTAATATTGACATTTCCGAAATATTTCTGAATCCATCAATAAAAAATACATTCAAATGGTTTCTATTTCAAAACCAATTGGCTAGAAAAAACTGAGAGGTTTTTTTTCTTTCATTCTTTCTGCTTTTTGTGACTTGTCCCCAAAGTTCAGACTCTGCTGCCTTCTACATGTTGGTGGTCGATCTGCAGAAATGTCAAGGCTTCAAGGTTCCTGACACATCCTGAATTCTGGAAGAATGTGCTTCCCGAATATTCCTGATAATGGCCTGAGGACCACAGGGGTCAGTGGGCTGGGGAAGCCAGCATTTCCTGCTGGGAGGAGAACTGTGCCAGACACCTTAGAAGCAGTTTCTCACTATTCTCTGCATTTGCACTCTCTGCTTCTCCTTGAAGTCTCATATAGGGGAAAGAATAAACCAGCATCAGTAACCTGCTTGGCATCTGGCTTTCAGTGAAAGGCTCATCTGCCTCACCCCTCGGGCTTCTTTAACTGAATTAGCTGTATTAAGTGCCTTGGTAGCCCAGGGAATGAAGGAGGTGATCAGTGCCTGGGAAGGCATGTTAGCGGGGTATAATTCTGCCGGAGGAGAATGGACTCCCCGGCACATGGGCCTAAACTGCAGAGTAGCAAGGCCCTAAATCTCTGGTTGCAGATTTACAGCCTCCATTCTCCTTCTTTACTGCAAATACAATCCGGCAGTAATGGTCTAACACAGCAACACCATCACCGACCGGCTGATGGCTCGCATAAAAGCAATGTCAACCAAAAACTATGAGTTTATAAAAGGGAACAAACCCTCAACAGTGACAAGAACATGAAACCTATTAACAATTTAAACACTCTTCATTTTTTATATCCCACCTTGAAGCTATTATTGCTGATAGAAAGCTGCTCGGTGGAGTTAACCACTGCAAGGAAGGGTTAGGAGTCAGCTTAACTCTGAAGAGAAGAGGTGACATGGCTCGAATCATTTGATGCTGTGGTCAGAACCGTTGTTATTAGAAGCACTGCTTGATAACCTGTAACTCAAGAGAGAGTCTCAGGAAGGTGCAGGTGTGGTCTGTTTACACTCCGTTCTCAGGAAGTGCATTGGGTAAACACGGAACTGGGCTCACTGGTCTATTCAACACTACAAGGCATGGGCCTACACTTTGGAAACAACCTTAGCATATGTATTAGAGGAACTCATGGAGGTAAAATTAAGGCAGCTCTTGCATTATAGCATTCAGTGTTCACATGAGGCTCTGACTGCAGTGACAGTACTCAGGCCTTGAAGGGACGTTACTACTAGAGAGTCCCACTTTGAGAATCACCTCTACCTGGTCTTTACTGTAAGGTGTAACTTGTCACACACTATTACCTCCCAGTCTTTAGGTCACCAGATACAGAACTGTAAATAATCCATACAATTAACTGCAGTGTCTCCATTTAAAAATTTTAAATACTACTGCCGAATTCTCTGGAGATGCTCCCCTGGTAAAAATGAAGATAGGATCTTGTAGCTTTGGCTGTCCTGGAACTTGCTTTGTAAACCAGGCTGGCCTCCAACTCACAGAGATCTAAGTATCTCTGTTCCTAAGTGCTGGGGTTAAAGGTGTGTGCCACCACCTCCTGGCTAAAGATAGGATCTAAAAGGAGACACAGAAGCTTATTACTGGATGATTTACCCCTAAACAAAAGTTTCCCCTTTCTGTTCTGTAAATCAGACAAACTAATGGCAACAGAAAAGTTGTCCCTCTGTAATTCTGAACTCTGTGTGTGTGTGTGTGTGAGAGAGAGAGACAGAGAGACAGAGAGAGACAGAGACAGAGACACAGAGACACAAAGAGACACAGAGAGAGAATAAAGTTTGACAAACAGTTCATGTTTTAGACACAGGATTTTAAAAAAGAAAGAAATCTGGTTTTACTAAGGAGAAAAAAAATCCAGATTTAATAGATTCATAGATACCCATTCAGACAGTGCCACTGGAGTTAAAATCCTTGATTTACATATATTGTATCAATTATTTGAAAAATTCAATATAAAATTTCACCTATACTAATGGATCTATGGGAATCAAGAACAAAACCAAGGAAATATTCTGCAGTAAAATACCATTAATATATAGAAAACATGGTTTCAGCAATGTGTGAGCTGTTGTACTGTAAGACAGTTCTTAAAGTTTTGGCACTTTCAAAAATGAATGATTGTAGACTTTCTTAACCTGGACTGCCATAAGGAAGGGGATCATATCACCATGCTTATGTTACATGACACAACAGTTTTGATCTGAGCAGACACTGCGTTGGTTGGCTTTAAGGGTCTCCTTCTGTAGGAGAAGGAAAAAAAGCTGAGAGGCAGGAACATATAAAATCTAAATGAAAAACAGGAAGCAAGGAACTAACTAAATGAAAGTTATTTTTCTCCCCAGCAGGCAAGAAGTCGAGCTGGCATCACTCTAGTAGAATAGGGTCAGACAATGCTTAGCCTAATGGCCCACAGTGACCAGAACTAATATGCCTGAGCTTTCACAGTGGTTAGCAGTTAAGGAGGTAGCAAGAAGGCAGCAGGATGCTGGGGCTGCTTTCCTGGACCTATACAATCAACGCCAACGAAGCCTTTCTGCAGCTTGAGTCATAACCATAAATACTGCCCCATCCCCACATTCCAGTAACAAAGTCTTTCCTTCCTCCTCACTCTGAAACAAAGGGGACAACAGCGCTGTTGGGTGGGAACATCTTGAAATAAGCTATCATCCCCCAAATGGAAGGAAGTCACAGGGGAGACTGACGCCATAAAGGCAGGCCTATCCTATTGAAACCAGCAGATGGGGTCATAAACACTTCCTTCTCCTCCTAACAGCCACCAGGCAGCTTCGTCCTTAGCGGTAGCTTCCTGTCAGGTCATAAATACCTCTCACTCAAGCCTCACTCACAGCTGGGCCTTGCCAGGCACGTTTACTTCCTGTTAAGGGTTCACTGCGGCCAACAGACGTGGACCGGGAGGAGAAAGGAAGACGCTGCTGATGGCAGGTACTCGAGGAAGCCTGGGAACCCCAAAGAAGGGGTTTGGCTGGACCAAATGCTTAGCAACAGCCAGGAAGATGCACTTAAGAGGAAGATGCTGCCCCAGGAGACACAGTTCAGGGAATTTGTTTAAGATTACACACACAAACACAGGAAAAGAGCTGAAGAGTGTTGTGGGATTTTGTGCTTTTTACTACCGCAGCGTTTCTCAAGCGGTGGGTTGAGGCCCCTTTGGGGAATCACGTATCAGATATTGTACATTGGGATTCATAACGATAGCAAAAATATAGTTATGAAGTAGCAACGAAATAATTTTATGGTTGGGGGTCACCACAACATGAGGAACTGTATTAAAGGGTCGCAGCGTTAGGAAGTTTGAGAACCATTGATCTAGAGTGACCCTCAAGGGTATGTGGGTTCCTCTCATTTGCCTTTGGTTCTGGATCCTGTACCCTAAGCACAAATAGTGGGAAAGGAAGAATGTGGGCGTGGTTCCCACATAAAGGCCTTTGCTTGTGCCAGAGCTGGAGGAAGATTGTATACTTCACTTTCAGAATCTGGGCACAGGAAGGAGGCGTGGCCCCCGGCTCCCTTCCTTCCTGGACAGCAGCTTCATTCTTGTGAGAGCGCTTGTCTGAGGGATTATTGGTAGCTCACATGGTCTAGAAGATGGTGGCTGTTGCCCTCTTCCACTTGGCTACAGTAACTGCCCCTCTTGAGTTGTAGGGATATTTACCATTTTCCAAAAAAACAAAACAAAACAAAAGGATTTTTAGCATTTATAAAACCTAACCTACAATCTGATCTTTTTTCTTTTTTCCTGAGACAGGGTTTCTCTGTATTGTTTTGGAGGCTGTCGGTCCAGCCCAGCCTCGAACTCACAGAGATCCGCCTGCCTCTGCCTCCCGAGTGCTGGGATTAAAGGCGTGCGCCACCACCGCCCGGCCTACAATCTGATCTTTAATTAAAAAAATTACTATCACATTTGATGTGTTATTTATTTATTTATTTATGGAGTGGCTGTCAGAGGACAACTTGAGGGAGCTGTTCTCTCCTCCTATGTGAGTTTCCAGGATCAAAATCAGGTTGCTCAGCAAACCCTACCTACTGAGCCATTTCACTGGCCCTTGTCTCACTATTTTTGAGACAGGCTCTTGCTATGTAGCCCACAGACCAGGCTGGCCCAGAACTTGCTGTGTAGCTCAGACTGACCTCAAACTCAAGATGATCCTCATGTTTCCATTTCCTAAGTGCTGGAACTACAAGTACTATGTCCAGCTTCTTATTTGATTTTAATTTGTTTTGCAGTGTTGAGGATTGAATCTAGGCATTATGCTTGCTAGGCAGGAATTCCACTGCTGACCTAAAGCCCCAGCTTTAAAGTATTTTCAAAAAGCAGCATATTTATAAATACTTTTTTTTTTGAGACAGGGTTTCTCTGTGTAGTCCTGGCTGTCCTGGAACTCACTCTGTAGATAAGGATGGCCTCAAATTCACAGAGATCTGCCTGCCTCTGCGTCACAAGTGCTGGCACCTTGATGAATACATTTTTTTGAGACAGGGTCTTGCTATGTAGCCCAGGCTGCCCCCTCACTCACGTCCTCCTGCCTCAGCTTCCTAAGGCTAAGATTACAGGTATACTTGTTCTACTATGCCTGGCTTTATGATCACATTTTGATAAAGCAGTTATCACTTATTTTTACTTGTTTCACTTTTTTATTATACAGAGTCACATAAGGCCATTTCCATGCAAATGTACAATGTACTTAGCATATATTTCTCTCTCTGCCCCCACCTCATACTCCAAAGACTTCTTAAGTAGTAGTGACAGTGGCAAGCTGTTGTTGATTATAAATTTAAAGTGCCTTGGCTATGCGTTGACATTGATGTGCACTAGTTTAGTTTATTTTTTTGATTTTCATGTGTGATTTTACTGGGTAGACCTAAAAAGCTTTTAAGTTAGCACATATATTAATTATGAGTTGTATCATGATAATTCTATGCATGTATATATTTGATTACAATCACCCCATTACTCTCTGTTCCCTCCTTATGTTGGTCCCCTCCTTCTTCCCAAATAGTCCCCTTTTTCTTCATGTGCTTTAAGAGAATCTCAGGTAAGTGAGATGGCTCACTAGGTAAAGGGGCTTGCTGCTAAGCCGGATGACCCAAGTTCTATCCCTGGAACTCACACAGTGGAAGGAGAGAACCAACTCCTGAAAGTTGTCCTCTGACCTCCACACTCATACCGTAGAGCATACATAGGCTCATGTTTGCACCCACCAATAAATATGAAAAAGATTTAAAAATTCAATCAGGTATGTGAGAGAGAATGTGCTATTGACTTTCTGAGTCTAGCTTATTTCACTTAACAGAGTTCCATACTTTGTGACTTTAAAGAGACAAAATAAAGACAGCAGCAAGTTTACTGTTTCTTATTATTTTTGTATCAAATTTACTATGGTAATTGTAACAAATAGGTTTGACTCCCAGCCCTGATTGACACTTTACAGTCATGTGGTTTTGAGAGAGTTACCCCTCTGTGTTTTCATGTCTTCTTCTATATACCTGCTACAGTGACAACCCCATTTCTCATGTAGCTCACTGAGAACAAAGGTCACTGTCAGGGATCTGCACACCTTTAACTTTGTGCAGAAAGAAAGGCTTAGGCAATTTAGTCACTTGAATGCTACTGAAAGCCAAAGACACTGATTATATTCTTGAGCTTAAGTTGAACCTCAGACCTCAGACTAGCTTTCCTTCACAGTTCCCTCATTCCTCCCCCTCCAAGAGTCACCCTTGCGAAACTAGAGTGGCTGGTGTTTCCTGAACACACCTTGCATTTCTCCATGCTGTCTCTTTGTAGATGTAGCCCCAGTGCTCTGGAACCTTCTGTTCCTACTTCTAGCCTCCTCTGTCTGCCAGTACAAAGGGTATCCTAGCACACATCCATTATTTCATCTTATCCTTCAGGGTCTCTTTTTGCAGTGCCTTCATGAACTGTGAGATTCTGGGCTAGAGGAGATTCATTCTTTTTTACTTAAATTTTTTTTGTGTATGAGTGTTTTGTCTGCATATATGTCAGTGCATCATGTGTGTGCTTAGTGCCCATGGAGGCCAGAAGAAGGTGTTGGACCTTCCTGGAAGTTACAGACAGTTATGAGCCATCATGGAGATGCTGGGAATCAAGCACAGGTCCTCTAGAAGAGGACAGTGGTCTTAATCACCAAGCATCTCTCCAGCCCTGGAGCAGGAAGAATTTTCAAATGGTCTGGGCTCAGGATATTGCTCAGTGGCAAAGTGCTTTGTACAAGCTAGTGTTAGTATTCAGGCATCTGTACTGGCCTGCCCTTGGGGTTCTGACAGGATACGTGCTCAGTTGCAGCCACCAAGAGCACCACCTGTGCACATTTACTACCTTCCCTTTTTAAAATGGCCTTGCCCACCCCTCTGCCTGCCTGCCTGCCTGCCTGTCTGTCTGTCTGCCTGTCTGTCTGTCTTCTGTTCCCCCTTCTCCTGCTGCTCCTGTCTCTGGAGGCCAGTCTCCCCCCTCCCCTTTCCTCTTTTTATGATCCCTTCCACTAATTAAAAAACTCCTCTGCTTGAACCCTGATGCGTGTCATCTTTCTTTTGCTCTGCTTTTCTTCAATTATAACAGCTAGAGCACCCGAGTTTGGGTCCCCAGAATCTATGCAAAAGTCTGGGCACAACAGCACACATTTGTAATCCTAGCTTTGGTGGGGCAGAGATAGTCTAGCTGGATTGGTGAGCTTCAGGCTCATTGAGGAACTCTGTCTCAAAAAAATAAGAGCAATTGAGGAAGATGCCCAGTGTCAACCTCTGGCTGCCAGCGTGTGCGTGCACACACACACACACACACACACACACACACACACACACACACACACGGACGGACGGACAGACACGGACGGACAGACAAGGGAGAGAGAGAGAGACAGACAGACAGAGAGAGAGAGACAGACAGAGAGAGAGACAGAGACAGAGAGAGAGACAGAGACAGAGAGAGACAGAGACAGAGACAGAGAGAGACAGAGAGAGTAAGTATAAAAACTTTTCCTAAGACCTGTAGAGGTAAGGCTATTTGCCCAAAGACACCAAGCTGCCGTGCTGGCCTCCCCAGGCTGTGACTTACAGCACATACCACACACCCTTCTGAGATAGTCCTTTGAGCTCACCTCAGTATCTCTCCCAGCCCCATCTTGTACTTTTGACAGAGTACTTAGAGCCTGTAACCAGGAAACACTTGGTAAATATTTGCTGAATTAAGGTGCAAATGTGAACAAAGAGGACGCTAGCCTTTCCCACCCTGTGGACTCACACTTCTCACAGCTCAGAGGTCTCTCTGAACTCACACTTCTCACAGCTCAGAGGTCTCTCTGAACTCACACTTCTCACAGCTCAGAGGTCTCCCAGCTCTCTGAACTGAACCATCAATACAAGTGCAAAATAAAAAACAAAATGGCTCTATGTCTGTAGAGCATCCTGGACAAAATATGATACACTCCCAGGAGTTCCCCTGCTTTACAAACGTCTCTGAGCACCCCCACAAGCATTTCACCACCAGGTATGCACGAGAGCGCCTGGACCCATCCTTGAGGAACAAGGTGATCAGAATCATGCCTTCAATTAACTGCAGTGTCTTGGGAAGGGAGAACTGTACACAACACAACTAGAGAGCCACTAACTAAGCACCGCAGAAGCGTGAGCCCATGATTGACATCGGATGCACAAAAAAGGCACAGAGGCTAAGGAAGTGGCAGGATGATGCCAACACCAGGGAGCGGGGTCTGGTGCTGTGTCTTTTATGGGCTTCACTTTGCAAACGAAACCCAGTGTTTCTGACTTGTCGCCCTCTGCCATTCATTTCTTTGCTCCATCATTTAGGATGGCTTCTTTTTTCCCCCATGGAAGTTTTAGTGATTGCTCTACCATTACCACAGACAGACATGGCAGTACCATCCGGGGCTTTTTTAACTTCAGTGCTTTCATCTCCTTTTCCTTCTAATGAAGTCAGGAATGAAGGAACCTGTATGCTGTCAGTGTGTACACGGGACACAGCAGCTGCCTTTCAGTTTTGCAATGTAGTTCTTCTTTGTTCCCAGAATCCCTCTGCACAAATTTCCCCAGTGATAGAAATCTGTTATAATATTGTCTTTTATCATGCTAATTATAATCTATAATTGTTATTTATTGGTTTAATTCTTTTTTTTGAGATAGGGTTTCTCTGTGTAGCTTTGTAGACCAGGCTGGCCTCGAAATCACAGAGATCCAACTGCCTCTGTCTCCCGAGTGCTGGGATTAAAGGCGTGTGTCACCACTGCCTGGCTATTGGTTTAATTTTTTATTGTCAGCTTTCCCAATAGGACACAAAATTCTATGAGGACAGGGGCCTCAGGTATCTTGTTTCTTTACAGTGGCCATTCACAAAGAGGTTACTCAAATGATCAAGAATATCAGTGGTGGCACATGTCTTTAATCCCAGCACTTGGGAGACAGAGGCAGGTGGATCTCTGTGAGTTCAAGACTAGCCTAGTCTACAGAGAAATTTCTAGGACAGCCAGGGCTTCATAGACAGACCCTTTATCAAAACAAACAAAAACACAGAAAGAACCAAAAACAACAACAACAAAAAACCCCAACCCAAACCAAAATAAAATGAAAAGGCAAAGAAGTCATAACAAAGAGAGCAAATGGACAAACCTTACCGTATAGAGTTTAGTAGCTACATTTTAATCCATTTATTATTAGTGGTATTAGTATTGGTTTTTTGAGACAAGATCTCCTATAGCCCGAACAGCCTCAAGCTCACTACTTAGCAACTAAACACACACCTAGCCCTTATTATTATTATTTTTTGAGACAGCATCCTCCTTTGTAGCTTACTCTGTCCCTGAATTCTATATAACAGAGGCTAGACTGGAACTCCTGGATTCTTCTGTCTCAGCCTCTTGAGTGCTGGGATTACAGGCATGTGCCATCACATCCATCTTTATCCTTATTCTTACAAGAAGAATGGCCCCCACAGGAACAAGTAGACCTTTTACTTTAAAAATTATAGCCAGGTGTGGTGGTGCACATCTTTAATCCCAGTATTTAGGAGGCAGAGGCAGATGGATCTCTGTGAGTTTGAGGACAGTCTGGTCTACATAGAGAGTTCCAGGACAGCCAGTGTTACACAGAGAAACCCTGTCTCAACCAAAAATATTAGTGGTACTCCTTCATTAAATAATTAGTGAACACTTTCTCTGTAAGGAGTGTGCATTAAGAACAGTAGGTAGGAACTAATGTTATGATTTTTTGGGTGAAGGTGCATGCCACCAAGCTTGACAATCTGTGTTTGACCTCTAGAGCCACATAGTGGAAAGAGAGACTTGGTCTCTGTAATTTTTTCTTTGACCTTTATTATGCATGCTCATGTACACACACACACACATATGCACACACATGCACACACACGCACGCACGTGCGCACACACACAGTACATAAATAAATGTAGAGAAGAAAGAAAAACAAAAACTGCAGGAAATGAGAAGTTTAAGATGTAATCCTTGGCCTCAGGAGGCCTTTGTGATTATAGCAATACAATAATAACATAAAACAGCAAATGAGGGACCAGAGAGAGGCCCAGCAGTTAATAGTGCAGGCTGCTCTTGTAGAGGACCAAGGTGCAACCCAAACACCCATGTGGTAGCTCATAACCATTTGTAACTGCAGTTTTAGGGCACCCAATGCCCTCTCTTGGCCTCCCTGGAGACCAGGCACACACATGGTACATAGACATACATGAAGGCAAAATATCCACATAGAAAAAAACAAATCTAAATAAAAACAAAACAAAAATCCCAGAAAAATGACAAATCCAGAGACAGTGATGAAGTTAACACGTGTTCTTAGAAGGGAGAGGGCTGGGAGGAAGCGCTGCCTGTGAGTTGTTCTGGCTGAAGATAAATTCATATCAATGAGAAGGTTCAACAGAGAACTTAAAAGAGAATCACACACCCAAAACAAGCTGCAGCATTTCCCAAGTCCAGCTTATAAAACTGAACTGGAGAATATAAATGTGTTAAGGCCCTCTAGTAGACAGTGGCTTGTCAAAGCCGAACAGTTCAATTAGACTACTGGACTGGCCCCCGTGGCGAGTTTTTAATGGCTTTATGTATGTTTAATCACATACAGTTGGTCTGGGCTCTCTCAGTGTCAGTCCCATTAGAATTTGAAAGGTCAAGTTTCCAAAGCCTAAAAAAAAGTGATTTAGACTAGAAATGCCAACTTAACCTTAACCACAGCTAAACCATGCTGTAATGGCACTGGAAATCATGCCTCATATAAAACACACTGATAAAATGAGGCTAAAACATCATCATTCTTTCCCGAGGTTATATTTTAAAAAAAAAAGTAAGATTGAAAAATCACAATTTGAATTTGGCTATGAATTATGGCTCCCTGATAGCTGTTGACACATATCGCTTATCTGGGAGCAGACAAACGCCTCGTCAGGTATAGCAGAAGTCTATGAAGACCTCAGAACACAGAAAGGGAGTCATCTACTGAAAAAAACACAGATTGGTTACAGCTCGGAGGGTGAGAGGGCACTCTATCGAGCCTCGGGAGCCCACTTGCTGGGGCCCCCGCTTTGCACCTGCACATCTGGACAGAGTCCCTTCCCTTTGCAGAACCTCCTAGCTCCCCTCCTCTTCCCTCAATGTTTGTATCTGCTCTCATTGACTGCATTTTACGTTTTATACTAAAACGAGTCTCAACTGTTCTACTCTATGGTTATTCGTGGGATCATTCTTCCCTCATTTTTTAAATTCGTCCCTCTCCCTAGCCAACCGAAAGGTCAAACACTAGCTCAAACACACAATCCTCTCCTTCTCCTAAAACAAACAAAACCAAATATTCCGGGGCATTGTTTATTTAAAATCATCATTCTTTATAATCATCTCAGTGATAGACCCCATCAAGCAGGAACTGCAGTTTCATTTTTGATAGTTCCACACCTGCAGACATAGAGGGGATTAAAAAGTGGATTAAGAAATGTCACCATAAAGCAGGCGGAGTCCCCAGGGAGAGGGCTTGGGAGACAAGTAACTTAGTGTCTATGGAAGGTGCCAAATGGCAATAAAACCAAAATGGGAAACCATGGAAATAAAATAAGTGTGCATTAAAAATATATTTGGGCCAGCTCCTCTGTGCTTGTGTTTCGTAATATTAACTGTTTAAACCTGCTTAAAATGAGAGCTCTGAGTTCTCAAAATCCTTTAATTCGGTTAAGCACCCGCCACCCTGAAAGGACTCCACGGCATCCCATAAAACATTATTTATCTGAGTGCGTTAACTGCACGATACTGTAATTTCCAGAATAAATGCTGGGTGTAAATTGTTGTTTATGTTGGATGCTGACTGTCTTTACGAGAAACAAAGTGAAAACGGAATCTTCACAGCTTTATTTCTTCCGTTAAAGTCGATTCTGCAGCAGGAAACATGCCTGGTGGAGTTTCTTAATGAACACTTATAAAGACTGTTGGTTAAAACCGAGTCTATGGAATCACCTCCAAACGCATGCCCTCTTTTAGTCTGCATTCTTTTCATTTAAATCAAGCCAAATTAAAGGGAAGTAGCACCCCTCACATGGTTACAGTTAAGGGTCTGCCAGCATTTTTATGCAAAGCCTTGTTGTAAGAAGTGTATAACTCGAACGGAATGAGAAAAAAATTAAACAAATGGAGCCAGAGCAAACAAACAACAAAAAGATGAAGCTTTAGCACAAAGGAAGGCCACCTGGAAAGGGACTGTTTTTATTCATCTCTAATGACTTTTAAAAGTCTGTCTGGGGGCGAGAGATATAGACATCCTAATGATTCAACACATTAGGTTGGGATTTTCTTGGTTTTTCTAAAATAATCATTTTCAAAAGCGTTTCAACCATAAAATTGATTAAAACATGAACTTCTCTGTGTGCCTGGGTTTCCTAGAGGACATTAGATATTACAGATTTCATTGCCCTGTCTGACCCCCACCCCCACCCCGCCACGCACAAAACACACAACGAAAATAATTCCCCTTTCTTCCAAACAGAACTCAAGTCATGGAGCAGTTAAGAGGGTCTGAAGGTCAAATGTGGATAGGACTGGGCAAAATTGTAAGATTTTTCTTCGTGAGTTGATGAACACTCAGTAATTTGAAATCTCCCAACTCCAGAGCCAGAGTCTCCATATGAGTGGGCGGTTTTTCCGTGCGCACAACGAAGTCAGTGAACGTTTCTCCCAAAGAGCAGTGATTGCACACATTTGAAAGTCCAGAATTTACCGTGCCCTCGAAGCAGCTGCTCTTACCTGATAAAAGTCAGGATGCTTCCTGAGCGATTATGACTTATCAGGTCAATGACCAACACACTATAAAATAGATTCTAACAGCCCCCAAAGGGTTGGTATAGACTCCTGAGTAAATAATATATGAGAGAGAGAGAGAGAGAGAGAGAGAGAGAGAGAGAGAGAGAGAGAGAGAGAGAGAGAGAGAGAATGACCTGGAGAGAGAATGAATGACCTGGAGACCTGGATTGTTTAGCTGTTATGGGAAGGCAAGATCCTGTGTTTTCTACAGTGTTTTTCAAGACCAAAGTCCAACTAAAGAGATGGTCATGTTGGGGGTGGGGCATAACAGCTCTAAAGGGTTTTCTGGTATTTGCCTCTCTTCTATGTAAATCGGCTACTCATTGCTACCTTTTTTGTGTTCACAGGTTCATCTGAGGAGGAAGCCGACCATCTCTGAGAAAGTCTACTCATCCTTATCATGAATGCTAAATAGAAGAGCACCATGATATCATTGTGGTACCTTGCTCTACTCAAGGACAGGGCTGCCATTCAAGATGTTCCAGTGAACTTAAAGAAATTCAAGGGGTTTTAGCATCATGACAAAAATGGTCAAAGGACTAAGATTGTGTGTGTGTGTGTGTGTGTGTGTGTGTGTGTGTGCATGCGCAGGTAGAGATGCTTATAACCAAGCTAGCATGAGGAAGGAAATTTGATCTATCTACTGTGCTTAAGACAAGTTTTCCTAATTGCATCAACTTCCCTGGAGGTTTCAGCTGCTTTACTGCAGTTTGACAGTGTCTATAGTTGGAATTGTATTTGCTTGCTGGTCTTGGAAACTGGACACAAACTGCTGCTTAGAGGTTTATTTATTTACTTAGTTTTTATTTTATTTTATTTTTATTTTGAGACAGGGTCTCTCTACATACCTTTAGCTGCTCTGGAACTGACTATGTGGAGTAGGCTGCCCTCGAACTCACAGAGATCTGCCTGCCCCTGTCTCTCGAGGGCTAGGATTAAAGGCAATTGCCATCACACCTGGGTTGCTTAGGTTTTAAGACCACAGAATGAGTAGCATCATCCCGGCTCCTAGTAGAGTCCTATCTTAGGTCCTCCAGTCGCTTCCCAGGTAGATCTTGATGTAAGCACAGGGGTTTCAGATCCTGAGCTACCCTAGCTCTCACCATGGGTGAGGGAGGCATGGGCCTTTCTCTGGAGATTCACCAGAGCAGAGTAGAAGAGAAAAAGGCCTGAGACTAAGGCTGAGGCAAGAGTGAAGTGTTCCCACAAGGCCCCGTGGGAGTCCAGTGGGTCGCTTACGCATCTAACTTTTAAAATGTTATGCAGACTAATTTTTGAAGGAGTCAGACTTGGGTTTCCAAGGCATAGCAAGAATGATAATGAAGCATGGGACGATAAGGAAGGATTCAGAGAGTTTTCCCAGGGCTGAGAATAGGGTGTTTTCTAGACAACCCACACTACATGACTCAAGACAGTGCTACCCATTTTATGAGCAATGGTTTCATTTCCCTCCAAAGTTACACAAGTGGCATTTCTTGGTGTGATTTTATAGAGATCACATAATGGTGGCCGTGCTCTCCAAGGTGATCCAAATTAGGTGTGGGTTAGGATGGCTACAAGGGACTTCTTTTAGGCATAGCTGTCAGCCCCATCTTTTCCCTCCTAACCTGGACCCTGCTGTGTTCTCTAATGTCCCTCTAATATATATCCGTGGAAGGGACCAGAGCCAATGTAGTCCCGCACTTTTCCTACATCCCTTGGAGAGATCAAGACATGCTTTAGCTGTCACCAAAGAGAGGCAAAGGAGCAGAGTTCAGATAAACTTTTGATAAAGTGTCACAGCAACCCCCTCGTCAGAAGGTAGGAAAGGTCACACAGTAAAAAAAATAATAAGAAAATATAACTGCTTTCTTATGAGGGAAATATTATGAGTTCTTCCCCTTTTCCAGCTTTTATGGAAGGAGATTCTGCCAGTTCCTTCAGAAAAAAAGAAGAAAAAGTAGTTTTAAAATGAGATTATGCACCTTCAGGGTGCCATTAGGAAGTTTTACTGTACTGAGATGACATGGAAGCTCTGGAATTAATATCCCTGAGATGCTTCAAACCTGCAATAGCAATTATTGTACTACGTGTCCCTGGATAAATAATAGGGCCATTCAACTAATTAGCTTCAATGATTTCAGCTCCCTGTAAATTCTCTCTCACTCGGCTATAAAAATACACTAGGAAAACTTTCGGTAAGAGAAAGTTCTTTTTTGGAGATGTTTTCTTTTCATTCCCCCCTTGAATTCATAATGCACAATGTGACACCCACTTCCAAGCACCAGTGTAGAACAGTATATACAAAACCAGAGCATGATCCATTGCCCCAGGCCACTATTGAACATATTGATTTACATCTTTAATTTTTGGCTTCCACAAAAAGCATAAATAAATATTTTGAGTAACCAGCTTCTTGATACACAGTGTAAGCAATATTATCTTCATGGACCCTAGGACACAAACCCCAAGTACACATATACACATATCCAAAGATAAACACAGGGATTATTTATATCCATACTCCAATACATCAAGACTATGTTATTTTACAAATTTGACAGCACGTTAGCTTCCCCGATGGTTTGCCTAGAACATTGGTTCATTCTTTTGCACTGACGGAAGACCTGCTAGATCCCAATTGGATGGGATCTTCTGTATATTGATTTGCACAAATGCAGTATCGTTCCCTCTTAAAGCAACAAAGATTCCCCTCTACTTCTGTCACCTAGAAATAACATTGAATTCTGTATTTCTGGGTGGTAAGAGTCTAAACTTCCATAATACATGCAATTCTAACACCATGATCAACGGCCTGAAAATTTTCCATATGGTTCAAGAGACCTGAACTTTTGTTAAATTTTGTGTGTTTGTTTTCCTTCTCCTTTGGGTAAGCAGTGGAGGTTTCTTCTTTTCCCTTCCTGGAAACCTCTACTCAAGAAAATGAATCTGAAGCTCCTCCCATGCACGGGCTAAGCCCCTCCTTCAAATGCCCGACGTCATCACTGAGAGGCCAAGGGAGCTGGTGGGAGGGGCTGTAGAAGATGCTCCATCCTTGGTGAAGAAATGACGAGGAAAAAGAGTCTGACGCCTCTTCATGAGCTTGTCTTTAATTAACAGAATATAATTATAATTAAAGCCAGACAAAATGACTGGATGTTAAATTAGAATTATGTCTAGCAGTGCAGGCGGCAGCTGTCTGTTTGCAGTCATTAAATGCGACCTGCACCACTTTCCGGGTCTCCCGCTTTTCTTGGCTACTTATGGGCAACTTCTTTCCTATTTTTTGCCACACACAAAAAAGGACTTTTCCTTTTATGTAGTAATACGCATCAAATACATCTGTAAAGGAAAACGGTGGCATATTAAGACGAAGAACACAGTCTGATAGAAAGGGATACATAAAATCAAAACCACTTTGACTTTCTTCTAAAACTGCATGATCACTAAATTCAACACGATTCCCTTAAAGTGGATGATCATGGGATCTAACAGAAATTAATTTTCCAATTAAAAATTCAAGTGTTAAAATGCTCCTTCATGTAAAATATGGCCTGTAGACTTTATAGTTCTTGTTATACATCTGTTCCATGTCAGTCAAACATTCTGGTCTCTCCCCTCAGATATACACCCTAAGAGCTACCCAGATTTGTAGCGTCAACCCCATCATTTTTCTTCGGAGGAGATCTGCAGCCTCAGCTTATGAGAAATGCAGTCTGCTCACCCTGGGAGAATATAAGTCATAACGTTTGTTTTGGAAATCTATTTTACCCAATATTTCTCAATGAAATAAATTGTATAAATGAAATAAAACTGACACTGCAATATTTACTAAATCACCACTGCGTGTGCAGTGCTGAACACCCTGGCTACTATTGGCTTCTCTCTCCTGTTCAGCTTAACAGGCGGCAGAGCAAAGGACAAAGCTCCTTCCAAGATGCATTTTTAAATCAATGTAAATAAGCTCATAAGACAGCCAGACTTCTGTCCTTACTGGTTATCCAGTTATCCTCGCTGTGCGTGTTATCCTTCCTTTATCCTCCTTGTAGAAACACGTATTCTCCAGCTTACCAAAGTGTATGTGCGTGTGTGTGTGTGATTGCATGTACATATGTGTGCATGTGCATGTATCATGTGTATGTATGAATATGTGTATATTATATTATATACACATTATATGTGTATGTGTTATGTATTATGTCTTTGTGTATGCCTGAATATATGTACAGAACTAGGAAAAGGAGATCCAGAGAGTAAAGAGAAATATTTTAAGTCAAGCAATTCCATATAAAGTACATAAAAGCTCAAATATTATGGTCCTAATAATATAAAATAATATAAAAAACTCTAAAATAATTGACCTTCATAGTTGAAAATAGGTCAATGGAAATGGGGTGTGGACAGAAGGAAACACATAGCAAAAAAAGTGACTTTAATATCAAGTGTACACAAACTGGAAACAAACACATTTCTAGGGTCCTATACCAGGGTGTGTTCCTCTGGGCTGAGGCCTCACATGGTCATATTTTTGAATTGACAGTGAAGGACACGAGCCCTACTTGGGCACCTCAGTCTTCCTTACACGGCTCTCGGCAGTGCACTCCAAACTTCATGTGGAGGAACTCCCCTGTTCTCCACGGAGCCCTTTCAGCTGACAGGGTGCAGGGCTGATGTGCTCATCACTACTGAGGAAGTCTGGTAAGGATGTTGCCTATTACGAAGGAAGGGGAGAAAAAGTGGGACCTGTGAGGGCTTCTTTGGCCATGGGTGGCAGTGAAGGAAAGGGTTGACCTATAAATAAAGGTATTTCTAGAAATGGTAAGTGGGTGTGCATTATTAACGACTGTAAAATACGTTTCAATATGGGGAGGAAAGTGGCCACATCTCAAGACGGAATGGAGTTAGGACCGCAGTCACTCTGTCCAAACACTGTTGAACACTCTTGTGATTTTGGAAATCACCAAATACCCCCATAAACTCAGAGGGTTTGTAGAGTTACTAAGTTCTCACAGGAATGATAATGAAGATTTGACATTTAGTGAAGATAACACTAATAATAAAATAACCACAGGGTGTTATTTTGATAATATCAAATATTTAACCCATACATGTTATATTTATCTAGCATATTATTTAAAAATATTGTGTCAATAGCTATCTTACAAAATGTAAATGCGAGTCTTGTCACCTATGGCATCTGGAAAGTGCTGTCATTTGCTCAAGATTGAGGAAACTTAACAGATTCCTGACTGACTATACCCTATCATTAAAAAAAACGTAAAAATATTTTAACATCCCACAGATAGATGAAGGTATCCACTCACACAAACGCTTGCCCAGTCCCAGACTCCATAGAGCTCAGTGAATTTCCGTATATTTAGAATGGCCATTCTGAAGCCATATTGCTTCCCTCACTATTCTCTATCTTATCCAGTAGCTGTGTTCTCTGTTAATCCATTTTGGGGCTCAAAAAAGCTTCTCTTTTCATAGTTACCTGCATCCCCAAATATCTACACAAATGTTATTTAGCCACTTGCTCTCAGACACAGATCTTACATGTGAGCTATGTGTGAAGTTACAGTTGGGACAGCAATACAGGCAGGGTTAAAGATGGCCCAAACATCCGGTGACAGGTGGTTACGGAGTTCAGACTCAGAACTCACATGCAGTTTCATTACGAAGGGTATTTGATGTATGCCCATGGACACTCAAAACATTTGCTGGGGACTCACCAAGAAGGGAAGGATGAACACCCTCTCCTCTTTGTCCTTCCCCCATCTTTCTTCCTCCCCTTCCTCCCTTCCTCTCCTCACTCCCTTCCTTCCTTCTGCTATGTAGATGGGAGATTTAGTCTAGCCGCCTGAATCTGAGGGTCTCTCATACTGCTCATAACAAGAATCAATTTTTACTGCCGTAGAAGATAATAATGGTAATAACGCCATGGAAAAAACCTACCATGACCGATAACTATAACTTATTATGTCCCTTTAAAAAATAGCTGTCGTGTATGGGGCTTTCTTCCTTCTTGAAGCGGAGTAAGGAGCTGATGCCTGGGGCCTCTGTGGCCGTCCATACACTCTCTGAGAGCTCGCACGAGCCGACCTGCCATAGATGAAGAGCTGCTTTGAGGACACAGAAGAATGAGAAAAGGGATTCAATGCTGGGAAACTGAAGAGGACAGTCACCTTCTGCCCCCTCCTTCCTGTGCCATGTGCCAGCAAAAAGCCCTGTCAATGTGGCACGCCGGTGCTTTATTGTCCCGATTCTTGGCCATTTACCGGGGTGCTCTTATCTAGTAAATCATCAGGGTTCCCAACAGGGCTGTCCCACAATCACGCTTTTGATGCTAACATTTCAAAGATCTTTGTTCACCTGAGTAACAACTGGAAATCGCCTTCCACAAATCCTGCTCTGTTCTTCTATCTGTCAGAGGGGGGCATAAGATATAAAGCCGTGTATCATCCTGGTACACAGATGTCCACGTGCTTAGCGAGCTCACCTGGTTTCTGTGTCACGTGAAAGGATGGCCCTTATAAGACAAATTATATTCCAGCCACTTTCAAATGACGTGGATTCACCAAGCACAGTTGATTTTCATATATGGAAGCCCTCCTTAAAGCATGACTGGGCAACAAAGGAGTTTAAACCTCACTCTGCTCTGTAACACACTATTACTAATAAGATTTAGATACGTTACTGGGTCCAGCAAGGAAACCTGAGTGACTTGCAGTTTCTCTAGATGAAATTTAAAAAAATCTTTAAAAGGACATGCAGCATACAAATACAATCAGATGGCATCAGGGGCTATATAAAAGTGTGGATATAGCATTGCCCATGCACCAGCCACTGACATGTGCCTGGAAAGGACTGGTTTTTCTTCTCACAGACAAGTATGCTATAGCAACTGAACATAAACAGCCACAGAGTTACAGCTGCTTGTAAAATGTCACAGACATGGGAAATTAGATAGTATTGAGGTTTTAGAAAAGAGCAGCCCTCTCTTTTTAAATCGTGGCTTGGCATTCAAGAGAAAGAATAAGGCCCTCTCATTGTTAATCATGTGTATTTCCCTAAGTATTCACACCTACAGTGTGACCCTGAAGGTTTTCCATATTCACACTGATTATTTAACACTTTCTGAAATAATTGTAAAAATGGAGGCTAGTCATATTGTCTGAAGATTGAGAAGGATGAGGTAGATGAGGTTTGGGGAATAATTAAAATTTTAGGCAGATGCTTAGATGCCCATAATTTTTTTTAAATGGGAGACTCTACAGAGCAAACTACATAAATGAATCAAGCGAGGATTTCCAGTTAAATACGGGAAGACAGTGCAATATACTTTTAGTATGTTGAATAAAATGGAGAATAACCTATATTAAAAAGCACATAACAACGTCAAGCCTTTAAGCTTCCAGCCAGAGGATCTGTAATAAAATGAAATCATTAGGCAAAGAGTGGTCACTGTGATGACAAGAAGAAAAAAATAACTCAAAATCCTCATATCTGTTATTATATTAGAACAGTTCACGTTTTCTACATAATAACACTGGGCATTAAAGAGCCATTTCCACACACCTTATTATTATTTATGAAATTACAAGTACACACGGTGTCTGATAACTCATCTCTCTGTATTAAATAGGAACATACATTGTTTTTTAAAATGCCTGCCTTTTACAAGGTGCTGGGTAACAGCTTTCCATGGCACAATCACGTGTGCATTATATAGCACGCTTTATAAGAAGTTATTAAGGGTTATGACTACAGCAACATAGTCCTAATATAAATATGAGTGAAACATTTAGGAATGGGACTCTCACTTAGGCTGTTCTCCCATAATTTGTAGCAACACAATTATCATAGAGGAAGACATACCACATTTACAGAAAAAGCCATTTCCACCAATGTCAGTAAAAAAAAAATTCTATAACATGGGTGTTTTCCTAGCAATTTCATAAAAACCCATGCTTTTATAAACAAGGGAAGAATCCACAATGCCACCTACAGTATTTTCCACAGTAATCTTGCCTTGCATGGCAGGGAAAATCAGCTTTCTTTGAAAAGCCAGGTGCATGTAAATTTCAAAACTGCAAGTAGGTGGCAGTGGAGACATTTCTGGATGATTTTTCTCGGCTGGAAATGTGAACGGAGGGGGAGAAAAAGGAACAGAGAGCCCTCCTTAAAAACAAGTTACACGCATACTAAAATAAATAATGTCTTGAAACGTAACCTTCCATAGCAGATCACCATTAAGAACTAATAAAATATTTGTCTTTAGGGACTCAAATCCTACCAATCCTTTAATGAAGTCATCCACAGAGTGGCAGGCATGTGAATTGCATGGTTGACAAAGTTAGAAGGGGGAGAGGGAGACAGAAAGGAAGAGGGAGAAGGAAAAGGAGAAGGAGGAGGGAGGGAGGGAGGGAGGGAGAGAGGGAAATAAAAAAAGAGAGAGAATTAGTTGACTTACTGTTTCCCAGAAAGCTAAAAGTAAGATTTAAGTATTTGATGTGAATGAGAAACTCTAAAACCATAGGCATAAAATACCTCAAATTAAAACTAGTAAGTTAGCGTTTTACACAGCCATTAGGACATTTCCTGTTTGAATATAAATCTGAGAGGAAGGCAAATACATTCATTAAGATTTAGTCTTTAATGAAAGGAAATCAATTGAGGCCATCAAAAATTGTGTTCAAGAGGCTATTAAACCATGTAGACATATTTAAAGTGTGTTCAACTCTAAACAAACACTGGAAACATTAGAATAAAAGCATCTGAAGTGTCTTCAAGGTTAATGAGTTGGCAGTTGGTTTTTATTCCATTTCCAAGTTTACCTGTAAAGACAGGCAGGGTCATTAAGTTGTCTTACTGGTTCAGCCTGATGGATTTGACTTGTGGACATCGTGTAAGAAACTGGAAAGTGCCCAAGAATAAACTCTGGGGGTGTGTGACAGAGACTGTGTGTATGGACGGAAAGAAACAAGTAAAGGGATTGTTGGAGGGGAGAGGGGAGGGAAGTCATGCTATTACTCATACCAAAATGGCCACATGTAAAGAAAGGAAGTCGAGCATGCAGACAAGAGTGGACCACGTTAGGCTTTTCTCTAACCAGCCTGTCTCCCTTTTGTGATTGGTTCATCATGCAGTTAACAACAAAGGCAACAGTGGTCAAGGGGTGTGAGAAGCCTGGTGGAAACAAACGCTGCATTCTTACTGTTTCTGCCTCTCTCTAGAACATTTTTTCTACTCGTCTTTTAAGATTCAAATAAAAAATCTAGCTATTCCAATATGTGCCTTTCAAAGCCCCTGTGTGGAGAAATGGACCCCTCTCTCATGTATTTTTTTAAAAAAATTCTACTATAGTAACCTTCATAATCTAGTATTAGAATTACCGTGTTTGGGTCTGGATGATGAGGCTTGGTTCTGGAAGTCCCAGGAAGGCAGCTGTCATCCTTGACAATTTTGGATGCCAAGGTTTCCAAGGAGAGAAAGCTGCTTGTTCAAGGACCTGAGTTAGTTGGGGGAGGGGGGCGCACTTAAAATCATCTCTCAAAGTGTGACGTTTCAATGCTGCAGACAGTGGAAATTCTGTTTTGCTGACCAAGAGAGTAGTGGCCCAGACATGCCTTATAAGAAGGAACATCCTGCTGTATCCTCTGGGTACAGGACACGCAGGTGGAAGAATGATCAGGGAACTAGCATCCTAGAGGCAGTAGGGGGCGTTTTACAGCCGAGGAGCCGGGTAGAGAAGAGGAAGTGTTTACTGGCTGGGCGAGGGGTGGAGCCTATAGGAAACGTAGTCTTTGTATTGGTGACCTTTAAAGTGTGCGGCGGACTTATGTAAACATGTCAGGTGGGGTAGAAGAGATAGTGCCGCGTGGGCTCCGGAGATAAAGCCCCAAAATGAAGGTTATCCTGAACCCAGACTTCTAAACTAAGTGGATAAAAATTTCTTCTCTTTCCCGTCCTTCTCTTGTTTGCTCTGGAGACAGAGTCTGGCGATGTAGCCCAGGCTGGTGGAACTCTTCATTCATCTTGCCCCAGCCTGCAGAATGCTAGGATTGCAGGCGAGTGCCAGGTTACCATACACACAGTGAAAAACGAGTGGGAAAGTTCCATAGGACGTCCCCAGACAGAGAAAAGTCTGCGAGCCATTGTTCCTCCAGAAAAGCATCAGCTCAATTTCATTATTCGCCATAAAGTGTGCAAAACTGAGTCCCAGGCTATGACACCACAACCAGGAATCAGCATGGGCTTTCTTGTTTTCAAGAACTTGAGATTTCTAATTGCCTCAAATGCTTATCACAGATACTAGAGACATCTAAAGATATTAGCGTGTCACTCCCTAGCAAGAACACGGGGAGAGGAGGCAAGGTGCCTAGACTTTCACCGTGGTGGATCAGAGACACCCACATACTTGCTGGACAGCCCCCCAGTCAGGTCACCAGGACACCCTCATGAAGAACGAGTCATTGGTGAAGCCTCACCCCAAACCAGCACTTTCCCAAGAGTTTAAAGGGATCATAAACGTGGCTAAAGATATACATTAGAACAGGGCCAGATTATATTTTTCAGAATAACAGAAAACGCCAACAGCACAACTTCAGAATAAAAAAAGCATTCTTTTGGGGGCCTAGCAACCCAATTTTGGATTACTTTAATTTCTGAAATTCTAACATTTACTGTATTGAGCAATGGTGGTATTATATTTTTGGCTTATTTTATTATAAAGTATTATAGTACATTTTTGTTTGATGAGTAAAGATTGGACCAATGAAAAGGAACAAAGTGCATTACAATCTCACTGCTGGAAGGTTTGAGTTTTCTTTTCCTTTGAACACTTAAAATTTCTTACCCTGTTAAAAAGCCCATAAAACAGATTTTGTGAACATATGTTTTATGAGTCAATGTCAAAGTAAGAGTGGTAAATCTGTCAATCACAGACGTAATCCTTAGAATCAACATTTAATTATTTGGCTGTGGAGCTCTCCTGCCTTCCGGCCCCTCCTCCGTTCCCATGTTAGATACTTCACTGCATATATGTACTTTAGAAAAGTGGGCAGAAAAGAAACAGAAGGAATAAAACGCAGAATCAAAGATCGAAATACTTCTGATATCACTTTGAAATCTGCCAGAGGCTGGTTAGAAGTCAAAGCTAAAAGATAATCAAGATTTGGTACAACTTTAGAATAGGTTTCATTTCTAAAGAATATTCCCTGTGCTTTTTTCCTTAATGCCTACAGAAACTTTTTTTTTGTAAATTAATTGTGGCTAAGATGTTCTAAAATAATGCAGGTAATTGAAAAAATATTTTTTGTAATCTTCAGAGATCTACTGATTTAAAACATTTAAATTGTATCCAGTATTGACTTTTAGACCGGTTTGTCAGCAAAAAGCTTTTACTAGCTGCCAGCAGGTGGCGCTATTCACAAACAGGGTGCGAGGCATATTGAAAGGACTGAATATATCCAACGTGTGGTTCCGATTTATGGAGTATAGATTTTAAAGCATTTTGAATGGAGCTGTCAGCACTCTGGAGCCACTTCCATTCCCATCTGTTCCGTATGAATGTGGAAACTCGGAAGTCACTTTAAAATCTGTACCTGTAGAAGAACACCGAGTCTCTTCAAAAAGAGCAGAACAAGTTAAAAATCTCTGCACAACAATGCGTTTCAAACAAGCACAGATATTTAGCCTCTTCCGATATTTTGGAAGTCTTGTTTCAGCATGCAGTCTTTTGTTTAAGGCCGACACGGATCAAGGAGTGCGGCGGGTTGTGTACTTCAGCCGAGCTAACCTGAGCAAATGCTCTGTGCACACACAGTTGCCAGGGAGAAAATATGTCCATTCTCGTCACCAAAATTAAAACTCCCAGGTTTCAGGGAATACAGAAGCAACAAGAGGCGGCCGAACTCCCAGCGTCGAGCCGACGGCTTCAGGGGCTTTAGGCACAGGCTGAAATTGTTTGTTTTTGACCGCCAGTTGACCCCCATTGCTGCCCAGTCTGATGGACAGTCAGACCATTAGTTCTTTTAACACACATTCTTTTCGGGAAACACAGACACTACTCTGCCTTTGCAAAGAGCGAGCGGAGACAGCAAACGAATCCGAGAGGAAGACAGACCTGCACCGGCAGGGAGCCTTCTGAGTCAGCAGCAGCCCTTCTCCTGGCCTAGGGACTGGGGCTGGAAGGAATCAAGTCTAAGCAAAGAGACATTGCATCATTAAAAAATAAATCCATCTTAAGAATCTGACTCCAGGCTACAATTAGTCAAGGCTACATTTCATATACATTCAAAAACAAAACAAAACAAAAAGATTATGCTTTAAATTATTTAGATTTTTATTTTCTGGAATATTTGATTTCTTGCTTAAAAATAAGCAATGAAGTTAAAAAAAAGGCACAGAGCAGAAATGCATCACCTAATGCTAGTTTGGGCTCCATGCAAAATTATTTTGTAATTCGAGTTACCCGGGCTTTTATAACCTGCTTAATGAGTATAATTCCCTGACCCTGTTACTGTGGAATATGAACTTCAAAATACATTTTATTTGTCTTCTTTTGGATGCATGTGTTTTGGTATGTAGTTAAAGAAATAACTTCTGGTCGTATTGTTCTTACACAAACAACCGGGAGCTGAGCTTGCTCTCAAACAACCTATTGATCCAAAACCAAACCAAAACGCACAAAGACTATACTCCAGAGAGACCCATCAAAGACACTAAACTTTGCCAGGCAAGGTTGAGGAAAAGGGAGGGCTCTAGATGGAGGATGAAATTTCCTGTCGCTGAATCAATCATTCTACCTTTAAATTAAGCCCAATTCAAACTCACATTTAACACACACACACACACACACACACACACACACACACACACTCACTCTCTATCTCCATTTTCCTCTGGCTGTGGCTGACAGAACTGCTCTTGTCCCCAGCCTCTTCTGATTTTCCTCCTGGGAAAAGTGATGAGCTATGCTGCGGGGGAAACCAGGAAACATCTGCTTGGCTTTCCAAAGCTGGCATGGGGACCTGCAGCCTGAATCACAAATGCCACTTTCACAAACAGGTCTCCCACAGGAATCTTGCTAAAAAACATGACTCTACTGGGGGGAAACCACAGCTCCAGTGAGCAATATGAAAAGTGGATCTTCTCTCCAGCTATCCCAAACGATACATGCACACACGCGCACACACACGCACACACACACACACACACACACACACACACACACACAAAAATAAGATTTGCTTGTAGCAGAATTTAACGAATCCCAATCTGATAGGAAGAAAAAGTACCTGTATCCCACTTTAATTTGGAAAGTGAGTTCACACGGAAGCCCCGGAGACTCTGAAATAAAGTTTTATGTCTAGCAAACAGGGGTTCTTTCATTAATAAAGAAGTCACCAAACAGTGGTATGTGATGTCTGTGAACCGAGAAAGACCTCAAATTATTTTCAACGCACTGTTTCCATGTTCTATTTTATTCTGGTGCAGCTGTCAGCAAGAGTGTGGATTACTCAGGCAGCAGGCTGGATAGAGGTATGCCGAAGAGCCCCGAGATGTAACATTTCCATTCTTTTCTCAACTAGAGAGAGATGCACTGAGAGAGTTGCACCTGCCCAAGGGCAGACTTGGAGGCGAGTGGGGCATGGTGCTGGGCACACACCGAACACCTTCTTTTATTAGACTGTTCCTATGTGCACGTTCTCTTTTAGACTGTCCGAGTTTCCATTTAAACTAAAAACAAAACAAAAAACCCAATGGCTCACTTTCGGCATTTCAGTCATGTTCTCTCTATGAAGAGTGGCTATCTGCTGTTTGGTTCCTGAAGTGAGGTGCTCACTCATCTTTCTCCTGAACAGGGCTCCTGCTCCCTTGTCCACAGTTGCTTTGGCTGACATCACTGCGTGATTAGGAACCCTGAGGGAGTGCTGCACAGGGTTTTGGGGACATCGGAATAAAAATAAAAGAGCAAGAATGAGAGCAGAAGTGAGGAGGGAAAGGAAAAGCTGAGGCGTTTTCCCTAAACACTGGACTTTATCACCTCGGAAAGATGGTCCTTACCGAGGAGGACAGACCACACTTCCTATTTCTATTTAGCTTTCCAAGACGGAGAACATTCGAATTAGGCAGGAGGGTTGTTTGATTTTTTTCAGAGTAAAGGTAGTTTTCACCTGTTAGGACAGATGGGCCATTTGTTTGCTGGAACTAATTATCCTTTGTCCATCAGTAAATACAGGACTGTAACGGTGCAAAAAATAAAATAAAGTAAATCAGGTCTGTGGGTGGAAATCAACTTAATTTTTAAAAGTCTGTTTTTTTTCTGATCCCCTGTCTCTTTCTCTTTTTCAAAACACAGAAATGATTTTTCTACCTGATTACTAGAGATAGTTCTTGGCTGAATGAAGCGGAACTATTTCAATACACACAAAACCGTCTTCTACGAAGAGACAAACACTAAACACATGTTGTGTTGCTGCTTTTAAGAGTGGGTGACAGAATTAGCACCCAAAATGCCATTTTGCCATTAAAAGCACAAGCCTACCACGAAGGAGATGAAAGAATCATTTTCTCAGATCCACCCCTGATTTCCTCCCTGCACCGAGGGCCCTGGATGCGCCTACAGCATTTAGACTCTCCCCGTGCATTTCCAAATCTGGGATTTGATTACTAGCAAGCCTTCCCTAGGACCAAATGGAATTAAGATATGTAGTAGTTACATAGGTTATTGGGTTTTGAAAGAAAAATCAAATCCAGGTACTTCCCATTGTGTATGATATAACCTAAACAATATCTCCATTTTATTTCATTTTCACAATAAGAGGAGTCGTAGCTGGAGAAGCCTTCCAAAATCAATTTTAATTAAACGCCCACACTTTAATGTGGAACACACATGTTTAATCAAATTACTTGGCTCTAAGGTGACACGATCAGCATTTAGACTTGGAAGTACTACTTGGTACTAATAGACACTCTATACATAAGTCTTTAAGGTCAACACCCAAATTATTGTATTATATTAATCATTAAAAACGTAGAAAATGGTAATTCTCCAAACCCCATTTATTTTCTAAAGGAAGGGTATGTATTCTGGTTTAGCTCACTTGATACTATTAAAGTGATTTGTGATTAATTTAATGTCAATTAATTTAATACTAGATTGCATATGAAATCTCTTCAATACTTCCATCTTTTACCAGTTGATCTAGTTAAGACTTAACCAAGCCATGGGAGAAATTTAGGAACTCCCTTAGGAAGAGAAATTAGGGAATAAAATACTCAGAGGACTAGCAATAGAGATGCCAGAAGATGAATGGAGGGGTGGGAGAGAGGGAAGGCACACTATTTCTTTAGTAATTACAGAAAGCCTGTTCATAAGCATCATACATTGTTCCTTCATGTGTTAGACCTATTTTACAGATGGGAAAGACTGAAAATCAGAGTATTTCAATAACTTCCCAGAGATCATACAGGTAGTTGATAAAACAATCTACTTTAAAGTTTGAGATATTTAATAAAATGAACCTCTTAAAATTCCCCCAGAGGGCCGGGCGTTGGTGGCTTACGCCTTTAATCCCAGCACTCGGGAGGCAGAGGCAGGTGGATCTCTGTGAGTTCGAGGCCGGGATGGACCGATAGCCTCCGAAACAATACAGAGAAACCCTGTCTCGGAAAAAAACCAAAAAAAAAAAAAAAACCCACAAAATTCCCCCAGAGACTGACACTATTCCTCAGAGTCTCAAAAAACAAAATCTGGTGAGCTCGCTGAACTAGCAGAAGCAGCCGATTATAAAAAGGCTATGAAGATGCCGTGACTGTCGATTCTGGATAACCAACTATTGATATGCAATACTTAGAAGAGCAGGATGGAAATCAACAGCTGGCAAAGGATGGCTTAAGACAATAGAAAACTCACGTTCCATTGTGTGCTGCTGGAGGACTGAAATCACAGTTTTCTAATATTGGACAGCAGTCTCCAACCCACATTGGCCTCCCTGAGTCATCACAGTTGCTGAATGTTTTATTCTGCTACTGACGGCAGATCACCTCTATGAAAACACTTGGGAAGGAAGCAACAGAATGGAGAGACATAAACTTAATTGTTGCATTTAATAGTACACAAACTGAAACCACAATAAGGTTTTTAAGGCACTCCATAAAACAATTCTACAATTTGCAAGGAAAAAAAATTTAAAGAGAAACTGGATTTTGAAATTTTTGGATACAGAAATGTGGTAACTGACACAAACTTCAAAGCATTATGGAGTACCAGGAACTCTTAGACCTGGAGTGAGATACTTAGGTTCATACGACAGAATAAACAAATGTGTAAGTATAAATTAATATATAATAAACAAGTAGTCTTGAGCAGGAGACAGGAAGTCACTAAAGGATTCTGAGGGAGGTGGCAGTCTGGAATAAAATCAACTTTTCTCTTCATCTCATACTAGGTATCAAAGTAAATCCAACTTTTATGAAAGTACGTGGAAGTGATTACAAAACCTGAACAAAAATGAATGCCTAGAACTCTGTGGGGAAATATAATCATATAAGTAAATAGATAACATTAAAAATTAAACTCGTAACTTCTGTGTGCAGCAAATACCAGTTTCTGGTAGGACTAGAGAAGTAGGAATAGTTTTGTTGGATGACACAGAGGGACCTGTATTCCAGTAGGCTTACTCTACTACAAGGCCATATTCTTGTCTAGGATGCCAGAATACACTCTCTGTATCATTTTGCTATGTCACTTTTTCAGCCTTGAATGCATCATTTAGAGATTTACTTATACTCTGAGAGAAAATGAGAAATTACATTTTGAAGGATAATGGAGGCACTAACCAGTCAAAAATTGGTACAAATTAATTGAATCACTTTGGCTCCCTCCAACTTCTAGCTGAGGTGATCTTCACTAGTAAGAAGACGAAGGGACTTTTTATCTGATGGGGAAGGAAGGTTAGTAAACTGGCAATTTGGAACACAGTAAGTGTTGAACAAATCTCCCACTGATGGACTCTTAGCCTCTTTCCAACCTTTCACTAGAATGGCTAATGCTGGATTCAAGTTCCACAAAAGCGATTTTCAAAGATGCTTTCGAAGGCAGTGAGTTTAAAGAGGCCCATAGGTGGGGGCTGCGGAGAAGAGAAGGAGCCATCAAAAGAAGATGCCAAAAGGAGATAGCAATTTTTCTCTAAAAAATAGTTTCTTAAGATCTGCTTTATGCCTAGGACATGTGTAGAAATCCCTCCTCTTATACATCCTTGTGCATCTCAGAAAATACGTGGTTAACATATAAATTTGCACATTAGCAACTGCATTCACCTTTCTGTGCTGGCCTCAGAGGCCAGACCCTTGATTTCTACATTTGCGTCAATGCGACACAGAAAGAAAGCATGACCACTTCGTCCCTACATCCCCCAGGGCTGGGGATCAAATCTGTGGCCACATGCACACAAAGCAAGGACTTCCCCAATAAAACTATCTCACTGACCTAAGCACTATATTTTGATTAAGAATATAATTGATGATAACAGTGCATAAATTAGAAACTATTTACAATTTTATTATATTTATTTATTCATATATGTGTTGTGCGTATGCATGCGTGCACACGTGCATGTGTGTGCATGCCACAATGCAGACGTCGAAGTCTAAGGACAACTTTTGAGAGTCAGTTCCAGGGCTTGAACTCGTCATTAGGTTTGGTCTTAGGTCCCTCTACTTGCTGAGTCATCTCACTGGCCACACATAGGTGCATATGAGAAAAATTACTAGGAACCCAACTGAAGACGAAAATCATGAAGAACCCAACCATGTCACTCCCTAAGTGTGGTTTCTTTCTGATGTGCCTGTAAGTACAAGAAAAGTTAAAAAAAAAAAAAAAAGAGCAAGGGGTCAGTTTGACCTCAGCTGTTGGGAATGGCACTGTAAGTGTGGTTGACACCAGGGTGAAAGAAATTGAGGGTGATTGACTCTGGAGTCTGGCCGCCTGTGTGTAGATGCACCTGCTCATGTGTTCCCATGATGACTCCAGAGGCCAAACCCAAGTGTCTTCCTTGATGGCTCTTCCATCTCTCTTTTTTTAATTTTTGAAAAGATTGATTTATTGTGTTTTATTCATATGAGTGTTTTGCCTGTCCACCAAGTTCAGAAGAGGGTTTAAGATCCCCTGGGATTGGAGTTACGGTTGGTTGTGAAGCACTGTGTGGTGCTAGGAACCAAACCTGGGTCCTCTGCAGGAGCAGCGAGTGGTCTTAACTGCAGAACCATCTCTCCCGCTTCATCACCTGGTTTTCGACAGACTAACTCACTGAACTTGGAGCCCATCAGGTTGGCCTCATGAGCTGGCCAGTGAGACCCGAGGATCTGTGTGCACTCACCACCATGCTGTGCATTTACTTAGGTGTTGGGAGAATCAGAACTCAGGTCCTCACGCTTGCATAGCCCAAAGGCGCTATGCCAACTTTACCTCCTTTGAGTTTCAATTCATCTCTTCTATTATTTCTAGTTATAACTCATGAATTTTAGTATTCATGAATGTCACTTTGTGGTGTGTTAATAATGAACATTGAGGACACTAAATGTTTTGATTCATTAAGGGCAGGGAAGGCCTAGGAATTTCTATATTTAAGGGGAACTCAGGTGATTTTAATTTGCATCGTTTCCAACCTCTTTCAGTCTTACTTCCAAAACAGAAAAAGGGCTGTCTTCCTTTCTAAGGTCAACCATTTGGCTATGTTATAATCCTCACCACTTCCTGCTCCTAGATAATGCTGTGGTCCTAACATTTTCCGTCTTTTATCCTCCAACAACCTTTCTGCTAGATAAAGCTTCTGCTTCCTCTAGTGAAAAAGCCTTCTTACCCCAAGTCCCCAATGACCACTTCACTCCCTTCTGTTCTCCAGACTCCCAATTAAAACAATCTATATTGCTGCCTCCACTTGTCACCTCCTATTATTCCTTAACCATAGGAGCTCAGCTCCCATCTACAAGGCTAGTCCTAATTTATTCTTCCAAAGTAACCCAATCAACACACTGCCAATCTCAATCGCTAAGAGGTCAGTGACTTAGTCCTTATTCTCGATGATCTGTTTGTGGTATTTGATGTGACTGACCCTCTCCTCACATTTACTTCCTCCTTGGGTTCTCCTCCTGCTGCTCTAATGTCTCTTTAGGGAACCTGCTTTCCTCCTCCGACTGATTGTTCAGATTGTGTCATCTTCTAGGATACGATCTCGGCTCCTTTTATTTTCTTTCCTTATTTGCGTCCCTGGGTGATTTATCTACTGGGACTTAATCCTCAACTTTAAGACAAGGAGGTCTTGAATCTCCATTTTTGAAAAGCATTTCATTTGAGATTTGGACTGGTAGTTCCATGTTCCCAGTGACAAACTACTTAAACTTGAATGATAAGTTTGGTTTAGGGACATGTATGGGACAGCATTTTAGCTGCAAGTCAGAAAGTAACTCAAGGTTGGAATTAGAGCATCTTCTAGGGTCAAGGAAAAGTCTCCTCTCTCTCTCTCTCTCTCTCATACACACACAAATCATACAGTGTACCAGCTAGTGTTTCTACCCATCCCATGGATGATGAACAAATGTCTTCACATCCTTGTGAAGCTCAGTCTTTAAAGAGAGCATATTCATTTGGCTAAGCCCAAATCATGTAGTTGACCAACCTGGTGGGCTCCAAGTTCAGCGAGTGAGTCTGGCAAAAACCAGGTGACGAAGCTGGAGAGATGGTTGGGCAGTTTAAGACCACTCGCCGCTTCTGCAGAGGACCCAGCACCACACAGTGGTTCACAACCAACCATAACTCCAATCCCAGGGGATCTGACACCCTCTTCTGAACTTGGTGGACAGGCAAAACACTCGTATGAATACAATACAATAAATAAATCTTTTTAAAAATGCTATGTAGTTTATAAACTTACCCTGGTTCCCTGTTATTTTCTCTCTGTAGGTTATCCCTTTCTTCTTCATTGTTTATTCCAACGTTCAGTTTGGCATTCCCTCCTCCCTGACAGCTTCCCGGTAGACCTCATCATTTACTCTGTTCCCTCCCCAGGTAGCCCTTTGCTGAGAGCGTCATGGATCTCAATGACCACAATGAGCTGGCCGCATCTGTTTTCCATTGGATTATTACTTCCTTGAAGACAGGGGCTGATCCTTATTTGTCTTTATATCTCCGGAGTCCACGTCAGTGAGCTCATTTTAAAGGGGAATTAGGAAGCAGAAGAGGTGATGCTGCTGTAATGATGAGGTCTCTTAGCATCGGGTTTACATTTTTCAGCCTAATTTCTTTTGTCCACACGTTGTACTTTCCTAATCACTTCAAATGAAACAGTCTATAGAGTTCTAGGTGAATGTCACATGGGGGTCAGTTAACTTTCTCAGTCTTTAGCTGAAGGAAGAGGAGACTAATGTTCCCATTTCTCTTTACCACTGAGGTATCACCCATATTTCCAAAGGTCTTACAAGCAATTCAGTTCAGCTTAATTGACAAATGTCTCTCTCAGAAGCACAGATTACGTTTCCCATGCCTTTCTCAGTGTCTTAGACATGGGGCTGAAAACTACACACACTAAGTTATCTTACAATATAAGTGCACTGAGATCTCTGTGTGTCAGACTTTAGACAGGATGTCATCTCTGATAACAGGAATTGTAGCCATGGTTAGGAATCAGTTTCTTTTTCTTAAAACATTATATTTTATGTGTATGAGTGTTCTGCTTGCCTGCCTGTATGTATGTATATGTATGTATGTATGTATGTGTGTGTGTATGTATGCATGTATTATATCATGTGTTTGTCTGTCTGTCTGTATTATATCATGTGCATTGCTGGGTGAAGACAGAAGAAGGCATTAGATCCCATCAATGGGAGTTATGAATGGTTATGAACCACCTTGATGTGGGTGCTGGGAACTGAATCTGGGTCCTCTGTAAGAACAACAAGTGCTCTTAATCACTGAGCCATCTCCCCACCATCAGGAAACAGTTTCTTTATTGATAATAATATTTCTATAAAACATCTTCAAGGGCAACATTATAGGCATAAAAGGAAATTTAAGGTTCCCTTTTAATAATTCCATTTTACATGGAAACCTGCATAACATACTTTTCAAAACTCACCAGAATTTTTCATATTTTCCAAAAATTTGGAAAATAGAGCATAACCAGGGGATTTTTAAAGAAACCTTTTATTTAGTTAAATTTCTCAAGTAGACATTCAGTAGATGGGAAATAGTCAAGTTCTAGCTGGAGAAAGCCAGGCATCTCATGCCTAATCCAGGCATCTGCTAGTTTATGAAAGCTTGGGATGACAGCATGTCATACATGCTCCCCATCTTGATGGAACTGTGTCCCCAAGTTAAATGCTGTCTTTTGTAAGTTGCCTTGGTTGTGGTGTTTAGCCACATGTCTAAAACTTTGGGTTTTTCCCCGTAAAAACCTGTACATTTTAAGTGAGGCCTGGTGGCCCACACCTTTAATCCCAGCACTCAGGAGGCAGAGGCAGGTGGACCTCTGAGTTTGAGGCCAGCGTGATCTACAGCACAAGTTCCAGGTTTTTTTTAAAGGGGAAAAACCCAAAGTTTTAGACATGTTGAGTCAACGTTGGAAAGTCATCCATCTTCCATGAAGGGCAAACTATTCCCATTTTCCCCTTCTATTCACATAGACTCCAAACCTGAGAGAGTGTGTCTAACTTGTCTGTTGCTGTCAGCCAAGCTTTTAACTCTTAGCACATGCAATGTTTTAAGTTTTTGTTTAAGGAATGCATCGCTCCTGGCTTTCTTGCCCCTGATGACATGTACCCTGAGACTAGACCACTGTCCTAGAGTGGGGATGCCATTTACCAGTTTCCAAAGCAAGGCGGCGGTGCTTTAAAGCCCTCTTTCCTGCACACAGTCTAAACAGGAGGTGGCTAAGCCACAGGGCACCAGAGATAGACATGGAGCAGAAAAATATGGAGGCTCCTCAGGGCATGGGAGAAGTGCAAAGGTCTTGTTCAGGTGAAAGAAAATGTGTAATAAAATTCACCCGTTCAGCTGAACAGGTAATTACAGAGTTAATAAAACACGGATTCCTGACACAATAGATTCTACCACGGCCATGGGTGTCATAGGCACTAAGTGACTTTTTAGTTTGCTGATCATTGATCCACTAGACACTAACAGCTCCAATCGGATCAATGCAGGATAACATATGAGGAGAATTTTGCATGTTAAAATCTACTGGAAATTTTACATGAAAGAGTTCATTATCTGGGTAATGTGACCTGTGTCCAAATGATACATGTGGAACATTTGTCAGATTTTTTAATGGCAAAAAATATTTTTTCCTAAAAGCTTAATTGTGTGAGGTATTCCACTGCTGAGTAACCGAAGCCACTTGGGTAGAGTGACTGTGTAAACACGTTAATTTGAGGATTACAGTACCTAAGAGGTCTGTCCCCTCACCCCTTCTGTCCGTTCATCCCCTCCGTTCCCACAGACACCCGTCCTTCCTTCCCTTGCAGCCTGAGCCGGCTTCCTCTCTGCTGAACTCTCTCCTGTGAATGGTTCTTTCGAAGGGGTTGCCCTTGCAGGTCACCTGGGTTCCCTTTGCTCCCCTTCCCTTCTGGGGTCTGTTTCCACAAGCCTATCAGAAGAGCGCAGACCAATGAGAAAATACACTTTGTGTCACATCGCTTGGTTCGAGAATACCGTGTGTCTTACAGGAACAATTACAGACGCCTGACAGACAAAAAACGGTCCTGGAAATATGCATTTACTATGTTTTGATTTTGACTATAACATTAACATATAAGTTACATCAAATACAGTTCTTGCTACACAAGTTGATGAGTTGTGACAGATGCACACTTAGCACAGATATATACAACACCCACAGTGACACTACCAGATTAGTATGTACAAAAGCCTCATCAGCCCCCTTTTAGTCAGCCTACTCCCCTGCTCCCCTATGGCTGAGTTTTGGAGACCGCTGATCTGTCTTTCGCCTCTAGCTTTGACTTGCTAAGGATGCCATCGAGGAAGCCATCCAGACTCTCATCTTTTATGCCTGGCTTTTTTTCAATGGACATAAAACCTTTACGACTCACCCACTTTGTTGCGTTTACCCATTTTATTGTTGAATACCATTTCATTACACTATAATGGCTGCGCTACAATGTGTTTATCCACTCACCAGCTAGGAGATACTCAGGCTGCATTCAGTTTGAGGCTATTGTGAATGAAACGTCTCGAAGCGCCCAAGCCAGAATCTGTGTTCAGGGTTAGGCTATTTGATCAGGAACCACAGAGTCCTTTGCCTTCGTCACTGCACCCCTTTCCACCTTCTAACTGTGCCCAGAGCCCGTGGGAATCTCCATGCAGACTACTGCCTGGTCGTACATCGTTCACGTAGTGAGGCCGGGGTGGCGTGTTTTAAAACTGTTCTTTAGAGGAAGGCCTTTGTAGTCCCAAACCAATGAAGGAATTCACTTACTAGCAAATCCTCTAATTTAGGTATCTTTAGAGGGAGAGCTTAGAAAACAAAGCCAGGTCCATGCGTTAACTACTAACATGGCACTCACAACTTCTCCTAGGTAGTTGACTTAGTAAAATTGATTACTATTGAAACAGCAAATATATCACAAGAAACAATAGGAAATCATCTACCAATGGGTGAGACTTCTGACTTGGATAGAAAGAAAAACACTCCACAAACATATGGCTGGATATTAGTTTACAGACTGGTAAGATAACTTGAAAATTCCAGTTTATGTTGCACATTTATAATAACACTATAGCGATAAAGAGCACAGAGAACAGTGCCTATAAGAAAAAGATGCTCCAGACTGTAAAAAGTTACAGAAGCACGTGCGGTTCCAAATGCACCAATGGTGGGGATGCCAGGGAGAAAACCAGAAATAGCACGTTCGTCCTAGTTAACAGGGCCATTAGGACGTGCATTTTGAGTGCTCCTCAGACTTCTAAGCTAGCTTATGAAAGTCCTTAAGAGCAGTCTAGGTTGGCTGGTGTTCTAGTCGTGTTTGGAGGGAGCCCCAATAAGCAAATGAGTTATCGTAAGAAACGGAACCCAAAGCCTGGGTTCTTCGGTAGCCTGACACTTCACAGGGCGATCAGAACAATAGCAGACCTCAAACAGCTTGAGAAGGCTTCAAAGAAGCATAAGTAATGATGGAAATAGAGTCTAGAGTCTTGAAACCCAGAGGAAAGAGAGAGAGAATACAGAGAAAATGGATTGTGAATTGGGTGGACCATGTCAGGGAACTTCAGGAAGTTTCCTAAGAGAACATATGTTTAATTCTAGCTAACAGATGCCTCCGATTAAGGCACAGGGTGACACCCACAGGGTGACAAAAGCCGGGACAAACTCTGGCATCAGTCTGCTTGTGTCCAAATCATACCTTAACTTCCTCTTGGTTTGTGACCAGAATCTTTTTAACCCCTTCAGGCTCTTCTTGAGTCAGGTTTTTATAATTAGGTTGACTCAGTGAGAACCCAAACAAAAGAGGATGAGATAGTTAATCATCTGGCTGATTGCCTGTATTGCACTCTAACTAACCCATCTGGGGATGGGCAGGATCCAGAACTTCCTAGTGATGGTACATCATTTCTTCATAGCTGTGAGTTAGGGGCCAGGCACAAGTTGTTGCTTCCTTCCGTTTCCCTTAGGTTGGACAAATAAGAAAACAAGGGACAATGTGCTCTTCATCTGTAGAATGGTACCCTCTCTTTGGAGGTTTTAGATGTAGCTAGTTCCCCTGGAGTAGCAGCACGACTGCAGAGACTCTCCATCCATGAGATCAGACTCCACGTCCCTCCTGTCCCACATGGTCCTTCTTGATGAATGCCCCAGGTACTTGCCTGCTGTTCTTTGAATATCACGGTTTCTTGGCCTCCTTTCATGCCATTGCCTGACTCATCTTGGATCAAATGCCATCTTGGTTACTTGCAAATTTTTCACCTCACCTTAATTCAGCTAACTTGGAAACCAGCTATTCTTTCCCTCACATACCAATCTCCCCTGCTCCCCATGCTTTCTGCCCCCTTTTTGCTAAACACAACACAGTCTCTTATTATTTTTTAAAAAATGATGTATTTGTTTATTTTATTTGTTTGAGTGTGCACCTGAGGGAATGTGCATCCGTGTGTGCAGGTTCCCATGGAAGCTGGAAGAGGTTGGATCCCTTGGAACTGGAGTTGCAGGCAGTTGTAAGCTGCCCAATGTGGGTGCTGGTAACTCATCCTGGCTCCTCCGCAAGAGCTATAAGTGCTGCCCTTGACTGCTGAACCATCTCTCCAGCTCCCACAGCCTCTTCTTGTGGGATCTGTTGACCTGCTGACCGCCCGCCAAAAACACTTTGTCAAGCTTCTGTGGTTGTTCTGACTGTCCTGAGGACATGCTGTATATAATAAAGTTCTTGAAAAGCAGACCATAAATAGCACTAATAAAGATAAGGGATAATTTACGGGGCCCTATATCTTTTAAGGCATTCTATATCAGATGCCTTAAAACTTCATGGCGAATCTGAGACACCCTGACACACACTCTCAAGGATGGTTCACAGAACATGGGAGAGAAATTGTCTGCCATCTGGGCATAGACTTTACAAAATGACCTTCCTTCTAGTGCATTTGGAGGTCCATGGGTCTATTGTGGGTATTACCAATTCTGAAGGTGCTGATTCAAGAGGTGGGCTCTGCTATGAGTCCACAGGGGACTTCTAAGTTCAGAAGTACTTTATCATCGCTTTTAGAGGTGATTCTGAGAAGCAGAACCAATACATCTTGTGGGGAAAAGCCCCAATATTTAATACATTCCTTCCTGTAAGTAACTTGGGGACTCAGGTGTTCTGGGGGCAATTTCACTCTCATTTTACATTAGAGGGCATATAACCTTCAATGTCAACTACTGTATGTGTTAGCATTCCTAAGAAGTTGAAAATCTTAAGAAAGCTGGACTCTGGCCAAGTCTGGAAAGAGCTGGCTCTCACTTGCTGCCAAAGGATTTGGTGCAGACATGGGAGATAAGACCAAAAGCTTTAGGAGTTCGCTCTCCATGAAACAAAAGTCTCCCACAATCCTACTTACACTCCTGTCAGTAGTTTCCAGTGTTGGATGCCGGGCAGTCCAGACTGAAATTCTTAGAGATTTACGGAAGTCATATCGGAAGACATCGAGGTATGGATTAGCTTACACAGCAAGTATTTGGAGAGTTCTTTCACAGGAAGCCTGAGGCCTCTACTGACACAGAGAAGGCCATTTTTTATGGTTTGGAAAGATTCACTCTCGAAGCTCTCAAAATCATAGCCACTTCGAAATATCCCTGTGAGGGGCTGGCTCTACAGTCAGGATTGTACGATGAGGAAGGAAGTGCTTGACCAGAGGTGAGCTATTTTTGAGACAGCAGTGAGTAAGCCAGGAGAGTCGATTCTAAGAGCAAAAGCTATTTGTACTTCCTCTTCCTTACACTGTGTAAACTCCCTTTCTCTGCACCTGCTGGGGCGAGGGGAAAAGGAAGCCCATAGGTCACCATTTCCCATGAGTCCTTTTTGGTCCTTTAGTCCCAAACACGGCATTTATTTTTATAGATCATTCACCAGAAACAAAGCAATATTGCAATGGGAAATGGAGCCAGGGATTCTGGATACCCTTCCTTCATCTGCACTTTGTTTTCTCAATATTGTCTCTTGAAGTGAGATGCAAACTACCTGCCTCCTTTGCCAAAGCTACTTAGCTTCTAAGATGCAATTTCCCCACTGGTGAGAGTGAAAACCAGATATTCCATGGGCAGAAGTCTCAGAACAGGCAGGGGAGTCCCCTCAGTGTTTGGTGAGAGCAGGAAATACGTAAACAAAGAATCAGGAAGACAAATGAGATGAGGTTCTCTTTACCTTGTAGGGAGTACTTGTTTCATGACCTAAGTTGGAGGTGCTTGTAAGTGGGATTTTGGTTAGGCCATGGTTGGGGAGCTGTTTCAATTACACATGCGAGCTTGTAAGAAATGGGAGACCTGGAGGGCACTACCAGAACCTCCAGTGAAAGGTGTTATGCAAGCATAAATTCTAAATATAAAATTTTCACTTTTCTAATTATGCCTAAGTCACAAACTCCCAGGAGGTTTCATTATGTCATTCCTTGAAGTTAACTTTAAATTTCCGTTATAAGCCAATGAGCCATTAAAAACACCCCTGTAAAGAAAACATTACTAATCACATATTTACTATATAAAGAAAAAATGCTCCCTAAATATTCATATTTATATTGCCACATTAGCTATTCTGGAATTGTTATTGGACAAATCTAATCATCTATCCAAGGCAGGTAAAATATTTATAAACACCATTCGAAATGCCCACTTTCAGGGACTTTCATAAAGTCTTTCCAAACAAATTTTCCTCTACAAAGTCAGAAACGTGTTAATAGCCAGTAAATTACTATGCACATTGTGGGCCTTTTACCTCTAATTCTGGCCTAGAATGGAGCTTTCACACATCATTCCTCACCAAGTTCTCCCCATAGCCTGCTAAAGTTACTGCAAGAAACTTCTTCATGAGACTGACTGCCAATCAATAGCATAGACAGGGCTCTTGAAATGGCATGGGTAAGATGTCTAAGCATTTGAACTAGAAAAGCAAAACTATGGTCTGTGAGTTCATCCCAACCAATGAGGAGTGTGTCTATGGTTAGTCAGACACCCATAACACCCCTGCAGCACACACACTGCACTCCTTCTGCAGAAGCAGATTTCTGAGACCGAAACCTTTCACTTGTAGGTCTTGGTTTTGTTTTTGTTTTGTGACAGGGTCTCACTGTGTAAGCCTGGAGTTGGCCTGGAATTTTCATTCTCCTGCATTGGCCTCTCCAGTGCTGGGATTATAAGCACTGAACCACCATACCTTGCTCTATCTAGCTAATTTAGATGACTTCAACAAAGCCACTTAGCAAGACATTCCAGTGTCCCAGGTAGAATGTGGGAAAGACTTTACCGCTTGGTGACGCATTGTCGCTATCTATAGTCAGCAGTGTTCCCCAGATATTCTCTGTCATTTCAAATCTCTAACCAAAAGACTGCACACAAAATAGGAAACTTGGAGGCAGGAAGAAGCGGTGCTCAAGCTAAAACCACATGGGAAAGAATGTGATTAGGAGCAAGACAAAGCCCTTAACAAGAAGCTTGCGGTAAGGAGAACAGAGGGATGCAGGCTCTTTAAACACACACACACACACACACACACACACACACACACACACACACACACACACACACACACGGTAAGGAGAACAGAGGGATGCAGGCTCTTTAAACACACACACACACACACACACACACACACACACACACACACACACACACACTTTTTTGTTTTGTTTTGAGACAGGAGTTCTCTGTGTATCCCTGGCTGTCCTAGAACTCGATCTTTAGACCAGGCTGGCCTTGAACTCACAGAGATCCACCTGCCTCTGCCTCCCGAGTGCTGGCTGGGCCTAAAGGTGTGCACCACTACTGCTGAGCAAATATAGACACTCTTACAAAATTACTTATTTCATGACTATAAACTAAAGAAGATTTAAACTAATTAGTCTATTTGTTATCAGTTAGATACTCTTCAGGTGATAGGGAACATTAGTTTATCAAACATCAATTGGTTGCACACAGTCTCCCAGGAAACCAACTTTCTTACATCTACCCATCTACAAGTTCACATGGAAAAGACAATATTTTTAAATATGTACTTTGAATTGTTTACAATGTAGGTAACCAAAATATCTCAGCACATTTGGATACCTTAAATAGCAGTGTGATGAGATCATGTTAACAGGCCAGGAGGGGTGGTGGCTTATGCCTATAACTCCAGTGCTCAGGAGGTGAAGGCAGGAAGATTCCAGCAGGTTCCATACGAACCTTGGCTACCTGATGAGTTCCAGACTAGTCTGGGCAATGAACAAAAGCAGGTAACAGGACAACTAAAAGCATATGAACATAAAAGCTCACACAGTAAAATCAGGTACAGACCAACTTGGTTTACCCTTAATTACCATGCATTTTGTAAGAGTGGTATTTAATTTGACAGCTACTCAATCCTCTTATGGTTGGTTACCTGTTAATCTACCTGATATCTACAGATTCCTGGGAGAGTTTAAACAAGGGGTAACATCCAGTGGAGACATTCTGCTCATCTCAGTGTGACACACAGTGAGCTATGAAAGTCACCCACAGTTTCCCCTTGTTTTTAAATAGCAGCAATTCTCCATAAAAAGTTATCTTTCAATAGGGTTATCAAGCTATAATTCACCAAAACAATGAAGACTGTATAAAAATAGTGGCTGATTACCAGCCTGAAAATAAATTTAGACATTTTAATGCTTGAGGTAGGCTGCCAGGTGTCTCAGCCAACTTGTTATTATTATAGTGTCTACCTAAAGGCAAGCAGCAGGAATGCTGGGAAATAGCACAAAACAATAATTTTGAGAAAATACAAAAATGATATATACATATAGAAACATATAAACTGGGGGTGTGGAAGAGTGGAGGTGCATGTAATCGAACGACAGTGGGGTGGCTTCAGGCGATCTGACGGAGAAACGAAGCTGAACGCTGCTGGGCCAAACAGACGGCAAACGGAACACCCGATAGTGGGAAACAGAGGCATCCCCAGGGTACCATGTAAAATTATTATAACGCTCTGAAATAACAATATAAAGTTAATTTTATTAAAATTAACAATACTTCCCATCAGCACGAGACAATCTATATTCAAAATTAAAACAGTAGGAGTGTTCATCCGTTTGAGTATTCTGATAGGGCTAAATATTGGTGACTGCTCAAAGAGGAGTTTCCAGGTCCCCTCTTTATCTCACATGACCATAAACACTCATCTTTACGAATTACACCATGGTTAAGGGCCTGAAATTGAAAACATGTTTCCTTATGAAATTTGGCACAGCTAGCACATTGCTATATAAATACCTTTGTCTATTTTTTAAAGAGGAAACTTCATGTTCTAGAAATAAAAGAAGGAATAAATTAGTCAAATTTGCACCCCACTTTTCACACACAATGAAGAGAAATGAGCATTAACTGTGAATTTCATAGCAATTCCTTAGATCTTGTTGCTTGCTGGGTCTCACTGCTCCCTATCCCACCAAACCAAATCTGCAACCACTGGCCAGCTGCAAGGCTTTTGTTAAGAAAAAAAAATCAACTGTTAGTTTAAAAACTAATGATACTTAGAGCTTTCCTGGATCACCAAAAGAATGTAACTGGATTATTTTTTTAAAAAGGAAAATATAAAGAAAAGAATAAATTGAATCCTTACAGAATATAATAGCCTATAGTCATGTACACTCTGGAATTATGCTTTTAGTATTTTTATCTGTGCCACAATAAATATGTATATTTTGATTGGCATCCAATTAAAAATAAACTTGAATGAATCCAAATTACAAACTAGGTTTAACTTTTGTCCTAAGCTAGATGAGTTTCTCATGGTACGTGCTGTGTCTCACTCCGAGCAGCTACAGTTATGTGACAGACCACACCTGGGGAAGAGTTGGGCGTGGCCTGCAAGTGTAGTGGTTGTCTGGGCAATCGTGCCCTGGGAGGTGGGCGTGGTTCTTGGTATCTGGATGGACTTGGTTATTATGGGTTAGAGTGTTTGAATGATGTGACTGAAAGATTTTGAGAAGCCATCTACCTTTTACACAAACCTCCTTTCTATGTTTGGAATTCTAAATTCACAACAATCTCCCTTTAATGGCCACTTTTGTGTCTTTGGTATGACAAGAAACACAGACTCTAAGGTAGAGCAGGGAGAAAAATTTAAATGTCCCTAAAGAGGCTATGGGTTTTGATGCTATTATCAGAGGAAATAAATCAAACTATGTGAAAGAGGTGTGGTATTATTAAATTCGATTTAAGTCGAGGAGCACGCTAACAATGAGAATTCATCGCAGTGAGGTGCAGCCACTCGGCTGAGGAGTAGGCTAGTCGTGGGTCAGCTCACCGAAAACCTCACACTGTCTGAAGTTGGAAAGTGAAGAAGGACCCTCAAAGCCTCTGTTATCCTTCCCAAATAAACTATTCTATGTTTTTAAGGATTTGGGAAGAGGGCAAATTATAAGCCTTTGTATTCCATTTTAGCACGTCCTGTCTTGTGGACTTTATTTCCCAAATATTTTAGATATTGTACCATATTTGTGCGACATAGCTTATCATCCCCTTTGAAAAATGTAAACCCTAGGGGGCAGGGTTTTCTCACCATGTAGTCCCAATGCCTAAGATATAGTAGATTTTAAATAATATTTATTAACTAAATGAACAAAATGGGTAATTAGTGTTGTCAGGAGTCAGTTTTAAGTACAGAAAACAATAAAAAGAGACATTTTACAAAAAGTAGTTAATTTTGTTCAGAACTCAGATTGCTCTAACTTTTAGAATCACAATTTTTTAAAACCTTTTAACTTGTTTTGGAGGCTTATTAATCGATTCTTAAGTTTTTATTTCTGAAAGCATCTTTGTTTTGCAACTGGTGCTGGAAAACAAATGACTCTTCTGCTTCTTGTTAAAACACACACACACACACACACACACACTCTCACACTCTCACACTCACACATACCCAGGTAGCTGCCTTATCTATTCTCCTAAGCAGAGTCTATATTCTGCATTCCTACTGAACAATAGGCTCGTTCTGTTTGCGGCATCTTGCAAACAGTCCCATAGATGCAGATGATAAGATGAGTGAGCGGGATGCAAGAGCATCTCAGAGCTCACCTGCTGCACTTGTGTTGGGGTGCTCAATGGCTGTTTACACCAAGTGCCATCTGGCTCTATAGATATAATAACAATTATTCCATCGAGGTGTGTAGCTCCCTAAATCATATTAATATACAATGATTCCTCTAGTCTTATAGGAGTTGATGTCTTTGTGCGCTCCCATTTAACCTGGGTAATGTGCTAAAACAAGTCTGCCTCATCATTAAGAATTGATTTTTTATTTATGTGGATGTCATTGGCAATCCCAGGATATCCCTTTGTAATTCAGCTGAACAGGACTGCGTACCACCGCTAATCTATTTTTATGGCATATCTTTAAAAATTTGCAACATCTTGCTACATTTGGATATTTATATAGAGATTTGTGTTCCCACAGAAGGCTGTTGTTAGCTTTGGAGATCCATTTCATACGGCAATAGGGCAAGTATCTAATATACTTCATTAGTGCTCTTGTATCAGATAAGGGTTTATGTCTTTAAATTATTTAACCTTAGAACCTTACTTAGATAACATAAATTACACATACTCTAATGAAAATCATTAGTTAGCCTATTCAAAACGAAATAAAAACCCTCCAGGAATAAAATTAAAACATTTTAAAATCTGTTCTTTGCAGTTTCCCATGATCATCTGTGCCTTCATGTTGTCACTGGTCATTTAGTCATAGTCAATAGTGATTCTGATATGATAATATCTGTTTTTAAAGCCATAGTTACCTGGGTAATTTGAAATATAATTTTTAAAGTCATAATTACAACTATGTGTAAGTTCACCTTAAAGGCTTTTGCTTGTTTTTTTTAATTGTGATTAAAATAAGCAGTAATGAGAAAATACTTTAAAATTCTGAGGATAAATATTATCTTACAAAGATTTCACTTTAAACTTGGTCTTCCTGGGGACGGGAACAGGAGCACTGATTGGCCCTCAGGCGACTCTGTGAGGGCATCTTTCATACTCAGATGAGGAACGTTTGGGAACAGGCAGCAAGCAACTCCCAGGGCCAGGAAGTTTCCCTCACACTTGGGTCCAGAGCCAGGAAGTTTCCCTCACACTTGGGTCCAGAGCCAGGAAGTTTCCCTCACACTTGGGTCCAGAGCCAGTAAGTTTCCCTCACACTTGGGTCCTCAACTATTTCTTCTGGCAGCCCTTAACGCAGAATTGTGTGTAACGCTCTGAGAGTTGATCACACTGCTTAGTTGGACAATAAATAACTCATAAAGGAAGAGAAGTAAACTGAGAGCAGTCAGATGAGGCAACATTTCTCCTAGGCTCAAGAATTTGGTAGAACGTCACCATGAAGCATAAACTACTTCAATGCTACTGTTCTAGAAAATTCTCCTGTGTGTACTGTGGACAGTTTAGACAGTCTTGAAATAAGTCAATGTTGGGGCAAGATTATTATTCTAACTTGTAAATCCATGTCCTAAAAGGCAAGGGCTCAAACGTGAGAAAGACACATTCATAAAAATAAATATTTGAGTCAGAAGTATTAAATCAATGTAGTTTAGAATCACACTAAAGCCCGCACAACTGAAGTTTTAATTTTACCAATAGTTTCCCACGAGCCAGGTAACTTACCTTCTATCTGTATTTTATGTTTGTAAACAGCAGAAGAGTGAATACATTTAATGCCTAGATAGTTTTCACTAAAGATAGATCTACAAAGAAGCTAGGGTCATTTTTTTCTGTGTTCTTTCAGAACTGTGTGCAGTGAACAATCACCAAGAATAATACACCTGTGCTGGCATCATGATCTAGTGGATAAAGGTCCATGCCACCAAGTCTGGTGACCTGAGTTCCATCCCTGGAACCCACTTGGAAGGAGAGAACTGACTCCTACAAATTGTCCTCTAACCTCCATGCATGCTGTGACAGGCATGCGCGCACGCCCCCGAGCACATGCACGCGCGCGCACACACACACACCAAATTTATTTTAATTAAAAAAGAATAATATATATGCTGTGCCAGTATTTTAGTACAGGATCGCTGGTAAACATTACTATTCCACAAAGATGATAAAAGGTGGATTAATCGTCTAAATGTCTACAAATGAGACTTAAGGTGAGAGAGGTACCCTTCACCCACCTTTCGTGGCCTGGTCCCACACATCACATGATGGTGTTTACCAGGCATGCTCTCCAGCTCAGAGTCAAATTGGGATTTGCCTTGTAAGTCAGATTTTAAGATAAAATAATGAGGGTCTACCTGGTTCTAGCCTAATGGTTGTGGAAGGGTTTCTTTTCATCGGAATGTAGGAATGGGACAACTAAACTGGGCACATGGGCAGTCTGAAATCTACACCAGGACTCACCTCAACCCGGTGACAGTGACATGCACAACAGCGTCACTGCTGGTCCTGCTGCAATCTGCTCTTTATGATTGTCTCTTTAACAAAAAGCTCTGCACTCAGCATGCAAAGAAGTTAGAAGTGGGGGAGGGAGGGGCAAGTACACACAGAAGAGGAAAGGGGGAAAACTGCAGATCAATCATTTATAATTAACAAAAATCCGATTGGTGCTTTAAATAGAGATCAATGTTCCAGGCTGCCTGGATGGTGGGGATGTGTTCACCTTCTCGTAAGTCTCCAAGCAAGCTGTCACACCTACAGAATCACCATTTGTTTTCTTAACAAAGCTTCAGGGGGCGCCAGGCTCTCATTGAAATTTCATTAATCTAATGGAGTAAAGTCCTATAGAAAAAAATCAAATTCTCGTTGGACGAGATGCTACCTGGGAAAGATAACCTCTATTTGAACTCTGAGCCTCAGATCGCTCTGCTATTAGTCTGAGGAAACAGACAGCAACAACGCTGATTACAGCCACCGGCCTCAACAATTTTTTTTTCTAACTAGCAATTTCGAGTGCAAGTGCCACAGTGTCAAGCTAAAGAAACACAGCTGCGGGTTTTCTGCAGAGCGAAATGGTTCTGAAATGTCACTGAATGGCTCACAAAGGACGCCAATCTACGACAACAGAGACATAAGCATGTAGGAGAAAGGGCCCACACACCCTCCATTCAAAGGTATGTTGTTTACATGCATGCGATCTGCGAGGGCCGCAGCTTCCACAGACGTCTCAAACAACAGCTTTTTAGAAAGCCATGGCCAGACCCGCCCGAGTCTTTATGGGTCTTCAAGACCCCACTTCATCTGTTATAATTGTTTACTTGCTGAGTGCGTTGCAGCATCCCATCTCCATGCGATCTGGTACATGCGCTTTCAAAGGTGCACACGCCAAAATGCAGAAGCTACAGCATCCCATCTCCATGCGATCTGGTACATGCGCTTTCAAAGGTGCACACGCCAAATGCAGAAGCTACAGCGTCTCTGAGAGATCGTGTGATGTGCTTTGAGGGATGTTTCTATGGCTTGTTCCTCTGGCACTCAGTGTATGAGATGCTGTGTGGTGTGTTTGACAAAAAGATCCAACATGACTAAGGCTGTGCCTATACCAAACTAAAATGTATTCCCATGCTGCTAAAAAAACAAAGCGGGGGGGGGGCTGCAACATCAATGTGTGTGTTTTAAAGGTTAAAATGGCTAACAGACCCCGTGATTTTAGGACCTTCGTAGGCACTACACAGAAGTCCGGTGGGGGTGGGGAACGACTTATTGGAAGCGCCCTCCAGGTTTCTGGTGTTCGCTGCATTTTGCCAGAACACCAGAGGGCAAAGCATAGCAGCCAGACAGCAGCACAGTCAAGTTCAGCACCGACTTCCGAGTCTACAATCTGGACATGACTGTGAAGCTTCATGGAACAGGAGAAAGCAAACCCTACTACCGGAAAAAGAAATGAAAACGTGTATGAAAGTTACTGTTTGTGTCTCCTCTATTTTTAACAAGGATCTAAAATTTGGTGAAAACAGCAAAAAGAAAAAAAACAATACTCTGAAAATCACAAAAGGAAGATAATGACATCGTAGGTGAGTGACCAACCAAAGTTTTCAACTACGACAAACTCATTGTTTTCTGCTGTGGTCAGGAAATGTCTTCCGTGACCAAAGTGCCTCACAGGGGCGTGTCATTTCCTAGTCTATGGACAAATAGTGCTTTAGTTGGCTAGGATTCATACTTTTTCTTTAGTGTCCAGATTTATTCATACTTCGCTTACTGTCCTATCCCAGATTCACCTGTAGAATTAAACTTCTTGCTCTCTTTCTACAACCTTCGTAACGAGGCCACAGGGAGAAAGTCCAGCTTTTTTTCTTTTAATTCAGAGCAATAGGAAAGTGGCCAAACAACGTGTCTGTGTGTCTGTCTGTGCTATTTACCTACATACGATAGACAAATCTAGATAAACAGGAAAAAGTTCATTCAAGTTAAGACTATTAAAATCGAGCCTGGGAACACAATATCACCTTTTGCAGGCGTGCAGCCCCACCACAGAAATGGAGAAAGAAAGATGGAGAGAGGGAGACACCCGCATTCAGATGAGCCTTCAGGGAGTTACATGAACTTTTGAACCAGAGACGGAGAGCCAGAACCCAGCCTGTTCCCACTTTAATAAACATTTTTTTCTTCAATTAATTAAGGTTTGGAAAAAAACCCAACCACCACAGAAGAGAAGTAATTTAGCATGCAGCGTATCTTTTACAGATGGATCCTACCTTCGGATGCTTATTAAATCTATGCATGATTGCGCTGGAGAAAATTAATTGCATTGTTTCTCGGTATTCAAAAAGGGGCTGCAAACAGCTGAAAACAGAGAGGAGAACGAAGCAGCATTGTTGTTTGGAAGGGGGATACTTTCCAAGTTCTAAAACGAGTAGCATCAAAACCAGCATAAAAAGCACTGAAAGATCTGTACGTAATCCTATTATTTTGAGATTTTAAAATACAGCGCACACTAGCAGTGCATGTCCATAGGCATGCGCTAAGTTCACGATATTCTGGCCTAACTGAAATTCCTGCTCAGAGGCATTTGAACCATTCCACCGGGCAGTGAGGTTCTGGTCAAGTCCTGCAGTTCTCAAAGAGTTATATGAACATCTGGGACCCCTACACTTGCATACATCTGGTTGGCTGCTGTTCGTTCCATTCGAGCTTTGGGGGAATAAAACCCAATAACCTCCTGGTTATATTTTGGAGAGTAATATAAAATATTATCAAAAAACATTCAGGATACAAGTAATCATTAGCGCCGTATTAACTTTAATTAAAAAACTAAAAAGGTACTGTGGCTTGAAGGAACTCAAGTCCTTTCCCTTCTGAAGGCTACTGGTACAAATGCACTGTGGTCTAGCCTGGCTATCCCAGTGACCTCCACCAGTCTTCGAGAGCTGACCGATTCCTCCAACTCATGTAGCTTCAGATTAAACATTACCATGTTACTTCTTTATATATACATATTCCTTTTGGTATGACCTACCTACCTACCCTTGCTGTTGACTGACTAAAAAAAACTTCACTTAAGAATTTTAAAACTGGCTGGGTGGTAGTGACACACACCTTTAATCCCAGCACTCGGGAGGCAGAGGCAGGCGGATCTCTGTGAGTTTGAGGCCAGCCTGGTCTACAAAAGCAAGTTCTAGGAGAGGCAGGGCTGTTACACAGAGAAACCCTGTCTCAAAAAATTTTTTTAACTTAACTGACTCCTGTCCCAAGTTTTGCTTGTTTGCTTCCAGCACTGATAATTGAACCCAGGGCCTTGTATACCCTAGGCAAGCACCCTAACAGTAAGCTACATCCTCAGCCGTTCCCGTACTTTTCATTTTGAGGCAAGGTCTCATTAAGTTGCCTAGACTAACCTTGAATTCTCTCTGTAGCTCATGTAGCTGATGCAGGCCTTGAACTTGTGCTCCTTCAGCCCCAGCCTCTTTCCCGAGTATCTGGTATTACAGGCCCGTGCAGACAGGCCCGGCAAGATGGTGGTTTTGTTACTCTTCCCTCAAGTCTATAAATCAGGTTCTCTAATCCTTGGTTAACATGTAAAGTTATTTTAAAGTATTTATCATGACACAAATTTTGCTAAGAGTAACAAACTGAGTTTATATAAGTAAATAAATCTGTCGGATGTTCAACAGATTCCATAAGATATGAGCTAAAAATATGGAGCGGTTAACACTGGGATTTATTTATGCCATGCCTTTCACTAGCATATCTCAAAGAACAATATAAATTACCTCTTAGTTATAGACATGATCATTTCCAGTTGGAAACGGGGCAGAAGCAGGATCAAATAGTGAGACGGGGACACAAAGCTTCTGTCACAGTGTTAGACACTTAACGGCCTTGCTTGACCTCTTAGGCTTATCTCCCATTTAGGACAGCAACCAATAAAAAGTAGGTTTTCATCAATGATCAAAACCATATATAACTACTCAAAAAATTCTACTTCCAAGAGAAACTCAAGTCAAAAGAGTGGTGTCTGTGCTGTTGGCAATCTGTAAGTGAGACATAAAAATATACAGTCTCAGGCTGGGGAGAAAGCCCAGTGGAAAAGCACTTGAGTCATGAGTGAAAGCTGGAATTAGGACTGCCGTAGCCCACATAAATGCTGGGCAAACTTAGTGGCCGCCTCTAATCCCAGTGCTTAAAACGCAGAGAGAGGGGCTTCCCAAAGCAAGCTGCCTTGGTAGTCCAGTGGGAGCCAGCGAGCTCTAGATTCAGTGAAAAGTCCAGCCTCGATAGAGGAGCAACTGAGGAAGATAGCCATGATCAGCTCCTTATGTGCATGTGCATGCACATATGTGTGCACACACACATATGCGCATGCACTCGCACTAATGCACATTTGCAAACACATGCATGCCCACCTACCTGGGCACATGAATACAAACATGTCCACATACCACACAGAAAAGCATAGGCAAAAAAGAGCAAGTCAGTGGTTATTAAAGAGCAGACAGGAAAGTTTGGGCCTGGAGTGACAAAACCTTCCCATTACCAATGGTAGTTGGATTAGAAGAGAACAAGGTCAAGTTTTCGAACTGTAACAATTTTATTTCATACAGCATAGACAGGCACAAAATAACTGAGATTCTATAGGTGTCAAAAGGTTCAAGAAAGGCACTTGGACATATTTCTCTATGCCAGAGCTCGTCTGCCTGCTGCTCTCCCCCTTGAGCAGATACCTGCAACAGGTCAACTGCGGCCTCTTCCTGAGCATTGGCGCTTACATGTACAATTTCTTTCTTTTTTTTTTTAGTGGAAATGCTGGGGACTCAAATTCAGGGCCCCATACACTCTAGGCCTGAAAACATCCATCGCCTGAATCTTCCTTTATCCTAGATTCTTTCAAGATGTTCCGAGTTTCACCTTTTAAGTTTCTCTTCAGGTTGACACACTTCACTTTAAATTTGTACTGGGAATGACCAGCCTGTATGTCGTCCTCAGTCACTGGTCACCTAATGCTCAAGAAGTTATGTCACATTTATCATCGATCTGGGTAACTCAGAATCACCACCCAAAAAGCGACAAGTCAGAAGCTGCTAGCAAAGCAGTTTTGGTGTCAGGGTTAACTCAGGCTTTGCTCGGACCAGTTGTGACTGGTTATGTGGAAGTGTGTGGCGCCAGCGCCACAAGCAACTCCAAGGTATCAGGAAAAGAGAGACAAGATGTCCATTTATTTGTACTAAGAGAATGCATGTGTTGCCTTTATTGCCAGGAGAGTGTGTATGTGTGTGTCTTCATTGCAAATGCTAACAGGTCTCCCTCTTGTAAGAGGGAGGAGCTTTATATACAGGTTTACAGCACAGTGGAAAAACCCCAGGTAGAAGAGATCGTTGTTTTCCTCCTGCTGAATGTTGACGTCAGAGGGTCAAGGCCAGGGCAGTAAGCCAGGACTAGAAAACAGAAAGCACTTGGACTGGAAAACAAGTTGCACTTGTAGGCTGACCAGCAACTCACAGAGACCCCATGGGGCTGGGGCCCAACAGAAGTGGTCAACAAAACCCAGATAGGCACAGAATGATTCTAGGAGAGTAAGTTATTGTATTCACTTTCAGGAACCCAAGAACAAGAACTAGAGTAAGTTTCAGATTTTGATATCATATTTATGTTTATACTATAAAATAAGAAGTTTATATTTATATTTAGACTATAAAATAAGAATGGTCAAATCATAAAATATTAAGGCACTTGGTGATTTTAATCATAATTTTATACTTCTTATAACTCACAATGTGTACCCAGCCATCTTGGAGCAGTGAGTTGGGAAACTAATCGGAGGATTAGCACCATGACGCTACACTGTGATTCAGCAAATCCCTGTGTTCATTTATTCTGTGGAATTCCATTTTCACGAAGGAGTTAAAGTCCTCTACAGTAAAGAGCTTAATCACTCAGTGATAAGATAGTTTTTTTTTCTGTTTTCCAATGCAATTACTCTTTGTCTTAGGTCTAATTGAATTCACTTTCCATGTTAGTTGGGGAAGAGAAGTAGGTAAGAGGGCTGTGGTATACGCTAGAAAACAAATTATAGACATTGTAGACCCTACAATACCAAAAACCAAACCAAAACAAAACAAAAACTAACCCCCAAACCTTGAATGTGATAAAATATTTAATAGTTGGTGGTGTGGTAGGGGAGGGGGAGTTCAGTTATCAGAAACAGGATTTCAAATATGGAAGCCATCGAAGATGAGAAATATTCCTGTTTTAATTTGTAAGGCGCCTTGGGATCCTTTGAATGGAAAGCGCCATATAAACACCAGCATTTTCGTCTCATGTGGGAGGTCACAGATTGTTGGCATTTCAGCATAAACAGTTTTCAGGGGGATATAGAGTCTTATGTGGATCTGGCTCGGTTGCCACCTTCTCTCCCCTGGCTTGCAGCCTACACAACAGAGCGTGCCCTTGCTGGTGCCTTCCTTCCCTCTTCCGGGCGCTTCCATTTGTCTTTGTGGGCGCCAAGGGATGGGCCCAGCCTTTACTTTGTTGTCATAGGCTACAGTATTGCAGGAGGTAAACATCCGTCTTGGGTTTCTCTGCTGTATTGCTTTATACCCTCAGCATTTCTGGCATCAAAGGGAAGAAAGTGTCCAGATATCATAGCATGGGGAAAGAGGGAGGCTGTCACTCCATGGCACATTAATATTCACTATAAAGAAGAGAGTGCTATTAACTAAAGGTTCTTTAGGTTATGACAGATAAATAGGGGTTATTTGGAAACCTGGAACCATGCAACCACATTTTTGACCAATTTGACAATCATTTGTTGGATATATAATGCATGCTGCAACCTGTGAGGGACAGAAACAAAAATTAAGATCTGATTCTTGTCTTCTGGGAGGCCCTGATCCATTGGAGAAGCCAGTCAGTGTACACTGTGATATACCGCAAGACAAATGTTGGTGGCAGCCATGATGGAGGGGAAGGGGGTGGAGTCCATCCAGGAGCAAAGAGGAAGTCACTGAGAGAAGATGGAGTTTGAGTGGCGCCTTGAAGGATGAGTATGTGCGTAGAGAGGCTGGAAAAGGCATTGCAGGTAGAAGGTGTAGGGCCGCCATATTTTTTTAATTTTAATGTTGGTGGGTGTTTTGTCTTCATGTATGTCTATGCACTGTGTGTGTGTGTGCGTGTGTGTGTGCAGTGCCTGCTGAGGACAGAAGGGGTGTTGGATCCCCTGGGACTGGAGTTACAGATAGCTATGATCCTGCATTTGAACCTGGGTCCTCTGGAAGAGCAGCCTGTGCTCTTGACCGCTGAGCCAGCTTGGCATAATCTGAGACTCTGCTATCCTTAGACAAGTGTGCGATCCAGCAAAGGAGGAGGAGGAAGAGAACGAGAATGGAGTTGGGAAGGATGAAAGAAGAGGCACTTGCTACTCTGAACCTTCAGGACTAGGACTAAGACAAGCAGAATGGTTACCAGTGAGGACTCTGGGTCAGGAGGGCAGGAGGCCCTGAGGAACTGTGATGATTATGGAACCAGGAAGAGAAAGTTGACTTGTAAACTGTGCGAGAACATTGAGGACAGAAATGTCTTTCCTGACTGTGACTCTCAGATCTCTTGAAGACAGGGCTTGATGTCAACGGGCAAAGTAATCAAAGATTCAGGATGCTCCGCACGCAGCTGCTGGTGCTTGTCCGTGGACCTCAAAGATTAGACCTCCTATCATAGCAAGAAGGTGATGAGAGCTGAGCCTAAAAATGAAATGAACCAGTCTTCTAGCATTTTCTTCCTCCATGAATTCCCCATTTAATGCTCATGGAACACATTGAGATAATTTCTAGGAACTTAGTGTTAAGTCCTTTTTGCCTAACCCTGTTGTATTTCTTTAGTGGCTGCCCAAAACTTTCCTTTTCCCTAAGCCTTGGACCAGCCCTGCTCCATGCTCTCTACTCTTGACATTTGGCTCCCCCTTCCCTCCCTTCCATTAAAGTAACTCTGCATCATCACCTCCTCCTGAAATTTAGCTGCTTCCCCTGGGAGTCAATGACTCACCAGGACTCATTCTTAGTGGAACTGAATGACTTGTTTCTACCTTTCCCTGATCCTATTCCTCCTCCTCCTCCTTTCCCTCTGCTTCTCTCTCCTTTTCTCCCCTTTTAAGATTGTGTGTGTGTGTGTGTGCACGCGCGCGCGCACGAGAGAGAGAGAGAGAGAGAGAGAGAGAGAGAGAGAGAGAGAGAGAGAGAGAGAGAGAGAGAGGGTCACTCTCACTCTCATGTTTCCGAAGCTGGCCTCCATCTGCTTGTGAAGCTGATGACGACTTTGAACCTGTGTGCTTTTTGTGTCCACCTCCTGAGCAGTGGGATTGCAGCACACACTGCTGCACTCAGTGGGATTGCAGGCACACACTGCTGCACTCAGTTTATGAGGTGCTGGGGGATCAAACTAAGGGTTTGTGTATGTTGGGAAAACACTCTACCAACTAAGCTGTTCAAATCTATCATTTCCTAAAACAAAACCAACGAATCCCTCTGTTCCTTTCTTTTTTTACTTTTTGTTTTTGCTTTTTGAGACAGAGTTTCTCTGTGTAGCTATGGAGCCTGTCCTGGAACTCACTTTGTAGATCAGGCTGGCCTCAAACTCAGAGAGATCTGCCTGCCTCTGCCTCCTGAGTGCCTGGATCAAAGATGTGCACCACCACCATCCAGCCTGTTCCTTTCTTTCTGAAACTTATTCTATCAGTGAATAGAAAACTAATGGGTTTCATCATTACATTCTCATGTACTGTGACCTTGTTCACTCCCTGCCTTCTTTTCATTTCCCAGCTATTTTCTGGGTTTTCAAATACCCACAGTTTTTAGTTCTTTACTAAGCATTCAGTCCTGAACCCCTAAAACCAGGCTTCCACTTTCTATAAGCTACTGAAAAGGCCCCTAAAATATGAATAAAGGTTTCCCCTTCTGCTTCCCTTCCTCCCTCCGTATCCTGCCGCCCCGCCAGCCCTACATCCAGGACCTTGTAAGTACAATGCAGGGATGGACAATTTCTCACCTTCCTAGGAACACCTGGCCTTACGCCTTGCACATGGAATAGACCCTGTAAGAATCTCAGTCGGCTCTGGAGACACTTTTTCTCAATTAAAAAAAACAACTATGCTTATGGGTGTTTTGCCTGTATGAATGCATGCCCCACGTGAGTTCCTAGTGCCGAAGGAGAAGCCCGTAGAACTAGAGTCACAGATGGCTGTGAGCCACTGTGTGGGTACTGGAAATCAAGCCAGGGTCATCTGGAAGAGCATCCAGTGATCTTAGCCACGGAGCCATCTCTCCAGCCTCTGAATACGGATTTCTTCAATCTTTCTTATGGTCCTCAAGACTACCGGTCTTCTTCCAGTGTGCGAGGAACACAGTAATGGCCTCACATTGGGCCATGTAGCTTCCTCTAATGAGAGTATAAACCAGGGAACATCTCATCCTTAGTTGCAAATGACAAGATTCCTTTTTAAAGTTCCAATTACCAGGAAATATGATGATTTCTTTTAAGTTTGCCCTAAAATGACGGGCCACCAACAGTAAAGAGCTAATGTGAGATACATATGACAATGATCAATGGAGAGATGGAGAGCTCAAAACAGAGAATATGGAATACACAGCTGCTTCCCAATGACCCAAACAGAAATCACGTTGTAATGTCTAGTATTGTCCAAACACCGTGATTCCTGTGTATTTCCCCAGGAAGTTCTGCAGGTAGTAAAGATATGATAATCACCAAATGCTATCCAGGAACTGAGCCAGTCACTACCAATATATTGACACGACTGTAATACGCCTGCTACTTTCCTGTGGAGGACAGAAGTACATCCATCCTTACTTCAAGTTCAAACGCTTAAGGATAATCAATGGGATGGGGGGCACTTTTTTACTACTATGTTGTCCATGGGTGTCTTACATTGCTATGGAATTCCACTAACAGGAAGTGGAGGTCCCTTCTGCCGTCTCTCACAGTTTTGCAGAGATTCTTAGTGAGGAGCAGGCACGGTCCCACTCAACCTTTCGCTCATGTGCAGTCTGAAGGTGTCATGTCAGTGCTCTCCACAGTGTCACTGTATAAGAAAGCCAGCCATCTAGTGACTTAAACTCTAAGTCAGCATGTCTTTAGAATGAGCCTAGCCACCCCCAAATGCAAGGGATCCATGAGTTTCTGTATTCTGACACTTAAATAAGATCCGCCCTCTGCCACTCTTTGATTCAGCAGTTGGATCAATGAACACTACAGGAGCACATGTGTGGTAACCAGCATGGTGTTGAGCACTCAGAGAGGTAAGGTCTACAGGACACAGGGTGGCAAGCATGGGGTTCAACAGAGGGTTGGCAGTGATGAGAGGAAACTAAATCTCAGGAAGTTTGTCTTTTTTTTAAAGGTGTGAACCAGAGCAGGGGAGAGGGTTTACTCAGTAAAGTGTTTACCATACAAGTAACAGGACTTGAGTTCAGATGCCCACCACCCGTTGGAAAAGCTGGGGCTGCCAGTCAGCCAGTCTAGCCAAACTGGTGAGTTCCAAATTCAGTGAGAGTCCTGTGCCCAGATGTAAGGTAGAGGGAGAGTGGTTGAGGAAGATGCCTGGCATCAACACGGCCTCCACATACATGTGCTCACACACACATGTGTACACACAAAGTGAGCTATATGTTCAGAGATTCTACACATATTTTAAGATGTAAATTTGAAACTTAAAAACTTTACATTGTAAAGATTGTTTATGTACTAAGAACAACAGCAAAACCAAAACGCTTTGCTAGCTGAGAACAGGCTGATCTCAGAGCAGAAAACTCAACACAGTAGCAGTTGAGGCAAAGCAACACTAGAGTCTCACTCACTCGCTGCTCTGCCCAAATGACGTAACAAAACAGTAGGTGACCGTCTGAGGCCACTGTACTGAGATAGGAAATGGGAGTGATTTTGGTTTTTTGTGTTTTGTTTTTCGAGATGGGGTTTCTCTGTGTAACCCTATCTGTTCTGGAACTCACTATGTAGACCAGGCTGGCCTCAACTCACAGAGATCTATCTGCCAGCCTCTGCCTCCCAAGTGCTGGGATTAAAGGTGTTTGCTATCACTACTGGCTTTTCTTTTCTTTCTTTTTGTTTTTTGGGGGAGTGCTTCTTAAAACTTGGTTGTTATTTTCTTTTATCCTCTGACTATATGGGGCTGAAGGCTCATCAGTTAAGATCACTGGCTGCTCTAGCAAAGGATCTGAATTTGATTCCAGACACACAAGATAGCTTATAGCCATCTGTAATTCCAGTTCCAGAGAATCTAATGCCCTCTTCTGGGCACCGGGCACACATGTGACACACACACATAAATGCAGATAAATACTCATAGACATGTGATAAAAATAGATCTTTCAGAAGTATTTCAAATTTTTCTCTGGCTAGGCATGTGAGGCTGGTAGCGTACTTGCCTAGCACACAGAGGGCCCTGGATCCCATCCCTGCACTACAACAGGGCAGAAAATCTTCCCTTATGTGTCCTGGGTCAGATCACACCTTATCTCAACTGCTTCCACAATTTGCAAATCATCTTTTAGCTAAGCATGTATGTAATTTGAGAAGTCATACTAGAGTTCCAGCAACGTCAACAGATGAGCATTTCACTCTCAGGGCAGGGCTCTCACCCAGTCTCAGCTTAATGGCCAGAGTTGCCATCCGAGCCCACACAAACGAGGCAGGCGTTGAAATGGCCACTGTCTTCCATGTTCCTCCCATTTCATGGCTCTTGAACCATCTTGTATGGAAAGGCTTGGTGCTAACAATAGTTTCTTGGGTGTGGGATGGGGGATGCCTGTAAATTAAACAGGCTTTGTGGGGGGGAGCACCTTCCAAAATTGGGCTTTAATGACTTTTTCTGAAAATTCACTCTTCTGAATATGACATACCTAGGCCACTCAGGGGGCTGTTAGACAATAACCAGGAAACAAACTTCCAGTGTACAGAAAGCCGTAAGGCATGTAGAGCAGACCATTCTAGAATTTGAACAGCAACAAGGTTGTATAACTGGGGATCACACAGAGGAACATCACACTATGTGACAGTTTCTGTATTTTGCTTTTATCACTTCGTCAGACGCCAGGGAGATGGAAATAAAATCTTCAATGGCTGTGAGTTTTAAAACTAGTGGGGGGGATAGGGAGTTCTAAATTCACACTTAGTTATCTCATGTGAGCTTACAGGGAAAGTTGATTTACCACATCTACCATCCCATCCAATAACCACCCAAAGCAGTTAAGAACTAAGCATAGGGACCTCTGAGGGACACTTATTTTTAGGTAACAGTTTATAGAAATGTTTGTATAAGCATTTTTTGGGGGGAAGGGGAATCACACTTTAAAACACAAAAAAGAAAAGAGGTCTGTAACCTGTGTGATTCCTCGTTCTAGCATGTAAAAGGCAGGAAGACGTTGTGGGAAGCTTCTCTCTGAAAGTTATGGCAATAGCTAGAAGACGAGAAAATCTAGTTGAGTAAGGGCGAGGGCCTGGCAGACGGCTCGGGGTAAAGTTCTCGCCAGGCAAACAGAGTGAGAGAGGCCAGTGTATGGGGTGGGCAGCAATCGAGGATGCCCTGCGTCAGCCGCTGACCCCACATGCATGTGCACACATGTACAACCCACATGTGTGTATTTATGCATGCAATACAGAGGCAAAAGGAATAGAACAAAGGCTGGGGAGAAGGGGGAGAAGAAAGCCTTATCTTCTGCTGTGGAAGCCAACGCAGAAATTGTTCTAGATGGTGCACAGTTGGGTAGAAGGCAGACATCTCCATTTCTAGGAAGTGGATGACCAGACCCCAGGAGGAACAGCCACCATTGCAAAGCATTCGTGAAGGAGGCATGAGCTCTCCCTGGACATGCCAATTAAATCATGGTGGCTCTTCATCTTCTTAGGAGAGTTTAAATGGTCCTTTCCACAGGGAAGTAAGTTTTCCCAAGAAGCTTTCAGGGTTTTTCTTCCCACCACAATTTTGAATCCAAAATGGTTACGCTACTTTTGGAGCTAGGCAGTCACCAAACTAACTTATTTTTGAGATAGGCACTCAGATAGCTAAGGCTGGCCTTGAACTCTGGATCCTCCTGCCTGCCTCCACTTCTCAAGCCTGCAGTATCAGAACCCATCCAACTCAACTCCTTCTGCTGCCCACTGAGGAGCCATATTGAGTTGTAGAAAAATTGACAAATTACGGTCCCCAGATCAGATCTACCCCTACCCAATTTTTCATAGGTCTCACAAGCTTAGAATATCTTTTATATTTTTAGCAGCATACGGGTGTCTCATGACACATTAAAGTGATGTGGAATTCATATTTCTGTGACTGGTCAAAAGCTTTAAGGGAACAAGCTACAGTTCTTCATCATACGGCATCTAAGTTACTTCTACAATGAGGTGGCCTAATTGTAAAGTTGCTAGTTTGGGGGTCTGTTTGGGCCACAGAGCCTAAAATAGACCTATTCTATGGCTCTCTATTTAAATGCTGCTGACCCCTGGTGTGACCCTGGAGGAGAGAGTGTCTTGGTTTCATGGTCTTGGGAAAACAGCAAGGCTGTTGTGAGGATTACAAAAAATCACGTAGAACACTGGACACCGGGCACGGGGCCTGCACCTGTAACCCTGGCTTCTTTGGGGTTCTTGAGGGAAGCTTCATTCAAAGGCAGTCCTGGGCTGCATGGGGAGACCTGGTGTCAAACCATGAACCCCACTCTGCTATCCTCCAAAAGAACACACTCCTAGTATAGAGTAAGAGTCTTGTAAACGTTAGGTATTTCTATTATTACCTAGGAAAACCCTAGCCTACAGAGAAAGCAACTTTACCAAGACACAGGGCTTGCTAGAGGAGATTCAGAAATTTCCTGGTTCTCCTTTCCCATGATACATTGTTTTAAAAAATATCTTCAATATCAGCTAGCAAAGGAAAACCTTCTTGAAGTATCTGTTGCTGTTTTTAACCAGCTTCACGGCCACTCTAAACGAGAACTTCATTCCTCTGTGCTGTTAAAACAGCTACCTCGGGATGCCCAAGGGCAATTTTTGAAATATTAGAGATTCTCAGGTTTTTTAGGTCAAACTTTTAAAAATTAAGATTTTCTTCATCCTTTCTTTTAAAAAAGACAACAGAACTCACCCCTAAAAAGATCAGACTAGTTCATTAACATTCAAGGACGTTTGCTCTCTCCAGCATATTTCCAGGCCTTATATCTAGTCACCCCCAACACATTTAACCCTTGCATGCTCCCAGATTTTTGCTTATTTTTTGAAGCCTCTTAACTCTGGATTGTCTGCTCACTGGCCACCTTTTCCAAGGCTTGCCTCATAAGAGGTCTTTTTTTTTCTTTCATTAAATCCATGGTCAACTGGCCACTCCATTAAGTCATGTTTCATTGTCAGCTGGTATATAATGTTGAACTCTTAACACATTTGTCCCTACTGTCTGATTGCCCACTCCTTTTCCTCCAAGGGTCCTCTCTTGTGACTCCTTAAGACCAGTCACACATCTTTTTGTTGTGGTTACCTCACTGTCTGAGTTTATATGATAAACTAGCCTTTAACAAATGCTTGTTGAATGAATAAATGAACAGTCACAAATATATCGTAAGGGACTGAATAAGTAATACCCCTGGACAACCACCATGACTGTGTAATGATAACTTCTGGAAAATGTGGGATTTGGGGGCAAGGAAAGGACGTAAATGTTGAAGAACTCCTAAAGATGTGGAACGGGGACGAGGGCAAGAGATGGTTATCAAAAGGAAACTGGACGGGAGGAGATGACCAAACTGTATCACATGCAAGTATGGGAATGCCCCAATTCATCACAGAGCGTTGTACAGTTAATATAAACTAATACAAGTCAAAAGTATAAATACACCCTAATCAAAACAGAGTCTACATCTTCTAATTGGAAGATGAACTCCATGCTTGCCAGTTGGGATAGATTAGCTTTATAGCTCTGCAGAATGTTCAGTATGATATTAGGCACAGGGGCAAGGACTTATCCAAGTCTTTTTTACTTAAATCTACCTAGGAAGGATTATGTTAAAATCCCACCCAAGTATCATTTTCATCTGCATGTATGACATACCTATAGCAACACTGCCTAATATATGAGCACATGAAGGATATTTTATTTTAATGGCAGACAAGCACACTGAATGTGTCCCAGGAAGGGGTCCTTTCCATTAACTTTTATAAAGGCTTTCATTTCAAACTTTCATTAACATCTGACAAGCAAGCTTAAAAAGCTTTGCTCTGAGCTTAGGTTCGGGGCAAAATGCATTTTGGCAGAACTACTCTGAGATTACACTGACTGGCTGTGCGAGAATATACTAATTTGTTTTGTTTTGTTTGGAGTGTGGAGAAAAGAAAGAGAAAAGAAGAGAGGAGTCATGGACCCTACTTTATGGTTGCCATGGATGCAAGGTCAGTCTTTCACACTTGGCTCTACCAGCAGAGTTCAGACAGGTCAACGTGTGACCGGCCCAGGCCCTGGGGTTAAAAGTTCAAGCCGCGATGGAAAAACCAATATGTGCACGCAGAGTATGCTGTACAATTTATTTCAATTTCCATCAAGCCATGCATATAAAATTTAGATAAATTCCATTCAAATCTGATGCTGCCTGACACACAATGTATGCAAACAGATGTCTGTGGGGCTTTTTCTGTGCTATAGAAAACAACATTAAATTTAAAAATATGTCTCTGGGAATTCTTTATTGAATTACAAAATGAACATAATTTTAACTTAAATGTTTTCATTCTTTCTTCCAATTTTTTTGGGGGTGGGATCTTAATAATTTCTCAGTTCTCAATCTACCCTGTGTCATATTAAAGAGGATAATGTATATTTACAACTACAGCTTCAGTGTTATTGTAGTTATAGATTCTATTTATACCTCTTACCACTTTCCACAAATATTTAGTGATTGATACTTCTGATTTATCTCTGGCTGCGATGCTCATCCCCTCCCCTTCCTACTGAGAACCAGCAAGGGTCGTCTTCCAGCCACAAGGTGGCTCTCCCCACCCCTTCTCTCAAACCAACAGGGTACAAACACACCTTTGCTGAGTGCTTAGGCAGACTAGCATGAAGAATTATTGTGAACTGCCAAAGACATTATTTCCACTGTGAATTCAATGGGGGGCACAAGCTAGTCTTTGGTCCACTTAGTTATGATTCAAGATGGTTATTTACAAAGAAGAGGAAGAAAAGGACCCTATGTTCTGCTTAATTTCTTTTCTCCCATCTTTCCAAAGGTACAGTCAGCCAAGCCAACATTAGCATAAATAAGAAAAATAACAAAGTGCTCCGGAGGGACCTAATTTTGTTGCCTAGGAATAGAGAGATGGGCTGGAACAAGATCAAATTTAAGATGAATGCACCCTGTGCTCCGCTTCTCATACCTGCTTCAAGGGGGAGTTTTAGTAAGGATTTGGGGCACTGTCTTAGGAGCCCCACATCACGTTATGGACCAAGAGCAAGTGATCTCTAGGTACACAAACTTCAAACGGAACACAAACTATTAGGTACCTTATTTGTACAGCTCTAACACTTCCTTCTTCTGACCTATCAAACAGGTTGCATAGCTTTTAAGTGGGACTTTTACAGGCTCCGTCTACAGCCAAAATGGGCTCAGAGAGACAACCATTCATCTAACTATTTGAAGGTCTTTCCAGGAGTGCAGGTCCTAATTCTCACCATTCTCTGCTCTCGGGAAGGACCTCCATTTGAGCAAAGTTACATTTTCCTCATCTGTAAGATGGAGATTAAAAAGGGGGGCACTATCCTCTTGGTTAAGACTGAATGAGTTAATACACATAAAGTACTTACAAGAGTTCCTGACGCGTAAGAGCCAAATGAGCAGTTGATCATTGACTTGAGCTTAGTCGCTCCTTGTTTACAAGTACTTTGAGCCACAGTTGCTCAAGCTAAAAGAACATTCATGGATCTCATAAAGACAGGAAGTGCATCATTTTCTGGATGCCTGTGAGCTGTCAAGAGACTGACTGATGGTGTCTGGGATTTCTCTTCCTCAAATTTTTTTTAAATGTAAGCACTTCCTCTCAATCCATGGCATTTCTTGTAGTGGGTTACTTACAAAAGAAACTGCTGATTTCCACATCCCAAGTTTGTTTCAGATAATAGTTTAGAAAAATGTGCCATCTTACTAAATAGCCACACATAACATTTTGAACGACTCAGTTACAGTACTTATGTTGTCAACATTTTCATTTTCCTGCTTTTCAAAAAAGTCTCTGGGATCTTATTCATGCCAGATTATGACTTGCTAGGCTTCCTGCTAAACTCACACCATGCGAGTTCCTTGCTTCTAATGTAAATAAACATTTTGAATACCCAGATAAGCACTGCCTTGACAATTCTCCAGCAAATTTTCAAAAGGTATAAACGAGATCCTTAATTTAAACTGGCCTCTCATAACTCACCCCCTAGCTAAGGTTTCTGTGGACACAAAATCCTGCATTCATATAAATCTTTGCTTGTATAAGGGAGGATCTAGATACAGAGATATAAATACCTATATGTCGGTATGTATATATACATGTATGTCCACACGGTATCTTAAAACCTCCCATATATTTTGAAATACATATTCAGAGACCAGGCAAGATAATTGAATCAATTTTCTGCAGCCAAGGAGAGCAGTATGACACTTTTTTAATACTTGCTACACTGCCATGTAACTCCTTATTCTTTATTATCTCTGTCAGCTGCTCCGAGTGCCCAGCAGACAAATGCTAGCCCAAGTCCTGACCATTCATTTCTATTTGGAATTATTTCAAGCTTAACTCTCTAGAACTGCTTCTAGATGCTGTCCTGATGGGATCACAGTAAGTGGAGAAGAGTCCTTATGCAGAGGCAACGTGGAATTTTGTTTTTGAAGGATGCCCACCTTGGTTTTGCCTGTACTTGCACAAGTGTGATGTCAGAAGATGCACTTTCTATTCCGTGTGTGTGTGTGTGTGTGTGTGTGTGTGTGTGTAGAAGCAGTGTCTTTTTGTTGCCTGAAGCAGTTTTGCGGTATGCACCAACTTTCTTTATATTCTTAGCAACTCTCCCCCCACCCTCCTTTAACGCCAATTCCAGGCATCGGTTAACAGAGCCCCTCGATGCACAGCTGTACTGAAGAAATGCGGCAATTTGTTATTTGCTACACTTTGGGGGTATCTGTCCTATGGGTTTTCTAGCCAAAGGCTTATATGTTTCCCAAGAGAAATTTACTTTCATGAGAGAAGAAAATAGAGGCAAATCACTGCTGTTAGGCCCTGAAGACGGAGACACTGGTTTGTTATCCTGTATACGGAAAGTTTAAAAAGCCCAGAGTTATAAAGGCAATCATGGTCCCAATCCGTCTCTCATTCTTCCCCAATGTGAAAAATTACAAATGGAACCAAATTTTTCTCTGTCAATAGAATGTGTATGATTACAGCTGTTCATATTTCCACTCTAATGAAAGGCTGCACATTTAATTGTAAGATTTATTAGGGACCATACATTGCTGTGTACATGCAAAACAGTTAATTGACATCTAAAATGCTGGTTGTTTATCCTGACATTAATGATCATATTTCTTCATTTGAAATGAAGAGCATTTTGGGGGGGAATGTATTTTGTTTCCTCCAAATAAGAAATTAATAAAGTCAATGTAAGAAATACAAAGAGCTAGAAGGAAAAGAATACTGATTTATGTATGTGAGGCCGGGGAAAATACAAGGATGCTTTATTTATTTATTTATTTTTAAAGTCCATAATCCCCCATTCTGTTGGAAACAAGAGGGTTGATTGCCAGCTTTGTTTGATTTCACAGAGATCTCATACGAGGCCGGGTTCATAAACAGGTGAAATGATGGAGTTTATTGCAACGCACATCAACACTGAAACTAAATAACTGTGTTGCCATCTCAGTCCCGCTGAAAGACGGATGGTAAACTTGACCTGCCGCTGGTACTATCCGATTGCCATTTTTTATTCCCCCTTCGCCGCCCCCCCAGGCTGAGCCACGTTGAGTAAATGCATGCGCACGGTCAGGTCAGACCCCTGGATCGGGTGAAACTCCGTTCACATTTGCATACAGGCGGAGTCTCACAATGAAAGCCCATCTGTTCCCGTCTCGGAGTACAAATCGAGTGTCACCCAACTCGCTGCAAACGACAGTAGCATGGCCATTAGATGGAGGAACACTCGGCTCAGGTTACGGATATGGAACTGCTGATGTGGGTTTAAATACCTGATAACTGAAGACTTTTCATTCTATGTGAACAAAGCGTGAACTTTGAACTGTTCAGGGGATACCTTCTCCTAAGACTGGGATCCCCGGTTTTATCCATTTCTAATACTCTACTGTTATATTTCTCTCTGTCTCCGTTTTTGTATAAAAATTAGCCAGGGCGACTGTCGTGAAGCTCTAAATAATTGCCCCCTTTAAAGGGGGTGGGGGAGTAGGAGGTGGCCATGCAGAGAGTGTGCTGTAAATAGAAAATGAACTCTGAACTCTGTATGCCCTCAGAGGTCATTAATATCGTGGCAATGTTGTTCCTTGAACTTCTAAGTTTTACCGGGGTGAAGATTTTAGTTGTAAGAGTTTAAGCAGAGTGTGAACTGCCCTGGCCCTTACCCTCCCTCCCAAGCCCATTCAGTTCCGTGAGGCACCTGTCTCTTAGTTCTTCCCCACTCACAGGCCTCCTGTTTATTCCAAAGTAGTTTATCAATCACGATCTGAATCAGAGAGGACTTTCCCCCTTCCTTGTTTTCTTTCTCCTTTTCTTTTTAAAATTCAGCGAGTACCTTAGAGTTTACGGACAGAAAGCACATACAGTTGGACAGAAAGACAGAGCTGTCCTAGAAGAAACACCAGGACAATAAGCCTGTCCAAGCAGTAGACATGATAAATACAAGGAAATTCATGAGCAAAAAATTTGGGCAAGCTTTCGTCACATGCCTCCTTATCCCGTTTTATGGAGGGAGTTTACTTCTATGGAAATCTATGGAAGGGAGACACAGGCAACTGCGTTCATTGCCTGTGTTTATGTTTGAAACATCTCTGTATAGTGCTTCATGAATCACACTTAACACGAGAGTACTGTTTGGGCCATTATCCCAGTTGGGCTTGGTTGGATCCTCGTTGGCGTGTAGTCGCCATGCACACATGCCAGGCCCGGTGTGGAGTACAGAAAGCATCTTTTTACTAGTTGCACCTCTAGGTTTCCAACCAGCAATCACTACATTAGGTGATCTGCAATTTAATACTCGACTGAGTGAAAAGGACTGAACATCTGCAAGAACTTTCCAGGTTCACTTAGAGCAACTATGCAATCGTTTTCTTATGCATATTTCCTTCGTAAAACACTTCCTACAACTATTCTATAGGACATAATGTGTCGAGAAGACACATGGAATACAGAATGTTTAAATACAGGTCACCTCAGCCAGGATTCCCTTGCCACTATGTGAAACTGTGCTCTCATTGTTTGCCCTTTAAAAATTACACCAGGGTAAAGAAAAGATGGGGGAGGGGGGTAGATTTTTCTTTCTTTCTTTCTTTCTTTCTTTTTTTAATCCCATGCAAAAGCTTACGGTCAACCTTAATGGAAGTTCTACAAGCATTAAAAGGGAGAATAAACTCTTTGTTTCAGAAGAATGTCCAAGACAAGGGTGAATTTTGGTTCCACTTTGTCAAGTTTAAGGGGAAATTGAATGAGAGAGAGAGAGAGAGAGAGAGAGAGAGAGAGAGAGAGAGAGAGAGCAACTTTCATAGCCATCTTCCCATTGCCTCTAGCTTGCATTTGATTGTTTCCTGTAAAAAAGTCAGGGATTTGCGGCGGGGATGTGTGACCATGTGATGTCCCGGAGATGGGCTGTTTACTTGCAACCCATGCTGCAGAGTGTTTTGTGTGTGGTCAGTGACAAAACCTCAGACACCGACAACAGGCATAGGGGACTCCTGGTTTTCTTTCTGTCCACATCAGGAGAAAATGTCCCAGAGAGGGGACACAGCTGTTTTCACTCTATGTCACTAAAGGGGTATGACTGAGACAGAGTCTGCTTCCAGAAAGATGAGCCAACTTGTTTATAGAAATATTGGTTGTTCAGTCTCTTGTTATGCACTGTCGATGAGGGTGTGTGAACAGGAACCGAACCTTGAACTTAGTTTCCCCTTTGAACTCATGACCTTTGACAAGATTCCCCATGCGTTCCCCTTCAGACAAATTTCATCACAATTACAGTCCCTTCCACTTGAGTTAAAGATATACAATCATTGATTTGACCTAATTATCTGATACATCCCTTTCTTTGCAAGGTGAGAGCTAAATGAGTGAACAGAAGCTGACCCGTGAAGTTCTGATATTCAATTTTTATTCTATCGTAAAACATGTTCAGCCTCACTCTGTTTTTTTCTAGTTTTCTTCTAGCCCCTTCCCTGAACCCACTATTCCTTTAAATTCAACAATGCCCCCTAGGTTTCAAGCTGCTTGGCAACAGACCTTCCAATGCATTATGCACAACATGTTCAAAGTGTCATTTTTAAACAATAATAACAACAACAACAAAAAAAACCTAAAAACGATTCCACACTACAAAGTCATCCCCCACCCTTGTCTTGCATGGAAACAAATCTTCTGAGGAGATGGAAGGGTGGAGACCAGAAAGTTCCCACAAGGTTCTGAGATCATCTGGCTTATTCGGATCAATCTACTGCAACTCAGCCTTTCCCCCTAATAATTTACAAACTTTCGATTATAAAGCAGTCAGCCACAGGCAGTATAATCAATAGACTATAGGTTTTTTTTTCTTTAGATGGAGTGTGGGCAGAGGGGTGGTAGCGGAGACCTGCTGAGTTTATTACAACATATCCCAAGCAGAGATTTCAGTAAGATAAAATCATAGAACACATGCTTCAAAATAAAACACATGATTTAAAGGCAAACCCGGAGCAGATAACTGCTTTAATTGACCTTTAAAGGCAATTTGTGTGTCTGTCTACCTCAAGTGAAGTTTTTAATGAGAGGAACTGAAATCACACTGGATTTTCATCACCTTACCTTGGGCTCCTGGAAAATAAGATGAATCACAAAAAAAGCTCGTGTTGACAAGAGTCTTCACTTCACTTTTAGGTCTCCTTCCAAACACACCATGCTCTCTCCCAGGTGGAATGAGCCGCTTTTCTTTATGCCATTGTGTAATGCCACCACTGCCTCCAAATACTGGGAGTTCTTAGAGCCAAAGGATACTTGTGATGTCCAATTATCTTTCTTCTTGTTGGAACTATTTTTTCTCCTATTCAAAAGTTAGAAAAAATTTTAAAAGTAACTTTCCATCTAACCACCACAGTGGACCACTATGCTGATTTTTATTCTTGCCAGATAGTTGAGCAGACGTTAGCTCCAAAGTCCCAAGCAAATGGGGAAGGGGGAAAAATGTGTGCGGCCAAACTTGCTAAGGTAGAAAACTTTCCGTGTGCACTGAGGTAAGCCTTCAGAAGATGGACGTCACCTGTGACGTCAGCTGGGACTAGGGCTGGCTGGGCATCCCAAAATGCGCAGGGAGAGTCCCATGATATGGGGCCATTAGATAGAGTTTCTAAAGAAGGTATTCAACATTGCTCTGTTCTTTCACTTAGGAAAGTACAAAGCAAAAGTAGTGCCTTCCAAGGAAGGGTCAAGAAAGCCTGGTCTGTGCTCCCACTCCTGCCCAAGAGCCTGAGGTGGAATCAAGGATGTTCGAGATGAGAGCAACTCATAGCCATGTTCAGGGTTCCTGTCAGAAGCACATCATTGACTATGAAAACAACGCTCGTCATTCCTGTTTGGTTACTGTAAGGGCCTTTCTCCAACAGAATAAACTGGTTGATAGAAATGGGATGCTGATCTGTGAGAGAAATGTTGACTTCGACATGGTTTATTCTGAGCTTCAAGATGGCTTAGTGACCAATAGAAGGAGAAGAAAATTTGACAGAAAGAAACTTTTCTCAGCCAGGCAGGCGGTGGTGGCACACACCTTTAATCCCAGCACTCGAGAGGCAGAGGCAGGTGGATCTCTGTGAGTTTGAGACCAACCTGGTCTACAAGAGTTAGTTCCAGGACAGCCTCCAAAGCCACAGAGAAACCCTGTCTTGGAAAACCAAGAAGAAACTTTTTTCACTTGAAACTCTGAATCTCAAGACTTGGGGGTTCAATTCAAAATGTGTATTCACATAATGATTTTAGGATGGATACAAACATATAGAAATGCTGCAGTGTATTCTTTTTTAAAACAGGGTAAGTCATATATCGCTGGGGATGGGGCTGTGAAATGATCTTCCACTGTAGAGGTTCTCAGTGTGGTATCTGTAGATGCCCTGAAATTATATGCAAATGTGCATGTGTGCTTGTGTGCATGCTCATTTTTATGGCAAGAAGAGACACTGCTACCTAGTGATAAGAAAAGAAATAAAAGCACAAAAAAAAGGTGCTGAAGGCCAACTATGGCCACCGTGATCACCTCTTACAGAGAACAGTGATTTTCAAACTTTTCAAAAACAATTGCTTTGTTTATAAATTGTTCATCAGAGTCTCTCATACATGTGTATCTGAATGAACAAATCCCATATATGATTTTATATTTGTAGTATATATGCTAATAGTAATTCATTCCTATTATAGAAACTTAGTTTTTTTTCTCCTACACACGTATGTTCTAATATTGTCTTGCCACTTGCTGTGGGGTCATCCAGCATGCCTCACTTTACTGTCTGAGGCCCTCTGTCACCCCTAAACTTCCATAAGGATGAGTTCTGCAAACCAGTAGTAATAATTAGAGAAATAGAATACTTAGAGAAATAGAATAAATAGAGAAATATAACTACAGCTGCTTTCAACAGTCTTCAAAATAAAACATGCAAAGCCTGCAATGGCTTGACAGACATCCCGTGGTTAAGTCCCCTCGCCTCATCAACCTTACTCCACATACCTTGTCTCACTCAACTTCAGCTGCTGAACTCTACGCCTCTCCCAATCAAATATAAGTTCCCTGAGTTGAGGGTTTTGTCATTTTCTTCTCTCCACTCTTAACAGCTAAATCCCAGCTCTGGTACATTGTTGGGTCCTCAAGAAATAAATGGGGAAAGAAGGATATTTAAAGTGGCCACATTGTACTTGTTCCCTGGGAAATGAGCCTCAATCACTCATGACAGGAACCACTGCTCTGAGAGGCACTATCCATCAGAGACAGCCAGGATGCAGCTTTCCCTCTCTCGGCTCATCACTTGGCAAACATTTTCCTTACAGTCTTTTGGGTCGGTCATGCTCATTTGCATCGTCTCCCTCGCTAGACTCTATGGGGGAAATCCCACTCTGATCTTTTCTCTTCTTCTCCCTTGTATCCAACATGCAGCAGGTGCCCCAGCTCTGGACCACGGGCATGGCTGACAGTCACCTTTTGGCCATGACAAACTGGGACTGGCCTACTCATGCAGGATGCTAGCCCCTTGGAGCCACACTGACTGATGATCCCTGATTCTACACTCAGATGGATGTTCGTGGGCATTCATCTGTTGACAAGGCTGAATGAAGAAAAAAGACTCCCACTGGAAACAAATTTATGAAAAATTGCCAATCCCTGGTACGATCATAGAGAGAGAAGCCACCTCAATGTTGATATGATAAAGGAAGGAACACAAAGAGACTAAACATATTAGGTTGACACACACCCACCTCTTTTTCAGAGGTCAGCTTCCTCAAAGAAGTGGGACTATTACCAACGTGTCATCTACATAGTAATGTTCATACATACATACATACACACACACACACACACACACACACACACACACACCCCGTACTGAATTAGATTAAGAAATCACTATGCAATGTAAACCATTTTAGAGATGAGGAAATAAAAGTATGACGAGGTTTGGATCAGCATAATTCTACACTTAGACTAGTACAGTGATCATATAAAATGTCTATTAAAAATCCCTTTAAAGAAGCGCAAATATGTAGAGATAGGAATAACTTTCAAAAATCAAAATTAAAACTTGAAATAATGTTAATGGGTAAGTCCTTTAGTATTTTTGCATCTGAAACTCTGTGCCCATCGACAGAAGGACGTGAAGTCAAGAACCTCAGATCTCTTCATGGTCTCAATAATCCACTTAAGAACCTAGTTGCAGGGCAGGGTTGACTGCTGGCACCCACATGGTGACTCACAAGTGTCCAATCCCACAGATCTGACGTCCTATTCTGACTTCTGTGGGCACTATATATATAGACATATGCAGGCAACACACACATACACACAGAAAATAAAAATAAATAAATCCAAAATTTAAAAAGAAGAATCTAGTTGGAAAAGTTCAGTGGAAGAAAACTTACCTAGCATATCCAAAAGCCTGAAACACACACACACACACACACACACACACACACACACACACACACACACACACAGAGAGACAGAGAGACAGAGAGACAGGAAGAGACAGAGGAGACAGAGATAGAGAGACAGAGAGAAAGAGACAGAGACACACATACACACACAGAGAGACAGGAAGAGACAGAGGAGACAGAGACACAGAGAGAGAGAAAGAGAGACAGAGAGACAGAGAGACAGCGACACACATACACACAGACAGGAAGAGACAGAGGAGACAGAGACACACAGAGAGAGAAAGAGAGAGAGACAGAGAGACAGAGATAGAGAGACAGGAAGAGACAGAGGAGACAGAGATAGAGAGACAGAGAGAAAGAGACAGCGACACACATACACACAGACAGGAAGAGACAGAGGAGACAGAGACACACAGAGAGAGAAAGAGAGAGAGAGACACACATACACACAGACAGGAAGAGACAGAGGAGACAGAGACACACAGAGAGAGAAAGAGAGAGAGAGACAGAGTCCCATGAAAGATACCATGGCAGCAGAAAAGGTAAAAATGAGCACTGAAGACAGTGTTTTTGGATTTTGCACTGTAATTCCAAAGGGGTAGGATCCACGTGGTTCTGTATTCCTTATATGGGAACAGCCATGTTGAAACAGACCACTGGTCCATCCTTTCTGCCATGCTACCCTGACAATGAGCAGATGTTTCACAGAAAAGATCTACACTCCCCAACCCAAATCCAATAACACACCTAATGGTGCAACACTGTATCACGCGCATCATTTCTGTTCAACCTCAGACAGCAATTATCTTCTACCCAAAGCAGGAGGCTGGCTCACTTTGATTTCATGCTGGGTGGCCCACTTAAGAGGTCCCACTTAAAATGACATCAGGCTGCTATCTTCATTCAGTTGGCTTTTCTGACACACTAAACTACTTACACGACTTGCCGTCACCACTGCCAGTCTCAGATGCGTCTGAGCTTAGAACCTTGAAGGCACAGTACAATGGTTGGATTGGTACTAGTGACAGCTCTGATAAAAGTCTTTACTTCCTTAAAAATTAAGGTTTTAATCTTTTTAAATTAAGGTTTTAATTTTTTACTTTTTTTTCAGTACTAGGGCCTCACACAACAAGCTGAGAGTTCTACCTCTGAGCTACGTCCTCAGCCCTAAAATTAAGGTCTAATACTTTTAAGTTTAATATGTAAGTTTAACAATTGTGTTTAATACTATTAATAAATGTAAGCATAGTATTTCATATTATTAAATGCTATTTTAATGTAGTCAAAGTCTTGAGCACTCTTAATTTAATGTAAATTTTTATGAGATTTTAAAGCAGAGTAAAAAGGTGAAATGAGTATTTTATTTTCAAACTGTTTTCTTTAAACTTTTTTTTTTGGTTTTTCAAGACACAGTTTCTCTGTATTGTTTTGGAGGCTGTCCTGGAACTCGCTCTGTAAACCAGGCTGGCCTCGAACTCAAAGAGCTCCGCCTGTCTCTGCCTCCTGAGTGCTGGGATTAAAGGCGTGTGCCACCAACGCCTGGCTCTTTAAACATTTTTAAAATTACAATTATTTATGTATTTTGTGGGTAGGCCCTACAGTGCACACCCAGAGATCAGAGGACAACTTGTGGGAGTCCCAGCGATTGAACTCAGATTGTCAGGCTTGGTGGCAAGCACCTGTAACCACTGAGCCATCTCACTGGTCCCAGAAAAATGAACCTTTGAAGTTTGAATGAGTCTGGGCAGTGGTGACACACACCTTTAACCCCAGCCCTCAGCAGGCAGAGGCAGGCGGATCTCTGTGAGGTCGAAGCCAGCATGGTCTACAGAGTGTGTTTCAGTATAGCCAGGGTTATTATACAGAGAAACTTTGTTTTGGAAAAGAAAAATAGTTTGAATGAGGAAGTAAGTATTCATAGTGGGCTTTGTTGTTGATGGTTCTAATAGAGATGAAAATAAAAGAAACGGAGCTGTATCGCATCACGTTTTTTACTTCCTGGGGGACAGACGTCTGCTGCAGAAGAACTTCAGCCACAAATTTCAAGGTCTTCTCACCTGTAGAGGAACGCGCCCACAGCATCTTCATCCATTAAACCCTCCCCACTGTACTGGAGCAGAAGACTTAAGGATAACACTTAACATAGTCTGAAAGAACCGAGCAGTCTTTTCCCGATCAGACAAATAATGGCAAGTCTGGAGAAGCCAATCAGGTCTCCATCAGTGGATTGTAGACAGCAGCATGTCACACTCTTCCCCGCCTTAACGGAGATAACAATATTAAAATTACAATACTGATTTTGGGATGATTCTGCCTTCCTTCCTTCCTTCCTTCCTTCCTTCCTTCCTTCCTTCCTTCCTTCCTTCCTTCTTTCCTTCCTTCCAAAATAGGGTTTATGTATATAGCCCTGGATGTTCTAGAACTCACTCTATAGGCCAGACTGTCTCTACCTCCTGAGTGCTGGGATTAAAGGCGTGGGCCACTATCACCTGGCGATTATGCTTTTTAAATAAAAGTCTGGATGGAGTAGTAAGAGAGATGATGGCTGAGCATCTAAAGTGTATATTACGTGAAAATCACCTGCCAAATGAACAAATAATCCCATGGTTCTTGAGTTAGCTAGCTTTCAGTTGTTATAACAGATGTTGGAGACAATCTGTTTATAAAGATAAAAGGTCAGCAAGGTATGGTGGCTCATGCCTGTAATCCAGGATTTGGGAAGTGATAGGTTGGGAGCCAACTTGAACTACATAGAGAATTCCAGACAGCATTTAACAGAAAGGCTGTCACAAACAAATAAACAAGAAGAGGGAGGGATGTCACATCTTGTGTGATGGTCCTGGAAACCTAAATGGGAGAGACAGGAGATTAAGAAAGGCATGGGCTGGGGAGATGGTTCAGTGGTTAGAGCTTTGTCAGAGGACCTGGGTTTGAGTCCCAGAACCCACATGCTGGCTCAAACTGTCTGTTACTCTAGTCCCAGGGCATCCAAAGCTCTCTTCTCACCTCTGTGAGCACTAGGCACACATATATGCATGCAGGCAAAATGCAGATATGCATAAAATAACAAAATAAATAAATTTTTAAAAATAACAGTAAAAAGGACAGACACAAGTAACTTAAACCTGGGCTTGGGTGGGCCGTTACTCATGCACATGGAGGTGCACTAGCAGCCTGGATCCTCTGTGCCTTTGTTATATAACATAGATGAGGAATTGGGTTGGTTACTGATCTGGGAGGGTGGGGGCCATGACCACGGATTGGGATAAGGAAGCTGCTGTAGTCAGTACTTTGTACATATTCTATTTTTAGTTTAAAGGCCAACTCGGTCAACATCCAGACTCTGACCAGGGGGAGGACTTGCCAGTTCCGTGAGTCTGAAGCATTGGCAGCCTTCATTTGACTGTGGACTCACACCACGAATACTCATTCATATGGAGGTATACTCGCTCGCCTTGGTGGAGCATATCTTAGGTTCTCAGTGTTAGAGGGTTCAGCCCCAGGTCAGTTGGCCTGGTTACTCTGAACCCACAATGGCAGCAGCGTGAAGCAGAGCAAAGCCTCACCTCATGGCTAAGGTCCCACAGTGCCCTTCTAGGGCACATTTTCAATGACCCTAAGGCCTCCTTACTATTAGGAATTCCACAACTTTCAACTGTGCCATGCTGGGGGACAAGCCTTTATTGGGCAAACCTTGGGGATGGCACTTAAGATAGAAATGATGGCAGTTCTTTTAGTAATCAACAGATAGAGAAAACAACAACAGAGGCACAAAATAACTAGGGTATTCTTAAAATGAGACACCTGGCAACCCAGGAACAATAATAAAGCCAAAAGGAAAACAGCACGCACTTCCTACCAGTGGTGTCTATTAGAGCAAGAAACAGTCTCCCGTGAACCACAAATAGCCAGGAAATAATTCAAGAGTATGTCACCCAGAAAACCCCAAAGTGTAAATAAATGATCTTATTGGTTCTCTGTGTACTTTAAGGAGCCTCCAAGTCAATTCAGGAAGCTACAATAAATCAATAATATTATCTTTAAATTAAACTGATATTTACAAACATGGCAGCCTCTCAAAAGTCAAAGCGTTTACTCTCCTAGAAACAAGATTGCCATGAAAACCTGTAACCTGGTAAATACTTAACTGTTTAACAAACTTAGACTGTTTGGTTACTTAGCCTGAATTTTGTAACTCTTCAATATAGTTATAATTGTTCAGTCTAGAAAATGCTGTAAGGTTCCCTTAAAAATCATAGGAAGGCAAAGGAAACACATGGATTAAAAAAGTAGTGCAAGCCTTTATTGGGGAAAAAAAGCAGTTCTTGTTATCAGCAATAACAGTGGTTAAAAGGGCAATGATGAGTAAAATTCACATAGACGTCAAAATTCTCATTAGCTGTTATCATTCTGACCAGAGGTGTCTGTGGCGGGGGAACGGGACCAATGATTATGGAAGTCATTAACTTTTTCTTTCTAGTGGAAATCAGGGTCTGCCACACAGCCCTGCACCCAGGCCAGCAACACACAGCGAAAACTTGGGCTCCTGAGGGCTCAGAGTTCTTGGTCTGTTTGTTTTTCCTTTTTGAGAGTGTGTGACACTAAAAGGCAACACAAGCCATCTACAGCAGAACGTGGAGCCGAAAACGCAAGGCACTTAGGAAGCCAGTGACCCAAACAGAACAGTGACAGCTACTCGTTTGTTGGTTCTGTTTCCTGAAAGGCGGAGAGGATGGTCCCTCAAGATATCACCTGGGCCGGTAGTTTATGTCCCTAAATATAAATATGTAACTCACTGAAAATGGGGATACCCTATTTTAAAGGACCTTTGAAAAATAATAGTAATTCATGATGGTCTTCAGTATCTAGTTCATCCTCTGGTTCATCGTTTTCAAAGGTAAAATTCTCTCTGGCTCCTCCTCCATCTCCCTTGCTAAGGACATAGGAAGAAAGTCTTATTACTGTTGACCAACACCACGGCAACAACTCTTCCACTAGTCTCTTCAGCCCCAAATATAGACCTGACCGTGTCAATCCCTGACTAACACCAAAGAAATTCATAGTTGTCTACTATCTATATAATGTTATTGTTTTGAGACAGGGCTTCTCTGTGTATTCCAGGCTGTCCTGAAATTCACTCTGTAGACCAGGCTGGTCTCAAACTCACAGAGATCCGCCTGCCTTGGCCTTGAGTACTGAGACTAAAGGCGGGCACCGTTACCATCTGGCTATAATAAATGTTAAACAGCTTTCACATTCCATCCTCGACCTTTGCACGGTGTTGTCTCCTGTTCCCACCTGTTACACTCAAACTTGAGTCACACTCAAGTCTCTAACTCTATCCAGGAATGCCCTTTGAATGCCTCCTCTGGTTTCTTATTTTGCAGAGTATCATTTTCTCCAGTGATGTCACCTGACACAACTGGATGCCCGACCTGGGCTTTGCCACCACTTTTGTGTAAGCTTGTCTGAGGAGGAAACCAGGTTTAGCTGCATACAGAATCAGGGTTCCATGTGTAAGCAACATGGGGGAATGAATGCTGGGAGACTCTTGGCAGAGCCTGCCAGGACCTGGGAGGGGAGAAAAAGTTTTCAGGTGTTGATACAACAAAACGAAAGGAACAAGAAGCCATGTAACTGGGGAAAACTGCAAAAATGCCTCAGGAAACAGGGGGAGAAATGAAATGAATTCCGGGAGAGCTAATGTGTTTTCAGTGCTGAAAACACATGTAAAATATTGTATTTACAGAATCCATGCTATACTTAGTGGATTCTGGACACTCAACTGAAGGGAAAAAAATTAGTTTCCCTCTTAGGTGACTAAAAAGTGATCCTTGAAGACATTAGCTTAATAGCCTGGGACTAACAGGGCACAAAATTCAAGGCTTTAGGATAAAGAACCCCATATTTTTTACCTTTAACCCTACGTACTTTTAGATTTTGTGTGCATATGTGTAGGTGCACATGAGTGTGTGGGTGCCAGTGTGTATGTGGAGGCCAGAGGACAACTTTGGGTGTCATTGCTTAGGAATGGCATCCACTTTGAGACAGGGTTTCTCGTTGGTCTGGAGCTCATTGATCTGCTTAGGAAAGGCTGGTTCACCCTCAAGCTCCAGGGATCTGCTGTCTCTGCCTCCCTGGCACTAGGAGAAAATCAGGCACCTTCTCGCCCAGCTTTTTAACATGGCCTCTGGACATGGCACGCAAGTCCTTCACCAACTGAGCTATCTCCTCTGGTCCTCATTTCCAAATTTACTTAGTGGCTCTATCTGTCAATAATAATGCGCACTTTTAATAATGCTGCTGATAACAAATAACATCTGCCGAGTATTTCTAGGTGAAAGTACCATGCCGCATGCCGGAGACTCAAAGGAGAAGACAAAGTTGAGTCAGACATAAGGACACAGTTCTGCGAGTGTGGCTCAGGGGTAGAGCACTTGACTGGCATGGCAAGGCCCTGAGTTCAACCCTCAGCATTACAAAGAAAACAAAACGAAGACAGAGGCGGCCATGAAGGCCCTCACAAAAGAGAGGGATGGCAACAAAGGAGAAATCTGTGGTACAACATGAAACGGGCAGATTCCAAATGGGCCCACCATGCTAGGAGGCATCACCCCTAGTTCTGCACCGTAGACAGGACAGGGAAGCCTGCCTAACTTGGCTGGTATATTTTGGGAGTATCTGGCTCTTTCCACAGCATTTACTGTACCTGTTATCATGGGTCCTCATGCACCGTGTGCCCAACTCTGCAGGTGTCCACCAACACTCAATGTCACTCCTTGTAGAACACTCATTTAAAACAGAAAGCTACCAATGACCTCTCTACTGGTTTGTGTTGTTTGTTTTTGTTTTTGAGGCATAGTCTCCCTGTGTATTCCTGGCGGGCCTGGAACTTGCTTTGTAGACCAGGATAGTCTCAAACTCACAGAGATCTGCCCATCTCTACCTCCTGCATCCTATGATTAAAGGCACGCACCACCATGGCCCACGACCAGCAGGACCTTTCCTTTTTAAAATTAGCACACTGAAGACATCAAACTTAGAAAAATACAGAAAAACATACACATTTTAAAATATTCCAAATTCCTATAACCCAGAAAAACACCACCCATGAGCATTTTGGCACAGTCCTGCTCTATACTGTTTTGCAACCTGCCTTTTGCCTTTCATATATCACGGACATTCTCCTATGACAATAATGGCTCCTCTACTGACAACGTGGTTTTTAATGGCTGCACGATATTCCCTCACATGACTTTACTGTAATTTATTAAACCAATCCCACACAATTAAGCAGTTAGGCTATTGCCAGTTCCTTGGTGCTCTAGGAATGGTATTATTAGCTTATTTCCCTAGAATATATACCCAAACCCTATCTTCTGATTCTAAAGGTGTGCACATTTCCAAGGTGTCCAAAAGAAACAACTTTCAGTTTTTAAATCATAAGATAATACAAATATACAAAACTCAGATATGAAATAAAAGTATGCCAAATATTTTAGTGGTTTTTACATAGCGTTTTTTGTGTGTGTATACAGAGACGTATATTTCAAGAAGTGATGCTCAACATATGTGCTTGCTTATAACATATTTAGACTTCATAAAGTGAACAAGAGGAGTATGGTGGCGTGTGCCCACAATCCCAGCACTAGAGGTGGAGGCAGGAGGATCATGAATGAGTTCCAGGCTACCCACATCCAAATACACAGGCTCCTTCCCTCCCTCTATTCTGTAATTTTAAAGTAATATTCCTCAACAGACACCACGTCCAGTGGTTGCAAATGCTTCCCTGTATGTTAGTGCCTTAGCTATTTTTTCCTTTTCCCATTTTTTTGTAAGCACACCAGAAGTGCACACTCTTAAGATCCTTGTGTATATTTATTCTCATACACCCAAAACATACTCCTAGGACTGGAGAGATGGCTCAGCATGAAGAGTGCGTGCTATTCTTCTAGTGGATCAAAGTGGGAATCTGCCTGTGGGGGGATTTGATGCTCCCTTCTAGCGTCTGAGTGCACCTGCATGTGCGTGTGCACACTAGCACACGCACAAACAAACCTCAAACCACATCACTAAGAAGCAGCTTAAGTCTAAAGGGCATCTGAATTTTCTCCAGTTTCCCCTGGAAAAGCCACGCCACATCTGCGTGTGGTATGAGACCACTTCCTATGCTGAGGATGACGCAATCCTGGCCAGCCCAATATATCTCCATTTTTCCTTTGAGAAGTAATTGAAAACATCCTGGGATTCTTGGGTTTCCCTCTGGGGTGGTTACCACCTATACTCTCACAGCACCCTTATTCATCTCATCTTGAGTGATACGACTAAGGAGCTGGCTGGCTCACAGGGTGTCTTTTTCCAACTGTACTGTGTACTCCATGGAGACAGGGATCATGTCTTAGTGATGCCACTGTCCCAGTGTGCCTGTGCCAGACACATTCTAAGCATCAACTAATGTTTGCTGGATCCCTACCCAGGCTAGTGTTGGAATTTTCTGATCAGTTTCAAAAGAAAATGCTGCAAGCTCGGCTTTGCACTTTAATTCTTTTTTAAAAAAAGATTTTATTTTAATTATGTGTATTTAGGGGGTAATATGTGTACATGTGAATGCAGTAGCCCACAAGAGTCCAGAAAAGACCACGGGATCCCTTAGAGTTGGAATTACAGGTTGTTGGGAGCTACCTGTCTGTGTGCTGGGAATCAAATCTGGGTCCTCTGCAAGATAGTAAATGTTCTCAATAGCTGTGACATCTCTCTAGACTGGATTTTAATTCTTAGTACAATATACACCCAACCCATAGATACTGAACAAAAATAAGAATTATCTAGGACTATTTAAGTATGCAGATGGACCTATTATATATGATGGTTCAATTTATAATTGTCCAACTTTATGAATGCGAAAATGATTCCCATTCCAAAAAATGTTTATGCATATGAGTATTTTGTCTGCACATATGTCTGCTCACCTTATGCGTGCAGTGCCCTCAGAGGCCAGAAGAGAGAGTCACATATCCTGGGCCTGGAGTTAAGAGATTGTTGTGATCGGCCATGTGGGTGATGGGAATTGAACCCAGTGCTTTTAACCCCTGAGTCATCGTTCCAGCCCCCACATTCAGAAGTTTTAGCTTTTATCTTTTCTCTGGGTTAAAGTTACACAGCATAATCTTTAAACTGTTTTGCCTTTTAAAAAGGTGTGCGCGCGTTTGTGTAGTTGTGCACACGTGTGGGTGCACATGTGTAGGTGTGCATGAGTATGCTTCTTCTCTTTCTTTCCTCTATTACTTTCCACCTTATGGTATTGGGGCAGGGTCTCTCACTGACTCAGCTGGAGTGGCTGGCTGGCAAGCCCCTCAAGCTCTGTCCCACACCCCAGTGGTGAGTCACAAACACACTGCCTACCAGGCTTTTATGTAAGGCTGGGGATCCAAATTCATGCAGTCCTTATGCTTGCCCACTGAGCCATCTCTCCAGGTACAACTTGTTTTCGCATGCTCAGCAAGTTACAGCTGCAGTCTACCGCGATGATCCCCAAGGTTGAAAAGTCCACATTCAACAGTGCCTAGTGTCACTGTACTGAGTTTGCTACACTCAGTATATTAAATGAGCTTTTCTTTCTTTCTTTTTTCAGTTGGTACTGGCTATATTGGAACTTGATTCCGACATTGTAAATCAAGGCACATCTCTAATCTGAGGGAAGCATTCATTAGGAACATTTAAGGAAGCCGAAACAAATTGTATCTTTCCCAACTTGGAACTTTGTATTTCAGAGTCCTTGAAGGGAGGCGGGGACGGGGGCATACATTTACAAGCCACTGCTGGAAGTTGCTTTCAGTTGGGAAGAGAAACTGTTCATTAATTTACCCAGACACCCTTCACACTGTCAAATACATGCTGTATACATCATTGTTGTGTGCAAACAACATAGAGCTGTAAGTTACAAGCAAGCAGGGGACGGGAAACTTAAAAGCAGTTATGTCATATTAACCAAGTAACACGTGAGGCCTTTCCAAGGTTGCAAAGCATGGGTACGACGACCTTTATTATAAACAACCTCATGATGCATGGCTTTTTACATACATCTTGCTCCTTGCTAGAACTGTGCTGATAATGGAGAGGAAACACATTTGTTTGTTTTAGTGTGTGTGCCAAACTAATTAAGCTAAGTCAAAATCTTTCTGTCCCATATGATTCGTGAAACCCTGAAGAGTTCATTTGTTTCAAAACCAGGAGGATAGAAACAATAAAAAGACAAAGGAACTACCTCGCCTATGGAAGGCTCTTTGGGTCAAATGGCTCCAGAGCTTCAGAAATGAACTAAAGAGCATCTGACACTGTCTCACTGGAATACTGTCCCCTGACCCTGTAGATGTGTTTAAGTGGTTTATCTAGGCGAAACTAAACACTCTAACTATAACTGTATAGTTCACAATTCAGGTGCATGCCTTCCCACCTGCATCTGCCTCCTGGGTGTTAGGATTAAAGGCATGGACCACCACTACCTGGCTAACAAATCTATTTTTAAGACTTATGTATACAGTGTTCTGCCTGCATGCATGCCTTCAGGCCAGAAGAGGGCACCAGATCTCATTATAGATGGTTGTGAGCCACCATGTGGTTGCTTGGAATTGAACTCAGGACCAGTGGAAGGGCAACCAATGCTCTTAACCTCTGAGCCACCTCTCCAGCCCCAGGTGCATGCCTTTGATACAAGCCAGTCTCTATGTAAGCCTAGAGTCACTCTGTAGACCAGGTTGGCTTAGAAGTCACAGAGCTCTACCTGCCTCTGCCTCCTGAGTACAAGGGATTAAAGGGGTGCACCACCATGTCTGGCCCATGCTTAAATCTTAAATATTTTTAAGTGTTTGTCCTCATTCTATGTTGACTGTAGATTAACACTCTGAGCAGGACATAAGAATATTCCCTCCACTATTTTTTTCTAGCTCATTCCCACCTCTGGTGACTATAGAACTTGAATTCTGAGTACTCAAAAGCTTTACCGACTGTTCTCAACTTATTATACAGGTCTCTAATCCAAATTCTTTTGTTTTCCGCCGAAGAAATATTTTAAGTGAGAAGAAAACTGAATAAGGGTGGGGTATTGCTCAACAAGTAGCGTGCTGGCCTAGCTAGTATACATGAGGCCCCACTGACTTCAGTCCCCAGTGCCACACAAACGTGGTATGGTAGCACATGCCTACAGTTTCAGCTCTTCGGAGGTGGCAAAGAGGCTCAGAACTTCAAAGACATTCTTTGCTAAACATAACAAAACAAAACACCTGAATAGCAAAGATTTTGTGATCATTTAGAAGAGACACTGGGTTAATGCACTAAAGAGCAACTCCTTCTCTTTTTTAATGTTTATGATTTTTTCAAAGTGATAAATATTATGCAATAGAAAATACTTTTTTCCAGTATATAAAGGCATACATTTCAAAAGACCAAATGACAGAACAAAAAAACTAATCACAAATTAGACTGGGGTTCCCATACATCTGTCCCTTAATTTTGCTTGCCTTTATTTTTTTAAAGCTTGGCCAATAATGGATATATTGTGTTGTAAAAATCTCATCAAACCTACACATTGTCCTCTGTCTCTTTCTTTTTCTTATAACTTATCTGTTGGGGACCTGGGGTGTTTGGTTGGCAGCGCTGCTCCGTCTGCCTTTCACTAAGTGTACCCTCCAAGTGGGTCACCCTGTTCTGCTTCTTTCAACTTGGTATTTGGATGCAGAGACTTGGCCTTGGTGTCTGAATCTGGAAAATGGGTGTCCACCCATGAAGGTAGCACAACTCACTGTGATGTCCACAGTTACATTGGAAGTGAAGGCCAAGAACCATGGTGGGAACGCAGTCAAGACTCCTGACCCCGAGACTGTCTGACCCTTGTCTAGGTTCCAGCCCTTCTGCATGCATGGATGCATGGTGTGTATGCAGATGGACCTCAGGCTTAGTGACCTCACCTGCGAAACAAGGATGCCACTCCTCTCGTGAGAGCATGGTGCGGGTTAAATGGGGTGATGCATTCAAACAAGACTTTTAAACTGTGGAGTGCTATAAAGTGTACAAATTGGTGACAGCGTACTCATTAGCAGAGGCTTAAATACTGCTATAATGAAAAAATATTTTAATGTGTTGGAGAATCTATCTCTTGAGAAAGATTAGATATGGCACTGACTAGAAGCAAGGAGGTGAACTGTAAGACTTACGGAATACATGGCGGGGGCTATACAGCATGCCTACTCTAGGAAACACACAGTCATGAGACTTTCGTTCTGGGAGCTCTTGAAGAGGATGAGATAGCCTTGAAAGATTCTACACTCCACAGACATCAGACATCACAGTGCCATTTAGACAACGTGCGCCGAAGCCACCTATCAAAACGTTGACTCATGATTTGCAGCGGGTGAACAAAAAAAATGCTGATTTTTATTTACCTTTTAATCTGTGCAAATCCGTTCCTCAAATGCTGTTCCTCAAAGCCCTTTGCCAGGTCATATCCCTTGTCCTGCTCCACATCCCGGTTTCCCCTTGAGGGTCTTCCTGACGGCTCACCTAGTGTGCCCCTCTGACCTCCTCAATCGAAGCGCGTGGCTGAGCCTCTCTTCCTCCACAGCCTTGCCCACCAAGCCTTCATGGGGTGCATCTTTCAGGCAGTGTCTGATATTTAGAAGGCTATCTTGGCTGGTCAAGTAACAGTCATTTTCCTACAGCTGTGCTCTGCAGTGTGAGACTACTGTCTACTTGGGGTTACTCAAAGATAGATTTAGATGAAAGTACAAAATTAATTGGATTATTTTGTCAACAGCTCTATCTGGAGATACCAGACACTGCATCTGGTAAGGGACGATATCATCTCTACAGTGAGTTTGATCGCACGGCACCATTCTAGAGCACCCTTCCCCTGCCTCTGAAGTCCAGGGAGACAAAGTACTATCACAAAAGAGGAATGGACTCTGAAATGAGATGCCTTTTTGAACACTGGACTTTAAAAAAAAAGAAGAAATTGTCTCAGTGGGGACTAGGGATGTAGCTCAGTTAGCTGAGTGCTTGCCTAGTGTGCAGGAAGCTGTGGGGTCCACACCCAGCACTGCATAAATCAGTTGTAGTGGTGTAAGCCTGCAGCTCCAATATTCTGGAGATGGATTCATAAGAACCAGAAGTTCAAGGTCATCCTTGGCTACATTGCAAGTATGAAGCTAACCTGGGATACATCAGAGCCTGTAGAAAAAGACAAGGGGTGGGGTGGGGTGGGCAGGTGGGGATGTTGAGGGAGCCTCAATGTCCAATACAGCCACCCTGTTAACATGCTACTACCTTCTCGAGGTACACCAGAATGTCCATGCTTTCCTCTTAGCAGAATGCAGTGTCTGGAGAAGAACCAAGAAGTGTAACGCCCTTCCCCCAAGGTGATGTCGCACACTGGAGCAATTACAGGCTTCAGAATTAAAGACGTGTGTCACCTATTGCCTTTCCTGCATTCTTAGCTGAGGACCTTGGACAAGCCAAGCTCTCAGATGCTCAGTTTCTCCATCTGTGATATGGGAACACAAGCCTGCACTGTACACAGTAGTGCTTGGCGGTAGTGCATGTAAAATGGCTGTGTCCGGGACACGGTAGCCATACAATAAATGCATTCCTGAGAGTGGTTATTTTTATTCACCTTCCAGAGCACCGCACATGCAGGAAAGCTGTGCGTTAAGTGGCTGCTGAGACTGATACTGAGGGTCGAAGCTAATAAATCTTGTGTAGTGGGTTTTGATGCATTTGTTTAAACATTTCTTCCTAAATAGGGCTTTCTCTAGTGTCTCTGGAATGCACCAAAGTTTTTCCTCGGTGGTATTATCAATTCTATTTATAATAGTTCTCTTAAATTTATATGATATGGAAGGAAAAATCGAATGTTCACAATTCATCAGGCAGGCTTTAATTTACCATTCCTCAGTAGTTTTTACTACTACGAAGGCATTTATGGAGTAATATACTAGAATGCAACTGCAAAGATTGGCATGAAAAACTGTCACCAACAAAGACTGCAGCTTAAAATTTTGCCAGGACAGCAAGTTGGAAATTTCTGCCACCAGAGCATAATTCAAAAGTCACAACTTGGAGAAAGAAAAAAAAAAAGCATGTGTGCATGCGTGTGGCGCGCGCGCGCGCACACACACACACACACACACCGCCACCACCACCACCACTAGAAATTAAATATCTGCACAGAGTGTTAGATGTCACAGAGAGGAAAGGTGAAATGCCCTGCAGCCCCGGACACTTTTCTACACTTGTGTCCCCCAAAGGACAAGTAAGAGGTGAGCCCCGCATGCCTCCAGGTGTGGACGCACCCCAGATCAGCACACTTCACCTGACTGCCCTGTTCACTTGAGTTGTCTTGTTCCATCACTGCTAGAACGCTGTGGGTCTTTCTGCGCTATCTTCCAGGGAGGTGGTAGAGAGGTGAATCACCAATTTAGTAGCCAGCAATTCCCCAGAAGAACAAAAACAAAAAGCCAAAGAGTGACCGAGTAGCCAAATAAAGACAACGATGAGTTCAATAACCCGGGTGATCCTGTAGCAAGAATTCTGTTATCACTGAGTACAATTCCTTATCTCTCAGAGACAATCAGCCCTCAGCCAGAGAAGTGTAACCTTGAACCCTCATAACTCAACTTAACATAGTGTTAAAGTTTGGGGGGACATTTGTCAGCACTGAGGCTGATGTGATCAGTCCGGGGAAGCCTAGAACAAAGTGTGGTGGGTGAAAAACACGTCACCTCTGTGTACATTCATTTCCTTGATGAACAAGGAGCTATTAACTGCAGGAACAGCATTATCTGTGTGAAGACCGATGCTCACTGCTCCTGCTGCTTCTCCGGAGAGCATGGAGAAGAACACAGGGTCCCAGCGAGTTAAGAAGCAGCTTTTGGTACTGGGAGAGTGTGGCATTTAACTTGGTAAAGTATGTAGACACATAACTATTTGTCAAGAACAACCTGAAATCAGTTTGAGACATGAATCTGCTTCGAACCTATGCTCTCTTAACTCATTAAGTCAAACCATTATATACGTTATAAATAAAATATAAGTTGTATGCAAAAATTATATAAAATTTATATAAGATGTGAAAGATTCTAAGAGGATTATATCTAGCCTTTAGGCAAAATTTGAGGATGGGCATATATACCCTGCTTACTAATAGTGCTTCTTAGCAAAATGTCCCCAAAAACGTACTAGTTTCATGGAGACCGCCTTTTTGAGAAAATAGTCATGATCATCTTCATACTATCCTTGTCAATGACCAACTTCTTGTTTCAGGGTGCTGGGGTTTGAACCCAGGACCTTGAACATGCTATGCATATGTTCTGCGACTGAGCTATATAGCAGTCCCTAAATCATGAATTTTGATTAAGAGCTTTTATATAAAATATCAATTCTAACCCCATCTTCTCAACACAGTTTTTTGATCACCACTTAACTTCTATTATGTCCTAAATGTGTGTGTGTGTGTGTGTGTGTGCACGTGCGCGTGTGCACTTATTTCAGAGGAAAGATCTTATTGCTACTTCTGCTGACTAGTTTGGCTTCTCTCATACCTCTTTACATGCTCCCCAAACTCGCTCAGCTTTAAGCTGACCATCTCAGTTAACATCCAGAAATCCAGGAACTTTCACCTAATAAACTTATTAAAATATATTTCAGCAGCTCAGATACAGACAATAACATAAAATATCTGCTTTGATCATTGGAAAAAATGGCCAGTATATTTCATTTTAAAAGGATAGTAAAAGTTTCTTAATCAAAAACTTCTTGGGGATTTTTTACCGCATGGATTTACTGCAAACTCGCTGCATCTGCCAGGCCAGTAAAACTGTCAGCCTGACTTAGTCAATATCTCACATCAAGACGCCACATTTTTAAAAATCTTCCTGATCGGGTAAATATTACAGGATATATCCTTTTCTAACTCTACAGATATAGCTTTCATGCAGACGCTTATGAGAGCTGAAAGGATGAGGGAAAAATAAAACCCAGGCTGCTTTTTAGGTTTTTTTTTAATCTTTATTGGAATTTCAATAATTCACTTAGCAGAGTGTGCAAAATTTTCACAGAATCTTTTCTTAATTTTATACTTTTGTCATATATTGAAAATCATACCTGGCATGCTCTTAGATCACTTAGAATGAAAAACATAATATGTTAGAATTATTATGAGTGATAGCTTGGGCATGAGGCTGAAGACCATTCCAAGTCAGATAAAAGTCAATTTTTTTGCCTATTCTCTATGAGAAAAGTAAACTTAAAGTTGTGAAACTTTTTATCTGGCCTGTTGCTTACGTAGTGCTCGCCGGGGTCTCTGCAGCAACACTATGACTCTTGTTGCAATCGTCATCGTGTCAACATTCAGGATCTCCCACTGGAGCAATCACGACTGAACTACAGAATGGGCCACAATTACATATCCAACTGCCAGAAATAACCCAATCACCACCGCTACAATTACAGATATTTCTATTGCCTAATTTCTTAAAAACAAAAATCAGAGGGAAATGTAAGAATTTAAGAAGGTTAGAGAACAAGAAACAGTAAAAAAAAATGTGGGAAGACAGTTAGCACAAGATATAAAATGTAACACCCTACGATCTCGTAAGTGATGTCTCTTCACAAGTTAGTAGCCACTTAGATTTTTCAAATGTCTAGTAGAGCAGTCAAGTCCTAACTGAACTGAAGTTAACATTGATTTCTCTGCTATCTGTCACAAATTCTCTTGTATCTGGTAGGCATCAACTTTCATCTTACATATACCTTTCTCTCCCAAGTTAGACAAAGCTAACTCTTTACAACTGAAAATGTTTCAGAAGAAGCTAGATACATCTCTCTTAATGTTTAATAAAATCTATCCAAATAAATCAATATATCTACAGTTAAGAAATCACACTACCATTTGAATTTTTATTCGAGAAACAAATACAAATGTTGTAAAAAGAGATTTTTTTCCCCTGCTCAGTGTTCTTTAATGGATCTCATTTCCAAATAATAAGAGACATTTTAATGGATCCAAATTAAGGGGAAAAACACTTAAAACAGAATATCATCAAATTTAAATAAATTCATTATTTTTGAAGAGGCAAAGCACAGATGAATCTACGTAAGAAGCGTCTGAATTTTCCTAGTGTTCCCTGGGAACATTCAGAAAGATCTCCGGGTTTATAGATGAAAGCATTTGAACAGACAGAAAGAGAATGCAAAGGGAGAGACAGCCTGCCTAACTTTCCGTTTCAATGCTACGTTAGAGCACACAATAGTTATTTAGAATAAGAAGCCAGGAGAGAACTCACACATAGTTTCCCAGGGAAATCTACTCTGTCCATTTTGACCACTACACCTCAGCAGACCCTCACAGCTGTGAGAGGCTAAGTTTTGCAAAGTGTTTCCATGTTATACTGTTATTCTTTGTGATTCTCTAAGAAACTGATCATTCTATTCTCCCTAATGTTAACGCTAAAAGAAAGACTATACAACCTTAAGGTGATTTTGTTTACAAAATAAGTATTCTAGAAAAAAAATCTTTTCCAGAAGAAAGGATACATTACATTTCAGAGAGCATTGGGGAAATACTTATGTACAACTTAAAACCAGAAGCCCGGGAATGTATATGTAAGATCGGTGATCATTTTTGATGACAAACAGACCAAAATGGACACAATAGCAAATGCCACAGGTATAAACAAAGGCTGCTGTCTGCCTTCCTGCTCAGGTAGGGATACTCAAGTTCTTACAGAACATTGTATCTCTCACAGAAAATGTTGCCTTTACAAGAAAAAGAAATTGGGCTCAGAAGGAGCCCAAGAAACTTGACAGGGATTACAGAGTCAGTGGTAAAGATGGTCAACTGACCTGATTATTGACAAACCTCAAAAATGTGATATCAGATTATTGTTTTCCAAAGTGTGAAACGGTATTATTACTGTGGATACTCACAAATGCTTTGCTATCACTGACTCTTTATAGGTTTATTAGTTTCACTCTCCAATGCTCACAGAATTGTCAGTCCAGAAAACAAAACCAAACCCCAAGTAATCAACATTAGATTTTCATTCACGTCTCTTCGAGGAGAAGTACAGTATTTAATAAGAGTGAAGTGATTTCTATGTCTTTGAAAAGTAATCATCATCTCTTGGTGGGAGCAAAACCAAAAATCAGTCAAAATGTTCCCCCTCGTTTCACCTGTGGCCAGCTCCCAACCTCCCTGCTGGCCTAAGCCGTTCTCCTCATCCAGTTCCCTGTGGCCCTGCAGTCAGTGTTCTTCCCTGGAAAGTGGGTCAGGGCCAGTACTTGATGTTACAAAGTGTGTCCTCCAATTTGTTTCTAGGATTTCCAGAACTGTCACACGGGAACCCATATTTTCATTAGAAAATGACTGGAGCTTGGAGGGAACTCGTCCTCACCTCTCCCAAGTTCCTGAGCCTCCCCAGAAAGGGCTTAAAAAGTGTAGCAAAACCAAACAAGCTTCAGATCTGTGTCTACTCTGAATCAAGAGACTTGTTGCTGGATCTTGTCTAGAGATTCCCTGGTCTAAGCCACAGACTACTTCTGCTGGTGTCTTCTGAAGCAAATGTAATTTTGTGGTGCCCAGAGGAACACACATCTGCCCTTGAGCGGCCTGCCATTTACTAGGACGTTATAAACATCCAAAATGTGTCTATTGAGGAAACTGTATGACAATTATAACATGAAATGATAAATTTAATATATGATAGAAAATGTGGGTATGATTAAATATATGCTAGGAATGCTAACCACTCACCCTTTTAAATGGACGTGGAAAAAATACCTGTAAATCGGATTTAAAAATCATGTCCAAGGCTTCCCTCATGTATCACTGATGAATATAAAATGCTCAAGATTGTGGTTGGATTTGTGTGTCTACCCCTAACCTTCATAATAGAACACGCTGAAATGATGGCTTCAAGGACGTATTCTTGAGTTTTAAAGCATCCACAAGAAAAGAAATATTTCAAAAAAAGAACCATTTTCAATATGAACATGTGCACATGTGTATGTAAAATTTTAAGTTCTTTAATCCAGTCCTCATATTCAGTGTTGAAAACTTATAAATCATAGTCATCTCCTGCCCTAAAGTGTGGCAAAACAAATCCAGGAATGTTCGGAGTGTTATTGTATTTTGCCACACGAGGGCGCTAGAGAATTCTGATCGCTTCCAAGGTCTATAAAATCCTTTAACTGCTACTTTATAGACATTCAATTACAACAGGCCATAATACATTAAAGCATTAAAATATACATATATCGCAGCATATGCCACAGCACACGCTGTATGAGTGTGCTCTCCAGATGATCACCAGCGCCAACATCAAACCAACACTCGGGCTTCTTCTAGTGCTTAGTGTAAGATTTTCTTCTTCAGCCCTCCCCTTTCCAAAAGGCAGCTCTCTTGGTGAGGTGATCCCCTCGGAATGGAAAATATCACGGCATGTGATAAATACTCAGTGACTGGAGGGTATGACAGGGCAGAGGAACATAAGGACGAGTAGAACTAAAATTTATGCAGTTTGGAAAAGAGAAGACTCTGGGGATAAATGTTGAGCGTCTTTAAGACCTTCTAAGGTAACACTAGAAATGAATTAGGGGAATTACTCAGTCTCAGAAGATAGCATAGATAAGAGCAATGGCCTGAAACCAAGGAAGGAAAAGTTTAGGTTAGACATGAAGGATAAATTACCAATAATAGTTGGGCGGGAAAGATGTCCTGCAAAGGAAGGATCCAAACCATAATGGCTATATTTGATAATTAATTAAATGAGATATTAGTAAGAATGATGTGAATTCATTAGATGGGCTAGAAGATAACTCAAACCCTTTTCATCCTGCGATCTGACACTCTCTCCCACTCTGCTAGGGCCTTTGCAAATGTCTTCCAGGGCCGACAACGGTCACCTGCAGACAGGACAGTTCATGACAGCAGTTAACCCTATGCTAATAAAATAAAACCCAAGGTTTTATTGTGAAATGACGTAATTATAAAATTGGGCTACATTTCAGGGCATCCTATGAAAAGATGCCATGCCATGTAAATCACAGGCTAACCATTTATAAAGCAATGCTTCTGCAAATTGTATAAAAATGTTTCTAAGTGGAAATGTCCCACAAACAAACAATTTCCCCTAAAAATCCCAGTCTTTCACAAGTCAGAGGTTCTGTTCTGCAAAATCTTCCTTTCTGGCTGGTGTGTCTGGGCTCAAAGCCCTTAAAACACAACATGATTAAAAAAAAGGCTGTTACTAAATTCTGAAAGGCAAGTTAGAGCAGAAGGGGACAGAGTTTGTGAATCCAATAATCTTCCAGTTCACCATGATATCTTAGTCTACCCAGAGCTTCAACACAGGTTAGCCAATCTCTTGCTCATTCTCTCTCTCTCTCTCTCCCTCTCCCTCTCCCTCTGTGTGTGTGTGTGCGTGTGTGTGCATATATTTGACATTAGGGAGCGATTTTCCTAAATTTATGTGAATGTTAGACTTTGAAGTAAAAATGGTCAACATTTTTAGAACTTGGGGAAGGACAGTCTAGTCGTTAAGATAATACTGAAGGCTTTAGAATTTTAAACACGATTGCCATGGGCACAGTAACAAGCCCTGGAGTGATGAAACTGTTGAACCTGTAGAGTCTAAGAACAAGGTAATTCGGCACAGCGTTACGTGATTTTCTAATCAATGGCATGCGGAGATATAATCTTTCCCCACATCTGATTGGTGTCTACACATCCAGGCACACATAATGCAGTAGCAACAGAAACCCTCCTTGTTTGCCACAACTGAAACGACCAGTGGCATCTTCAGTATTATTTACTGTACGAGGAAGTCATTACTCGATGAGTTTAGGATTTGGAGAGAAAAAAATACTTCAGGCATTATGTAAACAACCTCATCTGCCAAGTCACTCTTGAGAACCAGCCATTTGCACTTAAAAGCTGTCGTTGTTCTCCCACTAATTGGAGGGGAAGCTCAATAAATGTTTGACCTTTCTGGAAAAGACTTCCAAAACCACTTTGGCCAGGAGTCAAATATTCCTTCCACTTTCTTCCAGAACACTACAGGACCAACCCACTGGTCCTTGCTATGGACCCTGCCTTCATGAGGACTAGACTGTCCGTCACACACTTGTGGTAGGGAAACTTCATGCTCTTCCCTTCAGCTGGGTGACTGGCGCCCTAGAAAAGGACTTACAACTGACCTCCCTTTCGGATTCTGTGTGCTAAGCCCATTTCTGAATAACAACATAGAGATAGATATAGAAATATTCAATAGCAAACCCTTCATCAGTGGAATGTTAAAATCTATACAAAGGACAAAAGACCTCGACAGGTAACTAATTAGTCCAATGTCAAATCAGCTCAGGGAGTCATTGTGTTTTATCAACAGTTGTGTTAGCATTCCGTGGAGGCTTTTGAGAATGTTTATAGAATATAGTGTCCTGAGTCATTTATGGGAAAAGGTTGCGAACAAACAGATGAAAGATATGTGTGTCTGAAGAGCTTCACTAAATCTTAAGAGAAATAGCTTGAGAGCCAGGATCAGGCCTGCAAGACTATTTGAGCATCACCCTGGAGAACATGCTGGGAGCATGCAGATGAGGGAATTCCCACAGGCGAGGAGGGAATGAGCACAGACAGGCCAACCCCACAGGTGTGATTGTGGAATGTGAGGCACACCTTTAAAATGCGGTTTCCTCTTTGGTAAAACAACACTCCATTAGGTGATTGCCAAGTGTCTTTGGTATCTAAAATGGCATGATTTCATGTAGAAACTTAGATTACATTTGCAAGTTTCTCTGCCGTGTTTGAGTAAAAGCAGCACTGTGGAGGGCGGCCCAGAACCAGCATGCGTGAGAGTGTTTACAGGGCACTGAGGGAGGTTAGAGTTTAAACACGTACCCACAGCTGGATACGCTGGGATAAAGGATGAAAGATGGGTTGTTCATAGACAGATAATTGTTATTGTTTTTTAATTCTTCACGAAACATGTATAATCCGTCGTAATCATTTGTTCAAGTTATATAAATTACTGTCAAATTTGAAGCCCCGTTTGTCATCTTCATCTGTGATTTATACCAGACTACATAAACGACATGATGCCTTAGATCTAATAAGACATTTGTCTTCATGAGGAAGGCCACTACGATCATGAGTGACAGCTTACTTACCCTTATCACAGCTAACTCAACACCGAGTCCTCGATTCCTCTCGGTGATCTGACATCAGAAGAACTCACCTGAAGCCAACAGAAACTTGTTTGGAAATCCACTGTGATCACCAGATAGGATGCTTCCCTAGGGAATGTGTTCTTGGGTCCCCAGATCAGTCAGAATGAATGACTTTTATGTCCCTCCCAGTAAGAGTCTCAAACACACATACCCATCCACTTCCACTGGTGTTGACAGGAGCCATGTGCCTTTGCTCAAGTGGAGGTTGTCTTCTAACTAACAACAAAGATGAATGCAATTATCTGGAGAATAAATGGAAATGTAGTGATTGTTTATTGGAATGTATGGATGCATGCATGCAGATTTATTTACAGACATGTAAGGGGAGCCTGTTTTGAGTCATTCTCACTCTCTTCAGAGTGTAGAATAAAAAGGAACAAAAGTGCTAAGTGTGTTCACACAGTTCATGTAATTTGCACACACGGGGTGGGGGTACTTGAAACAGTTTGCTCTCTCTGGCCCATTCTTTCCATATACTCAGGTGCTGTTCGTGCTGAGGCATGGAGTGTTAGTGGCGCTGGGAAACAAATGGCTGGACCTACGATAGGTTTCTAGCTTTTCAGGTAAAGCATCTCTACACACCTTTTCCTCCCAAGCTATGGACAGATTTCACCTAAGAATTATCCTGATCAATGAGGCCTCTAATCCCTACATCATTAATTCACATACCCAAGTAAACCTTATAGAGTACTGTTTGTTTACTCCTGTATCATTTCTACACTGAAACTGGTCTTTACCTATTTCACAACTATGGAGATGGTAAACTGGCTTATGGGAAGACAGTCTTCATACTCATTGAGCACAAAGTCTATGGGGGGAGGTGTTGCTCTGATGATGGCAACATTGGTTTAGATGGCAAAATTGACTTATTAAGTGGAAGTTACTACATAGAGAAGAGAAAGCAGATGCTCAGAAGGTAGGAGATTGTCTCTGATGGTTAGAGTCCTTCCTAGAACTATAATTTCAAAACTGTAAAACAAAACAGAAAAAGGATTAGATCTATAGCTGTAATTGGAGATTTTAACACAATCTTCTCAACAGATAGAAGAAAATTTAGACCACAGAAGAGCCAAAGAATTTAGACATATAAAGACAGAAAGAGTATATTCAATCAATACTTGAAGAGAACATACAACATTGAAACACAAAATAACTACAAGATACAAGGACAGTCTCCCTGATATGTAAAGAATTGAAACAATGTAGCCTGTGGTATTAGGCTATAATGTAATAAAGTTAGAATTCAATTCTAATAGTAGGATTTTAAAAAATCCTAGAACCCACAACAAAACAAGTTAAAACAAGAAATCAAAACAAAGGGGGCTGGAGAGCTGGTTCAGTGGTTAAGAGCTCATGCTGATCTCATTGAAGGCCTGAGTTCAGTTCAAATCAGCCAGCATCCTTGTCTGGTGGCTGACAACTGCCAGTGATTCCAGGTCCAGGGAATCCAGGGCCCTCTTCTGGCCTCCATAGGCACCTGCACCCACATGCACATAACAGGCCATGCCCCAAATATTAAAATAAAAATATTTTTTAAAAATCATAATGAAAGCACCATAGGTGCTTCTAAATAATATGTAGGCTTAAATGATAATTTCATAAAGTAAATTACAGAACAGAATGGAACTATGAATTTACTGAAGGCAGCACATGTTGAATTTTGTGGGATACTCATAAAGCAGTAGCTACAGGGTAAATTTCAACTCTGGACACTTTTATTTACAAGTTGACATCATATTAATGGGACGAGGCAATAAGGAGAATGGGTTGGAAAGCCCAAAGAACAGTTAGCTATGAGATCCAGAGGGACCCTGATCATATCACGTGGACTTGAGGTGCCATCCATGGCCAAAATCAATTGTTTCCTTTAAGCCTCACTTCTTTACCTGAAAAGTGGAGGTGACAGTATATCCCCCTCTGAGCAGGTGTGAGAACTAAATGAGCTGACCCAGAAGACAGCACCTTATTACACCTTCCAGCTCCACGACTATCACACCCCGTCTCCATGACTCTGTCTTTGACACAACAAACTGTAGCACAAACTTGAATTTCACCCCCCCTCCAAATCTAGTCAATACATTAAAACATCATTTTCCTTCTTTGCAGCAACACATCCACATGGTGGGTGGGCAAAGGTCATAATCACTTTTCTTTTTAAAACAGGGTCTCATATAATCCAAGCTGGCTTCAAACCCTTTATGTGGTTACCTTCTGAGCCTCCTACCTCTGTCTCCCAGGCACAGGGATTACTGATGGCTGCCACCATACCCAGCTCTAAATCTTTGTTTTCATTTCATAACACCAAAATAGCTTGAAATAATCCAGTTCTAATATCGTTTTTCCGTGATTGAAAAGTAGAAAGTACTAGAAAGCTAACCCAGTAGTAAAATACTTGCCTAGAATCTGCAAGGCCTGAGGTTTAATTCTCAGCACTGGGAAATAATAACAATAATAATAACAATAAAATTAAAACCCATAATTACTAACAAAAAGCAGGTCTATTGTGTATGGTCTCTTTTATTTCTAGAACCCAGAGCTTCACACATGCTCTGAATTCCTAAGACTGTTGTTTGTGGTCATAAATCCCCAAAGTGACTTACATTCAGAACTAAGATGGAAAATGCAGAAATTTGAAACTAAGAAATGCTGAAAGCAACACCACTAAAATCCAATTCCAGAACATTCTTTATGCTTTTAAACGTGCTTTTCAAAAACAAAAAGCAAAAAGCTCTGCAGCGTCGTAAATGCCTACTATTGCTACATGACCAAGTCTGCAGTTTCTTATAAGTCAAATATGCCGTAAATTCATCATTAACTTTTGTGGTCATTCATTGCTCCCCGATAAGAGTTGCAGGTCTTTGCATTCCCAACTTGTTTCTCCTCTCTCAGCAAGAACTTTCTCTGACCTTCCAACAGCCCCAGGCAAAATTAGCTGCAGACACCTTCTCAATTCTGTACATATATATGTGCCTAACACCTTCGTTTGATTAGAATACAATCATATAGAATAAACAATACACTATTGCAGATTTCTTATTTCTTTTAAAACGATTCGCTTTTTTCCTTTCTTCCAGAAGGAGTCACTGTACCCTGTTGACAGCATAAGCACTTTCCCTAATCTGTCTTTGAAAGCATGTGTAGACAGGAGCTCTTCCTTATCCTAATGAGGGATGTTTATAGATACATTCAAATCCACTCTAGATTTTACACACGGAAATAAATTAGATTCTGGGGCTCTCGAGTGACAGCTTTTTGTTCAGTTACTGTATTCAGGGTTTCCTACTTCCCTTTTCATCCAGTTGCTGTAATTCAATGCTTTCTTCCCTTCCCAATGGAAGAAACTATGCTTTCAGTTCAGAAATCTCAACATCAGTCTGTGTTAGCAAGTCTTCATTCCCAGTGGCAGAGATACATTCTGTGAGTGTCTCTCTGCAGGGTATAGCCTGGCAGGGACTGCAGACATTCACACAGGAAAACGGAATTGTAATCAGGTAGCAATAAACATGCAACTCTACACATGGTTTAGTCTATAACCTTGGTATACTCTCTCCCTCTCCCCACCCCATCTCTCAGTCAGTCATTCTCTCTCTCTCTCTCTCTCTCTCTCTCTCTCTCTCTCTCTCTCTCTCTCTCTCTCCCTCCCTCCCTCCCTCTCTCTCTCTCTTCCTCCCTCCCTCCATCCCTCCCTCCATCCCTCCCTCCCCCTACACCTGGCCAGAATCCCATGCTCTTCTGGGTCTCTTTGTTTCCCCAAAGGCATGATCCAAACACGACATGCACCATGGTTATTGCTCCTTATCAGCAAAGCAGTGGGCAGATGGGCAGACTGTGTGTCCTTTAATAATTCTCAGTCAAGAATGCCGTTCTGACTTGGGAGGGGTGGAAGAAAACATTTTGATGGTTTCTAAGACAGATAAAATCCCAACAGCTTAAAAGCACTGTCACTGCAGAGCAAGTTCAACTCATTTTCTTCCTCCACCATCGCTGTGGCTATCTTGCCAGCAAATGGAGTCACTGACTGTGCACCTGCTTGTTTGTCTGTTTAGTAACAGTGTGTCTCCCGGGGAGATGGTGAGCAGGTGAGGAAAGGAACTGTCTGCCTTTGTACTGCTTTTCTTTCTTACCCTTCACACGATGCTTTAGAATCTCTAAATAAGTATTGCTAAATGCGTAGCACAAAGCATTGGTGACCTCTACAACATTCAACCCAATTAAAGCGAATATAAAAGTCTACCCCGAGTTCTAACCTCCCCACAGCCCTCTCTCTAATTTCACAGGAAATGTGTGCATCTTTAACTTTCAGGAGAGGGCAGCATCCCTCGTGCCTGCTACATATCAAGTGCTCTTGCTCTGTTCTGGATTCAATGCTTTGCAGAAACTCAAACATGGTGCCATGCTGCAGTCAAGTCTCTTAACACACCTTCATCCATCTATTCCCAGCTCTACCACTCGCCGAGTCACTTGGGGATTCTTTACCTTTCATGCACAGGCACAGAAGACAAAAAAAATCTTGGAAGTAAGACTTTAATATTGCTAATATACTTAACTGCCCTTTTGGGAAACCTTTTTTAATACTTAATTTCACTTGTAGCATTGTCTATGTGTATAAGTGTATACCGCATGTGTGTGGGTGTCTGGGGAGGCAGAGGAGAGCATCAGATCCCCTGGAGCTGGAATTACAGGTTCATCACTCAACATGGATGCTGAGACCCAAACTTGGGTCCTTGGGATGAGCAGCAAATACTCTTAACTGCTGAGCTGCCTCTCCAGCCTCTCTTTTGGAAAGTGTTTGTGGAACAGAATTTTCCACATTGGAATTTTCCACATATAAATATACTTCTTTTAATACAATTTTTTCTCCAGTGCTGAGAATACAACCATGGTCCCATACACGCTACCTAAGCAATTGCTCTGCCATGAGCTAAACTCCAAGACCCACCAACACACGTTTAACATTCAACTATTTTTAACAAAAATGTTTGTGTTTCTGTAGAGTGTATGCATGTGTATGTGTCTGTGTATATACACATATGCACACAGGTGAATACTTGCATGTATCACTGGCATGCACATGCCTGTGGAGGTCAGAGGTTGACATCAAGTGCTTTTCTCTGAAGGCGAGGGTGTAATGAGCTCACTAGACCCAAGATAAATGATAAACGTATGTTTATTGGGGAACAACTTACACAGAAAATAATAAAGAACCGCCGCAGCGTTTTCCCTGCCCTTTGGATCAAATCCACAACCCAACAAAGAGACCAAGAGAGAGACCACCTGACGCTTTCCTCTTTCCGCTTCCATCCGCACCTGAAGCCACGCCCAAAGGGGTGTGGCCACTGTTACAGGTTCACAGGCAAGACACCACTACATTTCTCGGTCACTTCTTCACCTTATTTTTTGAGCCAGCGTCTCTCAGTGAACTGGGAGCTCACTGATTTAGCAAGACTAGATGTCAGAAAGCCCAGGGATCTTCCTGGCTCTATCCTTAACCATTGGGATTTACAGGTGTGGGCTGCACCCTGATGCAGGTGTGGATGTCTAAACTTAGGTACGAATGTTTAGCAGTATGTATTTTCTCAAGTGAGCCATGCTCCCCAGTTCCTAATGAAAGTATTTTAAGTGTTAGGTGTGGTGCTTATACAAGCTGAGTCAAAGTATCTAGGAGATAGATCCACCTTTGGGGATGTAGTAGATAAGGCAGGAGTAACAACAGTAGAGTAGTTAGTTAGTAATAGGGCTTCTAGAACCAACATGCACAGGTTCATATCACGGCCCCAATACACAATAGTGGTGTGATAAGTTAAGTCTGTAAAATGAGGGTAATGCTACCATCTACCGCTTAGGGATTCTGTGAGGGTTAAACAATATTTCTAAGGTGCTTAGAACATAAATTCAAGACACACAGGAAGTGCTCAATAAATGTCAGCTTTAAGAATTTTGATTTATCCATGGGAGAATATGAGCAATGTCTCTCTAGGATACAAATAAGTCCCAGATTGCTGTGGTTTCGTTTTTAAAATTTCTGCACAAATTTTACTTAAAGATCTTTTTTCTGTTGTTTTGTTTGTAGCTTTGGAGTCTGTCCTGGAACTAGCTCTTGAACTTCCAGAGATCCACCTGCCTCTGTCACCACTGCCTGGCTTTACTTAAAGTTCTTACACATTTTTCGTCCATTATTCTATTTATTTTTAGGAGCTCTCTTTTTTATGTTTGTTTTGCTGTCTTGGCGCTCAGAACCAGGGACTTGCATATACGTCAGGCAAGTGTTCCACGATGGAGCTACACCCCCAACCTCTAGCTTCTAGCTTTCATAGTTCAAGTTAGCTTCTGAGTCTTACCTCAGTGTCACACTCTAGTCGATGCCTTTTCAATATTTATCCTCTTTCTCACCTCCTTCCTCTTGTCCTCCCCTTCCTCTTCTTCCTCTCCTGTTCTCCTCATATTCTCCTCCTAATTCCTCTTCCTTCTCCAACCTCTTCCTTCTCCTCCTTAGTTTTTTGTTTTTCTGAAACAGAATCTTGCTGTAGCCCAGGCTGGCCTAGAACTCAAGACCCTCCTTCCTCACTCTCCCACAGGAGTGTGCTACCACACTCAGCTTGCACTCTGGTCACAGGGCCCCTTCCTCTAAGTTGAAGCTTCATGGTGACCTGAGAAACCAAAATTCTGTAATACAAATTCATAAGGGTAAGGGTTCCCCAGTGAGGGCCTCAGGGCCACTCCTTAGAATAAGGAATCTAAGTGTTAATTCAGAATTCACTGACATCTATTTCCATTTCGAGGTCTTTCTGGCTTACTTATTGTGTTCTCAGCTGTATTTTGGAAAGCTGGAAATACCAAATAAGTGACCTATGAATTAAATGAGGCACCATTGTTCTGATTCTGTCAAGCATTAGATTAATCAAAAGCAAATGAAATGTTAGTTTCTTCACGTCTTGCACTGTTAATTTTCTACAATTATTAATCAGCTACCAAGGTAATTATTAAACGTTCAGCCCAGTGTTTTTAGTGCAATACCTGCTCCAGTGTGGCTCTTACTAACTTTGAACATGTGGGTATCACTCGCTTTGCTAGCATACTAAGCTAGCAAAGCAAGATGAAAACATTCCTATGCAATTTCATCCCTCGCTCTAAGGCAAAAATCCATCAATTCAATGAAAGAGAAAAATAAGACTCCTCAAGAGGCTCCATGAAAGAGCAAGTGATGAATAGGTAAAGAGAGAGGAAAATGGGCACTGTGCATTCTTGAAATTTAGAGGAGAAAGAAACAGAAGACTGTGGATTCATAGAGGAACACGGAGTAATTTACCATCTTTATTCCCAGCCCCTAAGAATAATAACTATCTAATTTGCTATTGGGTTCAGGAACATCTTCACCCTTTCCTCCCACTGGAAAGGCATGAGAGAGTTTGATAAGGACACCGTGCACATCAGGATGATCAAACCTTCTGCTCCTGTGGCCAGATGCCAGGAGAACACAGCAGCCTCCCACCCCTGGGAAATCTAAGCCTACACCAGAAGCTGGCAGCCACTCTGCTGCCATCTCCACACTGATAAATCTAAAATCCATGGGTACTTTTGCATCACGTGTTACCTACAATTGTATATACATAAACATATGTAAGCATACATAATATATATAAACATATATATTTAAATGCTTTAGCAGTGGAGTTATTTAACTCCGCCTATTTACAAAATTTCAAATAAAATTGACTTGGGGGAGACTTGCATCAAGTTCATGTGCCTTTCCCTTGACCAGTTTGGGCAAAAGTGTGAGCACAGGTGAAATAATATGGTATAACAGCCTCAAGGGCCTCAACAGTAACTTAACTTAATAACCCAGTTGTCTGTGAGTGCAAATTTAACTGTTATGCATCTGAGTGAAGCTAAGAAATCCGAAAGGATGGAAAACTTGGTCCCTGTAGTCTTAAAATGTCCTCATAGCTTGCGCTTTTTTTAAAAAAATAAAAACAAGCTGGTTTTCATACCATTTTTATAAAAAGATCAATAATGATGTCTTCCTGCTCTAACATGGAATTAGTGATTCCCTAAACACATTAACTTTGGGAGCACTGGATTACCCTCGAGATTCAGCACTGAAATAAAGCAAGTAGTTGTTCTTTGCGTATAAGTGCTCACCAACACAGAAAACCCATTGATGGACATAAAGTGACAACAGGAAAGGTAATGATGCCCAGAAAGGCAACTCACCCTCATCCTGATAATCTGGCCAAAGGGATGCCTCTGATGTGAGGGGTGGGCCATGAGTCCCATTCAGATTGTCATCAGAGCTGTCCTGGCCAAAGTCTCCTCCTGAAGGTCGAGAAAGAAAATCAGGTCATCCTGTGGACATTTCGATGTGCATAGTTACAAGTGTCTTCCGGCACTTGTAAGAATGGATGCATCTCTTGCCTGATGTGCCTGTCAGCTACCTTTAGCCCATGAGAGACAGAGAAAGAACTTTAAGAGCAACTTACCTGTGTGGGGTATTTTCCCCTCTACCACTAAGCAACTGGTAGCTTGGAGTGGAAGACCTTTCGCCACAAAAGAGCAATTTCTCTGTCACATTTAAAATGAAAGCATAGCTGTATAAATTTGTTTTCATATATTCTACATCTCCATGAATTACAACCTTTACCCCAAAGGCCTCTTTCTCTTTCTGTTTCTAAATGAAATGGAAAGAAGGACACAAAGGGCTAATCTTCCACATGTAATATAATGTAGCAAGGTCAACACTCTCCCTTTCCCTGAAAAATAAGAGCAGTAAGCAGAGAGAACCCAGACTCTGCTGGATTATATTCCTATTTAAATCACTACTTGTTTTGCAACCTTAATAAAGTTCTCTCATGTAATTCTAGTTTACAGCCTGCAACCAACCTCTCAGGAATTCTAAAAGCCGGAGGAAGGTAATATTTGCTCTGCAAAATGACTTTGATAAAAGGTAATGTATATACAATACTGAATTATGCAATTAAAACATTGCTAATCCCTTTTGGGTGTTTTTGGCCTATGTTGAATTGTATTTTGTAGAAGTGTCCAGTGCTATTACGATGCTTTTAAAAGGTTCAGGCGGAAGATGTTAGCTCACTCAGAAACCGGAAGAAAATGAAAGCGTTGTAAATTGCTTTCCTTAACAAAATCCCCCAAACAGAGGTGCAGACTGCTGATGAAAAGGACGCCGACAGCTGCTTGGTTCATTTCACAAACATGAAAACGGGATTTTTCAACTGAATTTAATATTATCTCAGATACTAATTTCCAAAGGAAATCACCAATGCTAATCTCAGTAAACACTGTAGCGTTCTTGGCCCAGGGTTTCAACCAGGGAGCAGTGAAACCCAACAACCTGCACAGAATCTGTATTGCCTCACTTTAAAGGTTTATTTCCTAAAATTAAACTACAAGGATGGGGAGGATATAAAATGATTAAAAAAAAAAAAAAAAGGAAAGAGGGAACGGCTGTGGTGTTCTCTTTCCACAAACCAGACTTGTCTCCAAATGCTCGGTGGTAGGTGCCTGCCCGAGACTGCCCGGAACACTCGAGGGCATGGGTCTTTAAAATAAACTGTAGAGTTTATTGGGGGAAAAAAAGAAATCTTTTACCTGATGCAACAGTGAGCAGCTAAAGGCAGAAGAAAATATACGCTCTGAGCATAATAGCATCCCTGTGTGAATGCTATCCAATAAAAATCCCAAAGGCCGGACAGAGGGTTAAAACACTCACATTTTACACCGTGGCAGAGCCACTGAAATTACATTATCAGCGAGGATACTAGCATGTAAATGAACTGCCTGGCTGGAGATCCTGAAAGTGAGCTGCAAAGATAAAAGGAATTTTCATTCTGGATGCAAATAAAAACCCTTTCTTTTCTTTAAAAAAAGTAGTGCGTGTTCCAGGCAAGATTTAACACTGACAGGACATACTGAATTCAGCATTCAGTTGTCATTCTAGATTCAGGGTTCTGCTTTGCTTCATATACCTGATAGAACACTACTTGTTTTGCAACCAAGAGGAAGAGCCCACTCTTGTCTAGTACAACACCTAAAACATAAATATGATGATCAGGGAGAATTTTTGTTTTTGCTTTTTCATTTTTCAAAACATTTTTTGAAATTTTAAAATAAATTGTTTTTTGGTTTTGTTCTTTTTTTTTTTTTTTTTTTTTTTTGAGACAGGGTCTCTCTATGTAGCCCTGGCTGTCCGGAACTCGCTTGTGTAGACCAGGCTGGCCTCGAACTCACAGAGATCTTCCTGCCTCTGCCTCCCGACACCACCGCCCATCCTTGAAATGAGCTTTCCATGTGCTGTGAAGAAAGCACACCACTTGTATACAGGCTTCCTCCAGTCTTCCTCACAGTGTCAGCCTCTTCCATGGGTGAAATCTATCTGCCAAACCAACGTGTTAATATCGGCACATGTGGGCTTTATTTGTTCTTGGTGGAATTTTCCACTAATTTCTTTATATCTGTCCCCAGATTCAGTCCAACATGCAGATTGCATTCACAGCTTCCTTGTCTCACCCCAAACACCTCCTGGATTTGGCCCTTGCTTTGGTCACTTCCACGTGTTTCTGGTGACATCTGAATAGTTACACAAGGTGGACATCAACGCCATTGTGTTCAGTGCCAGTCTGTACCCCTGTCTCCGCATGCAGCAAGGAAGGGTTACAAGACCAGACTTTCGATGGAGCCTCGGTCAGCCCCACAGATGGCTGTGGTTGAGAAAAACATGCCTTACACTTAAGTGCAATTAGTTCCCGATGATGAAGATGTCATGAGTGTTTTTACTGTCATGTCCACTGGCCCACCTCCCTTGGGCTCACACAGAATCTAGCCTATCACACTGTGTAAATAGATGCCCCTGTGTAATTAAAATGATTACAGCTAGTTGAGATGCATGGGTGAGAAGTTTTATAGAAGACCTGACAATTACCATGGTCATTTTGGATCATAGCTTTTCCTTAAAGTGTAGCCACTCGTGTTCTCTGGATTCATTCACAGCTCTCACAGTCCCCGTTCCAAGTGACCACAACTGGAGTCCAGTGGGATCAGACACAAATGATCACAAGCTACAGTGACAGACATTTCCACTCAGTTTCCACTCAGCAACTGAACAATTAGGACTCGGAACTCCATCTGCTTAGAACGGCTTTCTCCCAAGCAAGACCCTTGCCACTGGAGACACACTTCCCGCTGCAACTCCCTCAGAATCAATATATTTCTCTGCAGATATACATTCTCACACACTATATCTCCATTAATCACACCCACTGCCTTCAGCCTTTTTCTTTGTATTTCTAAACAAGATCTAGGGGAACTCTATCAGGGGTTCACCTGCTATTAGCTGGTAATTTGTTCCTCGATCCTAAGTGTCATAAGAATTGGGCACTCTATATGCTCCTTAGTATATTCAATGGCAGGTCCTCCACTGAGTACCTGTGCCAAGGGGCCCATCTCAGGGATGATTTCTCTATTGTTCTTTCTGAGAGTCAAACTCAATTTCATTCATGCTACATAGAATGATAAGTTGAGAATTTCTGGGGCTGGAACAGAAAGATAAAACAGCTTAGTGTCAGGTGTGAGGTAATTACTTGCCAGGGTTTCTATGCCGCTTGTTTTTATTCCCTGTGTTCTCATTACCCTAACGAGCTTCCCCCTTACTCTAAAACAGTAGCTCGGCCACTAGAAGTTGGCTTTTGCTGCCTCGGATTCAACCAGCTGTTGCTGCTCCATAAACTTTATGGAGAAGTGAATTAAACTGCTGAAAACTTTAATCTACTAATTCAATTCCAAACAGAATAGGAGAAAAATGAACCATGATGTTCCCCTTGTAACTCTTGACAGACAGTAAACCATTCTACTATTTAGGGACAAAGACAGAGCATGGTGACAGTTTTACCAAAGAGATGAAAAGAGATGGAAAGCAGATTGGACATTTTTAATGCAATGAAATATAAGAACAAATAGCATATAAAACATAAATGCACATTTTCTGTACACTATGTAAAGACTAGTTTTTCTCATGCAAGTATAAGTCACCACTATTTCTCTTCTAATTCATTGTGCTATAAAATCATTGTTACCTGTAAACAGCTGTGTGTGTTGCATGCCTAGAAAATTCCTGGGCTTTGCTATGAGTTCGCTGCATGTCTTTGGATAATATACGGAAATAGAACCAAGTGTGATAATGTACATTTTTTTGTGCTGTTACTGCTATTGACATTAGGAGAGAACACAGGACTTCCTACTCCATTTAATATTTAAGAACCCACGAGGCATGTGGCTCCCTCTTTAAACTAATAAATCCTCACTAAAATGCTATAAATAAAGTTTCCTGATCCAAATCCAGTTAGCTTTTATGCTTGGTAGCATTAATATGGTCAGCTCTTCACAGACCAATTTAACACGAATAAAGTTCCCGAAGCTGAACTGCGGTAGGATAATCAAAACAGCAGCTTATCACTCCTTATTATAACCATTCACTAAGTCGCTGGATCTAAAGAAATATGTGGACACAGATGTGACCAGATATGGGAAATGTTACATGTGAATATGTTACCGAGCTCCTCTGCAACACCAAAGCTGGGGAGGGGGGCATCTGCCAATACTTGCATTATAAATTACACACCATTTTGCACAAACTCATGCATTAGAAAATGTATGGTGTTTCCCACAGAACATCTGAAAGGCTTCACCAAGTTCCAAATATCCATTTGGACTTGGGTGGTTAGCTCTTACGATTAATCCATGTACGGTGAAGGTCTCAAAATCTTCTCTGTCCCATACAGTCTGAGTTCTCACCCATCTTTCTCCTCTTCATCTATCCATAACTCAATGTGTAAATAATCCCTCTCCCCCCACTCACCTCCAAGGCCCTGGCAGTGAGTGTAATAGTACCAAATGTCATTAAATCTGTAGAATGAATGGGAGGCCAGGTGAAGAAAGTTTCCATTTATCGTTCTTTTTAAAAGTTGTTCCAACTAGGTCTTCAGTGTGCAAGTAATCTGAGCTTAAGTTCTGAACTTACGTTCTCTATCTTAAGGACACTGCTTTCAAATACTCGACCAGGCTAAGAATAGCATTGTTAGTGAGTAGCAGTATAGGAAACAGAAGCAAATTGACACGGGCAGAGCAAACGCTACAAAGCGCCTGTGAATCCAGAAACCCAAAGGGCAGCACAGCTTAATAACATCCTCAAATGAACCACATCAGGCAGCAGGAACTGGAGAGGAAAATGTCCATGGAAGCCAGTGACTTAAGACAAGATGCTCTTCCGCAGCAGGCCCCTCCTCCGCTTTTTAAGAAAATGGTCTTTTGTGGTGCAGTTCCTTATTTTAGCCAGTAGGGTGAGCTGTAGTGTGTAGCATCATCCCAGCTCTTTAAAAAGGAAAGAAAGAAATGAGACAGAGACAGAGACAGACAGCGACAGAGATAGAGAGACGGAGACAGACAGCGACAGAGGCAGAGACAGAGAGACACAGAAACAGGGAGACAGACAGACACACCGCAGAATGAACTCTTCTGCTCCTTCCTCCTTTCACTCCTGGAAAATGCTGAGATCTTTAACCCTGCTTATGTTTTGCATAAAGGTACAGCTTCTGGATATCAACAAACTGGAGGCTGGCAGCAACAGCTACAACTAAACAATCTTGTATGTGACAACACACACTTCATAAAGCAAACGGTCTTTTGCAGACTGTCATCGACCACTCCAGCTTTACACTAACACGTTCCATCTGCCACTGTTATATTCACTGGTACCAAAATGGAACCTGCTGAGTTGGAATATTTTCAATAGTAATGAGATCTTGACAGAATTCAAAACCACATGAACCTGCATTTGACGGCACACAGATAAGTACGCTGTAAGACAAATGCATTGACCACTCAGCAGCTAGAACTATTGGTTTGCGATTCTGTTTCCTCTGGACCACTCTATTCTCTGTCCTTCCTTATTCATCTTCATTCCAGTATGTCTTGATTTGCAGGAGACAGGCAGCTACAATACTAAGTAGAAGAGTTTGCTGTATTCTTACAGGACACAGGCGCTGAATCAAGACTCTTCATGTACTATCTCAATGAATCCTCAGTATAACTCTGGGATATGTTACTGTCCCAAAAATGCTGATCGTGTGATGTTGTTAAAGAACTTAACAACTTACCCAAAGCCACAGAAGTTACCGGAAGTGGCAGAGTCAGGCTTTGGCCCCACCCAGGCTCATTCCTACGCTATTGTCCTAATCCACCTGCTCCAAGGTTGTATGCTTCATTCTCCATGATCATTATCCAAAGGCAAAGTGTACTGAATGGCAGCCAGCAACTTGAGTATATGGGATTAATCGAAGTATAAATTACAGTCGTTAGCGGTAATAGACCCATTTCCACTTCATGTGGAGATAGGAGCTGACAAGGCCACACATGACCAGGAAGGAAGCGGCCTCATTTACAGTTCGAATTTATTGTCAGAGTACTGCTGGAATGACTTTGAAAATATCATTTTTAGCAAGGGTTTCAGGCTCACTAACTTTTAACTCTCTGGGCTTAGTCAGATCAATGTGTTGATTTTTTTTTTGGCAGCATTTTTTGTATGTTGAATCCTGCCTCTTTTGACCCTGTGTCACAGAAAATGAGCTCAAATGGTCCATACCTAAGTGTAGCTTGGACCTGGCATTTCCTTTTCTGGAATCATCATTCTTCAAGTATCATAGTAGGAAAATTCTTTGACAACATAGAAATCCACATGAACATAGCAATTTTGTGACAGCTGGTTCGCCTCCCTGTCTTTTCCCATCATCCCCCCTTCTTCGATCCAAACTCATTACATCAGGACCTTTGTAATCCTAGTTCATTCTAAGGTCTAATTAGACTCCAAGACTTATGAAATTTCTTGAAACTCTCAGTGTCTTTTGCTAAAGAAGAATGAGTTAGCTGGAGATATAGGGCTTGCTACTCCTGCAGGACCTGAGTTTGGTTCCCAGCACCCACATGGTGGTTCACAACTTCCTGTAACTCCAGCTTCAAGGGATACACCGCCCCCTTCTGGTTTCTGTGGCTCCTGAATGCACACGCTACACATAAATGCATGCAGGCTTATAAACATGTATAAAATAACAAGTTAATCACTTAAAAAAGAATGAGACACTATTTTCAACAGGCTTCTGCTTGGTCTATGGCGAGTTTTATGACAGCCTGGGGGATAAAGATAAAAGAACGAATAGTAAAGGATGCATTGAAAGATTCACAGGCCTGAAAATGTTAAGCAGCTTTTGACATACCATAGAGAGTGAGTTATCTTTGTGAGTAACACAGACCCTCCAGTAACCACCAAGGCTGTAATGGAAAAGTGACAAGCCCCTGTCTCCCATGCCCCTGCCAAGATGGGACAGAGATCCCTGTCCAAGCAAGCTACAACATACGTAAACAGTCCTTAACACCTAAGCCTCTCATTGACATCATTGTCAATTCAATGTTCAGATCCTTGAACCAGAAGTTTCACATTGAACACCTCCACACTTTTCCCTGTTTTATTGCAGCATCATTAACAGGAGCAAAATACACAAATCTTAAGGGTAAGGTGCATCACGTGGTTGTTACCAAGTCAGAGGCTTTCTGGTAAAGAAAAAGATACTCCATTGTCCTCTCCCTTAAGAGTTAATCCAAATGAGCTGTCAAACGCCAAGACAGGAAAGCACCCCATAGACGCCCATCTATTCTAGGGATTTTAAAAAATAATATAAGGTCTCAACCCTACACAAAGAACCACAGGCAACTAAGGGATGCAGAGAGTGGGAGAAATGGTGTTCTTCAGGGAAGGACACACCGACTGGTCATCCAACACCCGGAAACACACGTATGAGTAACACTATACAGACTGAGAAGGGTTTATTTGGAGATATATATGCATATATTTATGTACACATATAGCAACAATTAGTGAAAAAAGGGCATGAATTTGAAAAAGAGCAAAGGGGGGGTGGAGCTGGAGTGATGGTTCAGTGATTAAGAGCACTGGCTGCTCCTTCAGAAGACCTGGGTTCAAATTCCCAGCATCCACTTGGCAACTCATAACTGCCTGTAATTCCAAGATCTGACATCTCACATAGACATACATGCAGGCAAGACTTCAATGCACATAAGAATAGATAAATTATTTTTTAAAAAGAAAAAAAGCAAAGGGGTACATGGGAAGGTTTTGAGGGAGGAAAAGGAAGGGAGAGATGATGTGATTATAATTCCAAAAATAAAAGGAAATGTATTATTAATCATAATGATGCTAATATAAAGCCTAACTAAAAAGGAAGGTTTACTCAACGGTCTCTCTGGCCATTGCCATTCTAACTCCATGAGTGCGTTCCACTTTACTTCATAATAAACTTATCTTCTGCATTAAAAAAACAATTAACATTTTAATGGACCAGGTGGCAAAAAGGCATTTGCCACCAAGCTTGATAATCTGAGTTTGATCCCTGGGATTCAAATGGTAGACTCCCACAAGTTGTCCTTTGACCTCTACACACACACACACACACACACACATACACGAACACATGAACACAGAGAGAGAGAGGGAGAGGGAGGGAGGGAGATAAATAAATGTGTGATTTAAAACTTTTAAGTTTAGTAAGATATGATTGATTGATTGGTTGGTTCCTTGATTGACTGATTGATTGAGACATAATTCCATCATGCAACCCAGGTTAGCTTAGAACATCTGTTCTCCTGCCTCAGTCTTCCCAGCTCTGGGACTGCGGGTGTGTCACACTATATCTGTCAGAAAACATCTTTTAGAGATGACTTACGATCAGTAACCTTTTCAAGCTGGCAAATGTGTATTACCTTCAGATCAGCTGACAAAGGTCAAGAGGGTTCACGAGGTTGCTTTTCCTTTCTTGACCTCAGTAGAGTCAGCAGTAACTGGAAGTTTGATTTTATGCATCATATAAATCACCTTGCCCATAACACAGAGATCCTTTTCCTCTGTAAGTGACACTGCAGCCACCCTGGTTCTGAGCCTCCTGATGGGCAGGCGTACTGGGAACCAGAGTCTGGTCCCTCTGGAAGGGCATCCAGTGCTCTGAACCGCTAAGCCATCTTTCCAGCACCAAGCCAGGTTTTGTCGTTATTTTGTTTTATGACTCAATATTATCTACTCCTGAATACGTATTTAGAAGGAACATAAAAGTCTTGGAAAACACTGACTTAAAAAAATTCGGGCTGGAGAGACCGCTCAGCAGTTGCAAGCACTGGATCCTCTTCCCGAGGACTCGGGCTCAAGCTTCCACCTGGTGGCTCATTACAGACTTTAACTCTAGCTACATACGAGGATTTGGTGTTCTCTTCTGGCCTCTGCGGGCACCAGGCATGCACTCTGACATGTCCACATATAGAAGTATACATTCATTTAAAAACTCTGGCTCTCTCAGTCAGTGAGTCAATCACTAAACAATTAGTACACTCATTTATTTATTTATTTATTTATTTGGTTTTTATGAGACAGGGTTTCTCTGTATTGTTTCGGAGGCTATTGGTCCAGCCCGGCCTCGAACTCACAGAGATCCGCCTGCCTCTGCCTCCCGAGTGCTGGGATTAAAGGCCTGCGCCACCACCGCCCGGCAGTACACTCATTTTAAGATGCATGATTTCACTCAGAAACAGGATCAGTAGACACAAAAGAGGGGAAAATACTTGAAAAGGTACCAAAAGTAATCACCAACTTTAAAACCAGCTTGTGTGCACATCCTCTCCCTACAGATCAATGTGTAAAAAAATGCAGTAAATATGGAAAGGAGTGGGAGGGGGGATGCTTGAAAGAAGTCAAGGCACAAACCGCCTGTCAAGACTATTGATGCTAAAAGGTTGGGCCAAAGCCAGCAGCAGGAGTGTTAGTCCTGTGTACATTTCCCTCATTAATCCCCTTGGAAAACACACTGGACGAGACCCCTTTAAAAAGTAGCATAGGTTAGGAAAGTCTACGTTTGTAACCAATACTTATGTTTATAAAAGAGCAGCATTCCAGGGAGAGTGGTAGAAAGACACTTAACAATAAATTACAAATATTGTAAATTCAGACTTTTTCTTACATTTGCAAACACATCATAAATTTGGACTGTGTTTCTTTGTATAAATCCTTCTTAGGGCAGTGCTAAAGCCTCTTGGCAAGAAGGCAAAGAGCATTTTCATAAATAGAACTTAGGAAAATCACTGTGCACTCCATTAATTCAAAAACACGTCTCCCGGACTTCAAAGGTAATCCTACCACTGCCCCCCTCAGTGTAAAGATGCTGTTTCCTCGCTGCTTTCATGTTCTGCTTCTTGTAGTTGTCACAACTACATGTTTTAAGTACGTGGTGGTCAGGGATGAGAGTGAAGCGGCGTCCACGTTCTTATTTAATGTGCTTCCGACGCCGTGCGAGCAACGGGCCGCCAGCTGAACACTACGGGCTTACCAGGAGGAATTGTGTTGGCGCTGCCTGTGAACGTACACCTCACAGGTGCTTTCAGGTGCTCACATGTGGCTTCCAGGGTCCCAGCATAGGGGTCAGATGAGTTTTATGGAAAGATAAGAAATAGTTATCATCAAAACGCCACACAAGCATTTCCATGCTCGGCTCTACTTTGAGATAAAAAAAAAATAGTAATGCCTGTTGTCCCTTTAGGTCCCGCTTGCTACCACATGACAAGCACTGTTTTTGAGTTGTCATGTTATTAGAACTCATAAGGACAGGGAAGTCGATAATAGTGGGGCTATAGAGAAGAGAATATGAATATGGGTGCTTCGAGGGGTTAAAGCGCTTGCCGGGTCTCACAGAGCTTTTAGGAAGACCTGGGACTCTGATTCAAATCTGCTTCAAACTCATGCTCTTCCCACTTAAAACATAAACTCGGGATAAAATATATAAAGCAGTCTGTCGCTTGTGTGTTTTTGTATCTAGATACATGAACTTATGCAGTAATCTACTGGGCCTCATGATGGAAATACACTAACATCACTTTTTCATAAACCCCAACATGATTTTTCTTGGCAGTTCTGGGGATGGAACCAAGAGCCTCGGCCACACTTGACAAGCTGTCTACATTCCAGCCCAAGAATTTTAAACCTGTGCAAAAGCAACACAGCAAGGGAGGCTGATAAGAAAGCTCAGGGGTAAAGGTACTCGTGGTGACTTGAGTCACACACACACACACACACACACACACACACAACGCGCGCACACACATCCTGTATAAAAGTGGAAAGAGAGAACTCACTCCCCAGAGTTATTCTCTGGCCTCCACACATGCATGCCCACATTTATACACATACACAATAATAAATGTTTTTTGAAAATATTATTTTATTGCATGGTAAGGGTGTTTTTGCCTGCCTGTATATCTGTGTACTATGTACATATGTGTCCAACCTGGTGCAAGCAGAGACCAGAAGAGGGTATCGTTTCCCCTGGACTGGAGCTACAGATGGTTTTGTGGGTACTGGGAATCAACCCCCAGTCCTTTGGAAGAGTGGCTAGTGCTCTTAACCTTGAGTCATCTTCCCAGCTGCTAAAAGCACTTTCAAAATAATATAAAAACAGAGCATATACAAATTCCTATTCTCTCACAGGTGTCACTTTTTTTTACAGTTTGTCTGGCTTGGATAAAGGTAAAACTCCATGCACATTTGTTAACAAAGCCACTTACGTCTTTTAAAATCTATAGTTGGTGTGACTTCACTTTTATCAGTGTTGGTTTGGTTTGGTCTTCTGAGTCAGGGAAACGCTATGTAACCCTGCTAGCCTTGAATTCCTTATATAGACCAAGATAGCCTTGAATTTGAGGTGATTTTCCTCAAATCCCACTGGGTGGTGGGATTCAAGGCCAGGCTTTTTCTTTTTCTTTTTTTGGTTTTTCGAGACAGGGTTTCTTTATAGCTTTAGAGCCTGTCCTGGAACTTGCTCTGTAGACCAGGCTGTCTTCAAACTCACAGATATCCGCCTGCTTCTGCCTCCCGAGTGCTGGGATTAAAGGCATATGCCACCAGCACCCAGCCTAAAGCCAGGCTTTTTCAATGTGGCTTTACAACAGCTTTTCTTTTTACACTTCGTACTGTTTTTGTCAACCTATATTTTTAAAAATCAACTTACTTGGACATGAATATAGACTTCTCATTTAAAAATATGATTTAAAAAATTACTAGGTAGTCTTAGGCTCATATTAAAATGTACTAGAGAGGCTGGAGAGATGGCTCAGTGGTTAACGGTGCTTGCTGCTTCTTTCAGAGGACCTGAGTTCAATGTACAGCAATCACCTTGGGTGGCTCACAACTGCCTACAATTCCAGCCCCAGGTATCTGACACCCTCTCTGGCTTCCAGGGGCACTCACACATGTTTGTGTATGCACACATGCACACATACACATACACATAAAAATATAAATCTTCAAAATAAAATATACTGGATATTTTCTCAGGAACCTCAATGCCGACATGGCTAAGTCAAAGAATGTTCAAGGGGGTAAGCGATTTCACAGCCACTTCTATTAAATGCCCAAATGTAAATGAGTGACCACTGGATAAAATTATGACCTTGTTAGCCAGGTCTGGTGGCATATGCCCAGAATCCCTGGATTTGGGGGCTGGAGGCAGAAGGATCATGAATTCAAGGTCATACTCAACTACATGGTGAGTTCGAGGCCACCCTGGACCTACCTTGAGCAAAACAACAAAGAATAAATAAATAGCAAATACATAAAATATGACTTGCTATAAATATTTATAATAGTCTGACTTGCTTAAATTTTTTATTTAAGTATTGTGACTTTTTTTTAGACTATGAGTCCCTGATGGGAAATTCAGATAATGTTCAAAAAATACTTTTGTGGCAATATTTGAATTATATACATTTTATATTCTACATGAAATTTTGATTTATTGAAATAAAACTGTCAATAATTAACTCATTTTATAAAAAAAAAAGAAAGTGAAACGAAATGAAGGAAATCGGGTTGTGCCATGACTTAAAGCAATCTTGTCATCAAATTTGAAGGGCAAAACTGATTGTTACTTAGACAGCCAATCAATATCATCTTTTAGATTCTGATGGCTCCAACACAAACAGTTCCACAGCAAATACCTCACAGCTTTCCTTTGTAACTAAATGAAAATTCAAATGGGGGGGGAAAGTTCATTCATTTATTTTTGCTAGATATGTGGTTCAGTGACATGTACCAGGCTCTGGATTCATTCTTCAGCACTGCCCACTCAATAACGAAGAAGGAGAAGGAGAACAGCAACAGCGACAAGGAAAAGGAGGAGGGACGGAGGAAGTTCAAACGAGAATAGTTTTCAAAGTAGGCAAACTTGTATTATTGAGTTTATCTGAGGTCTTAAAGCTAAGCCTTCTCATGGTGCTCAGTTATAATTAACCTCACTAAGAGAATGTCTATAGGTTGGTGAGATGGCTCAGCAGGAAGAGAGCTTGTGCCAAGCCTTATGACCTGAGTTCAACTCACAGAACCCACATGGTAGAAAGAGAGAACTAACTTCTGCAGGATGTCCTCTGGCCTCCACTGTGACACACACACACCACACACACACACACACACACACACACACACACACACACACACACACGATAGATTAAATTGATAGATGGATAGATTTTTTTTTACAAGTGCAAAAAGGAAGCTAGCTAGGCTTGGTGGTGCACACCTTTAATCCCAGCATTCAGGCAGCAGAGGCGGGTGGATCTCTGTTAGTCTAAAGCCAGCTTGGCCTACAAAACAAGTTCTAGGACAGCCAGGACTGTTACACAGAGAAACCCTGTCTCAAAAACCAAAACCAAACAAACAAACAAAAATGAAACAACAAAAACAGAACAAAACAAAAAAAAGGAACTGTTCCGTTGATGTTTCCTCTGATAATTCTTAGTATTTTTTTTCTGAGATGATGCTAAATAAAAGCATTCCCTTGCTCCTTAATCGACTCAAAACAGCTTCAGAAGTCCCTTAAACTCCCTGCCAGAGGAAACAAGCCCAGCTGCTAACAACTCTTAGACAAGCCAGGGTATGAAGAAGACTCAGTCTAGCCAAGCTGTCTGGAAGAAGCTCAGACCAACTGAGACACCTGGAAAGGACACTCCCCAACCTCTTGAGCTGCCTGTAGGCTGTGCAGTGTGCTCCAGGCTCCCAGGTTCTCACGCTGGGGTGGGCTTTGGTGATGCAGCTGTGTTTGGGTCATTTCTGCTCCTGTAAGTAACCCCGATAGAACTCATTTTTCACCAAGTTGGACTTTAGTGCTATCTGCACTTTAGTCTGTCATGAGCTCCCTGTCTGGGGTGAGTAGACGTGTGTGCAGTGTCTCCTCAGGAGAAGTTTTGTCACACACACAGATGAATCATTGAGAAAGGTGACTGTGAACCAACAGTGTGAGGGTGAATGTGTATGGGAAGAATTAGCATTATTATTATAAACGCACTACATTTCCCTCTGCTTACTAGTCTAGTAGTGTGCTTATACTCACTGATCTCCAACAATCTTGCAATGAGAAAGTAAGACACAGTGATGAAGATGATGGGCTCAGAGGTGGGTATAAGATCTAAGAGAGTGATGGGCGTGTTCTGAAATAGGCATCAATGACTACATAATTCAGTGACTATACTAAAAACTGCTGACCTGCACATGTTAAAAGGATAGATTTCACGATATGTGAATGACATCTCAATAAAATTTGGGCCAGCCTCATCTATATAGTGAGACCCTGTCTCAAAAACAGAAACAAAGCTTCTGCCAGCTTCTTGCATACCCCTGTTCTTTCTGTGCTGTCCAGGTAGCACCTTGGGTAGACTAGTTGTTCCCACCAACCACACCAGCTTCTGAAACACAGGCAGTTAAAAAAACTAATCAAATGACAAGTAGAAGATGCCCCTCCCTCACATCATGTCTGTAGCAGAAGAAGCAGGATTATGGGGCTCTCTGGTTGAACATTCCTCAGTGTAGTTCCTGAAAGGCAATGGTCTTGCTATACACTTTTCCATCATTGTCCTTATGGGTCAAATGTGATGGAAGTACTGTCATTCTAAGGATCTGTAAGATGTGTCCTGTATTCAGTTCCCAAGCCTTTCCTATGCTGAGCTCCGGAATGATCTTCTCTTTTCAACACATTTCTAGACCATATTTCTAACATTCATCCTTTACTTCTCCTTAGGAAGTTAGTTCTGCTCCCAAGTTCTGTTCATTTCTGACATTTGGCCACCATGACCTGTGTCCTGTGGTTTTTGGTTAACATCTGTTAAACCTGAACTGTCGGGTGAATTTCTGAATGACTAGTTCACATTTTACAAAACTAACTGCTACATTACTATTCGCTGGTTCATCTTGGTTCTTGGTGCCGGGTCACATTATTACACTCAGCCTGACCTTAATTTACAGGAATTAAAAAAACAAACAAAAACAATACAAAACAAAAAATTAAAAACATTTTTATATTAAAACACGAATTTTATATTTATTAAAGCTGACATTTACTGGGTACCGTGGCACACATCTTTAGTCCCAGCACTTGCGAGGCAGAAGCTGGGGGAAATCTCTGTGGGTATGAGGCCAGCCTAGCCTATATAGAGAGTTACAGGACAGCCTGGGCCACATAGAGAAACTCTGTGTCAAAAAGCAAATAAATAAATAAATAAATAAAAGTTGACTTTTAAAGAAAGTCTTGTGTATACTGAAAATGTTATAACAAAATATGACGTAGGAAACTAAAATTTTAGTAAAAGTAATACCATCTGGGCTAAATAAAGAGACAGCTAAGTGGATAAAGTGGATGAGGACCAGAGTTCAGATCTCTAGCACCCACGTAAAGCTGGAATGGAGTACATGAGTTTCAAGTTCAACAGAGACCCTGCCTCAGTATATAAAACAGATCAGTTAAGGAAGACAGCCCAGGTCAACCTCCGACTTGTACACACACACACACACACACACACACACACACACACACACACACAATTCCAGTACCGTCACTCAGCACTATGTTCCTGGAAGACTCAGTGAGACAGAGCACACAGAGCTAGTAAGACAATAAGTGGCCACTGGAAGTGGACTGGATTTTAAAAGGTCATGGTGCCAAACGATTCATAATGCAGTCCATACGTGCGATGCAAAACCCTGCAATTCTCCAAGAAAGTGAAAACCCATTGTCTCCTAAGTCGAGACAAGGCACACTCAGGAAGCTGCTGCCACCATCCTCAGGCAGAGCAGAGAAGAGACGGCGACCTGCTCCGAGTATTTGAAGTTCAAAACATTCAAACTTTGAACCTTTTACAAATGTGTTCTAATCTCATCCTTTATTTTTAATTTTGCACACAGCTGTCTGGCGTGCCTTTTAGAATCATGCCAGATGCTGGGTTCATCAAGAAAAGGCAGGAAAACAATGGCTGGAAAGCAATTAGAAGCACCAAGGCTGCAGCGAGGCTCATATTAAAATGTGATCGCACTGTTCTAGTGGGAATTCCAACATGGTTCCACTTCTGACATTTCTCTGCTGCCAGACAGTCTGTGTGGAAGGACACTATGATGGAGGATAGAACACATGAGAATTTATTTCTGGGGCAAATGAAGAATTAGCCGAGTTGGAGACCACCCAAGGATTTTATTATGGTCTTGGCCACTGCTCTATTTGAATGTTGCAGGATCCCATTGGCATCTACCTAAACTCAAGGAATGAAGGCATATTATTGCTCTGGTTCAGTAAAATAATCCAGCAGCCATTCAAGGCATGGTGCCTCTTGTTGCTGAAATAGCAGATCGGGGGGGGGGGGGGCCCAGTGGGGTGAAGGTTAATTAAACACTCCACTGATTTTGCTCAAGAATGGCTAGTGCTTGCTGCTCTGTGGAGAGACTCAGACGCCACAATGCAATCATCTACACATTCTAATATAAAACTTAATATAAAACTTATGGTCAAGGAGTACTCACCTTGGGGCTGAAAATCCCAACAGTACCTAAAATACAAGAGGGAAGATTGGAGATCAGTCAAACTTGAATGTTTCAATTGCAGTTCACAACCATGTCTGTAGACCTAGTCATTAAAAAAAAAAAAGCTAAACAGTTGACCATCAGCTAGATCTTGGCTTTGTTTAAGAAGGGCAAGTTGGCCTTGGTGTTTTCAAGATTCTTAATGGCTTAAAAAGCTGCATCAGTGTGCTGCCACAACTGAGCGAAGTGCCTTTTAAAACTGGGGATGAGGGCTGAAGAGATGGAACAGCCATTAAGGGCACTGCCTGCCCTCCCAGAGGTCCTGAGTTCAATTCCCAGCAAACGACATGGTGGCTCACAACCATCCATAATGAGATCTGGTGCCCTCTTCTGGTGTGCAGGCATACACGCAGGCAGAATATTCTATGCATAATAAACAAATAAATCTTAAAACTGGGGGTGGGGGTTAGAGAGATGGCTCAGTGGTTAAGAGTACTGGCTACTCTTCCAGAGGACCTGGGTTTAATTCCCAGCACCCATGTGGCAGCTCAAACCTGTTTGTAACTCCACTTCCAGGACTTCTGACACCCCCACACAGATATACATGCAGGCAAAACACCAATGAACAAAAAATAAAAATAAGTTAAATTTTTTTTAAAAACTGGGCATAACTAGGAAGGAAGCCCTTGATGGCTCATGGTTTCAGCAAGATGGCTCTTTATTGAGACACCGGCCTTGTGGGTCACAGTACCATTAGCACCACTGGCCTAGGCAGCGAACACCAATGATTCTCCTATTGTTAGAATAACCAAAACTCCGGTACCAAGAACATATTCCCAGCCATGTTCACTCCTAAAGGGAACGGGTGAGGCCGGAACGGGTGAATCAGAGTTGCCTCACATTGTAGCGGCTGAGCCAGGAAATGAACCAGACCCTTGAAACCCAGAGTACCTCCTCCTCTCCTCTCACTTCATGAAGTGATTGGCAGAACTGACAACCCCTGAGGTCTTAAGGACAGAAGAGCCATGATGGAAAGGTTCGCCTGTAAATCACGTCTATGGAACCTGACTTACCTGCTCCACCCCACAGACACAATGTCACTCATGGTGGTTACCCACAAAAGCCTATCGAGTGCCTTCACAGGAAACTTACATCATTCCGTATTGATTTTCCTCTAGGGTATGTCCACTTGCTTCCTCTCGACTTGGCCCTTCCCATCAGCATGTGCGCTCTCAGAAAATGAAGCACCCCCCTTCAATATCTTCATCTCCTGTCCCATTTTCTTCATGGCAGAGTGCAATATTCAAACGCTTTCTCTCCTCAAGTCCTCATCTCCTCTTCCCCAGGATACTCACTCCATCAGGCTCATGGTGACTACACCTTAATTCTTTGAACAGGCATACAGCCTTCCACACCACTAAGTAGGACGGATGGTTTTCTATTCTCGTCTTGGTCTCTTGGGAATTTGTATCTGAGGCTTTCTCGGAGGAAAAGCACATGTTTTTAATTGAATTCTTAATCAAACTAAGAGGGTCCATAACCACAGAAGGTTCAGGGAAAGGCCATACTCGGGTAGCAGTGATGTCTCCCAGTGTCAGCACGACTAAAATTAGGTTTGGCTACATTAGAGAGGAATACCGGCCTAACACTCTACCACTCCCCAAACTGTAGAAAACGGAGCAGCGAGAGGTCAGTGGGGGAGAGGCTGCCATAAAACAGAGGGTTGAGGGAAGTTATTAGAGACGAAGAAATCAGAGCAACCAACCGAGCAGATCGTCTCACACATGAACATATTCCAACTTCTGCATCTTTCCATCTCCTCTGGAAGCATTGCTCTAGCACCCAATTCTTGTCATTATTCATCTTCTAATTAAACATTAGAAGAAACGAGGGGGCTGGAGAAGGCTCAGCAGCTAAAAGCACTGGCTGCTCTTCCAGAGGACCGTGGTTTGATTCCCAGCACCCACATGGTGGCTCACAACCATCTATAACTTCAATTTCAAGGGATTAGATTACTTTTTCTGGCCTCTGTGGGTACCAGGCATGTATGTGGTACCAGACATATATACAGGCAAAACACCCACACAAAATAAAAAAAAAGTGTGTGAACACACACATATACATACTTTTCTTTTTCAAAATGTTAATGACAACAATAAAAATAGTTTTACTAACCAATACTACTTTTTTGAGACAAGGTTTCTCTTGTTAGTCAAGAAGACAGACCATGTCATAAGTTCACATAGGCTTAAGAATATGCTTCCACTTCTGTAAGGCAAAGGACACAGTCAGCAAGACAAAAAGGCAGCCCACAGAATGGGAAAAAATATTCACTAATCCCACATCTGACAGAGGGTTGATCTCCAAAATTTACAAAGAACTCAAGAAGCAAGTCTCCAAAACAGCAAAGGACCCAATTAAAAAGTGGGCTGCAGAACTAAATAGAGAGTTTTCAATAGAGGAGTCTAAAATGGCTGAGAGGCACTTGAGAAAGTGCTCAACATCCTTAGCCATCCGGGAAATGCAAATCAAAACAACTCTGAGATACCATCTCACTCCTGTCAGAATGGCTAAAATCAAAAACACCAATGACAATTTATGCTGGAGAGGATGTGGTGAAAGGGGGGACACTCCTCCATTGCTGGTGGGAGTGCCAACTGGTTCAGCCACTTTGGAAATCAGTATGGAGATTCCTCAGAAAAATGGGAATAAACCTACCACAAGACCCAGCAACTCCACTCTTAGGCATATACCCAAAAGATGCCCATTCATACAACAAAGATGTCTGTTCCACTATGTTCATAGCAGCTTTATTTGTAATAGCCAGAACTTGGAAGCAACCTAGATGTCCCTCACCCGAAGAGTGGATAGAGAAAATGTGGTACATCTACACAATGGAGTACTATTCAGCAGAAAAAAATAATGGAATCATGAGATTCGCAGGCAAATGGATGACACTAGAAGAAACCATCCTGAGTGAGGTAACCCAGTCACAAAAAGAGAAACATGGCATGTACTCTCTCATATATGGATTTTAGACATAGATCTGGGGAGTGCCAGCCTACAATCCTATGGCCAGACAGTCTGGGAAACAGAAACTACATTTAGTGGCTGGTTAAGTACTGAGCTGAACTCAAGAAAGCCAGTATCAGAGAGGGAGGACTGATGATCAAAGGGATTAAGACTGGGCTGGTTTAACCCCCAGAAACAGCTGACCAGACAAAGGTTAACTCTTGAATCCCAGGCATCAGCCTGGGAATCCAGCATGGGACTGATCAAGACCCCTGAATCTGGGTGTCAGTGAGGAGGCCTAGGTAATCTATTGAGCCTTGGGCAGCAGATCAGTACCCATCCCAAGTATACACACGGACTTTGGACTCCCATAGAACAATGTGAGGTGCACTCTCACCCTGAACTCTTGGGGAAGGGTCTAGGCCCTGCCCTATATGAAATGACAGACTATGGACACCCCCATGGAGGGCCTCACCCTCCCTGGGGGAACGAGGGGATAACGGGGGGGGGGGGGATGGGGGGAGGGCACGGGAGGAGGGGAGGGAAAGGGAGAGGGACCTGGAACTGACTTCTGAAGCAACCTTGTTTGTTATCTAAATTTTAAAAAAAAGAATAAAAAAAAAAAAGAATATGCTTCCAGGTGGTGGTGGCACATGCCTTTAATTCCAGAACTCAAGAGGCAGAGGCAGGCAGATCTCTGAGTTTGAGGCCAGCCTGGTCTACAGACTGAGTTCCAGGACACCCAGGGCAACACAGAGAAACCCTGTCTTGAAAATAAATAAATAAATAAATAAATAAATAAATAATGAAGTGTTTCATAAAATTAAAAAAATATTAATTTTTAATTTGCTCCTGCAAATAGCAACTATGGAAGGTCCATTGCAGAGAAACACTCGTTTAACAGTAATAAATGAGGAAGTCATCTTGTATAATTGGTACTGTATAACAGAATCAACCTTACTCTTGATAATACTGTAATTAAGCATCTTTGTCAAACGCCCAGTGATACGTGTAAGTTTGGCAAGGTAATGTTACATATACCTGTAGCACCACTTCTCAGGATGGCAAGAAAGGAGAACCCTGAGTTTGAGGCCAGCTAAGCTTCATAGCAAGACCCTGTTTCAACAACAACAGGGACTGGAGAGATGGCTCAGCAGCTAAGAGTGCTGGCTGCTGTTCCAGAAGATCCTGGTTCAATTCCCAGCACCCACATAATTGCTCATGACTGTCTATAACCCCATTCCAGGGGATCCAATGCCCTCTTCTGGCCTCTGGAGGCACCAGACATGCCCACGGTGCACAGACATGCATGCAGGCAAAAACCTCATGCACATAAGCTAGTAAAACAATACTTTAAAAATTTAAACACAAGCAACAACAAAACCAAAAGATGAATAAGTTCCAAGGATCTAGTCAGTGTGTAGGATGAGCCTCTAGTTAACAAAACCACGTTGGATATCTGAAAGTGATCTAGAGTAGGTGGGACACATTTTCATAGTCAAAGCAACTTCAGGGGGGAGATGGTGGGTGTGCTAATTAAAATGTAACCATTTCACAATGCGAATGTGGATATCAAATCATTGGCTTGCACATTTTAAATGTATGAAATATTGATTAATTTTTAAAAATCTAGTGAAACTCATGTGTTGAATTTGGTGGGGGTGAACACTACTTCCTTTCTTTTCTATCTACTTATCCCCACAGAGGACATTCTTGCTTTGTTTTGTTTTGTTTTTGAGGCTAGTCTCACATAGGCCAGGTTAGCCTCAAACTCCCTATGTAGCCAAAGATGACTTTCAGCTGCTGGTCTTCCTACCTCCATTTCCCGAGTGTTGGGATTATGGGTGTGTACTACTATAGCCAGTTTTATGCTGCCCTGCGGGATCAACCCCAGAGCCCTGATCATGCTAGAGGGACATTCTGCCAACTGAACTGTATCCTCATCTCAGAGGGCACTAAAAGGAAACTATAAAATAACAGTGTCAACCTTCAAGCAAGGACCCCAGCTTATTCTCTTCTAGACATATCTGAGGTCTTCATCTTGTCTGGTCACACACCCTGTGGCCGGAGAGTCCTGAGTTCTTCTAGAAGCATTCAGTTACTTCCTGCCAACACCTTCCGATTCCTACACGTCTCTCTAAAAATGATCCTCTCTAAGCCACAGAGCACAATAAATCTGGAGCTAAATGTTTTAAACGAAGATACAAAGACTGCAAAAGAAGTATACAGAAGGAAACACATTATCAATGCACACACAGAGTTATGTCTAGCCCAAAAGCCTCTGAGAATTCCCTATCAGGCCTGTGTGGACAGATAACAACCACTTCTTTAATCTTCTCTTTGAACCTTCAGCTTCTAGAGGAAATGGAAGCTATCACTCCTCTGCAATGGCCATGCTCAGCCTCACCAGGTCCATGCAAATGGAATTCAGGACTGAAAACACGAGGGTGCAGTGTGAGCAGAAAGAAGATGCTGTGCCCTGTGATTGTGTTCACATTCAGTACAAACAAGCCTGCCTTCTTGTTTAGCTGGCCTGCAGCATAATCTTTTCATTCTGCATGCAAAAATTAAATGATACACATGGTTTGGGGCTGGAGAGATGGCTCAGCAGTTAAGAGCACTGGCAGATCTTCCAAAAGATCCATGTTCAACTCCCAGTAACCACATGGTGGCTCACAACAATCTGTACCTTCCGTCCCAGAGGGTGCAAAATCCTTTGGCCTCTGTTGGCACTGGTCATGCAAGTGGTGCATAGTCCTATATGCAAGCAAATCATTCATATGCATATAAAGAAAGTGAGTTTAAAATACATGTATAGTAAAGTTTGCTACTCAGGATTTTTCAATTAAAGATATTGGCAACTGACTTGGGTTTGAGGATAAGTACAGAAAATAAATAGAGAGCATGGTGCTGAGAGAAGCCAGAGACATCAGCATTAACCACAGCCATAGCAATGGTAATAAAGAAAACAATGCTAAGATATGCTCACTGGGTAGCCGGGGTCCACTTCCACCCACTTTTCAATATTCTTCTATTAATAAGCACATTTTAAAAAACGAAAACAAGGAAACCAAAAGATGCAATAACTAGTCATTGGTATTAATGCGGCAGACAATTTCCAAGCCTAGGAGCTGGAGCTTTCCCACCCCACACCATGTGTTTGTGTGTGTGCAGCCCAGGCTGACCTACAGTTCACTATGTAGCCCAGGCTAGCCTTGAACTTTCAGAATGCTCTTGCCTGTGCAGGATTACAGGTGTGTGCCAGCACACCCAGCATAGCAATCGTTTCTAAACAAACATTTTAATAAGGAGCTGTAAACATATTCTTCTAAATTGCCACCTTAATTCACAGGATGCATTACTAGATTTCTGCTGAAAATGAAGCAATTGACTCTAAACCATTAGTTTGGGTCAGGGAGAAGCGGTCAGATTCTTGACCACAAAGCCAAGCAATAAACGTGGTTATGGGGAAAAAACTACTGAGAGCTTTCATCTCTTGACCAGGTAATTAGACAGATCCTGATGCAGAAGGTAGGCAAATAACTCTAAGTACCCTAATATTGTTGGAACTACCTCAGAAGGAAAAATAATTCCATTTTCTAATTATAAAAACACAATTTACAAACTCAGTACTTAGTGCATGCTAAGCATTAAGCTATGAATACATTTCGCACATTTTGTTTAATCTTTAGAGTAACTTTGGGAAGTCAGTATACAATTAGCACCTTGCTTTAAAACTCTCCCCCTCTCCCCCCCACTCTCCCTCACCTCATATGTGTGAGTGCAGGCCTGGGGAGGTCAGGGGAGGCCTGAGGAGGCCTGGGTTGGTCAGGGGAGGCCTGGGGAGGCCTGGGGAGGTCAGGGGAGGCCTGGGCAGGTCAGGGAAGGCCTGGGGAGGCCTGGGTTGGTCAGGGGAGGCCTGGGTTGGTCAGGGAGGGCCTGGGGAGGTCAGGGGAGGCCTGGGCACTTCCTCCATCTTCAGTTACCTGCCATCTTTGTTTTAAGGCAGGTCTCTTGTTTTTCCTCATTTTGCAGACTCCAGACTAGCTGGCCCTCAAGCTTCAGGAAAATTCCTGTGTCTATGCCACATCTCCTTGTAGGACTACTGGGACTAAAGAAGCACACACTGTGTGCTGCTTTGGACTTGGGTTCCAGGCAGAAGTTCAAATCGTCCATCTTGTAGAACAAACACTCATGCCCTCTGAGCTTCCTCCCCACCTGTGTTATCTCCATTTTACAGACGGAGAAAACAAGACTCAGGAAAGTCAAACATGTGGCTAAGATGTCTCAGTCTAGGCTCTTAAATTCTACATCAGCTGCTTTCTTAGTGGCTATAATGTAAAAACAAATCCAGAGCTGAAGGGAACAACTGCTTATTCAGCAGCTGGTTAGTGTTACAGGATGGTTAGATCACAGGTATGCAGGGTCCACAGTTTTCTTCAGGGCTTATAAACTCCGTGAAATTGATGAAAAGCAGTATATAGGTTCTCTGTACCCTTGGAGAAACCTCCATAGACTTCAGCTGTGAGTGTAATTCCTTCATCTTCCCTGCAGCCATCAAAATGGTAAGAAGACAGAGAAGGCAGCCTGGCAGGTAAAACCATCACTATGCAAGCCTGAGGCCCCCTGGATAAAGAAGTTCACATCTGTAATGTGGCATGCCTGCAGTGAGATAGGAGGTGAAGAGAAGAGAATGCCAGAAGTTCTCAAGCGGATAAGCCTTGGCTATACAGTACAGTGACAGAAACAGTAAGAGTTCCTGTCCCAAAAACAGCTACAGAAAGCTGTCTCCTGACCTCCACACATCCACTGTGGCATGCCCCTCCCTACCCCACAAAACAAAAGACAAAACCTAATCAAGTTTTTAAATGGTGAGATGCATTGGGTTAGACACAAACAGGACTATACTGGCATTATAAAACTAGCAATCCAAAAAGGTCAACATCTGGGATGCTACAAATTTAGAACATCTCGATGATTGGTTTTTTGTTGTTGTTGGGTTTTTTTTTTTTGCAACTGAAGCATTAAAAACGTCATTTTACCTGGGTCTTACTGTAAGGCATAGCATGCCTTCCCTGCCTTGACAAACCATCTGCTTACTTAAATCTTTCTTACTGATGTGGGGATGCTCAAATTTAAATTTCCTTTTTGTAAGATTCTGTCTGAATGCATAGGCCGTTTGTGATGCTCACGCCCAGGGTTCCTCCTCGACCCCACTTGAGCATCTTTCATATGATGATGCCCATCCACACACACCACAAAGACTGCCACTGACAAAAGTGTTGTTCCGGTGTCAGGAATGGACTCTCAGGATAAGTGGACAACCAGTGGAGCTGTGCGTCAATGGCAGGTTGATAAGACTAACAAAGCCCCTTCCAATTGACCTTGAGCAATGAGTCACATGGTAAAGACTGATTTCATGCCCAAGAAAATGATTTTGCTGAAGAGTGCTGCATAAGCCTGGGCATCCCATTTGTTTCTTTAAGCTCTCCCCCACTTGGAAAGGTCCTCTCTGAGTTCTCTTTCCATCACCAGTGCCCAAGAATCATTGTAGAAAGAATGAGCGTGGTAGATGATGCGGCCTTGACACCCAAGAGCAGAAATGGAAAAATGGCACCATCTGGTGGAAATATCTGGTGGAGGCATCAGAGGTCTGGGACCCAGGGGTCCTGACACCAGCCTTAGACAAGTGGCCAAGGGAAGGCCTATGATGGAGAGATGATGTGCCATCGGGTCCTAGTTCCCTCAGTGCCACTGGAAGTGCAATACTTTGTGCCTACCTGTGAGGAGCTTGGAATCTTGTTACATATGGAGAGATGACAACTCAAAATAGTGAATAATGAATACTGTGGTGACAATAGGCAATATATGCATCTAACTGTAGCAACACAAAGACCTGTCATAAGCAGGTCCAGGGTTTTGGGGGGAAGTGTAATATATCTGTTGTCCTAAGTCTGTAAGTTTTAGAAACTCACCCTGGACAACAACACAATGTTCTCCAGTTTGCAGAAGACCAAGGTCACAAGTGACATTTTCTGACACAGACAACACAGCTCACCATGACCCTCCCAAAATTGAAGCCCATTGTTATATAATAAAAAAAGAAATTAAATAACACCCTGTTTCCCACTACAGTCACCTGTAAACTTTCACTATATGCAGTCATTGCCATGGTCAATCAAAAACCTGCTCTGGAGGCTGGCAAGATGATTCAGTGGGTAAAGGCCCTTGGGGGACAAGTCTAACGACCTGAGTTCTGTCCCTGGAACCCACATAAAGATAGAAGGAGAGAACTGACTCCACAGAGTTGGCTTCTGACCTCTACATATATACTATAGCATACATGTCTCCTCACATATCACACACACACACACACACACACACACACACACACACACACACACACACACACGAATGGTGATCCAGTCTGATATGAGTAGTAAGAAACCATGTGTTCTTCCTGATGAATCAAGGACTGCTTTCTGGTATAAAATAGGAAACCCACTTTCCAGTATTCATCCCCTACTTCCTAGCATGAGACTAGTTCCTTCCAAGGAAATCTCACTTGTTTGCTCTCACAATCCTCCCTGCACATAATCAGAGAAATAATCAAAGAAAAATGCTAACTGGATATGATGTGGCAAAATTAAAAACCATAACATCAGATAGGAATTTAGGTCCCCCCCACCCCAGCGGAAGATAAACTGGAGTCCCTGAAGATAGACTGGAGTCCCTGAAGATAGACTGGAGTCCCTGAAGATAGACTGGAGTCCCTGAAGATAGACTGGAGTCCCTGAAGATAGACTGGAATCCCTGAAGATAGACTGGAGTCCCTGAAGGCGGTGTCTGTTGCTCGCTTGATTTGCAGACGCCATCCGCTGAAGTCGAATCTGGCAGATATGCAACATCTTTGGAAGGCAGAGGAGCTCGAGGCAGTTAGGCTACTTGAAAAGAAGAAGGATTAAAGACTAGGAGACAAGTCACGGCAGATGGCAGAGAAAAGTCAGAGACACCTCCGGTTCCAAGCCTGGGCGCTGGAGACAACACCGGATGCTCACACACATAGCTCTCCAACTGAGTACCATATTTTAAACTTTGTCTTTGTGATTTCTGTCATCGTCCTTGATGGTTGGAGACTTGATTTTATTTCTGGCACCAGATTAATTCACATCGACCACCGGGACACCTTGCTAGGACAAGTGTAGGATCTTGTGACTGTGACCCCAACACTCAATGGATTTTACAACCATGAGGACCTTTCAGATCACTGCATGCACCACTGGAGTTACTGCTTGAGGAGCTCCCTGAAGGATGGGATGGTTTTTTTAATCTCTTGGAGGTCAGAGGAGTTGGGTCCCCTGGAATTGAAGGTGGTTGTGAGCTGCCTGATGTGGGTGCTGGGAATCGAACTCTGGACCTCTGGAGGAGCAGTGCATGCTCTTAACCACTAAGCCATCTCCAGCGCCCCACCACAGGAATTTACGAGTCCACACTGTGTAGCCACTTTAGCTTATTTTGTGCAGAATCAGGGACAATTTTTAAAACGGGCTGTTCATTTGAAAATGAAATGGTTGATAAAAAAATCAGTTCAAATTCTTCTTGGTCAAACTGGCATATTTTGGGTATTTTCCTTGTCATAAGCATGGCCATTCACCTGGTGGCAATTGTTCCTCAAAAAAATTCCAACTTCAACTTTTGGAACTCATCCAGGCAATCCACACATGTATCCCACTCCACTCCACTCTATCTCAGGTTACAAACACTGAGTTCATTCTCTCCATAACCACAAGGTTAATAAATGTCTACTATTTGCCATGGGGAACCAAGGACACAAAAAAACCTCAAACCTGACCAGTTTGTCTAAAATGGCCACATTGTGTGCAAGTTGTGTGACTGATCCAGAGCACCACAATGAAAACAACAACAACAAAAACAAACAAACAAACAAACAACAACAAAAACTAGGACCGAGAAGAGCCCAGACCCAGATAAGGCCAATACCTGTCATTTTGCTGCAAGTGAGAGGGTGTTTGGGATCAGACAGAAGCAGCTACCTAACCGGACAGGGGAAAGGGCGGGTCCAGGCAGGTCGGTCAGTAGAGCAGATGGCAGAGACCATCTAAATCCCCAGAGCAGGTATATTTGAGGAGCAGGAAGAGCAGGACACTGGATGAGCTCCAACCCAAAAGCCTGTTTGCCCTTTGGCAGGGGGTGCTATGATGAGGCAGAGGCTGAAAGGGCTTAGGAGTGGGTACTAAGGGAAACGGAAGCAGCTGCTGACCTGGAGCCTGTGAACTAATTGCCCGGCATCACTAAGTGCCCATCTGTGGTTGGAGACTAGGATTTATTGTGGTGGCAATTCAGTTGCATCCTTTTTCCCTGGCCCCAATTAGCTGCCCAAGCACAAAAGCAGAAAAGTTGAACAGCTGAACGCATCAAGGTTCGGACTTTCCTAGGTTTGTGAGGCAGAAGGACTAGAGCATGTGAGAAGACCAGAGATGTGAGATGTGGAGCTCAGGTTGCCTAGTGAAGAAACCAGTGGCCCAAGACTTGACAACAGTGTCTGCTCTTGCTAAAAGGCTTAATGTTAGCTAAAATGTTCAGAAGCACAACAGACTGCTAGTCTACGACGTAAAGAATAATCACCCTTCGTCTCAGAGGTCCGCAGATCTCTCCTGCTGCTGTGCCCCTATGCCAAAGCTTGGCATTGCCATCCAGCTAGAACTAAAAATCCTTTTCCTACCTCCTTCTCTATTGGAATGTGCATCCGATCAGCCACCAAGCCTACATCCGTATCATCCTTTGCACCCTTAGAATGCACCACGAAGTTCAGTGTAGCCAGATACTAAGTGATCCATCTGCCCTCATCTCGCTCGCTCTGACCCTGTAGCTTTAATGCTGATGGAAAGGTTAATGTAGCAACTGTGAAGATTCAAAGCTTTCCAGAAGGTCTGGACTGGAGTCCTGGCTCTGTCTTTAAGACATGTCCTCATCTTTAAGACAGAAATAAAAATCATCCCTGTTTCATGCAATTCTTGAGACTGAACAGAGGCAATCCTCATAAGGATCTGAACATCAGACCTGGCACCTGGCAGCCTTCTATCAACATCATTAGCACCAGCATTAACTCTAATGACCTCAAAGGCTCCTGCTTCAAATCCTTCAATGCCTCGCCCCGGCTCTGGGAGCAAAGCCTCCGACTCCCATTTCTGCAGTCACAAGCTGCTGCCATCACACCTTTCCTGTTGTTCCTCCTTCCTCTGCAAACTCTTGCTGGAGCTTTGAAGCCCAGCTCAGTCTCCTGTGTTAGCTGAGCCCACAGCACACCTGTGCACTCTAGCCCAGCACATTGTAACCTTCCGGTCTACGTCCTTGAGCTGAAAGAGGAAGCGCCATGGAGCTTGTGTTCAATGAATGCTTGCTAAATCAGAAGCAGCGAGAGCTCTCCAGGCTCCAAGCAGCCCTACAGTACATCTCAGGGAGAGGGACGGCACCAGAAAGGCAGTGTGTCCCAAGCCACGCTATAAACGTGGTGAGAGCATAGACTTAATCCAAATAAGAGAAATGTGGGATGCCTTCATTTTCTCTTAAGCTACTCAGACAAAGGCAAGGCGAAGGAGAGGAAAGGGCTATGGTAGGAGGAAGCTAAAATTAAGACTGCTTTGCTAAATTAAAATCTTCATCAGGTGGCTAGGTATAATGACACACACAATCCCACACACTGTAACCCAGGCTAAGGTCAGAGGGTTACAGTTCAATATCACCTTGGGTTCTTCTAGTCTAAGACCTTGTTTCATAAATAAATGAATAAATAAATCCTCAAGTCAAGCAAAGAGGGTTTTTGTTTGTTTGTTTGCCAAAGTTTTGCTTCAAAGACTAACCACAAGATGGCCAGCAAAAACAAGCTTCAAAAGACACGATCGAATATGCATCGAAGTGGCAACTATCCAATATATAAATACAATCACTTCGTTTCCTTGTGAAAAGCCTTCACGAAGAAAATGATTTAATACAAACGTGAAGGCTGCTGACACAGATTAATTGGAAAGTAACAACAGACTTCTAATTAAAGACGTAATATTATTTCCCTCCCTCATGTTTCAAGAAAATCTAAACAAACGTGCAAAAGCAGACTCTGAAAAGCAAGCTTTTATCAGTCACCAAAGAACTGCTGAGAGTCTCATTAAAACCCTATTCTTCTGTGCATGCTTTTTTTTTTTTTTTGGTCAAGAAGAGAGACATACATACAAAAACTCAGAAATCAATGATTTCTCATGGTTTTCCTCCACTCACCTAGGCCTACTTACTGATTTGTCTTCAACCTCCCTTCTTCCCTTCCCTGCGGTTCCGCACTAGCTCATCATTCTTCCCCATTGATTTCTTTGTACAGAGCTATAGCAATAGGAGATAGACCCTTCCATCAAGTCTCAATTCTCCAAATCATAAAGAGTAGGACAGACTTTGATCCGAAGGCGAATGAGCACAGCTAGGTTTGTGGCTCTATCAATACAGGCCGGAGGCCCCTGGTGGTTCCACCACAATCAACCAGAGTCAATCTCGGGTCTTCTGGATCTGTCTTACCTTTGAGGGATTCTTTGCTATCAGAAATGTCTGAGACATTGCCAGAACACTCTGAACACAAAAGGCAGTGTTTAGACACACCCTCAGTTCCTTACCCCAGAAGGCTGGGATGCTGTCAGTGGTCATCAGGTCTTGAGCGCTGCTGGTCAAAACCTCCCGGCAATCATCCCCAGGCACGCTGAGGGGCCCTTCTCACCAATAGCCTCTCCTGGTTATGAACCCCTCTTCATTCCTTCCCTTTCATTGCCAAACCTCAGTTGCGAACTGGGTGGGTTAGAGACTAAAGTGCTTGCTGTGCAAACACGAGGATTGGAGTTTGGGCTCCGGAGCCCCACATAAAGCCAGATGCAGCTTGTAATCTGTAATCCCAGCATTCCTACAGTGAGATGAGAAGTGGAGACGGGGGGGCGCGGAAGGGAGGGGGAGATACCCAGAAGCTCATGGCTAAACAAGAGACTGTTTTAAACACAGTAAAAGATGAGGATCTAGACCCAGGGTAGATTCAGCTTAGCCTCTTCTGGTTGCCCTCTGACCTACAAACATGTGCTGTGACACACAAATGAGTGCACACACCCACACACTCACACACACATATGCTCTACCAATTACAACCTACTAAAAATATTCCATTAACTTTATTTTATTGTGTTTTTGAGACAAAGTCTTACTATGTTGCCCTAGCTGTCCTGGAACTCTGTAGACCAGGCTGGTCTCAAACTCATAGATCCGCCTGCCTCTGCCTCCCGAATGCAGGAATTAAAAGTGTGCACCACCGCCGCCTGGCTGCTAAGAAAAATTTAAACAGGTCATCCCAGTTCACAAATAAGCTATATTTCAAAAGTTCATTTCCAGGTGTTTGGACTTTGCTTCATGAAACAAAATAACAGATGGCTGTAAATTGTCAAGGCCAGATTCAAAGATCTAGTCAATTTTCTTAACAGATTTGAAACATAGTAAACAGTCTTCAACCTGCAGTCCAATCACATTTCAAAAGCTGAGGCATACAGTCAGCCATTTAGAATGTATCTGCCTACAGACACAAAGGTCACCGGATGCTGTAATTACATATGAAATGCTATAAATTACATATACTGTGCCTCCCATTAAAGTTGGAAGGCAACAGAAAGAGGAGTAAAGGAGATTTTTTTTCTCTTTTTTTGGACACAGGAACTCAGGAAAACCTTCGACATTCTTCTCTTTCCATCTCCTGCCTCTCAGTGGCCTCCACCCTGATACCAAAGACCCAAATGCTGTCCAAAGCACTACAGAGCATCCTTCCTCGGCATATCCTCCCTGCACCCTGCTTTACCCTCAAATTCAGACTAAACTCTCCACAACTAGACTTCACCTGCCTTTTTAGCCAAGTTTCCCATGATGCGTTGACTCCCAGACACACCCACCTCCATCTCCTCTGTGTCTCCTCTTGTTATTACTTCGTGCCGTGTATCTCACCAAAAACCACAGGCCTTTCACCATGGCCAGCCTGTGATGTCAACTCACTGCTGAGAGTTTCCAGAACTTCCTGCTACCCTTTCTAAAGCCTTTGCCTAGGTGTATCCCGACTTTCAGTTACCTGTGCATGCTGTTTCTTGGAACTACCTGGTGAGTGTCTGTTACTAACTGGTATTACATTAGACACTTTCATTTGCTTAACAATAACCCTACAAATTAGAGTCTTATATAAGCATTCAGTTTCTCTTGCCCCAAAAGGTCTGTGTTGTGTTCACCATCTGTGTGCACACATTCACACAGAGATACACACAAATAAACATAACTATAAGTAAATTTTTAAATCTTTTTTTAAAAAATGAAATGTAAGACTTAAAATATAGGAGAGTTTCACAAATCTTCAAGTGTTTCATTTCCGTATTTCTTCCTGTACCTCCTTTTAACTTATTCTTTGATAATTTCATACATGTATACAATAAATTCTGGTCATACTCATCCCCACCAATACCTGCTCCCAACAAGTCTCCTTCCCACCATTATGTCTCTTTTGTTTAGTGACTCACAGGGCCTCCTGAGAAGGGATGAATATGGAAACAACTATTGCAGCATGAAGCATAAACAACTCACCAATGTCAACATCTCTAAGGACTCTGACTGTCCCTCCCATGAGGAGAGACCTGGCCAGCAGTGTCCCATAAGTGTCCTCCCCATCCATGGCTGAATGATGATGGGCCCAGTCTTGTACAGGACCCATGCAGGCAACCACTGCTACTGTGAGTTCATGGATATATTGGCCATGTTGTGCCTGTGGTGGTTTGAATAAGAATAGCCCCCATAGGCTTGCTCACATATTTGAATGCTTGGTCATTGGGGAATGGTATTAATTGAGAGGGATTGTGGGGCCTCGATGAAGGAGGTGTGGCCTTGTTGGAGGAGATGTGTCACTGGGAGAGTGTTTTGGGGTTTCCTAAACTCAAGCCAGGTCCAGAGTCTCTCTCTTCCTGCTGCTTGTGGATGCAGATGTAGAGCTCTCAGCTACTTCCCTAGCACCATGTCTACCTGATGCTGCCATGTGCCATCAGGATGATAATGGACCAAACCTCTGGACTGTAAGCAAGCCCCAGTTAAATGTGTTCCTTTATAAGAGTTGCTGTGGTCATGGTGTCTCTTCACCGTAATAGAACACCGACTAAGACAATGCCTAAAGACAGGATTTCATAGGCCTCCTCCCCATCTTCCAGCTTCCACAATCTTTCCACTCCCTCTTCTTTAATGTCCCCTATTCTTGGAAGTGGTGCTGTGGGTGTCATCGTGGGGTGGTCATTCAACAATCACTTATTCTCAACAGCTTGATGGCCACAGTATTTACTCATTTGGGAAAGAATAAAAAAAGTTAGAAGGAAATCATTGGACAGAACTGAAAACTGAATAACACAGAACTTTTTAACTTTCTAGGTGAATTTGTATTTTAAAAGAGGATGTTAACATCAATGATCCTCTAAGTGGCAAAACTCCACACACAATAAATTAAAACCAAACATTTGAGCCTTCTAGGAGAGACATCTATGGGCAGGAGTGTCTGTGATGACTGTGGCCACTGACTGGCCCAGGAACTGCTTGGAAAACAAGCATGTTTCATGTGACACTGTCTTCATCACCTAGCATCAAGCCCAATGTAAACAAATAGCCAATACATATTGTTAAGTAAATTAACCACTTCCACCCTGTAATCCTCACCCTGCTTTTAGTTGATTCCATTTCTCTTTATGACCAACATAAAAATCAATCATGGTGACTGATGTTTTGAGAAGAAGGAAGTGAATGGTTTACTCAAACACCAGGGCTCGGAAAAGTGGTCGGACAAATACAAATGCCTTGCTAAATAGGCTTAGAGAGTGCGCTAATCCCCTTCTAATGAAGAATTCATCCTGCCTTAGCTCAAAGGGATAACAGCTCAGAGACGGAAGTTGCTCTGTCAGTGATACCTCATCTCATGAGGACCTTGACAGTGAACTTCCTTTACTTAATAATAATAATAAAAATCCCTAACTCATCAGGAAGCATTCAAAGGACAGTTTTTCACATGGTCCAAAACTGATTTCACTTCTGTGTGTGTGTTCTGACAAATAGTATAAAACACCCCGATGCAGCTGCCTGTTTACACAGAGTGATCCAGGCCCGCTGCACAGCTAAAGCTGCATTTCCATTCTCTCCAGCCCTTCCCCACCTGGGAACCAAATCCTCCCAGTGCTTCCCGCTCTGTCTGCTTTTAAAAATGCAAAGGACTTTAATATCAGTAACTTGTTATTATATAAATATTCATCATAGAGAGTCAGAAATACAAATTAATAAAAAAATGTTAAGTTCCATTTGCCAGAAATTACTACTGTGGGCATTTTGATCTTTTTGCTATTGTTGTTGTTTTCAGGTTTTTCACTGTGAGATTTAATATTTTTTTCAGCCCACTTTTTCACTCATAGGCTGTCATTCCACATCAGTAACTCTCCTAGAGCACAGATGATTAAATAACCGTTTTGTGAAAGCTGGCTCTCTTAACAAAATGGAGGAACAAAACAAACTGGAATAAACTGAAATGGCCCAGAGCTGAGGCTGAGAAAACAAAAGAGTTATGTTGACATGAGGGTGATGCTGCCACTCAGGAGACAGAGAAGATGGGCGTCTATGAATCTGAGACCAGCTGTTCTGTATAGTGAGACCTTGCCTCAGAAAGAAAGAGAGGAAGGAAGAAGGGAGGGAGGAAGGGAGGGAGAGAGGGAGGGAGGGAGGGAGGGAGAGAAGGAGGGAGGGAGGAAATAAGACAATACTTGAGTCATTTTGTGAAGGTTAATGGTTAGCCAGTGACAGAAGGGACACAAATAGGAACATATATTAGGGTGAAAGTCAGTAGATCTTGCTGATAGACATAGAGAAGTTAGGAATGATTCCTAGGGCTCTAAGAGCCCAACCCAGACTCATGGGCAAGTGGAATACAGACAACCAGGCCAGTCTTGGACACTCGACAACAAGAACAGAAAACCTAACTGACAAGTGTTTAGACATGTAAATAGGGGTTTATGTTTCCCACGAAACAGAAAGTCTGGAGACTGATTCTAGAGCTGGTGCCGAACCTGGCTCTTCCCACCTTTCCAAGGAGCACCAAGAGCAGTGTCTAAGGATTGCTGCTGCATGTCAGGGCTGCTATCTCTCAAGTGTAGGGACTTTCCTGAGAGAGACTTGCACAGGTCTTTGCCCTACATTTCTGTGGCAAACCCTAGAACAACCTAGAAACCCTAGAACAACCAAAGTAAGATGGCTGACATGGAGACTCACCCTGGGCTAGAAGAATGAAGGGTAGCCGCTGGGTGGGAACCAGCAGGAACTCTCACAGCTCTGGGAAGCCTGAGGTTTCATGAAACACCCATTATGAGCCATCCAGTATGCTGCTGGGTGCCCCGAAGACAAAACTGACACTGAGCTATAGAACTGGGCGCCCAGGGAAAAAACAAGCAGGCAAAGTGGCAAAACAAGCTCAAGCCTAAAGAAAGAGCATAGACAGGCAGGGCGTTGGTGGCGCACGCCTTTAATCCCAGCACACAGGAGGCAGAGGCAGGAGGATCTCTGTGAGTTCAAGGCCAGCCTGGTCTACCAAGTGAGTTCCAGAACAGGCTCCAAAGCCACAGAGAAACCCTGTCTCAAAAAACCAAAAAAAAAAAAAAAAAAAAAAAAGAAAAGAAAAAAGAAAGAAAGAAAGAGCTTAGACCCAATGAAAGAAAGGGAGGATCAACAGTGAGACCAGGTTGTTGAAAGGGACAGGAATCCAAGCTGTCTGATACTTGGAGGACTAAAGAAGATAAAAACTGGCAGCATCACATGGATATGGCAACTGGAGTAACTGGACCATCCAAAGAGTAATGTTATTGGATCAGAAGATGCCCTGAAAGGTAATAAATGACGGAGGTTGGACCACAGAAGAGGAAAGAGGAAGTGAATGGTCTAGACCTCCAGGTGTCTGCCTGTTCAGGACAGGAGATAAGACAGTAGCTAGGGAGGGGATGACTCTTTAAGACGTAATGTGTTTTTAACTTGAGGAGGGAAGGGAGCACATTTGCACAATGTTAAGAGAGATGTGATGAAGAGGGGACAATATAACTTTAAGTAAATGGAGGCAGGAACAGAGTTACCATGAGACAGTCTGTAGGTACTCCAGGCATAGGCAGGGTATGTGACATAATGGCACCTTTTGATCTCAGCACTTGGGGAGCAGGGGCAATCATCTCTGTGAGTTTAAGGCCAGCCTGGTCTACATAGTGAGTTCTAGGTCAGCCAGAGCTATGCAGTAAGAACCTGTCCCAAAACAAACAAACAAACAAACAAAAAGACTTCCGTTCTCAAATAGTATATGGAAGGATTCTGAATATAAAAGATGACAGAGGGGCAAAGTATTGCAAAGGCAGCAGGACAGACCTCAAAGGTAAAGAGACTGAAGAGTGAGGGCCTAGGAGGGGCAGCAAGGAGTGTGGAGAATGCCTAAAGCACTTCTGGAAAACAAGCACAATCTTTTTTAAAGGATGGAGAGCCATATGTCACACAGACACAGACGGAGAAAAGAGGTCCGGGATCCAACGGGGTGTGGTTGCAACAGGACATGGGTTCTAGAGGACACAGGCGAGAATCCAGAAGGTAGCCGTTAGGAAATAGCAGAGGTGGCAGGTCCAAGGGAGTACAAAGCTGAGTAGGGAAGGTAGCCAGAGGCAGAGAGCTGGTGACAGTCATAGAGAGGAAGGCAGGGACTAGTGTGCATGTTCCCATGGGACTCCAATACATAGACAGGAATCTTGCAGCTTTTCATCATAGATTCACTTAGAATGTTCCTTAAAAGTCATTGAATGCAGATTCTGTCTCAGGAGATGTGCTGGCCTGGAGCCTGAGACTGCACTGCCAGGTTTCCAGAAGAACCAAAGAGCTAAACAGAAGCAAAGAATATGCCTTGCTTCAACTTTTCTATTTACACTGTTCTGACACTCTTTCATCCTTGGCTTTCTAACTTTAATATATTAAATATACATTAATTAACATGTAATAATTAATATTCATATATATGTTTGTAAAGAGCACAGAGTGGGAGGGTAGAGGCACAGAAGGGAAGCGAGAATACATTAGAAGTTTCTTCTAAGCAACTGCTAGCTACACACACTTCACAAACTTGTCAGACAGCTACCTCGTGTGATTAAGTGCATCTGTGGAACCTCTAGTGTTTCAAACAGGGCACCTAAGTACCCAGTAAGAGAATAAGAGGCTGGGAACAGCAATTAATTCTGGTTATACCATATGGCCATTCAGAACACTTGCTGGAACCTGAAAAGTTAATTTCACAAGAGTCACACTTATTCTGAATTTTAATCATTTTTTGGATCAGCAAACATATGCCTGCCAACCTGCTTCATTTACACAAAATTCTGAAGCATAATCACACCGCACACTCCAAAATGATTGGTTTTTCCCAGATGGACTTGAGAGCTCATTCCTACTAGGTTCTCATAGCAAAGTAGAAGCTGCCGGTGCCCATCTCATATCCTTGCTAAATAAAATCTGGCGGTTTTTTAGCTTTAAAAATATTTTTTATTTTATTTATGTGTTTGTGTATTTTGCTTACATGCATGTCTATGCATCGTTTGCATGCCTGGTGTCTGCAGAGGTCAGAAGAGGGCATCAGATCTCCTGGAACTGGAGCTACAGTTTGTAAGCTGCAGTGTGGTACTGGGAATTAAACTCGGGTCCTCTGCAAGAGCAGCCAGTGCTCTTTTTTTTTTTAATTTATTGTTTGATTTAGATACATCCCAATCACAGTTTCCCTTCCCTCCACTCCTCCTAGTACTCCCCCAGATCCAGGAGCCAGTGCTCTTAACCACTGAGCCCTCTCTCTGGTTCCCCCAAAAGTTCTTCTAATGTCTAACATCACTAGCATCCCTCCTACTTTCATCAGCAACTCACTGCACCATGAGTACCATACTCTCTGGTCCTGGATGCCTCAGCCCCGGGTCTGGCTCAGGACCCTCATCCCTGTGACCTCCCTGCAGAGGCATTCATGCCTCCCAATCGCTGCATTTCGCTTCACCGGAATAAAGACATTATCGGCTTTCAACGCAGACTCCATTCCCTGTCCTCTTAGAACCAGGATACTTTCATCTCCTGCACATCTAATAACTTCAAGATAAGGACAGAAAAAGAATCCGTTTTTGTTGGGTGAACTCGAGTCGCTGGTGCTTGAGAGACTGCCCTAATATCCCCCGAACATGTTTTAGTGATAACATTTACTGCACTTGGGGCCAAAATGATTTTCTGCCACTTTCAATTCTAGTTCAATAAAAGAATAAGGGCTTTGTTTCTGACCTCTGTCATTTTTAATACCATAAAATGATTTAAAAAATGTAAAATTGACTTCCATTTCCTACTGGACTACCAATCTCATATTAGCTTTCCTTTTATCAAATTTATGAGAAAAGTCAGAAATTGCCTTTCCTTTTTAAAAAAAATCAAAATTTCAAGATCTCCTGGGCAGAATGCTTGAATTGAATTTCAGCTCTCAATAATTGCTGGCCTAGAAGTTTTAAAGAAGTGTAAAAGTTAGCTACTTCCTGTTACTTATGTCAGTAATAACAAACTAGAGGATTATCCTTGAGCTCAAGAGCAACCCCAAATATAAGGTTATTCCTACAAAACCATCACTCCTAAAAGCCTCAAATATGTGTTATTTCATTTCAAATTAAGGCAGTCTGTAATTTTTGAAGACCACAGTGAATAAAGTCAATGATTTCTAAATTGCTAAGTCAAACCAACTGTATATTTTTATAATATTACATCATAAAAACTTTCAAATATGCATAAAAGTTTAAATAAGCCTCATATCTAGCCACAAACTAGACTCATGATTCATGGCTTGTTATGTTTGCTTGGTTACATAGTGCCCATCCATCCGTATTATACTGATACAAGCATGGGCAGTATATTCTATCCACAAACACTTTGTGTGACTATAATTAACTCGACTTCAGCAATTATCAATAATTCTTTTGAACCAATAATCTTTTGAAAGATGCCATTTCATTTTTAATGATTTAGTTGAATAAATTAACCAATTAGACATCCTGAATTCTACATCTTAATCTTTTATTAATTCTGCTACTTTGAGTAATGTCTTGGGCATCCGTTCTCTCATCAACAAAAACACAAAGCACTTGGTAGATATGATAAGTCCCAATTCACAAAATGTAAAAATGGGCCTTGTGGTTAGGGCAGGATTCACAAGTGAGTCACTCTTAATTAGAGAAATAGCTAATTGGAGGGCATGTGAGCACAAATGGGTTTTTTTTGGTAAATTATAGAGAAAACCTTCATAAGGCTCACAAAGTCAAGAGGGAACTTGAGTTTGAGAGTTTAATTATTAATATTATGCTGGCCACAGTGCGTTCCCAGCAAAGCTATTGGATCTGGTTTGATTAGGTCACTTCAAGTGCAGATTCTATATAGCACATAGCACCACATCATATTGGAGTTTGCTTGCTTTGCAAACCCATAGTTTTCACTGGTTTGTAAATTCCTTATTAATCACCTGATTAAACCAATTGCAAACAGAGGTAGCTGTTCCTTCATAGACTGTTCTCTTAAACTGATTTTTTTTCTCCCTTCAGAAGTTTGGCCTTGGAAGGGGCACCCTTTGAAGACCAGAAAATCAAAGCTATTCCAAGACAGTGCTGAGCGGTTTGAAAGAAATATGAAGAACCAACATCAGCCCTTGGGCAATAGGCTGAGATCTTCGCAAACGGGTCAGCAGTTGGTCTGTATAACATCCTCATTGCCAAGGAGGTGGTGACATCTTGTGTAAATCAAAAAACTGAAGCTCTGAGATAGTTCATTTCCATTTTAAATACACGGGGTTAAATATGAATATGAGCATGCCGAGGTTCCTGTGGGATTGATTTTTCCCGTCTTCTCTGAACCCTTTGCTGAGCGTGATAAGGACCAGGGTTCATTATCAGCCCTGCTAGCGCTGCACTTCGGGGAAACAAGATGAGGCTACACAGTGGGAGAACATATCCACAAAGAAGAAATGATTTGCGTGGTGCAATGATAAAGCCCCATGTTAGGTTCCACTCATTTTCAACATAATCATGAAACCAAATGAAATCCCAAGAAATGAAGTTTCCTGAATCATTTTTCAAACTGAAACAAATAAAAACCATAGTGACATCATAAAATAAATCAAATAGAGGCTTTAAGGCTTGGTTAGCAATGTTTGCTTTGTTTTTAAACACACAATAAACATCTATTTTTCCAATAATAATACTTGCATTTTCATAGCATTTATTTACATAAAAAAAAAGAAATCCAACAGGCAATCTAGAAAGGAAGCTAAGATCTTCATTAGAACCTTGAAGAGATTCGGTCAAGGTTACAGAAATAACATCAGAACAAAGAGCCTGGCTCCTGTCAGCTGACCCTGAGTCTCCCGCACTTCCCTCCCTCTGCTCCAGTTTCACTGCAACACAGAAAGTGGTTCCAGGGTGGGTCTATACCAGAAATAAGGGAAGCATGCAAATTACAGAAAACCACAACCAGGAAGGCTCCAAGCCACAAGGTTCCTGGAAACCCACAAACAGATGAACAGTGGAGAGGCATTTTCCCCCACTGGCCTTGATAAGCAGAAAAACACAGCATAGCTCTGGGACAAAAGACTAGCTGGGGACCTAATGAGACTTAAATCAAGGGCAAAGAAAACGGTTGTGAAATGAAGACAGAGCTTTCATACAAATGATCTTTTCACACAATGTACGGATTAAGCATCTCCACTTACAGACAATAGGAAAGCTCCATGCATTAAAAATTTGACACTGAGGGTTTTCCGAGACAAAGACAAATCCACGCCGGGTAGATAATAGGAATGTGCCTGAGTGATAATGAAGACTCACATTCTGAAAGGAGGAAAGCAAATCTCAGGGACCTAACTCATTAGCTAAAAGGCAGCATTCAGCTTATTGAAGATATTCTAATGGCTTAGCCTACCTGACAGGTATAAACATCTCCTGCCTGCTGCCTGCATCACACTGCAAAAATTCCTTTCCCGTCCTCCCACTTTTCCTCCCGTCTTCTCCCTTCCCTTTCCTCCACCTTTCTCTTTTTGAGATGTTAACCAGGTAGGCCTCAAATACCTGGGCTCAAGCAATCCTCCTGCCTCAGCTTCAAGAGAGAAGCTGAGACTACAAGGCACACATGGTTGTCTCCTAGTCTTTGATGGCTTGGGAATCACTATGTAGCCCAGGCTGGCCTCAAACTGTGGCTGTCTGTCTGCCTCTGCCTCCCTATGACTGGGATTATAGGCATGCCCCACCAAGTCAGCACCTTTTTATTCTTTTATTTCATAATTTTATATATGTGCTTACTTTGATCATGTTCCCCCCAACACTACACCTCCCCAATGAACCCCTGTTTATTTTCATCCCCCTCATACTTTTATCCCCCCACCTTTTCTTGGTTTTTCAAGGCAGGGTTTCTCTGTAATCGACCTGGCTGTCCTGGAACTTGATCTGTAGACCATGCTGGCCTCAAACTCACAGAAATATACCTGCCTCATCGTCCCTGTCCCTTTTTATTCTTGATAGAAAGCATTTTCCTATCTAAGGACCTCTGGGGGAATCTAAAAGTACATTTTCTTGAACTTCAACCTAAAATCTTAAAGATACAAAATTAAAAGATTATAAGTACAGTCTTATTACTGGGTATTTATTCAGAGCCACTAAGGGCTCTGTTCATTATTACCTATAAAGGTATTGTCTAAGAAAACATTTTCTGTCTTCCCAATTGAAAATTTAAAAAGAAAGCCTTTGGATCTGGAGATGTGGTAATTCAGTTGATAAGAGTGCTAGCCTAATATTCAGGAAAGCCTGGTTCAATTCCCAGAACCTCATAAAACCAGGTATTGTGGCTTATGCCTGTAGTCCTAGTACTTGGGAGGCAGATGTAGAAGGATCAGATGTTCAAGGTCATCCTTAAGTTCATAGCAACTTCAAGGTCAGCCTGGGCTACCTGTGACCCTGTCTCAAAATAATCCTCCTCCTCCTTGTCATCATATGGGCCTGCTCAGCAGCACGTATGCTAAAACTGGAATAAGATTAGCATGGTCCCTATGACCATGATGGCATGTAAGTTCATAAAGGGTCCCAACTTCAAAGGAAAGAAAGAAGGAAGAAAGAACATTTTTTAAAGAACAAAGTCTCATTGTTTGAGATTGAATCCTGGGAGCCACATGGTAGACAAGAAAATCTACTCCACAAAGTGTCCTCTGACCTACACACACACACACACATGCGTGCATAAAGAAATAATGTAATAAAAAGAAATAAATTTCTTCATCTGGACTGTTTTGCTCTTGTTACTTAGCATGAAAAATATGAAGGCATTATTAAATCTTTGAATTTCCTGTATAAAATATTTATTTTATGAGATGCCCAAAGGGAAAAGCCTTTTACTCAATGATGTCATCACAGTAGCCTCATGGAAAAGAAAAGAAATGGGGTGATTTAACCTTGGAGTTGGCCCTAAATGCCTCCCGAAAATGAAGGAATACACAAAATAAGCATTATTATAAAGTTCAAGTGAGACTTATATTCATCGAGGTTGCTTTGAAAGTATAGAAGCTTTCCATACAAGAGTGTGTGTGTGTGTGTGTCTGTGTGTATGTGTGTGTGTGTGTGTGTGCACGCATGTGTCAATTCTCTTTCACATTAAGCCAAGAAGCCAGTGGAGGTGATGTTGTATCAGCCTCACCTGTGCAGCATTTCAGACTGTAAGAGGAAAAACCCTCAGTCCTCCAGAAGGAGAGACCAAAAAATCTCAGCACCACTGTGAAGTCTCCATACACATTTACTCAGTGATGAACAGCTAATACAATCACTTGACCCGTAACTAACCCATCAGTTGAGATACTTGACACATGACTAACCCATCAGTTCAGATCGAGCCTGAAGTTGCTGTAGGTTTTTCCTTTTGTATGTATAATACGGTGTCGATGACAGAACCCATGGCCTCGTGAAAGCTAGGCCAATAGCTATCAACTGCATTCCCAGCCCCCTTGGTACCTTCCTTCCTTCCTTTCTTTCTTTCAAATGTTCTTAGAATTAGTTATTTATTTATGTATTTGCTTTGGGTCCTGTGTCATGTAGAGGCCACAGGACACCATTTGAGTCAGCCCTTTCCTTCCACTACATGGGTTCCCAGGGATGAAACTCAGGCTGTCAGGCTTGGGGCAAAGCACCTTCGACAACTAAGCCATCTCTGCAGCTCATTGCTCCCTCCCTCCCTTCTAAGTAGAAGAGAAGAAAAGGAAGGGAGAAGGAAGACATTCTCTTCTTCTGTTTTTAGCAGCAAGTGTGTTTGTTTTGGTTTGGGATTTTATTTGTTTATTTATTTTTTATTTAGAGAGTCTCACTCTATGGCCCAAACTGGCCTCAAACTCATGACAATTCTGTGCCTTGGCCTCAGAGTGCTGTAGGCCATTGCATCCAGCTAACAAACAGAGGCATTGTTCAAGATGTGTTCAAATTATTTCTATGATTTTTTAGCCTTTCAGAGACAGCTCATACAAGCATCTTGTACCTGTGCTTTTCTTTACTGGCACTCAAACTCTGGGATAAATAGCAGAATTAAGAACAATGGCTGCTCTTCCAGAGGTCTCAGGTTCAATTCCCAGCGCCCACATGACAGCTCATGGCCCTCTGTAACTCCAGTTCCAGGGGATAAGATGCCCTCTTCTGACCTCTGCACCCAAGTGGTCTACAGATATACATGCAGGCAACACACATGCACACTCGAGAGAGAGACAGAGACAGAGACACAGAGAGACACAGAGAGACACAGAGACAGAGAGAAAGATTAAGGGCAGAGGGATACAAGCAAATCTTTAAACTTGTGAATACACAAATATCCAAACAGCATATTAGACACTAGTTTTCTTAATTAAAGCAAAACCAAAACAAAACCCTTCATCAGTGCTTTGCTTGGGGAGTTTATAGGCCCAGCAACCAACACAAGCAAATGAAAACCGCATTTAATGGCAATGAGATTTGTAGTGTACTACTCTAGAACCCTGCTTGTTCTCAAGAGCTTTACCAGACTAACTCGTCTTTATTTTTAAGATAACAAAGATATCAGAATCATAGGTATTGTCAGGTTTAATCCAATGTTCAAACTAAACTCCTGTTAAGAAAAAAAACTGAAAATTCCCAAAGAAAATAGGAACTTTTTATGAGATTTTCTTGAGAATAGTGTATCCTATTTCATGCAAGGCAAAGGGCTAGCCACCTACAGTGAAACCTGTTACAGATATGTTTTCTGTCTATGTTTTAAGTGTCCTGGTTTTTGTGGACTTTTGGCCATAAACCTGTTACACAAAGTTATTTCTTTATTTCTTTTTCCATTTAAACATCTTATAAATCCACTTGTCTCCTGTTGGAACTCCTTTGGTGTTATTAAGTTTCACAGAAGGAAACAATACACTGGGTTTGTTTCCATTGGCTCTGGCCTTCACTTCCAACAGTGAGTATGTGAGTGAGGAGTCCCCAAAAGGGCCCTCAAGAGAGGATTAATCGTATCTCAGTGATAAAAAATCTTCTGCTCCTTCATCCCTTCCTTCACTCTCCATGCATTATTGCTGGCAGATGGCCTCTGCTGGATCAAACACAGAAGAAAAGCCCTACTGTTCCTTCAAATGAGGAGGTACGTCATCAAGTTTCTGGATGTAGATCATGGCCGTTTCATCCCAGGTGTCTCACATCTGGAGCTAATCCTGCAGTGACCACAACTATAAAGCAGGGAGGAGCCTTTGCAGACTTTCCCCCCAAGCATGCTACAAAAGGCTCAGTACGAGCATGCACTCGGAATGTGGAAGCTGTTAGTCTTTAGGCGGAGAGGAGGCAGTTTGAAGGACATCAAATTCCACAACAGGACTTCGTTCCCTGCAATAGTAGAAACTTCCGTCCATACTTGTTTTGTCATACAAGAAGGATGCTATCCTTCCTCGACACACTTTCAAGCACAATAATGTAGCTGTAGATACAGAAATCTTATTCCTTGTTGTTTGTAAGAGCTATGATGTTGATACTGAGGAACTGATGAGCATGACCAGGGACACTGCTGATTCAACACAATTATCATTTTCTGTGGTCAGTCATCCTGGACAATAGAAAGGTGGAAAATGGCACATTCCACCAGTAGTGATTCAAGCAACTCCACAACCATGACAAATACCACTGAATTCTGAGCCAGCCATTGAAAACCAGAGCCAAGGCCTTAGAGTTCACCAAGACTCAGAGGATGGACCTTTTTTCCTTCCTTTCACCCTTTTTGTTCCCCAGCAGTGCAAGATTGAAGAGTTAAAAGAACCTAAGCCACAAAACAATAGAATGGGAATACATGTGAATACATATAAACTATAACATACATGCACACACCAATTTACCAAGTCCCTAAAGCATTATTGCTTTACTGTGGCTAAAGATGAAACATTCGAAAATGACCTCCAGTAATTCTTCTGTTGCTCCAGAATTCCTCATGTATAATTAACTCTCAGATTTGATGATTTTTGAAATTTCTTGTCACAGCTTACTTTTGTGGGGAGGGGGGTAGATACAACTGCCATGCCATATAAGTAAATGTGGCTGGCGTTTTTCATAGATTTTCAGTATTTTTAAACCAATTGCTATCAACACATGTACTCTGATACTGGTCAGTCACAAATGGGACAATAGAAGCGACATGGCTGAAGAAGACTCAGGAAAACAAGGGTTCCATTGGCAACACTGTGATTGCAGAGGTGGGGGGAAGACGAGCTCCAAGAGCTGGTTAGGGGAAACTTCCTTTCTGCATTTTCTCGTGCACTGTCTAATCTCTGGGTTCTCATTTCCCCAGTGATCTGATAATTAAGAAATTCTAAATAAAGTGTCATCTTTCTAGCAACAAATCAATGAACAGAAAAACCCTCATCAACTTACAGATGTTTCCTAAAGTGCCTGCTGATTATTTTCAAGTGTCTAACCCACAGACCATATGGAATGTTCTTTGGAAGCCTTCTTTATTCCATGCCTGGTGAGGCTCATGCATTCTCATTCTCATTCTCATTCTGCCTCTCTCTCTCTCTCTCTCTCTCTCTCTCTCTCTCTCTCTCTCTCTCTCTCTCTCTCTCTCTCTCTGTGTGTGTGTATGTGTGTGTTTCAAAAGGAGATTATGCAGTAATACAAGAGGGCCTGGAGAGATGGCTCATAGATTGAGATCACTGGCTGTCCTTCTGTCCTTCCAGAAGACCCGGGTTTGGGTCCCAGTATTCTCACAACGGCTCACAGCCATCCATCTGTAACTTCAGTTCCAGGGGACCCAATGCCTTCTTCTGACCACTGTGAGCACCAGGCAAGCATGTGGCCCACAGACACACACCCAAACAAATATGCACACACACAAAATATTTTCTTTTGAAAGGAAGCAGTGTGACAGAGTGACCACAAATTGTCTTTTCACTGCCCATTTAATGTTAAAACTTAGATCTGTCCTAATGCTGTGATATAAATATGAAAAGATACGTATGTCTATACACATCAGCAAAATTACATTTGCATCCCATATCCCATGTTTTTACATCAAACAAACAGCTATATTCCCTATTACAGTCAGGGCTTCCCTCTCGCTGTAATAGAGTTTAAATTTCCACTTTTATTCTTTATGCAACCCTTATGATAATACAGAGGCAAACTCAGGAAAATTAAGAAAATCTATGGATCATTAACTAAGCCTCCATGTGCATAACTAAACTTATCTGCTAATGAAGTCGTGCTACGCAAGAGTTTCATTCCAACACTTTACAGCCTACCAAAAGTTAGATATTCCCAATTTACTAAAACAGAAAAGTACCCATCCTCAACATTCTGCTCGTTTCAATGATTCAGGGCAGCCCAGGCTGCTAATTACAGTCCCCAGTTGCTGAGCAAAAGTGATGCTTAATTAGCCAGCAGGAGAGGTCGATTAACATCCAGCAGGGCACCTCGTGAGGGTCTCTCACACTCCTGCAGGGAATAGATTCTGGCTGTGATCTTCCAAAGGATGGAAATCCCAGAGTCTAAGAAGTTTCCACCGGCTTTGAAAGTAGAAGCTAAGAACGATCGGCCATGCAAATTAGATCCCAAGCCTACCCTGTAGGTGCACACTTTAAGTGCTCAGCTGCCAAGGTTCTGAGTCACAAAGTCACCTGGGTAGCAAGGACAGAGGAGCACTCACCCTGCCGATCCCCGTTCAGTTGCCACCTTCCAAGAGAAATCGGTCAGGAAATGGATTGTAAAGGAGATTTTGATTTCTTCTTCCCCTAAGGAAGTGTACGTTCCCAGCATCTATTAGCTGTTCACATTCTAAGATGTGCAAATGAGAACAGCACTCCTTCTTTTAAAAACTTAATGAGTACAATGTTCCCACCCAGTCTGGGACTAATACATACCAGTGTGATCAAAGAATCAACTAACCAGACCTGATTATAACTTGTCTATGGCAGAAAGGGATGAGAAAGGAAAGTCAGAATCAAAAACATGAAAACTCTCTTCTACTCCCTAACACCTTCTCATTAGTTGTCTGAACAAGCATAGATGTCCCGATTTCACCATTATGTCTCTGACATTATCAGTCACAAATGTATTCTATATAATCCGAAGCCAAAACCAGCCTGATTATTTTATGGCAATCACCAAAATGTGTTCATGTTGGTAAACTTCAATATACTCACCTACCTCCAAATGGATTTGTAAATTTCTGCCAAGTATGAAAAGCTGTGGCAGGTGTGCGTTCCTGTTAACTTATACTGCAGCAGAGGAGATTTTTCTACTAACGAGACTGGCTGATACACACCTGGATTTGATTTGCTGGAAGCCCCGGAGAATGTGGTCTCTCTGGTCCTGCGCACCACCACTGAGGTTCTCATTCCGCAAGCCCTCTGCCAGGAAGTCTTCAGCATCTGAAGGGAAAGAAGAGGTGGTCAGCAGGAGAGGGGTGTGGGGAGAGAAAAGAAACTCTGAAAGACCAGGAAGTGAATGTTGTTTCTTGTGTAAACCTTTATGGCTGAACAACGTGAACACAAATGCACTAAAGGTGTCACCTACTTAATAAGAGCCAAGATGCTAAATTTCTATCAGGTGTAGCGCTCCATAACAAAGAATAATTAAGATTCCATGCATTCTCTGTAAGTGACAAGTTCTAACATTCCAAGACCTTGCTATGAGTCTAAAAAGAGGCTGCATACATTAACCACAAGAGATAACTGTTTTTGAAACCATTTTTGAAAGCAATGCTTACATACAGGATGGTCACTGATGGCAGAGGATGGATTGTCAGTTTCACAAACATGCAAATATTATAAATAAGTCACAGAAGGTCACAGACCAATAAGAGCAGAAGAGGAGTCCCAGTAATTGCAGCTGAAATAAAAAATAGAACTGAACTGCAAAATCACGAACAAAAAAGGGCAGGCATTCAGAGGAGAAACATTAATTAACAGATACATCATCAATGAAAATGACAATGCAGCCAAGTGAAGGAGCCCACACAGAAAAGAAAAATGCATCCAAGAGAGGGAAATTGCAATTAATGTAAATGCACATTACAAAATAGGAACATGATGGAAATGCATACTACAAAACAAATCTTGTTATGGTGAAGGAGGAAATTTGAAGGTACACAAATTTTCAAAGACAAAATACATCGATAGCAATTACAATTGCCAGAAATATGAGCTACACATGTAACTCTTCATAATATGTTTATCATCCCTAAAAAGCATATAAATAATACAGTTAAAATTCTCTGCCTCCAAAAGAAATCATACTCACAATATGAAACTGCATCACATATACCACTAAAATAATTCGATGTATTTACACTGGTGGATTATGTAAGTACATCTAAACATTTGTTTTACACTCACACTATTCAATAATAGCAAACATAAAAGTCCTATAACCACCATCAGGACTTCGGATGAGATACAAAGCCCCAGAGATCGAAATTCTCATAAAGAATCACCATGGGCATCTACACCCTGAATCACATTGATTGTAGATGTCATTTGATGGGTTCTTCCAGGGGACTTTGAATGCTAAAGAACAAGCAAATGAGAAATTGAATTAACGGTCCAAAAAAAAAAAAAAAAACAAAGACAAAACCAAGTGGTATCTGAGACTCCATTAATGCAATACATCATATTAATAGAAGGACGAAAACACAAATCATCTCAAGAGCTACAGAAAAAAATCATTGATGAAGTCCAGCGGTGCCTCATGATAAACACAGTCAACATAAGAATGAAAAGAAGGAAACTTCCTCAGCCTGAGAAACAGCTTCTACACAAAACCCAACTGCTAGGGGCTGGAGGTATAGGTCACCGGAATGGTCTGCTGAGCACGTGTGAAACTCAACACAACAAACAAAATGGTCTTTAAAGGTTCCACAGCTAATCTTGCACTTAATTGTGAAAGACTGGATGCTTCCCTCCCTGTTCTAAGATGACAAACAACAGTGGGGGCTGTCACCATATATATTCAGTATTGTCTTAGTGATGCCAGAGGGCAATTAGAAAGAAGATGAAGTTTAAACATCCAGATGGGGAAGAAACAAAGTGAAAATATATCTATTTGCATCTGGTGTGCTCGTATATGCAGAAAACCTTAAAGTTCACTGAAAACCCATTAGAATCAACATGTTTATAAGATATAAAGCCAGTGTACAAGAGTTAGCTATATTTTGACATTGACTTTTTTTGAATGTTTGTTTTTCTGTGTTTGGAATCAAACCCAGGGTCTTCCCTGTGCTGGGCAAGTATTCTACCCATGAGGCACACACAGCACTAGCTTCAATTGCATCAGTAATGATCAATCAAAAAATAAAGTTTAGAAGATTCTATTAGGGTGTAATTTTAAATAATTTCTTAAGAATAAGCTTGCGAAGAAGAAGAAGAAGAAGAAGAAGAAGAAGAAGAAGAAGAAGAAGAAGAAGAAGAAGAAGAAGAAGAAGAAGAGGAGGAGGAGGAGGAGGAGGAAGAGGAAGAGGAAGAGGAGGAGGAGGAAGAGGAGGAGGAGGAGGAAAAGGAAGAAGAAGAAGAAGAGGAGGAAGTTTTCCAGGACTGGAGAGAAAGTTCAGTAGGTAAAATGATTGTCACACAAACAGGAAGACCTGTGTTTGATCCCCAGAACCAACCTAAAAAAGTTGAGTATGATGTCCTGTACTTTTATGCTCAGTGCTGGGGAGGTGGAAACAAGAAAATCCCTGGGACTTGTTGGCCAGCCAGGCTAGCCAAATTGGTGAGCTTCAGAACACTGAGAGACCTTGCTGAAGGGCAAGAGCATAATTTTAAGAGACAAAGAAATACTTTAAGATATTTTAATCATATGCTGTGTGTATAGGCGTGCAAATGCCCAGAGGTGTCAGAGCTCCCAGTGCAGTCGCTAGGAACCTAACTCAGTCCATTGCCAGAGCAGAGTGTTCTCAGCTCTGTAATGAGACACTTTATAAGGCTGGTTTCACGTACTTCTGATCTTTTATTTGTGTTTACTTCCTTTAAAATGCCATTTTCAAAAATGGATACTATGTAAATAAAATAAAATGCCATGCAAATAAATTTGAAAATCTCATGAGGCAGTTGCTGACTAAAATAAATAATACATAAATAAATAAATGAATAGATTCTCAGACCAATGTATGGCTCAGTGGAAGAATGTGTTCTTAGCATACATAAGACCCTGAGTTCAGGCCGGGCGTTGGTGGCGCACGCCTTTAATCCCAGCACTTGGGATGCAGAGGCAGGAGGATCTCTGTGAGTTCGAGGCCAGCTTGGTCTACAGAGTGAGTTCCAGGACAGCCTACAAAACAATACAGAGAAACCCTGTCTCGAAAAACCAAAAAAAAAAAAAAAAAAAAAGACCCTGAGTTCAGTCCTCAGGAACAGAATAATACAAAGAAAAGTAAATCTAGGAGCATTACAGTCAAACTGCTGAAAAGCAACGATAAAGAGAAATTTTTCAAAGCAGCCAGAGAAAATGACCCATTACGTACAGTAGAACAATGATAAGAATGAGACTTGAATTTTCATCAAAAATAATGGAGGTAGGAAGACACTGGAATGACACTTGAAAGTACTGAAAGGAAAAAATAAAAAAATAAAAGGCCTGGTCAACTCCCAATTCTATACCCAGTGACAGCTGCCATCAAAAGATGAAGGCAGAATAAAGACAATTTTGAGATCAATGAAAACTGAGAAATGTTTTGCTAGGGAAGCTGCATGAAAGGAAACCTAAAGGGAGTTCACCTCGCTAAAGACAAGTGACACCAGAGAGAAACACCATCCAGGAGTGCCAAAGTGCTAAAAGATTATGGGTCCGTGTGAAGCATCCCCGTGCTTAATTTTCTCAAAAGACAATGGGCAGTTTCCTGCACCGGTTGCAACAATTACACACATACAAGCGAAAATCTGTCTCAAAAACATAGTATCCCAACAGCACAGAGGGTGGGGAAACAGTAAACGAAGCCCTATTAACATAGTATCCCAACAGCACAGAGGGTGGGGAAACAGTAAACGAAGCCCTATTAACGATCTGATATTAACTCTAAATAGATCTCGATGAGTTAAACCACAAAGCAGAGTCACTGGAGTCGCTTTACCAAGCCAAACCAGGGTCCCAGTTTTTAAAAAACAACAGAAATTCAAGTTAATGCTCAAAAGTATTTGATTAAGGTTTTACAGGCAAGTGTAAAAAAAAAAAAAAGGCAACTGGAAAACGAATAATAAAATAAGAGTAAATCCTCCTGTAGTGATAGTTATAGAAAAACAAGCTAACTAATCCAATCTAAAAGTGGAGGGAGAGATAACACTCAGGAAGTCTGGGAAAGCTCTATGGAAACGTAACTATTTTGTAAGCTTCCTTTAAAGTAGACGCACACATGGGGGAGGCAGAATATGGAGTTGTGCTGCACGGGGGGTGGGGGGAGTGGTGGTGGTGGAGATGATGTGCCCCCAAAAGCCATAGGTTTCCAAATGAAAAGCCTAGTGACATGTGTGGATTACCTCCCATCAAGCTATTGGTGGTGGGCGGGGGAGTTCCCAAAGACCCTCAGAACAACGCAGCCTGTTGCTGTTGCCCCACGCTATCTGTCAGAACTTGACAGTAAGGACCTGCTGCTAAACACATCATACACTGTAGGCGGAAGTGTCTGTCCCTCCTGGTCCCACATCCCTTTAGTCCCAAATAAACACACCAAGGCTTCTATTAATTACAAACTGCTTGGCCTATGGCTCAGACCTCTTACTAGCTAGCTCTCTCTTAATTATTAACCCATTTCAGGACTGGAGAGATGGCTCAGCGGTTAAGAGCACTGACTGTTCTTCCAGGGATCCTGAGTTCAATTCCCAGCAACCACATGGTAGCTCACAACCACCTTGAATGAGATCTGGTGACCTCTGCTGGCATGCAGGCAGAAGACTGTATACATAACAAATAAAAAATATTTTTTAAAAAATTATTAACCCATTTCTATTAATCTATGTATTTCCACATGGTCTTATCTTACCAGAGAGTGCCTGGGCGTCCTACATTCCCAGTAGCTACATGGCAACTCTCCGGTAGTTCCTCTCCCCATCTCTCTTCCAGAATTCTCCTAGTCTGGTAGCCCACCTATACTTCCTGCCTGGCTATACCTCTGCCTGTCCATTGGCCAAAATAGCTCCATTTATCAGTCAATAAGAGAAACATATATTCACAGCATACAGAAGGACATCCCCCATCAATACACTTTGATCATAGGGTTTGGAGAGATTAAGCTCCTACTATCCTGGAAGCATCCTACTTGCTGGCTAGTTTTCGTAGAACCAGAACTTTTACCAGCCGTAAAGGCTGAGAGCTAGTGATAACCAGCCTGGCAAGATATGTCTGTGGTGCGATTGTAGCATGAATGTTTTGGGTAATCAACCACTTTTTGATTGGATTTAAGGCCTGCTCCATAGGAGAAAACTCATGCCTGATGCAAAAATCCAGCCAAAAACCCATTATGAGGGAGTTTCATTGGCCTTAGGGGTGAATCTACTGTGATTTTACTAATATGCCTTCTGAATGTATCTTTCTATCCGTAGATGAGCGCATCTCTCAGACCTCACCAGAGAATCTTTTTTTGTACAGACAACAGCAACCAACGCAGAGACTCACGACCAGTCACAGAGCAGAGGACAGGTGTCTGTGGAGGACTCAAAACTCAAAAAGACGTGTGCATCACACCCCTCTCCCCTCAGTGCTCAGACAACACTGCGGAGCAGAGGACAAAAAGGCAGCAAGAGTCACAGGGTGAAACAGTCTTCTGAACATGACAAGACCCTTTGCCCTAGGAGCTCACAACAGTCAACATTCTAGCATGGGTGAGGAGGGGCAGACCAGCACCCAACACTAGCTGGTGGCTTCTTGAGGAGGAAGAGTCAGTTAGGGGTTTGGTCCCCCTCGTAAATTAACCAAGATCCAGGGGATGGTCCCATACCATGAGTGTATGTGTAGCACAAACTGGACTTGGTGGGTTGAGAGGACAGGAAGTTGAATGGGGTGTAGCAGGGATCTGAGAGAGGTTGGAGGGGGAAGAAGACAGTGAATATGATCAAAATACATTGCATGAATGTATGAGATTCTTAAGGAATGGATAAAAGTATTGTATTAAAAACTGTAGATTAAATTATATGTTGTCTACAAGACATACACTTTAATATAAAACCCCAGGAAGGTTGGAAGTAAATGAATGGAAAATAACCGACAAGACAAACAGAAAGAATAAGGAAGACAGAACTGCTGCAGTAATGTCAGGCAAAGTATTCTTCAAGACAGGGAAAAATAGAGATAAAGAAGGTTATTTCAAAATGACAAAAGGGCCACATCACTGGGAGACATAACACTTACAAAAGAGTGTGAACCCAGTAACTGAGCTTCCTTGTACTTGAAGCCAACTGACCTTTTTATAGAACAACACGTCCCATTGCTGTCTCCGTCTTGTCAGTGCTGATGAACCTGGGAACTTGTGTGTTCTAGGCAAGTGCTCTATTGCTGGGCCATATCTCTAGCTCTATTAAGTCTTGATAAAAAAATTTAAAAGAGAAGCTGGAGAGGTAAAATGCTTACTGTTTAAACACAAGGACCTGATTTCAAATTCTGCTACTCAAGTAAAAACTGGGCACAGTAATGCTTGTAGCACAATACGTGTAATCCCAAAGCTGATTAGTTACCTGTTTGTATCTGGGTAGTTGTGGTGCACACCTTTAATCCCAGCACTAGGGAGGCAGAGGCAGACATATCTCTGTGAGTTCAAAGCCAGCCTGGTCTATAGTGCAAGTTCTAGGACAGGCTCCAAAGCTACAGGGAAACCCTGTCTCGAAAACAAACAAACAACAACAACAAAAATGGAAGAAAGAAAATACCCACAGCTGGATCTTATAGAGGCATTTCTCAATTGAGGTTCCCTCCTATCAGATGGTCTTAGCCAGCACAGTCTAAAAACATCAAACATCAATTAGGTTAGGAGATCTCAAATGCAGACTGTCATGACATAACCATCCTACAGATGGATGGAATAACTTCACTGGAAGGAAGGGAGGAAAGGTGTTGACATAAGTAGATTCGGAAATGAGGAGTCAGTGAAATGGCCATCCACAGTTCTCTGTGTGTGGCAGGGGGTGGGGGTGGGGGAGTGCCTGTGTGTGTGTCTGTGTTTGTGTCTGTGTGTGTGTCTATCTGTGTTAGTGTCTGTGTGTGTCTGTGTCTGTGTCTGTGTGTGTGTGTCTGTGTCTCTGTGTGTGTGTGTCTGTGTCTCTGTGTGTGTGTGTTTGTGTGTGGTGCATGCTCACACTTATGCTAGAGATAGAACTCAAGCCAGCAAGGGATACAAGGTAAGACCTTGACTAAAAAAAAAATCTGAACAACAACAAAATAATCTTGAATTATAACCCAAATTATAAATAAATATCCTTAAGTCCATAAGTAATGTAAATAATTAAGTAAATTAACAAATGGGAAGTAAGAGACAGATCTATAGCGTAGAATTCAAAATAATTTATGTATATATCTTACCCCAAAATAAAGGAAGCATACCTCCCAATCCTTGGGTATGGGCTGTACACAGCAACTTTCTTCCAAAAGACTGCAGAAAGGAAAGAAGGAATAGAGCGGCTCCACCGCGGAGAAACTTGACACCAGCCAGGTGTCCATGGTTCAGCATCAACCATCATAAATCACACAGACAGTGTGGACCCTTGATGCAATGTGGTGAAAATGATACTTTTGTGATCTTCTTTCCTCAAGCCTGTAACCCCAGGCTAAACATGAGCTCGCTGGACACATTCTAATAGAGGGCCATTCTGGCATATACCTGACCAGCCCTTCTCAAAAGGTTACACTCATTAAAAACAAAGGGAGTGTGGAAGACAGTCACAGCTGAGAGGCACCCAAGAAGACCTGACTGTATCCCGGATAGGAATCTGAGATGGAAAAGGGGAGTAGGTAAACTCAGGAAAACTGAACGAACTGTGGGTTTTTGGTGTGTGATGATGCTGGTATATTAGTCATAACCAAAGTATCCATCATGGCTAATCTTGTTTGTCAGCTTGAGTACATCTGGAATCAACTAAAACCCAGGCAGCCGGGCATTCCTGTGAGGGAGTGTCTTGATCTCATCATCTGAGGTCTGGGCCACACCTGCTGGTGGCTGCCCACGTAAGAGGAAATGGAAGAAGGAAGCTTTTCATTTTGCCTGCTTGCCCTCACTCTCACCATCAAGTTCATCTACGTGGCAGCTGAGGGGTTCCTTTGCTGATATTAGAACCCACTTCTTCAACATTTCAGCACAGACCAGAGACCAGCTGAGACGTCTAGCTTCACAAACTGAAAAACTATTGGATTCTTGGCCCTTCTGTTGGCAAAGTGCACTGTTGGACCAACCAGACCATAGCATGTAAACCATTCTAATAAATTCGATTTCATGTAAATAGATCCATTCTATCAGTCCCATTCTTCCAGAGGACCCTGACTAATGCAAAACCATAGATATAAAATGTTCTAATTAAAGGAAACTGGAGGAAAGAGAAGGGTTAAGGGAACTCTGTATCACCTGCTCAATATTCATGTAAACCTAACCTTTCCACAAAAATTCAATTAGTAAACCGTATAATCTGAATGCGCTAAATCTGGATTATCTAGCAAGACAGGTAAAAAACACTAGCTTCCAAGCCTGAAGACTGGAGTGCAGTTCCTATGTCCCTTATGGTGGAAGGAGAGAATAAAGTCCTGAAAGTTCTACACACACACACACACACACACACACACACACACAAATTAGAAAGTTAAAATATTGGGCTCGGGGCATTCACTTTGGAGTCACTGCCACCCTCTGGTTGGGCACTGTGATGAGCATTAGAACTTTAGCAGAGGTCCCCCCCAGGTTGTGGAATGACAGCTATTCTTACCTTCTTCATGTTGTTTGTATTTCTAGATGTGTGTCTATTTCTAAGTTATATGTTTCAGAATAGAAAAAATAGTAATAAAAATCAGTGAGAACCCTGAGATTGCTCACGGTTTAGAGACCCTTTACTTACCATTCCCCACCCTCGATTCATTCAGTGGTAGAGGACCTTGCTGGCTTTCACATAGTCCTTAACAAGGAAGGGTTCCAATGGGCAGGTACAGGACGTGGGCAGCAAAGATGACCCTATGTTTGGACCTGATGGCACAGGTCCATGATCCCAGCTACTCAGGAAGCTGGGGCAGGATGATGGAAAGCAGAAGGCCAGCCTTTGCAATTCAGTGATGCCCTGTCTCAAAATAAAAATACAAAAGGCACTGCGGATATTACTCAGGGTCAGGGCGCTTAACTACCATGCTCAGGCCTGGGTTAAATCCCCTGTAGGATACAATGATGATGATAAAGAAATCTTATGTGATATATGTGATATGGTGAGTCAAGGTGTTCACTTTCTTCTTGTAGAACACACATGTACATGCACTCATGCGCGCACACACACAATTCATTGAATTTTCCTACTAAATTCTTCCCCCACCCAGTTTTACTGAGATAAAGTTGATATCTGTCCTTACTAGTTCTTGTGAGTAAAATACCTGGTACTCCATATGCTGAAACGTACCAATGGCTTATAATTACGGCCCTGGTGAGGCAGCTAAGGATGAGTTGATTCTTTTCTTAAAACCTGCCCTGTTTTGGTTTTCCTTCAGATTAATTATGAGAAAGCCTTTCCTTCAACGCTTCAGGAGTGAAGTGTTTGTTTCTTTACCTGCAATCAGCATCTTCTCGGAGGAGTAAAAAGACACAGAGATGACCTCTGCCATTGATCTCATTGTTTATTTAGAATGCGCTCTACAGATACACCCTCAAGCTTTCTAGATGAAATATAGAGCCAAGAACACAAGAAGTCAGAAGGAAGGGCTACATGTAGGCTTTTTGATATTGCATTTAGCCTCCAGCAAAATCCTGATATGAAAACATTAAGGAAAGAAATTAGAGAAAGTACTTCACTCTTCCATTGAGAAGGTGGAGCTTCTCACTGTGAGAAGCCAAGGGACCTGTGCAAGCCTTCTTGAAGATGCCAGATAGGAAAGAGGTCTCAAGCCATCCTGCAACGCCCCACCTCTCTCTAGTCACCATCCTACTAGTGCGTTTGCCCACTACGTAGATAACAGATTTGCTGACAAGAGCTCTTTGTGGGGACTGGAGCTTGCCTGGTGTATATGCAAGCTCCCGGATTTGACATTTGGCACTCAATTTTTTAAAAAAGCCCTTTTCCTCTACAGACATCATACTCCGCCGGATAGAGACGCCTTGGGGTCTCTGTAACTGCAATGTTCAGTGTCCACAAAGAGGATGAGGCACTCGTGGGGTCTGCCCACAGTTGCCTTCGGCTAGAGAGTGAGCAGTGCCATGTGACTTTCAAGTCCTCATAGGGAAAGGATGCCAGCCACCTGCGTAAACAGAAGCACATCCAAACGCTGCGTCTATTCTTCATCGTGCATTCAATGGGCACCGAGAAAACGAGCAGGACAAACTGGCACAGGACAGACAGTCAGATGCACAACTAGAATGATGGCGGGAGCTATCAAAAAGGGAAGTGAGGGGCGTATGGGTGACACTCACAAATGTCTCTGAGGTCAGGGACACAGGTGAGTTCCAGAGAATGAAGAGATTTAAACTTGGAGAGCTAAACACGGTCAGGAGGGGAAAGGAAGGCGGCAGTGTCCATCTAGTAGCATGGTGCACTAAAAGTAACACACTGAAGCTTTAATCTCATATTTAAAAGGTAAACACAGCTTTGGCAAAGACACATCTTCCATTAAAATTCACACCTGCCCTAAAAGGAAAACGCCCTCAGGTTCCAGACATCTGTGCAAGGAAGTCAGAACGGGAAAGAAAGAAAAGAAAAAGAAAGAAAAAGACTGGGACAAGGGACTAGAAGGCATGTACAACGCTGGAGGCACAATACTGTCATCATGTCCCAGCAAATCCCACTAACTCGCTAAGGTTGCCTGCCAGGAGGGGCCTGGACCCCCTGGTTCATGGCTAGTAAGAGTGTCTGATGCTTTCCCCAAATTCTCTGACCTTGTCCCTTCACAAAGTCACTATTTTGTTTATTTGGAGAAGAATGACATCTTAAGGGTCACATTTTTTTCTAATGACTAAAAGATAAATATGACTTCTTCCTGTTTGCTCATAAGCACTCCTGACACACTGTGGGGAAAATACTTCAGTCAGTGCCACTAACAGTTGCAAATGTTCTTTGTTGATATATGTTTCTAAAACTCAAAAGTTTGCTTCAGTCAACCCTTTATTTGGAGGCAAGATGAATGACCCAGTGCTGCTGAAAACAATTCCACCAACCAAATACCAATAAAAGTGTTCCTAGAGGGGATATTGTGAGAAAGAATTTGAACTGCTAAAGCAGAACTCGCATTTCTGAGAAGAATAATGGATACATTTCTGCCTGTAACTAGCGTTGCAGCCAAGAACATAGTTGAGGTGTTTGTTTGTTTTGATCTGTGTGTAAAAGGATTGACATAGGTCAAAATGTTCATTTTAACTAATTAGTTGAATTAATTCCATGGACTTACTGGCTAGTGGTCCAGATTTCTTTTGTTCCAAGAAATCCCCCCAAATTACCTGCATATACCATTTAAGCATAAATGGCTATCCTAGCCAGGCACGACCACAGAAATGCCCGGCTTCTCTGGTTGCGTTGAGTTAATCCCTGTTTTACTTCAACATCCCTCTGCTGATGTCTGCCATTAATACCTGCCTCTTCCCAGGCTTCCTTTTATCACCACATCTCCACACCTTCCGGTCCTTATTGCCCGTGCATATTTTATTAGCCAGGGCACACTGTGTGGACAGTTTGTCTACTGTACTTATCTTTCTAGATTTTCACCTGGTATTGTCTGTGAACATTTGCTGAGATCACCACTGTATTCTGAATGCCTGTGTCTCCACCCAAATCCACACGCTGAAGCACAGCTGCCAATGTGGTAGTATTAAAAGGTTGGACTTAGGGCTGGAGAGGTGGCTCAGAGGTTAAGAGCACTGACTGCTCTTCCAGAGGTCCTGAGTTCAATTCCCAGTAACCACATGGCGGCTCACAACCATCTACAATTCAATCTGGTGCACTCTTCTGGTAGAACACTGTATGTGTAATAAATAAATAAATAAATAAATAAATAAATAATCTTAAAAAAAAAAGGTTGGACTTTTGGAAGGTTATTGACTGTCCGGATGGAGGGCAGAGCCCTAATAAAAAGAGGCCCCAGGGCCATGACTTGTCCCTTTTACCATGCAAGGACACAGAAAGTGTCATCTCCAAAAGGTCACCAGACATCAAATCTGCAAGTGTCTTGGTCTTAACGTCTCAGTCTGTAAATTTATGAAAAATAAATAGTCGTTGCTTACAAACTGTAGCATAAATAAATATTTGTTGCTTATAAACTGTTTTGTTAGAGCAGCCCAAATGGCCTAAAACAATTATTAAATGTTGTTCCCCTACCTTCAAGGGGCTTAGAAGTCACATAGTTTAGCATTTCATTTGCAGTTTGCTTTACTCTTAGGATTTAAAAAAGAAAGCAATCCTGTCCCTCAAGTAAATAATATTAATGAGCTCGTTATCTTTTGACTTTTTCTGTCAATGTGAAGATTTCTAACCAAGAAAATTATCAATGTTTTATTATGTACATTATGTTTCAAGAATTCAACATGTGTGCATTTATATAACACTTAAAATCATTTTTATAATAACGTTTTTCCAGTCACCCTTGATGATTACATACTTTTTGTATCATGAGCTTCTTTCTTGGAACCTTTATTTCATCTCAGATATTTAAGCTGTGCTTTCTAACACAGTAGCCACTAACTACATGTGGCTATTTAGATTTGTTAAAAATAAAAACAAAAATAAACTGGTAGTGGTGGCACATTCCTTTAATCCCAGAACTTAAGGGGTAGAGACAGGAGGATGAGGGGTTCAAGGCCAGCCTCAGCTATAAAGTGGGGCCAGTCTGGTTTATATGCGGCCATATCTCAAAAGAAATAGAAGTTATATTTCTCTGGGTTGGGAATATAGTGCTTGCCTAGCATGCCTGAAGTACTGGGTGTGATCCCAACCGTTGTATAAATGGGGTATAGTGGCCTACGTCTGTAATTCCAACACTCAGCAAGTGGAGGCAGGAGGATGAAAATTTCAAGGTTTTCTTTCTTTCTGCCTAAGGGAAGTGCTATGAAACAATGTCTCCTGGGCGTGACACAGCAGATGGACCACAAACTCACAGCAGCTATGGTTGTCTGCACAAGTTCTAGCCAGTCAAAGCTCCAGCCCAGGTGAGGCAGATGCTCACAGGGCTCCTCCCTGGCTGAGGAGCTATTGGCTGTTGGTGGCTGCTGGGGCGGGGGGGGGGGGCATTTTCTTGAGGAGAGCGGCCCCTGGCAGGCTGACCATGCCCCACCTGGCTACCTGGCTTATCCTGTCATGCTGGGGGGTGGGGTGCCCTGATCTCTATTGGTCCCCTGTGTGCTCACTAAGATTTTCTATTCTGTCTCCATGTTTTCTTTCCTCACCATTCACTGCTCCATAATGTTCTGCCTTATATATGTAATCAGTGACTCTGAGGATATCATTGAGAATTTGAGCAAGAGCATTTTTCAACATCCGTTCTAGTTCAGGAGGAGGCACGGCCTCTCAGGCACAGAGTATTTCTTTTTTTAGTTTTAGTATTTTCTCGCGTGGGTCCTGTGTTGCTGGAGTTTTCTTTCCAGCCAGGTCCCACTGCCGCATTAGCCCCAAATAAACACACAAAGACTTATATTAATTATAAAATGTTGGCCGGTAGCTAGGGCTTCTTATTGGCTAGCTCTGTCTTAATTATTAACACATTTCTACTAATCTATGTATTTCCATGTGGTCTTGGCTTACCAGAGAGTGCCCAGACCTATTACTCTTTGTGGTCTTCATGGAGTCCCTTCGCAGTCCCTCTCTGCCTACCTTTCTCAAAATTCTCCTTGTCTCCAGCCCCACCTATCTTCCTGCCTCTATAAGAGAAACATGTATACAGAAGGTCATCCCCATCAGCACTGTATGGAATGTGCTGTATCCTTGGCCTCTCTGTCCACACTCCAATCTGGACGGTCCTTTTCTTACTACTTGCTTGATCTTAAGTTTCCATTTCCTCACCCATAAAAGGAAGACATTAGGAATACCTGTCTATCAGAATGATAGGAAGATCAAACAGTAGATATTTGAAAATGAGTTAAGACAATATGTAGAATATATATGTGGGTGTCTGATGATTAAAAGTAAGAAAAAATAATCAGAACTGTCTCTCCTATCATTTAAAAAAATGTAACAAACAAAAGAGGGGGAAAGGACATTTCATTTTTAAAACTTAAAATTAATTGGAAAATACTATTTTTAGCAAGGCGTGATGGCACATGCTTTTAATCACAGCATTTAAGAGGCAGAGGCAGATGGGTCTCTGAGATTGAGGTCAGCCTGGTCTACACAGTGAGTTCCAGGACAGCAGGGGCTACACAGAGAAACCCTGTCTCAAAACTAACAAACAAACAAAAAAAAAAAAAGGAAAAAGGAAACAAACAAACAAAAAAACCATTTTTAGACGCATACAAGCACACACATGAAACAAATCTCTCTATGAGGTTAACAGAGCCCTCCCCTTCATACACGATTAATCATACAAGAATAGATTAATACAGAATTTTTTAAATGCCACCTCGAAGATTCTACAAAGCAAAATTTCAACTGAAACATCAGAATAGAAACGCTGTATGTTTGGGAATCTACAGAGGTGTAGGGCGTTCAGCGAGCTGCAGGCTAGATAATAACCAAGACAATGGAGCAAACTTCTCTCCATCCTCGTAAAGTTTCTCACAGAAATCATCAATAGGCGTGAGAGCAAAGGCTCTCAACCCTGGGTAGAGACCACTTTGGGATTTCAAACAATCCTTCTGTAGATTCCCAAACTGCATATCAGATATTTACATTGTGATTCATAACAGTAGCAAACTTATAGTTATGGAGTAGTAACAAAATAATTTTATGGCTGGGGGTCACCACAACTTGAAGAACTGTATTAAAGGTCACAGAGTTCAGGAAGTTGAGAGTCACTGCTCTAAAGGATGAATGGGGGCCTTGAAAGAGTCCTTACAAGTTTCCCCTCCTGTAGAAAAGCAAGGAGGGACCAGCAAGATAAGCAAAGGCATGCTTGCAAATTTTCACATAGCAAGGAAGCTGGGGGCGGGGTGGGGGTGCAACCAGGTTCTTTGAACTTCATTCTGAGAACAGTGTAGACGTTAGGACTACCCAGACCTCTGAACTCTTGGTGAGAACTTCCTCCCAGGGAAACCCACAGCTCTGCTGCGGCTCCAGGTCATTTTCAAGGAGCAGGTTTCTCTGAGCGCCACACCGTACAGGTCCCACGCCTCTACACACGCTCTGTCCCGGTTATCTAGAACAGCTGTTGCCAACCAGTATCCTTCAGGAGATTTTGACAGTATCTGGGGACTTTGACTGACCCCACTGGCAAGAAGTCTACCAGCACCCAGTGAGTAGAAGTGAGAATGCTGCTGAACTTTCTAGAATACACACACAGGACAGCCCCAACCGCGAAGACCTTTCCAGCTCAAACTGTCACTAGTTTCGAGGTTGGGAAATCCTGGTTTAGACCTATCTTCTTCCTCAGTTTCCCCAAAACACTATTCACAGGACAGGCCTAAGAATGCAGAAGGAAGACGTCCTTGGCTGGAGATGTTGTTGGTACAGAGGAAGTGAGGAGGGATTTACATAGTGGTCATCAAACGATTTCCTCATTCCTAAGTGGCTCTCACTTCTGTTGGCTGATATCCTCTAGTGCTCGGTCTGATTTAGTTCCAAGCCTTTCGCCTTCTTAACTTTTCCTCTTTTTCTCCTTTGCAGGACAAAATCAAAAGACATTTTGTTCCTGGCTAGTAATTGCAGCCTAACTATCTGGTTGTCTCAGCTTCCAACAATACCCCCCACATAACAAAAGGAGTGTTTTTCCAGCGGGGATGGGGGTTGTGGGGGTAGAGGTTCACACCTGTAAACCCAGCACTCAGGAGGCAGGGACAGGTGAACCTCTTCGAGTTCAAGGCTAGCCTGGTCTACATAGTGAGCCTCTGTCTCTAATAATACTAATGATTATGGTAGTAATAATACTAACAATAACGATGATGCTACGACCTCAACAATGACAGTTCATTTCCTAAAAGAGAGTCTAGAGCTAGCTATTAAGATGATATTTTAAACTAATTTTATTAAGTATGGTACACAATCGGCTTTTAATCATTTTAAATATAGGAAAAGACAAGAAGGTATGTTTTTAATCTTACCATCACCTGAGGATCTTAACATATCTAGTTTTTTTCATGTTTTATAAGTCATTTATACCCTACAGAAATCTTATAATTTCTGCAACATTGTTGACATTCTAATGCTAGTATGTTATGGAAAAATAAGGTGTTAAACCACATAATAGGAGTTTTACTAAAACATATTCAGAAGTAGATATCTAAATTTATTCTTAGTTGAACTGTGTAATAGTTTGAATCAACTAAGATATTATATATTATAAGTTAAGAAACATGATGTGGGATACCTAAGTAACCATGAAAATATCTGATATCAGCTGGAGAGGTGGCTCAGTAGTGAAAAGTTAAAACTGTCCTTGTTCTTGCCGAGGATCCAGGTTCAGTTCTCAGCACCCAGGTCAGGTGTCTTACAATTGCCTATAACTGCAGTTCCAGGTGATCAGCACAGTCTTCTGGCATCTGTGAGCACCTGCTCTCACATATACAAAACCCTTACACACACACACTCTCTCTCTCTCTCTCTCTCTCTCTCTCTCTCTCTCTCTCTCTCTCTAACTCTATTTTGTTAGTTAATTTTTTTTTTGGTCCCAGTGATTTTATTTGCCAGACCCTTGTTCTACCACTGAGTTACATCCCAGGCCCCTAAGTGAACATTTTACCCTGTTTAGGAAGGTTTTTCTGGTTTCTGCTATGATGTGTATTAAATGCTAGCTGCCCCTGAGTCTCCAGGTGTCTCTAGCTTGCTGCTTGTCTCTATGATCATTCAGCATTTATCCCTGTATCTGCTTGCTGTCTCATGGCAGGAGTGCTGAGATTACAGATGTGAGCCTCTGCATCTGGATTTTTTTTAATGTGAGTGCCTAGGATCAAATCCAGTTGGTCACCAGGTTTGCAGGGCAACTGAGCCATATCTCCAGCCTCCAAACTGAACTTTAATAAACTTACTTAGAATTATTCTTCTATTGAAATACTTTTCCTTTCTGATAACTTGTGTGCCTCTGTATTTACCATTATAAATTCATATTTCCTCCCCCTTCCTTCCATCCCTCCCAATATTCTTTCCTTGTATTTTTCTTCCTTTCTTACCAGTAGTTTATTGATTTATAATTTATATACATGGAATGCACTAATTTTTTATTCTGCAGTCCTGGAGTCAAACCAAGGGTCTCCCACTTATTGTCAGGACTTGTCTAGGTGCCAGTGTAACACCAAGCTACACCATCAGCTCAGATCTTGACTTTAGCATACATACACCTCTGTGGCCACCACTCAGTTTAGCATAGGAAAGCGTCCACCTTTCTAGACTCTTCCATAGCAATCAATTCCCCTCCTCAAAGCTAACATCATTCTGACTTCTGTCATAGTATATTCTAAAATTTCAAATGCTCTTGTGTGTCTATATTCAACAGATTGGTTTTAAGATTTATTTGCATTTGTGTATAGAGCTGTCACTTCTTGCTCTGTAGTATTCCATTGTTAGAGTAAGTTGCCAGCATCTGTTTCTTCACTGCTAGGTAATGAGCTGTTTTCAGCTTCGAACCTGGCCTGATGATTTGAATGGGAATGGCCCCAGAGGGTCATATATTCAAATGCTTAGTCCCCAGATAGTAGCACTATTTGGAAGGATTAAAAGGATTAGACAATAAATATAGCCCTGTTGGAGGAAGTGTGTCACTGACCCTGGGCTTTGAGGGCTCAAAAGCTCAGGCCAGGCCCAAGGTCTCCCTCTCTCTACCTACGGATCAGGATGTAGTGCTCAGCTACTACTCCACCTTGATGATAATAGACTAAACCTCTGAAACTGTAAGCAAGTCCCAATTTAATGCTTTCTCTTATAAGAGTTGTCGTGGTCATGGTGTCTCTTCACAGCAATAGAATAGTTACAAGGATAGGACGATTGTGCTATAAGGTCAAATACTCATTTCTCTTAGGTAAATTTCCAAGAGTGGAATTATTAGGTACTAGGTAGAAATACATTAAATTCCAAATAATTTTCCAAAGTGGCGGTACCTAAGCAGTGTATAAGAGTATCATCTGCCTCATATCATCACTAATGTTGCTATCATAAACACTATAAAAATAGCTCAGAGATGTACTTCATCATGTTATTTACATGAAAGAGGAGCATCTGACTTTTTCAATTTTATTTGTTTATTATTGGGGGGGTGTGCATGCCATGGCATGTATGTGTATGGGGGGGAGGGTACACATGCCATAGCATGTGTGGGAGGGGAAGGTGCTCATGCCTGTGAGGCTCAGGGGATAATTTTCAGGAGTCAATTATTTCCTTCCACCATCAGTTCTAGGGATAGAGCTCAGGTCATCTAGCTTGGGCAGCAAGCACTTTTATCCACTGAGCCATCTTGCCAGCCCAGACTTTAACTTTTTAACACAACAGAGCTAGCAACCTTTCCACATGAGCCAAACAATCTAGTCTCCCTTCCTATGTGTTAGCGTGTGTACACATGGTGTATGTATTTAAAGTGCTATACAATATTTCACATTTTGCTCTCCTATTGGTGGATACTGTGTAATTTCTACTTTACTTTTCTATTTCCACAGTGCTGCACAGACCATTCCCATGTACCCATTGTCCTGTACATATGCAAATATTTCCATGGTAGATTATCAGACTCGCAAAGGAAAAGCACTAATGCTGAGTGTTGAGGTTGACCACCAGCTAATAAAACTTAACCTAAAGTCCTTGTTGCTGTCTCTTAGTTCTGGGGTTGTGTTTTCTCTGTGTTGTAAGCATGTAGGCATTTTCATTGTTTAGTCTACAATAAACAGAAGGAGAATTAAAAACATAAACACTAAATGGCTTTTGGGTTACCGGTTCTATCACTGAGAGAAACCATCATCAGGTCTAACTACTCACAACCTCATCATGCTCTATTATGTAGCGGCAATTACCTGAAAGTGAAAACAATGTTAGTAAAACTTACTACCAAGTTTTACTTCTTAATAAAAGGCCAAAATGTGTGTTTAAGAATTACTATTAAGGGGCTGGAGACATGGCTCAGTGGATGAGCACCTGTTTCTCATTCAATGAACCCAGGTTCATTTCCCAGCACTTGCTTCACAGTCATTTGTAAGTAACTCCACTTTCAGGAGAACCAGTACCACCCTCTGACCTCCATGGACACCAAGCACGCCCATGGTGCACAAAAATATTGTAGGAAAACAAACATAAAATTAAATTAATAAACTTCATAAACTTTCTTTTTTAAAAATGACGGTCAGGAGACAGAGGCAGATAGATCTCTGTAACTTGGCCAGCCTAGTCTACATAGTAAATTCCCAGCCAGTCGAGGCTATGTAGTGAGACCCTGCCTCAAAAAAAGAAAACAATAATTAGTTGCCAAATCAAAAATTTAACATTAAGTCTTAAAATGAGTTCTTAACAAAGTGAAAGTTACCAACGGTGGTGGCGCTCGTCTTTAATACCAGCACTGGGGAGGCAGAGGCGGGTGGATCTCTGAGTTTGGGGCCAGCCTGGTCTACAGAATGAGTTCCAGGATTAAGAAACCCTATCTAGCCATTTTTCCCAACTATGAAACTTTTATTTAATTGGCCCGTAGACAGAGAAGGCAACGAGTCCATGAAGACTGCCAGGAGAGGGAGGGGGAGATGCATCACTCAAATTTCAGAGGTTTGACTTCGCTGCAGTCTTTAAAGTGACTGCAGGCCTCCTGCTGGGCCGATAACCCCCATGCACCTGTGACAAGGAGTAGGACTTCCTTCTTGGTTCCTCAGGGGACCATCCTGGGAGTTCTCAGAAGCTGGACTACTTCTATGGACCAGTAATGTGTGATTTAAAGAGACACTTATGACATTTACTTAAATGTACAGAATACCAGTAGCCTGGAATCCAGTGTTTCCACCGTGTCCTAGAGGGAATTGCTGTGGTTTGGGTGGTATGGTTTGCCAAGCTTGACCAGTTGGGTTTCCTTTCCTCTCCTCCACAATCCAAACCTTCCCAAACACTGGCTTCTCATAGGCTCTCCTCCTGGAGAGGCGTCATCTGTCTCTAAGGCTTTAGCTGCTTCCCAGTGACAAATCTACAGCATAAACTAAATGTGTTCACTTCAGTTAGGAAAAAAAAGTTAGCTGTCACTGAAAACTTAAGAGGAAATGAGGCTGAACTAGCATCTTGTTCCTAGAATTATTTTTAAATCAGTAAATAGATTATTGAGCCAGGTTTTATTGCACACACTTTTAATCCCAGCGCTGGGTAGGGGGGCAGAGACAAAGGCAAGTGGGTCTCTGTGAGCTGGAAGTCAAGGACAGCTAGGGATATACAGTGAGACACTGTCTCAATAAAATAAAATAGACTGTTTCCTCATGTTCACGTAGATATTTTCTTACAGAAACAATGTTATCTCTCCAGAGAAAGAGATCTATGGAATACATGGAAATTTAACAGTTGTTGGCTACAGGGGTATGGTGGCGCACGCCTTTAATCCCAACACTCAGGAGGCAGAGGCAGGTGGATCTCTGTAATTTCAAGGCCAGCCATCATAGTGTAGCAGGCAAAGGATTTGCAGGTCTGGTAAGCCAAGACCACATGGAAATACATAGATTAGTTATTATGGATTAAGAATAAGAAGCCCAAGCCACTAGCCAACAGATTTATACTAATATAGCGTCCGTGGGTTTCTTTGGGGGCAGAGAAGGATGGCAGGACCTAGCCGGGCCAGAGAAAAACCTCACGTTACACAGGGGACTGTATACTTTATGTTTTCTGTAGTTTCAATAGTGAAATTATTACTTTTATAATCAGAATAAATAACATTAAACAGAATTACACTCACATCTTAGCACCCAGGATTCAAGTGAGCTGTAAGTCACCTGCCTGGGAGACCACCAGTATCAAAAGTTAACCGGAAAAAGGCAAAACAACCATCACAAAACCCATACCTGAGAGCCTAGGTATTTGTTTACCAAGAGAGCCACTTTGGGATGTTGAGATGGCTTAGAGGGTAAAGGTGCTTGCTGTCAAGGCTTATAACCTAACTTCAGTCACTAGAACCCACAGAAAACAAAACTCACCCCAGCACACATACTGTCTGTTTGTCTATCTGTCTGTCTGTCTGCCTGCCCCCCCTCTCTCATACACACACACACACACACACACACACACACACACACACACACACACACACACACACACACACGAGTCCTGGGAACTGAACCAAGGTCTTTGGAATGCCAGCTAAGCACTTTACCAGTGAACTACATCTCCAGACCAAAGATGCTCTTCAGACTTACTTTTACACATAGCTCCAAAATACTCAGTTATCTAATGTTCCAGAAGCACTGAAGCCACAAATCCGGCCAACTGGATAGCGATAGGCCTCAGAATCATTAAGTGGGTAATAAATGGCAAGGGCAAAGAACACAAGTCGGCGTGGAGTGTGGCTCAGAGACAGACACTGGACTAGCATGCATGAGGCCGTGGGTTCAGTCCTCGGCTCCATATAAACAAATAAATCAGACATGGACCATCACAAGGCAACCCAGGAATAACGATGACAGAAACAGCTTTGAACAACAGACATTTCAAAAGTATTCCAGAGATTCATTTGAAGAAACAGGGGAAGTTCCTAGCTCATGCTTTAAAAGAACTGGTCAAGTTAGACTATTTAAAAGAAATTTTGCTATCCAGAGCAACTCACTGCTTCAAGTTGCTCTCAGTCTGGAGTTTTGCTATGTCGAAAGGGGCTTTTACACTTTCTTGTATGTCTATCAAATCTGGAGAACTATCTAGAAGGAAATGACTAATGACTGCTGATGTTTAAAAGTAAGTAACCATTGGGATACGAGGGTCGGTGCTAGGGACTCACTGCAGCATCACGCAGTGATGTTTAGACTTTGGTCCATGTTCCAAGCCACGTGGAGGCACTGGCTAGGTACATGGGTCCATCAGCTATCAGGGTGAGGGAGGTAGGTTATGAACTAAGGGAATATCTGTTGCACCTCGTTCATGATTCGAATGAGACAGAGACAGAAACACACACACACACACACACACACACACACACACACACACACGGGTGGGGTAGGGGAACTAAAAAGACCAGGAAGAAGATACCATGTTTGTATCTGTGCAACAAAGATTAGCAAACTGCCAGCACTCCATTGTTTGTTTTCAGAACAGTTATCACAAAACAAAAGCAGAAAGATAACTTCAACATCTGAAGCCTGACTACTTGAAGACAGACCTGAATATTTCCTCTTCTTTCAATAGAGCGGAAGATGCCCTGTTTCCTTATCTGTACCATGCTTTATTCACTGATACGGGACCAGTTTCTGTCCCTGTGGCTCGGCAGAGCTGATTGGAAGAGGCTCTTTCCTGGATTACTAGAAACTTCTCCACACTTTGTCATTTGCCAAAAACCCAACAGAGAATTTGATTTTTGTTCTTAATTTACACTTTCCACACACCATCCTATGGCTAAATAGGAAAAAACAATTACACCTATAGCTAATGGCCCTTTAAAACCCTTACCCATTGAATTTTTGCCTGTCTTTACCTTCCTTTCTTTCTTTTTTCATAACATCACTATTCTTTCCTGATTACAAAAGTAATACATGACCTTTGTTACAATTCAGCCAATATTGAGAGAGAGGGGGGTATAAAATAAAAGTAATTAACCCCGACAATGCTTGCTGTCCTTAAAAAGAAACTGTTAAGAGCTTGGGACACCCTCATTTGTACTTTTTTCTGAAGCTTATACAAACATATATGATATGTGGAACTTTTGTTGGCTTTTTGCTTTCAAGTAAAAATGGGTCATTATACATACTAATGTGTATTTCACTTATTTAGTCTTAAAAGCATGAAATGGGCACTTTGCAAACTGAGGATAGACAGATGACAGACACACAGGCAGGACAGATCTCCTGCATTCTTTGTAATGGATGCAAACTAAGATGGATACTCCATGATTCATTCAGCTGTCACCTGCTTTTCCCATCTCATTGGCGTCTAGGATGAACTTGTGTGTGTGTGTGTGTGTGTGTGTGTGTGTGTATGTATGTGTGTATGCATATATATGTATATATATGTGTATATATATATTTCATGTCTTTAGTTTCTATAAAGGATTCCTAGAAGTGGGATTTCCACGGCAAATGAGACATCTCCAAATGTTTAAAATTTTATACTTAAAATTAATTTTAGACCCTCACTATGCAAAATTTTTGGTATAAACTTTTCACGGTGCTTTGCATATTTTATTTTTTAAAGCACACACATTATATCAAAAATTGTCCCTGTCATTTTATGCTCCTGTTGTTATAAATAAATAAATGTTTAAGTTATGGCTGTGATAGCCAGCATTAAATCACTGTTCAAATGCTTATGGCTTGGTTTATGAAAGCAGTAATTCATTGTGGAAGCTCCACCCCCATGCTGTGTGGTGGCAGCAGTCTCAGCTCTTATATCCTGTGGCTCCCTCCCACTGAGCAACGCTATAGAGATCACGACCTACATATTTTCTAATTGTTATCAGTTAACCTGAAAAAGTGTGTAGTGGGAGATGTTGTAACCAGTCACAGACAGTGAATTGATGGTCATTTTGGATTTCTAATATCCACAAATTGTTTGTAACACAACAAATCATTTTGCTGATTTACACCAGAGACTGCATTCCATTAAAATAAAATAAAATAACCTATAACCAATATGTTGCTATTATCACACAAACCTTTCAGAAGCACACCCTTCAACCATTTTTCATTAGAATCTTTGGCTGTACCCTGCTTTACATATTCCTGTCACTTCAGATTCAAGACGATAATTACAGGCTTAAAAAATAAAAGGTAAAGTGACTTTAAAGAAATAGTTAACCAGAGAAGCTCCTCAAAATGTAACCTCAGGCTCCTCTATCTATTGTAAAGATGGGAGCACTAGCAGGGATTGTTAAGACAGCAAGTTTGATACAGAAGTATGTGGCATGCAATTAATCTCCATTCATAGCCTGCTCTGCTTGTCAGCCAACAAAGGCTCTGCTTTAGAAGGAGATCTGAAGACTTCAATTAAAAATGGTCAGCTAACAAGAAAATAATCTGAGCTAAAGGGAGGCGGCAGGTGCAAAAATGAGTTGTTTACCGAAGTGTCAGTTTTGAACAATAAAGAACTGCACGTCAAAAATGTCAAAGAGTGGATTGCATCGAAAGCCTCTGAAAATACGAGGGAATTTTCTCCCAAGGCTGTGCACAAAACTGAAGTACCATTTAACAAGCTTGTAAAATGGGTTTCCTCTCATAAAATGACTGACACCGATAAAAGAAACACTGTCTTTAAATCTGAGGGTAGAATTAAATTTGTGGCCACCGTTCCTTCTCTAAAAACCAGACAATTATAGCATTTCTTTATGTATCTAAAATTGAACCAACAGTCTCTCTTTAGATGCCCAGGTGATTTCTTCTATCCTCCAATTACTTTTCATTACTAGATTTCACTTGGTTCACAAGCTAAGTGGATCTTAGATGGTTGAGAGAATGTGGCTCATTAGCAGACCCTTTGAAGTGCATTCAAAAGGTCCTAGGTTCAATCCCCTAGGATGTCTCGGTGGGTAGAGGTGCTTGCCACCAAGCCTGAAGGCCTGAGTTTGATCCCCAACATCCAGAGGGTGGAGAGATCAAGCCAACTCCACAAATATGCTGTGGCACACACACACACACACACACACACACACACACACACACACACACACACTCAAAAATAAGTAAAAAGCTTTTTAAGGACTAGATTTTTGAAACATCGCCTCAAAAGAAGTGCCCAGCTGACAGCTCTACCAGAGAAGCACTCCAAAATAGAAACAGAGCTACAAACAGAAACCAAAAGCACTCGCCAATTCCTTGATTAGGAGGCATTTATACCAAGATAACAAGGTAATGGAGATATAAAACCAATTAAATTGAGAGAAACTGAAAAGAACACAGCTTGCCAAAATCATGACCTGCCCAAAGCAGGCCATCTGTTAACTATGTGTCAAATATGTCACCCGAATGCCAAAAAGCTTAATTCTGAGCAGTTCCCTCTAGAGACCCTTATGCAACTGCAGATTCCAGGCCTCCATCCTCCTAGGAAGGTCAGTCACAGGAAAGCAAGGGAAGTGGATTTTCACCGCATGAGTCAAGCACATGATATTGTCCATCGAGGAAGTCTCTTTGGAGTGTGAGGAGTACACATTGAGTGTCAGAGAGCATGAGAGACCTTAACCAAAGGGCTATTTAGACACCACCTTAGTTTGAAGGTGAAGCCAGCACAATGAAGACACTTCTACAAGGGGAAGGAGGCTTCCCTTGGGTCGGATGACAGCCCTTCAAGTCTGCATACTGATAAAGGAGCCCTTGGGTTCCCACACCTGTGAGTAGTCTCCTAACCACCGAAGACCCATAAATTTTCACAGAGCCCCATTGTATGCTTAGGATGTCTCTATCTGAAAAGGTGTGGGACTTCTGTGAGGCAAGCAATCAGGACTGGGGAGGATGAAGGCTAATCACTATGCTGCAGGCCTCAAGGATTCCTTAGGAGGCAGGTTCAAGACCAGGCAAGGTGTCAGGGTACGCCATGAATCTGGTCCACAAGACCTTAGAAACCTAGAAGTTATGCCCAGTGATGTAGACACCTAGAAGGAACAGAAAGTGTTTAACTCCCCTGAGGAGGGAGGATGGGAGACTGACTTTGGGGACAAGGGTGGGATTGAGGACTCTGCAAGCCTGGAGCTTATATTAGGTGAATGACAGGGCTGAAGAGCTAGTGCCCTGGTGTTTCTTTTTTGCCATTATCCTGGCACTGAAGGGATCTCCCGGGAGGAGTCGGGACAGAGGTCTGGCACTGTGCCAGGAGTTACCTTCCAGGAGCCAACGAATCTCCTCCGGGAGAGCGACAGCCTGCATTTGGCACGGCGGGAGGGCGGCCCCAGCAGAAGGCCTGACAAGGGACGATGGCCTGTTTCGATGGCGGCGGGCAGAGTAAGGCGAGCTAGCTGCACCCGGGGCACCTGTACCTCGGCTATTGCCTGGGGGGGGGGGGGCGGCAGCAGGGCGGGTCCGCCCGCCGCGCGCTCAGGAAGCGGCGCGCGCAGCGGCCTGCGGGCGGGCGCGGGGACCCTGGGCGCAGGTGCACGCCAGGACTCGCGCCCTGACTGAGGTGGCACACAAGGTCAAAGGCCTGGCCCTTTGCGACCCGCACCAAAAGAGTGCCTAGACTCCAAAGAACCAGCGGTCTTGGAGGAAACATGTAAGCGCTGAGCAGTTTGACCTGGAGGAGGCAGGTTTAAAAGTCTGTAGTGGTTCCTGAACTGGCTGCAGAGTCAGAATCCAAGAAAGAACTTGGTCCCTGCCGAGGATGTAGTGCCTCGGTTGCTGACCCAGCTCACTATCCAGGGGAAGCCGTGCTAGTTAATCAGAAATCCCGGTGACAATGCAGATCTCCTGCATTTGGCAGAATCAGCATCAGAGGGCAACACACATCGACAAAGTGCCCCCTCAGGAACTCCCCGCCCCTGGTGGGAGTCTGTAAGAAGGGGAGTCTCAGACAAAAAGAAAAAGAGATTGATGAGATCGCAGGGCTGTGCCTTCTTCCTCTCAAAGTACAGTCAGTGCCCAAGTCTGAGTTGCAGTTAGGCATTGAAGATGTTACTACAGCGTGAACTTGGGCAAAAGTACATGGAACCGTTTGTGTTATTTCTTACAACCGTCTGTGTGTGCGCAATTACTCCAAAAATGGTTAGTTAGTTGGTTGTTGTTGTTATGAGCTAGGCACAAACATGCATGCCTTTGTTTGTTTGTTTGTTTGTTGTCTGTTTGAAGACAGAGTTTCTCTGTAGCTTTGGAGGCTGTCCTGGAACTCACAGGGATCCGCCTGCCTCTGCCTCCGGAGTGCTGGGATTAAAGGTGTGCGCCACCACCCACTGCCCAGCTTGTTGTTGCTTTTTAAGTAAAACGGGCGGGCCACGAAGAAAACAGAGTGGCCGGGATGAGGTAAGAAACAACATGAATGCAAAGTAAAGATAGAGGTGCCTGTGGGACACTTGAAGAGGACACAGTCTCCAAATACCAGACCAGGCTTTGAAAGGGTGGGAGGGCTTCGCAGGTGAAATATTATCTGTGATATGTGGCCTCTGCATCTTTCTTCATCTCTTCCATCTCCAGAGAAAGAGAGGCAGAAACAGAGAGAGAGAGAGATTGAGAGAGAGAGAGAGAGAGAGAGAGAGAGAGAGAGAGAGAGAGAGAGAGAGAGAGTTCTGTCCTCAGAATATGTAGGAAGGATTGGGAGTGGTGACTGGTGGCGGAGGACATAAGGGAGAGAAGTAAAATGGTCTGCGTATCAGCCTGGGGGGAGTGAGGGTGATGCTGATTTCAATGTAGAAGAAGAGGAAGCCAGAGCAGAAAGAAGAAACTGGGCTCAGGCAGAAGCATAGGTCTCTAGAATAGATACCCACACACATCCCGTAAAGATGTAGTCCCAAGCCTAGCTAGGAACTTCACTTTTAAGGTATTGAGTGGTTTTTATCATATCCTGACATCTGAAAAGGAATGGTACCTGGTTTCAGGGCCTCATGACCCACCTAGAAGTTGCCACAAGTTGAACTGCAGGTGTAGAGGTTGTGGTCCGGCTGGTCAGGGGTGCCAGGGATCCTGCCTCCTCAAGTGTTGCTCTTTACCAGTGAAACTATAGCGGCAGGATTGGCTGCCTCTTCCAGGCTCCAAACACAGTGACAGCTGCCACTGGGACATTTTTCCCTACCTTGCTGTCGCCCTGATAAAACTGAGGCTGCTCTAGAAGTATTTGGGGGTGAATGCGTGTTTAGTAGTGTGGGCTATGTGGACATCCTCCAAAGTGTTCTCATACTCTTTGTAATCATAAGCCTGTTCTTCAAAAGTGGAGGGTGCAGCCTTTCCTCTCTGCCACAGACACTCTTCCTCAATTTCTCTTTCAACAATGGAAAAAAGGACAACCCCTCCCTCTTCCTTTAGTAAAAGGAAGAAGGTTTCTAGGATCTGAAGAGAACCGAGAGTGACCCCCTCTTATTTAAGGACATTGGACAGCATGGTCTAGTAGGCCAGGAGCTCATGACTTGTTTGACAAAGGGCAGAACCCCAGGCCTCCCTGCCTGTCATAGCTCACTCCCACCTAGGGAGAAGCAAAACCTCACAGGGTAGGTGTTCTACATGCCTGTCTCCCCTTGTGGATCTCTGGGTTTTAGAGAGGTGGAGGTAGAGGGGGGTGTGAGTCAGGTATGTGCGGTGGTGACTGGCAGTTTCCAATACGCTATTGTCATGTTGCATCAAGGTTCCTCGCTGCAGACAGAAGCCTGCCTCCACACATGAGTGCTGCCCCTCCTTAATCATCTGAGGACCCTGGTTCAGCAGTCAGCCTCACTCCTAATGACATTCTGTTAAATGGACAAATTCCTTTGAAGCCTTGTCCTTCTTTGAAATCCAATTTCGAAGGAAGCCAAATCTGATTGGGGGTAGCCATGGAAACGACATGAAGGAGTCTTACAGGAGGTGGAGAGAGGCAAAGCAAAAAAAAAAAAAAAAAAAAAAAGCAAAAAACAAAACCACAAAAAAAAAAAAAAAAAGCCGTGATAGTCAAGAGTCCTTTACTGCTCTGTCGGAAATATCAAAGAGATCTGGAGAGGTTGGCAGCAGGCGAGTCCCTGCCCGGGTCCTGTTCTGTGTGGCTGGGTACCATGTGGCTGTCATGGAAGAAAGCAGCCAGCTGTCTCCACACACAGGCAGCGGTCCAGATCTGTCTGCCTTCCTCTTCTTCCCCTCCCCCACCCAACTCCAACATCATCCCCTCTAGCCATCACCCCTTAAAGGCAAACAACAAAAGAATGACAAGGTTAAAATACAAGGCCGTCACAGATAAGAGGTCCTGGGGAGCAGAGGCCATGAAATTAATCTGAAATTCCTTGTAATTAGATAAGATAAGGGTATCTAGTGAGAAGCAGAACAGCCAGAAATGGAGTCCAGCCACACAGCACGCAGAATACGCATGCTCTGTCCACTGGGACTTCTCACATGCTGTCAGCAGACAGAAGATGCAGAGAATGGAACCCGTGTTGGCCTCTGGGCTACTAGGAGATGCTGTCTGCATGTCCTCTTGCACTAAGTATGCATGTACAGGATGTCCAAAGGGCTCTATCAGAAACAAAAACAAAACAAAACAAAAAAAGCATCTGGCACCTATAATGTCATGGAGTCGCAAACAACTTCAGGCAAAGCAGGAGCTGGCTGGCACTGCTCCACACTGGCCTCGGTGGGTCTGGGGAGGAGACTGCAGAGGGCAGATTCTGAGGCCTTATCCTCAGCCTGTTATTGATCCTTGGACACTGGGTCACGACACCCGGCAGAGCTGACGTCCGCCCTGTGGATGTGCCGCACTGCATCTCAGCCTCTCCATCCCAACCCCATCAGCCAGGTTTATTGACTCCCGTATTGACAATGCTAAGGCCTAATGAGGACACGAGCTGCACACTTCATTAAGGGAACTGGAAGGAGAGATGATCCCGTAGTCAGTGCCAAAAACTGTCTGCTTTTCAAGGTCCCCCGAAACCAACACGAATCATGCCACCTTGAAGGTGGGGAAAACAAAAATGGTGATGTGGGGCACAGGGCTTCCACCTCTTCTGCAGCCCTAGAGTGCAGAGTTTCTACCAGAAGCCTTACTGTTACTGATTAGCTAACCCTTCAACTTAAGAGGGCACTGTTATACACACACTCGCAAACATGCAACTTCCATGATCCTCTTTCCTGCTCACATTCCTAAATTCTCTGCTACAGGAAGCAGCAAGGCAGCGTATCACAACATACCAGGACACATTCCCATAGCAGGTTTTCACTGAGGCCAGACTGAGAATATAAGACGGACGGACAAGTAAAATTCAAGAGAGCCAAACATGGTGGTACACATTATAATCCCAATACTCAGAAAGCTAAGGCAGGAGGATTGCCAAAAGTTCAAGACCAGCCCAGGTTGCACAGTTAGTACCAGGCCAGCCAGGTATACACAGTGAGATGCTATCCCAAAAGAAGGAAAGACAAGGCTGGGAGATAGCGTAGTGAATCAAGTGCTTGCAGCACAAGTGTGAGGACTTGAGTCTGATCCCCAGCACCCACCCTAGAAGCTGGACATACGGCATGCTCCTGTAATCCCAGAGCTGGGGAGACGGAGACAGGCAGACCCTGAGACCTGAGGGACATCGAGCCTAGCCTATCAATGAACCCCAGGTTCTAGTGAGAGATCCCGCCTCAAAAACAAAATGAAGTACCCGCTGGAGAGGAATGACACTCAAGTTGACCTCAGATCTCTCCATATATGTATATACAAGTGTACACACATACACACACACACACACACACACACACACACACACACACACAGAGCTAAAAGAATCTTCATGGAGACTCGGTGCTCTGGCCAGGGGCTTCCAGAAGCTGTGTTGGCATTAGGATGCTGGTACTGAAGTAAAGTTCTGATGGATCAGAACAATACCTAAGATAAATAGTTACAACATGGGGGTGGTTCTGGGAATCAGTTACTGTGATTCCACTTAAATAGTAACAAAATTCCTTGTCTGATCTCTTAATTATTACAGTTCCCTCACATTTCCCCTTCCACCTTAGACGTCCCCCTTGGGCCCAGATGAACCCAGCAGAGGACCACGAGACCAAAGAGGTTGCTGACTCTGACTCAGCCTTTGATTGGTTCTCTTGGGAATCTAGAGAGGGCTTTGGAGAGACTCAGAATGTGAAACCTCAGCCAGACAAGGCAGTGCTCTGCGTTAGATGTGTAGGCACGAAGTCTATGGGCTTAATCTACATGACAGGCAGCGGGGGCCAAGGCCAATTTTGTGGGCTGGATATTTGCAGGCATGGTAACTTTGGAAAACAAGACGAAGAGGTAACCGTGTCCTGGTGGGGGTGGGAATAATTAAGGCACTCAAAAGGAATAACAGGGAGTTTCCTTTCATCGGTCCTTTATCGGTTGTTTATAAAGATTTTTAAAAACCATTTCCTAAATTCCTTCCCTTCCTTCTACCCTTTCTTTTTCCTCAGTCTACCACAGGTCTTAGAATTCAGGATAGGGGCAATGGAATCCAAGGTGTGAGGAGGGAATTGTTTAGACTCTGGTAGGAAACTCTGACCGGTGTTGCACAGTGCTCTGGAGGAACCAGAGTCTCCTCACCAGGGTCACCTGACCAGGGTCACCCTACTCACAAATATAATTAGAAGCACTACTGGGGTCAAAGAGTAAAACAGCCAAGGCAGAGCATCTCAATACAAGAACACAGGGGAGAATCCCCTGCCCCAGTGGATGCCATTCAGAATGGCATTACACATAATAATATTAATTTAGAAGGGATCTATTTCTAGGCTAATGAGATGGCTTGGTGGGTAAAGGCATTTGCAATGCAACTTCACAAGCTGGGTTCCATCCCCAGAACCCACAGTGGAAAGAGGGAACCAGCTCCCAAGGGTTGTCCTCTGACCTCTTCATGTGCTCTGTGGCATCCAAACACACCTGTACATGTACACATGCTTGTATGTGCACACACACATGCACACAAAAAATAATAATAACAACAACAATAAATAACCCTGATTGGATTGATCCTTAATATTAATATTAATATATCCTTAATATTATTATTGTTATTATTATTTTGGTTTTTCGAGACAGGGTTTCTCTGTGAAACAGTCCTAGCTGTCCCAGAACTTGCTCTGTAGTCCTGGAACTGACCCTATAGACCAGGCTGGCCTCAAACTCACAGAGATTGTCCTGCCTTTGCCTTCCTCAGTGTTGGGATCAAAGACGTGTGGTACCTCCACCCAGTCTTTCACAATATTGTGTATATTCATACACACACACAAACACAGTATATATATATATATATATATATATATATATATATATACGATTTTTAGAGGTCTTACTCCAACTGGGTAGTGTACACTATGTGGCCCAGACTGTTCTTCAACTCGTGGAAATCCTCCTGCCTCAGGCTTCTGAGTGCTGGAATGCTAGGCACATGTCACCAAGCCCAACTTTAAATCTCTGTTTTTAAACATTTTGGACAGCATTTTACCCCAGTGTCTGTCCTACATGATATGACACCTCGGGCTGTGCCGTTTGCTTCTCCTCCCTCCTCCCCTCACCCCCCCCACTGGAATTCATGACCCCACCCCCTTCCAGATCTCCAACCTCACCGTTTCCTCTTCCCTTCCATCCTTCCCTCTATCTGCAAGAGCACAGTGGAAAGGCTTCCTTCTGGCCTGCAGCCCCCCCAGCTCGCCCTTTCTTCTCCCCCTTCCTGTCCCTATCTCCTCCTGTCACATCTTCCTCTTTCAGCTTTGGGGCTTTCTCTCCGCTCACTGGCCACTCCCAGTCTCATGAGTGCTTTCCCGTCCTTAGTAATCCCTCTCACCAGGCGTGGTGGCACAGGTCTTTAATCCCAGCATTTACGAAGCAAAGACAGGCAGTTCTCTGCGAGTTCAAGGCCAGACTGGGTAACATAGCAAGTTCCAGTCAGCCAAGACTACAGAGAGTGAGATCCTGTGGTTAAAAGTCAAAAATAAATGGTCTCTGTTTCTATTTTGGACAGCCTCATCCTCAAGACTGCCACTTGGACAAATTGCTAATTTTTCACTGTGCTTAAGATTCCTCATTATGTGTGATGATGATAATAACAGTGTTTCAAAGTTGTTATACAGGTCCAGGAAGTATATATACACACATACATATACATATATATATATATATATATTTTACAGTTGCCTACACCACTACAGATCTATCTAAGGAGTGGTTCCACAAGATGTGGGCAGTGTTAGTCCCCAAGAATGAGAGTTTTTCCTCCTTAGGAAATGAGCTTCTTTTTAAGGAGATGGAGCAAACGTGGCTCCCTCAGCATCGGGCCCTAATAAATCAGAGTGACAAGATATCCCTGCCCACCTCCAGAGACTTGCTCTCTGCCCTATCTATTCTAGAACGTGGGTGGTACCCTCCAAAGAGAAACCCTTGATTCAGAAGGCATGCGATAGCAGCTTCCCCTTTCACCCACTGTGGCAGGAACCATGGTCCCACCACAAATACAAACTCGGTGAAGAACCAATCAGAAGGCACATTATGTCCTATGAGTAGGCTGCCAGCAGGGCAAAGCTCTAACAAAAGTGTGGAATGGAAGAGTTGGGCAGGGTGTGGCAGGGAAAGGCAATGGCCCAAGTACAAAGCTATGAAGAGGGGAGAAAGAATTTGGAGGAAACAAATGAAGATGGCTTGGAGAAAATATTCAAAGAAAAAAATCTACCAGGGGAAAAGGTCCCCATAGTTTGGAGGATTAGATGTAGATTCACTTCATTTCCTAAGCTGTAATTTCAAGATCTAATGGCTTCTATCCCCAAGGACTTTGAAAAGCTTCAGAGAGCAACTGTGAACCCCTGAAGAAAAGGTCTTCGGCTGATTTGATCTGCTACTGTACTTTTTAGCCGACACACTCTCAACGCGATGACATGTCTTATTGAGTAATGTGTGATACTCCGCATCGCGAGACTATTGATGCGGAATTGCCTTTTCCCAAACTCAATATTCCAATCAAAGACTGTTGCATCCCCTCACTGAGGCCATCCACTTAATGACAAGTTGTAAGATGCATATTGCAGAATATTCCTGTTCATTTTATGCTCACAGTGCTTAAAATCTCCTCTAAACAGCCTCTGCTCCCAGCCTATTAAGGTGTCTGTTATCTACACTCCATTCAATGGTGTGGAAATAATTGTCTTCACACTAAAGGGAAAAATTGATGGTCACGAGCCGAGTCAGCACTTGTGTTCTTTTCTCCCTCTGTTGAATCAGGTGTTATTTACCTCTTCCAGCACCTGGGACTCCTGATAAGTCACTCCCCTGGTAGATTTTTCTCCAGGGCAGTGCTGTGGGGTCTTTGGAAGAACTAGGGATCCTTCATAAATGATATTATTATCAGCACAATTCACACTGCCACCAGATGTGCAAAACCAGAACCAAGGGCATTCAGGCAAGTGGGGCTTCCCCAACTCCATCTGGTTCCTCTGAGGAGTGCCCACAAATGGGAAATGGATTCAGAGAAAATATGACTCTGCTCAACATGAGGGTCCACGTGTTGGTGAGAAGATGCTTACATCCCTACAAAGGTAGAGTCCTTTTGCAGTTGCACTCCTAACCTGCTCTACAGCATCTCCACCCACTCACGGGCCCTCCTCCCTGCAAACCTGGCTCTACTACAAAGACCTGTCTCTTAGAGATGCATTTCTTCACCTCATCTCACACAGGCTGGTGGAGGAGAGCAAATGCCAGACTTTGCCTTTAAATATCAACCACACACACACAGACAACACCATGGCAGCCTGAGAGGTTTCCATGGTGACAGAATGCAGGCCATGACCTCTGTAAATGTAATCAGAGCACTGGGATTGGTGTGTGAGACAGGTTTAATTTCTGCTCCGGTGGAATCTCTGTGGTCCAGGCCATACGTAGGTTTTATACATTGACGGACAGCCTGCTGTCCTCACCAGGGCAGTCTGCATATGGCAATCCCCCTGCTACAGAGCTGATTTCCACTCTGTCTGAGCAGGCTTCAGGACGCAGAATGTTGCTCAGACTTGGGACAGCAGTCAGAGCAACACCTGGCATCTCTACCCAGCATCCTTAGGAGGTGGGACTGTCCCTTAAATTAGAAACAATTACAATACAAAAGCCAGACCAAAAAACGTAAAGGATCAACCAAGGTTTTCATTGCTCCTCTAACACCACCGTGGGGCTTAAACCTTCAGCTTCCAACATCTTTGCCTTAAGGGAGAAGATGCCCTGGGAAGGAAAGGCAGAAGACCTCTGTAGTCCCAGGAGACGACAGTACCCAATTACTCTTAGCAGGGGAATTCTGCTACCCCTGCTGGAGCCCTGTCCCAGGAAGTAAATTTTCCATATCACTGGTGTCAGTACTGCTGTGAGAGACTGCAGTAGAGATCCTCAGTAAGCCTTCCTCACCCTTCTACTGATTTGCAAACAAGGCCAAGATGTAACTCTGGGCTGTCCAAAGTAGGAAAATAGCTTTTCACTGAACTGATGAGATATTGCTGTCTGAGCAGCATCCAGGGAGACCCTCAAACCTCTTTCCTTAAACCCCATTCAGGCTCAGCAAAGAGTCTCCCTCTGCCTGAAGACCAGCATCATCCACTTCCATTTCTGCATCACATGAGATGTTGGCAGACTTCATTTATCAGTCAACCTGCTTCTCTGAGTCTTTCACTTAAGCACTCTGAGAAACTTGCTCTCTCTTGCGCGCACGCACACACACACACACACACACACACACACACACACACACACACACACACCAGGGTTAGGAAGAGATCCACAGGGATATATGACATGTTTTCCCTCCTAAGAGCAGCTCACCCGTAGATTCCCTTTCAGAAACTCATAGTTTCAGATCTGGAAGGAATTTGAGGAACTCCATAAGAGAAAATCCCAGGTTCAGACTGGAGAAACAGCATGTCTATGTTATAGCAAACTTCAGAAACTCATAGTTTCAGATCTGGAAGGAATTTGAGGAACTCCATAAGAGAAAATCCCAGGTTCAGACTGGAGAAACAGCATGTCTATGTTATAGCAAACTTCAGAAACTCATAGTTTCAGCCGGGCGATGGTGGCGCACGCCTTTAATCCCAGCACTCGGGAGGCAGAGGCAGGCGGATCTCTGTGAGTTCGAGGCCGGGCTGGACCGATAGCCTCCGAAACAATACAGAGAAACCCTGTCTCGTAAAAAAAAAAAAAAAAAAAAAAAAAAAAAACTCATAGTTTCAGATCTGGAAGGAATTTGAGGAACTCCATAAGAGAAAATCCCAGGTTCAGACTGGAGAAACAGCATGTCTATGTTATAGCAAACTAGTAGTGGAACTACAGTGGCACAAGGGACCCACTCTGCTGGGCTAATTGCCAACTTACCTCCTGCGTGTCTTTGAACCTCAAACTGAAATAGAAGGGAAGTGGGGGAAGATTCAAAAGTGGTTGCTGATACATTAGAATCAGGAAACGGTGATTTGGCTGAATCTATAGATAATAGCTTTACTGCTTCCTGTGACAGCGGATGCCAAGGGAAAGAAAGTTCTAGAAAAAAGTGACAAGACTGTGAGCTTCCACATAGTTGTTCCATGCCATGTGTGCTCTTTCTTTTGTGCCATGGAGCAGAGGGTGGACCTAATTGCTCAGAGATTTTATTGTTCAATATCTTCACAGAATCGTGAAGCCAAAGAGTAATGGAGTTTATAGTAACACATAGTCTGACATCGCATCTCTTGGTTGCAGACCATCTAAGGCAGGCTATTGGTATTGAAGGACCCAAATCCTAAACTGTCAATGAAGAAATGGGCCTCCTTCTAGCTTTAATGTGCCACAATTCTATAGTTGCTGAGAGTAGAAAGATCCCAGCCTTCCCAGTCATCCTTTAAAGCATTTAATTAATCAAGGAGTAATGTGTGTCTTGTAAGCAGTGCTCCAGAGTAGTGCTCCAGAGGAACAACATCATTGTGGCAAGCACTGAGAGTGTATCCAACCCCCAGGGGCTAGTACAAACTCCAGCCTAGAAGCAGTGAAGCTCTTCCTAGTGTTTTAAAAAGGAGGACGAGGCAGCCAGCTATGTTTTATTCATGTCAACCCAAGATGTTAACACTCTAGCTAATAGAATAGCTCAGGGAAGGCCAATTCTGTCATTTTCAGTGAAGGTAACATATAGGTTTAGTGCTTCTGTTTCTTACAAGAAAAAGAAACAAAACGAAACATTTCTGTCCCCTGGAATTTTTGTTAGTCAAATTCCAAAATGGGCCAGAGAATTCCAGGTCAGAAAGAGAACAAAAAAAAAATGCTGGTGTGGCTTCCTTCTTTCTTTCCTCCTTTCTTCCTTCCTTCCTTCCTTCCTTCCTTCCTTCTTTTTTCCTTCCTTCTTTCCTTCCTTCCTCCCTCCCTCCCTCGCTTCCTTTCTCCCTCCCTTCTTCCTCTTCCTTCCTTTCCTCCTTCATTCTTCCAGCATTTATTGAAACAATATTATGTTCCGAACACTAGGACACTAACATGCACCCAATACTCCCAAAAAGTGTGCAATCTGAGTGGAGAGACGCTCAGTGGCTAAGAGCCCTGGCTGCTCTTTCGGAGGACTCGGGTTCAGTTCCCAGCACCCATCTCAGGAGGCTCACAATTGTCTGTACCTCCAGTTCCAGAGGATGTGCCACCCACTTCTGGCCTGTCTCCGCACTGCATGCAAGTGATGCAGACATTCGTGCAGGCAAAACACCCATCCACATTTTTAAGATTAACTTTTTTAGATTTACTTTTGCATGTATGGGCAGTTTACCTGCATGAACATATGCGCACCATCTTCATGTTGTGTACATGAGAAGGTAAGAAACCGAAACCAAATCTCCCACCCCCGAATTGGAATTACTGGTGGCTGTGAGACATCATGTGGGTGCTGGGAACTAAATCCATATTCTCTGCAAGAGTAGCCAGTGCTCTTAACCACTGAGCCATAACTTCAACACCAAGATAAATATATTTTTTCAAGTAGTTGCTGCAAGTTCTCATTCCTCTACTGGAGTCAAGAATGTGACTATAAGGCTATAGTGAACACCAAATCCTGCATAATTTGGTCCTGGAAACCTGGCTATGGCCACACTGGTGTGAAGAAACTTCTCATTCCTCCGAGCCTCTCTTGGGAAAGGCTTTGTCACTCCATGGCTCAGAGGAGTGGGGTCTTGACATGGCCATGCTCATGCCAACAATGCACATTACTAAGAACTTATTATGTCATGTGACAACACAATTCACCTTAAAGACAGAAACACTTGTCCAATTAATAGCCTCAGTATTTACTGAGTGTTCAGAGATGTTTAGAACTAAACAAAAATTCTCAAAGGAAATATTCAGTTCATGATTCACATAGACTGTGAGGTGCAAAGTGTAGTCCATCCAGGCTGCAAGCAAGTGTGCTAATCACCAGAGCCTTAGCTTCGAAAAGGTATCGTCTCCCAAAGTCTGAATGAAAAGAAGAACACTCCATCTATTTCACTTCAGCAGACGTTAACTGAGTACTTGGCATGTGCCAGGAACAGTGTCAGAAGGTAGGAATTCATAAATAAATAAGACAGGAATTACCTGGGGGGTCTAACATGTCAGGGTATTCACATTCCTTATCCCATTAGTATGTGTCAGTTTATCAGATTAGTCACAATCCCGAGGAACTGATCTAGGACACAGGCAGGCAAATTTTGATAAGACATGAAAGGAGGACATGTCCGGGACAGTGCGTATTGCACAGGAGAATCCAGGCCCAGGTGAATGCTAAAATTCATCCAAGAACTGGGTACCAAGGAAGGATGGAAAACAAACAGGATTGATAAGGAAGCAAAGTTTGTTTTCCAGTGTGTGTGTGTGCGCGCGCGCGCGCATGTATTCCAGCACGCCTATGGAAGTCAGAGGTTAGCACTGAACATCTTCCTCAACTACTCTCTATCTTATTTTTTGAGACAGGGTTTTGAATGGAAGGTACAGGTCACAATCTGACAAAATTTGTTGCTCACCACGGCCCAGGATTCTCCTGTTTCGCCCCAAAGATAGACTCACTGACACACTACTGTGCCTAACTTTTTTGCAAGGGTACTGGATATCAAACTCAAGAACTCATGCTTGCAAAGTGAGCACTTCACTAGTTGGGCTATCAACCCAGTTGTAGTGATATTTTGTTTATGGTCTAATAAAACTTGCCTGAAGACCAGTGCAGAGCTAAGCCATTAGTTAGCCACGCCTAAGCCGCTAGTTAGCCATACAAGATAGGCAGTGGTGGCCACATCTTTAATCCCAGTACTCAGGAGACAGAGACAGATAGATCTCTGTGAGTTCAAGGCCACCCTGTACTGCATGAGAATGAATCAGTCTAAAAGAGAAACAGAGCTAATCCCTGCACTAGAGAGGAATATAAGGCAGAGCTCAGTGCAGTCTCAGGGCAATCTGAGGTTTGGTGGAGAGCATTGCAGTCTGCAGTCACTCTGAGCACAGGATCGCCCCTTTGGTCTGAGCCTTGGTAGAGATAACAACTCTCTAGTGACTTGGCTGCTTTGCTTTTCTGATCTCCAGCTTGAACCCCAATATCTGTCTCTGGGCTTTTATTATTCTTGATACACCCAGTCTCCAGTTTGTTTTTACCTAGGAGCTCTGTTCATTGTCTTCCGGAATCTTCCCACCTTTGGCCCACTACACAGAATCCTTGGTTCAACCCTGGGCTTCCTTGGCAGCTTTTCTTTGTGCTAATAAAAGTTTTAATGTGGTCTCCATTGTCTCTCAGGTACTACCAGGCAAGATCACTTTAACAATTTACTTTAAAGTCCATTGGGTCAAATGCCCTCATCTGTCAAGTGCGATTACCTCAGTCCTTTCTCACGTCTCTCTGAGGTTTCCAGAGTTATTGCACCGTTTGTACCTCTTCTTCCACCTCCTCTGACCCATTAGGAGCCTGCTTGTCCTCAGCTCATTTTCAAAGAGCCTGCTCTTGCCACATGGTCTGTGGGGTGTGGCCCTGTTTTACTTTCCCTGATGAAGAGCTTCCATCACAAAGAGGCTGGGGTAGGAGGACCCAGGAACAGCCCCATCTGCTTCCATTCACTTTTAGCCCCTGAGTCTGGCCCATCTCCAGATTCCATCCTTACCCCTGTGATTCTCATTGTCAGTGTCTCATTATCTCTCCAACAACCCTTCTTCCTTCAGGGCTCCTTGTCAAGACTCTTGATCTTAAGAGATAAAGCCCAAATCAAATAGCCTTGGGGAGAAAGGGGAAATTGTCACCAAGATGCCAAGGAAGAATTGAATCCCTGAACATGAAAGGACAGGAATATATCTTAGGCCTTAAACACAGCTATTTTTCAAGTCCCTGGGTTGAATAATTTCCTAAGCCATAGTTCACACTCTCATTGACCCAACCCGATCAGTTGTAGCCATAAGTGTGGTATTGTGTAGGAACATACAGCTTCCACCAAAGTCAATTAGGTATGATGGGTGGAGAGAAAAAAAGCTAGACCACACAGATTATTAAATCTATATTTAAAGTGGGTGGATTTGATGAATAGAACATGCAGTCTGGGCTGGAGAGATGGCTCAGTGGTTAAGAGCACTTGCTGCTCAATTGTGAGGACAGGGGTTTAGACCCCAGCACATATATAACAAGCCAGGTATCCCACAAACTGCAACTGCAGGGTAACCCACAAACAACTGCAACCCCAGTACTGAGGAAGCCAATGCTCTCTTCTGGACTCCACACATGCACAGGCACATGTACTCGTGCATACATATGTGTGTGCATACATATAAATAACTGTGTAAGTAATTAAGTCTTTTTAAAAAGAAGAAAATGCTATCTACCTATTACATCCCCTTACTCTTCCTCTCTCTTGGGATATTTCAGAATCACTGCAGAAAACATTAACATTTCCTTGCTCATAGGAGCTGGAGAGATGGCTCAGTGATTAAGAGTTCCTGTTATTCTTGCAGAGGACCCAGATTTGTTCCCAGCACCCAGTTTGGGCAGCTCACAACCACCTGTAACTCCAGTTCTAGGAGATCTGAAACCATCTCCTGGCTTCCATGCATACCTGAAAACACACGGTACACATAAACTCATGCAGAGATGTATAATTTTTTAATCTTTAAAATCTATTTCCTTCACATGAATTCTGGCCTTGAAAATGGAGGTGTGGCTAGGTAATAGGTGTAGTGGATCCTTACTCCGCTCACTGGAGGCTTGGCATCCTCCTTCATGGAGCTCTGCTACACAGTGTTATGCTCTTTACGACATTGTTGAGCACGTCTTCAGGGTTCCCAGATTCCACAGAAATAAAGTTTTACCTTGTTCTTAACCAATTCCTTCTCCTTCTTTCATCTTCCCAAAGCCAGTAACATGGGTAACCCAACAGTCTAATCTGTCTTTCACTCCTCTTTCTCCTTCACTCAGTGCTACTTTCTAAGTATCTTCCAAATTATCTGCTGCTATCTAACCCCATTGCTGCCATCCTGGTCCAAGCCACCATTCTCTCTTGCCTTTTACCCTTCTCATCTTGGGCTGCATGGTAATGGTTAATTTTGATTGTCAATTGATTAAATTAAGAAGCATTCATGTGGGGCTGGAGGGATTGCTCTGCAGTTAGAAGCACTGGCTGCTCCTCCAGAGAGCCTGGGTTCACTTCCCAGCAGCCACATGGCAGCTCACAACTGTCTGTAACTCCAGTTCCAGGGTATCTGATACCTTCACACCAATACACACAAAATAAAGTTAAATAAATTATCTTTTAAAAAAGAAAAGAAACACTCATGCTAGGATATTGATGAAGCACATCTTCAAGTGTGTCTTTAAAGGCATTTCTAGAGATGTTTAACAAAGCGAGGGAGTCCCACCCTGAGTGTAGACAGCTCCACCCTATGGGCTAGGGTCCTATGCTGAATTAAGGGGGAAAGGGAAAAATCCAGCTGAGTACTAGCATTCCCCTTCCTCTGTCTCCTAGTTGACACCACAGACCAAGATGTCCAGAGGACCTGAATTTAATTCCCAGCCCTCATCCAGGTTGTGCACAACCTTCTGTAACTCAGCACCAGGGAGACCCAACACCTTCACCTCTGCAGGAACCTACACATGTGCACATATCATGTGTGTATACATGCATACACACCCTCACCTACATATCCATACACAATAAAAATAATGAAGTCAGGCAGTGGTGGCGCACACATTTATTCGCAGCACTCAGGAGGCAAAGGCAGATGGGTCTCTGTGAGTTTGAGGCCAGCCTGGTCTACAGAGTGAGTGCCAGGATAGCCAGGGGTACAAGAGGAAACTTGTCTCGAAAAAAACAAAAAAACAATAATAATAATTTAAGTTATTTAATTTCCCTCACAACTCAATGTTGTTAAGAAGCTTCTACTGCCACCCTCAATGTCACCACCGCGGCCACCACCATCACCACTACATTTGAGCTACCTGCTTCTCTAGTTCCTCTCTCTGCATGGTCCCCTTTGTCTTTTGTTTTCTTTTTGATGGAGTCTCATTGTATATCCTGGTTGGCCTGAGGTATGACTTGGTATGAACTGGCCTCTAATTGGCAGAGACTCTCCTGCCTCTGCCTCCTCGTGCTGGGATTAAAGGTATGTGCCACCATACCCAGACCTCTGTGTCATCTTAAGTAACAAGCTTCTTTTATTTTCTCAAATGAGTTGTACCCCGCTCTCATTTTTCACAGAATTTTCCATCTATCTGCAACACTTTCCCCCTGCCCTTCGCTCAACTAACCACCTCTCACACTTCAAGTCACAATTTAAAACACCGTTTCCTCTAACAGCAATCCTTGACTGCCAGAACTGACTCACATCCCTCTACGATATTCCCATTGCACTTGGCACCTGTCAGTCAAAGCTCATGGCCCATCTGTAATTGCATGTCCATTCACCACTTGTTTTTTCCCCAAGATCTTTCCTATATTGCTTATCATTTTATACCCAACATTTATAGGTCTCCAATAAATAGTTATTGAACTGAGGAAATAGCTCAGTAGTTAAAAATCTTGCTACACAAGCAAGAATTCAGATAGTCAGAGATCACAAAAATGCCAGTTCGGGCCGGGATGGCGCATGCCTTTAATCCTAGCACTCCAGAGGCAGAAGCAAGCTGATCTCTGTGAGTTTGAGGTCAGCCTGGTCTACAGAAAGAGTTCCAGGACAACCTCCAAAGCTACACAGAGAAACCCTGTCTCAGAAAACAAAAAAATAAAAAAATAAAAAGGTGAGTGTGGCAGCATGTCAGTAATTCCAGTCTGAGACGATAGAGACGGGGGTCCCCAGAGCAAGCCCACTAGAGAGATTAGCCATATCTGCAGCTCTGAGTTTGATTGAGAGTCACTGTCTCATAAATGAGGTGGAAGAACAGTTGAGGAAGCTGCTGGGCATCACCCCTAGGCTTCCACACGTGTGTGGATGTGGCTGTGTGTGCACACGCACACAAAGTTGGAAAATAAAAATGTTAGTTTATGTGTATGGATGTTTTGCCTACATGTCTGTCTGTTCACCACTCACATGCCTGGTGCCTGCAAATGCCAGATGATGACAACTGACCCCTGGAACTAGGATTATAGAAGGTTGTGAGCTGCCAAGTGAGTGCTAGGAATGGAGCTCAGGTCCTCTGGAAGAGCAATGCATGCTCTCAACTGCCGAGCCGTCTATCTAGCCCTCAAAATAAGTGATTTGTAAAATGTTTATTGAGTGAGTGCTGCAAGGTCAATCTGTTCAGATTTTTAAAAATTTGTTATTTTTAAAAAATTTTCAAACTTACAGAAAAGTTTCTGTAATACATAGCCCTCTTATATATCACTAACTTGGATTCATCAATCATTAATTTCTAGCATATTTATTATTCTCATATATATACATACATATATATATATATATATATATATTCCTGAACCTTTCAAAAATAAATTACAGGCCGCTCCTTTTCCCATACTAACTTTAGAAGTATTTCCTAACAACAACAGCAAAGAACTTCAATAAAAATGCATGCATAATTCCAAGTGTGCTGTTTTTAGAGAAGTTGATTGTAGTGGGGAGGGAGGGCAGTTGGGGATTAAGGACACACACACACACACATACACACACACACGCGCGCGTCATCCCTCCCTCCTGTCTTCCCGGGTTCTCACATCTTTTCTCAAATTCTGGAGCTGTATTGCTTGGGAGTTGAACGCTGGCTGAGCGTGAACTAGGCTCTGGGCTCCATTCCCTACCGCCGCTTACACTGCATTTGGGCACCTGTGCCTTTGTTTTCCCTGGCCCACAGACCTCTGTTGGGAGGGTAATCTAAGCTTTGTTTCACAGGATCCCAGGGAAGAGAGGCGGCCTAGCTCACCGGAAGTGGAAGTTAGAGAGGCAATCGAGGTGCAGGAAGTGGGAAGTTGACTCTTGGGACCCATGATCAGGCACGAGCTGTGCAGTGCTTCGGAGACGGCAGGGAGATGAGCTTTGGGGCGGAAAGATTTGCACACCTTGGGTCCCGGGACTGTCCTGCTCAGCTGAGTGGAATACCAAACGAGGGTGTCTCGAAGCTGAGCTGCACCTCAGCCAGGCAATCGACAGGAGAAGCAGCGAGCGAGACCGACAGACTGTCACTGGCAAAATGAACTGTCACCTCCCATTTTTCAGAGGCACGGCGGGATGAATTGCAGCCTTGAACCGTGCGGCCCGCTGCTGATTGAGTTCCGCTGTCTTAGAACCCCGTCGAACAAGGCGAGTTCATTTCAGACTGACGTCCCACCGCTTATCAATTTAGGAGCTAGTAAAATTAACCGCTTCGGAGCTGATTTTCGCCCTCCCCCGGCTTGGATTCCACATCCGGAAAGGTCACGAAAATAAATCTCTCTGGGTCCCACTAACATAATACACAGCCTAGAAATGAGGTCTCACAAGACCGAAGCCAAACATAACCCAGGCCCCAAAGCTTTCTGAGGTCCCTTTGGAGCCACCAGCCCATGGCAATAGTGTGACATGCCAGGCGTTTGCTGCACACACCAGCAGCTGCTGCTCCCGAGAGCCTGTGGTTGGGAAGGGTTGGGTAGCAAAGGATGAAGCCGCTCCCCAAGGCCGCCCATGATTTTCTGCAGACAGACGAGTATTGGTTAGCTTCCTGCCCTCCGGGCCCTCCATACACATAGTAGGTACCCAACAAATGACTATAAAGCCAAATAAGATGTGATGTTTGCAAAGCATCCGTGATTACTTCGAAAAGTTGAAACAAATGAACATGGACAGGGCTTTGGTGTGCGGCGAGAGAAAAGGTTTGGGATCCAGGAAAATATTGCCTGTCACTAGCCACTCCCCCAACACATTCCATACCGGAAATGGCTCCTGAGGGCAGAGTTGAACGCACACCAGAACAGCAGCCTCTGTCTCCAGAAGCAAAAAGTGCCTTCTGCTTCGTTTCTTCCCACACGGCTTAAAGGCTCCTAAAGGCCCACATCTGCGGCGTGGATAGAAATAGTTACCTCAGCATCCTTCGCTCCCCTCTTCCCTAAAGCAAACAACGGCAGTGTCTTTTTTTCCCCCAGAGATACAAGCTAACCATCTCAGTATGACAGTTTTGCTTACGATCCTGAGTGCCCTCTTCTTCTATTTGGAAGTGTCCGCCTCTTAACAAGAGTATCCCATGATAGAATAGGGATCAAATGTTTTCCCTGGAAGCAGTGTGAGAAAGAAGGACCTGTAGGCATGAAGATGGCTTCAAACAGGAAAACAGGCTCTCTCTCTCTCCTGCAAACGTCAGGGCAAGGGCTAGCTGTTTTAGCTCAGTCGATGTCTAGCCCAAAGTAGCCATCTCTGCTGGAGTTAAGTTCCTGTCCCATTTCTAAGTAGTTTACTTCTGTGTTTTAACTAGGGGCTTTAAAAATACATGTTTTTTATGTGTACGTGTGTAAGGCTGCAATAAGTTTATGTGCAACACATGCATGCATGTTTATGGGACCTGGAACTTACAGAGATCCACCTGCCTCTGCCTCCTGAGTTCTGGGATTAAAGGCATGCGCCATCTCTGCCAGGCTTATTGGGGACTTTTAGCCCCACACTGGAATGAGAAAATCGTTTCCACATTCCTAGCCATAGGACTTGAACAAACACACTAACTTATCCAAGTCCCAATTTTCCCATTTAGGAACTCATAGAATAGCTTTTTTTTTTTTTGAACTGGAGGCTCTGTGGTTAAAAGCACTTACAGCTCTAGCAGAGAATCCAAGTTCAGTCCCCAGCACCCCACTTGGTGGCTCACAACTGGCTGTAACTCTAGTTCCAGGAAATCCAATACCCTCTTCTGGATTCCAGGGATAACAAACACACACATAGTGCACATTCATATGTGTAGGCAAAACATTCATGCACATGTAACAAAAATAAATTATCTTTAAGCTAAAAATAACCTCATTTATATAAATAACCTTAATAAAATATATATTTATGTACAGATATTGGAGTTTATTCATTTCAGTCTCAAAAAAAAACTTGGAGAGGGATGCCATAGATGTTCTCAAAATTTGACCCAGAAATTGCACTTCTAGGAACCCACCTCACAAAAATGTCACTTCAATGCAAAAGGAAGAATGTATGAGGAATTTCACTGCAGGTTTTTAAGAAACTGGAAACAACTTTAATCCTGTCATTGAAGGCCTGGGTAAACAAATGATGACCTATATATACAATGTGATAGTATGCAGTAGTTAAAATGAACAGGAAAATGTATATTTAAAACTTTTCAAGCTGTGATGTTAGTGTCATCTTGTATGGATTATATGTGATTATCACATCATGAAGGACCTGAGTGTTCATGGGATAATTTAATCAAGTGCGATCATAGAAAAATATGTTCCTGTAGCCCTCAGGGAATTGTCCAAAGCTTTGAGTGAGTAATAGTTGTATTTCACTTAATGTATTGTGGATACCTCCTCATGTCAGTACCTTTTAATTTTATAATTTAAAAAGTAACATCTAATAAAACAGAGGTCCTGGGCTCTAACAACAGTTCTCATGTAATGCTGGGAGAGAGAGAGAGAGAGAGAGATTTATGGGTAGCTGACATGCATTCTCAGAAATGCAAACCCATGATATTCTAGTAGCGTAAGTGTAACCTCCGCTTCGACGCTGAACATCCCTCAACAGGGAGTCAGGCATCCAGCACTCTTGTCCCAATGCCACCATTAGCCTGGTACATGACATCAACCTAATCACTTATCTGGGCCCCGGTTTCCACATCGAGAAAATTAGAGTGTGAAAGCACATGTTCTCCACGGTCCCTTCAAGATGAGAATTCCATGGTTCTATGAAGTCAGTTTTCAGAGATTCAATAAAGGGTGTTTATATATAATTAAAGTCCCTGATCATTTCTGGCAATAACAGGAGGATTTTAACAAGGCCTTAAATATCCACAGGCAGGGAAAGTTCACTAAAAATTTTTTTATTTAAACAAAAAAGTTCCTGCCCTCAAGAAACCTATAACTTAAAAAAGAAAATAAGACAGCTAAATCAATAGAAATATGAAGTGCCAAGTTTTACAAAAAGAAATGTGCAAAATGAGATTGTTAGGGGGATCAGCACCACTCAAATTTATGCTCCTGGAAGAGTCAGCATTCCTGAAGGGGCTCAGAACTTCTTCAGGGACAGAACAAGGAGACGAAAGGGTGAGTGGTCCAATTGTCCATGCCTGGTTTAATTGGAGTGACTGTCTTCTCATTTGTATCAGGCGCCTTAGAAATCTAAGGCTTTTAAGGCAATAAGGCGGCTACAACAAAACTTGACTTAGATGACTCCTCAGGTCATCCCCATCTACATAACTCCATGACTCTGAGACGCGTGTAAGATAAGCGTTTATAGCCTGCATCCCATTTTGCACGTACATAGGAAATGGATGTCATAAAACCTGGTTCTCCTTTAAAACACGATTGTTTTTCAATGTGGAAAAGGAATCTTAGGAGCAGCTAGGTGACATATGACATACTCAGATTTTCCTCTTCTTTATCTTCTGAGCATGGACCCTGGCCACAATCACAAAAAGAAAAGAATTGAACCAGAACATGTGGCAGGCAAGAAGATCATTAAAAAAAAAAAAGATTTGCAAGATTGCTGGAATCCCATGGAGAAGCTGCCAATTTGGTCAGAGCCAGGATCCAACCCCACAGAGTGTGACCGCAAGATCCAGATTCTCAGCCTCCACAGCTCTACCAAACGGTGATGCTGTGTCCAGATTGCTGAGTAGGCAACTTGTCTGCCAAAGGCTGGAGGAGTCAGATGGGACTCTGCCTCTGGTTGGTGTATAAATTTACTTGCCTCACTATCCAATCACAAAGAATGTATTTCATATCTCTTATCATGAAATGGGAGCCAGACACGGTAATAGAACTCTCCGTTCCTGTGGCAGATTCAGGTTCAGTGCCCAGTCCCCACGCAACAATGGCTCACAATCATCTGTGACTCCATTTCCAAAGGATATGTCACACTTTTTGACCTCTGTGGTCCCCAGGCATGTGTGTGGTACACAGATGTACATGCAGGCAAACACTCATACACATACATACATACATACATACATACATACATACATACATGCATACATGCATCTTTCTAAAAGTCAGTAGTTCAGGGGGCAAAGCATTGCTGCGCAAGTCTGAGAACCTGAGTTCAACTTGCAGAGTCCACATAAGAGGGGAGGGGAGAAACACCCTACACAGTTGCCCTTTAATTTCCTCAAACTCACAAGGGTGTGTGTGTGCTCACAGGCATAAAATGGACACATGCAATACTATTTTAAATTTTAGTTTAAAAAAATAGTAGGTCTATCCCAGCCCCCTTCCAGTAAGTCTGATTCTGGATAAAGACCATGATGCAGCTGCCACATGCTCATTCCCTTTCTTGCCATTAGCAGCACCCCCCAGGAAAGAAAACAATACCGCCTCCATGAAGTTTGTGCATATATTGAGGATGTGTGCACGTGCATGTCTCTGTGTACCTATAGTATATAATCATGATAGATACTTTCTCAGCAATGTTTCATGTGGTCCTCTCCCTCCCCAATAACAGCACATCAGCTCTAAGAGCCAAAAGTAACTGTTATTCCTCTCTTATCTGTAGCACATAGTGCCTAGCATATTATATACACTTGGTCAATGTTTGTTGTATGAATGAATGAATGAATGAATGAATGAATGCTACTTCCAAGTTTACCAGTGGGTTGAGTCTACTTTGGCACCTCAGCTAGTCTTATCCTTCTTGGAAACTCCTAGGTGCTCTTTCTTCTCCATATTCACCCTTTCTCCAAACTGGTCATCCCTAGGTAGCTAACCTTGTGTGTAGTAATGAGGTCGCCAGGGTTAATACAACAATGTGGCTCTCAACAGTGGCTTTTCCCTTGAATAAGAAATAGCTCCTTGGCTTAATGGAGCCATTTTTAAATAGAAGTCACATTATGTGGGCATTCAGAGTAGGTAGGGCTTGGGAAATGGCAGGCAGGAGAAATTTAAGGGCCTCTAGCTGAGGACTTCTAAAGTGAAATCACCCGTTGGCATATGTGAGAATCATAGAACTTACATTGCAAAGCGTTTAGACACTGACACTGATGCTGTTCGTGGTGAAGCCCCTGCTTATCTTACACAAGGCCTTGGGCTCCATCCTTAACACTGAGGAAAACACCAACACTGACACTGAGTGTGTGGTCTCTACCATGGTCCAGTGAGCTAGCCAAAGAGATGAACTTTGATCTGCCACAGGAGTTTGGGATCTCCTGCTGATAGATTCTCCCAAAGAGAAGTCAGTGCTGGTTTTGGTTGGTATGGATCTAGTTGCTGGAGACGAAAGAATTATCATCAGATAAATTATCCTATTCACTGTGTGGATGAGGAAGGTGATAATCAAAGACCCCAGTGGCTGTTGTCCAAGGCCATAAAGTCAAAATCAAAGATAAAACTGAAATGCTTCATCCCCTTGAGCTAATAGATGAGACCCCAGCTTTGAACTTTCCAAATCACCCTATAAATTATTGTGGAACCCACTGTTTGCCACAGAGCTCAGAATACAAAGGCAGTGGCTAAGGCTTCTGGATAGCAGCAGACAGTGTTGTCAAATCTCAAGAAAGTGAACTTAATTGTTAGATCCCCATTTACATTCAGAATCTTGGCTACACAGAAGCCTGGAAACATAGAATTTAACTGTTCAACCCTTGCAGTACAGAAAATCGTACAAGAAATAGCTAGATGGTGAGGGCTGGAGAGGTGATATTGGATGCACTGGTTCCAGGGAGCAGTAGAGCTCCCAGCACTCAGGAGGCATAGTCAGGTGCATCTCTATGAGTTCAAGGCCAGCTTGATCTACAAAGTAAGTTCCAGGACAGCCAGGGTTACACACAGAAGCCCTATCTAGATAAACCAGAAGAAGAAGGGGTAGGGGAGAGGGAGGAGGAAGAGGAGGAGGAAGAGGAGGAGGAGGAGTGGCCGCTGTTGCAGAGGACCTGTATTCAATTCCCAGCACCCACATAGTGGCTCACAACCATCTGTAAGTCTAGTTCCAAGATATTCAAACCCTCTCATGGCCTCTGTGGGTATCAGGCATACAGGTTGTGTGCAGACATACACACAGGCAAAGCAAGCATACACATAAAATAAAATAGTGAGAAGGGTACCAATTACTAAGGTTTCTTCTCGAATGTGTTAGATACTATTTTTTAGAACCTGCTGAAATCCTGTCAACTTGACAGAATTGGTATTTTGTTTTAATTAATATTTATTTGATTTTTATTAAGAATGTTTTTAATGTCTTTACTGGCCTTTTATATGTTCTTATTTTTGTTTCTTTACTTGTTCTATTTCTTCCCCTTTTCCTTTTCAGGAGGATTTATATTCTTTTCATATTTCCTCTAGATCGCGTGCTAACAGTATCAGTTCATTATCCACAGGCTGTTTTTTAATGCCATATTTTGTCAGGATCCAACCCTGATGAGATTAATTTAGCTGATGGCTCCTTTATTTGGCAGACCCTCACTACCTACGTAGTTGGGGTTTCCCATCCATCTACTGTTCTCTGGCTGTGGTCACACTTCCCAACCCCCACCCTCCCAGCAGCAGAGCCCAGCTTGTCTGTCGGGGACAAAGGGTCACCAGAACACTCTGCAGATGACAAGCCCAAACAAACACCTGCGGTCTGGGGACCTGGGAGGTGAAGACAGATGCTGGACAATGGGTGATCTCCCTTGTTCAGGGCACGATGAAGGCTGATATGCCTTGAGGTTGGTTAACAAGGTGAGAGTGGAGAATTAGACCCCAGACGAATAGTGTGCTCTTTGGGAAGACATCTATAGTCACAAGTTAACAAAACACACCTCAGCGGCCCCGATCTTCATTTATATTTCCTGCCTCGGTGGGAGGATGTGGTCTCGGGAGCTAGAACCGCAGATCTGAAGGAAATGGCTCAGGCTGATAAAGGAAGCATGTATAAAGGAACAGCGGCACTTAAGTCCTTAGCTGTTCTGTGTTCTATGTCTTATCAGATGTACTTAATGCTTGTCAAATACACCCCTTGCAGAGACTGAAAATGCTAGACTCTTGCCTTACTAGGCTCCCTGCAACTAAAGATGGTTACACGACTCACTTCCGGCCACTGAGGCGTTAGAAGAGACACCGTTGGTCCTTCTAGCCAAAGGGATACGTGCACAGGAGGTTCCTATGCCTTCTTCTGTGTCTACGGACACAGGTGCGTGAGAAGTGACTTCAATCTGATGTGGCAGTGCACACCTGTAATTCCATCATTTGAGGAGCTGAGGCAGAAATACCATAAGCCAGCCTAGGCTACAGAGGGAGGTTGTCTATGAGAACAATTAGAAAAAAAATGCTAAAAAAAAAAAACTACAACAATGGCAAACATGCAGCAACAACTCAAAGCCAGCATCAATAATAATAATAATAATAACTAAAAACAAAAAACAAAAAGAAATCCTGGCCCACTGTACTGGTTTTGAACTGATGACTCAAAATGTTTGTTGAGTCTTTGCAGGGTCTCTTAACCACCTTCTCTTAACCACCTCTGTACTTGGATATCTTTTTTAAAAAATGACAAAAAAAACTATTATTTATATAAGAAGCTGGGATTATAAGTATACCTAATCCGTTAGGACTAGATAGTATAATGACTGAATCTAGAATGTTCTATAGGATACAAAGACAGAAATACCTGACACCTTTGCTCCTTCTCTACAAACACTGCACTTCTCCAGGGCAGGACCCTAACTAGGCCTCTATCCCAGTCAGAGTTCCTTCCTTCCCTAAGGGACCTGCTGGATAACCAGCAAACTCTTCTTAAACCTGTTCTTGCCAAGGTGTTAATGACAGATAATGGATTAGTGCATTGTTCCTTCAAAGATAACATTTCCATTTTAACGGAGTCTTTAAATGCCTAACCCAAAGGAACCCCACTGAAAACTGCAGGGACAGCAAACACCTTGCTCTTTCCTTCTGCCTAGAAAGCGGCTTTAAATGGCCCCTGAACCTCCCTACTAAGCCAGGGCACAGCCTAAGAAGCCCACCAGGCCCTAGGTAACCCTACCAGGCACTGAATGGAGGGAAGTCATGAAAGATACAAGACAGAAGTCGAGCTTGTTGGCCAACCCCATTATGGAACAAATTTTTGTCCAGGCATGAGAAGACCTGAGTTCTATTTGGGTGGGGCTTTGACATTAGCTGGATAGACAGCTTTACCAGCAACTAAGCATTTGTCAGTCTTGTTCTTCTTCAGACTTGCCATTAGGGACAATGTCTCCAATAATGTTTCGTGCTTGGCTGGGGACTCAAAGCCTGATTCGATGGCCAGATGACTCATTTGACGAAGGAGTTTGCCACGGACCTGAGTTCCATGTCCAGAACCCATGTAATTGTGGAAGGCGAGAACCGACCCCACAAAATTGTGACCTCCACATGTAGGCTATGACATGCATGACATGCACACACACACACACCCGAGCACACACACACACACACACAGAGAGAGAGAGAGAGAGAGAGAGAGAGAGAGAGAGAGAGAGAGAGAGAGAATACTTAATAAATAAACAAAAATTAAAGCTCTTGTTTTTCCTGTTTTGGAAAGGATATTCATTCCCAATAGGGAAAGCCTCCAGGGAAATGACATAAACCAACATTCAGGGTGACTGCAAGTGAGAAATTAGGCGTTTCAATTGAACCACCAAGTTGAACCAGCACTCTGGTGGTTCAATGAGTCCAAGGGTGATTTGCGGGGAGTATTCGAGCCTCTGTGTGAGAAGGCTGTGTGAGTGGTCCGGAAGATACATTCAGTGTGCGTCAAGAGGGGAAAAAAACAGGTGTGCGGATAACGTCTGGTACAATGCCTTTCTAATTCTCAATGCTCCAGGAAGGAATCTCTGAGATTAAATTAAGCTGTTAACCCTCTAGGCGCTCCTGTCGTTTATTGTTAAGGAATTAATAGAAATGCGGGAATGCAGATGGCCTGGCTGTCAGCTCCGAGAGGCGATTTTTCTGATCTCCACGGACGTTTCCAGCATCTTTCATTAACTGCTCATGTACCAATTTGTCATTTTAACCGAGCAGGAAGGAAACTTCCCCTACCTCAAGTGCTGGTTGGGAAATCCTCCCAGGGCCTGTCCTCATGGGTCCCACATGCCTGGGAGTAGAGAAAGGATGCCACATCATTTTAGGAAGTCGGCATCCCAAAGCCTGGCCGTCGTGGACACAAGCTTGAGGAGACTATAGGGGTTCAGTTCTAGCAATCCTGAGCAGAGCAAGAGCAAAGAAACTTCTCAATTTGCTCAGACTTGAAGTGAGCAGGTAGTCAGCTCAACAAGGAGAGGCGCCACCTACAGGAGAGAGGAAGATTTGCATCTGCGCTCCGCTGTGATATCTGAGGTCGCGCCTCCTCCAGGTGCCAGCCCCAGGCATTGATCCATCGCCCCAGACACATCCCTCAGCGCTTGGCATATACTGAATCTTTTAAAGTCCCCAGTAACTTTATCGGCTAGGTTTTTATAGCCATTTTCTTTTTAGTAAATTAAAAAATTACAGCTCCAGGAGAATAACTTGCCCAGTGTCACACGATTAGGAAGTGGGAGGCAGAGATTCAGATCTGGAACCCTCAAAAGTAACACCTTGAGAATTGTATGGCAGTGGAAAGAGTCAGACCTAATTCTTCCCATGGTTCACGAGGGACCTTTGGGCCAAGTACTCAGCTCATGGGCCCTCAATTCTGCAGCTTGGGGTCCCCATGTCTCTAAGACTCCCTTATCCTCTTGGAGAGAAAGTCGCTAAGGAAGTATAATCTCAATTAATAGAGACTGAATAGCTGTCGTCTTCAGTTTGTAGAAAATGGAGAAATAAGGGGCTGAGTCTTGAACACAGTAGAACCAAGTCTACCAACTCTCACCCAGCCCTCTGCTTTTCCCTCCCCACAACACTCCCTCATTAATCTTCCATAGCTGGGATCGTATGGGTTCGGGTCTTCAGGCCCACTTTCTGACCAAAATTTACTTGAAAAACAAAACACAAAAACCTGATGGCATTTGCCTGAGGTTTCGCCACCCATGACTCACGCCTTTCTCTAAGACATGGATCCCATGCAAACACCATTAGGCTTTTGAACTGCAGACCATCATTTCTTGTGTACATGACTGGATCTCAAAAGCTGTGAGATTCCAAGTGTGATCCAAAGGGAACAGCTTCAATGTCATCACATACATGTTCGAAATACAAGTCACAGGCTCCGCCCCCCATGGCCCACTGAGTCAGAATCACAGTGTATGGTGTATAGATTATGTCCTGCAGAACTTACACAAACAGTAACCCTGGACAATGGCCCCTCATCTCGTCACCAGTGATTTGGGGTCAGCAAGAATGGAGAGGGAGCTATGTATTTCCCAATAGTGTGCATCACCTAAGACCAGCCACTCTGGTCTGGAGACTCCACTTTAAATGACATCTATGTTAAGGGTTTTTGATGGCAGATATTGGGGGCGGGGAGGAAATACCATAGGGAGGATGGATGAGGGAAGTTGTTGCAGGGGAATGAGAAAGGCACAGATCATGAAACCTTGGAATCAAAACAACTGAGGTATGAATTCACCCATGTACCTGGCATCTCTCCATTTGAGTACATTCAAATCTAAAGGCATTCACATTTATCTAGCCTGTGGCAAAACCTGTGTGTTACCTTACCTTTCTCTGTGCCCTGCCTGTCTCCGTTACAAATGAAAATCTTCCCAGTCCCCTCTGACTGTCAGTTAGCTTTCCAATTTCATTCTGAGTTAACTGCACTGTGGTGGCAGACAAAGCTGGCCTGATGGCAGGAATACTGTTCCCTGATGGTATCAGAGCCTCTTCCGTATTTATGTTTGCTGTGTGACTGTCACTTGTATACAATCACACAGAGACTCTGATATTAAGCCCTAGCTAGGAAATCACCCCCCTGGCACAGTTCTGGTGGAAAAGGAAAAAGGGACTTCAGTGGCAACCAGATATCAAACACAAATTACATGGCCCTTGTACCAAAATAGGCATCTTTAAGAAATCGTGTCTTCTGGTCCTCCTTCAGGTAATATGGTACCCGGAGGAACCCAGATAGATAACAACCTCTTCTATTTGTAAAGGCTACTTGTGAAGGAAACGCCATTAGCTCCCAGTGGTGGAATCTGTTGTTCAGCAAGCATTCACTCCCTTCTGTGCCTCTCCATGAGAGAAGTAAATGTCCACACTCCACTGATAATGGACCTGGCCATGTGACTTCCTCCGACCAATAGAATGCAAGCAGAGATTTTTAACTCCAAAGGCTTGGTTTGGCATCTTGCAGTTCTAGCCTTTGCCACGAGAAGAGCCTGCTCCCACCTTTTCATCCTGAGTCCCTTCATGAGAAGATGCATGGGATAGACATGGACAAGATCCACTGCAACCAGTCCACAGATGTGTGAACAAGATGTAGATGCAGTAAGCCTCTACCCGTTTGGGATATTTGTTATGCAGCCTTACTGCACTAAAGTTGACTAATACACTTCCCCAGACACCTATTCTACTGACCTTTTTATTCACTGTACCTGACCTAAATCAGACATTATTTAATTTGTGGTTCAATGGGAGGGGTCACTAGATTGAATGCTTCTAAACATCAGAGAATGCCTGGGGATATAGCTCAATTAGTACAGTGTTTGCCTAGAACACACACACACACAAAAAAAAAACCCCTGGGTTCTACTCCCAGCACCACATAAAACCTGGTGTGGTGGTACACACCTGTAATCTCAGCACATGGGAGGCAGAAACAAGAAGATATGAAATTCAAGGTCATCTGCTGCTACATAGGGAGTTAGAGGTCACACTGTGTTAAAGATCCTGTCTCCAATATTGTTTGCAAGGAAGCATCCAAGAAATATACCAGATTTTTTTTTTTGCTATCTCTTTGGGCCAATAGAAAAGAGATGCTCTCAGAGAAATGTTTGTTACGAAGTGTCATTAACTCGAACAGATCCCTTTGGGTCTATTAGAATGTGAGTTCAAATAGAATTAGAAAAGTAGCAAGCAATTGGGGCTATGGAGGTGATAATTTTGGTTTCCAGCACCCACACTAGCTGTCCCATAACCACCTGTAACTTCAGGTCCAGGGAATCTGATGCCATCTTCTGGTCTTGTAGAGCACCTGCACATACATGACGGATGCACACATGAAGGGTGGGGCACATGCATACATGTTTTTAAAGAAAAAAAGCAAAATAGCAAAAAGTGAGGTGAGAGTTGAGAACCTGACTCCAGAACTATAGAATTCCCTTGTTCTCTGGTTTTATGCACTCACCCTTACTGTAGTGTGTGGTTCTTTATCTATTTACTTATTTCCCCCTTCCTTCCTTCTTTCCTTCCTTCCTTCCTCCCTTCCTTCCTTTCTTGTTTGTCTGTTTATCCCACTGGGAAATGTGTCCAATGGGGCCGGACAACTGTCATTCATCTCTGTGTCATGTAACAGCTCAACGAAAATGTTAAATAAGGAACTGCTAAGAGCATGTCAGTGCGCCAGCTGAAGGGAAGCGATGGGCTTGACACTGTCCAAATCCAGCTTCAGTCCTGAGTAATCTCAGCTCACAGAATTTTACAGTCCATTCTCCTCCTGCAACGACACGAGGGCTCTGTGGCTAATAAGCAGAGGTGCTTGAGACCAAGAGCCTGCAAAGTCAGTGTCTGCGGAGGGCATGCTTCCTCCTAAAAGGTGCCCACCTTCCAACTGTGTGCTCACAGTGCAAGGGATGAGTTAGTTCTCCTAAGGGCACCAAAGCCATTCAGAAAGGCTGAAATCCTCTCCCAACGGGCCTGCTAGGGGCGAGGGTTCCAATGCTTGGATTTCAGTGGACACACATGTTCAGTACTTACTGCAATTTGCAAAAAGTGGTACCTAATTATGAAAAACACTGAATAACAATGTCAGCGAGAGGGCACTCGAAGACTTCTGTGCTAGTCAGAGACACAATGAAGCCAGCATTTTAGCAAATATTTGTGAGTTCAAGGCCAGCTTGGTGTACTTAGCAAGTTCCAGGCCAGCCAGGAATACATAGGGAAACTCTGTCTCAAAAACAAAAAACAATCCCCCCCCCAAAAAACAGTGTCTTAGAGCCAGATCATCCCCAATTATATAGCAAGTTCTAGACCTTGCTTAAAGAGGTGTGGGCTTTGAGGTTTCAAAAATCCACACCAGACCCAGTCCCCCTCTCTATGCCTCCAAATTTCCAATCAAATGTGAGCTCTCAGCTACCACTCTAGTGTCATGCCTGCCTACTTGCCATGATGGTCATGGACTTGCCCTTTGAAACTGTAAGCAAGCCCCCAACTAAATTCTTTCTTTTATAAGTTGCCTTGGTCCTGGTGTCTCTGCACAGCAGTAGGAAAGTCCTAAGACAATATGTATACCATCTTCCAGGACAACCTGGGCTGTATAGCAGGCAGGGGTGGGAGTTGGGGAGAGGCAACATCTCTGGATTGCGTCTGTGATTGTTATGTTGTAGGGGGTAACAGAGAGGCCAGCTGAAAGGCAACTTCATACTGAAGGGGAAAGGGCCTGAAGTATAGGGTGGCAGTACAGTTAAAAGTAGATCATCCTAGAAAATTCAGTAATCCTACCACCTCGTGGGAAGGCAGAGGTGAAGAAGGCAGGCAGCAGGGTTGTTAAGGCAGTTCTGTGATGTGTGTGTCTGTCGGAAGAGTAGAAAAGCTAGCTGGAAGTGGTGGCACATGACTTTAATTGTAGCATTCGGGAGATCTCTCCCAGTCCAAGGCCAGCTTGGTCTACACGGGGAGTTCCAGTCCAGCCAAGCTGTATAGTGAGACCATGTCTCAATGTACTACTCTAGGCCAAGGGTACCACTCACTGATAGAGCACTTATCCAGCCTGTGCAAGGCCAGGTTTGATCCTCAGCATAGAGAAAGAGGAACATGGAAAGAGAGAAGGAGGGAGACGAGGAGGAAGAATATCTGACAAATTACAGAAATTAGAGAAGATGCCAGTCACGTTTGAGAGAGGTGATGTGTTGATTTGGACAGGTAGACTGTTTAGATGCTGGCTGGAATCTAACCAAAGTGCTCAGCCCCACTTAGAAAGTTGGGACAACATCTTGAGAGGGAAACAGGAGCTGGGAAACCGCAAGAGGCCATAGAGGTGACAGCTAGGGGGAAAGAAAAGCCAGAGACCAAAGTCAGCCTTGCAGACTGCTGAGTCAGAAGGGAGGTGTGGGCCACGGGGCTGGTGGGGAGCAAAGGACAAGAAGCCGGCACAGGGGCTCCCAGAAGCCGGCACAGGGGCTCCCAGAAGCCAAGCAAAGGGGTAGCAGCTTGGATGTCCAGATCCGACATCTCTTTTGGGACCAAGGAGGCCTCCTGGGACATAGGGCAACACCCTTTTCCCAGACTCCTGGCCTCTAACCACTTGGGTGTGGGAGACAGGGCTTTGCCTTTGAAGAAAGACCCAGGGCAGGGAAAACAGAGATATGCAAACAGTAACAACAAACCCTGTGTTCTTCCACTTCGTATGCAGGAAGTAATCCAGGCCCATAGCTGGTGCTGTGGTTGGTGTATTCTAGATGTTCAAAGGTCATCTGGCATGGAGACAGGGTAAATTATGGCTGGAGTGTATGAATCTGAGGAGGCTCTCCATTAACATTTATTAGAAATTGTCATCACTTCTACTCGAATGGGCCCCAGATGTGGAAACACTGGCTGCCCCAGACTTTTCTTCTAGGCTGTGATCTCTTCTCTGATTTATTGTTATTAAACATGACCAGATTTTGTAGAGGGGAAAATTGAAGAAAGCAACACACACATGGGGAACTGTTGGGTGGAGGCTGCCAAGAGAAACAAAGCATTTAATGATTTCTGGTGGCAGTGGGAACATGAGGAGGAGAGGCAGGGCATTGTTCTGGGGCTCCAGGGGGCCTGCTTCCTAAATCAAACGACACGGGCTGGACTTGTGGGCAAATGTCTTCACTCTGAGGATCAGGGGCAGTTGAAGGTAACAAGAAAGGCTAAGAATACAGCCAGTGCTGAGAAGTCTAGGAGCAATGATGGGAACCTTTTTCCTTGGGACACGTCACCTTGCAGGTGGTGACTTCATGAGTCATCACATCCAATGGATGTTAGGTCATTTTTTTTTCCTTACCAATTACATTTACTATCCTATTGTGTAACTACTTGAGAGATGCCAAGAAATCCAAGTTAGAGCCCCACCTTCTGGTAGCATCTGTGTGACTTCATTTATTCACTCATTCAACACAATTTTATTAATACTATGTGTTAGGCATTGTTATAGTTGTTGAGGTATTATTAGCAAATAAAAGAGATGCATGTCTGTCAGATATGTCTGAGGACACATGTCTTCCAAGAGACAAAAAAACTTTAATTTTTAAAAATGTATGCATTTATTTCATGTGCTTATATATTTTACCTGAATGTTTATATGTGTGGTGAGTATATATATGTTACCCTTGGAGGCCAGAAGAAGGTATCAGATCCCCTGAAACTGCAGTTACAGATGACTGTGAGCTACCGTGTGGGTGCTGAGAACTGAACCATGATCCTCTGTAGGAGCAGCCAGTGCTCCTAGCCATCTCCCCAGCTCTTATGGAGACAAACTCAGAAAGAAAGAAAGACAAAGTGACCGACTATCTGCTACAAGTGTCTGGAGAGAAGGCAGACATAGGAGAGGGTACTATGGTAGGGTACCTGAACTCCAGTCTTGTCTGCTCCTCCCAAGACACTTGTGAGCTAAGGCAAGTTATTTAACTCCTTTAACTTCATTCCTTTTTAAATTATTCCTTTTCATTTTTTATGTACATGCGTGGTTTTCCTGCATGTACATCTGTGTGAGGATGTCAGATCCCCGAACCGGAGTTATAGACACTTGTGAGCCACCACGTGGATGCTGGGCTCAAACCCAGGGCCTCTGGATGAACAGCCAGTACTCTTAACTGCTGAGCCATCTCTTCAGCCCCTCAGCTTCATTTCTTGTTTGTAAATGGGCAATACACCTGCCTCATTTTATCTCACAGATTAGTTGTAAAACTTAAATGTGGTTATGCATTTGAAGAGACCTTTGTAAACTGTAAATTGTTCCGCAGCCTCCATGTCTTTAAGCTAAATGGGGGGCACAGGGAGTGCTATGGGATGGGAGATTACCAGCTAGGAATCCTGAGACTCGTGTGACTTGTGTTTTCTCAAGAAGAAGAGAAGAGGGACTCTCCCCTGACTGCTGAACATTTGCCTTTTGGAGGACCTCTCAGACGTCAGAGGTCTGCTTTGCATGTGCAAGCCACCTGTAGGAGATTCTCGAGTCATTCGGGCTCTCCGTCCTAGAAGTGCAGGTGAACTGCCCCACTGCAGGGGTGTGGATGCAGCCCCGCTGCAGGGGTGTGGATGCGGGCACTGAGGGAGGTCCCTGAAGGGCCAGTGACTATTGCTTCGGAACTCATCATCTGTTAGATTCCTTTGGTCCCTGTGTGAAGGGATTGTGTCTAAGTCTTCTTGATTCATCTTCCTGCACGCATTGGCCTCCCAGTGCACATACATCACACACAGCTACTCACTGGCTCACACCGGTCACGTGCAGAATTAGTGAGGACATTCCGAGGGTCAGATTTTCTTATTATACCAGGCAATGGACCAAGGAGCCAGGGGGAAAGGCCACAGCTGTTTCCCTCCTGCCTGGGATTTCCTTCCTGAACATCTAGCGTCTGTGAGTCCAATCTATAGGGAGTTAAGGGTTACATTAACCTGCTTCCTGGCACTAGCTGAATGAGGGCATCACCATGACCTTTGTCTTTATGACCATCCCTTCTACATACAAACACATCTCTTATGTGATGTCCAAGGTCTGTGAGCGGGTCCCAGAGCTGTGTCTTCCAAACAACTGGCTGAAGGTATTAGGAATGGGGCAGGAGCTCAATTTTGACCAGAACCCACCCATAATGATGCTAGCAAGTGGAGTGGCCATGGTGCTGGCATTCCAGACAAAGAAAAATTTTAATGGGACCAGACACATTTCTCTCACCCCATCACATCCCAAGGCCTATGCAGGTGAGGTGTAGGGAATTAGGAATATCTTCTAAGGATTTCTTCTGGAGAGACCTGCCTTCAAGCGCAGGTGTCCCACAAGCCCACCTTACCCTTGCAGGGGGAACAGTCACAGGACTGAATTCTGGCTGCTGGTGGATGGCTGGGTTGCACAGGAAATGCATTTTGGTGGAAGGAAAGAACAAGAAGCAAGAAGTGAATGGGAAAGACCAGAGACTTGGGTTTTGCTTATAACTGAGTGCTTGAGATAGTCAGCTCTGGTGTAGGACCCTGTTTCTCAGAGGGTAGTCCTTAGGCCAGCCGCACAGCTTCGCTGGATTCTGAGACCTTAGCCCAGAAGACAGATTTGCCGGATGAGAAGTTACATTGTAACTAGACGTAGTGGTGCACAGTTTATAGTCTCAGCACTTGGAAGTCTGAGTCAAGAATTTTGCTTAAACCTGGGAATTTGAAACCAGACCCTGCAACATAGTGTAACACAAAGAGAGGGAAAAAAGGAAGAAGAAAGAAAAAGAGATAGGGAAAGAGGGAGAGAGAGAGGAAAAGAGAGGTTTGGGTGGGGGAGAAACAGAGTGATGGGGATGTCCTTCTGTATATGTTTCCCTTATTGGTTGATGAATAAAACACTGATTTGTCAGTAGCCAAGCAGGAAGTATAGACAGGCCTGGGAGAATGCTGGGGAGAGAGGCAGAGGAGTGCAAGAGACAACTGCTGAAGGAGTAACAGCCTCATGGCAATACATAGATTAATAGAAATGCGTTCATAATTAAGACAGAGCTAGCCAGTAAGAAGCCTGGGCCACTAGTCAAACATTTTATACTTAATATAAGTCTCTGTGTGTTTATTTGGGGGCAAAGTGGCTGTGGGACCAGGACCTCCATCTTCAACAGAGGGACAGGAAAAGGGAAGAAGGGAAACTACCTTTATCAAAATTTAGCATGCACACATGCCACGACAAACACGTGGAGGGGAGAAGGCAACTTGCAGGAATTGGCTCTCTTACCATATTATGTAAGGATTAGCAGCAAGCACCTTTGCTTGTAGTTGGACTCTCTTTGGCCCTCCAGCTCTCAAATAATGACACAGAGACTTCTTATTAATTGTGAAAGTTTGCCCTTTGATTAGGCTTGTTCCAAACTAGCTCTTATAACTTAAATTAGCCTCTTTTTAAAAATTTATTAGTATACAGTGTTCTGTCTGCATGTATGCCACACACCAGAAGAGGCACCAGATGTCATTATAGACGGTTGCTGGGAATTGAATTCAGGTCCTCTGGAAGAGCAGCCAGTGTTCTTAACCTCTGAGTCGTCTCTCCAGCCCACTTACATGAATCTTCATTTTACCATGTGGCTCATCACCTCTCCTCCATATTGTATGTCTGATTTGCTCTGGTGTCCTGCCCCTCTTCTTCCCAGAGTTCCTATCTGTGCCGGGAAATCCTACCTATCCTCTCCTGCCTAGTTATTGGCCATTCAGCTCTTTATTAATTAGAAGGTGCCTTGGCAAAGACAATCTTCATTGTGTAGAAAAATATTATCCCACAATATTTACTCTCTGAGCCACCAGTGCAAAACTTACCTTTTTTCCTTTTTCTTTTTTTTTCTTTTTCTTTTCTTTTTTTTCTTTTTCTTTTTTTCTTTTTTGAAGCATTATCTTGAAGCTCTCAAGGAAATCACTACCTACAATGAGCTGGACAATAACATGCCATTCCAGAAGCCCCTAGTGTTCTTCTACCCCAGCCATTTCACTCTTGGTGTTAAATAAGTCAATGTACTCGCTTTCATATGTGTTTTTTCAGTAGTTCCCTACACAGCAAGTTCCAGGCCAGGACATCCTGAGACACCTAGAAACATCCAAAATAGGAAGGGAGAAGCCAGGCCTGGTGGTGCACACCTTCAATCCCAGCACTGGGAGTCAAAGGCAGGCAGATCTCTGTAAACTCAAAGCCAGCCTGGTCTGCATAGTGAGCTTCTAACCAGCCAGAACTACATAGTGAGACCCTGTCTAGAAAAAACAAAACAAAACAAACAAAAAAAACAGCAAGTGGCTTTACTTGAAGTTTCTAGAGAGGGACTAGAAAGTGTATTTGTACCATGAAGAAGGTCCCTGGTAGACACTAAGGACACAGTGACCGCAGTATCAGATCTTTGTGTCCCAGTTTTCTTCCCTGATAGGCCTTGAGCTGACAAAGACTGTGTTCCTTGACTAAAGGTCACAGCCCCTGGGGAGCAGCCCTCTTCCCTGGTGGCTTTCACTTCCCCTCAGGCCTGGAATGGCAATGGTTCCCACTTTGACTTCTCTTTCCCTAGGGATTTCTCTGAATCCCTGCCCATAGTTTTGTGAATATGACTTTATTAAAGTCTTCTCAGCTAGGCGCTCTGGAGGCAGAAGCGGATGAATCTCTGAGAAGGCCAAGGCCAGCCTCATTTGCAAAGCTAGTTCCAGGCCAGTCAGGGACCACACAGTAACACCCTGTCTCAGAAAAAAAAAACTTCTCAAACTGTGTTCAAGTCTGCCATCCATTTCCCAACATGCTCCTGGCTAATGCCACCTCCTGAAAAGCAGCCCCAGATGGGCTCTTGTTTCTGGTTAGGGAACTGGTCTCCATGAGCATTTCCAGTTTAGGAATCTTTGAGATTGAAATAAATAACCATTTTCAGTTCAGTGTACTGTATCTTGTGCAATTCTTGTTTCTGGAATAGCAAAAATATATATCAAAGAGACATTTGGCACCTTCCCCCACATGCCTCGGCTTCCAGGCTACAGCCTGTCTGTCTGAGTGTGTAAGTGTGGGTCACGAGGGGTGGCCTGGAACTGTCACACTTTGACCAGTAGATACCAAATGTTAAAAGCTCAAGAGTTTTCCAGAAACAGTTGTTTTTTTTAAGAAAAACCTAAAATTGTGAAAAGTTAAAACTAAGTTAATTGTACTTGAAAATAAATTTTATGGGTTGGAGAGTGGCTCAGTGATTAAGAACATTTGTTTCTCTTGCAGAGGACACAAGTTCAATTCCCAGCACCCACATGGTGGCTCACAACTGTCTATTACTCTAGGGTTAGGAGATCCAATGTCAGGAAATCTGATGCCCTCTCCTGACCTCCTCAGGCCCCAGGCACACATGTGGTACACATATGTACATGCAGGCAAAGAACTCATTCTCATAAAATAAAATAAAAAATCTTTTAAAAAAAAAGAAAATAGATACTGCAGGACTGGAGATTTCTCAGCAGATAAAAGTACATATTCTAGAGGACCCAGACTTGGTTACCAGCACCCACGTCAGGTGTCTCACTGTCACCTGTAACTCTAGCTCCAGGAGTGACAAGTCCTCTGGCCTTTTCAGGTACCTTCACTCAAGTGCATGCACCTGCACACAGACACATAATTAAAAATAAACGTGAATACTGCTTTTGTTAAATCTGACTATTATCTTATCTTTGGGGGTTCTTTCTGTCTGCAATTCTGTATAGGAGAGAAGCTTGACTCCTGCTACTTCCCAGATCCCTCTGATTATTTTCAATGAAGGAAGTCTAGGAATCTGACGTAATAGGAGTATTTACACCAAGGAAATTGGCAAACACTACAAGTCAGGGACAGACAGAACTTTTATTCTGAAAAGCCATTGCACATCTTATAGTACATCAGTCCCTAGCTTTGGAAGGGGCTGGAGGGTTGGGTGAAAGGAAGGAGGAAATCCTTTGAGATGATCATGGCGCTGTATGTCTGTGTGTGTGTGTCCATCTGTGTGTGTGTGTGTATGTGTGTGTGTGTGTGTGTGTGCGCGTGTGTGAATCTGTGTATCTATATGCCTGTGGACTTGGGCAGAGATCAACATCAACAGTCTTCCTTTATCGCTTTTCCATCTTTTTGTTTTGTTTTGGTTTGGTTTTAGCACAAAGTCCTAAAAACAGACCTGAAGCTCACCGACTCAGCTAGACTGGCTGGCCTGCAGCCTCCGGAGATCTTTCTACCTCCATTTCCGCAGCACTGGGTGGGTTAACAGGTGCACACCACCACACCTGGCACTTTAAATTCATTTTTATTTATCACTGGAGATACATGTGTGCCCCAGCACACACGTGGAGTTCAGAGGATCCCTTGCAGGATCTGATTCTCTCCTTCCACCATGTGGGACCTGAACGGAACTCAGGCTGTCAGGGGGATTATCCACTGAGACATCCTGTCAGCCCCACACCTTACATCTTTATGTGAATGCTGGAGATTGAACTCAATCCTCAGCCTTATGTAGCAAGCTTTCTGCCGTCTCCCAGCCTGGAGTTAGATAGTTTCCGGGACTGCATATATGCTCAGCTACTACAAGAGTTAACTCTCTCTGTGCACCATGTGGGCTCCAGAGATCAAACTCAAGGCATCAAGTTGAGCAGCAAATGCCCCTCCATCAAGCTATCTCACTGGTGCACCATGTGCTCAGTTCCTGTTGAGGAAAAGCAGAGTAGATTGAGCTGGCAGTTGGCTAGAGAGGATAAGCAAAACAAGGAGGGCCCTCTCTGCCTTCTTAGAGCAAGGTGGACTGAGAAGGCCTTTTCCATGTATCATGTGGTAGTCATATCAGCTCGATCCTGCAGTGGGGTTGTTTGTTTACGACGATACCACTCAACTACCAAAATCAAAGAGAAAGGCAGTAGAGACACATCTAAAATAGGGCTGAGATCCTTCACATCTCAAAAACTAAGGCCCAGACGTAGTGACACAATACGGAGTCTAGAGCTAGCCTTGATGAATCCCCTCCTCTACCAGATACTTAGAGGTTTTGAGTAAATGACCCAGGCTTTCTAAGCCACTGCATCTTTAGGTGTGGAAAGTTATGAGGAGAATAAGTGAAAGATTTTATGTCAAATGTCAAGTAATAGGGTTTGTGCTCTCCAAAGATGAGCTGGATAGACAGACACAGGGAGGAAGAGGATAGACCCCAGGATGAGATACACCCCAGGATGAGATAGACCCCAGGATGAGGTAGACACCAGGATGAGATAGATAGACTCCAGGATGAGATAGACCCAAAGAGGAAGAGGGTAGACCCCAGGATGTTGAAGGGGTATGAGAGAAAGAACTTTGGGGGCAGGCATGGATTTCAAAACAGGGTTTCTCTGTATAGTAGCCTTGGCTGTCCTGGAACTCCCTCTGTAACCCAGACTGTCCTTGAACTCAGAGATCCTTCTGCCTCTGCCTCCCAAGTGCTAGGATTAAAGGCGTGTGCCATCACGGCCCCAGAAAGATTTATTTTATTTTATGTTTGCTTGCATGTATGTCTGTGCATCATATGCATACATGGAATCCAGAAGAAGGCACCAGATCCCCTGGAACTGGAGTTACAGACAGTTGTGAGCTGCCATGTGGGTGCTAAGAATTGAACCTAGGTCCTCTGGAAGAGCATTAAGTGCTCTTAACTACTGAGCCATCTCACCAGCTCCAGAATGGCTATACAGAAAAACACAGCTTTATAGTGGGCACTATTGTTCTTAAAATACCCACAGGTTAGTCCGGAAGCAGAGGGGTTCACTGGCTTCTCCGCTACCCCGACCTTCTGCTGTCTCCTCAAGTTTCCTCTTTTCTGTCTCTCTTCCCACCTCTTCCTCTGCTCTCTTCCTATCCCTTTTCCTCTTCCTCTTTCATACCAAGCAATATTTACCTGGTTCTAAAGTAAACATTAGTAACATTGTTCATATGATAAGCACATATCCACACATTTTTCTAAGCAGAATTCCCTTCCTAAACAGAACTCTGCCCATGAAATAATTACTGCTTCTTCATATACAGTGCTTTGTAAAGAGGGGTTCTCATCCACTGTTTCCTTTGAATCTCAGAGCCACCCTGTGGCAAGGATTATAATTATAACCATTTTATGCTGAAGGAAACAAGGCCCAAGGAATTTCCCAGGATCAGAGCTGATAAGTGAACGAGGCTGGACTTGAAGCTGGTAGCAGTACAAGCACTATACCACATGGCTGTGTCTCTTCCTTCTCCAGAGTAGGTGTGTCTAGTCGTCTTCTTCCCCTTCTTTTTCTTCTTCTTCTCTTCCTCTTCTTCTAGAAACTTCTCTGTCTATCAGCCACTCAGGGCCCATAGCAGACTGAGCTAGATGCTAGTAATTGGGAAACACACACTGGGGTCTGTTATAGGTGTGATAGTCAGCCAGGAACAAGACTGGGGAAACAGAAAGGTGTTATGTTGTAAGCAAAGGCTATGTTCCAGGAACCATATACCGGGTAACACCAATTATGTCATTTAATATTCTCTAGACCTCTGTGAGAGTGGATCATTATCTTAATTTCAAATAATACTAAAGTGGAAAGTTAGGCTTAAAGAGCTAAAGAAATTTATACAAGTTCATATAAACAGTAAGAGACAAAGTTGAGATTCGAACTCATGTCTCCCTGACTCTAAATTGTACTCTCATTTCCCTATTCCACATTGTCCCCCTGGGCCTTGTATCTGTGTAAAGGTGGGGAGGATGCACATGCGTATGCGCATGTGTTGCTTGAAATCAAACCCCATGTCTTGTTCATACGAGGTGTCTTACTGTTGCTGTGATGAAACTCTATGAGCAAAGCAACTTGAGGAGCAAAAGATTTATTCGACTTACACTTCCATGTTACTGTTCAGCATCAAAGGAATCAGGACAGGAACTCAAACAGGGCAGGAACTTGTAGGCTGACTCCAACACAGAGGACATAGAGGGAGCTGCTTACTGACTTGCTCCTCGTGGCTTGCTCAGCCTGCTTTCTTATAGAACCCAGGACCACCAATCCAAGGATGGCACCACCCACAATGAGCTAGGCCCTCACCCATCAATCACTAATTTAAAGAATGCCCTGCAGCTAGATCTTATGGGAGCATTTTCTCAGTTGAGGCTCCCCCAGCATGTGTCAAGTTGACATAAAACTAGCCAGCACACAGGGTAAGCATCCCACCACTGAGCTATATCCCCAGCACTTGAGTTTGTTTGTTCTGTTTCTTTGAACAGAGACTCACTATGTAGCTCTGGCTTGAAACTCACTCTGTAGACCAGGAGGGCCTCAAACTCACAGAGATCTGCCTGCCTCTACCTCCCAAGTGCTGGGATTAAAGATATATGCCACCACACCCCATGAGTTTTTGTTTTCTTTTCTTTTCTTTTCCTTTCATGTGGGGTTTTGGTCTGGTTTTTTATTTCACTTTTATTTTTGTTTTGTTTTGGTTGTTGTATTTTGATGTAAATAAAAGCTCCTAAATTCTCTGGGTCCTGCCTCGCACACATATCACTCAACTCTGGTAGATTGTGTTCTCAGACTGACAAAGGCTGTGAAACTGGGAGATCTTCATGCCGTTATCCATCTTCTCCCCAGTTCAGAGGTCAAAGGTTCTCTTCAGCCCACATTCCAGAATGACATGATGTTTCGGGAGGGCCTTAGTGGCCATACCTTGCCACTTCTGCAAGGACAGAAGAGAGCATCAATGAAGAATGGTCTCTCCCACCCACAACTCATACCTAGCCTGGGGCAGACTATTCATTAAGGGGCAGGCAGGGAGGAGGCCAACCAAGAGAGCAGGGAGATCCATCAGGGTGCCAAGCTGACAGGTGCGCACACCTGCTCCAGCCAGAGGAGCTAAAGGCCAGTGGGAACCAGCCTCCTAGGAGAGGATTTTGTCTGGAAAGAGGGTGGAGGGGAGGCAAGTGAGATCAGATCACTCAATTATACGGCTCTAAATCACCGAGAAGAACCTTGGCTCAAACATCCAAGTGGTGAAGGATGGATCTTTACTCTGACTCCTACTAATTTTCATTGATTTATGTGACTTGAAGGCATTTATTTCCAGCTCAGAGGCAGCCTGGCTCCTGGGAAGGAGTTGCAGGACTCCTTTAAATGCTCTTGCGATGGAAAGGCAAAAGGCAGAGGTGAGTTCAGGCAACTGTTTGCTGCTCCGTCTCAGGCACCATCTCAAAGCCAAGAGGGTCTAGTGGGAGCTGCTGGCCCTGCTGCAGCCTCCCCATCCCATCCGGGAACCCGCCTGTTTCTGGTCACAGCTCCTTGAGTTTAACACTCCTGGCAGCTTAGTGCTCTAGTTTTTATGTACGAGGCTGTAATATTTGGTGAGCTGTGAGATGAGATGGGAGCATCTACAACTGGTGCTCTCCTCCCAGCCCTGGCCCAAGATCCGGGCCAGTGAGATGACAAAGTAAAGCCACCCCTCCTCTCCACTCTGGCTCCCCACCTGTGGCCACTTGGCAGAATGTCCCTGCTTCGTTCCCTCCCCACCCCCCAATCTGATAGGTCTTGGCTTTTCAACGGAGGTTTTTCGGTCTTCACATTCCAAACTATCTGCTCAGCTAAACATTCTGAAGAGTCGTTCTGAGTTTTAGCAGGACCGCATTCCAGGGAGAGACTGACCAGCAGGATGGGCGCTTCTTACAGACAGTAGGCTCTGTGACACATGACAGCAAGCTGACAGGGAAGCTAATGGGTCCCCCTCAGAGGGTCATCTTTCCTGGGAAGCACAAGCCGAAGGAAGCAGAGTCTATCCTTGAACAGCTCCTCCTCTTCCTGGAGCTCATTACAAGTCATTTGGACACCCATGCTTCATATTTCCAGGCCTGTCATTCCTGAGACTTCCCTAGCCCTTCCTCCAGCCCAGGCTCAGAGTTGGAAATCTGTGGGTCCTTCTAGATACAGGTCTTTTCAGTTTTGCTTCATTCTTTCTCCCCTCAACCTTCTTTAGTACTAAAATAAGATTTCATATGCTGTGATGACACAAGGCAGAAGAAAATGAAACATATTCACTCGAGGAGGTAAGTCTGAAACGCGTGGGGAATTTCTTAATAAAATTACTAGAGACGATGATTCTAAGATCGTTGCAAGGCCAACCTTCAAGTCCAAAATGAGTACCTGGAACTGTTAATATGTTTGTTTGTTTGTTTGTTTTTGAAATAGTGTCATCAGATGTTGTGTCTCATATCTGTAACCTCAGCACTGGGAAGGCTGAGGCAGGGAGATTGCCACAGGTCAGAGGTTAGCATGGGCTATACATGGGTTCCAGGCCAGCATTGGCTCTAGGGCGAGACTTGTTCTCAAGACACAGTAAAATTAAATTAAAAATAAGTAATCAAAAATAGAGAACATCTTGAACACTTGATATGGATTGCAGCTGGCCTAGAAATAGAAAGATTAGTCCAAAAACTTCTGGCCTCTTGAGGGGCATTCACTACGAATAAATTATCAGTTAGAATGGTAGATCAAACTCCTCCAAGTGACTATCCCTTGAGGAGTCTGGACCCACACTTGGTGTATCTTATCTTCTGTGACTCTTCTTTGGGAAGCCAACACCCACACATTCATGCTTTGACCTGTCTTATCCTTCTATGTAAGTGTATTTCTTTTTCCTAAACCCAGATCTTATACTTCTTTTAAAATGTCCTTACTAATCCCCAACACTGCTTCAGTAAATAATAACAAAACAAAAGATATCCTAACACTCAATGGCTCAATAAGATGGAAGTTAAGTTTTCTCACGAAACAATCTCTGCATTCCAGGCAGGCCGAGGGCTCTCCTTCATCCTGTCATCCAAGGGCCAGAATTCCTTGCCTTCCTTTCCCATCTCCCTCAAGATGAGAGCTTTGTCTGCAAGTCCTAGACAGATCATCGTCTGGGTCAAGACATTCTCATTCCTTAAGGGCCACATCATTGGCTTACAATATCAGTTATGAAAATCTTTCTCACATCACCACCCCTAACAGCAAAGAAGAAAGCAAGAGTAGAGTTTTGGACAATGTCATGACATAAATCTATATCTATGACCCATCACCATGTAGAAAACCTTCACTTTTACTAAGTGGTTAATAAGTGAAGACCTGGAGAGATGGCTCAGCAGCTACAAGCACTGGCTGCTCTTGCAGAGGACCCCAACGCCTACCTATATAGCAGCTCACAACTGTCTGCGATTCCAGTTCTGGGGATCTCACACCCTCTCCTGGCCTCTGTGAGCACCCAACAAGCATGTGGTACACAGACACACATGCATGCAAAACATTCATACACATTAAAAAAATAAAATAAAACAGGAATCAGCAAGATTCAGCCCATAGAGGACACAAGGACACATGATCTTCTCAAACAATGGAGCCTACTTTTAAAAGAGCCTATTTTGTTTGTTTTTCTCAACAAGGTGCTTCAGGGGCAGTCAGCAGCAGGTGTTTGTGCAATGGCTCAGAAAATGCTTTGTAATTAAACAATATCTTAGATTTGCAAAGAACCATTTGTACATATTACCTAACTGGATGTTGAAAGTGCTCCTCATTAGAGAAACCGAGTCTCAGAGAGATGGAGGGTTTTGGACAAAGTCATATAGTCCATTAAACCGTGAAGGTGGGACTTAAACCAATCTTTCAAGTTCAAGCCCAGTGCTGTTTGCAGAGCAGACGCTGCCTGTTAGACTCACATTCTGGGAGACTAATTGTACATCCCCTCAGCTATCAGGGCATCATTTGCTTTCTGGGCTTGGTTCTTTCGATGTCCTTGTGATTCAGATGTCATTATCAAGATCCGTGTGCACAATAACAATTCTGATTATTTCTGGCTGGATCCCTACTATGTGCCAGGTTCTGAGCTGTGCCTTTTATGTATATCTTAGGTGACCTAGTCCTCACACCGACCCACTAAAGCAGACATTATTATGCCTGTCTGGCAAAGAAGGAAGCTGATGCCATTAGGGAAACTTCCCAGGCACACAGCTGGATGAGCTAGCATATGAACTCCAGTCAATCTGCTACCTATATGCTCTGTGTTGTCTTGATGGAGGGGGTCTGTTGCTTGGGTCTCAGGAAGGGACACATAGGCAATGATTGGTATCCCAAGCTGAAAGCAAGAACTAACCATTTAGTTGAAACTAATCTTCATCTTCTCTTAGACATCCCAGAAATTGAATCTGTGTGTATAGAGTCTTGGCCATGACTCCCCCCACACACAAATATGTGTTCACTATGCCCATAGATATTATGATGTCATAAGTAGTAGGACACTTAAGAGTCTTCTTAATGTTCAGTGAATGTGTCCCTTTTACAGATGGGGAAACTGAGACACAGACAAGGAATATAGCTTGCCAGTTATATTAGGGCTAATTCTGGGAAAGTCAATGTATTTATTTGACTCTCCAGACTCCAGATCCTGGACTAAGAGCTCACCACACCTACCTCCTGTTAGAGCATTCTTCCGGTGGGTAAACAGAGGGACAGATCTCAGCTGGCTCTGTGCCTCCCCAGCTAGGACTGACCCTTCTCCCAACTCTGTTCCCTTCTGGCTGAGCTTGTGAGGCAGGGCCAGCCTGTCCTGAGCTGCAAGATGTATTAATCAATTTGATGAGGATGTTAAAGCTTTCTCTTTGCAACTAATTATGGCCTGATTTATAGGCCTGGCCTTGGTTTGATAGAGCTCTCCTCCTGACAGGGATGAATGCGGTACTGGCATGGACCCCTTCATCTCTTCCATTTCTCTCCCTTCCTCCCTCCTCCCTCCTCGCTCCCTCCCACACCTCCTGTGTCTGCTCTCAGTTCCCACAGGAACACCCTAATGACACAATGACAAGCTGGTGAAGCATAGCCCCCTCTCAGTTGCATCTGCCTTTGACACGACCATCCCTCCTGATGCTCCGACATGGGCGGATGGGTGCTGCGCCAGTCAAACTCTGTGCCAGCCTTCCTCTTGGAAACAAAGAATAATAAAAATATTTTGAGTTGACCCAGCAGCTCCCTTCGCGACCACTTGGAGAGCTATTGAGATGAACAAATTGAACTGAGGATGGATGGGGGGCTTCAGGTAAGGTTCTTTCCTATTATTTTCAGGTGGGGAAACTAAGGCAGGAAAAGGATTTGCCCACAGTTTCACACAAAGAACATTAAAGGGAAGGTGGGAGGGGTGTCCTGGAACCCAGCTCCAGCACCTTCCTGTGGCCAAAGTCATCTTACTACTCCTGGCTGGGGAGATGCCTCCCTCTAGGTGGGTTTCCTTGTATGTGTGTGGGGAGGGGGTGACTCCATGGGAGAGTTCCCAGCATGCACTGGTTTCCCAAGGCAGCTAGTTTTCACCAGAATTTAGGCCTCATAGAAGAGATTGGGAACAAACCCAAATTCCTACATGCTTACCCTTGGTAGAGTTGAAGGCATCATGAGGTCTCTACAGGCAGGCATGTCTGAGATCCCAGCATTTGGGAGATGGAGACAAGGAGAACAAGGTTGTCCCCAGTCACATAATGTGGAGAACCACAAGCCCCTGTTTTAAGCAGCAATAGCAAAACAAAGCAAAGCAAGGCTCCTTCCCCACAGGCTCAGCAGGAAGCTCCACATGGGGTCTTAGTGCCCAGGTACGGTAAGTGCTTCTTGAGACAAAGGGTGGTCTGGCAGCCTCCTAATCCTACTGTCCCCACTTAGACCTAGAAACCCTTGTGTAGTATTTCTGCATTCATCTCAAGAAAACATTAGCCTAGTCAAGTACTAATGTTGGACCTAGCCTGAGCATGAGCCTAAAGATAGTTCCCCAGCCCTAACTTTGACCCTAGTCTAAACATGAACTTAATTCAAAATCCAAATACCACTGAATCCCAGACCCTATCCTACCCTGATCGTAAACATTAACCTTAATCTTTATTTCAATTTGGTGGTTCTCAGCCTCCTTTGGAAAATACCAGATAAAGAACAGAGGTATTTTCAGCTGAGAGTTGGTGGTGCACACCTTTAATCCCAGCACACAGGAGGCAGAGGCAGGCGGATCTCTCTGAGTTTGAGGCCAGCCTGGTCTACAGAGCGAGTTCCAGGACAGCCTCCAAAACAATACAAAGAAACCCTATCTCGAAAAAAAAAAAAAAAAGAATAGAGGTATTTCCATTCTTACGTGCAATGAATCCTTCACATCCCCATTGAGTGCAGATAGCCAAAAAATCTCAACCTCTTCTTCACTTTTGATGGCATCAGGACCACCTGCAGCTCTGATCAGGCGAAACCAAGTCAGTAAGACGTGTAGAATGGAGAGAATCAAGAACCCGCATGTGCTCAGCAACAAAGTCCTCAAAGACTTATTCGTGTAGTTATCATGTGTCTGTAGTGTGCCTATAAGTGTGTATGTGCATCACATGCATGCCTGGTTCCCGTGGAGGCCAGAAGAGGGCATTAGATCCCTGGAACTAGTTATGGACAGTTATGAGCCATCATGTGAGTGCTGGGAACCAAACCCACGTCCTTTGGAAGAGCAGCCAATGCTCCTAACCTCAGAGCTGTCTCTGCATAAATGGTGTGGGAGTAGAAGGTGGGGGGAGAGAAGCAAGTGGTTAAGACAGGTATGGAGTTAAGACTTGGAGGATAAAACCTGGCTTCAGGAAGCAGAGCTGAAAACGGATGACTTGTGAACGAGCCTGGCCTCCTCCCCTATTTCCTCACAGTTCATCTTCTATCTGGGGACACTATTTAGGTGGAACTTAGAGCCTTACACTGACAGCCTCCTGGGTTTTTACAGAGTCCTTGGCACAGAAGGGTCTGGAGCTGTGACTCAGTAGTTGAATACTTCTTCCTATGCACATGACTCTGTGTTTAATCTCTACTCCAAAAAGAAAAGGAAGGAGTGAGAAAGAGAATGGCAAGAGGGGGAGGAGAAGGAAGAAGGAAGGGGAGGTGAGAGAAAGGGAAAGGAAAAGAAAGGCAAGGCAGGGGTGAACGGTGGGTGGAAGGGACGACGGGTAACCCTGTATAAGAAGGAGAGCTGAGGTGGGCTGGTCCGGAGGTCATGGAGTCGGTGAATCTTGGAGTTCTAGAATGTTACACAAAAGGATACAGTGGTCAAATATAGAGCCCTAGACAAAGGTTAGAAAGACTTACGGGACTGGAGGGATGGCTTATACGTTGCTCTTTCAGAGGACCACAGTTTGGTTCCCAGCACCCGTGGCTCACAACTATCTTTAACGCCGGCTCCGGAGGACCCAACATTCTCTGGCCTCCATGGATTGTCCACGTATACACACACACACACACAAATAAAAATAAAATAAATCTAGAAGAGATGGTTGAGAGGCTAAGAGCAGGTATTGCTATTGCAGAAGACCCTGGTTTGGTTTCCAGCACCCACATTGTGGCTAACAAGCAACCTAACTCCAGTTCCAGGGGATCCAAAGACTTGTTGCCTCTGCAGGCCCCAGGCATGCATGGGATGCACACATGCAGGCAAAACACTCACACATAAAGTCAAAATTAAGAAGACGACTTTAATTTCATCTTTGATGCAGACTCTATTAAGTCGAAGCTCATGATTTCTCCATCTGGAAGTTAAGAAGGCTGGGGCAGATATCAGTGTCCCCTCAACTTTGATAATCTAGAATTCTTGTCTTCCCCTATAGAAACCACCATGTACATTGTTCCTTCTACCTCTTTCCTCCTCCTAAATGTCTGAAGCACCCTGCCTCTTCCCTCTGCGCACTTACTTGTCATTGCACTGGACTTGTTCTCTGGCATGGAGGCGTACCTGTTTTCTCCCCTTAGACACATAAGCCTCTGAAAATGCAAACAGTTTGTAACTGCCAGCTCTTGGTGCCTCCAGAACAATGCTCACCCTGCTGGCGAGGATCCCTCTGTTCCCCAGGCAGGAATGCCTATATTGACATGTGGCCTCTCCTTATGTTTTGGAAGTGACCCTTGCCAGGCGTCGTGTCCCGTCATGTCCCAGATTCCAGAGCTGCCTGGCCAGCAGTGGAGAATGCCAAGAGTCCCCCACAGCTGTGGACCAGCCCCACTCAGCTGCACCCCGCCCCCCAGTTGCTTCAAGGGTGATGTTGGTGTTGAAGGTCCCAGTCGTATGAAGTCCATAAAAAGCTCTTTCCCAGTAAGATATTCCCTTCGGTCACAAAACAGCAGTTTTGCAAACTCTCCAAAACAAAATAAAAACCCAAGAATAAGTATTAGTGAAGACAAAAAAAAAAAAAAAAAAGGCAGGGAGGAGGAAGCGATCTGAGAAATGCATCACCCTGCCAAATCCTGACGGGTTTCCCCTCATCCCAAGCCGCTCCGCCTCTCCCTCGGGGAAACATGTGACACTGAAGGGATGATCCTCTGCTCAAACTTTCTTCAGATGGAAAAAAAATCCACAAACAGCTGACTGTGAGCCAGACTCCAGCTCAGACCAGGAGTCCTGATGACCTCATCGGTATCCAAGCTGGAACTCGCTTCTCCAAGGCCCGCTAGACTGCCAGCATTCCTACCGACCAACTATACAAGAGAGCCCTTGAGGAAAGAGGAGGCTGCCTGTGTGGGGGCTTCATGCCTGAGCCACACATGGAGGGACAGGAAAACCTGCATCAGAGACTAGGGCTGATGGCCATTCCCCTCCAACGAGCACTTTCTTTGCTCACTAAAACAAAACACATTCCTAAATTAAAGACTCGGTTCTGGGCTGGAGAGATGGCTCAGTGGTTAAGGGCATTGGTTGTTCTTCCAAAGGACCTGGGTTCAAAACCCAGCACCCACATGGTGGCTCACAACAGTCTATAATGAGATCTGATGCCCTCGTCTGGCCTGCAGGCATGCATGCAGACAGAACACTGTATGCATAATAAATAAATAAATCTTTTTAAAAAAAAGACTCAGTTCAAGTGAAAAGCCAATGAATGCCTGTGGTGAGTGGATGTATCAGAACCTGGTTTACTAGTTTTACTAAAAGATTAGGGAATGCGGGAGGACCACACGGCGGCAAGGTTCAAAACTTCTGCAGTTTTGGGACTGGAGAGGAAGTCTCAGAAGCCTTATAGAACAAACCTGCCACGTTGCAGATGAAGGAACCACAGCCCAGAGGAGGGAGGGTGTCTTTGGCAGAGCTAAGAACAGAAACTAGGACTCCAGCCTCCTGATTTGGCCAGCTACAGAAAAGTCCAGGCACTGAGCAGCAAACTTTGCCTGACTGGCAAGTTCTCCAGACTTCAAAGTCTGCGGAATCTCCAGTGAGCTGCTGCAGAGTCGCATGAATGGGCAGGACGAGGGGGCAGGTGAGCGCAAGACATCCTGGAGGCCTTCTGGGACAGAAGCTTTGGGAGCCAACAAGACTTCATCTACTTCAGGCTTAGTAAATAGTTAAAATTTGGCTTGCTGCAGCTGAAGCAATTGCTGAATGGTTAAGAGCATATGTTGCTCTTGCATAGGACCTGAGTTCAGTTCCCAGGACCTGCGTGGTAACTCATAACCACCTGTAACTCCAGTTCCAGGAAATCTGATGTCCTCTTCTGGCCTCCATGGGCTCCTGCACAAACATGGTAGACACACATACACTTAGAAGCACTGGTATGCACATAAAGTAAGTTCTAGTTGTGGTACAATCTAAATAACGTAGAACTCACCATCTTAATCATTTAAACTTTTTTTTTCTTTTCTTTTCTTTTCTTTTTTTTTTTCTTTTTTGAGACAGGGTTTCTCTGTATAGCCCTAGCTGTCCTGAAACTCACTCTGTAGTTTCAGGCTGGCCTCAGACTCACAGAGGTCCACCTGCTTTTGCCTTCTCAGTTCAGGGATTAAAGGTGTGCACCAACACCACCCAGCTCATTTAAACTTTTCCTGCTTGTATTTGTTTATTATAGAGGGGACGTGAGCACCACAGCACACTTGTCGGCATGAGAAGATAACTTACAGAAGTTGGTTCTCTGTCCTCCTGAGCTCTAACTCAGGTTGTCTGGCTTGGCAGCAGGTGCCTTGACCCCTGAGCCTACTCTCCCATCCCCTAAGTACTTTGAAGAATGGCTGGTTCATCGATATTAATGCATTAATGATATTAGCAACTAAGTATTTATTAAACAATACCTCCCATATCTCATTTCTTGCTGCCTCCTGGAACCAGTATTGTATTTTTTTTTTTGTCTCAAGGAATGTTACTACTCACATTAGTGCATCCACACAGTACTTACCTTTTCAAAAACAATTTACTTCATTTAATGGAGTGTCCTCAAGTTTTATCCATGTTGCAACAGTGTATATCAGAATTTCCTCCTTTGGGGACTAGAGAGACAGCTCAGCAGTTAAGACCACTGACTGCCCTTCCAAAGGACCATGGTTCCATTCTCAACACCCACATCATGGCTTGAAACCACCCGTAATTCCTGTTCCAAGTGATTCATCGCCCTCTTCTGGCTTCTGTGGGGACTACACACAAGTGTGCACAAACACACGTGCAGACAAAACATCCACACACATAAAATTTTAAATTAACCTAAAAAGCACATTGAAAGTCTAAACATTAGTTTAATCTATTGTTTATTTGTTTGCTTGCTTACCTATTTTTTGTTTGTTTGTTTTTGAGGCAGTGTTGCTCTGTGTAGTCCTAGCTGTCCTGGAAATTGCTTTGTAGACCAGTAGACTCAAACCTAGAGATCCACTTGCCTCTGCCCCCTGAGTGTTGATATTACAGGTGTATACTATCAAGAGTGGCTATTTATTTTAAGGTAGGGCCTCACATAGTCCAGGTTGGTCTCAAGCTCACCATGTAGCCGAGGATGGCCTTGAACTCTTGATCCTCCTGCCTCTACCTCCAGATGCTGAGATTACAGGTAGGTGCCTCCATGCCCACCTAATGTGTCATTGCTATGTGATTCTCTTTATACCCTAAAATCCTCAGGATGGGTCAAGGGCTATCTCTTCTATTTGGTAAGATATCACCTAGCAAGAGGCTGCCTTTCCCTAATATTTGGGAATTTGCAAGGCAAGGACAAGACCATGTGCTGTCATATTCTATGAGCCCTCAAAAATCTTATCAAGGACCCTGCTTTATGGCAACTCTTAGATGACAGTTTCTCAGATATGGCATTTTTTTATGTTCTCTGCTAGATAAGCCTTTGATACCAAGGCCACTCGGTATAAACATCCCATGATGTTTATAGGAGATTTTAGCAATGTATCCAGCCTCAAACCACTGGTTACCTCTGGCATCTTGATTGTGATAATTAAAATGCCTCCAGACAGCACCAGATCTTCCCTGTATCCTGAGTGGGTGGAAGGTAAGGGCAGCTGAAACTCACTGACTGAGGCATGAGAAGCGGATTGCTTTTTTATTGCCTTGTGGGAACGGAAGAGGTTTTGCCAGCAGAGACGGTAAATATTCATCAGGTTGGGGTTGATGAGTAACATCCTTGCACCCCTTGGGTCTCTCTGAATGGAAACAAGGACGGTTCCATATGAGTAAATTTCTGCCTTGAAGAAACTCTTCCTGCCAGATCACTGGGGTGATAAAGAGGAAGTAGTGGAGTATGAGGTCATGCCTCATGAGAAGTTACTGGAAAGAGCAATTAATTTCTACTGTTCAGACAGGATCTGCTAGTACTCTGAACTTGGGGTCAAGTACATAAAAGGTCCACTCTGGTTGGATCCTGCCTGGCTAAGGAAAAGAAGCCCAGAGACCAAGTGGCTTTTCTAATGTTGCACAGCATTTCAAAGATAACTAGAACCAGCTTGGCACTGAACATAGGGGAGACAGAAGCACATGGTCTAATCCAGTGTCCCCTCTTGCTGTAGGATCAAATAGAGTAGAGAGAGACAAGAAGTGAGGGGGGGCGACACTTTCCTTGGGGTGGAGGAGGGAGATGCTTCTTTTTGATAGTTATTTCCCAAGATGCTTTGGGGCTGCAGGCTTCCGAGCCCACTATCTCACTTTCTCATTGTTGTGGACAGATAAGCTATCAACTTCTGCACTTGGTCAGCTAAGGAAGTGGGAGCCAGGGAGAGCCTCAGGCCATCAGGAAAAGACTGGCAGAAAACCAAACAGAAAAGGCAAAGCACCCTGGGGATAACCTGCTGACTGAACCTATGAAGTTGGGAGGAAGAAAAGGAAGACTCGGGCAGGGAGAAAATTGGAGAGAGAAAAACAGGAAAGACAGAGAGACCCATAGAACCATGAAAATGGAACATCACAAGAGTTTCCCTCCCCTTTCTAAAAAAAAATCTGCTTATGGACCTGCAGGCACATCTCCTCTTCTCCTCCAGTAGGAGCCAGAGGACAGCCTCGGGTGTTGGTCTGCTTACGGACCTGTAGACTCATCTCCTCCTCTCCTCCAGTAGGAGCCAGAGGACAGCCTCGGGTGTTGGTCCTCGCCTTCTACCATGCTTGAAACAGGGCCTCTCTCTCTCTCTCTCTCTCTCTCTCTCTCTCTCTCTTTCTCTCTTTGTTTTTCTGAATGAGTATGCCAAGTTAGCCGGGTATTTGCTCCCTCCTACCCCCACCCATCTCCCTGTGGGAGCACCAGGGTTGCAGACTTCCAAGCTGCCACACCTTACTTCACATGAGCTCTGGGCATTTGAACTCAGGTCCTCGCACTTAGCATGGCGAGTGTTTTATCCAGTGTGCCAATTCTCCAGGCCCAGATATGCTATTTGGGCTTTTGCTCTGTCTCAGCCTCCCAAGAGTTAATAGTGCAAACCAAATATCCCTAAAACTTATTCATGATTAGATAGAGAATCAAATCTTCAAGAATGATTTACTGTGTGTCTTCAGGAAAGCCACTCAACCGTGCTGAGCAGTGATGCCTCCCTCTTATTTAAAAGGAAAAAAATGCAGATATTACTCCAACCAGCTCTAAGGATCGGTCTCATTGTCTAACTCACTGGAAGTGCTAAAGAGCTGTTCTTTCATCTGGAACTACCTGGGGAGAGATTTTCTTACCATGAGCTTTTACATCCTCATTCATCTGAATTGGTGTTCTGGGAACTGGGCAGGGAACAGGTATTTTTATCTTACTTTAATGGATAAGCAGTAGCGGAACTAGTAAAAAATGGATCTCTCCTTACCCACACTCCTCTGAAAACCACAGGAAAGGCTGGGCCGTTCTTTGAGTGGGATTCAGAGAAAGGGCTAGATTTGGAGGAAGGGGAACCCTGCTCTTTCGAGAGGGGAAGGATCCCCAAATCAAGAGGAAAGTCACTGATATCAAGCCAAAGCTCCCATCAAGATGCCAAGAGTTCCAGGACGGGCTCCAAAACAATACAGAGAAACCCTGTCTTGAAAACAAACAAAAATGCCAAGCCCGTCAATGGACAGATGGTGGCATTGGCAGCTGTAGTTACAGACAGAACGACAAGAAAGCAAGCAGTGGTTCATCTCAACTTTCTCAACTGGGAGGAACAAAAACAGGAATTAAAAACGGGTTTCAGGCTGTGCCTCAATCGTAGAGGGTTTGCCTGGAAGATGCCAGGCTCTGGGGTCCATGCCCAACCAGACAAGAGTTCCCAGGCTGGACTGTCAGTAAGGAGCTATGCTTCTCCTGCTCTGCTTTCTAGGCCTGGTTTCTCTTTCCTCCAGGCCTCTGCTTTCCCACTCAACTTGTGGGTGGCAACAATTATTTATACCCTTCTCTACAGCCCATATCCTCCAGGGGGCCAGCTCGGATTACACCTGCCCTTATGAATCTTTCCCTTACTTTGTTATTAGATCCCCAAATTTGTCGACAAGAACAAGATCCCCCACACAGAGAAAGGCAGCAGTAAATTAGGGGTGAGCTATCTACCCTGCGTAATGTATATGCCCCTGTGTAAGTTAACACCCAGAGGATGAAGTCATGAGCTGTCCCAATGCACCGCCTTGGGCTCAGAAATTCTCAGTTTTCAGGAAGAGGTTTCTACAGAGTTGTGGGAATTGATTTTTCTGGGTGTTAAGAATTAGTGGGTTCTTTTAATGTGCCAAACACATTCCTGGCCCTATATCCAACCTCCCCAGGACAAGGACCAAGTTGGAGAGTGTGACTCAATGGATAAACACTTCATTTGGAACCACCCTGAGTCATCATTGTCCTAGATTCTTGTTTTGTTTTTTTCTTAAGTGTTTACTTCTCTGCTTTGAAGTCCAGCACAGAAGAGTCTCCAAGCAAGAGGCTGCCAATATGCAAAAAATAAAAAGGAATTCCAAGTTCAAATCCAGGAACAGGATCAGAGAAAGAAAGGACCAGCCATCAGACAGGTGGAGCCTTCCATCCTCAGTCATCAAGTGACACCAGGGATTTCTTTCCAGATCAACCACAGAGAGCCTGTCTGGACCTGGTTCTCATTGCCCAGGAAAGCTCTGAGTACAAGGAAGTAGAATCCAGGCCTAGAGTCCCTCCACCCAGCGTAGGTGTAGGGCATGGAGTCACAAGGGGCAAGAGAAAGTGGTGTGAGGACCGAGGAGAGAATCAGAACCAAGCCCGCGTCTGGGAACCCGGAGCCTTTGGCGCGGCGGCAGCCGCTAGGGTGCAGCTGTGGGCTGATGTGGGGTTCACGCCAGGGGCGGAGCCGCGCAGGAGATGAGCTGGCAGTGATGGCGAGGAGGTTCGGTGTTGTGTTTCTACTGTAACTATAATTAGGCGGATTCTGTGTTTATTTAGGCTGAGAGCTGTAAGATAAATGACAGCTTCGAAGATGCTTTTCAGCACTTCATAAATCACCCACCGGCCCGGGCAGTTTGCTTGTGTCTTGTCTCAGTTCTCGCTCCGTGCCCTGCCGGTCCCCCCATTTACCTCGGAAAAGGGCACAGCCTGGATGACCCAGGAGCCCGCGCCACAAAGGGCAGGGGGCAAAGGGGTAGATGGTGTCTGTCCTTCTCTAAGCTCTCGGCGCCCCGGAATCAGTGCCCAGCAGCTGCTTGGAAAGCTGTCAGGAAAAGCTTCCTCCGGAGGTGGTCCCCAGGCCCAATGGGGATGCGTTGACGGGCAGGCCTGCCCTCCTCTGGGAGAATATGGTCTCTAATCGGCTCTAACTCTTCCCCTGCCTCTCTGACACAGCTGGAGATTTACGGGAGACACTGGAGAAATATTTATAGTACAGGGAACCGTCCTTTCCCTTCCCATGCCTGTCTGCGTCTCCTGGAGCTGGGGTGGAAGGGCCCATGTCTTTTTCCCATTGGAGAGCACATTCTGGAATGGTGCTTCCCAGCAAGAGTTTGGAACTCCTTGGACATCTGAAAGAGCAAAGACCAGAGGATAACCCATCTCTCCTACCTAGGCCTGGGGCAGCTCAGTCCACTTAACAGGAAGGACGATGGACAGGTGGAGCTTCAATTTCAAGCTTGCAAAACAGATTGCAGAAACATTTCCCTCGCAGAACAGCAAACAAATTTGTCTCTGGATCAGGTGCCTTTCCAGGTAGATGTTTCCAACCCTAGCTGTGACTAACAGGGTTCAAGTTAGACCTCAGGGGCAATGATATGGTTTCTACGCGTTTGTCTGTGAACTAGGAGTTTTTCATTCAAATCTTAGCTCCTCTCACAGCAGGCATATGTGTTTGCTCAGTCTGTGGACTTCGGCTTATAGTCTCCAAAAAGGGGGACAAGCTAGACATGGTGACCCAGGTATGTAATCCCAGCCCTGGGGAAACTAAAGCAAAGGTATTGTGAGTTCAAACCCAGCCTGGGCTATCTAAAGGGATGCTGTGGTTGAGAACTAGGAAGAGGAGGCTTTCTAGGCTAATTTCACTTCTGGCATTTCTACGCTAAGCTCTGCACTAAAAGGCATACAGGCTTTTGGAAATGTGGTTGTGTTTATGGTGTACTAAACTCATCAAGCTGTATACATTAAACATCTAGAGCCTTTTGTGTGTCAAGTATCCCCCAATGAAGCAGTTTGTTTTTAAATGTGCGCACAGGCTGGGGAAATGGCTCAGTTGGTAAAGTGTCTACTGTACAAGTGTGAAGACTTGAGCTCAGATTCCCAGCACCCACATAAAAGCCAAACACAGCAACCAGTATCTGTAACCCCAGTACTGGGCAGTGGAGAAGATGGGTTCCTAGAGTTTACTAGCCAGCCAGCCTAGTCAACTGATGACATTCAAGATAAGTAAAAGACCTAATATGACCTCTGACCTACACACACACACACACACACACACACACACATATGCAGGTGCACTCACACATGCATACCTCCACACAAACACATACATGTAACACACAGACACAAAAAAAAGTATGTAAAATGTGAACACTGGGCAGTGTGTTAATGATTTCACAAATTGAATTTAGAAAATGTATTGTTGCACTCGTTCCTAAACGATGTTTTATCGTTGAGAAATGGATTATGTCATACTCAAAATGATGGCATGTTATCAGCTGTCCTCAGCCCTGACAAATTTCTTTGTGACATTATTAACAGCACAGCAGTGACAGTGAGAGGTAGCAATGTCAATAATGACAAGGTCAAAGCGTCAAACCCAGGATCATTTTGAATGTCTACTGCAGACTCAGGTTATGCTGAAGAACTTGGCTCTGCTGCAGGTGGCAGATAGAACTTGGTTTGGTTTTGTTTGGTTTTGTTTAGCTGGACCTAGATCCCTCTGATTAACCTACCTTTATCTTCTCATTTCTGTTGATTGTTCCATTTAGTAAATGTATCTGGAATGTGCTAGACACTCTGGCTAGATGCTTAAGATGAATGTGGATGCTGGTTAAGTATCTTTCCCCGGGATGGGGGTGGGAAGGGGGGAGGTGGGAACTGAGGTTGGTATGTAAAACGAAAAAGAATTCTTTAAATAAAAAGAGCATATTTTAAAAAGAATCTTCCCCTGGATGTGTTTATTGTCTTTTAAAGTGAGACATGTGAAAACATCACAAATGGATGTAATAAAAGGCTCAGAGTTCAGGGACAGAATCTGCACGGGGTACACCAGAGGGCCAGGAGGAAGTGGATGTAACACTCCCACAGTGCTATGAGCTATATGTTTAAATGAAGAAATGCACCAGCAAGCAGCCTTGGGTAGAAGAGCTATAGAAAAATATAATCCCAACGATGTCAAGAGGCAAGCCATCTAAATAAAAGGTATTAGGAAAAAGAGATGCATATTCTTGCAGACAACCTCTTGAAACCTGAAATGTGTGTGTGTGTGTGTATGTGTGCATCCAGTGGTACTGTTGTTCCTTCTGCTCCAGCTCTTAGACCATCCCAAGACTGTATGTACCATTCCTGTAGGAGAACCATTCTTGTTCTAAAGCAAGCTGAGCATAGGAAGCACAAATGACGGGCTTTCTTCCACCCATGCCATGGTGCTGAGTCCCTCCTCCCAAGATCATTAAAGAAAACAGGCCTAGTGAGTCATTGTGTGGCTTCTAAAGAAGTTGGATGAGGATGAACCAAGCCCTTCCACTCTTCGTATGATCAAAGGCCTCGTTGCATCTTGCTGCATGTGGGACTCACTCGCTCTGTGGCTTAGGATCTGACGCACACAGAGAGGACAAAATTACAGGATTTCACCAGACACAAAGGCTGGATGAGAATTTGTGGGATCAGGCTACACAACCAGCCCTACCCAGGTAGGGGAGGAAAAAAATCTGCAGCTGCTCAGAGAGCATAAGGATTGATAGTTTCCTTCTAAAAGATAGTGTACTCCTTTCATTTATGTTTTGGTGTGAGATGCTAAAATGCAGGGAGGCATGGAATAGCTGTCAAATTTACTAATGGGATCCATCTTGGTAGCTCAGATCCTCAGAAAACTTCTTGCAGTGTAATAATTCAACCCTCCTCTTGAAGCTTCGCTTCATTTCTGCTCTCAGGGAAGCAAGCACAGAAACCAAGGCATTTCCTGTTCAGCGCCCATGTGTTCCTTTAAGATGTTCTAAAATCCCTGTCTGGTTCTCTTCAGAGGGTTTTCCATTATCAACAACCTCAGAGAAAACCTCAAACTCTGGCCAGCATGTTCAGATGGGCCCAAGTGACTGTCATCAAGCAATCTCCTCCCACTGACCCCTGCCTCCAAACCGGGGTCAGTCAGTGCTCTTGATTTCTCCCACAGTCTGTGCTTCCGGCCAGAGAAAACGTAGTGAAGCCTGCCTTGCAGTGTGAGCATATAAACCCAAGTTCACCATCCTCATGCATCCGCAGCTCTTGGCTGAGACCTGCTTGGAAAACAGAGAGACACAGACAGTAGAATCTGCCTTGAAAAATCTGACCTTTCTAGGAGGTCCTGTAATTCAAAAGTTTCTTAGCCCATTCTGTCCCTTTACCAATACACTCTTGGAAAGCAACAGCTAAGAGCTTGGGTGAATGCTAGGTGATTCTGCTTGGCTCAACAAACATTTGTTGGGTGTTGACTGAATGTCAGGCACCGTGACAGGTCCCAGAAACTACTGCTAAAAGCCTGTGCCTGTGAATTGGTTGGCCATAGTTAGAAATGCTGTTAGGTAGCAGGGGACAAAAGGACTAAAGACACAGCCAAAGCTGTCATCACAACCCTCTTTCCAAAGAGCATCTTATATGGGCCACCCTGAGAAAGTGGCAGAAGCACCAAGGAATCCTCTCTCGGGATAACTCATTGGCATTGAATTGGCTGTCTATCTCACCTTCTGCCTTATGGTAGAGTAGACAGAGTTTGGGATCTCGAGTCAAAAGATCCGAGTTCAACTCCTCCACTTAGAAGTGTGCAAACGGTTAAGTACCTGACCACTGGGCCCCAGCTCCATTGACATCCATGAAAATAATACTCTGCCTAGCAGGGGAGGTACTATAAGATGGACCAGTACTCTCTGTACAGGTGAATTGTCTGAAGATTTAGTTCAAATGTAGACTGCCTGTCAGTGCATCTGGGTGGGCCTGAGATTCTGAATATCTAACACGCACCCTGGCAATGCTTCTGAGGACAGGCCATGGACTGTGCTTTGAGTAGAAGGATACAAACTACTTGTTATCCAAATGGAAAGGAAGGACTAGTCAGGCATGCCTTTAATCTTAGCACTCAGGAGGCAGAGGCTGGTGAATCTCTGAGTTCTAGATCAGCCCGGTCTACAGAGTGATTTCCAAGACAGCCAGTGCTGTATAGAGAAATCCTGCCTCAAAAGAAAGAAAGAAAGAAAGAAAGAAAGAAAGAAAGAAAGAAAGAAAGAAAGAAAGAAAGAAAGAAAGAAAGAAAGAAAGAAAGAAAGGAAGGAAGGAAGGAAGGAAGGAAGGAAGGAAGAAGGAAGGAAGGAAGGAGAAGGAAAGGGAAAGGATTGGCTAGAACACAGTGCCAATTATGTAAATATTCATAATGTATTCAGAATTCCAAGGGCCCTATTAAGTGATGAGAGTTATAACCACGATGGCATGGTCATTACTTACACTGGTGAAATCATTAGAGGGTGTCAAGCCACCCAATCGTAGAAGTTTGGTCAAAAGAAAAAAAAATAAAAGGGGTTTGAGGAGATGGCTAAATAAACATGGGGATATAATTTCAGGTCTCTAACATAGCCAAGAGCATAGGCTAGAAAGATTATCCAGTGGTTAAGAACATTGACTGTTTTTCTAGAGGATCCAGGTTTGATTCCTAACACCTACATAACAGTTCACAACTATCTATAACTCCAGTTCCAGGGTATCTGATATCTTCTGGTCTCCAGGCACCAGGCACTTGTGTGGTGCACAGACATATAAGCAGGCAAAATACCCATGCACATAAAATAATAAAAATAAAAATATATTTTCTAAAAAGCCAAATGCAACACCATGGGCCTATAATCCCAGTACTAGGGAAGTAGAAACAGAGGGATGCTTGGAGCTCCACGGCTAGCTAGCCTGGCTGAATCAGGAGTGCCGGGTTCAGAAAGACACCCTGACTCAAAAACAGGCGGAAAACGAAGGGGCCAGGACGATAGTTCAGTGAGTCCACTGACTAGAACCAACATACAATACAGATGGGTGTGGTGGCTACTTGCAATCAAGTCCACAGGAGGCAAAGACAGAGAGTGCCCACACACAGCTGGCTGGCTGGCCAGACTAGCCGAAATGTCAAGCTCTAGGTTCAGAAAGAGGCAGGCCTCAATATAGAAATTGGAGGGCAAGCAAGGAAGATACTTGATATCAATCTCAGACTTCCTCATACACGATAGAAATAATAATAAATTTTTAAAATGAAGATACTTGATACAGCTAGACCATATCCTGCACATCAGAACTATGCCACTTTGTTGTTTTGTTTTGTTTGAGGCAGAGTCTCTATATAGCTCTGACTATCCTAAAACTCACTCTGTAAACCAGAGAGAGAGAGACATGAAAGAGACTCCATCTCTCTCTCTCTCTCTCTCTCTCTCTCTCTCTCTCTCTCTCTCTCTCTCTCTAGGCTGGCCTTGAACTCATAGAGATCCACCTGCCTCTGCCTCTCAAATGCTGGTATTAAAGTTGTGAGCTACAATACCTGTCCTCTGGAATCTTAAGACTGGAGCAGATGAGCTGAACTGATCAGACCTCCCTGACCTGGACTTCACGAAAGTGTTCAAGATGCCTCTGAGGACATTTGAACCCTTCTCTGGACACTGACTTCACACCGGGTGAAAAATAGCTTCTCTTTTTCTCTCAGATGCCTTCAGAAAACATTTATTTACCTCCCTAATAAACGTGAATTGCTTGCTCACACCCTCAGGAATATTAATTAGTTAATATTTGTATAGCTCTGGGGCTTTCCTGGCAGTGTGCTGTCTGGAAGGAGTGAGCTTTTATCTGCCCAGCCCAGTTCCTTACAATGAGATGATCCTGTTCTCAGCCCCTGTAGACCTGGGCTTCCCAGGGACAAGACAGGATACGACTGAGGCAATGACCAAGTTACATGGAAAAAATGTCACAATGAAATATTACTGGGTGGGAGTCAGAGCTCCCAGATATTAGCCTTGCCTTCCTCATACACAGAATTTACCCCTTGTAATGCACATCCTTCTCTAGCAGATAAAATGGATGCATGGGACAAAGGCAGCATGAAAGGAAGGACAATAAAGAGCAAAAAAGCAGCAGGGCACCTTGCATCCCAGCACTTGAAGGCAGAGACAGGCGGATCTCTATGAGTTTGAGACCAGCCAAGATTGTATAATGAGTCCCTGTCTGAAAACAAAGGCAAGAAAAACTCTGTTCTTAGATTAACATCACCTCTATGGTTTTTGCCTCCATTTTTTAACAGTTGTTAGTTTCTGGCTTCTCTTAACCCATACGGTTGGGTTCAACAAGAATTAAAGAAAACTAAACAAAGTTATAACCAGAGTCTGGCTCCCTTAGAACATCTCCTGAGAGCAGCTAGCATAGGGACCCCAGGCCTGTTCCAAACTCTTGAAGCAGAGTGGAGTCTGTCCTAGAGGAGGGAGGGCCAGGAGGAGTAAGTGGCGACAGTTTATCTGAAGCTGGCGCTGGGTTCATTAAGAGGCCTGGTGCAGTTTATCTGCTTCTTGTCCACAGAGTCAGCTGCTCTGAACGCTGAGTCAGGACCTGTCACCAACCCAGTCCTAGCGGCGTCAGGTTGGAAGGGTGCGAAACCCTGAGTCCCCTCCCTTCCCCCACTTCAGTCTCCTCTGGTCTCTAACTGCCTGTCCTCAAGGGGTCAGATAAGAGCTTCCATTGCAGGAAAGAAGTCTGAGGCCCAGTGTCCTTGGGGACAATGAGTCCTCCCAAAGCCATGTGGCTGCTCCAATAAAAGAGGTGCTTAGTGGGGAGGGTAGAAGACAAAGAAAGTGCTCTTACCTTTAAAAGCTGCCTTGCCTTTAGTGCAAATGACACTTGTATTAAATGTCCCACTTGCCTTTGTCCACGGCACATTGTCACAGTAGGTTATGGGGTAAACTTCCATAGTTCATAAGAAGGCCAGAATGCAAAGCTGGTTTTGTTTGTTTGACTTAAAGATAGGATCTCATGAAGCAGCCCGACTGGCCTCAAACCCATGTAGGCGGAAGTTTCTGTCCCTCAAACCACTCCCAAGTAAACACACAGTGGCTTATTATTAATTATAAATGCTCAGTCAATAGCTCAGGCTTGTTACTAGCTAATTCTCACATTTAAATTAACCCATATTTCTTATCTGTACTCTGCCACGTGGCTTGATGCCTTTTCTCAGTAAGCCGGGTCCATCTTGCTTCTCTGGGCATCTGCTCTTCAGCTCGACCCTTTCTCCTCCCAGCATTCTCAGTTTGGCTCTCCCGTCTACCTTTATCCTGTTCAGCTATTGGCCAGTCAGCTTCTTTATTAAACTAATCATTATATGTGTGTGTGTGTGTGTGTGTGTGTATACATATATATACATATGCATGTATATATATTCACACAGTGTAAAGGAATATTCCACAAACCTACTCTGCAGTTGAAGCTGACCTTGAACTCCTGCCAGTGCCCAGATTTCAAGCATGTGCCACCATACCCAGCCCAAAGCCTTTCTTACCATTCCCCCAGGAGCTCCGTAGAAAAATCAAGAATGGAACACAAACCTGCGTTCTGGACTTGCCCTTCCTAAGCTAGCAAGGGCTCCACCTTCCCTCAGCTGCTACTAAGCACCCAGCAGGTGTGGCTGAGAGCAGGGATGTATCACCCTATACCATTGCACTCTCTAGCCCAGCTCTTCAGAACCATCCTACAGCAGGTATGTCGACATGAGCTTAAATCAGTCCTGAGGAGGGATGAGTGTCCTCTGGCCAGCTCTAATGTTCCTCATTGAGGCTAAATGACTCAAAACACCCATCCAGGAAAGAGTCCTCAATGCATTACTGGTCTGCTTGGAATTTTGTCAGTATTAAGGATTGACTCGGAGCCTTGTGGAAGCATTCTTCCATTAAGCTGCACCCTCAGCCTCAACTCTTTGGCATAGATCCCCAAAACAGAGATGATCAACTTCCTACTCTACCCAAAGAATACCATTGACATGTCTACTATTGGAATTTGCTTCCAAGGAACTATTGTTTTCCCAGAGAGTAAATGCATTTATCCAAGTAAAGCAAGTAGTCGTGTTAGTGGAAGTCTGACCCTTTAAAACCCTCCAAATCTGCCAGGGTCCAGTGGATTCCAAGTTCAGCTTCCCTGGAGCAGGGGAAGGGTGAGAAGAGGGTATCCTGCTTGCTCTTCAATGTCTGCCCCCCCCACTAACCTAGAGTTGCTGCCTCCAGGTTCAAGTGTCATGTTCATCACCAAGTAAAACAAAGCACTAATATTTGAGAAATTTCACACTGGGATCTGAGACCCTATAAACCTCTTTCTCAATAACAGGGATACCAAACGCAGTATGCACCCAGAATGGCAAGTAGAATTACGACAGAGAGAACTGCTAATTCAGCCAGGAGGCAGCCAGGCTCAAAGGGTGCAGTGGCAAAGACCTTGAAAGGTTGAGACTGTCAACAAGGGTGCTGTACCATTTGGGAGCTTGTTATCTGTCAAGAGTGAAAATGCTCACCGTAGCTAACTCAACAATTAAGAAATTTTAGAAGCAACTGAGGAAATCCTGCTCAGAAAGCAATGACCCCTAACATCAAATACGTGGTTGTTTTCCCCAGAGGAAAAAGTACATGAGCCTACAAGCCCCAGGATCTGATGTGGGGTCAGCACACCTAGTTGCTGGAGCAACTCTCTAGTGTTCACCCTCAGACTCTGCCCCCTGTGGCAGGTCTCTGCAACTGCAAGCTGTTACAAGATTTGGGGCTCTGGAGCCAAGCTATCTGTGTTTAAATCTCAGCTCTTCTTGTTACTAGCTGTTTACCTAATCTCCCTAAGCCCCTACTTCCTCCTATGTGAAATGGATGTAATGAGAGTATTTACCTCTTGGGATTAAATGAGATCAAGTGCTCAGCACAGGGCTTGGGTACGTGGTAAGCACCTCATAAAAGTTAGCTATTAGCACTTCTTTCCCTTTTGGGGCTTTTAAGGGAGGGCCTCCTTTCTTCCCAGCTCCACTCTTTCAGATGGCTATGTGTAGCCCAGAAGGATTTTTTTCTTCTTTATCTGTCTGTCCTCTTCATTATAAAATGAGATTAGCTCTGATGTCCTCTGCCCGGAAAACGTCCTTTCTTAGTTCCCTGGAGGAAAAGGGGGCAGATGGGTTATTTTGGCTACTAACTTCCAAAACTTTGTAGGCAGAGAAAGGACCAGCCAAATACCTGGAATACAGGGTCTCCTTGGCCTCTTCTGTCAACCCTCAGCAGCCCCTGCCCCTCCCACCCCTGCTGCCCCCGCCCCACCCAGCCCTGTTGTCCCTGGCAACTGGGATGGGGGAGGCGGTGAGCAGCTCCAAGAAAGGTCTGGAGAAAGGTATGTAAAGTCTGTGAGTGGCTCTCCCCATCTCCTCAGAAGGCTGCTTATCAGGGAATGAAACACTGGCCCAAGCTTGCCATGACAGCAGGAGCTGCCTGAGAAGAGAGGCTAAGATAAATGAAGTATCCTTCATCCCCATCAGCGTGGGCCAGACAGAAACCAGGTGCAAGGCAGTGCGCCTTCATCTTCTGTAAACAATCTTCCATAACCCACTGCAGCAGCTTGAGGTTGAGACGAGGATTAGAGGAGCAGCTTCTGCAGGCCTGGGGCCTCTCAGCTGGACAGAGAGTTAAAGGGCGCGCGAGAGATAGCTTGCTGCTGGGAAAGACGCTTGAGGAAACACGGCCATTTGTCAACAGGGGTTCGCTTGACCTGGCAGGAGAGAATCTGATATCTAAACAGTTCCCTGTGTCTCCGAAGCACTCTGAAAATTCTCCTGTTAAATATTTGATTCCACATCAGATAACAGCCCAAGGCTCTTCCCACTGGCTTGAAAAAACCTGCCCCTAGAAGAGAGAGAAGCCTAGCCACACCTGGACTTGTCTCAAAATATACAGGGCTTGAGGTAGGCACATCCTTGCCCAATAAGGAGCAAAGACAGAGTCCACTGTAAATCCTTGAAGAGAAATGGAGTTTAAGTCCCCTTCAAAGGCAATCCTCCCCTCCCAACTCTTCACCTGCTCTCTACCCTGACCCTTTTCTTTAACAGGAGTGTCTCTAGAAAGAACTAAAAAAGAAAAATATTCATGGCCCCTGTGCTCAGATGGTAAATAGATGACAATGTCATCAACCTGAAGTTACAAAACTGAGCTAAGTGCTTGAATGCCCTCAGGGAGGTGGGGGCAAGCAGGCCTGACTGAGTGAAGGGGCTTTCTGTTTACAAATCTTAGTTTTGCAGCAATGGCGAGGGCTGTGTCCCTAATTCCAAGTTGGGAGTTCTCCTGGAGATAAGAGAATGAACTCACATTTCAAAATAATATTGCCTCCAAGAGAAGGACAGATGTCCTTCCCATTAAGCTAGAAGGTAGCAGAAACTAAGAGGGGCTCCTGGGCCAGAGTTCAAGTCTCAGTGCTGATAATTTACTAAAGGTGTGATATTAGGCTCTCTGAGTTCCACTCACCTTATCTGCAGAGAAAGACAATGATACCCATGTGTAGAGTGGTCCTAAGGATTAAATGATCACATGTGTAAGACGACACTTGTTAAAGCCCTTGACATGGTAAACACTAAGTGAACAACCAGTTCTGAGATCTTGAAGTCAGACAGAGGGCTTGATGGTTAAGAGCACTGGCTTCTCTTCCAGAGGTTCAGCTCCTAGCATCCTCAGGGCAGCTGACAACCACCTGTAACCCCAGTTCTAAGGAATACAAAGCCATTTTCTGGCCTCCAAGGGCACTGAATGCATGTGCACAGATATGTTCAGGCAAAACACACATACACATAAAAAAACATGTTTTTAAATGAGAGAGCAGTAAGATCGTAACCATTAAACAAAGCTTAGAGGGCTGAAGAGATGGTTCAGTGGTTAAGAGCACTTGTTACTCTACACAGCCCAGGTTCAGTTCCCAGCATCACTAAGTATTCACCATTTCCCATAACTCCAGTTACAGGGAATCCGATGCTCTTTTTAGACCCCCACTGGCATCAAACACTACACATAATACACATACATACATGCAGGCAGGCAGCATACTCACATATAAAATAAGATAGGTGGGTGGATGGATGGGTGTGTGTGTGTGTGTATATATATATATGTGTGTGTGTGTATATATATATATATATACATATGGAGAGAGAGAAAGAGAGAAAGAGAGAGAGAGAGCCATTCAGGAGTGTGTCTCAGTTGGTGTAGTACTTACTCAGCATGTCTGAAGCCCTGGAATCAATTCCCAATACCAAATCTGAACTCAAGCTTTACCAAAGAACTTTCAAAGCTGACAAAATAGCTCAGCAGATAAAAGTGCCCTCTACCAAACCCAACCTGAGTTCAATCCCTGGAACACACATGATGGAAATCAAGAGCCAACTTTGTATGTATGCATGCATAGAAACACACCAAATAATTAAAATGTAATAAAATTTTATTTTTAATCTTTTAAATGGTTAGAATGTCAGCTCAGAACACAGGTTGTGTTTTTTTTTTAACTTGTTATGTTGAAATATTCCAGATTCAGGGCTAAAGAGATGGCTCAGTAGTGAAGAACACTGCTCTTGCAGAGAAACCAGGTTTGGTTCCCATTACTCACATAACGACTCAAAACTGGAACTCTAGTTCAAGGGTCGCCAATGCCTCTTCTGGCCTCCAAGAATGCACACATGTGGTTCACATACACACGCTCAAGTGTGTACAACACACACATTAGTTTTTAAGTTTTTACTATATTTTTAAAAGGAAGATTTCAAATTAACACATAAGCAAAAGAATAAATGAAATCACATATGCTTCCAAACCTCCCCCAGCTTCCACAGCTGTCATTCTGGGCAAACTGTCTGTCATTCTCAACCACTACATAGGTATAATCTGTTTTAAGATGCTTATTTTGACAAGTGTCAGTATTTTCTTAAGGGAAAGAGTGTAGAACTTGAGTCTGGAATTGAGGGGGTTAGAGAGGTACTCAGCTCTTCAGAGTACTCCTGAGTTCCCTTCTCAGCACCCATGTGGGGTGGCTCACAAATGCCTGTAGATCCAACACACTCTGCTGGCCTCCATGGGCACCTGGTACATAGTGCACACATTCACACAGACGCATGCATATACATAAATAAGAGCATAAAAATAAGCCTATCTGGGTAGTACATGTTTTTAATCCCAGCTCTCAGGAGGCAGAGGCAGGTGGATTTCTGTGAGTTCAAATCCAGCCTGGTCTATGTAGTTGGTCCAGATCAACTAGAGCTACACAGTGAAACTCTGTCCAACATACCCGGCCACGTAACTCTTTTGAGTCTCAGTTTCTTTATCTCTAGATAAAGATGAAAATGATCATAATGAGACTATAGGCTACAGGCTCTAAAGGAAGTGAGATGTCAGTTCAGAAACTCAAAAAGGAAGTGCTGTGTAAACACCAGTCTAGGCTCCAAGTGTGTGTCCAAGGACCACGAATTGTAGTTGCTAAGTACTAAGTAATACAAAAACAAAAAACAACACTTCTTCAGTCTTAGACTGGTCAATTTGCCAGTGTGGTCAGTGAGGCAACTAGGCCAGAGAATGATACAGCCTGTAAGTGAGTGAGCCCCAGGTCCTCAATCTAAACATCCTGTTGGACTGAGAAAATCACTTCTCATCTCACACATCCTTGTGCAATGTCAGGCTCCAGAAAATGTCGTATCATGTCAAGTCTCCAGGCCTGTGTCTCCATTAAGGGGCCGAGTGAGAGGTACAGAGCCAGTAGGCAAGACTTCAAAATTGCATTTTGGAGAAGAATCTGTTGTGAACACAACCCAAGTCACCCCTTCAAGAATCATTTGGAGGTAAGCATTAGATACAGACTCCAACGCTGAGAGAGGGGAACACAGGGGCAACACGTGCCTCAAAGGCTGACCTCCACATTGTTTCTGGCTGCAGCAGGAGGGATGCTATTTCATCCTTGTTTTTCATCCCTTAGAGGAAAGAGAATTTCAGAATTGCATCCTTACCCCAACCTCTGCCTTCTGGTTGGCCCATAAAAACAATATTTTCTTGCTCAGCAGGGCAAAACTTCCCATTTCCGTCGGTCCTTTCCCTGTGTCTGAGCTCCACACGGAGGCCCCCGCTGCAGAAGGATTTGCTCTCCCCTGGGCCCTGGCTGTTTTGCACCCTGGAACATGTCAGGGAGAAAGCAGAAATGAAAGGACCAAGGCTGTATCAGCTGCTCTAGGGCTCAGGTCATGTGATCTGATTTTTTAATGAACATGGAGGCTAGGGACTTGAAAACAAGGTCAAGGTTCACAGAAGGGCTGTCACAATATGTGTCAGGATTATTAAATCCTCACTGTGCCCACATCAGTGATCCTTAATATCCTTTCCTCTCGGGCTCAGCGATGCTCTCGGCAGTCAGGAATCCCCATCTCCTGGACAACTCTGACTTCAGCTGTCAGAGGAGTAGAAGGAACATTTGGCAGTTAGGCTGTGTCCTAAGAATCTGGCTCCCACTCCGACACTCCAGATCCTTAGCTTTTCCTTTCTCCCAAAATCAATCAAAGGCCAGGTTTCCAAAGTGTTTCCAGGAGGATGCAGCCCATATATCTGTAGATGGGAGACTCACTCAGTGATGCAGCAGGGCTTATTTTTATTACTTTACTTTATGCCTCTGCCTCTCAACCGCTGATCTTACCAATGTGAACTACCACACCAAGCTTCTGCGATACACAACTGACAAAGATAAAGACCTATTTTGGTTCACTCTCTGGAGGTCTCAGTCTAAGTTTGTGACAGGAGTAGATGGCAGAACAAACAGCTCGTCCTATCAGCCAGGAAGTGAAGAGAACCAGGAAAAAGCTGTAGCCCACAATCCCTTTCAAAGGGCACACTCCACCAGATCCCACTTCCTACATTCCATTGTCCCTATTAACACCCTTTGGGGCCAGTCCCTGGACACATGGATCTTGGGGAGACACCAGTCCAAGCCATATCTTCACCCAAAATCTTCCTGTTACGTTTCTGGAGTCAAGCACTAATGTTTTAACTCCTCAAGTAATAAGGAACTCATTCTGAAGCTCACATCCATCTAGGACAACTTTTAACTGTGGGAAAGTAGTTACTCCTGTTAACTTCCTAATTCCTCTCACGGAAGCCAGACAAGATGAATGGACGTCCTTTTGAGAACCACAATTAATAAACTCCTTCAGATCTTTGAAAATACATATAATGTCTACTCTAAATATGTTTACTGTGAGCAAAACAGGTGTTTTTACTTCAGCATTAGCCTATACAGAGAAAAAGGCAATGAATGAGATGTGAAAATTCTTGAATTAAATTCCTAACTTCCACAGTTACTAGCTGAATGGCCTTGGGAAAGTCATTTCACCTCCCTGAATTTACTTTCTTCCTCTATAGTATGGAGATTGTATATGTACTCCTTATTTTTCTGTTTGTTTGGTTTATTGTTTCAGCTTTATTTAGCTTTTAGAAATAGGTTTTCTCTGTGTAGCTTTGGAGCCTATCCTGGAACTCACTCTGTAGACCGAGCTGGCCTCAGATTTATAGAGATCCACCTGCCTCAGCCTCCCAAGTGATAGGAATAAGGGCATGAGCCAACACTGCCAGGCTGTTTGGTTTTGTTTTTGTTTTTGTTTTTAAGCCAGACTTTCATGTAACCCAGGCTGCCATGAAATTTTCTGTGTAGCCAAATATACCTTGAACAGAACTCCCCACCTCTACCTCCAGTGTGCTGGGATTACAAGCATGTAACACTACACGCAGCTAACCTTACCTGTTTCTCTTATGTATTTATATATCCTGCAATTTATGTATCCCAGACTGGCCTCCAAATCTTTATATACCTAAGAATGATCTTGAACTTCTGACCCTCCTGCTACCACCTCCTCAATGTGTGTGTGTGTGCGCGCGCGCACTTTTTAATTACCATCACTCTCTTACATCTTAGCTGATCTCCTATGAGTCTTTGTTGTTAAGAATGTGCAGTTACACAAAACATTTGATATCTGTAGGCATCGACATGCTCGATGGGCATCTATGAGACAAACACTGTACCAAGCGCTAGGATAATAAGAACTAACAAGATGGTCTGGCATAAGGTAATCAGAGCACTGATGAAGGTAGCTATTACCACTCCAACCCCAACACTGGGGCACTACAGAATAAAAGTCATGGTTGCATGTGTGTGTACCTGAACTCTAGGAGTCCAGGAGTCCAGGGAGGCAGCAGCTGGACTTGGTCTCAGAGAATCCACAAGAGCTATCTAATCCAAAGAAGGGGTGAAAATACACAAAACCGAGGCTGGAGAGATGGCTAAGAGCACTAGCTGTTCTTGCAGAGGACTTGGGCTCAGTTCCCAGTACCAACATGGCAGTTCATAGCCATCAGTAACTCCACTTCCAAGAGGATCCAATGCCCTCCTCTGGCATCCACAGATACCAGGCATGATTTAGGTGCAGAAACATACATGCAGGCAAAGCACTCACACAGATAAAATAAAAACTTTGAAAACCACAGTGGAAAAGTGTTTTTAAAAATTAAGGATGGGACTGGAGAGATGACTCAGTGGTTGAGAGCACTGGCTGCTCTTCCAGAGGACCTGGGTTCAATTCCCAGCACCCACGTGGCAGCTCACAACTCTCTGTAACTCCAGTTCCAGAGACCTGACACCCTCACACAGACATGCACTCAGGCAAAACACCAATGCGCATAAAATAGAAATAGTTTGATAATTTTTAAAATGCAAAAAAATAAAAGTGTTCAGGAAATATCCCACAAGTAGCTGATAGGACTAGAAGAATAAAGAGAGTGTTATAATGACTCCTGCATTATATTCCAGATGTTCCCAGAGGATAATGTCCTGGGTAGCCCTCACAGTCGTGGTATACGATGAGCAGCTGTGGGATGAGGGTATTTCACTGGGAGTGGGAAAGACTGGAGTGGGGGAAACCATCGTGACTACCTTCCCATAGCTGAACTGATAGCACCGGGAACAAAGGGTAAATGTTTCTGTAAAATAAATCTCCTGTTAGGTAAGGAAGAACAGTCAGAGTGGCTTAAAGAGAAAATTGACTGTCTCGGGGAGTCCTGAGCCTCCTGTCTCTGATGGCAGGTGGGCTACACTCAGAGACTAAACAACCACTGGATGGAAACATTGTCTGAGTCGTGAATAGAAGACTGGGCCAGATGATCTTTATGGACTTCAGTACACTCTAAGATGCTGTTAAAATATGTGGATGCCGTGCTATAGATTAACATTAGTGAGACAAATGTCTCCCTTAATATACTTAGCACTGTTATTTAAATCTTGGAGATCTTTATTTTATATGAAGAAGGTGAGAAAACCAAAAACTGAATAGATTTGCTGTGTCTGTCAGCTATTAATATCACGCTATCTTCGCCAAGTGTTGGGCCGGCCCAATCTTTACTCTCGTATTCATTCATTTATCTTTTCAATTCTTCATAAATATTTACAGGATATATATTTTCCTAGGTACTAAAGATACGAAAATAAATAGATAGATAAATAAGTGATAAAAGCAATGTGATAAGTGCCGGCATGGGAGGGAAGAAGCCTGTGGCGTAGAAGAATGTGGCTGCGTTTTCTCTGGGGATGGGAAGGAAGGCTCTTTGAGGAAGGAACACTTGAACTGCAACTCAGAAGATAAATAAAGATTTTTCTAGACAAAGACTGCATAGAAAATCATTTGGACAAGAAGAGCAGCTTATTAAAAGTCAAAGATAGAATGCCAGGCTCCAGAGGGGCAGATATCCAGTAAGAGTAGATTACAAGGAAACTCAAAACAACAGGAGTTGGAAGGGGAAGGGGGAGGAAGGGGGAGAGAGAGGTACAAACACAGCCTCCTTTCCGTCACATGTCAGAACACATCGAAAATCCAATGTCTTCAACTCTACGGTACTGACCTCCTTAAAGTGCTGAGTATTTACAGGTTCTTGTCCTTCCAGAAACCTTGCAATTTAAGAGAACTTGCAGACATATTGTCCTCTTCCTGATTACAATTTTTGGGGTTTTCAGAGGGGTTTGGGGGAGGAGACAGGGTATCTCTACACAGCCTGTCTGTCCTGGAACTCACTCTGTAGACCAGGCTGCTCTAAAATACACTCACCTGCCTCTGCCTCCTGAGTGTTGGGATTAAAGATGTGTGCCACCATGTCCAGCCAGTTTTCTGATTTCTTGATTACTTTGAGTTTATCCAACCTGCCCTGTTGTGCCTTTAAAAGGTTTCTCAAAAAATGTATTACATGTGGACAGCTCATGTGTTCACATGAGTGGAATAATCAAGGGCCTCCTCCAGGTTACTGCCTGGGGTCTCTTTTTATGGGTCTAGAAGGAGGAGCTGGTTGCTAAAGGGTGTAGTTTAAGAGGTTCCCTATTTTGATTGACAGATTAAGTCATATAATCACTTTTATACTGTGCACATCTGTGGTGATGCATTATTTATGATTTATTAAAACTTGCCTTAGGATTCAGAAAGCAAAGTCAGCCACAAGCCATAGAAGCCAGGCACACACTTTTAATCCCAGCAACCAGAAGCTAGGAGGTGGTGGTACACAACCTTAATCCTAGGACTCAGGATTAAGAGGTAGACAGATCTCTGTGAGTCCAAGGCCATCCAGATCTACACAAGATTGATCCAGTCCTAAAGAGAAACAGCTCACACAAAGATGATCTCAGCACCTGGCATCACATGCCTTTAATCCCAGCATTAGGGAGGTGTATAAGACAGGAGTAAGGTCAGTATCAGGCATTCATTCTCCAGCCACATTGAGGATAGGAAGACATTGAAGTCTCAGGACTCTCCAGCCACTCTGAGAAGAGGTTACAATCTGAGGTTTGGTGGAGCCAGGATTGCCTTTCATTCTGAGGTAGAGTAAGAGCTAGTGACCAGCTGATTTGTCTTTCTGATCTTCAACTTGAAGCTTGAACTCCAATATCAGTCTCTGGGTTCCTTTAATCTTCGTGCTACGCACATCCCTTCTCCTAAAGCATCTGATTTTAACATATGAATGCCCAGTTATACATAGGTATAATATGGTAAGTGGAGGCTGGAACAATGACTCAGCAGTCAATAGCACTGTCTGGTCTTCCAGAAGACCCAGGTTCAATTCCCAAGCACCCCACCTATATGTCGGCTTACAAGCATCTGTAACTTTAGTCTAAGGGAATCAGCGAATTTCTTCTACCCTTTGTGGGCGCAGAGCATGCATGTGGTGCAGACATACATGTAGGTAAAGCACCCATACACATAAAATAATAATAATAAAATAATTTTAAAGATGGCAAATAGAAGATTCTCCCTAAATTTTGGTGATGGGGGAGTAGAGCTTGGGAGCAGAGGAGACACTCCTTGGTTTTAAGGAAGGTCACTCTAAATCCCACCCCAGCCCCTTGACACACTCGGTGTTGTTTAGTGACTTTTACTGATTCTCTGAACAAATTGATACTCTCTTTGGTCAGGGGACTGAGTGACTATTGGCAAATAAGTGAATTATGGAGAACTTGGAGCCCCTTGGCTTGTGAAACTTATCAAGACCCATTATGCCAGCAAGGCTGTCTCCAGGCAGGCTCCAATGCATGAAAAAATAAATAGAAGTTTGGTAAGACGCCTGGCTCTTGCCTTCCCATAAACTATTTAATCTGTTAGACACTTCTTACCAGAGCCAGCAAAACCCCAGATAGAGAACTAACGGACTCAGATAAAGGCTGGAATCTCTAGCTATGTTGAAAATGTCATCTGCTCTTCCTCAAATACGTCTCTCTCGTTCAGGTATTTACCTCGTCAGGCACTGAGTCTCTGCTCCATTTCTGAGATGGTAAGGAAAGAACATCCCATGATGTTCGTTGAGAGTACTGGGTGCAGAGAGGTCGTACTGCCATAGACTAGGTGGGTGCTGAGAGGCCATGCTGCCAGGCCTGGGTGGGCACAGAGAGGCTGTGCTGCCCTGGACTTCGTGGGCTCACAACCAGGGCCTCTCCCTGTTTTCCCTGCTCTTGAGTGTGTACCTAGAGCATCTAAAGAGCAGAAGGTAATGGCAAAAATAAATAAATAAATAAAATAAATGGGCTTTCTCTGAGGGACTTTCCCAGGCACTCCCTGTGGTCATCTACTTAACCACAGACAGCAAAATTCTTTACAACATCTGATCAAGGAAGGACTTTTTTTTTTTTTTGTTTCTGCATGTTCTGGATTTACTGCCTGGCTTCTGGGCTCTGCCGAGATGCCCTTATCAAGAGCCCCTTCAGAGCTTTCCAGACGGTTTGCAAAGTCCGCGTATTTTTAAATAAACAGCAAGCTGGGCCCAGAATGTGGTTTCTTTGGGGCTAAAGCAACATTTGCATAAAGGAGGAGAACAGATGCCAGACCCAAGTGATCTACTGCCCTTATCTGGCTCTGCATCGCTCCTTCCCCTCTCTGGATCGTCCCCAGACACCCCCACATGTTAATTTTGCTGTCAGTTGGCCTCGGGACCTGTGCTAAGTCATGAGATGGGAGCTGCTGTGGAACACGGTTTCTGCCTTCCATCTGCCTTGTGCCTGGCTCTGCAGATCACAGGTGCAAGTTAGAGATTTGGGCTTTTGATCTGCTTGTGCTCCAAAGTCTTCAAAGCGATGACCTGTATGTCTACCATGGCAAGGTTCTCCAGCAATTCGAGGAAGGAAGACAGAGATAAAAGCAAATGCTGATTCCTTTGAGAGCAGGCAACCGGTCAGTGCTCTGGGCTCCAGTCCAGGAATGAAAATCTCTACTTCATATCCATGACTGCTACTGCCTGAGAAATCATATCATCCCCTTGCCCATAGGGAGAATTTGGAAAGAGAAGTCAAGGCAATGTATGCTCGTTAAAGGATAGAACGGGCCAGCTGTAGGAATTTTAAGTAGTCAAATTTAAAACAGGCTGAGATTCAGTAATTAGACGGCTTTTCTTGCATCACATGCTCAAGGCACCAATTTTGATCCTTCACATCACATTAAAGCAGGTGTGGTGACATCTGCAACCCCAGCACTTGGAAGGCAGAGGCAGAAGGGTCATCCTTGGCTATATAAAGTTCAAGACCAGCATAGGTTCCTGCCTCAAAAAAGAAAAGAAACACAAGCAAAAAATAACCCTGATATTGTAATATTGTAAGAGCTTCTCTCTCTCTCTCTCTCTCTCTCTCTCTCTCTCTCTCTCTCTCTCTCTCTCTCTCTCTCTTGGGATCAAGCCAAGAGCATATCTCACACATGTTAAACAACTATTCTATCCTTGAGTCACATAAACACTTTAAACCCTCTTACACCATTTTCTCCAGCTCAGTGTACTACACAAATATGAGACATCCAGGTTCATGATCAATCAGGTTCAAAGTGCCTACATCCTTCCTAACTTGGAGAAGACCACCCAACAATAAGATCTCTACAGCAAAAATCCCCCATCATACCCAAACTGTGAGTGAACAATCGTGTCACAAAAATCTATGAATCAGTTTGTAGACATTCTCAACCTTTACAGGCAATCTAGATAGGGCTAGTCCCTTGGTGAAGCTGAAGTTCTTGGCTATTTGGGAAATCAGCTTGTAAAGGAAAAGTAGGACTCAGTGACCTAAGCCCCTGAGACGCATGGTGGTCTGATAGCCATGGATGTCGTTGAGAATAGGGTGAGGTGGGAAGAGAAACCTTCACCCTAAACACATAGTGTATTCCACACGTGTGAATTTATGTAAACTCTTGAGGACCAGAGGCAGACAAAGAAAACGATATGTTGCTTTTCAGATATATGTGATCTTGGGCCCGTTACTTATTTTCTCTGAGCCTCAGGCTCTTCATGTGTGGAGTGAGAATAATGATCACACTAACCTCTCAGAAATGTGGCGAGGAATAAGAGCTAACAGCAAAGTGCTCCATAAATGTCAATAGCATCAACGATGATAACAAAAATAATAACAGCTACCACCAAAGAGGGAGGTCAGGGCAAAGTGTCGGGAGAGAAGTGGAATTACCTGGCCAGCCTTGATGAAGGAGAGTGGAACTGAAGGGCTGCCCCAGCTGGGTCACCCGCACTGCTATCCCAGGAGACAATAAGGCCGCTTCTTCCCAACCTTCTGCATTGTGTCTTAGCACCTGCTTACCTTCTCCTTCTCACAGTTTGCACAGACTGCACAGCAAATGTTTGCTCCCTGCACACGGCGGCTGATGTGGCCGTTCTTGTCTGAGCTCGGGGATTTGGGTGGATTAAGGATGGTATCAGTGACTGATGTAGTTCTAGAGGTCAAGTAGATGGACATGATTTGCAGGGGAATTCTTCCCATTTCTCATCACCAGCCTGCCCCTTAGCCCTTCCCTGCCTAGGCTATCCTGCTTCTGTCAATAGAAAGACAATGCCCAGATCAAAGGAGACATTTGCATACACACACACATATACAAACATACATACATATTCCCACTCTACTTTCAACTATATTTATTTTTATTTTATGTTCACTTCTAGACGCTTCATTGAGTGGGAAATGTTAACTAAGGGAGAGACGGTGGGACGGAAAAGGACCCAGGAGTTAGGTCTCAGGATGAAAAAAATGAAGATACTGGAAATGTGTATTACTCTTGAGAAAGAAAGCTTTGAAAACTGGCATGGTGGTACATACCTTTAGTTCCAGCATTCAGGAGACTTTTGTGAGCTCTAGGCCAGTCAAGACTACATAAAGAGACCCTGTCTCAAAAAAGAAAAGAAAAGCTTTGGGTTAGGGAGTAGAGAGATGGCTTGGTAGTTAAGAGCATAAGCTGCTCTTCTAGAGGACCCAGGTTCAAGTCCCAGCTCAGAACTGTATGCAACTCCAGTTCCAGGGAATCCAATGCCTTCTTCTGGCCTCTTGGGGCACCAGGCATGCACGTGGTACACAGACATACATATAAGCAACATACTCAGATACATAAAATGATAAATTAATTTTTAAAAATTTAAAAAGAAAGCTCCAGGGACCCACAAGGAAAATGCCTTTAAATATTGGAGGAGTGACTGGTAGGAAAGGAGGTACAAATTACTTAATCAGCTCAAGAAGGCCTCAAAAAGTTAGGTCAGTCAGGCGTAGTGGCCCACGCCTTTAATCCCAGCACTTGGGAGGCAGAGGCAGGCAGATGGATCTCTGAGTTCAAGGTCAATCTGATCTACATAAAGAGTTCCAGGACATCCAGGACTAAACAGAGAAACCCTGTCTGGGGAACCGAGGAAGATGGAAGAGGAAGAAGTTAGATCAATGAATAAATTCTCTCTCTCTCTCTCTCTCTCTCTCTCTCTCTCTCTCTCTCTCTCTCTCTCTCTCTCTCTCTCTCTCTCTCTCTCTCTCTCTCTCTCTCTCTCTCCCTGTTGCTGGAAACAGATTTTCAAGTAACTCACCATTCTGCTGTTTCTGTTTCCATTTCCTTAAACAATAGACTCCTTTATGAAGCCTGGAACTGCAGGATGTGTGTTGGGGGGCGTGCCTCTAGAGATGTACATGCAAGTGTGCCAGTGCATGTGTACCTGTGTGCGCACACACAAGCCTGAGTGTATGTGGGTGCCTATGTGTCTAGGGAAATATCCTTTTTTTTTTTTAACCAGGCACATCTAATGTAGAAAACACTGATATCCAGACCCATAGGACCTGTGAGCTTTTCTGTCTCCTGGCTCTACCACCAACAAGGCAGTTTCAGATCTGGCTGGGAGTCGATCCCATGCTTCGACAAACCACTCACCACTCCAGGATGGAATGGGAAGAGGGAAGAGACTCCAGAGGAAGTGAGTCTAGATCCTTGGTGATTGTAGGAAGGTCACCTGAGTCTGAAATCCTGCCTCAGTTGAAAGAAAAGTTCCTCAAGGCTTCCCGGTGCCCCGCGACAAGAATCCGAGTTATTTCTCAGTGACTAGGTAAACATTTGCACTCGTCATCAAAAGTAATACTGAGAAGTGAATGTAAAGGCCCTGCGGAGGGGAAGAAAAAGAGTGAACCAGGTACCCTGTTGTTTCCGCAGAGAGGAATTCCTTACTGAGAGCAGCTCAAGACCTGCCCAGTGCAGAGGACACACCTAGCGAGGACCAGCCTCATTAGGTAAAATCCAAATGGAGGACCCTGTTTGGCATTTAGGAGAGCTCGAGGAAGAGAAGAATTAATGAAAGGTAAAGGGAGATTTACTCCGAATTTTTCCCAGTTTCCCATACCCAAAAGAAATAACTTTTTTGAAAACTAAATTTTTTTAGTAAAATGGAGCTTTTACAAGAAATGTTGCAAAGTACTCAAAGGTTCAGTCCAGTAGGTTTATTTAATGCATATTCAAAATCCCCCCCTGCCCCCGCTTTGTTTAGAGACAAAGCTCTGGCTATCCTAGGACTCACTATGTGGCTAGATTGGCCTTGAACTCACATGCCTTGGCCTCTCGAGTGTTGGGACTAAAGATATGTGCCACCATGCCAAAGCAAGGCCAATCCCCTATTTTTTGGATAGGGTTTCATGTAGCAGAGATCACCTTGAACTTGAATCTTCCTGCCTCCACCTCCTGAGGGCTGGGATTCCAGGCAGGTGCCACTATTCCTGGGGATTGAATCCAAAGCCTCATGCATTCCAGACAAGCTCTCTGCTAACTCAGCTGTATCCCCAGTTCCGTGTTAGAAGTCCTTAAACACTTTCACAGGTTTGTTTTTACTGTATGGGTATGGGTGCTTTGCCTCCACGTTTATCTACGCTCCATGTGCCTGCTGGCTACTGGAAAAGTCAGAAGAGAATGGTGGATTCTCTGGAGCTGGGGTTATGATGAATGTGAGCTGTCTGCCACGTGAGTGCTAGGAACTGAGCCCAAGTCCTCCTCCGCAAGAGCGACGTGTGCTCTCTTACCTGCTGGGTCATTTTTCCAGCCCCAGAATCCTTAAACTCATTGACATAGGTAAGGATACTTTAAAACTCATAGTTAGAGTAAGTATTAAACACTACGGGGTACACTTTTCCCTTTATTTTTATGCTAGTACCTTTGTTCTTTATGGTTAAAATCAGGAGATAAAGTCAAGCTTTTTTCCTACTCAAAAAGGAGCACTCAGTTAAGTATTACTGAGCGATGGACCCAAAACACTCATCAAAATCAAAAGCTTGCGAGAGCTTTGATGGTCTGTGAAGAAAATGTAAACAAAATGCTTTATCTTTGGGGTTTCTGGTTTTGCTTTCCTTTATCTTAATTTTTGCTTTTCCCTAAGTGTTGTGTCACATATAGACGACCAAGGAAAGGAATCTGAACTCTATTCTTCTCACTTCCACTTTGGCAATATTACAAAAATAGATTAAGTAAATGAATATTTTTTTCTTAGCAAAAGAGTCCCCTTTTTTATTACCATACCTAGAACTATTCTGTTTCCACTAATACTTGCCTGAAGTTTCATTTTAGATCACATAGTCAAAATACACTCCGATGACTGGGAGAGAAGGGTCAACAGGCAAGATGCTTCTAACCTGCTCCCTTTGATTTTGTGGAAGGCACGCCTGCAAAGCTGTGTACAAGGTCAGTTTGTTTTCAGATAGGTAACCACGCCTGCTGAGGAAGGCTGACAGGCCAGAGGGAATGTGGCAAGGTGTGGATTTCAATGGGTTGTCAATTAGTTTTGAAGTGTTCCCTCAGTAGGTGGGATTCTACAGACCCAATTCCCTTTCAAAGTCACTTCAGCCTTTTTCCATTTCCAAAGCATCCAGATCTCTGAATTTAAATGTTCTGAATAGAGACCCTGTGTCAGATCCTGGCTTTCACCGTCCCACCCACCCACCGCCTCCCTGTCTTCCTCTAGCTCTTCTTCTAGTGTCCCTCAGCAGTCGCTGTTGTCACCCTCCAGTGTGCAGAACAAAATATTGGTTATGACAAAGAGTGAGTGTAGATAAGAGTGCCAGGAAATGACGCGGAGGGAAGAACATGTCATCAAAGGGCCCTGAACTAGATTCCTGCCCTCTGCCAGCCTGTGTTTTCAGGACATAGACCTGGGAAGTTTCTCCTCCCCATAGCATCTTGTCCAAACTTTGCCTCTCCAGATTCCTCATCTCAGAAACCAACACTCAGCAGAAATTTCGGGCTGATTTCCAAAGGGCAACCAGCGAACACTTGACAAAATTTTTCAATCCATCCCTGATTTCTCAAACCTTGCTATATTCTCCTTGGGGAGCATGGAGTAGGTGTTAGACAAGTGGCCTTCTTTCTTGATGGGTTTCCCTTTCTTCTGACCTCATTTCTAAAACCCAGGGTCCTCACTGTGAAGATCCACAGCAGGAGGAAGCAAGGGGAAGAAAAGCCATCAGTTCCCAGAAGTTCCCAGCCATGGAAACTGGCCACCCAAACCTGGCAACGGCGGCGGGTTATCTTCTCCCTCCAATTCCCTTAGGCACTGAGCTTAATGCTTCCAGGAAATGTCTTCTTTACTGTACCCAACAAATGAGTCTCTTTAGTGGCACTGGAGTGGAAAAAGAAAACACACGTATTTTCAGAAAAGAGAAAATGACACTTCTAGTCTGGGGGATGTTGGAATATGGAAAGCAGTGGAGGGCTTGCTGGGCAGTCTCTCTATTCATATTTTATCAGCAAAAACCTCCAGCGGGCCTTCAGAACCTCTTCATTTTTCCAAAGTTAGATCTCTTGTTGAGTTCACACTTGTAAAAGCAAAAGAAATCCTAAACAAACAGTAATATAAGAATAAACAAAAGACCTGTCTGTGCACTTCCATTTCTAACCCTACTTTCATTAGCTTCTTGTTAGTACATTGGTGGTGGCTATGCTGTCGGGCCAGCCAGACATCTGAAGCAAAGTTGATTTTATGAACCACTTAGGGGATGTCTACCTGCTAGAGGGAAGGATTTTGCTTTAGTATTTGTTTATTCCGCAAGCATGTACTGAGCATCTGTCACAGGCACTCTTCTGAGGACTAGAATTGGATCAATGAGTAGAACAGACAAAAATCCCTACTTATCTGGCATGCCATACCCCCAGTCCCAGTACCCAGATGGCTGAGGCAGGTTGTGAGTTGGAGGCTAGCCTGAGTGACAGAGCAAGACTTCAGAAAACCAAGAGCTGGAATTGTGGCTCAGTCAGTGGAGTTTGCCTGGCATATATGTGTGTATCCAAGCCTGGGTAGGATCATACCAAATCCACAGAAAAAAATCTTTGACTTTATGGATCTTATATTCTAGAATGCTGGGAGATATAAAATCAGTTTCCATGTACGCTGTGAGACACAGATCACTTCTTTCTTTGAATTTGCTTTTTTTAGTGTATTTGGAAGAGTCTGGGCTGTCAGAGTTTACTAAGTTTCTCACTAAATGGAATGGTTTATAGTACTATTAACAAAAGACACAGTCCTTTGCAACCCTAGATCACCTCCTCAACCTGGCTAGGCAGCTCCCTCTTAGCTCTCTCTATGCCCTCTTTCTTCAAAAAGATCGTCTTTTCTGAGTCCATTCTGTCCTCTAAGTGCTCCAAGCTGCCGGTCCATCAAGAGAGAGCAGGGCATGACCCCAGGACCAGAGCCCTTCCTCCCCACCCCTACACCTGCCCCTCCTGCCTTTCTGGCTTCAGCAATTCTGCCCCCCAGACAGTTCTCCGGGGCTGGGGAGTTGGGGGCCCCCGCAAGCCATTTCAGAAGCTGAACTCTCTATGAACCAGGAAGGGAAGGGGGTGGGGGCAACCAAGGAGAGCCAGCAAGGGCAGGCTGGAGGGCCTGCCAGTCTTCTGAGCAACTCTCCTGACTGAGTAAATATTGAGCTGCCTCATCTCCAAGGTGGGGGTTGAAATGGAGCTGTCAAGCCAGAGTAAACTGAAGGGAGCGGCTGGCCTCTGAGGAGCAGAGGGCGCATGCTTTGCTGGGCTGCCTCCCTCCTCAGCTTCCCTCCAGGCAGAAAAGTCTGCAGGCATGGACCACTCCAGACCCAGGCCAGTGATCGTGAGAGCTTGGGGAAATACAGAAAGCGATTTTAATTAGCTCTAACCGAGTCAGTAGAATAGATTCACCAGGATGCCTACTACCCAAATCATCCCTCTCCTTGCATCCCCACCCCCAAGTTTCCATTCTTTTTTACATCCATCTCCTCTACCCTCACAGAAAAGAATCAATTCAGGGGCAAAAGAATATTTCCATTTGTATTGAATACTATGCAAATAGGCCTAGACAAACTTGGTGACTTTTCTGAAGTTACAAATGATGTCCTCAGCAGAGCAAACTCGGGTCTCCTGACCGCCTTGGAAATTCCTTCTTCTTGGAAGGTCTGATCCACTTTTTTCCAACCAAGACAATGACAATGGATGAAAGCCTCGAGGTCAGCCTTTGAACTTAGAGTTCCTAGCTGTTTGAGCCTTTCTGGCTTTCTAAGAATTAAAGATTCTACATTGCCAATTCCTGTTGTATCCACGACATACCTACCGATTAGATATCAGACATTGAAGGGGTGGGGAAATAGCTTAAGTCGAAGCCCTGAGACATGAGTAAGTCAAATAAGGGAAGTAGTGCAAAGAATTCCTTGGAGCCAGAACTGAGTCACCAGGGAAAAAGCTGGTACAGCTACAGAGAGCCCCAGTCTCCTGGACTGCAGTGAGAGTGCATTCTAGAGTTATGCAATGGAGAAGTCCTGTCAAGAGCATCCCTTCTTGTGACGGTGCCTTTACTATAAAACAATATTCTGTGGGACTCCTCTGTAGCCTTTCATTCATAATTATTTTATTCCCTGGCAGCAAGTCCTGTGGCTAGAGTGCCAAATGGGGCTGCTGGTGCAGTATAAGGGATGCCTGCTTGTATTACGCAGAGAGTGATAGAAAATGTATTTCTGTGGCCACATAAAACAAGAAATCTCTCTGCACATGTAACTCTGTGCCAGACAGTATCCTAAGTACTTCTCTCATTCATATATACATATATGAATATTTATTGCACATCTTCTGTATTGTATCTGAAGAACTGGAACCCCAAGGAAACAATCGACATAAACTCACCCACCCAGCACAATGGGGACCATGCTGAAAACTAAGTTATAGTTCAGGATGTTTGCCCTCCACAATTCTAATCAAGAATTTAAAGCATTCGTCTTCAAAACAATACAAAAGACTGTTAAGGCTTTTGGTCCATCTTCCCATAATGCAGAAGGTGGGGAGGAGAGGCTGAGACAGTTCACCACCTTGACAAGCAGTCAGGATGAAATAAGGGAAAGGAGGAGAAAGCTCAAACAGATAACAAAGTGTTATCAGCCACTGATAAGGGAACCTCTTCTACCTTCCTTAGTCCTATACACCTGCAGGGATCAAATAAGAGTAAGTGTGGGTGGTGACATTGTCAAGATACTTCCTGCAGTAGACCAGGACTATGGAAAGAGATGCAAACATATCCCTTTATAAAGTGATAACAGTTGTCTAACTCACTTTTATTTATGAAACATTTTACATGTTAAGTAATTCAATTGCAACACCAGTCCTATGAGACTAGTGCTAACCTTATCCCCACTCAGTAGACAATGAAACTGGATAAAAGCAATAAATCCCTTGTCCAAGACCACAAAGCTATCAAGAAGCAGGGCTTAGATTTCAGCACTGCAACCTGGATAGTTTCCCAACTCTAGTTGGTAGTTTCCATGGTCCTTCTTTCTAAACCATTCTGTCCTTCATCACCACTAAATGTCTCCATCTACTCCCTTTTCCCTGCCCTGACTCTGACCAACCACCCAAGGGTACTACTGTCACAAGGAATGTCCATAGCAAAGAAACCCTGGGGTTGCAAGTCAAAAATAGAGGTTGAAGGTTTTCAAGAATCTTTCTCTACCCAAGAGATCAAAGGGCCTCACATTGAGAGAGCAAATGTTGAGGAAAGGGGTAAATAAGAAGAAGGAAAGTTCGCACTTGGGCTGAGAACAGATGGTGTAGAGTGGGTGGGGTCCCTCTTCCCTGCCCACAGTCCTGGTAGCTGGAGATCAGAAGGGCTAGGATTCTTAGAAAGACTAACAAACTTGCAACCAGCCCTAAGAACTCTTCCTCCCGTGAAAAACCAAGATTATATAGAGAGGAATTCATTTGCAAAAACAGGATTTTTTTTTAATCTAGTGAATGAAGATGTGGGAATAGATGGCTTTCAATTTGTGCGCACAAAGGGGAAAGTGCCTATCTGAGAGGTATGGAAGAGTCTATGAGTGAAATATCTGGGCATCTATTTGGGGGAGTTTGGCAATGCAAACCACTGATTTGAGTCAATTAGAGCAAAAGGCATTTTTGCTTCTGTGCTTACCAGACTCTCTTCTGACATTTGTGAAAGAAGACTATACCATGATGTTGCTGTTTTCTTTTTCTGTCTCCAAATAAACACCTTCCTGTAGATCTATTCATCCCAGGGCTTCTGGTTGGAAATGACATTCAAGCAAGAGAGTGTAATGGAGTCTGGATCTTTGTATCTAAGGAAATGGAAGACTCTGACCCATTGTGGACTATTTGGAGCCTGCCTCTTGTTAATGAAGAATTGATCACACACACACACACACACACACACACACACACACACACATACACACACACACCTACTTTCCCTGGAGGAAACTGTTGGTTCCCTCTGCTGTGACCAAAAATCAAAGGCTCCAGCCTTCTGCTTTCCTCCAGACCCTTCGATCACCCTTCCCCCAAGGCCTGTCATCCCGAGTCTGAGACCCCTTTAGCTCTGCCATTCTTATAGTCCAGCCTTGCCCTAACCACTGTTCTTTCTCTTTCTGCTCACTTATCCATAGGGCTAACAGTTGGAGGCCCCATAAACACCCCAACCAAGAGGCTCTAACCAATTGGTATTAAATGGCTTCAAGCAAGAGAGGAAATTTGTTTCAGAGACACTGGCTCTGGCCTCTCCTGTCAAGGTGACCCCTTTGGGGAAGCCAAGCTTGATGGCAATTTCAATTAAATGGAGAAAAGCAGTTAATAGATTTTTTTTCTTTTTAAGACAGGGCAAGAAAGCAACCTCTGGGAAAGCTGGGCTTCCTCTTGACTGCTTCCCTTACTCTCCAGCTGAGCTGAGCAATTATTGATAACGTTGCTTCTCCCCTAATGGCACCAATTTCACGAGGAAACAAATGCTTAGCATTGCTTACAAGTGCTCAGTCCTTTTCGCTGCCTGTCTTCCTTTCACAGGTCACAAATTAAAAGGATTGGGGGGCAGATAAAACCTGTCTTCATCATCACTGCCCCCCAGCTGTATGGTCCTGGCCCTGGAGCTTAGGGGATCTCTGGGTCACCAGAATCAATAGACCAGGCCCAGAGCCTGGAGCCCCCTGTCATTTCAATGGCACTCTGGAGCCAGAGAGACTGTAGATTACCACCTCTGTGGAGCTTCCTGAGGCACGGCCCCCTGCCTATGCTTACTAAAGGCTTACCAGTGGTACTGGCTGGGAGATAATAGTTGCCCCCTGGGCGCACTGCAGGCTTGTTTGGTAAGCACAGAGGTGTTTAGAGGTAAAAAGGTCAGCTCAGGGTCCTGGTATACCTCTGCTGCATCTGTCCATCCCCAGGCTCCACTGTCTACCCAATCACTAGCACCTCCCCCATCCATCTTTGGGCACCTCCTTACCCCCAACCCCCACTATCCCTTCCAAGGCCACCTCCTTCCTGTGGTTCAGAACCTTGAGCCTTAGGCAAATGACGGACTGGTCAGTTGCATTGGGCTCGATCTGATAGTTCTGTGTGGAAGGGCTGGAGTTGGGGCTTAACGTGTGTGCCAGGGAGGACTTGGCCAATGACCCATCTTCCAACTCTGGGAGCAAGGATGAGGGGCATCTTCCTGACACCCCATAGGCCCAAGCCTGCTCTCTTTACAGTTTCCAGGGTCCAGTGCAAGCCGTGGGGGAGGTGGGGGCAAGGAGTAGAGAGAAAGGGAGCAGCAGGTAGAGCCCCTCGGCCACTCCCCCACAATCCCCTCACACCTTCTTTCAAGAACAGATCTGTTTTCCTCCTTCCCCACCCGTTTCTCAAGACCATCGCAGAAGTGTCCACCCTTTCTTAGTCCTTCCACCTTGTGCTTCTGGGCTCTCCCAAGCATACTACTAGGTGTCTGGGGCCCACTTCTGCCTTGGTTGGGGCTATGTCAGTCCTCATTATTTCAACTTTTCCTGGCCCGACCAGTCAATGGGCTGGTAGAAGTTCACAGCCTCCTCCAGCCCAAGCATGGAGAAGCAGAAGCAGAAAGAAAGAGAGAAACAGACTTTATTGAAATGAGGTAGCTGCAGATACAAAGAGAACCTGGCTTGCTTGGGGCTTAGTTTTCCAGAAACTCCAAAGGCTTTTCTGCTGTCTCCAAGGTTCAGAGAAATGCTCAAATCTGCTGGAAACTCAGTCACCATTCCTAGACCTGCCCAGACTGCCCTAGGGATAGGGAGGCTTATGGGAAAGAAAATGGGAGGGTTCCAGAGGCAATAAATAGGGGAGAGGAGGGGATAGTGTCCACCCTTTCTTAGTCAGTCCTTGGGATGATGCTCCAGAAATCTCTGTAGGGCCAAGTTCCAAAACACTTTGGTGATTCAGTGATGGAGCTGCCAATGGGAAGAGGCCAGTCTCACAAAACAGCCTCTGAAGGCCACTTTAGTGCAATAGAAATGTGCCAGGCTAGGGCTTGTGGGATTGCTTGGGGTGGGGTTTTTTGGTATATCACAAGGCAGTCGGTGCTATTGTGAGGTCTGCGGTAAATTGGCTGGATTAAGGATTAAAATTAAAGATTGTTGGTAATATGCCTGTGCTCAGACACATCCTTCGCAGGAACATCCCGAGGATTCTCTCTATCCAGGCCTAGGAAGGGAAGTTGGGGTAAGCGTGCTCAAAGAGAATTCTCCAAGCTCAAAGGCACTGAACTGAGTGGGAAGGGAAAGGAGAAACCAGGATGGGCTGGCTCCTACCCCCACTGGGGTGTTGACATTGAGCCAATATCTAGATCAAAGCCAAAAGACCTTCCCTCCACCACTTTAATGGTTGGGTACTCCCCAGGTCCCAAGACTTGTAGGATCCCCAGCTGTCAGTCATCCCTCCACCCCCAGATCTGAGAAAAAAAAATGTTTCCCCACTCCTGCCCAGTTTCCTAGGCGGCTCTAAACTGGTTCCTCCGCCCTGAGGAGGATCACCAGGGCTGTGAAGTTTGGGAGAGTCTACCAGAGGACTGGGTCCAGCTGTGGAAGCCAGATAGTTCAATTCAGGAGGTGATGGAGCTGGGCGAGGCTTCCGGGGAGGTGCACGTGGACTGGTCGGAGACATCTCCAGTCGCTTCCTTGGGGCAGCCTAAAGGTGCTGTAGGCACCCTGCCCCCCTCTCGCTCTCGCTTCTTCTGCTTCATGCGCCGGTTCTGGAACCAGATCTTCACCTGCGTTTCATTGAGCTCCAGGGTGGCGGCGATCTCCACCCTCCGCGCACGGCTCAGGTATTTGTTGAAATGAAATTCCTTCTCCAGCTCGGTCAGCTGGCGCGTGGTGAAGTTTGTGCGGAGGCCGCCGGGAGCGCCCAGTCCTAGCTCCGACACCTTCGCTAGGGGCGGGGCGGGGAGAAAAGCCACGTCAGTTCTCTCACCTCTTTCTCCCTCCCCTCCACTCCTCCCAGTCCACTCTGTATCCTCATTCATCATTCTACCCAACTTAAGTCCCTGTGCAGCACAACACACACCCTCCATTAGCAATTTCCAAATCTAGAACCAGGCTCCCACCCATACTCACCTTCAGACAGAAACGTGAGTTCCTGCCTCCAAACAAGGAAGTAAGTACATTGTGGAGACCTCCTTAAGGAGGTGGCCCCAAATTTACTCGATGGGGAAATCTCAGCTGACCTAAGATCGGAAAGTACTTACCTGCCAATACCAAAGCCTCTGAAGGGATGCCCTGACCCTGGCCCCTCTGTGCATGCCTGGGCCAAGGAGAGGAAGTGACCACACTGAGCCCTACCTGTCTTAGGTGGGTTTCTCTTGACCTTCATCCAGTCGAAGGTCCGGGGGGTGAGATTGCTGGGTTCTGAAGAGCATGATGATTCCTTGTCCTCAGAGAGGAGGTCGTAGGCTGGTGCAAAGTTTGCCGTCTGTTCAGTTCCGTAAGGGGGCTGCGGCGGAGGATATGGCCCTGGACCGACTCCACCCGCTCCGTAGCTGTCTGGCAAAGCCCCTAGCTGGGCTCCGTAGCTCGATGGATGAAAATAGCTTCCATCTCCTTCCGACTGACCCACAGGATAATACTGAGAAGGCCCATAGCTGGAGTTGCAGGCCGCTGGGGCGTACCCCGAGGGAGCGGAGCTGGGAAAGGACACCCCCAGGGATGAAGGCGGCTGCTGGACAGGATACCCCGAGTCTTGTTGGAGCGCTGGGCTGGGCAGCCCTCCACCATAGCGGCTCTCCCCAGCGTAGCTGTCAACCGCTGGAGCTGAACTGGGGGAAAAGGAGGTTGGGGAGCTGTAGGCGCTGGGTCCCCGATTACAAAGTGGGTACTCTAAGAAGGAATTCATCCTATTATAGTCCATGTAGAGGCCGAAGGAGGGTCCGGCAGTTTGGGGGAGACACCCTCTTGCCCTACAACCTTTAGGCAGTATGTCACAGCTCTGAGGATTGAGTCCATGGCCTGGGCCCGCTTGCTCCGGCCAGCGCTCCCCTAGGAAGGGGATAGGGAGTGGGGGTGGGGGGGCACATGTGATCTCTCTCAGGCCAATGGGCTAAGCGGGCCAGAGTTTGGCAGCCCCAGCGCCCATCCATCACCCCCCAAGCATTAGCATGACAAAGACACTTCAATCACTCTCAGCCCATCCATCTGAGAGCGACATGGAAGCGTCAAAAACATCTTTCTTCAAAGACTTTTTGGAAAGAAGGGACCAGAGGGAGAGGGGGGAGAAGTTAGAAGAATATTCAAGACTTTACTCCCCTCCCAACCCCCAAGGCCTTCAATGGGTCCCTGGATTATTAGATTTGGACAAATTCAACCCAGCTGCCCCTCACTCTTTTCTCCACTGGAAGAAGCCTACCCCCACCCAAGGCAGTAGAGCCAGAGATTGGGAGAGCCAGGCTCCTGGCTTTGCCCAGAACCCCCATTCCATATTTCCTTCTCCCAGTTTGTCTTGGGATGACTGGCTAGGGCAGCCTGGTGAGGTATGTTATCTTGGGACAAAAGGATGACTAGGAAGGGAGGGAGGCTGTAAAAACACCTCAGGGTGTGAGCCAGGCTCTAAAATCCAGAAGAATTCATTAGGAATCAAGGGATGGGAAGATGGCATTTCAAGGGGAGCAGCAAGGACCTCAGAAACCTGAGTAGGAAGATGAGAAACGCCCCGTTCCTGTCTCTCCGTCTCTCTGCATAAACGCTCTCTCCTCATTCACACATCCATTTCTCTCCCTCAGCCTCTCTTTATATTCTCTCTGTCTCAATTCATCTTTTTGTTCGTCCATCTCTCTCCATATTTATATTTGTTCCCTACCTATCCATCAACTCATCTCTCTAGATGTATTTATCCTCTCTCTAGCCATCCATAGCTGTAGCTGGCTCACTCATTCAGACTTAAATAACTCCCTATATCTCTCCAGAGAGCAGCAACTAGCAGAACCAGGTGATGTTTACAGGGGGAAGAGGAGGAAGGGAATTTTTATTCTCTGTTCAAACGTGTTTAAAACTAGTAAAGACCCTGCATTCCTCTGGTTTCCTTCTCTCTCTCTCTCTCTCTCTCTCTCTCTCTCTCTCTCTCTCTCTCTCTCTCATCTTCAGTCTCCCTGAAAGTTTTTTTTTTCAATTTCAAGACTCAAATCCATAAATCCAATGCTAGTTGAGCATTAATGATTACCCAAATTTTCCTTGAATGTTCTAGAATAGCTGAGTTTACTTTGCTTGGAGAATGGGAGAATTGATGCAGAGCTGTTGATGCCTGACTTCTAAACTAAGGCTTAGAAGTGGGACTTCACCTTTTTTTCTGCCTGTTGGGTTAAAATTGGGGGAGGGAAACAGGAAGTGCCTTGCTCAGAGTCTTAGAGGCAGGTTGGGATTAGAAGAGAAGCTCTTGGCTAGAGCCCATTGATTCTCCTCCTCCGGACTCTAAGGACAAGAATCCAACACCCACTCTCATTTGTAACCTGTCAGAGTGTCTGCCTGGCCACAGGCCTGGGGCCTGAGCTAGGGCAAGTCCAGGAGGGCAAGAGTTCAGGGAAGGCTCTCAGTATACACTGGTGCTCAGGGGAGGAAGCCCAAGCAGGTGGGATGAGTCTGGAGCAACCTTTGAAACCTCTCAGGTTTCCTTATCCTAAAAAAACCAGGCATGCATTCCTGTCTTCAAGGCCCCCCAGCCTAGTCTCCATCTGTGTTTCTCTACCTTGCTGGCTCCCATCCCCCCAGTGGCCCTGGTCTGGCTCTCTCGTCACCCCCCCCCCTCCTCCGTCTGCATCATCAGAGTCACCGCCTTCCTTTCCCTGGCAGCTGTGAGTCTTGCTAAGCCCTCAAGGAGAAAGAGCTCAAAACACATCTTTGATTCTTCACCCCATTCCCTCTTCCCCTGTGTTCTGTTTTAGACCTCCCCACAGGTGGGGCAGGGTAGGGACCAACTAGTTAAGTACTTCTTCAAGAAAGATGAGAGGGGAAGGGGTGGGGAAAGCAGAGGTTGTTTACTTGCCAAAGGGATGTGTGCAGACAAAGAAAAGGAAAATGGAGATGAGATGGGTGGCCTGCAGAGGCCTGAAGCTTGAAAAATGATTATTGAGGTGGGAGGGGACAGGTCTTTTTCTATTTCATTCACGCTTGGGGGTGGGGAGCGGGCAACACTGTAGTTTCCTTCCAGCTTTTCCTCCTGTTTGAAAATGCTCTCCATGGAGGATGGGACCCTTGAGTCTGAGGACTAGGCATCATCCCTGAACCTGAGTTAGGCCCACGTGTGGCATGACTGTCCTGCTTCACTCCCTGCCTTTCCCTCATCCCAGGAGGAGCTTTCTCTCCCAATCCATTGACCTAGTTTAGGAACCAATTTGGAGTCTAAAGGAAGAAGTAAATTCCAAAGGTGCTTAATAAACTGCATGTATTTGTCTGGAAGTTGGGAGTTGGGAAAATACATTTCCCCTGTAATCATTGAAGTCAATATCACCTATAGTCAGTTATTAATGACAGAAAGAAAAAAAGGCTGGGTCAAATTCAATGGCAGAGACTGTCTGGTGTCTGGGCCTCACTTCTCTAGATGTGGTGTGCTGTCTAGCTCAGCCTCCCTTGCCACTCTTCTTTCTGATAGCAAGTACATTAAAACCTTGCAAAAGTACCAAGTGTGGGGCACAGGTCTTTACTCCCGGCACTTTCAAACAGAAAAAGATGGATCTCTGTGAGTTCAAGGACAGCCTGATCTACACAGCAAGTTTCTGGACAGCCAAGGCCGTGTAAGGAAAGCCTGTCTCAAACAAAGAAACAGAAAAGCAAACAAAACCCTCAGTGCTCCTAAACTCCTGCTGGCTCTTGAAATTCAGGCAGAAAGAACTGGAAACCTAGCAGTTCAATCCCCCTGGATCCCAATTCTCTTTCATAGTTTCACTGGCTGGAGTAACCCATGGAGTATAGAATTTTCTAAGTGATCTACTGAAATTCACCTGAGAGTCTGAGTAGATCCAAGCCCCAAAACGAAATAAAGTTGATTTCCTACAAACGTATGATGTGCTTAGACATATATAAAACGTGGGCATGTTTAGATCTGAAATTATCCTTTGTTCTTGTTGTTATCGTTATTGTTGTTGTTTTGTTTATAAGACAGACTCTTCTGTAGCCCAAGTTGGCCTTGAGTTTCCTATGTAACTGAAGATGGCCTTGAACTCCTGATCTTCTAGTCTCTGCCTCTCTAGTGCTGGTCTTGCGGGTGTCCTAATATGCCTGGCCTAGAATTCATTGAGAGCACTGGTCCTAATGCTGAGAATATAGACGTGGGAGTCAGTCCAACAGAAGAAGAATGTGTTAAAAGTTTACATCTCAGCCGGGCGTTGGTGGCGCACGCCTTTAATCCCAGCACTTGGGAGGCAGAGGCAGGTGGATCTCTGTGAGTTCCAGGCCAGTCTGGTCTGCAAAAGCTAGTTCCAGGACAGCCTCCAAAGCCACAGAGAAACCCTGTCTCAAAAAAAAAAAAAAAAAAGTTTACATCTCAGATTTTGGTCCTTGTTGAAGAAGCTGCTTAAGTAAAAAGCAGGGGGAGTTGGCGAAATCTGTCTTAGGATTCTATCATTAAGGCCCCAAGCGCATCTGTAAGCTCACCCCAGCCCAAATTGTGAGAGGCAAAATCTCAAGATCACAGGCCGGCACTTCAGAATAGGAAGAATATGTAATCAGGTTATCATTTTCCCTCTGTAGGAAACAGCGTCTTGCTGTTGCAGGAGAACCGATGCAATACGGATGCACTATTGTTTCTTGGGTTGTAAAATGATTCAAATGTCATTAATCCCACTGAGACTTTAGGTGGTTGGTGCTACAATGCTGTGGAGCGATGAGTCCTAGACTCCAGTCTGGGATACTTGGGTTCAAGTCCCTGCTTGGCCATTTTTAAATATGAGGACAAGTTCCTTGACTTCTCTAAGTCTCAGCCCCAAAGAAGAAGAATGGGTTTAATATGACTTCCCCTGATGCAGTGTTAGGAGGATTAAAGCAAACAAGAAAATATCAACCATAGAGAATTCCATAGATGTGTGATAATAACATTACATGCACACTCTGAAATAGTATGAGTCAGTCTTCTGCTTTTTAATATGACTAGCATATTAAAATATGGAAATAGGAGATAGAAGAACAGCACACACTCTATCCTTTTATGTAACATATCACCATATATTACACAATATGCATTGCATCATATGCAAATTACATTGAAAATGGAGAGGGTTGGCCCTATTTAGACAGACTATTTTCTTCTAAGCTGAAGCAATTTTTGTTTTGTATTATTTTCGGTTTTTGTTTTTAAAATTGAAGTCTAACACTTAACAAAGAACCTGGCTGGATAAAAATTGCAGCAGAAAGGTTTGAGTTTGCACATTAGAAAAGAAATTCTTTTTTTTTTTTTTTTTTTTTTTTTTGGTTTTTTTCGAGACAGGGTTTCTCTGTGGCTTTGGAGGCTGTCCTGGAACTCGCTTGGTAGTCCAGGATGGTCTCGAACTCACAGAGATCCGCTTGCCTCTGCCTCCCGAGTGCTGGGATTAAAGGCGTGCACCACCAACGCCCAGCCAGAAAAGAAATTCTTGATTTTCCAAATATTTAATGAACATTTTCTAGTGAGTGTGGCGTTGTTCCTTTCTTGGTGGTATCTATTTGTCTTAGAAACTGTCCTTTTGAGGGGTGGGTTTAAAGAGTTTAGAAGGATGCAGACTGAACATGTATCTGGAGTGAATGACTGGGTGGCCACACAATCAAATAACATTGAGGTTATTCTGAAAGAGCAGCTTTGCATGTTGTGAAGACTTAAAATACTTTTCTGCTTGATTAGCTTATCCACAGGTGAGAATATAGTGTAGTGGTAGAGCACTTGCCTAATATGCATGAGGCGCTGGGTTCAATTCACAGTACTATGAAAAAATAATAATAAAAGGAGACAAAGTGAGTTCCAGGACAGCCAGGGCTGTTATACAAAGACACCCTGTCTTAAAACACCAATAATAATGATACTAATAATAATAATAGGAGCCAAGCAGTAGTGGCACAAACCTTTAATCCCAGCACTCGGGAGGCAGAGGCAGGCAGATCTCTATGAGTTGGAGACCAGCCTGGTCTACAGAGCTTGTTCCAGGACAGCTAGGGCTACATAGAGAAACCCTGTCTCACAAAAAAAAACTAATAATAATAATAAAAGAAAATGTCTGGAGAGATGACTCACTAGTTATCTCTCCAATAAGAGCACTGGCTGTATTCAATTTCCAGAACCCATGTATCAGCTCACAAAGGTCCATAATTTCATTTACAGGGGATCCAATGCCCTCTTCTTGCCTCTGGAAGGCACTAGGCACACACATGGTGCACAGACATGAATGTAAAGAAAACACACATACAAATAAGATAAAATAAGGAAATGGCCAGGCATGGTGGAACATGTCTTTTAATCCCAGAATGGAAAGGCAGAGGCAGGCAGATCTCTGGGAGGTCTAGGCCAGTCTTGTCTACATAGTGGAGTTCTGAGACCACCTGAGCTACATAATTAGACCCTGATGGCAGATGTCCTTCTGTATATATGTTCCTCTTATTGGTTGATGAATAAAAAACTGATTGGCCAGTAGCCAGGCAGGAAAGATAGGGAGGGCTACAAAATGAGAATTCTAGGGAGAGATGCAGAAAGAAGTGGCCAGAGCAGACACCATGTAACTGCAGAGGGAGCAAGACCATGTGGAAATACTTAGATTAATAGAAATGGGTTAATAATTAAGAGAGGTAGCCAACAAGAAGCCTAAGCCATCAACCAAATACTTTAATAAGTAATATAAATCCCTGTGTTTATTTGGGGCTAAACATCTGTGGGACCAGGTGGAACAGAAACAGTGCCTACAAGACCCTGTCTAAAACGAGAGAGAGAGAGAGAGAGAGAGAGAGAGAGAGAGAGAGAGAGAGAGACTGGCTGCTCTCCCAGAGGACCCGGGTTCAAATCGCAGCACCCATAGGGTGTCTCAAACCCTCTATAATGGTTTTTTCGAGACAGGGTTTCTGTATTGTTTTGGAGCCTGTTCTGGAACTCACTCTGTAGTCCAGGCTGGTCTCGAACTCACAGTGATCCACCTGTCTCTGCCTCCCGAGTGCTGGGATTAAAGGCGTACGCCACCAACGCCCAGCCTTGGGGATGGTTTTTTGGTGTGAGTGGTTATTTTGGTTTTTTTGTGGGTTTTTTTTGTTTGTTTTTGTTTTATTTTTTTTTTCTGGGATTAAGGGCATGAATGATCCACAATACCTGGGCAAATGTGATATTTTTGACCAAAATATATACTTTGGAAAACTTATCAAAACCTGATCAAGGGACTGACTGGCAAGGGAGCTGAGTGAGTGAGAGCACTTCCTGCTGAGCTTGGCCATCTGTGTCCAGTATCTGTGACTCACAAGCTGTCTTCTGCCCTCCACATCTGTTCCTTACATAGGTACACACACACACACACACACACACGCACACGCACGCACACATGCACACACACAGAGATGAATAAATGTGATTTTTTAAAACTTTTTTTAAAAAGGGATCAGGGATGGAGAGGTGGTCCACCAGTTCAGAACACTTCTTACAGAGGACGAGGCTCAGTTCCCTGCACACACATGACAGCTCACAATCATCTGTAAATCCAGTTTCAGGGGATCCAGCACCTCCTCTTCTAACCTCTGCAGACTCCTGAACACACAGGTACACACTATGAATACATATTCTTTAAACATTGGTTAGTGGCTGGAGAAATTGCACAGTGGGTAAAATCATTTTCTGTACAAGCTCAACAACCCAGGTTCAAACCCCAGAACCCATATAACGGTAACTGGGAAGAACCAATTCCACAGAGTTGTCTCTGACCTCCACCACACATGACCCACGGTACGACTACCCATCCACCACCACACACACTTACACAATAATAATAACAATAATAATAAATTTTAAAAACTTGATCAAGCTAGCCAGGCAGTGGTGGTGCACGCCTTTAATCCCAACACTGGGGAGTCAGAGGCAGGCGGGTCTCTGTGAGTTCAAGGCCAGCCTGGTCTACAGAGCTAGTTCCAAGACAGCTAGGGCTGTTACATAAAGAAACCCTGTCTTGGAGGGGGGGGGGGCTTGATCAAACACTCTATACTCTGAGGAAGGAGTATTGAAATCCCTGTCTCAATATGGAGAATGGAGAACCGGAAGTGGCCAGCAGGAGGTCACTGGAGGATCCAAAGGCAGAAAGGATAAGGTAGGGCCCTAGAGGCCACCTTCTGCAAATCCAGGACATGCATTTGATTGACATCACATTTCAGGAAGCTGTGCAGTAGGATCCATGATGCTTATCAGAGGTCTGGAAGAATGGTGGACATTGGAATTCTGCAGGGCTGTTAAGGGAAACTCATAATCTGTGCCTATGTTCTGATACCCTATCCAGTAACCTGATAAAAATCCAGTTACTAGGTAGGGTACCATGTGTCAAAGAAGAATTCCGTGGTTCTTTTGAAATGAATGGCCTAGTCTTTTTAAAAATAATAGTAAACATGGTCAAATACTGGGAAAGATAGCAAAGGATGAACGTAACAGAAAGACTTGGCTAGGACACTTCTGAATACTTGTAATTAATGAATATATGGCTCCTGGATCATAATACTGTGTCCCATGGCATGCTGATTTTAAAAATGTAAGCAAATGATAATGGGCATGGTTGTAGATGCAAAGATACACACCAGAAATGTGGCAATAGGCTACCATCAAAGACCAAGAGTCATTTTGAGTGCAACACCACCCAGCCATAACAAATTTCACATCACCTGTGAGGGTTAATAAATACACTTTTAGCATAAACTAATGTAGACTACTTTAGGAACATTTAGTTCTTCCATTTATTTCACAGAGAGAGAAACTGAGGTCCAGAAAGGGGAAGGGACTTGCCCAGGCATAAGTTAACTTTTTTTTTAAATGACTCTGGGTTATCATGATTGCAAGTAATTCCTCAGTTTAATGGTCCCTTGCTTTCACTGTAGTATTAATGAGCCATTTTTCTTGCAAGAAAGATTCACTAAAGAGCATGGCAGACTGGCCAGCCACTCTCGGGCCTGCACTGAAGCCTTCCTGCTCCAGCCACAGCCACCAATTTATAACCTGCCTGCGCTACAGGCTACTCACAGTTGGTCCTGACCCAAGAGGAATCATGTCCCACCACCGGAGGGGTCAGCTTTCCTATCTAGGAACTACCCTTGCTCTCCCATTTCCTCTATAGTCAACTGCAAAACTCAGGATAAAATAGGTGGAATGGAGCCAGGCAGTGGTGGCGCATGCCTTTAATCCCAGCACTCGGGAGGCAGAGGCAGGCGGATCTCTGTGAGTTTGAGGCCGGGCTGGACCGATAGCCTCCAAAACAATACAGAGAAACCCTGTCTCGTAAAAACAAAAAAAACAAAAAAAACAAAAAAAAAAAGGTGGAATGGCCTTAGAGATGAAGAGAGAAAAAGGAGCTAAGTAGGATGAATCCCATATCGACAGGGATCCCCTGATTTTGAAATTGAAAGAGGAAATTTAAGATGGATTTCTCTTCCTCCTGGAAATGTGTTACCTCTTTTATTCTCCTGAGATATCACGCACCAGAAATGGTGAGTTTGTGAATTTGGGCAAGGACAGCGACAGAAAGACTCTGTGTTTCTTGGAAACAGGATTTCAACTCTTCTCTAATAATCACCAAGGGAAGGATGGATGATGTGATTTCCTGCATTGGAAATGACTTTCCCTATCATACAGAAAACACATGAATCTAAACAGGTAGATTGAATTTTACTGGACCCTCTATTTTAACATAAGATAGCTGAGATTCTGGACAACTGAGGTTGGAAGAATGGGAAGGTCTTAGCCAAGAAAAATGGATCAAAAGGTTCTCTCCCTCCCTTCCTCCCTCCTTCTTCTCTCTCTCTCTCTCTCTCTCTCTCTCTCTCTCTCTCTCTCTCTCTCTCTCTCTCCCTCCCTCTGTGTGTGTGTGTGTGTGTGTGTGTGTGTGTGTGTGTGTGTGTATGTGTCTGTGTCTGTCTGTTTCTTAGATATACTGATTTTAGGTGTATGGGTATTTTCCTTCATATAGGTCTGTGTACTACATGTGTTCCTAGTGACTGTGGAAGTTAGAAATGGAGGATCAGATCCTCTGGAACTGGAACTTAAAATAATTGTGAGCCACTATGTGGTGATGGGGGATGTCCTTCTGTATGCTGTGAATATGTTTCAGCCAATGGACAGGTGGGATGTACCCAGGCAGGAAGTACAGGCGGGGCTACTAGACTAGGAGAATTCTGAGAAGAGAAACAAAGAGAGGAGTCTCTAGAGAGATGCCATGTAGCTGTCGAGGAAGAAAGAGGTCTGGCCATCACCAGTAAACCAAGACCACATGGAGATATACAGATTAATAGAAATGGGCTAATAATTAAGAGAGAGCTAGCCAATGAGAAGCCTAAGCCTTAGCCTTCGCCCAGTTTGTAATTGATACAAGCCTCTGTGTGTTTATTTGGGACTAAACAGCTGCAGGACTGGTAGAACAGAAACTTCCATCTACAATATGGGTGCTGTAACTGAACTCAGGTCCTTTGCAAGAGCAGCTAGTGCTCTTAACTGCTGAGCCAACTAACTCTCCAGACAATTCTATATTACTTTTGAGGGATTTCTTTGTTTACTTATTTGTTTTGTTTTCTGAGATAGACAATCATTCTGTAGCCCAGGTTGGCCTATAAGTCGCCATATAAATCAGTCTAGCCTCAAACTCACAACAGTCCTCCAGCCTTAGTCTTCTGAGGTCTGGGTTTACAGTTATGAGCCACCATACCCATCTATTTCTTTTTTGAGAAAGGGCCTCATTTTTTGGAGACATTGCCTCACTATGTAGTCTAGGCTAGCCCAAAACCCCTGGTCCTCCTGCCTTGACCTCCTGGGTGCTAGGGTGAACCCAGCTCTCAAACTTTCTTAAGCGTGGAGAAAGGCAGAAACCAAAATGGCAATGTAATCTAGCAGTCCTTCTCAAACATCAATGCTCCTATAAATCATTTGGAAATCTGCTAAACTGCAGATTCAGGTTCTGTAGGTATGGAGTAGGGCCGAAGATTCTGCATATCTAACTAGCTCAGGTGATGTTGGTGCTGCTGGGCCAAGGAACAAGCCATCATCTACAGAACTGAAGCTGCAGGGATCCCTGGGTATTTCAGCATCCCTGAATGGGGTTTCTCTGCAGCTCCTGCCTTTTGGCATTGATGAAGGGTATTCTCCTCTTGACCAAAGAAAGCTGGAAGGTGGGTAATTAGTGAGATCCTTCTGGTATCCTTGATCTTTGTAACAACCTAGTATAACTGCAAGACCATTTTTAATTAGACTAAATTATCTATTTTGGCTATCCATAGAAATCGAGGCCCCAGCTGACATGTCTCTTTCATTTTGCTAGAGCTGAGATGGCTTATGTGCTGTGATTTTTAAGATGTTAAACGCTGCCTGTGGACATATTTTATAGAGAAATAAACACACAGCCCAATGAGATGAATAGTGTGGTTTTAATATATTATATATTCACTTATTTATGGGGAAAATAAACACACAAGCCAATAAGCTGTGTATTATTACTTTAATATATTGAATTTATTTCATACCTATATATTTTATGAGGGAAAATAAACTAATAAGATACACGATATTATTATAATAACACATCTAATTGTTCTATATTAATTCATTTATGAGAGAAATAAGTGCAATTTAACATGACATAAGATTATTTAATGTATGAGGTGAATTCTATATTAAGACAGTTTAAGGGATTAAATTCCAACTGAATAAAATGTTTGTACTTCCCACACTGAGCGACCCGTTGGGAGAAAAAAATGCAATGGGTTTGTCTAGCCCTCCGTGTCACCTCCTATGTTGGCTCCTGCTGGTCCAAGAGAAAAGTCTAGGAGGCCCAGGAAATAAAGTGCTAAAAAAAAAAAAAGAAAAGAAAAAAAAAAAGGCAGCATCTGCCGGGGAGATAGTTGTCTGTTTCTGAGCCCGAGAAATATTAAATAAACCTGAGGAGAATGAATGGCTTTCCAGGGTCCCTTAAATCTCCTGGTTCCGGAGAACAATCCCAGAGGCAGATGGGGAAGAGAGATCCCGGCTTCGCCTTTGCTGAGTTTACAGAGCCGGGAAGGGTGGGGGGGGGGGAGGAGGGGAGTCGCGTTGAGATGGAAAATGAAGTTGTTGGTCAAGACAGGTGGGCCTGCGTTTGGAACACGCTCTGGCACGGTTTCAAAGCCCAGAGCAAAGGATCAAGAGCCGCGCTGGGTGAAGTGGTCGCAGGCCCAAGCCCGCCTCCCCTCCCGCACCACAGGGACTCTGAGTTCCTCGTGTCCCTCTCCTCTCCATCCCCAAGGCGCCTGCTTCCTTTTTTCTAAGTGAAATAAAATAAAACCCCACGATTGGTGGGAGGCTCCCGGACTGTCTTCTCTTCGGCGTGGAAGGTCTGGCCTCAGGAAAGCGGGAGTGGGGACGGATCCCCGGACCCCGAGCGTCCCCGCAGCCGTTGTCATGGCGGCCACAGCGGCTTCCCGGGCGCTCCCAGCTGCCCGGCCCAGCGCCATTTTGAGCATCTTCCCGGCTTCCTGCTCTCCCCGCAGCTGGCTTCGCTAAACCTTCCCCTCGCTAAACCTTCCCGCGTCGAAGGCGGATCGCTTCCCGAGCAGCCTCCCTGCTTCTCAAAATACTCCTAGTCCCGATTCCAGTCCTAAGCGACCTGCAGCCCAGCAGCACCGGGCGCAGGCCTCGGCCCAGGCTTGCAGAATCGCACCTGAAGCCAGCAGGCTAGCCGGTCAGAGGATTCCTTCAACCCCGTGCCGCCTCCAGGGCTCGTAGCTGGCTGGCCCCTGAGATATTTTCTTGCACCCGCTTCTGTTCCACTCTCTCTTTTTCCTCCCACCCCACCGTTATTTCCAAGCAGAGAGCCAGGGAACTTCGGAACAGGGCCAAAGGTGACCAATCTTCCACTAAACTACCAGTTCTTCCTGGTGTCGTGGACAGAGAAGCAGCCGCCAAGCAGGGTCAGTTTTGTGCCACCCGGACTTGGCCAGCCTGGGAGATGGGACCATGCTACAGCTTGGTCGCCCGAGCCAGACCAGCCTCAAGTGGGGTCTGGAAAAGCGAAGACTGGCCATAGGGACTTGGGAAAAAGAGCCGGATCCCAACACAAACACTCGTTTTCGTATTATAAAGACATTTATTTAATCTATGAAAATAATGTACAATAAATACTTTCCCCTTTTCCTATTATTAAACAAGTTTAATAAATAAGCTACGATCTAAAACTTAAAAAAGAGGAAAATAGGTCCCTCTCGTTCTTTTTAAGAAAACCCTCCCCCACTAGAGTTTCCTGAGATTTCGTTGGAAGGTGGACTTTTTCTGTGTGATTTTAAAAAGTGAAAGGGAGTGGATTAAGCGCTAATTCATTAATACCTGAATTTTAGCAAAGCACATAAATTTGACTAGGGGTGGAGAAGGCTCGATTTTTTTCCCCCAGCAGCCAAAGAGGACCAGGTGGAAAGGATCGAGGAAAGAAAAAGGTTAGGGAAACTGCAAGTCGATGGCACAGAGCGTGCTGGTGAAGAAGTCTAGCTCTTCTTCGGAAAAGGGGACAGGGCTGTCCAGCGAGCCCTGCAAGCTGGGAGAAAGGCCCCCGGACATCTGGAGACAGGAGTCTGCAGCGAAGAAGTTGAGGTCGGGCAGGAAAGGCGAATCTGGCTGCTCGGGACAGGTGTCTTCCGGCAGGGGCTCTGGCTGCAGGCCTCGGGCTCTGAGCATCGTGCAGCCAGGGCTCGGCGCGCTCACATTCTCCAAGGAAGTGGCCGGAGGCGCCGGCAGCGGTGCGCCCTGGGGACCCTGCGCGGCCTCGGCCGGGAGGAAGCAGGCTTCTCGCAGTCGGTGAGAGGCGGAGGCGCGGCCCGGGCTGACTACGGATTCCTCGGCTGGGTCCCCCGAGTCGTCCGGGGCACTCGGCCCGCCTGGCTCCCCATCCGGAGGCTCCCGATGCTGCGTCTGCCGCTTGTGCTTCATGCGTCGGTTCTGGAACCAGACTTTGACCTGCCTTTCGGTGAGGTCCAGCAAGGCGGCGATCTCCACGCGTCGCGGCCGGCACAGATACTTGTTAAAGTGGAACTCCTTCTCCAGCTCCAGCAGTTGCGTGTTGGTGTAGGCCGTGCGCAGCCTGCGCGAGCCGCCGCCGCCGCTCTCCGACAGTCCCGAGCCATCTGAGAGGAAAACGCCCTGAGTATTAGAAAGGTCTCACCCCAGCCTGGCTTTAGCTGAGATCAGGAGCACACCATTCACTAAAAAACGATCCGCAGTCCTGCCCGGACTCCCACCCACCCCACCCCCAAAGCGGTTCCCTCTCTGTGTCTTTGGTTTTCGGGTTTTTTTGTTTTTCTTTCAGGGCTCTCCCACGCAGAAAGACCTGGCCCGGGTCAGGTCGGTGAATTCATAGCCGCCCACGGGTCACGTCGGGGGCGGGGAGCAATTCCTTTTCTCTCCCAGAACCTCAGAGCCTCGCTCCCTCAATCCTCCCAATGGACTCCTCAATTCGGAACTTTCCACCTCAACCTGGAGAGAGGGATCTTCACCCCTTTCCTTCCTGGCTTTTGAATTTCCCCTTTTCTCCTAGGCTTGGGAGAAGTAGCAGGATCGCATCTTTTCCTGACTCCAGATTCAACCCCAGGCACAAGGCTCCATTCCTCTACACAGATAACGGGAAACACTTCAATCGAACCATTTTTCTTTTAACACATAAAAAGCACCCTTCCCACCCCACCCCCTGCCCAGTCAGCTTCCAAAATCTGCTGCGGGGGGGGGGGGCGGGGGGGTAGTGGTGATGGTGCTGGCAGTGGCTAGGCCTGGACTCCAGCTGAATAATAATCTTCCCTAACCCCAGAATTAATGGGCACAGGGAACCTACCAGGCTCCCCATCACCTCACTTTCTCCTCTTCTCTTCCAATTGCCCCTCACCCCGCCCCCACTACGGTTACCCACCTGAAGGTGATCCGACCCCGGAGACCCGGACCGAGGAAGCCGCTAGAGAAGGAGATGCGGCGGATTGGCTGGGTTTCTTGCTGGATTTCTTCTCTTTCATCCAGGGGAACTCGGGGGCTGGGGGAGCGGAGAGTGGCGGTCGCAAAGCAGGCCCATCTTCGGCTTGCTTTTGGCTCCCGGGTCTCTGAAGGGTGGAGGCGCCGGGCTGAAGGCTGGGGAAGGTTTGCTCCAGAGGAGGAGGAGGAGGAATTAATGTCGACTCCTTGATTGATGAAGTTTGAAATGTCTCCAAGACAGCGGGGAAGGAAGTCAGACACTCGGCGAGCGATGGCTGGCTGTTTATAAACCCAATCTCCCTCTCAAATTCAAAATTCATGGCTTTCAATGGTGGGGGAGGGGGCCTGATGGGGGGGGGCGTCAGGAGGGAGGATCGGAAGGGACCCCCTCTCCCGCCCCCCCCAGGTTTATTCAATGAAGCGATTTCGCGGAGGAGGGGAATTTCTCTCTCTCTCTTTTTTTTTAAATTTAGGCCTTTATAATTGTATATTGCTGATAAATACACGCGTATGGGGACTCTCTCTATTAAACCCAGGACTCCGACGAAATTGCAGGGAATTCATGGTCACGGGACCGGTCTCCGCCAATCGCTCGTCTGGGCCTGATGGAAAACACAGGCATTATTTGCTTTAATTGATTCAAAAACTCCAGAGGACCACGACCTGGATACCATAAGCCTTCCTCCAGTACCCCCATTCCAACACCGGCGCCCCACGCTTTCTCCAATTGCTCGTTTTTCCCCAGAAAAGCCAGAAGAACCGCTTCCTCCCCTTCCGAGACTGTGTGGTGGTGGGAACCTGCCAAAGAACCACATTTAAGGGAGACGTGGGCTTCTTGTCTAAAGATTTTAATTGAGTCAGTTAATATGCTTTCTTTATGTGACCATCAGTGTCCTCGCACCCTCCCAGCCACCTCCCAAAAGAGCAAAGGCTCTCGGGAGGAAGTGGGAGTAGAAAGAGCTTCCAACGCTTTGGGGGAAAGGTTAGTGTTAAGGTGAAAAATCAGAACGGAGACTGATGAATGGCAACACTGAGCACCAGCCCAGGCCCACCCACCCTCTAGACGCAGCTTTTCAAACTTAAGAAATGCACAAGCTGGCACGAAGCGGCGGCGAGACAACAGGAGCACTTTGGGGGCGCTGGCCTCCCTCTCCAGTTATGGATTCTCTTCTCTGCCCAGTATTTACAGGCAACCCCTGACATCCACCTGCCTTCCTTCCCGTTGGGGTCATCTGTGCTCACACTCTGTGACACCTCAGCACTGGCAATAGGAGGATCTAAGACAGTCTAAAATGGCAGACACATTCATAGTCCTCAGGTTGTTTCTATGTCTATATCCAGGGGCAACAAGGTAGCCATCCATTTAACTTTCAAAGCTAAAGTCCATGCATGGAGGGGGGGCACTTTCCCTCAGGACAAAGGGACTTTCCCTCCCATATTGGCCTTTGTGCAATTGTTTTTAATCCCTGGTTTTTAAAAAAAAAGTTCCCTAAAGATGAAGGGAAAAGAAATAACGACCACCACTGAGATTATATTCTGTTGATGGACACCAGAGGGGAAAAATGAATGTATTCTAGTGAGAAGACTATGATAGGCTCAACTTTAGAATGTTTTAATTTACTAGAGGGAGGAGACACAAAACTCAGAGCCACAAGCAATTTGGTGGGAAACTAGGCCTCAAAGCTGAAAATGCAAAGTCGATTGGGGGAAGATTTTTAAATAAGTGGGTCAGAGGGACCAAGAGGAGAGGAGGCGATCAATCTTAACCCCCTGACAGCTCCCTCCGATTGCTTCAAAGAATTTGGCTCTTTGGGAAAGCAGAGGGAACAGCCTAAATTCCACATCCCTTAAAAAGGCCTGAGGGAGGGAGCAGCAAAAGAGAAAGGTGATTCTGGGAGGGCCAGGAAACAGATGGGAAATGGGGACAGAGGGAAGGCGCTAACTTGGGTGGAAAGTTTGCCCCGGAGAACTCCCACAGCTCTGGCTTCCCCTCCCCCCTTTGCTCTCTACGGCCCAGCCTAGAGAAGAAGGCTGGTTAGCAGAGAAATGGCAACTCAGCGGAGAGCTGGAACTAGAAACTTTCTGTCAGTGTAACGTCTGCGTGGGTGGTGGTGAGTATTTATAGAAAGGGGGGAAAAGGAAAGAAAATAAAAAGCCCGAGAAGTCTGACTAGAAGGTGTCGGGTGGAGGATCTGGATGTGGCTGGCTGAAGGCACAGAAAGAGGCAGGCTCTTGGAGAGCTTCTCTTAATTGGGCCAGAGGGCCAGAGAGGGTGGTGTGTAACTCAGTTTTTAAAATTAGATGTATGTAATATTACATATAGTATATTATATGTAATGTATATTATATTTGGGTGTTGGTTAGCAGGAAAGAATCCAAATGGTAGCTGTCTGCAGGTTGTACAGTGAGGCCTGTGAGGAGCTGTCTCCCTGGTGCTGCCCTTAGACACCTCTACTAGTTTTGTAGCAAACCAGCTGGCTTCATGCAGCAGTACCCAGGGTTCTTCTAAGGCAATCAGGGCCCAGACTGTCCCGTAGGAAATACAGCTCTCTAACCCTTGATGACAGATTTTATGGCCAGATCAGTGAAAGGCAGAAAACTTGGGTGTTAAGGGGGGGGGAAGAACCCTCAAAGACATCCCTCCTGCACCCTGTCTGATAGGAATCTTACAGCACAGATTTTAGCCATGTTCTTCACAGCTTTGGCTAAGTACCTGGAGTCATGAAGACAGAAGGCTAGCTTCTGTTTTTGTTTATAGCCCTAGCTTCAAGCCAAAGCACTGCTTTTTATCTATCTAGCTAAAGTCTCTCTTATAGATAAATAATTTATCTCATTGATAAATAAATAAATGAATCCACCCCTCCCTCCACCCTCAGAGCCAAACATAGCCCTTCATGTAGTTATATCATTCAGAAAAAGTTACTCAGGGAAGACAAAAAGGAAAGGAAAGACAGACCCTTGAGCTTTATTTGGTCCCAATCAAACTTTGCACGCCCCTCTGCCTTTAATTTATAGCCTGACCCAATGCTAAATTGCCTGCTGCCTGAATGAGCCAAGTCCAGTTAAAACAATCCTACTTGGTGGGGAGGGGGTGTAGTATTCAGGTTGTTTTTTATTGTTATTTATTGTTGCATAAAGACTGTAATTACTAACCTTGGACTGCCAGGATGCAACATAAAAATGAAAATCGGTCCTCACTTTAAGGCTGAGGGCCTGGAACGATTCTCACCGCCCCCATATCACCACTACCACCAAATATATGCTCCTAATTAAGCAATGCGGGCACAGCGCTTACAATTAGAATTATGTAACTCTTCAGCAAGCAGCCATCGGCTTCTCTTTCAATGAATTAGCTCCATATTTCAACCTCCCTGTCTCCTTGCTCTTATCGGATACTGCGATGCAGTGGTGACATTTCATCTTTGACAGACCCTCTCTATCCTCGCTCCAATGTGATAAAACTTTTATGGAACCAGGACTAAGAAATGAAGTTTTCCCAAGGATGGTGGAAACAGAACCTCACATTAGCCTGGGGACCATTTTATTTATGCTTGGTTTCAACAGCTTCCCTTACTTCCCTGTTTCCCTGGCAAGGGAAATCAAACCAGCCTCCTCAGTTCCTTTGCCCTGAGCTTCATTTAATGATTTAATTTCACTTTAGTTCTAAGGCTTGACCTGAGAAGTCTAGGCCTCGGTTTGTTGTTGCTTTCCCCCAGATTAATCATTTTCCTTTGTTTTCATTTTAGACCCAATGGTGGTTGGGCTTCGGGTCACGTGACAGCCTCCTTGTAGCTCCGGAAGAGAACCGTGAAGTTTAGGTTGCCTGGAAGAAGCAGTAATAAGCTAGATTTTGGTTTGGTTTGATGTGGGCAGAGGGGTAGTGGTCACAGAAAGAAGAAAGGCCAGGGACTGAGAGAAACAGGGAGGCAAAGAGGCTAAGCAGACAGCCAAGACTCCCTGCCCTCTCCAACCTTGTTAGTTAAACCTTAGCTGAAAAACTTGGCAGAATGGTCTAGACTGCTATGAATGTCAAAAAAAAAAAAAAACTGAGTTCAAACCAGGAGGAAAGCTGGGGAGGGAGACAGGGGTCTGAGCAGTGAAAAAAAGGGTAAGGAAAGTGTCTTCAGTGCTCTCCTCTTAGGGGACATTTGGCAGCTGGAGTCTTTTCTCTGCAATCTGAATTGGACCACCAGGACAAGATAAAATTGATAACAGAAAGTTTATTCAAGAATTGTTTTGACAGACAACCCTTTTAACTAAGGAAAAAAAAAGTAACTACAGAAGAACAAAGAAAGTTCCAAGAGAGAAGTAACTCTAACTCTACAAATTCAGGACTATACAGTGACCATTGGGAGCTGAGTTCATGCCTTTTAGAAGTAATTACAATTGCTCATAAGTACGAGTGTAACATAAATCTACAGCTCTTGTCTAGAATACAACAAAACTAAAATAGCTGGTTTGACATGACAGGAAACAACATCCTTTATAACAAGTAAATACTAAAAAAGTACATTTTTCCTTTTTGTTCCTCATATAAATACATAATGTAAGAGGGGATAAATAATACAAAAAGAAAATATTTTAACAGGCTATAACCAATAAATATATATGAAAATGTTCACTAGAACACACGCTTTTTGAGGGAAGCTGGACTTCTGCAGGCCCAGGCATCTCTCACAGTTGTTTTTTTTTTTTTAATATCCATTAAAATGTAAACTCCAAGTGCAACAAGAGTGCCCTGTCAGGGACTGGAGCCAGGTACACAGGCCCAGCTGCAGCCCCTGACTCGGACAGACAGTTTGTTCAAATATACCCTGTTTTCACGTTAAGTCAAGAGAGTAACAGAAGAAAAAGGAAAGGGGAGAGCTTCCTGTGGATTGCTTTCCGTGGAGAGAGAGTAGGGTGGGGTGGAAGCCGAGAGGCTGCAGAGTGGGCAAACCTCCAGTCGTGACAACTTGCCTGCCTTAGCCTCTGAACTTTTCCTTAAAAGAAAATATATATATATATTTCTATTATAGGCGGCTCTGAATTTCAGGATCTCTCACCATCCCTGAGCCCTCTGGAACTTGTAAGCAATAGGGGTGGGGTATGGATATGACCTAAGAACAGAAAATCATGGAGCTAGAAAGGCGGCATAGCAGGAAGCCTTAGATAGATGGGGGCAAATTGAGGCTTGGGGGAGTGGGAGGGGAACACTTTGTGCCCTTAGATTTAAATGTGTTTTCTTATTTTTCATAAGGAGAATGAAAGGGAGGACAAAAAAAAATCAAGATCTTGGGGGATTTCCACAGAGATGGAAGGTAAGTTGGTTGGTTGGTTGATGAAAGCCAAGCCTTGAGTTTTAAATGTGCTTCTCTGTCCTGCTTGCCCATCTTGGTTCCCTATACCCGACTCCCTCTCCAGTCTGAAATTCCAACTTGGTAGTGCTGGAGTCCTGGGACTGATGTGGTCGCCTCCAACCGCCTGTGGATTCCCAGGCTTTTACGTAGGGACAGCCCCTTAGTCAGGGAATGGAGGAGGTGCCCCAGGCCTGCCTTGTTTCTGGAAGCCTGCAAAAACCCTAACACACACCTCTTCCAGGCCTCCAAACTGCCCCACCACAGCTCCACCACATCCTTGGCCCTTGATCTCGCGCCCCCCCCCGCCACCAACCCTCCCCTCACATCACAGGTGGGTCAATTTAGGTGCTTCTTGGATTCTACCCTGAGGCGGTGCGTGGTGAGAGGAGAGGTCTGTGTAGGTGGGGTGAGGCTCACAGGGTCCGTGATGCTGGTTGGGGGCCATAGGGGGCGCCCCGTTGTAGTCCAGGTTCCCCGAGGGGTGATGGGAAAGGTGATTGAGGCCGTAGAGGGAGGGGCCGGCAGGGGGCGGCAGCGGATCCACGTAGCCACCCCCGCCCACGTACACCGGGCTGCCCTGCATGGTGGGCGTCCCGTAGGCACCCCCGTTGGCTTGGAGGACGTGGGGCTCGTACTCGGGCGCCGGGGTCGGGGGGTACTTCTGTGGGGCGCCGCAACCCTTGAGAGGGGGCTGGTAGTTGGAGGGCAGTGCGTAGGCATTCTGGTGGCCTTTGCCGAAGGCTGGCGGGGACGGGCTGTCATAGCTGGGGGTCATGGAGTGTAAGGCGTTCATGAAGCCAGCCGTGGACTGCATGGGCTGCGGGGGGCTGCCGGCCGGAGAGGGACCCCCGGACGACGAGGCCAGCCCTTTGGCCTTCTGGTCTTTCTTGTATTTCATGCGGCGGTTCTGGAACCAGATCTTGATCTGGCGCTCGCTGAGGTTCAGCAAATTAGCCATCTCCACGCGGCGCGGCCGGCACAAGTAGCGGTTGAAGTGGAACTCTTTCTCCAGCTCAACCAGCTGCGCGCTTGTGTACGCCGTCCGCGCCCGCTTGGACGCCGCCGACCCCGGGGGGCTCTTGTCCCCTCCCCCGCCTCCACTGCCGCCCCCGCCGCTGCTACTGCCGCCGCTGCCACCGCCGCCGCCGCCGCCACCACAACCTTCTGCTGGACCCGAGGGGGAGGGGTGGGAAGGGGAGAAAATGAAATAAAAGATAATTACTGAACACGCCGAAATTGAATGCATCGTTTCTTAATAAATCCAGGTCTGGAGTCCGGAGCCCCCGCCACCCTCCCCTTCGCGTCCCCGCCTCCTCCTCAACACCCCCTTCCCACCTCCCGTCGCATTAGCGGACACTCTATAATAGTGGCATTTATTAAGAGACCTGTTCTCTCCTCTCACCGCCCCAGCTTATGAAAATTTGATCATGTCACACAGACAGAGCTGCGTGGCGATTTATTTAGGGTTAGATTTTTGCTTGTGCGCGCACCCCTCCTCGTATATCCAAATCCAAGATCCCCCTCCTTCTGATGGGTGACTGAGAACACCTTGTGGGGGAGGGGACTGGACACTGGTGGGCAGGGCCTGGAAGTGTGGCTCTAGACTGTAGTGGCTGAAGGCCAGGACCCCAGGCCTCCTGAGCGATGGTGATTAATACCCACAGTAATCATACTTAATAATAATCTATCTTTGATGACTCTATGCCCTCCAGGCCATGCGGCCATGGAAAGGGCTCTGATGCCAACCGTCCCACCTCCTGGAAATTCTTGGAAACCCAGGTGGAGGATGGCTGGAGGGACTGGGTGTTGGCAGGGTCAGAGGTCATCAGGTGGAGAGAAGTACAGAAAAAAGGAAGAAAAAAAAAAAAACCAGGCAGCCACCTAATATTGTTCCCAGGCGCCTTGTGGGCGCCTACGGGTCGGACGCTAGAATAACAGTGACATTCCTCGACTGGACAAAAGCTGACGATGAAGGCAGAGAGCTGGTACCTGTGCCGGGGGAGCTGTTTTTCAGCTTGGACGTTTGCCTCGACTCTTTCATCCAGGGGAATATCTGTTTGGTGAGGGTAGAGTTGGAGCCCGGACCGCACTTGGGGGGGCCGCTTTTGCTCGGCCCGCCCCCGTTATTGCTGTTGCTAGTGGTACTGGTAGGTGCGGCGCTGGGTGGGGGTGAGCCCGGCGGGGCGGGCAGGGGCTCTGGGGCCAGGCCGGGCCTCATGCAGCTGCCGTTGAGCTCCTTGCTCTTGGCATGTGGAGCGGCATTGCCCAGGGACTGCAGGGAGCACGCTGAGCGCTGGTAGTCACCCTCCAGGTGCGTAGCGGCCTGAAAGGGGGGCTGGGGAGGCCCGTCGTAGCCGAAACCATTGCTGCCAGGGTACGAGGAGTAGCCTCCGAAGAGCGCAGCTGCCGTGTTGTCGTAGTAGGTGGCTTTCTGCATCGCTGGGCGAGGCCCGGGCAGTGGGTGGCAACTTGCAAGGGCCTGACACCCTCACGACCGGACATTGGCACCCCTGGGGGTCACGTGATATGCCGGACCCCCCTCCCCTTTCTGCCCCCCTCCTCCCGGGTCTGTTCCAAGCGGCTGACCTGCGGGGCGAGAGAAGAGACACGGGGGAGAAGAGGACTGGGCCTCGAATCCATCTTAGGAACTAAAAAGGGAACTGACATCAATAGAGTTTTGTTTTGTTTTGGTTTTTTTCTCTCCTCGCCAGTCTTTCTGCAGCAGACGCTAGGACCAAGTATCTGACCTGACATGCATGATTCTTGCTTCAACTTTCGTTTTAAAGGAAACGAAACAAAACACCGATTTTCATTCCGATTTAAAAAAAATCAGGATTGAACTCCTTTAGCGAATGCTTAGGAATAGAATGGATTTGCTTCGTGAACCATTGCCTCCTCTCCTGCTTGTTCACCAGCTCCTGACCTTTCCTACAATTTCTGCTACCCCCCCCCAACTTTGGGATAGCGCAATTCCAGGGAGGGAGCACTATTAGACTGCAAAATAAAAGCATCTTGGAGGTCCAGTGTAGAGGCCTCTCTGCCTCCTCTCCCTCCTTCCTCCAGATCCTTCCACCTAAGCAGAGTCTGGCCTGGAAGGAACTTGCAGATCTTGGACTCAAGCCAGACTGAAAAGCAAGTTCATCTGGGACCCTTCCCTCCAGGAAGATCGCAACCCCCTAAGGTAGAAAATTCCTGAAGATTTTTAACTCCCAGAGCCAGTGGACCCAATCTCCATCCATCTATGTCCCATCTGCAGGTACCATCACCTCCAGTCTTGGCACCTAGCAACTAGCAGCCCCTGTGGAGCCTCCAAATGGACCATGGTTGTTTAGATTTCCCAGGCAAGACCGGTTGGTGCTATGACCATTTGGCTTGGGTCTCCCCCATTCTTTCCATAATAGTCTGTTTTCTTTTCTTTCTCAGAAAAAAAAGTAAAAAGAAAAAAATATAAAAGAGTGTGCAACCACTGGAATTTTCTACTGAGATGGGGGAGATTATTTCAGGATGAAAAAAACTCACAAAACAATTTGAACAGGATTCTTCTTTGGGTTTGAAAGGGGGGCTGTTTACTGAGGTTCTAAAAGCAAAAATAAAATAAAATAAAATAAAACAAAATTACAGTCACTATTTTACTACAGCCTTTAAAAGTGCACCAGAAAAATAAAGCTTAACCATGTCAGGGGAGTTTGCATTTGTTCCCAAATTTCTGACTGTGTCTCTCCTTTCTCTGTGTCTCCTCCAGCCCTCCGTGGGTGGATACTTTCCTACAGCCTCCAGATTGGTCATATGCTCTTGGAAAAACTTAAAATATCATTCATCCTAGATGGTCAACTCCAAAGAAAATTTAGTAAAAAGAAAAGGAAAGGGATACAGGTGGAGTGAGTCCCTCCCGCACATAAATGCTGCTCTTAAAGATAGATTCATACTTAAAGGGAGCTGGTGTAGCCCTGAGATCCGATTGGTTTCCGAGAAATTTTTGTTTCTGGAAATACACATGGGTCTGCTAAGCAGCAGGTCCTTCCAGGGAGGACTGGAGTCCAATTGACCAGGCTGACCCAATCCCTTTATTATTATTACCATTTGCCTCTGATGATTTAACCAAAATTAGCTTCGGAGCAGCCCTGGCTGAAAGGAAGAATTAATTAAGCGGCATCAGTCGAGTTTGTTATTAATAGAAAAGAGAATGAAATAAAAACGTTGAAGGGGGTTAGCTGGCTGGGCCCTGGCTTTATTTAGCCTAAATGATTGTTACAGCAATAATGATGATGGTGGTGGTAATAATAATAATAAATAAAAAACCTAGTAATTTGACTAGACGCCTGGGGCTGAAATTTCTGTTGCTCCCCCAGCAATAAGCCCCAAACCATTGCAGGACAGAGGCCAGGCGAGTGTGCGAAGCTAAGGAGCCAGAGACGTGATAGGAAAGAATGGAGACTCCGCTGGCGGTTGAGACTGGGCCAGGAGGGTTTGTGGATTCGGAGAGCTTCCAGCTGCCGCTGCTGGCGGGCTGTCTGACCGCTGCTACCTCGGTGGCTGGGGAGAAGCTACCAGCCTCCTGCTCAGGCTCAAGGAAGCGAGAAGAAACCGATCGGGACGCCGAACTGGTTAGCTGCGGCAGGTTCCAAGCACACCGGGCCGGGCCGGGCCAGGCCCCGCGGCGGCAAGTTTAGCGCTGGAGGTAACCGAATTAAAAGGCGCCTTAGCAACTCTGCTCGGGACTTTGCCCAACAGGGCTCCAGGCTGGAAGGCGCAGAGGCCGGACTGATGGGACAGTAAGGGAAGGGACAGAGCCGCGGGGATCTGAGAGCTAGGATCCAGAAGGGGGTGGGGAACAGCTCTACCCAGCCAAACATGTCTATTTCCCTTGCCTCCATGTTGGAAAAATTCAGTCTCCATATGGCTCCTCGGAAGGGTGGGAGGGAGATAGTGGTTCCCGGCTTCCCCTCAGGGTCTCGCTAGAAAAGGGAGGCAATCCCTCCCTCCAGAACCCCACCTTTCCAGGCACACTCCTAGGAGAGCCAGGAAGGGTAACAATAGCTGGAGAAACCCAGGAGAGAGGATAGGCCACCTTCCAGGACTTTAAAAAATAATAATGAAAGGAAGAAAAATAAAGAATAAGAAAGGGAAAGAAAACGCTTCGGCTTTTCTTAGCAAACGGGGGGGAGAGGGGATTGAGCCCTAGAGCTGGCTGCTGGAAAAAAAAAAGAGCGAAGAAGCAGAGAGGGAGAGGGAGAGAGAGAGAGAGGGAGAGGGAGAGAGAGAGAGAGAGAAAGGGAGGGAGGGAGGGGGAGAGGAGAGGAGAGAGAGAGAGAGAGAGAGAGAGAGAGAGAGAGAGAGAGAGAGAGAGAGAGAGAGTCAGTCGCTGCGTGGAAGGAAGCTTAAAGCTTGTGAACTCTTCTTGAACCGAGATTGGAGTCATATGGGCCATAAATCATTGAGACATACTCTCCGCCATTCACAAACTGATAGCCTATTTCAGTCCAGCTTACCTTAGCCACCGACGAGGGGAGAACAGGCAGACATAATATATATTCACATCGAGCCTCAGCGCGAGCGGCAGGCGAGAAATCTCCCCTCCTTGAAGGCAAAGGAAAAAAAGACCACTGTTTAAAGCCGCGTCGCCCGCCCCCCTCCCCAAAGCCACCCCGGCTGGGGAGCCCGAGGGGCAGACCGGCCAGAAGAGCCTCGGCGACCGCTTCAATTCACTCGGCTTTGGAGCGGGGGTGCGCAGGAGGGAGGGGTAGGGGAGCGGGGGAAAAATAGCCGACCGAAAGGTGCTGGGAGGCTCGGCTCTCCGAGAATCCAGCTCCGGGCTCCAGCTCGGCCAAGCCGCCACAGTGTGGTTGCCCTATAAGACTGGTACGCCCTACTCTCCGTAACAATGGCCTCTGCTTTTGCACAGGGAAAAAAAACCACACAGACACACACACACACAGACACAGACACACACACACACACACACACAAGCTCACCCCCCACCTTCCCCCTTTAGCAAGCATAGATGCCTGATAAGGAGGGAAGGTGATTGTTGTGATGAGCGCTGGGGGGGGGGCGAGTACCCCTCCCCCAAATAAGAGTGCAAAGCAAAGAAACTGGAGGGTGGTCTCGTCTCGTTTTGTTTTAAAAACAGGTAGCATTTTTACATTGAGATGGGAGAAGAAGAGGAGAAGAGTTCACAGATTGTCTCCCCCCCCCCCCCATTCAGGCCTCACTACTGGACCATTATGCTAATCTGAGAAGTAGTCTTCGGTGACTCAGTCCGAGGCTAGCCTGGCTGGGCCAGAGACGCTGGGCGCCCCTCCTGTGCTCCTTCACGGTAGGCACAGAGACTTTTTTTTTAAGTAGTCTGCTGGCTGAGTCTCAGGCCCTCTTGCTGAACCTCCCAGTCCCTGATCCTTCCCTCCTCCCCACCCCCAAATCTCCAGGTCCAGTCTCTAATGGGGGGGAGGGGGCAAGGCCAGACTTTTTTTCACACACACACACCCCTTTTTTTGAGAACAGACAACTAGCGGTGAGTGATGATTAAAAAACCCAGAACATCTTGCAGGGGGAGTAGGGCTGAAGGGAGGGTGACAAAGGGAAAGAGCCTGTGGTTTAGCTAGAGCTACAGACAGCGGCCCAGAAGAAGGGCTCTGAGAACTTCCCTGAGTAATTTCTGTTACAGTTCTCACCTCGGGACAGTCAGAAGGGGCTAGAGGGGGTGAGAAGGACATTTGTACTCCCGAGGAGAGCGTTTTAAATGCACTAGCAGACAGGATGGAAGAGGATGAGTATTGGAGCAAACCTGCTCATTTCACTACGACTATGCTCTGCATGGCAAGATTTATGACTCTTGGCACAAATAAAGAAGGCTACAAAAGCTAAAAGTTTTCTTAGGGTGTGTTTGAACAGGGCAGGCAAAGGCAAGGAAGAGGCCTGTAGGAGGAAGGCAGGAGCCAAGAATGTAGGTGTCTGCAAATTTGGGAAAGGGGGTGGGGAAAGAAACACTGGTGTTAGAGGCAAAAGACAAAAAAAAAAAAAAAAAAGAGAGAGAGCACAGGCCATTTCTTCAAGCCAGAGTGCTTGCCTGCTGCCTAACTGCTGACTCTGGGGACTTAGGGGAAGACACAGAAGGCTCCCAGTGTCTCTTCTCTACATGGACAGACAGCTTGGAGATTGGTTCTCTTAACTTCAGGTAGACACATCCAACCAGGACCCTGTGCTGATTTCCTGATTGGGGCACTCGGTTTTTCCTTCTCCCATCTGGATACACCAGGACGGGCGATGGGACTGGGAAACAAAGGTGAGAGATCCCCAGCTATTGTCTCCCCTCCCAGAGAGACCGGCTTGGTCTGGCTCTAGCGATGATAGTTCTCTTCTTTAGGGGTGAAAAGGGGGTGTCTCCTGGCTTACAGCCCTCCCCCCAAACACACACACAATTTCTAAACCCATAGGATCACTTCAAATTGGCTGGAGTGACTGACTTTCTGGGGCCTGTTATACAGAAGAAACCTTCAGCAACAGGAGTCATGTGCAGAACCCTAGGTATGGTACCTGGAATCTTACTGTCTGCCCAGAGTTGGTGGTTCCTTGGGATTTGGTGACTGAACCTAGGTGGGAATTGAGGAGTTAAGTAGAGAAGGTGAGAGTCAATTTTCTGTGTTTATTAATAGTCTCAAGAAAAAAAAAGTGTTGGTACTCAAGCCAGGACCCTCCTGAGGAACTATTCCCATACCCCACAACTCTGGGAAGAGTGAGATGCCAAAGGGGGAGATGCCAAGGAATTTTAGGCCTGGTGAGTCAGCAACTCAGATCCAGGGAGCTTCCAGAGGCTTCAGGGAACTTAGACTACTAACTCTTTTCTCTAGTTCCCCAAAATAAGAAGTTTTTAAAGTGTACTACAGACTCTTCAGTTCATCTAAAAGTTCCCACCACTGGCTAGGGACAGTAATGAAACTGAGAAGAGGACCTGGTCACCTTCAAGACTGCACAACCCTGCCTAAAAGAATAAATAACCACAGAGCCTACAGTCAGTCACCTAGCCACTGCAGGGATGGGGGGAGCTGCTCCAGTGGCCAGGATTGCACTGGGAGATGTAAGGTGCTCCAGAGTGAGCAAATGACTCTCCTCCCAAGCCTTCTCCATCCCTTGTGGGTGAAGGGGGGCATCCAGGACTGGAAGCAAAAAGGAGCCAGGAAAGCAGCAGGGAGAAAATTCCAGAGGCTATGCACCCCCAAGTAGGCTAGGAGTTGAATCTAAGATATCCTGGTCAATTCTTAAAAACAGCATCCACTTGAAATACTTGGGAGACAGTTAGATGCTCCTTTGGTTTCTTACTTGCCCCCTTCCACGCCCCACCCCACCCCGGGCCTCAGGGAGCTGGGAGGTGGCAGGGTACAGAGGAGAGCCAAACTGGAAGCTGTGAAAGGGCGTGTTTTGGTCAGAAAGGTGGTGATGGGTTAGGAGTCTTTTCAAATTTAAGAGACAAAGGCAGGGTAAGGAACTTAGTGGAGAGGACCCAGAAGGGCTTGAGGCTAGGAGGCTAGTAGTCTCTGAGGTCAGACAGAAGACCGGTAGAGTAAACGGCCTGATTTAGGGGTAGAGACAAACAATCTTCTTCTGGAGTCAGAGAACTTGGTAACGTTGTGGGAAGGGACAAGAGAAAGAGAAAAAATGAAAAGTGAAAAAATTAAGAGACAGCTAATGTGAACTAATAAAGGCAATAATAATAGTAAGTGTAAAAAACAAAACAAAACAAAAACCCAGGAGAAAGCATCTTCCTTCACAGACATCCTTTCTGTCTCCGTAGAGACAGAGTAAGAGTTCTGCCACTCTCTTCCCCGACTTCTACTAGGTGCTGAGTAACGGGAGAGCAGGAGCACTGTAAGCAACCTCTGAGTGGTCAGTTATGGCCGGCTGCCCACCCTTGTGAACCTCAGTGCAATTATCCCTACCCACCCCCGGCCAAAAAATCCACCAAAGAGCAAACGAAAATTATCTCAGTAAGGGCAAACAGGGCTAGTTCCTTTAAAAAACCAGTTTCTGCTCTCAGTGTTCTGGAGACCAAGGATCCTGGTCTCAGTTTAAACAGCAGGAAACTTCTCCTGGAGCTTCTGGAGCTGCTCCTGGCATTTGGCAATTTGTTTCTTGCTCACCCTTGCCTGGGTTCCCTGTCCCATGCGCTTTTCTAGTGTGACCATCCCAACTTTGTGGCAGCCACCAAGTACTGTAAAGTTCATGCACATCTCCATCTCTTCTTAAGTATTAGTGAAGATTTTAAAGCTTAAAGGTTTGTAAGAGGAGGGTTTTGTTAATGAAGATGAGTTTGTAGACTAGATGTTTGCCTCCCTAGTCCCTGGTTCTCGAAAAATGCTTGAGTGGGAAGGAACAAAGAAACATAGGAAGAGGGTCTGGGCGCTTTCCCCAAGGTGGATATAGGATATAGATGCAGCTGATGATAACTCAGGAGAGAGGAGAGAAGGCCCACCCCAATGAGAGAAGAAAAGAAAACCCACGCTGTACCACCCACTCCTGCCTCAGGACAAGAGGGGTAAGGCAGAAAGATGCAGAGTAAGCACAAGGATCTATGAAGTCTACTGGGTGCCTGTGGAAGCCCCCGAACCTAGTAATGATGGGACCACAATCCTGGAGTGACAGCAGCAGCAGGCAGGCTCTTTGGTAATGAAAAATCTGTTTTTGAATCAGGGACATCTAGAAGCTCAGCCCTGGAAAACTCAACCCCTATCCAGTGTGGAGACAAAGGTAGGCAGTGGAGAGGCAGAGGGTTGAAGGGGAGAGACTTGTGAATCCTGGACAGCTGGGGGAGGGTGCTGGGGGAGGGAGGGAGAGGGTGGCAAGACTGAAGGGCTCAGTCCACTTGAGGCCGGCAAGCAGGGTCTCTCCTGACAGATTGGATGTCTCTCTCCCAATGACCTCTGTTTAGCAGACAATAACTCATTGGATTAATGGCCAATCAGTAGAAGGCCTCCAAACATAAAATGCCAAAGTCAGAATGGGACAGGGCCAGAGTCTGGGCCTGAAGGTCTTTTTTTTTTTTAACTTTCTCTCTTAAAATAGGTTTGGAGAAGTAGGTTATCTGACCGGAGCCTGGGATTTCTAAAGATGGAGTTGTTGCCTAGCTGTCTCCACTTCCTGCCTTGGACTCCATATCCCAAGCCATACTTCCCTAGACTCCCCAGAACTCTCCTCAACACTTCCACCCTCTTTATAGCCTCAGTCCCACAAGAAATTGCCCTTCACACAGCTGTGCATCCACGAAGCCTCTGCTTTCAAGCTTTATGCCTCTGAAGTTGGAAGAAGAGAAAGAAAACACCACAAAAACAAGTAGGGAGCTTCCTCTTGCTGGCCTCTGTCCTAGTCACCCTGGAAAGACAGTCAGCATGGTTCTATGGCCAACTATGTGTGTCCTCTCCCAGAAACAGAAGGTCTAAACATCCAGAGGTCAAGGGTGAATCTATGGGGAAGCTGCACCTGTTTCCATAGATTCTAAATTATAAACCCATGATTCAGTTCTTGGGCTAGGGTAAGAGGAGGAACCCCAGGACTCCAAAACACTGAATCCTGGACAATCGCAGCCTTGGCTTAGCATCTAACAGGAAAAGAGTCTTGTTTGGTGGAGCTAAGGCCCATCTTCCTTAAACCCTACACCAATCCTAGCTCAACCCAATTTGCTAGCCTTATATTCCCATTGCTTTTGACCTAGCCTTCCCTTCCATTGAGAACAGGGACTCCTTGAAAAGCAGTCCAGGGGACTTACTTTCAAAGGACAAGCAGAGGCAAACTCTGAATTTTGCAAACAAATCCTACAGTAACTTTTACAGCCAGATGCCCACAGAAAGGGAAGTTGCCCCAAGAGCAGAATGAGAGAGGAGTTGGGTGTCCAGTTGGGTGTCCAGAATGAGAGAGGAGTTGGGTGTCCAGCCCAACTCTGCCATTGCAGCAGATAGGGAAAGTGAGGCCCAGAGTGGTAAATAAATTGATCTCGAGTTATGTTTGCCACAGTCTTGACCACAAGGAGACTCAGGCTTTAGTCATTGCAGCTTGGCCATGTGACTTGAGGCAGAGCATGCCTTGGGCCCCAGTGTGCCTTTCTTTAGATCCTCGGTATTTGTATGGAGGAGGAGGATTAGACTAAATGAGCTCCAAGGTTCCTTTTCAGCCAAACATTATTGATTCTCTGTGTCCTGTAAATATGTAAATATGAGTAGCAACAAACAATAATAAACTGAGTTCAGACAATAAATGCACCAGCGCCATTGTTATCAGATGCAAAATACTTCCTCTTGGGAGTTACATGTTTATTCTCCCACCACTGAGCACACAACCTGGTCTTGGTCCTCTCTAACCCACAGAAACACTGCATCTCATTGCTCATCTTCTGGGGGGAGGTTGGGTTGTTCTCCACCCTCATTACCAAATCAAAAGCGCTATTTTTGGATGCAGCAATCTGAGCAGTAAATAATTAATTTGTATAATTAGAAAAGGAAAGCTTCAACCTGGCAATATTTAACCAGGCATCAATGGGCCCATTGTGCAATCCTGGCCTTCTCACCCCATACCCCCACCTCTGCCCACACACCTACCAGCTTCCCCTGTTGCCCCCCTCCTCAGTTGACAACCAGCATTTCCAGGATGGTCAATGGGGTGGGGGCTGTCCTCAGAGTCAGAATTTGCTCCCATCCCAACAAAGTTCCTTTCTCTGCTGTGTTCCCCCAGAGAGCCATCCTCAGGCAGCTGGATCTCAAAGCCTGATTCTCTCCACACCCACCCCAAGCTGTACTGAGCTCCAGGTCGAGTTCCCAGCTCTTGAGAAACATGTAATCCACCTTCCCAGCTCAAGATGCCCCAACAAAGCAGTGGGTTTGCATTTCAAGAAACTTCCATTAATATCAATTTACTTCACTGAAACCTCGGGTTCTTCATCAAGTTGATGATTTATGATAAAATCAATTAAATTACGGCCACTTAGAGCCCAGCCGCTTCCTCTCAGATTTCATTGGTTAGGGCCCAAGTGTCTGGTGGAAAAATGCAAGTTTAGCTGGAGGCGAGGAAAGATAATTCTGTGGCTGAGAAAATTTAATGCAAAACAATTTGCAGGCAAAGCCTGTGTCTGGGCAGAAACACAAGAGCCAATAGTTGGCCTGCAGAAATAACTATCTAGGGATCAAAACGCTTTTCTCCCCCCCCACCACCACCACTCTGCGTGGTTCCCTTATTTTTGGTCACCTTTATGTTCTTTTGACCACCCCCTCCCCAAACAAAGACTGGAAGAATTGAGCAGTAATGGTAGGACCCAACCCTTCCAAGAACCAGATGCCAGTCACCCTCATCTCCCTTGCCATTCCATGTCTCCTCACACCCTTCACCCAAGCACATTTGTCCAATTCTTAGTGTCCCACTACGAAGTTATAGATCCAAAGGGAAGGATGGGCTAGCATGGGTGCGGGCAGGCAGTACACAAGGAGAGGAAAGAGGAACAATGGTCAGAGGCCTGGACACAGGCTTCGCTGCATGTGACTTTGAGAAGAAAGAAAGGCCAGGCAGGAGAAGCAGTACTTCGTGGACAGCTTAAAGGGACAGTGAATGGTATCCAAAGCTACCCCACCCCAAAGTACCAGGACCAGAGGACACCCAGTCTCACTCCTGTTCCACTCACAAGTTGATTCTATGTAACTGCAAATCCCAATCAGAGTGAATATATATATACATATATATACATATACATATATACATACATATATACATATATATATCCCAGTGTGCAGATCCACTCCCACAATACATGAGCACATCTCCACAAATGTGTGCCTGCACACTTCTTACACTTCACAGAAGCACCAAACCCTTTGTCTATGAAGAGGTGATGCCTAGGGTCTCCTCACATCTGAGAAAATAAATCCCAACGCACCAGCTTGGCATCGCCTCCCACTCCAAGGAAAAGAACTTCTCTCGCCTCTGCTCTGTTTGGTTTTTGGTTTCCAGAGCAGGCAGATAGTAAACACAGCTTCTCCAAAAGCCATAAATCAAGTCCTCTTCTACCTTCTCAGCTTAACACCCAGCCTCAGCGCAAGCCCTTGTAATTTCAGCTTCAAATAACTCCTAGGTGCTAAAGGGCTGGACCACGGTGGCAGCTGGGCTGTGGGAGCCAGGCCCATCCTCACTTACCCCTCACCACCCACAGATCTCACCTCCCCGTGGAAAACCCTCCAAAGTCTCTATCCATCCTGAATCCGAGAGTTCCCCAAATCCTGGTCGGATCTTGTCTACCCACAGGTACACCTTCACATTCCTCCACATTTGCCCTACACTCTAGGGCCCTGGCCCCCACTCTCAGTCGCATGCCACTTCCCCTAAGTTGCTCTGATCTTTGTCTCTCATTCAGATGCGGACTGGGGACTGGGGATATCCGCGTCCGCCTCTATACACCCACGGGGTCCAGGACGCTGGACTGAACACCGCACGCTTACCTGTGCGGTCTCGGACTAGGGTGCGGGCGGCCGGGTGCGGCCGAGCGCGGAAGACCGGCAGGAACTGACGGCCAGTCCCGGGACCCTTGGTCCTGGCCGGGGATGCGCCTGGGCCGGCCACATCCACATCCTGGTCGCTCGGCCCCGGGAGCACCCCGTCGTGCTGGGATGGGGGGAAAGGCCAGCCCGCGCCCCGCCTCCGGCCCCGGCTTTGTTCCGCCAGCAGGGCCCCAGAGAACCGCTCCAGCCCAGGGATGCTCCGGATGCTCCGAACCCGGCGCCGGGCTGCAGGAATCCCAGGCCAGTGTGGGACCCGACCTAAGAGTTGACCAAGTCGCCAGGCAAAAGGAGTGGCGACTGACAGGGCCACGGAGAGGCGCGGGGGCCTCGGGGGCGCCATGGCGGAAGGCGGGCGCACCGGCGGCTCTTCAATGTCACCAGCGAAATGGGTTCCATATGTCCGACCCCAAAGAGAAGAGAGGGAAACTGAGATGGTCCTGGGCAGAGCGGGAGGGGGTGGGGTACTATGGAGGAAGGAGAGCCTGGGCGACAGAGGCACTGGGAAAGGCCAGAAAAACTGATTTTTTTCTTTTTCTTTCTCGATTCCTTCCTTTCTTTTTCCATTTCCCTTTCAGGTTTTCTAAAGCTCCTTGAGTTGGTAGGAACTTTCCCCTTTTCTTTTTTCTTTCCTGAAAGATGAGGGAGGGAGGAGATCGGAAAGGGGAGCATCCATTTGTTAAACTGGAGGGCTAAGGAAAGAAATGTAGATTGGAGGTGAAAGTTCTTGTAAAAATCAACTCCTCCTTGGCTTCAGAAGAGAGTTTAAAAAAAAGAGATATAAAATCCACTGGAGAGAAGAGAAGCTGAGGTCGGAGGATTCTTCCCCCATGTTTGAGAGCCTTGTTTCAATCTCCCCTTCAGACTTTGGGAAAGAGCTCAATGATTAAGGTACCAGTGTTGGATGGAGGAGGAGATTAGAGTGTCCCGGACATCTTGGCCGTCCCCTGGCATGTTAGATTGTATCCCAATGCTCCACACTTGGTTTAGGTCCTTCAACGACCTACTCTAATATGTAGCAGTAGTTTATAAGCTGGTCTCAGCTTTTGCAACTTCCTGTAAAGAAGGCTTCGTGTAATAGGGTTGGAGAATGGCTCATGGTGTCTGAAGGAGTCTGGGCCCCAAAGGGTTTAGGCTCTTCTTCTGCCCCTCTTTGTGTGTGTGTGTGTGTGTGTGGTGTGAGTGTGTGTGGTGTGTGTGTGGTGTGTGTGAGTGTGTGTGTGTGCCACCTCTGTTGTCTCCATCCCTTTTGCACAAGCCCTTTTGTCTTCTCACACTCTGTCTCTCTCAGGGAATCTGAATTGTGCCCTCCTGGGAAGGACTTCTGGGAAGGGCTTGAAATCACTGCTGGGCTTGCTCCTTAGACCCCTCTCCTTCTTATCTTGGGGTTCTTTCCTCTGTGGGAGAACCTATACTGTCTCTGAAGAGTGAAGGGGGTGAAATAAACAGCTCCCTTTCTACTTCTTTCATGTAAATGTGTTGTATGGCCATAGAAGTTAGTCCTTCCAGGACAATCTCTTTCCCCTATGACTTGCCTTTGTCTCCTCTCTTCCTATCACCCTGTCCTTGAATTCAGCCTTGACTTCCCACCCAAAAGGGAGCCTGCTGCTTTCCTGCTCTCTTCCTCCCTTCTCATTTCTATCCATCTCATCTGGTCCTCAAAGCATTAGCAGCCCAGCATCTTAAAGGCCAAGTGATAGATGCTATAGTTGTACAGAGAAAGAGGACATGAGCCCATTCTGGAGAAAAGAACAGATCAGCAACTTTACTGGAGTCCTGTCCACCAAATACATGTTACTCTGTCCTTAGGTGGCATAAAAGCAGACCAAAGGGGGGAGGTTCAGGATAGAAGAGACAGGGTGCTTCAGGGCTAAATGAAACACATACATACATACACACACACACACACACACACACACACACACACACACACAGTCTGCTCAAATTTGCTGATTTGAAGAAAGGCCTAAATGCCTAGATGGTGAGCATCAGGTCTCATACAAGGGGATGGATTTAAGAGGGGCCTGAGAGATAATAGTAATAAGGGATGGTCTCTTTGCTTTGTCTCCTGGGGAAATCTGTATGAAAGTTGGGGGAGAAGGGGGGAGGGGTATTAGTGCCACCTCCTTTCCCCAGGGCCAGAGGAGACAAAGGCAAGTCCTAGGGGAGAAGAAAGTGCTGGGGGTGAGGTGCAGATCTCCTAGGGAAATGTGGCAAGGGAAAAAGTGGGAGATGAGTGGAAAAGAAGGAGCTGGGAACTCAGGGATAGGGGCTCACTGGACCAACTGCCTGCAGTCTCCCATTAGCTGTGGCTTAGCTCCCCCCTAAGAGAACCTTCTTTATCCTCTAAAGCAGGCTGGATTCAGAAGCCAGCGCGGATCCACCCTCTTTCCTTCTTATTCTTCTCCCTGTTTAAGGAGGAAGAGACAGATCTTAACCCCTCTTAGAGACCCCAAACTTTTAGCCTAAATTCTGGGACACCGGGTGAGGGCAAATATACCTTCTTCACCTTTACACACACTAGGTGAAAAGTAAAACTGCTTATTTCTCACTCTGGGGTTCCCTAACACTTAAGTATAGATGGAGAATGGGACTAAAATGCTCTGGTCCCAACTTCTGAATACTTCTCCCAACCATTCTCGCCACAGTTGCTAGCCCTGTTGAGTTGTCCTGGAATCCAGACTGTTCCCAGTTCCTTTTATCCAGATGAGACAGTGTCCCCCATACACCTCAGCCTCGGTCATTTGCCTTCTTCTTCTCTCCAGATCTTTCAACCCAGTCTCCAATTGGGAGGAGTCTTAGGCCACCACTCACCCTCAAATCTCCTGTTAGCCTGGAGAGATGAGAGTCAAACTATCAGTTAGAGTGTAGAGTAAACTCCTGGATGCTGCGTGTGCTGGGAGCCTATGGTGCTACTCCATGAGGCTGATGCCATGAATAATTAACACCTCTGCAGCATCACTCTAACTTTCCCCCACTCCAAGGTTTACACTAGCGGGCAGAGCTAAATATCATGGATAATAGTAACTATAAAGGCAGCTGGCCTGACTCCAGCCAGTAAAGGAGCAGCCAGTAGGCTGGACCCAGACTTGGCAAAGGCTCTGTCTCTTATCCATTACAAGTTTGAGGCTTAGTATAGGATGTCCCCAAAAAGCCACATCTGAGCTGGGCAGTGGTGGAATAAACCTTTAATCTCAGCGTTTGGGAGGCAGAGGCAGGTGAATCTCTGTCAGTTAGATATCAGCCTAATCTACAAGGCAAGTTCCAGGACAACCAGGGCTACACTGAGGGGCCCTGTCTGGGAAAAGAAGAAGAAAAAGAAAGGAAGGAGAAGGAGAAAGAGAAGGAGAAGAAGGAACCTCTCCTCTATATGAAGCACCAGGGGAAAGTTACCAGATTCCCCCACTCTAGATCTGAACCCCAATTGCTCAATCTTTGGCTGGGGGTTAAAGCAAAGAAACACACCCAATATTCTGGAACACTCTTCAACTTTCCAGGACCACTTGATTCCTAAAACATTTCTTCTCTGGAAAAACTTAAAAGAACTTCTCCCAGTTTGGCCCCCACATACAAACACACAAACACATACACATATACACACACAGGAGAGAGAGGGGAGAGAGAGAGAGAGAGAGAGAGAGAGAGAGAGAGAGAGAGAGAGAGAGAGAGAGAGAGAGAGAGAGAGAGAGAGAGAGAGGGAGGGAGTCTCTCACTACCCAGGAAACTTTCTTTGTTTCAGTAGATCGAAGGAAGGCTCCTGGGGTGTGAATTCATTTCCTTGTTTTGTTAGCCTGGAGAGTGGGGAGCCAAGACTTTCAGTTTCTCTCCCTGCCCTTCACCCTTTGCCAGCCTCCATTGTCTCCCTCAAATTAGATACCTCCCTCAATAACCCATATACATCAAACCCTTAAGTGAAGCTTTGCCACTGTAATGGAATCCCACAACCCTACCAATTGCACAGCATTTCTATTAGGTTCCCATCGAACAACACAAAAATCTTTGCCTTAAAGTTCCTGTGATTTCTTCCAATGCCTGCCCCTTTCTTGCCCCCAGTTTCCTTCTGCCTTCAGAGTTGTGTTTATTCACCCAGAGCTTGAGTCGGAGATGCCAAACTCCTAGAGGGGACTGCTGTAGAATATAGCGTTATTTGCCGCTGGAATGTTGGCTCTATAGGGCTTGCAAATATCATTTTTCTATTAGGTCATGATCTCTGACTGGGTTTATATGACAATGAGGCATTTCTGGTTTACCAAATTTATACAAATCTCATCTTAATTGATAATCACAGATGCTGTAATTTAAGACCTCCAGCTATAGAGCTTCCATATTAACTGCTGATGTATTACTGTAAATCGTCTGAAATAACCAACTCCTGGGAGCAGAACAGAGAGGGAGGAAATGCCTCCAGAGCAACTCTCTCCCAGCCACAGAACCAACCCAGCTTCTACATCATTTTCTGTGAGAAATGATTTATCGAAGACATGGCCATAAACAACACAACTCACTCACAAATACATGCAGACACGCGCCTGCACACGCAGGCACACACACACACACACACACACACACACAATGGTTGGCATGTTGGCTGGAAGCTGACACCCATATTGCTATAAATCAAGAAAAAGGTTGTAGGAGAGAGAGAGAGAGAGAGAGAGAGAGAGAGAGAGAGAAATATTCCTAAAATCTCTATGCAATGCCTCAATGGGTATAAACACAGAGCATCCTGTGAAGAGAAATGGCAGGAAATGAAGATGGCTATTTGTCACATTTTACGACAATAACATTAATAACAAACAATAAATTTACATGGACATATAAGGCGCGGTAGGTAGTGAGAAATCCCTTCTACTTACAGTACCCCAGCCTGCGGTGTGGCTCCAGCTGCGGGGCTGTTTAACTGATGCTTCCCTTTCTCTCTCTCTCTCTCTCTCTCTCTCTCTCTCTCTCTCTCTCTCTCTCTCTCTCTCTCTCTCTCTCTCTTTCCCTCTATCCCTCTCTCTCTCTCTCTCTCTCTCTCTCTCTCTCTCTCTCTCTTTCTCTCTCTCAGGGTACAGGCTTGTTTTTCAAAGGACAGTTGAATTGGACGTCAGAAACAAGGAGACCGAGCCTGCGATTTTCCTGACGAATACATATCTATTCTGCAACCTCGGCATTAATTATTTAATGAATCACGTGACCGGGAGGGGGAAGGGGGTCTTTCGATTTCAGGCTCAAAGGACCACTATGACCTTCCCTTTCAGGAGGAGAAATTTTCCTGTAAAATAGGTTCCCCCCAACCTACCAATGGAATAGTAGCGAGGTCTCTCTCCCACAACAAACACATCCCTACACACTCTGCTTATAGCTCCCTACCCCCACAGACACACACTTACCCACAGCCCACCTCTCCTCTCTCCCTTCTCCTCCTGCCTCTGCCTAGTTCCTAGAGGTACAGAAATAGTCTGCAGGGGCGTCAGGGTGGGGGTGGGGGTGGGCATAGAGCCCTTCTCAGAGCCCCTGATTTTTCTCAGCTTCCTATTTGTATCCTTTTGAATTGAAATTCCCCTTCCAACTCCATCCTGTCCCCCACTATTTATTTTAGCGGGACCCACTCTCTTCTAACTCATCAAGAGTATATCTAAGGGAACCCTACGGAACAGAAAGACTCTATACGGGTCCTTGCTGCTTATATGTACCAAGAGTGGGACTTCTTCAGACTTTAATTCACCTTTTGGTCTTTTGTGGTGTACCTTTGAACTATCAGGAACAAATAGAGTGAGGGGATGATTCTGGAGCTCCCAGGATAGAGAATAACGGGGGGGGACTTTCCCTCTTAGCATTGTTACTGCCATAGGGAACTAAATGCTGCTGATGGTGTGACAATAGGCTTCAGAGACAAAGACCTAGGGACCAAGGATTCCATACAAAAGAAGTAAACTCCCAGACTCTACCTATGTCAACCCCATCTAAGTCTCTGGAATACACTAGTGAAGCGAGAGGGATAAAACAGGAGGGAGTGCATGGAAGCCTGCCTGGCAGTCTAGGGTCTGTATTTGCCAGGTGTTAGTGTCCTGGACTTCCAATCAACAGACAATGGAGACTGATCAATGAGGAAAAGATGGAGATGGTACTGTTAAAGTGTTAAACATTTGTATGGAACATATCCCTACCCTGGGAGAGTGTGCATGTACGGACTCCTCAACAATAAACAAAACCAAACAACCCCCAAAGTTCACAAGTTATAAGTGAATCTGAGTCCACAGTTGGGGCAGGGGGGTGGGGTGGGGGGATAGAGGGAAGCAGAAAGGCATTCCTAAGAAGCTCTGCACATTCCCAGTCTTATCTACTTCAGCAGCTCTGGGGTAGCTGCAGACAGGGCATCCGTGTGCCGGAGAAAACTCAAAGCAATGGGACAGGGGAACAGGGGGATGGGGATGAGGGGCCTAGGCTGGTGTCTTTAAAAGGGTCTGAACCAAAAGCGACTCAAAGGAGTAACACCCCAAAGAAACAGTCTCCCCAGGTGTGCCACGAGGTTTCGAGGTTTCGAGGCAGCAGGACCCCTGCGGAAAGTACTGGAATCCTGCCCCAGCCCCACGGGGAGGGGGCGCCGGCGTGGCCCAGACTCTGTAGGGGGGTTAGTCGGCTTTGATTGTCCAAATTCTGAACACAGACTGGTATTGAATTCAGCCTGATGCTGATGTAGGTCTGCTCCCGTCTCCTGCGAGGGCAACAGTCTACAAGATCTCTGGCTACAAATCCATTAAAAGGAAAATGCTCCCCCAAAGACAAACGGGAGGTGGGAGTGTGTGTGTGTGTGTGTGTGTGTGTGTGTGTGTGTGTGTGTATAAGCTGGAACATGAGGAAATGACAACCTTTAAAACCTAAGACAGCAATTCTTAAAACGGAGAAATTATAGTTAAGAACAAGAAAAAGGAGAGCCCTGCGACAGGAAGGAGAAGCCAGCCAGGCTGCTAGAGTGCACACATCCTTCGGATCCTGGGAAATGTCCACGTTCAAATAAACAAGCGAGCGCTGGCTGAGCGCTTTCTTGCTGCCGATAAAGCGAACGTTTAGACTGCGAAAAGCGAGATTGATTTACGAATCTGAACGCGCCGGTTTTATGGCCGATCACAAATCCGTCAGCGCTCAACTCACGCTGGGAAACTTCCCAACTCCGTTTTCCAATCAAACTCGCTCACAGTCACCACTTCCCAGGGAGACCCACCAGGCGCTGAAGCCGCCTCCAGGGCCCTAGTGGGACTCGGCAACCTCCCGCCCTGGCTAGCTGGCAGGCAGGCCACAGAGGTAAGAGAGGGAGTGCAAAGGCCCAGGGAACTGGGGAAGAGGTCAAAAGATTGGAAAGCCTCACTTAGAGGGGTGGCCACTAGACCTGGAGAAAGTGAACCCCCCCCCCAGCTGTCAACTCCAAAAAGGGTTAGGTCTGGAAATGAGAGAAAGGGTGAGTCTAGGGAAAGGAAAGCCTTTGGTGAACCCCAGCCTTTCCCCTCTATGGTTGCTCTTCTTTTGGTGTACCCCCAATTCTCATGTCTCAAAGAGCAGTTCAGAGATGTTCTACATGACTAGGTCTTTGTCAGTGTGTCTGGAGAGGGCCCACAATCAGCTATTGTCGTCATCAACAAGTCCCAGATATTTTCAATATCAAAGTGGCCTAGTCCACCTCTTTGCCCACCTCCTTCCTTCCCGAGGCCCCAGTTCCTGCATTTATGCTACCCAGGGACAAAGAAAAGACCAAATACCCCAAGTACAGGAAAACATTTATACAATGTGAGCCAGCAACACCTCACACACTCTCCAGCAAAGCCCAGGCTCTGCCTTTCTTAATTTAAGGAGAGTGGCCCCTCTTCCCACTAGAAAGGTCTCTCCCTCCCCCTTCCATCCCTCCTTCCTCTCCTCCCCTTTGATGGGTGCTGCTGATATGGGTATTGAATGTGGAAGATAGAACATTGAATATTGGGGGGGTCTATGATTGAGCTTCCCTTCTTGGCAAATCTCCCCTCTGTTTCTTAACTTGAAAAGTTTCTGCAAACTTTGGTTAGACCAGCAAAGTGGGCCCTGGAAGCCGGAAGAGCAACCTGCAGCAGTCCTCCTGCCTTTTCTCTTGCTCTTCCCTTTACTGAGGCACCAAGGATATAGCTTCCTAAACAAAGGAACTTCTGGAGAATGAGTTGAGAGACTATAGGTTTGGGAGGGAGGGAGGGAGAGAGGGAGGGAGGGAGGGAGGGAGGGAGGGAGAGAATCTCCAAAGGAATATTCATTTCTCTCCAGCTCAGGAGCTTGGAGCTCATTCCTGATGGTCTACAGCCCCATGGACAGTGTCTGTCTAACCTCTGATATTGTATCTTTTAGTCCCGCTTCCTTCAGCTTTCTTTAGGCAAAGCCAAAAAAGAGAGGTGCAAATGGACTTGGGGTAGGGGAGGGGGCTGAAACCTAATCTGGGAAAGGGACTATATACAGACCAGCACCCTACCCCTGACTCACAGAATTTCTGGGCTAACTTACAAAACAAAACAAACAAACAAAAACTGCAAGAAAAAAGCTCTTTCTTCCTAGTCTATAATAATAGAAAAATGATCCATACATTCTGAGATAGCAAAGGATTTAGGCACAATTAGTGCGGTGGAGAAGCTGGAACCCCTCCCTGAAGAGGTGTGACTTTCCCTCTGGGGCAGGAAGCAAGAGCTAGCACAATGTCCAGTCTCAGAGAGGTCAAGGGGCTTCCGAGGTCATTTTGTGGTTCTAATACCAAGCTAATCGCCTAGAAAACGTGGCCTCTCCATGAACTCTCTATCCTGCCAGCCTCCCGCCTCCAAACTCCAAGTGAGGCCTCAGGGAAAAGGGGCCAGCACATTCAGGTCTGACGAGGAGCTACTGATTCCTCAGCCTGAGGAGTAAGGCCCCTGGGAGAGAGAGCAGAGCTTCCAAGACCTTCCAAATCCAGAAGCAAAAAGAAAGGAAACTGAACACTGAGCCTCCAGGAGGCCTGGAGTGTTGGGTAGGGGGAGCAGGACAAAAGAGGATTTTTGTGTCAGTGCACCTGGCCCTGAGCAGTTTCTCCTTTTCAGGGGGTAAAAGAGTGTCTAGAATCCCAAGCTAGACACCAGAAGAAAAACCAACCGAATCCACTTCTCCCAGCTCCCAGGCTCCATTCAAGACCTGGATTTCATTTTTCCAGGAGGCTGCAACTACAGCATCTCCCTGGTAAACAGTGCAAACAGAGTCCCAGAAATACACCGAATGTGCACCTTGCTAGTGCTAGACACAGGCTCGAACATGCACATACAGGCTCCCTCCCATGCCAGCCTGCGTTTCTCAAGAACCAGAGAACACTACTGAAGAGCCTCACAAACAGCCCTCTTCTCTGGTGTTTCTCAGGGGCCCTGACACCTCTGTCCCAATCAGTTCAAACACTCTCCAGGTGTCCAGGCCTCTCTCCGTTCTGTCTCTGTCTCTTCCACTCTCCCCCAAACATCAGTCATCATAAAACACAGACAAACCTGCCCAAGCATCCACCATAAAAAAAAACCACAAAGATAGTTGAAAAAGAAAAAGGAGGTGAGATATTTTTTCCCCTTTCACTTGTGAAAGGAACCCATAAAACGATTAAAAAACAAAAAGATAAAAGTCACCCCAAGCCAGGACTTTGTTACCTTCTGTGCCCCTTGCCCGTTCTCGCCTGAGCGCCTGAGCTCTGCTGGTCCTGCTCATGATGAAAGCCTTCTTCCAAGCTGAGAGAAAAAAGTTTTCAACTTTATGGTTCCAAAAATGTTCCCCCTTGCAGATCCGGGAGAGGCGGCTAACACTTTTTTCCCCCAACAGCCGGTCTACGGAGATTTGCTGTTGAATAATAACAAAGGAGAGAGGGTACGTATTTAAAGAAAAGAAGTGATTAATGGTTTTCTGTATAATTCTCACATTTTTCTTAGCTCTTGTCTACACAGAATGGCTGTGAACTTTAAGCTCCATAGAAATCTTCGTCGTCGTCTTCTTCTTTTTCTTTTCTTTTATTTTTTTCTTTTAAGATTCTATTCATACCTTCTATGGGGCAGCTTTGATTTGATTCTTTACAGACATTCCTGGGGGGAGACCTTATGGTTTTCAAGAACTATTTTCCCCTCAACTAAGGGCTGTCTTATCTCCTCAAAACTAAAACATTACACCATACCGGAGACAAAGCTAACCCACTCATCCTCCTCCAGGTCTAGGGGCAACTCTTCCTCTTTCCTTCCTTCCTTTTTTCCTTTCTTTCATAATTTCTTTTTAAAAAAAAAACTAATCTCTGAATTGCCTTTTAACGGGCAATTCTGCTGTCCTGGGGATATTGGTCCAATGGGTTATTTGGCCTTCCTCAGACCCCTGCTACCCTTACAGGCTAACCAAAGAAATGCAAAATAAACAACAATCAAACATGTGGATGGTATTGGCTCTTTATTTTCTGGAAAGAAATGGGACCAAAAAAAAAAAAGCCAAAAAACGGAACGACTTTTAATGGCGTATGCTCTGTGGAGCCCGGAGCTTCTTGGAGAAGAATGTGACTGCACCCTGAGCCATCACCAGACCATGGACCCAAGGCTAGGGCCCCAGGCCTTAGAACTTCTTGCCCATACTGCACAAAAGTGACCCAAACCTGGCAGAGGCTTGTGAGGATCACCTGGATCCCTTCCCCCACTCCATTCTAGGGTAATTGGGATCTCAGACACAGACAGCTATTTGGTCCCCAGCCTTACTTTCGATACTTTCTATGAGAAAGAAAATGAAAATTAATACAGGAGCAGGGCTTCACAAAAGAGGCCATTTGTCTTCTTGATTATCTATTTGCTTGTCAGAGTTTGAGCTATGGCACCGGCTAGTTCCTTTGTAATATAAAAATACTCTGAAAACCTGAAAACACCCAGAAACATCTGTGCAAAAATTAGACTCATTAAAGCCTCAGACACCTCAGAGGAGAGCGATACCTTCTTATGTGGAGAGGAAAGAGGCCAGCCTCGTGGAGTGGAGTCCTCTCTCGAACTTTAGTAACCAAAGAGCCGTCTGTCTAGAAGGAGACAGCTTAACTGCATTTTATTTGCTTATGACAAATAAATCATAGTATGAAAGACTTAGCTCTCCTTAAGCCTCTGGTGTCTTACAGTGAAACACACACCCCCACGGGGACCTAGAATCAGCCCTCCCAGTCCTTTCAATCCATTTTTGGACTGGAGGGGGAAATTTTTTAAGCCTCAAACAAAACACATCCACTCCAAAGGGAAAACAAACCAGCTACCACAATTTGGAATCCTCTAAGGTAGAGATTCCCATTGGAGCTTTTAAAACAAAACAAAAAACCCACTTCATGGTAAGGCCAAACCCACTAAGGATGCTTAGCATATACACTGGGCAGCACTTGTTCCTATCTTTATCATCAACATTCCAACAAAAACACGATGTGATGGTCACAAGAAACCAAACATTTATTTCTGTTGTCACTCTGTACAGGACACAAATTTTCACACCAATGAAAGGCTCTAGGCTCAGGCAGCCCCAGAGGTAGGAAGGGGCCTGGTTTGGAATGTCACAAAGATAACAGGAGAGAGGACACACATGACATAAAATAATAATAATATTATTAATATTAATAATAATAATAAACGATGCAACAGTGATAACAACGGGAGAAGGCTCTGCAACATAGTCCTTCCAGAGTAGGAGGGCCACAGAATTTTATTTCCTAATTTCACATTCATATGTAGTCTAAGAGAAGGCCTCTGCTGAGGAACTGTGGATTGGTCAGAAGACATTCCCAGCTCCCAGAACTCAACTGCCCCCCTCCCTGCCAGGCCTGGCTAGACCTTCTAGCAGAAGGCCCTCCTGGGTGTCTAAATCTCTTTTTTTATATTTCTTGGGTTCAGATTCCGGAACCCACGTTGTGAAGACCGCCCCTTGCTTCCCTTCTGTTTCCCCTTCTAAGCCTATGGTGGAAGGGGGTGAGCAGTCATCCCCCCACCCCAAGGTGGGCACCGACAGGGAGGGAAGTTGTGTGTGTGTTTGTTACCGTGGCCAAAACACTGTGCTATCTGGCAGTCAGAGGGTGCATTCGCTGGGTGTCAGGAATAAGGGACAAAGAAAGAAAATCCAGGCTGCGGTCCAGCAGCGGCAGCAGCAGAAGCGGCAGCAGCGGCCGAGCCCGGCCTCATTTGTTAGCGAGTGTCGAGGTAATGGTCGCCACCGAGGCTCGTCCTCTCCTCGGCAGAGTAAACAAGACAGATGGGCCCGGGCCTGGCATGATTAAAGATGAACCGTGGATCCATCTTCACCAAAGCTGAAAACCAGGCGCAGCAGCCTCCTCCATTTCTCTTTCTGTCTTTTCCTTTCTTCCTTCTTCTTTTCCTTCTTTCTTTTTTTTAAAGGAAGAAAGCAAGAGACTTGCTTCCGGGGGGCTTCACTGGGCTCCCTATTGTCGTTTCTATAAATAAGGCTTCCCTACCCGCCCCCCTTCTCTGCGTTTATTCCTTATAGATAAAGTGGGGGTAGGGTAGATAGGTTTTTCTGGGCTCAAGCCTAGGGACCCTCCCATACCCCGCATTCCCCTTCGGTGCTCACGGCCCCCCGCCCCCCCAGGTTCGAGCTCCTGCTTGGGGGAGCACTAGAGTGTGGGGGGGGCCTCCATTAGGCCGGCCAGGGGGTCCTCCGGCTGTGCCCGCGGTGCCACCCGAGCGGATCTTGGTATTGGGCAACTTGTGGTCTTTTTTCCACTTCATGCGTCGATTCTGGAACCAGATCTTGATCTGGCGCTCGGACAGGCAGAGCGCGTGGGCGATCTCCACCCTCCGGCGCCGCGTCAGGTAGCGATTGTAGTGAAACTCCTTCTCCAGTTCGAGGACTTGCTGACGAGTGTAGGCGGTCCGAGAGCGCTTGGGCTCCCCGCCGGAATAATTGGGGTTTACTGGACACACACAGAGAGGGAGAAAGAGAAAGTTTTATTGCCCCCGAAAGGGAGGAGGGAAAGCCCTTTCTTTCTTCCAGCTAACTTCAAGCCTCCCGGTCCTACCACCTCATCTTGGAGGGAGGGGGTCGAAAACGGAAGGCAGACATGGGGCACGCGAAAAAGAAAAACCTCAAACTTTTGAAAGGCTAGCTGTCGTCCTTGTTGCCTGGGGGAGGGGGCCCTGTGAGGAATCTTGGAAAGATTTCATCTCACTCTTTGGCCTGAGGACCCCGAGTGAGAGAATGAAGGGTGGAAGAGGGGAGGGGTGTTGCCCTAGACCTTTCCTGATTTTAGTCCCCACCCTCACTCCTTAGATTCCAAACAGCGCCTTCTTCCCAGTAAAAACTTTTGCCCACTTCTCCAGCGAAAGAACCAGGCTGGAAGAAAGGGAAAAAGAAATACTGGAAGTTGATTCAACCCTCTGCTTAAATACGGATTACTACCTCCTCCTCCTTCCCCTCCCCTCCTCCTGCACCCCTCCCCAACTTCCCAACTTCAGTGGGACTGCATATCCCTGGCGAAAAAGTCTCTGGGAGAATGGAAAAGAGGATGACTTCAAAGGCGCAGGGCCCACCAGGCCATAAAAATTTATGGGCGATGTAATTATGTGGCTCTGAAAACAGGAGACCGTAAATCTCTGGCAATGGCGAGTTTATAGCGGGGACAATTGGCTTCCCCCCAGCTCCCTCCCCCACATGCCTCGGAGGTCCCTTCGCTGTAAAGTGCCGGGGGTGGGAGGGGAAGGGGGTGCCCACGCACTCACCCGTGCTCACGTGAACTTTGCGCATCCAGGGGTAGACGACGGGCTCTTTGCACGCGGAGTGGGACGGGCTGGGATGCAGGGGGTTCTGGGCGCAGGGAGGCGGCGGGGGACTGCTGCTGACCGCCTCGCAGCGCTGCCCAGGCTCCGGGAGGAGGGCCCCGGCTGGCGGCTGCACGGGAGCCCGAGGGGACAGCCCGGGAGGTGGCGGGGGCGGCGGGGGCGGCGGAGGTGGCGGGGGCCCGGGGTCTCGGCAGGCCGCGTAGCGCTGCACGGTGCACGGCGCACGGCGCCCGAAGGCCGCCTCGGGCTGGAAGCCGCTCTCTCGCCTCTGGCCGCCGGCGTAGTACCCAGGCGAGTGGTCGCTGGGTAGGTAATCGCTCTGTGAATACTCCTCGCACGGAGGGAACTTGGGGTCGACATAGTTTGAGTTGATCAAAAAGGAACTCATAGCCATTAATTTCTGGGAATTGCCCACAAAATATACTAAAATTTATTCCGACCCCTGACTCGTTTTCCTGTTTCCGAAAGCCCTCCTACTTACTGTCAAGTGAACAAAGTTAGGGGCCCACGTGATCCTCCGAGCCAATGGCCACCCGGCCTGCGATTCCCGGATAAGGAAATCTGCTCACCCGGACCCTACTCCAGCCAAAGAGGTTTATTTCCCCTTCTCTCCCTCTCCCCACCCACCCAACACCAGGATTTACATAGGGCTCCTGCGGGGCGACCCCCTCCTTGCCTGGCTTTCTCGGCAGCGGAGAGAGACTGAGAGCTAGTGAACAGGTTAAGACTGCAAGGCCTGTTTGGGGGTGGCAGAACACAATCCCTGCATCCTCTCAGAAGTTGGGGCTCCGGGTGTAGCCCCCCTGCCCTACCTCTCCTCCGTCAATCGTTCTCTTTCTTCCATAGGGCCCCATCTCCTCCCCAGGGTGAGTGGGAGCTCACGCACCGACCGGGTGTCTGCGTGGGAAGTTAAGTGACTGGCGGGCCAGGGGGCTTCTTCTTGAAAGGGGCACCCACTAGGTTAGAGGGGCGCTGAGCTTGGGGCATCTCACTGCGGGCAGATGGGGAGGGGTAGGAGGTGAGTGAGGAGGCGTCGGGAGCTAGAGGGCGGGTGCGCGGAGGGACTTGTCAGAGATGAATGGAACCGCGGGCGGATCGATAGGAAATTCACGCACTAATTCGGGGAGACTTCGCCTTCCAAATCGCATTTAGCTGCACTATTAGCTTCAATGTGTCCGTCAGTCTGTCCTCTTCTCCTAACCACTCCCTCCCTTTGACCCACGAGGCCCAAGCTCGGAGAAACGTCTTGACTCCCCGCACTAAAGATAGAAGCTGGAATAAAACAAAACCTGCAAGTTTCGAAAACAAATTGAGTAGTCATTTGCTAATTCCAAATTCATCGAAGCAATGCTAACCTTGGCGCCAAGAGTTCTAATTGCCGCTCAAGCTGCCGCCTCTGCCTGTGTGGCCGAGGGAAAATCCACATCTTTGTGATCTAGGGAAAGGAGCCCTCTCTGTGACACCCCACCAACGAAACACACACAAGGACACCCATGGCAACCTCTTATTTTCAGGGCATCTTGTCCTGAACCCAATGAAATAGCGACCTCCGCATCCGTTTGAAAAGCAAATTTCCTTTGCCTTTGCACACTGTAGACAACATTACTCTCGCACCCCCCCCATGATTTCCAATAAAGCCCCCTAGACCCATAAGAGAAAATGAGTAGGTTTGCACTTAAGGATAAATTTTAAAACACCAGCAATATTAAACGCTTAAGTGAACAAGGACCCAAGCTTCTAAGGGCAGGCATGGAGGACACCTCAGGTAGATGAGATTTCTCCCTAACCAGTTGAGGGAGGGGGAGAAAAAAAAAGAACAGGAAGGAGTCTTCTTGAAGCCAGTCACTGGATTGTCCTCATTTAGAAAATAAGCTATTTTTCTTCTGGAAAAAAAATAAAGAGCGGAGTGTTTATGTCAACTACATATTCCCCTAGATACGAATTTGTGACCACAAAATTCCTTACACAAATTCGGATCTACAGGGTATATACAGAAGACAGACAGGTCTTCTTGGCCCAGGAAATTTCCAGTTCTCTTACTTTCGGTGCGTTCTTCTTTTGGGGTGTAGTTTGAATGCTTTCATTTTATTTCGTTTTGTTTTAATTTTGAGCTCTGGGAGCACAACAAAAGTTACTGTGGGTCCATTCTTAGGATTACAAGGTTTTCAACTCTCCTATCAAAAATAAAAGCAACCGTTGGGCAAAGGGAGTCGAACCTCGTGGCTGCCTCGCGACTTTCGGTGGCGCATGAATTATGAGATGTAAACATTAGCTAAGTACAAAAGGAGGAAGGGTCATCCTGAGGCTGCCTCGAAGTCAGAATCTGGCCTTTCTGGGTGCCCTCAGTCCCTCCCCTCCCTCTGTGACTTTTTTTTAAGAAAAAAAAAAAACCAAATTAGCTCCTCCCTTGTCCTCACAGTCTTTAGTTTGTGATCAAACGCATATCTAGATATTTTCCAAAGCAAAGGGAGCAGAGAGAGGCGGCTGGGTGTGAGGTGGGTATAATAAAAGTCCTTTTGGAAAAATTGAATGGTAAAAAGAGAGAGAAACAGCTGTGAAGAAAAATGCTGGGAGACCAAGCAGATGGGGGCTCCCGGATATTTAATGATGGGCAATTCGGTTTACAACCTGAGAAAAAGATCAAAGGCGCTTCATTTCCGAATGAAGGGCAATGAGGAACCATAAAAGTTGCAGCCAGATGATGCGCAGACCCCTCCCAACCTCCCATATCCCTCATACCTCCTGGGGGCTGGAATGAGGGGGACAAACCCATAGAGGTGTGGGGAGGACCTCTACTACCCACTTCTTAGCCCCAGGCAGAGATTCTGTGTGTGTGTGGGGGGGCACACTAACTGGGCCTATCCACCTGCTTGGGTTGCTGGCAGTGGGACCAAACATGGGATTCTAGAGTTTCTGAATGAACTTCCTGTTGGTTTACTACACTGGAAAAAAATGAGAAACTGAGCTAGAAGGGACTAAAGCTTAAACCCTGAGAGTTGTGACCAGGTAAGGGCCAGTGTGCCCTGCAGAAGCCTCCTCATCACCCAGCTCCCTAGGCTTAAGAAATACTTTTGTCCTTACTGAATAAATTGGAACACTGTCAATTTCACGAACATACACAAGCCAAAACAATAAAACAATCATCTAACCACCTCACCCATGCACAGACCAGGAACCGTTGCTGCATAGGAGAAATCCCACCTGCAGGCAACTGGGTCCAGATATCTGTTTCTGTTTTTTTTTTTCTTTTTCTAATTCCTCCTATATCTAGGCATTGCAATATTGGCCTCTGGGTTTGGCTTCTAACCCCAATGCCCTCCTAAGTAGGCCAAATTTATGTATAACTGGAGAGAAAAAACTACATTGTAGTTTTCATCTTCATCAAATAAAGGGTTCAATTTGGTCATCCATAGAAAAAGTGTTTTGTTTTGATCCCCACCCACCAGCTCTCAAGCATCGAGCAAGAACCAAATATTTAGGGGTTCCACTCCAGCTATCCAGGCCCTTCTACTATCCCATACCTCTGGCTCTTGCAAACGGCTCTAACCCATCTGTGGATCGGATCGGGAGAGCTTCTGGGCTGGCCTCTCTCCCAATCTACACTTAACAAGGGATGTGGCCCAAGTGTCCTGAGCACCGAGAAAGGAATGGGGGTAGAGAGATGGCAAGGCTGAGTATGGCTGAACCGGTTGTATCACTGAGACTGGGTAGCCACCACCTGCCATCCCACCAAACCCCACCCCCACTCCCTCCCTGAGTAGAAGCCAGGGGCAAAGACAGGATTTACCAGCCACCCCCAGGACAGGTTTCACTGAAGCTTAGGACAGCCTCACCTCTTTACACCCAGAATACCAACAACAGTAAGCATAACAATAACAAGACGCAGAGCCGGGGCTTGGGCACCTTCAGTGCTACCTCTGTAGTGCTCCTAGGTTCTAGGAAGACCACTTGGCCACCTTCTCCTGGCAGCCACAGGTTGCTAGTGTGGCCTCTCGCTGTCCAGCGCACCCCACCTCCGCCATCGCAGGCGTGCCCCGGCCCAGAAAAAGCATCTACCTTTTATGGGCGAGTTGGAAGAGAAGCAGAGAGAAAGAGAAACCCGAGCAGAGGGCCAAACTGAGGCTAGTCCCCAATGGGCCCGGGGCACCCCTAGCTGAACTGTGCGAAGGCCGGAGCCGGCAAGAGTACTCACCCAGCCGCTCCCCGCCTGCTCCCGGCCGACTCGCTGTGGGCCCGCTGAGCAACAGCTGAGCTCGCTCCTGTCCACTATTGTGTGTCCGGAAAACCGAACCACGGCTGCGGGCAAAGGAACCACAGGCCCCCTCGGAGGCCGGAAAACGACTTTTTTTTTTGGTGTGTTTTTGTTTTTGAAGAGCAAGTTTTCGTATTAATCTCATACTTTGGCAGTCTTTGTTAAACAGCTAGGCGCGTCACGAGGCTCTTGAACATTTTAATAATTTTTAGACGCCGTGACCTGCGGTTCACCCCTCTCCGGGCCTCCCCCACGAGCAGGCAGTTACTATAATATGCTCACGCAGTTCGCTCGGTCATATTGAATTTTGCGCAGGTCATTACTTGGGAGAAAAATGACAGAGCAGGAATTTGATTCAGCTTACCCTCTCCAGCTCGACTTTTCCCCCACCCAACGCCCCCACCCCCCCAAAAAAGTCTCCATTGGAATAAGAATCAGGCGGCCCCGCCCCCACTTTGATTTTTCAGTCATTCCAATATTTTTGTCAGGGAGGCCTGAGCATTAACTAACTATGCTGGCACCGGCACCTGAAGGGCAGAAAGTGTGTCATTGGGCATCTGAACCCTAGAAAACCCAGCCTGAGCCAAGGGTTTCCTTCCCTTGGCTCTTGCTCTAACCACCTACACCGACCGGCAGGGCCTGTGCAGATCTGTTACCCTCTTCATCCACGTTAATTGCAGAGCCCCAAATGCCAGATACATTGACACTTCTGTCAAAACTTTAGAGGCTCCAGAATTCCAGAAAGAACTTTTCTACCTCTCTAGAAGGGAGTTTGATCCACAGCAGAGAGGGGCCAGACTGCTCTGGTCAAAGCAGGGAACTTGAGGACCTGCTCCCAGAGGCTGCAATGGTTCCTAAAAACAAAGCACCCCCTTTTTTTGTTTGGTTTTAAAAATCTAGTGGAATGTCAATGTATCTTTCCCAGGTTTTAAAGATCTGGTGGAATGTCTACAATGTATCTTTCCCAGGTTTTAAAGATCTGGTGGAATGTCTACAATGTATCTTTCCTCTTCTCTGCCTCCCCCAGACTGGCTGAGGTCGGCTAGATATTCCCCTTCGACCCATTTCAGTTAACCCAAGCCTAAGGTGAGTGCTGTGGGGTGTCATCTTCTAGAGCCCCAGTGAGCATTCTGGGTCTGAGTCTGGGTCTGGGTCTCTGGGTCTGGGGTGGCAGAAGTCACCCTTCCCTTCCTGCAATCTTTTTAGCCTGGGACCGTGGGTCACTCCAGTCTATTCCAGATTTCTAAATTTTGTCAGCATTTTCATCTGAGATGAAGGCAAAGGAGATTAAGAGGGAACCAAAGGAAACGGATTTTCCTCTTGAAGCCATGACCACTGCTCCTCAAGACCCAATAATTCCTCTCTGGACAACACCAGAGAATTTCATTTGAGGACTAAATAGAAATAGGGTTCCATGCACCCTTTAGTTAGGGGGAAAAACTGGGATCAAATTGACTTGAAATTTGCTGTTACCCTTTTTTCTCTTTGACTTTATTTGAAAAGCCATCTTTACAAAAGCCCCCAGCTCATCTCCATTGTGGAAGGACCAACACCCACAGTGCACCTCCTATTGGGAATGCTTAGAAGAGACTGTGATGACATCTCATAATGCAACAGTCATTTAAAGACCCAAAATAGACATATACCTTAGTGTTATAATCATGGTCTCCGGGAAGCATTTTACTTGTGAGCTAAACTTAATGCATAGACTGAAGGTTCATTTCAGGTCGCCTGTTTCAACTGCAGTTGCAAAGATCTCCAAGAGATCATTAAGTATTTTTCCATCACACGTGTCCTCCCTCTTCCAAAGAGGGAGAGAGGAAACCAGGATGGATATCCAAATGGAGGCTTGGGAGAGAATGAGAGAACTACTTTTCAATGTTCTAGTTCTTAAGCACGAGGATTTAAAGGGAAGGATTAGGGATTTTAAAAATCTCTAGTATTGGCCCAAAGTCTCCAAGTCCAGTACCTGGAATTAATCTAGGAACTAGGGATCTGGGAAAACAGGACTACATCCTCAGGGGAAGGGGGAGGGCAAGGAGGGTGGGGCTGGTGTTGGTGAGAATCAAGACTTCACCTTGGAAGCCTTCTTTTGGCCCTGCCAAATGTCCTGCAAGGACGTGTGGGTAATTGGATTTTTTAAATGTGTGCGGCTGGGTAGGTTTTAATTAAATTTTATATGGTGACTCAAAGGTTATCTTTGGGAGAGAAAATTGCGTGGAGGATTCGCCACGCCCCAGAGCTCTGTCTTTTGTGCAGCTCTCCACAAGCAGCCTCATAGCGATTGCAGAATAGTTCCTTCCTTCCTCAGTTTCCCCTCCCCCGGATATCTGCTTTTCCCCTCTCCCACTCCTGCTGCCTCCACCGCTCACATCTCCCAGCTCCCTTGCCTGCCTTACCTCCAGCATCCCATGCTCTCTCTTCTTCTCTCTTCTCTCCTCACACATACAGCCCCCTCCCCCACCCCGCCCCCGCCGCTAGACGCCTGGGCCGACGGGATCACGCATGCACGTAAACTTTTGACCCTCCAACTTTGCGACCCCTCCGTCAATAACACTGGCCTCACTGCCCAGGGTCTCGTTCCGCTGTGAGGATTGCAGAAACCCAAGAACAAAACACCTTTCTTGCTCCCCGGCTTTGTCTACCTTGTACCCCCATCCCAAGAAAGAGCCTTAGACCTGGGGAATAAGATACTTAGGTATTAAAACAGCAAACAAACAAACAAAACTCCTGGAGGGCACGAACCCCATTCCTGCGTTCTCATAGGTCTCTTGAGATGCCAGCAAGAGCTTTTGGCTGCCCACCCTCGGTCATTCCTGTCTAGAAGAGTGAGGCCGAGATTGCTGAGTGAGGGGTCTATGGGAACCGCAGAGAGGCTAACCTGGAGAAGAGTGTTTCTAAGGTGAAGAATGGAAAAAGCTTGAAGTAGGACTTCCTTGGGATCGGAGGAGTCTACTGGGCCCTTCCGGGTGGAAAGAGAGCTGGGTTCCAGTTATGCAGACCCAGCGGGGCCCAGGGCCACCTTGAGCGGTAGCTCCCTGGCGTCTTAGAGACCCCAGCCTGGCTGTGAACTTGGTCTAAGGCGGACTCTACTGGCAGATCCGGGAAGTTACAGCCTCTGCCTCCGGGCCAGCGCAGCAACCCTGCAGTGGGCCAGCGCGCTTTCGGTTTCCCATCTGCCCAAATACCACCTCTCAGGTTCCCATCTGTTGCAGGAAAAGGTTTCCTTTCCCCTTCCGTGGGGGCCTTGGGAGTCGTAAAGCAAGAAGGGACGGGGGGGATGGAATTATACAGAGAAAGAGAAAAGTGGGCGCATAAAGTGACTCCAAATCCCCCAAGAGGTGACCCCTCGCACGCTGTCATTCTCCCTCCTCCACTGGTCTGTTAAGTGCTTGGTGCCAAGCAGACTGCCCCCTTCCACTTAGGGGTAGGGGCAGTGGGTTATCTGGAGGTTAGGCAAGCCAGCCTCAGGCCTACGAATTATTCCTCAGTGGATGAGTCATCCTATCCCACCAGGGTCTGAAGTCATGGTTTGCTACTGCAGCCAGCCCCAGCCGCTGAGGCCCAAGGCCACAGGACAGCCTGCACCCATGTGCTCGCCCGGTCCTAGAAGAGGCCTGGATTCCTAGGAACCTTTGCCAATGGCAAGATGCTGCAAGGTGCTTCGGAGACTACAGCTTTTTCCAGGGTAAATTAAGAGAGGAGAGACAGGAAAGGAGCAACCTAAGGTACAAAGGAGAGGAAATGAAAGAAGAGAGATCAAGAGAAAGTAAAACTTGGGGAGAGGCGCTATGTGCGGCAGACAGATTCCCAAATTGCTCGGAATTTGATCCTATCCAGGACTTTAAATTCACTATGGCCACGACTACCACCATGACGACCACTTCCTCTTCTTCCTCCTCTTGGAGCTCCTAACTCAATGAACTCTCCATGAATTTGTCCAAAGAATGGAGGAAAGGTCGCCTAACCCTGTAGGCATACCCGTCTGTCCCGCAAGCAGCTGAGGTGGTAGTGTGGCCGCTGGCAGCAGGGTAATGTATTCGGCAGAGGCTTGGAGCCCCACGTAGGCCAGGCCGGCGCTGCGCACCCCCCATCCTGTCTGCTGACCTCTGCGTGATCCCGGACTCTATGAATTATTGATGAGATATGAGCGTTGATTTCCCCTTTCAGGATGCAAACTCCATTATATTGTTAAAATGGCGATTTAATCGTTGAGAATAGCTTTGGTGTGGGTTTTCCCCCCAACTCATTTGTGCCTCCTTCCTTTTCATTTAACTCTCTTAATTAAATCCTTTAACAGATTTTAATCACTTTTTGGAGGGAAGGGTAGGAGGAAAGGGAAGGCCATAACACCACCAACACCACCAACAACAAATGGGACACCAAAACAACCAAACAAAAACAATCCTGAAAAGCTTCAGGAAGCTTCTACCTTTGGGAAGTTGAAAGGAAGGTGAGGAGGGCTATTAATTCATCTAAAAGAATGACTTTGGGACCCTCCACCAGAGTCAGCATCAGAGGACTGAGAAGACAGACCCGAATAAAGAAGACATTAGGAGTTGTCTAACCTACCCCTAGGAGATTTGGGGTGGGGAGAGTCCAATCGCAGCAACCAAGTCAGGCTTACCCTTGCAGAGAAGTCCAGGGACTCTGAGCTTGGGAGGGTCACAGGATTCTTGTGGGAAGCAACTGTCCTATCTGGGCCTCAAGGACACTTAGGGAGAAATGTCCAGTCTCCTTAAAGGGCCCCCATTGCTCCCCTCCCCCTCCCCAAACAGCTCCGTTTCCATGTGGTGTCTGGGTTAATTAATATGGATGTGTAACTGCGCTGCAGCAATCGATAAACCCTGCTGTGGGCAGATCCCAGCCTCAAAATCCAATTACTCTAAAAACCTCCAAAAATGAATAAAGTGACCAGTAGTGCCTACTCCTAAAAATGGGGGAAGGGAGATTCTTCTTGGCCCTGTCTTCTCAGGTTGGCCTGGTAGATTCCAGGCTGTGAGGCATATATTCGAGGAGAGCAGTCCCGGGAAAGCACTGGAATTGGGGGTGTGTGCTGAGCACTCTCTGCCTTTTCCTTTGCTTCAAAACCTTGGCTTCTCTCCCAGCATCCAGATCCCAGGGATAAAAGAAGCAGACGGGAAGGAAACTGGCCATTGGTTCTCCAGTTCTGCCCTCTCACAGCTAGGGAAGGGTTAAGTGTCCCTGCTGCAGTTATGGAGAGGAAGCTGATGAAATATGGGCACTTGGAACTCCAGGCTAGGCCGGCTTTCCTGTTTACACTTCTTTATACTTCCTCCCATCCCTGTGGCCACAGAGAAACAAAACAAAACAAACAATCAAATAAAACAAAACAAAATCAAATTGTTCTCCTAGTGGTGGCCAAGCTGGGCTCTGCCCCTAGGGTAGATGAGGGTGTTGGCTTGGCTTGTGGTTCAGAGGTTGAGGCCTAGACATGTGGGGGGGAGAGGAAGCCACAGGAGAGAAGAGATCTGGGGGCAGCGTAAAGCAGCATATTCAGAGAGGAAATGGGGGGGGGGAGAAGAGAGGAAGAAGAATGAGGAAAGAGAGGGAAAAGAGGAAAAAAGGGAGAGGAAGCAGGGAAGCACAGGTCCTGAGACAGAAACCCTTCCATGTTCTTCTTCTTCCCCAACTTGCCCTGGCTGCAGTCCAGAGCGATTATCCGAGAAAGCCAGGCTAGGGAGAAGAGGAAAATCACTAGGACTTTTTCTTTGATATCTGCTTAGAGTCATAGGAGACCTTCCAAGGTGGTTATTTCTGAAGGAAAAGTAGGCACTTGTGCTACTGGGACTGTTCTTTGCCATTTTGAAAACTTGATTCAAATATGTTCCATAGATGTCTCAAGGCTGTCAGCCTCGAACATTCTATCAGTTTGCAAAACTGATGTGCAAAGTGCAGGGAGGACATTTGTCAGGGACAAACCTGTTTCTCTGGAGTTTTAGGGCCCTAGGAAAGATATAGAAAGAGATAGAAGGAGCCCAGAACAAACTAGGAGAAAGGATTCTCTTGGAATCCCCAGGGTAGATGCTATGGTTTCATGTCTCCTTTGCACTTCTTTCCACTGCTTTGAAGCCTTCAGAAGCCAAACCTCCAAAGCGGATTCATATTTTAAGTGCTGCTGGCACCCTTTGATCCTTTGGGAGTGTCCTTTACAAGGGGTATAAATGTCCATCGCTCTTAGGGAGATGCCTGGGTGAGGATCCCAAGCCCTTGGTCTCTTTTCTCTGTTCTCTGTTCTTAAAGCTCATTGAGGGTCACCTATAAGTTGGATGTGGGCAAGGAATGGTGAGCTAAAAAAAAGGCAAGAAAAAAAAAGACAGAGAAGAGCAAGGGGCAGAGTGAGGAGACGGAGAGAGCATCGGTGCCCCCTTCATGGGAATCAGGGAAGCCCAGTGGCCCTTCTTTGTCAGAGGTCAGAAGCCCCTCAAAATGCCAAGTCCTAGATGAGGGATTATCCACCAGAGTTGGTGAGCCAAGAGACAGTGAGCTAGAAAGTAGGGCCACCAGAATCATGGGCCCCAGAGATCTTAATTAAGAGGGTGGGGGGATGGCATCCATTTGGTCCAAAAGAGGATCTTAGCTTTTAGAAGAAGGGTGACTTTTCCTTAGAAAACAAGGTTCCCATGGAGGGGGCAGATTTGGAAGTCCCTCTGGTTTGCCGTGCTACAAGACAAAGAGACCTTTCAGAGTCCAAAGGGGAACGAAGAGGAAAGAGAAAGTCTCTTTGAGGACCTATGTTCCTGGGCATAGTGACAGGCTAGTTAGACCTACCTATGTCCTCCAGACCCAGACGGAAGCTCTATTCTTTCACACCCTGGTCAGAAATTAGGCTTGGAACTAAAAGCTGTGAACCCCCCTCTGTCTGCTTCTCACTTTGACTCAAGCTCCTTTTTAGAAACCAGCAAAAGAAATAAAATTGAGACCAACAAACTGAAGTTGGGTGTGAAAGCACTGAGCTACCTACCTCGCCTAGACAACCCTGAAGGAACCATAGGGAGTGCAGGGGGATGATTTTTATGAGGGTCAGACACCCCAAACCCAGAGAGCATCCAAAGATAAGGTGGGCAACAGCAGCCTTTCCCTGGTCCTTCCTCTCAAACACACCCAGGTAAAAGTGCCTGCCAGTACATCTCAGACAAACAAATCTCGTATTTCTTTCCTGGGGGTTAAGGGAAAATCGACCTGAAGGTAGCCAGCAGAGAAACACCCCTCCATCACACCCAAGCAGTTTATTCCAGCAATTTACACCCCCTCATTCTTAGCTCCTCATCTCAGATATTGAAGGAACATGGATCCCACATGACCCCCTTTCTCCACAGAGTCCGCAGCTCCCGTGAATAACAGCAGATACCTCCTCCCATTGAAGCTTTAAAGAACCCAGCTCCCCACTTTAGACACCCATTTCTCAGAACTGTTCAGTTTCCCCTGTATCATCCTACAGCCCTACTGAAAACAAAATTTTCTTCTCCCATTCCAAGCCCCCAAACTGCAAGGTAAGAAAGCGAAAGCTGGAAGCGACTTACTGTGGAGTGCTGGGCCTGGGCTCTGGCCACTGCCTTCCTGGGCTCTCCCGACTGTTCTAAACTGGAAGAGCGCTCACCTACCTCTGCCCCCTTCCCCACCACAGTGAGCAGTTAAAGTGTCACTTAACATTCTGGAGAATGTGAAATATACCGCGCGGTGTCAACTCCCCAAAACCATAAAACTAACTTTATGGACCTCACGTGACTTTCTCGAGCCAGTGAGGGGTATCTGTCTGACTTCTCGGCGATTTTTACGATCTAACTTCGAGATAAAACCCCTATCCATTTGACATCTAAATGTCATAGCGACTTTTGGGATAGTTTGCTTTCGGCAAAGGGGGACAAAGTCATGGGGTGAGAGGGAAGGAGGGCCCAAAACACCCTCCAAGACCCTCACCATCTCCTCACCGGCCCCCCTTCCCCCAGGTCCTGTAAGAAGTTGGGCCCAGCTGGAAGGGATTGCCTGGGTAAGTGTCCACACTTAACTCTTATGCTCAGGGTGGAGGCCGAACTGAACGGAGGAAGACTGGGCCCTGGTTCTGAACCAGGCTGGAGGGGAAACCAGGGGTCTTTCAGGAGGAACCCTAACCAAGAGGGGAAGGTCAGTCGGGACCCCTGGAGAGAAGGACCCCTTGAAAAGCGCAGAGAAGGCCAAGCATTGTCAGGAAACCTTTGAAAATGAGCTGTTTTGTTTTGTTTTGTTTCCCTTACTGGGTAGCAGAGCTGAATTGGGATTTGGAGCAGGAGACAGGGCATCTGGGCAGGCCTCTGCCAGTCTCAAAAGACCAGGAGCCTTACTGTTCAGGACTTTGACCCAAATAACTCTTCCTGGTGCATTTTTTCAGAGGCTTTTCTGCTGGAGGGAAGTCAGGATGGAGTTCAGCTAAGGCCCATATGAAGTTCCTGGGCATCTCAATGCCCCAGGCATGAAGGCCTGTCTCCTGGCCCAAGTCAGGGACCTAGGTGGCTTCGAGGGGTTTCTAGTGGATATCCTGCTTGCTCTTCCCTGTGCCCTAGATTTATGGAAAATGGTCTCAGGGCGGTTTGTGCCTAACGGTGAGAGAGGCAGAGCCTCTAAGAAAAGACAAGTAGAAGGGCAATGGAGTGGGGGAAACATTTATTTGATTTGAGGGAAAGCTACAAACATACCAAAAGCTAATCACCGAGACAGGCTTGGCAAAGACAGATTTCACAGGTAGCACAGCATCCACTGGCCCACTACAAATGGTCTCGGAAGCGAAATGGGTAAGGGAGAAAGTCATTGACCTGACCCAGACTATCCCCATATTTACAAGCTTTGGGCCTTCTAGTCAGACCCACAGGTTCACAGAGAAAATCACAAGACACTTTACACTGAGGATTATTTCTGACTCCAGACACTCCCAGACCAGGCCTGTGGGGCCTACCAGGCAGCAGGCGGTTAACTCTCACCCTTTTCCTCCCCTTTTCTCAACATCCACACTTTGGTCCTTCCCTGACCCCAGCAACAAGCCACTGGGAGACCTAGGCCTGGAGAGTGGGAGCTGAGGAAGGATGAGGTGGGTGAAAAGAGACACAATCATAGACTTCATTTCTCAGGCCAGCTCAGCTGGGCCTAGCACTATCCAACCTCAACTGCTGCCCCTTATGGAAGTTTCCAGCTGAAACTCAAAATGCAGCCACCATCCTTTTATAAATAAGTTAGAACACAGACAGAGAGGGCAAGTCACATTAAACATGCGAATTTCCTTTTCTTTTCTTTTTCCCTGGGGAAAGGGGTGCACCCACAGACACGAGGACATTCAGAAACACTGGCAATTGGGGGCGAGCCGAGGGAAGTGGGGAGCATGGAGGGGAAATAATAATAATTATTATTAACAATAATAACAAGATAACCAGTCCAGGAGAGAGGGAGCCATGGGAAGACCTAAGACCAAACGAAAAACTGTAACACAAGGCTGGGGCGAGACAGGCTCGTGGGAACAGGTCCCCAGCGGGCAGCGGCAATGCAGGGAGGATCGGAAGGGTCGGGCTGGGGGTGGTGCCGGCTCTTGGGCCGCCCAGGGCTCCTCCGGATGGGCTCATGGTTGGAAGGCGCTGCCGGCTGTAGCCAGGCTCATACTTTTCAGTTTGTTGTCTTTCTTCCACTTCATGCGGCGGTTCTGGAACCAGATTTTGATCTGACGCTCGGACAGGCAGAGCGCGTGGGCGATCTCGATGCGTCGCCGCCTGGTCAGGTAGCGGTTGAAGTGGAATTCCTTTTCCAGCTCCAGGGTCTGGTAGCGAGTATACGCTGTCCGGGCCCTTTTTCCGTCTGGCCCAGTCATATCTAGAGCAGTTAGAGAAGAGCCCAGAGGCAACGTTATTCCGGTTAAAGGAGGGGGCACTGAGTGGGAGGGGGCGGGGAGCAGGACCCAGGCTTCCCCAGCACCCAGCTCGAGGCAGCTCCAATCCTCCTCACTCCAGGTGCCCGCATCCAGCCTGTATTTCTTCATCTCCCTTCTCCAGCAGCCCCCACTTCTGGTGATGGTGAAAGCTACCGGCTTTGTCTCTTGCTCCTTCCCAGTGCCTCACCCTAGGCTGGTTCAGGCGGGCCTTTAGCCCCGAAAGAGAGGAGAACCGCTTCACTTTAGCTCTAGAAAGCTCCGTTTACAGGTTTACAGCCCATTCCTCCTTTGCTACCAGCAGTCTCGAAATTTCGGTAATAAACAGGACCCTTCCCCACAATACACAAATCTCATCTTTCACCCTAAAGCCGGTGACTGGCTGGGTAAATAAAACCCAAGCTGAGCGTGGCAACAAATTGTTTTTTAAAATGCCCACCCTCAGCAAAAGACCCTGTTTGGCTCTCTCTATGGAGCTGTGGGGACATTTTCGGACACTTCTCCCTCTTGGGGGGGTGGATCTATATTTGAGGTAAAGTCAAGCTGTCCTCAAACCCCCCCACCCCCAACACAGGGCAGGGATGCGGTGAGGACAAAAAAAAAAAAGAGAGAGAGATGGAGAATTACCGTGGCTGATGTGAAGCTTCCTCATCCAGGGAAATATCTGTGGAGTCTGCCCCTCGGGCGCGGCTGTAGAGGTGGCCATGGGCTCTGGCTGTGCCCGAGCCAGGCTCGGGCTGCTTAGCTGGCTTGCGGTTTCCTCGGGCTCGGAGGACGCGCTGGCCTCGTCTATTTCGGTGAAATTGGCGCTGGAGCTGGCTGGGGTCGCCTGGTCGGAAGGGGACGAAGCAGCGGGCTTGGCGCCGTGGCTGTCGCCGTTGGTGCAGGGCAGGGACTCGGGCGAGGACAGGGAGCAGCTGGACGTCGCCTGCCTGAAGCGGGGCTCCTGGGCTGACGCGGGGAAGGCGCGCGAGCTCTCGCCCACCGCCCCAAAGTGGCTGGAGGAGGCCGAGGAGCGGTTGACGCTGAGATCCATCCCATTGTAATTGTAGCCGTAAGAGCCGGTGTGCATGGCAGCGGGATCCCTGTAAGAGCCGCTCAGAGAGCTGCCACTGCCATAATTTAGCAACTGATAGTCCGGGCCATTTGGATAACGCCCCGAGAAGGAGTTTACAAAGTACGAGCTCATTTGGGTGATTTTGGAGGGCTTGATTTGTGGATCGTGGTCGTTATAACCCTGTGCTTCACGATTTATGATGTATTAATGAATTATAGCGATGCACTGTACTTCGTTTTGCTATGTATGCGGCCAAATATGGGGGGGTTGGAAGGGGGGTGGGGGGGCGTTAGGGAATCACGTGCTTTTGTTGACCAGTCGTAAATTCTCGCTGATGACCTCAAGAGGTAATTCATGCTCTATGGTTACAAATAATGACGATCCGAGAATCGTTAGGGCCGATTCAATGCGAGCCTCAGAGAGGGGGGAGAAAGAGAGAAGGGGGGAGAAACAGGGAGAAGGTTGGCGTTGGCCTCTGAGCAGAGCGCGCCACCTCCCGGCGATTGATGGGAGCGCGGGCCGCAGGCCGCCATGGCGGCGTCCGCAGCCTCCCAGCTGACTCTGCAACCGTCAAGCAAGAAAGAAATCCGGCCCCGCGGCTCACCCACAGGGTTGAACCTTTAGGAAGATAGGTTTGAGTCTTTTGCCCACTTTGTTAGAGTGCGGTTATTTCCTCTATTTATGTCCTTCTCTCTGACATTATTATTATCACCATTTATTATTATTATTTTTAACTCTGGATAGTATAACTAAGGATTTAATTGTCTGACCTTCCCTCCTTAGGCTTAGCCAGTGCCCAAGTTGGTGAGAAATTGGGGGAAGGGTTAGAAGTTGTGTGTGAAAAACAATTATTGCGAGTTATCTCCCATTAGCTCAGCCAGGCCTCCTTCCTGGCGAGGCTTCAGTGGCAGGTCCACAGCACCAGAGAGTCGCAGGGCTGGACTGCAGGCTGTAAGAGGCAGGGGAGCTCTTCGTTGTCCTGGGCCCCTGGGAAGTTTGAAATTCTCCTTTTGACCTCTCATCCTAGGCCAAGGAACCAAGCTGGACAGGGATCCTAGAAGAGGAGCTCAGCCGGCGATAGGCAGCCTTAAGCGGCAAAGCCTAGAGCAGCCACCGCCCAGGCGGATTCAGATTTGGGTGGCAACTCATGTGTGAGAGTTTGGGGTGAAAACAGAATCCCTTAACAATCTCGCCAGATGCCAGCTATCGCATTCGGAGGACAGGTCCGAAGCCTTGTGTTGCTGGTGGTTAGCAGTTGGAGAATTTGAATTTGCACATCCGCCTTACGCCTTACAGCCTTCCCGGGAAGATGTTCGGGAGACCGGCGGCCCCTTGCTGAGCCCGCTGGGCAGCCAAAGATCTCCGCAGCTGGGCCCCTTCTGCCATTCAGCTATTTTCTTTAAAAATAATTTTTTAAAAAAAGGAGAGAGGGAGGAGGAAGAAAAGAAAACGGTTTCTGAAGCCTGTGACTTGGGTGAGGATGAGAGCAGAGAGAGGATAAGCCATTTTGGGTGGATAAGATGAGACCAAATGCCCCATCACCTGGCCCCCTGTCCTCAGGTCTCCGAAGAGCCAGACAGAGTCCGGTCCTTGTGGCCTCCTGCTCCCGGGTTCTCATTCTCTTCCTTGCCACCGAGCTCCTACTTAACACGGGAAGGGGCACCCTGGAGCCTGTAGACGAAGTGTGGAGAGATGCCCAGTAGCCTCATTTTTCAGTCTCTGGAGCAATAGGCCGAGGGAGCCGAGGGCCAAGGCCGGCAGAGACAGCCATGTGGGCCGGCCAAAGGCCAGGGCCCTTGGCTCGCAGAGGACCGAAAACCGCTCTAAAGGCAAAGGCGCCCAGGCCTGCCCAGCTCTGTGTCTCTAGGGCTCCGGACTAGGCCTCAAGTGACACAGCTCACAACCCAGGGCAAGCTTAGAGAACAAGAGGGAAAGGGCTTCTCTCCATCCCTCAAGTCTGAATGGGAGAGGCAATTGTGAATTTAGCACAAGCGAAGCACCACCGACGCTGGGGCCAGGGAGGACCCGAGCCTCTGCTTTTGACCCCCGCTTTTATCTCAACAGTAACTCCGAATTGAGTCTGGCAGCTGGAAAGGCCCTGAGGCGGGCCATGGTTCTTGCCTTTGCTGTTCAGGCTCAGGGGTGACAGGGTGGCTGGGGCTATGGAGGGAGAAAAATGGCAGGGAAGGATTGGATGTGACTGAGCTGCGAGTTTTCACATCTTTATTATTATTATTATTATCATCATCATAATCATTATTAATAATATTAATATTATTACCGAAGTATTTCACGTCCAGAGCTAAAACAAGACTACAAACACAACACATAGAAAATTAATAAAATAGAACTTTGTTTCTTCTGAGGCTCCTCTTCTTACTTCTAGGTAGTATGTGCTCCTTCCAGTGGCTTTCGGGAGGGGGTAGGAGAGACAAGTCTGGGGTAAGGGAGTTTTTCAAGTCCCTGCTGAGGGACAGCGAATCTACCATTGAACCGTGCACGGGGGACATGGACGAAATGAGACTCGACAAGGACAAGAGCATTCTGCTCTGCTTCCAGGAGACATCAAGTGAGTCCGATTCTCAGTTCTCACCAGGGAGCCTGATGAGGCCAAGGTGGGTTCTTCGGGGAGGGAGGAGGCCCTGGGGGGCTGGGTAGGCAGCCTCCAAGCGCCCAGGAAGAGCTCTGCGGGCGGGGACGTCCTGGAGAGCGCTGGGCCCCGCCAGTCATGCGCTGGAGAGCAAGTCCCCAGACTCCCCAGACCGCAGAGCCTTCTGGGGCTTTCGTGTGCCCTCGGTTCCCCCACAGGCCTCTCCCTTCGTGTCCCCCCTCCCTTTGCAGCACCTTCACTCGGCTGGTTTTTCTTCCTCCTCCTCCGCACTGAGCTGAGACGCGCTGAGCAGTTTGCTCTCCTTTTTCCACTTCATGCGCCGGTTCTGAAACCAGATCTTGATCTGCCGCTCGGTCAGGCACAGGGCGTGCGCGATCTCGATGCGCCGCCGCCGGGTCAGGTAGCGATTGTAGTGAAACTCCTTCTCCAGTTCCAGGGTCTGGTAGCGAGTGTATGTCTGGCGGCCTCGCCTACCGCTGGGCCCAAAAGAGGAACCTGTTACACAGAGAGGAGAAACTGAGGCCTGGGGTCACCACACCAAGCCCACAGCCCCCTCCCCCACTCAGCCCTCAAACGTAATGCTAGCTGGTCCTCCTTCCCTTCTCCCATTCCCTGGTCCCCCTTTCCCACTCCTCCAGCGCCCCCTCCAGATTCCCTCCTGGACTCCTAGGCCTGTGCTTTCTTTCTGTCTAGACTTTTGGTGGGGGAGGGGAGGGTCAGTTGGACTCCCACCTGAGCTTAGGGGGAGGGGCTGCCCAGGTGTGTCTCCTACTAGCTGCATCTTTCCTCGCCTTTCCTTTCTGTCCATCCAGCTCTCCCTCCTACCCTACTCGATGATAGATTCTGGCCCTTAATCCATACTGACATGGATCGATCCATAGTCCGCATTAACGACTCCTCACTTTCGTGTCCGGCTAATGGACATCAGTTGGGACTTGAAACCGACAAATAATCCAACCTGAGACCCAGGCGCCGGTTTGTCCCTCTCCCCCTCCCTCTCTCCTCTTAGTCCTCCTTCCCCAGATTACCACCCCTTTCCGGTGTCTGATCGCTCCCCAGTCTCTACCACCACCTCCAGTCCCAGAGAAATACAGTCCAGGACCCAGGAAGCTTGCCCTTGCCGGCGGTGTCATCCACCCCTCCCCATGACACACTCTTGTTTTTAATGGAGTGGTCTTTGGGTGGGGGGACCCGGGCTGATCCAGATAGGAGATGGGGAGGACACTGTGAAAAGCAAAACCAGAGACTGAGTCCCCAGTCCTCTTCCTGATCACCAATCCTGGCTCTGGCCTAACTCTCTCGGTGAGCCCACTTACTCCCCCTGCCTTACTGTGCAGCTGGGACTTTGCAAACTTTGCAACTTCTGCGGGCAAGAAAACTGATCTGGAGGCAGGGACCCAATCTTGCCCTATCTCCTGAGATGCCCACCTAGTTCCCAGAGGGAGAATGGGGTGGGGTGGGAGAGGGGAACTCTAGCTCTGCCTTCTTGCAAGGGGGCCCGCGGGACAGCGGGAAGTCTCACTCACTGTTGCACGAATTCATGCGTTGCATCCACGGGTAGACAGGCGTGGAGCACTTCTGCTCCTCGGTTTCTCCGAACACGCTCTTGTCCTGTGCGCAGTCGGACTTCCGCGGCTCGGGATGGAACGGGGGAGGCTCGTCGGCGCCGGAGAGGGCGCAGGCCGCGTCCTTCTCCCGGTAGAAGGCAGGCGCCGGCCCGTAGTCGCAGGGCGCCGCCCGGCCGTAGCCGCCGCCGGCTGGCGGGTAATAGGAAGACGCCGCAAAGCCCTTGTCCTGGCCCGGTCCCGGCCCGTACGGCGCGGGGTAGTGCCGCAGCGGGTCCGCATAGCCCGACGAGTAGAGCGGCAGCTGGCCCAGGAAGGACTCCTGCCCGCTGGCCAGAGTGACGGGGAAGGTGGAGTTCACGAAATAGGAACTCATCGGGAGGGGAGGCGCGCGAGGCCGCTGCTGCTCCACCGGGTTTATGATTTGTTGTGTTTTATAGTCCGAGCGCTGCGCCTATTAGTAGTATAGCCGAGATTGGGTTTTAGCTGAGGGGGGATGGCGAGGTGCCAGTGAGGGCCAGAAGGAAATACAACCATCTGATCCAACACTGACCAATGGCAGAGGCAGGAATTGTCAAATAGCACCCAGGAGGAGCGCAGCCTGCACGAGGGACCGCGCAGAAACCTATCAACCTTTTCCCCCTCCTCTCTCTCTCTCTCTCTCTCTCTCTCTCTCTCTCTCTCTCTCTCTCTCTCTCTCTCTCTCTCTCTCTCTCTCTCTCACCTACGTAGGATCTGCGAAAGAGGCGTCTGTGCTTTTGAGGGAGGAGGAAACATTTGGATGGAAATCACCCCATTCCCCAGTGATGAAATAAATATACCCCTCCCCCTACCCCACGCAGGAATAGGGAAAAGTTAATTGTGTTTTCAGAAAAGTTAACCCCTGCATTGCATGGGCCCGGTCCCTTAAGGGAGGACTGGGTAAATGCCCACGAATCTCGTTGAGAGAGAATGAAGAGACAAGATCTGTTTCTAGGGTTTTGTACTAGCAAGGGGGAAACAGAGTTGTCCGCTAATTTGCTTCATTTTAGAAACAGGGAAAGAAGAAACATCCTCCTTTACAGGTTTGGAAAATCGTTTGTCCTCTTTATCGGGTCTGTCTTTCTCCCTTTCAAGCTTCTACTTTCCCCCTTTCAAGCTTCCCTGCTTCTACACAACTCTCAAGGTTAGAGGGGGCAAGCCAGATCCCTTTGCCTAGAGGACCCAGAAGAAATGCCAGGGGTATGTGAGCCCAAGCTTCTCCCTCTGGCTGCTCCAGTAGGAGAGTAGCTTCTGGCAAGCCGGTCCTTAAGCCCAAGACAGCTCAGCTCAGCTCAGCCTGATTGCAGTCTTGACTGGGAATGGGGCCGCAGAAAGAAACTAACAGTCCCTAAATTGGTGATGTAGCATGAAGGGGTAGGATGCACCCCGTCTATGTCACTGCATTTGTCTGCCTCTCTGTCCTGCTTCCAGCTCTCACTCTGTCTCTACTCAATCCATCCTCACCTCTCACTCCAAAATGATGTAAGAATAACCCCTGGCTACAGACCTTTAGAGTAAAGATGTCCCAGTAAATCTAGATACAGGGAAGAATTGTCCTCTTAGAAATATGAGCAGTCATGGCACACAGGCCTTTAATCCCACCACTTGGGAGGCAGAGATAGGAGGATTTCCTTGTTTTGAGACCAGCCTGGTCTACAACTGAGTTCCAGGATAGCCAGGATTACTCAGAGAAATCTTATTTTGGAAAAAGCAAAAACAAAAAACAAAGGAGTCTTCAGATCCTCATATTGCAGGTGAGAGCCTGTTGAAAAGAACCTTCAATTCCTTTTGAAATCCAATCCCAAGGCATGGCTTAGATTTAGTTTTGTAAGGAGGAAGGCTGCTAGGTCCTCCTGGGGACTCAGTAACCATCTTAACCATCTTTCAGTCCTCACCTGGCATACCCGCTCTAGCTCTCTGGATTCCCACAAGCCTTCTGTCTGCCTCTCAGCCACTCTCCAGTCTCCCTCCCATGCCTCATGCTTGTATCACCTGCTTTGCTGCTGTGAGAACTTGGGAGTAGAAGACTACACCTACGCTCTCCTGCTGTCTTCCTCTCTCAAGCTGGCGAATGCAGTATATTCCTGACATTCTTATATGCACACACAGACTAGACAGCTAAGAATAACAACATCCGTCCATCCAACCTGAATGTAGGAGGACTCGGCGTAAGATGCTGTTGGGTCAGGCCAGGCAGACCCACCTCTGCATTGTTCTTTAGGCTCCTTTTTGTGGCCCATCTCTGCGTATTGATAAAGGAAAGGGCTGAGGATGGGTGATCAAGAATGAGGATTTATTTGGCTGCAAAGTGGCCTCTGGAGCTCTTTGAACTCAAAGCAACTGATAGGCTGTCCCTTTGTGGCACAATGAGCATCCCTGGGAGTCTGTCTCTCTTAGCCTTAATCCATGGTGGGGGGATTGTCAAAGGATCTCAGACCTACTAATGATGGAGAAAGCAGAAATGCACCAATCTAGAAGTAGCTGGGCCCATACTGAGAGAGGAGTAGGGGCTGTTTCAGCAAGGGATTAGGATGCCAAAGAACATTTACACCCCCACCCCCATCTTGCATCGGAGGCTGGGCCTTGGGCCTCAGCCCTTTCCCTAGCCACAATGTCCTCATCATAGGAAAGATGGTATAATTGCCCATGTTAAAAAAATTAAAAAGGTGAGAGAAGGCCTTCTCCTGTGATAGAAGCAGGAAAATAATTGCTTTATCCTTTAGAGTAGCAGCCCCAAATTAACCTCACCTCTGCAGGTTGCCTGTCTGGAGATGGAGCCACTATGGGCAGGGCCAGGGCGCCTGGAGTCGGGCATGAAAGGAAATAGCGCCTCATCGCTCTTATCTAAGCCCAGAGGTATTTATGAGCGTTTATTCATCTGATCCGTTTGTTTGGGAAAAAGAGCAGACAGGCAGAGCTGGGCCAGAGACAGCCTGGTTTCTGGAGCCAGATCTCTACTGATCTGTCTGTGGTTCCATCCACCTCAGTTTGTCTGTCTCCACCGGGAAATATGTAAATACACAGCAGGCATCAGCCAGTTCTCCATTAGGGTTATTGCCCCCTTAACGCACTAAGGGAGGGATGTAAATATATATATACCAAGTCTAGAGTATACAGCACAGGGATTGCCCTGATACCCCATAGGCAAGATTTATAATTGTGCTTTTCTCTGCTTTGAGTTTGCAGTCCCGTGGGTAAGCACGAACATTCCAGCTCCCAGAGAAATGTTGCCTAAGTCATGCTCAGCTCAGGAGTGAAAATCTCCAGAAGGTGATGATCTTAGGAATGGCATTTGCCTGTATGAGGAGGAGGTGAGGCAATAGATAGGCTTCCTATTTCCTCTAAGATACAAAGCCTCCCCCACCCCCAGCTCCTTGGATAGTAGGTGCCTTCCCCTAACCCACACCCAACTTTACCTGGGGTGGGGTGGATGAAAATCTCTCAAACCCAATTCTCCCCCTGGATCCTGGTTGTCTGAAATGTTGCCCAGTGTTATGTGGTGGTTCCCATAAACAGTAAAGAGGCTCCTAAAATCTACTGGTCCAAATCCAGGTACAAAGACCTCATTTCCATTATGCAAATGAGCGGCATCCTCCCTGATCTTCTAGGAGTGGGCGAGGCTTCTCTCTACTGTCAATTCACCCTTACCCTAAGAGCCCCGAAGTGTTTCAAGCCTCTGGTAGCTTGACTTCCCCTCCCTATGTTTCCTTCTGATTGCCCAAAAGAAAAAAAAATTCGGGAGGGCCCCAGACCTTCCAGCCAGATCCCTCGGGGCCTCCCGCAGAGCGACTCACTAAGCTGGCCTTCCAGCCACTAGAAAGTCACTCTCTTAAACGGAAGAAAAAAGCTTAAAGATCTGCTCCAGAGAGAGGCACAGACTCCAGAGTCGTCTAGGGCGCCAGGCTGTGGCGGGAGGTGTGTGTGTGTGTGCCCCCAACACTACACAGCCTCAGTTCTCAACCAGACCTTACTGACACCTTGGCCAGCCTGACATGGCAGGCAATTTCCTGGAGTCCCCGCCCAGGAACCCGGGCCACCGCACCTTGAAAGGGATAGCCAGAGCTTCCTCTTGAAGCTTGAAAGCCCGAGCTAATCAGTAACCGGTGAGACAGGGGCCGAGACTCCAACGCTGAGGCAGAGGCGCGCACCCAGCCCTCACCACCCCCTTCTGGGAAAGCGGTTCCGTTAACCTGGTTGAGGGGTCCCACAGGAACGGAAATTAGAGAGGTTTTGGTTTTTTAATGATTTCCCCTCACTCTCGATTTTCCACCAAAGCAAAAATTTTTTGGCGTCGATTTCGCTTGACACGATAGAGAATGGGGGAGGGGACCAACACTCACTTGCAGACACCAACAGCTTCCAGAAAACTCATTTCAACTCCTTCAGCACAGACTCACCAGCTTAGGAATTGGCAAGACCCACAAACCAACTGGAAGAATACAGACTGGGTTTGTCTTTTAACAACCGAGCGGAACTGCCTGGTCGGCGCCTCCCTTGACCGGTCCCCCTCCTTTGGCTGAGAAGAAAACTAAATAAACCTTGAGCAGATTTTGGCCCCACATCTCTCCAGAGGCACAATCGTGTCTTGCGTTTTAGGTGGTGATGGGGGTCGTGGGTCTGAACTCTCAGCCCTTTGGTTCAGTACCTCCTGTCCGTGGGTTACAGTATTACTACTCCTCTTCCTCTGCCAGCCTCCAGGTTTGTGGCTGGGATGAGTGCAGGTCTGCAGACTGAGAAAAGGCTGAGGATAATGCGACAAAAGACCCATTCCGTTGTCTAATCTACACCCGGAGACTAAGACACAGTAGAGAGCATCAGCACGGGCCAGAATCCCACCGAACCGAACCGCGTCGAGGCTCCAAACAAACCCACAGGGCTCGGGGAGCATCAAGAGGCTAGCTGTGCCGGAGCCGCCTGTCCCCGAACGGACGGTAGATGGCAGCAAACTGCATAATTTGGGTCAGAGGGAATTGTCTAAGGGACGATTTATAATACACCAAGACTAAGGGGGAAAGGAGACCTTTACTTTGAGTGGGTTTGGGGGGGATTTTCCCGTCGCGAATAGGGTCCGAGCGTCCCACATGCTAGCGATTTAATTCCTCTGGCTAAGAAGCCAATGTGTCTCAGCGAGCCCAGTACAGGCCCGTGTCTAGAGCTGTTTAGCTGGCCCCCCAGGGAGCCCCAGCGCTGTGCCACAAGTGGCTGAGTTTGCCTTTCCTAATAGCTAAGGAGGCCAGTGTAGCCACTCACTTACCCTGCATGCTAAAATCCTAGACAACCAGAAGCCTGACCCGCACAGGCTTTTAAAAAACAGAAAGGCAGTCAATCTCTGTTCATGCTAACCAAACTTAATCAAAATGCCTCCTGTCCATGCCCAAAGTGACTTATCTCTCTGCGTGTAGCTTCCCTAGAGACCCCTCACCCCATTTCTTAGCCCTCACCATCGGGCCTGAACCCTATGAGCGCTTCTTTAAGAATCTGTCTCATTCAGCAGATCTTCCTCCTCCCCCTCCCCCCAGAAAGCTGGGAACCAAAATTGGGTGTGAGAGACAGGATTTAGCACTGAACTCAGTCTCCGGAGGCTTTTTCACCACACACCATAGGATTCTCTAGACAGGTTTCCTTTTCGTTTTGTATTCCTCGCCCCCCACGCCCGCCAAATTTCTTCTTGTGTATAAGCCTGAAACAGCATGCTAAAACCATTTCACAACCACCACATTTGAATCCAGGAAAGTTTAAAATGTTTCCATAGCAGATATGCAATTTTCTCCACCAAAATCCACACATCCTTTATACCAATAAAACACAAGCAACAGAATCTATCGCACATAGACCAACAGACTTTAACCTACCGCATTAAAACCACAAAACTCTCTCCCTGCCGATGAGGCTCCCTCGGGCGGCAGGGGTGGCAAGAGACCTGGGCAGTCTTCGGCTAGCTTCCTGGGGAGTCTCCCTGGCTTTGGGTTCCTTCACCCACACCACTCTAATTTCAGAAATGTCTCCGAAGGAAGGTTGCGAACATTTCTCTGTGAATTGTTCTTTTTATGTCACTCTAGCCGCCTCCTTGCCCTCGGCTGGCCTCTGCAGAGATTCCAGGCCCTACTGAGACCAAGATGTCCCTCAGCGCCACCGCCCCTCGTGCCAATGCAGCCGGGAAATCGCCGCTACCCACACTGGGCAAGAGAACCGCGCGGGGGCAGCCGGGGGAGGCCGGGAGCAGGGAGAGATGGAGGGAGGTGAGCACAAACTCACCACGGCCAGGGCGACTGGTCAGCTCGGCTGCAGCCCAGACACCCCCACCCTCTCTTCCTCAGCCCCCTCGCTGAGGCTCTCTCCCAGCTAAAAAGGCAACGTAAAACTGGCCTCCGAGGCCCCTTCCCGTCCCTCCTCCCCCCATCTTCCCTGCAGCGGCTCCCCCTCCAGGAAGCAGCCACCCCTCTCTTCACCACAGAATTTCCTGGGAAGCTCCTCACAGCAGCGCCCAGAGATGGGGTTCAACCCGGTCTTGGGGTGGGGGAGGGGGAGAAAAACCTAAGCCCCACCCCCTGCAAAAAACGATGCAAAAGAATAAGAATTGTAGAATCTCTCTTACCTTTGCAGAACTTGGGTTATTATTTTCTTCCTCCGGATTCAAATGGGTGGGGAGGGAGGGAAAAGGGAGCGTTCGGTTTCTTCTTCAGCTTCCAGATAATATTGTCCCAACCTGAGAGCCGTCGTTTCCCCCTCTCAGACTTGAGAGAAAGGTTGTTTCGCTTTTCTGATATTTGCATAGAAAATGGAGTAAGTTCTGGCTTTGAAAAATTGTATCAGGCTTCAGTCCTGGGCAGATTGTCCATTGACCCTTCATGATGACTAAAAATCCCAGATCAGCGAGCAAATTAATTTAGGAATCAAAATTATTTTTGGTTCTCTCTTTTGTGTAATTCCCTCCCCTCCTTCCCTCTCTCACTCACTCACTCTTCTCTCCTCTCCCCCCTCTCTCTTCCTCTCCCTCTCTCTTTTGCTGTATCGAACTGATATTGAGGTATAAAAATATCAAGAGGCTGGAGCCCTGAAGGACGGCGGTGCTCCGACCTAGGTGTGGTGTCCAAAAGAATGCTGCATTATAACCACCAGGGAAATGATAAAAAGTTCATGTTCACGATCGCCCGGCCACATGACCGGCGCCGGCCAATCGCTGGATTCAACCACTCATAAACTTCTATCACAAAGTTGTAAATTTTCATAAAACAACAAGGAATTTATTGCATTTCTTCATGGCTGCTCCACCAGCCACCCTTTTCTCAGTCGCCATCTTCTTTTCTTCCCCTTCTTTTTTTAGGGAAACCCCAATCTGAGACGGGGTGAGATTTGGGGTGCAAGAATTCAGGGTGGAGAAGCCACCGAGGTCCAGCTAGAACCGGGGTGTTCTCTGGAACCTCCACATTTTGCTTAAGAGCTCTGCCGGTCTTTTGTAGTAAAAATTCCCCCAGATCTTACACATGGGGCTGTCCTGAGGCAATAGGCAGGTGAGGAAGAGCAGCAGCGGGTGTTGGGTGCCGCTATCTGCATCTGGGCAAAGAGGACGCTCCTGCTCTGAACACCCGCCCCCAGTCCCAACCTCTGGGACTGTGGGATCCCCCACCTGTGAGGCTCGCAGCACTGCAGGTGTGTAGGGGGCGGGGAGGCGGCCCTCAGGGTCTAGTTTTTGCCTCCGGAGAGAAGGTGTCCTGGATGGGGGCCAAGCCCGATTAGTCTAACAAGCAGATTCTCCACCTCAGCACCCCAGAAACTGGGGGAGGAAGATGCGAGACCGCGGCCTCTCCCGCCTAAACGCCTGCTCTTCACTAGCAGAAATCCCTGCCTTCTCCAGGGGCTGCTGCGGTGGAACTGGGGAAGCCGCAGGTTTTCAGGGCCTTTCTTTACAAACTGGAGCCGCACGTTTTCAGGGCCTTTCCTTACAAACTGGAGCCGCACGTTTTCAGGGCCTTTCCTTACGAACTCAAATTAAGCATACCTTTCCGGAAACCAACCACCTTTCTCAAACCCTTTAGTTTTAAGATGGCGTCCTTTGAACAATCGAGGGTTTGTAAACGAATAAATATTAAAAAAATCAACACCGCAGGTCTAGGTGTAAAAACCCTATTGTTTAGGGTTTTGTTCAGCAATCAAGGGTTTCCAAAAATTAATAATAACTCACTCTGCTATTCCCAGGTTTCCAAAAAACAAAAACAAACCGCCTACATTTTAGGTTAGACTTCTGGTGACTTAATTCAGAAAACGAAATAATCTCCTTTTTAATTTATTTTTCTTCTCCCTCTCCTTCCCTGTGTGTGCAGCTCAGAAGGTTCCAGGTTGGCATAACTAAAGAGCAGGCTGAACATCTCGAAGAGGAAGCCCTGGCGGTTGACGCCGCCGCCAAGCTCGCTGTGGTCACCTCGGCCACCCCAGCCCGGTAAACTCGCTCGGTTCCCGCTCACGGGACTGGTTTTTTGTATAGTTTTAAAGTTTCATATGAATCACCCTTGTCAATTAAAAAATGAAATATATTTTAATACATAAACTAAAAATAAATTGAAATAAATTCAAAAAATCATGCTGACCGAAAATGTTTGCAGACTGAGTACAAGCTGTAGGCACCCTGGCAAGGAGGTTGCACTGGGCGGGCCCAAAGGCCTCTACTCGATGTCCTGGCCTCTGCCTAAACCCCTCTGGAGATGGGGTGGATCAGAGTAGTCACCCCTCGCCTCTTCCATTTGTCTTTTTCCAGGCCTACCATTTTGGATTTCATCACAATATTTGTGGCTGGACACTGGGCTCAGATTTCGTAGTCTCATTTAAAGGCCTGGATAAGAAAAAGCGTGAAACTAGAAGCTTTTAAATGGGGAGGGGTTACATTTTGGGAGTGTGTGGCTGAGCATATGGTCTCATGGATGGATTTCCTGGGGGGCAAATGTGAGTCTCTGTTTAGAATCCAATGTGCTAATGTACACTGGTGTGTATCAATGTGTCTGTGAGTGACTGTGAATGCATGTTTACTTGTGAGTGTGTGTGAATGTGAATGCATGTGTTCTGGGCATGGAGCCGGGATGGTGTGAAAGCCTGTATGTGTATTTATGAATATATGGATGTCTATGTTTATTTGTGACTGTAATAGTGTATACATTTGTGTACTGTCAGCTTGTAAATATGGGAATCGTATGCTTTGGTGAAAGTATAAAGGGAGAGAGACAGAGGTCGGGGTTCATTAGTTGGCAGTGTCTATACCAGGGGCGTATCTGGGAAATAAAAGTAAACCCAGCAGAGAGAGAAAAGACCAGTAAAAAGGCTATGAGACACCCATCCATTGCCAACCCTCACTGCCCTCCCCCCCCAGCCATAGGGAGACAGAAAGTACAGAGTCTGTTGATTTTTAATCCTGTTTTATTCTCCATCCTCCAGATATACAGAAAGAGGCTCAAGGGAACAGGTAGGAGCCAAGATCAGCAGCCTAGTGCACCAGACGCAGAAACTAGTGGTCCTCAAGGCTCCCCAAGGTCTTTTCAGTGCTGCTACTGGGAAGTATGGGGTAGGCAAGAAACCACAGTCCACAAAACAGTGCCAAAGAGGGGGTACAAAACAGCAAGATTTTACAAAGACTTTACTAGCAACATAGAAAAGGGAGGCTCATTCCAGAAAGCCTTGGAGCAGGTCGATAATGTCCTTCCCAAACTGTACAAAAACAGACAACACTCTTTCCCATAGGTAGTATTTTTTTACAGTGTTGAGAAACCCAAATTTCACCCTTCTCCTTTTTTTTAATTGCTTCGTTTAAATAGTCTTCCCTCTTATTTGAGTTTCATGCTTCAGTTCTCAGAATTGGGTTCTCCTTCTATTCTCTCTCCTCCTCTTCCGCTTTCTCTGTCCCTCACTCTTCCTCCTCCTCCTCTGCTTCTGCCTTATCCTGGCCAGTGACCCCCGGGCCTGAGGTTTTGTTCTCCTTTTTCCACTTCATGCGGCGGTTCTGAAACCAGATCTTGATCTGTCTTTCGGTGAGGCAGAGCGCGTGCGCGATCTCTATGCGCCTCCGCCGAGTCAGGTAGCGGTTGTAGTGAAATTCCTTCTCCAGCTCCAGGGTCTGGTAGCGCGTGTAGGTCTGGCGACCCCGCTTTCGGTCAGTCCCTACTCACCGTATTTAGGAGAAAGAGAAATAGCAAAAACGTAAATAATGATAATAATAATAATAATAATAAAATCAGTGTGTGAAAAACAAGAAAATTCCCACCTCCTACCTACTTAATTTGAGGTCTGAGGACAGAAAAAGACTATATTGCAGGAACCAAATTAACATTTTTCATAGTCTATCCTACATTTCATAGTACCCCCTTTCTCTGCCATCTGCAGAAAAATTTCCAAGTGTCCCAGGGCCAGCATCATTTTCTTTTCTTTTCGTGTGTGTGTGTGTGTGTGTGTGTGTGTGTGTGTGTGTCCACAAAAGATGTTTTGCTTTTCAAGCAGGGGTCTTGCTATGTAGCCTCTGGGTGGTTTCAATCTGGTAATAATCTTTCCAATTCAGCCTTCCAAGTGCCAAGAGATGGGCTTACAGGTCAGCCCCATCACACCGGATAGTCCTATCATCCATGAAGTATGGTTTTCTCAACCTGCAACTTCTGAAAGCCAGGTAGATCTCAACTGCTGGCTCCTGAAGGGTCTGTTCTAAGGGGCTAGCATAGAATGGGGGCAAATTAATCCCCACTCACTTTCTGGGGCCAGAGGCTCCAAATCTACCCTTTCCCTTTTAGATGGCCTTTGAAGTAAGGAGCTCTGGACACCATATTAGTGTCCCAGAGTGGGGACTCCAGGCCTGGCCTGAGAAGAAAAGGAAAGGAACAAAAGGACTTCTTAGGCCCAGTCTCCACCCAGACCGCCATGGAATGGGCAAGAGGCAAGAATTTATGTCCCTGGACCTTGAAATTATTACTCTAACAGCAGTTGCATTCCAATGGCTCTTTCCCAGTAAGTGTCAAGCAAGGCCTGGCTACCTGCCTGCCTTCCTGCCCAGGAACCTCATTGTCTGAATCAATCTTTGAACCTCCAGGACAGCGAGGGAGAAGGAGGATCCATGGCCTAGATGAGAGAGGAAGGGTGAAGGCTCTTGTATTGAGGCTGAAGGGTACCTGACAACTTTCAGCTTAGGCCCAGAACCTGAGGAGACTGTGGGGAGCTGTTGATATCAGCCCTCCTGGGTAGGAGACAAGAGAGAGGAGGGGCTAGAACCTTAATCTCAAGTGAGTTAAAAGTCAAGCTAAAGTGTTTATGAGGGGATGGCTTTTGTAACAGAACTAGAAAGTCAGTTCAATTACAGGGTAGGTAATAGAAACCCTCATCAGCAATACTCAGGATGTGAGTTACCACTCCTGGCCCCCAACCCTAATCGGTCTGAGAGTCTCTGACCATAGTATAGTCTTGGATCTTCTGAGCCTTGGAGTTGGCTCCCAAGTCCATCTGCCTCGAGGAAATGTAAAAAAGGATGAGTGAGGGGCCTTTGGAGGACACCTCATGAAGCCTTGGTGTCCTGTGGTTCCTAAGGCAGCTGCTGGGTAACTCGCATTCCCAGTCTTGGTTCGGTTTCATAGAGTCCTAGCCCTCCCCCAAAAGGAAAGTCATCCTTCTGGAGTGGTATCTCCATACTTGGCTGTTCCCCAGGAGTCCACGGAGTCCTAGGAAAAGCACCTGAAAAGGCTCTGCTGTCATGAGGCCTCTTTTCCAGCCCACCCTCCTAAGTCCACCAGGGGCAGGAGTCAATAGACCCATCGCTCTGGGTCTCAGATGAACTCCCTTCACCTCTCTCTGGCTCTATGTCTCTGGCTGGGTCCTCAGCTCCTCTGTACCCCCTCCTCCCGCCTGGCCTCTAGAGCCCACCTCTAATTGTCCTGTTGGGAATAATGGGGGAGCGGGGTTGGCTGGAAAGGAAGGGGGAGGGGAGAACTGCTTAGCGCCATGACCCCCTCCTCCATATCTTACTCGAGCTAGGGCTGGGGGGGACACACCCAGAACTGAGCTCTCAGGCTGGGAATGGGGCGAGGGGGGGGGGGAGAGAGACCCTAATGGCTATTCTCTGCAAACCCCAGCCTTCCTAGGCAAGACAAACGGCCTCGTCTCCAGCCCGTGCCGGCACTGCTGATAAATATTTAAAGCTAAAAGGCCCGGAGGAAAGGTTGGGGGCGGGCTGGGGGCTTTGAGCGCTGTGGCGTCGGCAAAAAGAGATCCGCCAGGACCTGAGAGCACCGAGCAAAACTGGGGGTGGGGGAGGCGCGCGGGGTCCCAGCCCAGACTTAAACGGCACGGCAATGGCCGATCTGCAGCCGGGAATATCCTGGACACGCAGAGGGATGTCCTGCGGGGGAAAGGGGACCTTCCGGGGAGTATGGCCCAGACGTTGGGGCTCGGGACTGCTGGGTGCGCGGCGTTACCTGAGCTTCGCATCCAGGGGTAGATCCGGAAGTTACTCTCAGCCGCCAAGTCCGAGTCCCTCTGCTCCTTGGCGCCAGCCGCCTTGGCGGGGTCGCCCGGACACACCCCGGAGAGGTTCTGCTCAAAGGGCGCGCAGTGCATGTTGAAGGAACTCGGTTCGAGCCCGTAGCCGGCTGCATAGACGCCGGCCGCGCTCTGGCCCGCCATGCCTCCCCCGCCGGGGTACAGTGTCTGCACCGAGGCGGAGAACGGGGCGCCCGGACCTGCTCCATAGCCCGGGCGCTGGGGGTTGGAAGCAAAGGCGCAAGAAGTTTGTTCGGGAAAGGCTCCTGGAGCGAAAACCGAACTTGCGGCTGGATATTTAGAAAATAAAGCATTCGCATAATACAATGAACTCATAATTTGGCCGGATGATTTGTAGTCAGGGACGTTTTAGTGTCGGTTTTACGAGATTCCTTGATATATTACAGAATTAGAGTCCAGATTTACACCAAAAAGGACCCCCTTTTTCCTCTCCGGACCACGTGACCTTGGCCCACGTGATATCCCCTCGGCCAATGATGCGACGGCCTCCCGGCGGCTCTCAGTAATGTGGAAAAAATTGTGTGGCGTTGGATTTATAAAATATGATCAATAATGAATGGGAAGGCCGAGCTCTGTGGATTGGGGCTGGGGGCTCAAGGGCCGCTGTCGACCCCCGCGGGCTGGAGGCAGCTTGCAGGCGTGATTTGGGGAGGAAGGAATTGAGGGGAAGGGAAAATAAATAACCTCTGAGAGATCCGTGTTGTCACCCCCCTCCCACCCATTTCCCCCAGCCGGTTAGAGAGCGAGAGACAGACACAGGGATTGAATGTTCGCAACTTGGTGGGTGGGTGCTGGCCGAGCATTTATTAATCCAGGCTAATTCATCCGGGCTGCTGCTGTTCTCCAAAGAAGAGGTGAGCCTGGCCTCCCGGTTGTCTCTTAGTGCCCCAGAGGTAGTGACTGGATGTGGATCAAGGCTTTCCTAAGGCAGGAATCCAACCCAGCAGGCATTGGACTCTGAGATTTCTGGTGACTAAAGAAATAAAAGCATTGCCAATAAAAAGATATACAAAAATAATTTAAAAAAAAAGAACGGAATGGGGGTGGGGAGAAAAAGGAAGGGAGGAGGGCGGTTTGGGTCCGGCTCGCTGCTTTCCCGGTTCCGGAAGGCGGATGCCTCACTCAGTAGAGCGTGGCTGCCTGCGTAGCAGAGGCAGCGAAGGAAGAAGGCTGCGGCAAACCGCGGCCTAGAAACCGGGAGAAAGTGGCGACGTCCCGGAGAGGGGAGGTAGGGAGCAACCTCTTCCCTCTGCTCCTACTTCCCCAACCTGAGTCCGAGAAAAATGGAAATATAAACTCAGCAGCCTACTCCATCTCCCCCATACACCCCCACCTCCCAGGACACACAAGGAAACAAAGGGAGAAGTGACAGGGGACACTAGTCACCAGCTTGGGCACATCTCTTCTCCAGAGCGGCCTGGGCGCTGGAGTCTCCCGGGCCCAGCAACTACCGAAGGCAAGGGGAGGGGGTTTCTCTTGGCTCCCCTCCCTCGATCCTCTCTCCTCCAATCACGTGCCGCCGCCTCCCCTCACCCCCTGCGCCTCTGGGCCGGGGGACTCGTACCACCTGCTTCCAACCCCCGCCCCCTCCTCCCAGAGACCTAGCCTAGGCCAGCCCTGCAGCCTGCTGACCAGCTCCCCCCCAGCCCTGCAAGGCGCCTGGGAGCGAATGAGGAGCGCCGGCCCCGGGCCAGTCTCGGGTTCTCGCTTGTAAACTTTATTGTAACTCTTCCGCCCTTTTCAGGCTCAGACAACAGAACAAAGTATAGAGGAACAACAAAATATATAATTAGCCCTCCCTCCCCCCAATAAAGCAATTCACGGATACAGGATACATTCTCTTCACAGCAAACCTAAGAACACTTTTAACAATTGCTCACAGCGCGCATGCTAACTAAAGTAATCTCTTTTGAGAAACACTTAAGACAAAATTGTCAAACCAAAGGAGGGGGGAACAGGAGGAAAAGAGAGAAGCGAGAAAGAAAGCCAGCTAGGGAGGGCAGCGGGGAGCGGGGTTGCGAGGAAAGATGGGGAAGCGGTGAGAGAGAGAAAAGAGAGAGAGAGAGAGAGAGAGAGAGAGAGAGAGAGAGAGAGAGAGAGAGAGAGAGAGAGAGAGAGAGAGAGAGAGAGAAAGTGAGAGGGAGACAGAAAGAATTACGGCGTGAATAGGCAGTTTCATGTTGTTGGGAGAACTTAGCAGAAATCGGTACCTTGGTCATTACAAAGAAGCACGTTCAAAGGAAAAAGACCATTGCACAAGGAGGCTTTTTTACATGGGGCGGGGGCGAGGGGGCTCTGGCAGGCAGCAGTCGCTCACCCTCGCGGGGCGAGGGCGTCCTTGTTTAAAATCCTTTTCTTTTTCCCCCCTGGCCCCCAAGAGAAGGGAAGGAGACCCACGGTAGCTCACACACAGAAGCTATTACGAGATACTACCACTAGCGGGGACTGGCGCGGCGGGGGACGCTGCGGTGGGAGGCCCGGCTCCTGGCTCCGCTCGCGGGGCCGGAGCTCTCGGAGGCGGGGGAGCGGGCGACAGCGGTGTGGTCGCGGGAGGGACCGGCGGACATGCGGGCAAGCCCCGGCCCAAGCAGTCCCAGCTGGAGCCTACTTCTTGTCACCCTTCTGCGCATCGCCCTGCTCGGCGGTCTCGGGCGCCCGCTCCAGCTTCTCTTTCTCCAGCTCCTCCTGCTCACATTTACTGCTGGGGAACTTGTCTTTGTTGTTCTCCTTTTTCCACTTCATTCTCCGGTTCTGGAACCAGATTTTGACCTGTCTCTCTGTCAGTCCCAGCGCGTGCGATACCTCGATCCTCCGCTTGCGAGTCAGATAGGGATTAAATAGGAACTCCTTCTCCAGCTCCAGGGTCTGGTAGCGGCTGTAGGTCTGGCGGCCTCGCCTGCGTCCGGCGGCTGCTGGGAATGGGGGAAAGGGCGAGACAGAGGGAAGGGTGGGGGAGGGGGCAGAGAAGGTTGGAAGATTCGTGAACCAGCCTAGGAGACCAGGATAATGAGGGCAGGGGACCCTTAAGCGGCGGTGGGAGGGAGCGCGCGGAGGCCGCGGTCAGCAGGGAGGGGGGGCCGAGGGGGACTAGACAGCACTGAATCTGCGGTGGCCTAAGAGGGGGAGCCCCTTCCCCTGGTAACCAGAACCAGAACGGGGGGGGGTTCAAATATATTAAAAGTGCCATAAAGTTTAGGAGGAAGGATGTAGAGTGGAATAGGAATAAAAAGCCAGAGTGGGGACCCGTGAACCCACCTTGAAAAGCCCCCAGAGCCTCTGCCCCAGAAGAAAAGTTTCTTCAGGGTAATTAAACTATAAAGCAATTGAGAAGTGCAAACGCTGAGCGCCCCCACTCCCACCACTCTTTCTCCACAGCCCCCATAAAACAGTAAAAGGGGGAGAGGGGGGAGAAGAAGAAACGTAAAGGAGGGTGAGGGGTTTATGGATTCAGGAAATTCGCCTAGCGACCCCCCCTTCAAAGGAAACAAAAAGAAAGGGGGAAAAAAAGAAAAGAAAGTGGGAAGGAAGGGAGAAGAGGTAGGTGATTGGAACGGAGCCCACGAGTCCTCTAGCAGCCGAAGATGCTCCGGGCCTGCTCACCCCCTCCCCCCGCGCCGGCCTGGGGCCCTCCAGGCCCCTTCCCACCCCGGCGGGCCGGACGGGAGCTCACCTTGAGGGCGCATCCAGGGGAAGAGCTGTGTGGGCGACGGGCTCTGCTCAGACCCCTCGGCCTCCTCGCCCAGGCCGCTGGCGGCCGCGAGCTTGCAGTCTGCGTACTGCACCAGGTCTGGATCCTGCGCACCGAACAGGCTCTGGCGCTGCAGCGGGTCGTAGCCGTAGAAGTTGCCGGGGTCCCCGTGGCAAGCCACGGCACACGGGTTCTGCTGGTAGGGAGCCGTGGACAGCGACGATGGCCCGTGGTAGAACTCTTGGATTTGCGACGGGTGCTGGAAGCTGCCGCCGCTGCTGGGACCGTACACCACGGTGGGTCGGCCGCCCAGGTCCTGGGCGAAGCCGCAGTCATAATAATTGGGGCGCAGGGACTCCCCGGTTTTGTATTTGGAGAACAGTGAGTTGACGAAATAAGAGCTCATTTTATTGAATTTTGAGGCGGCGGCAGCGGCGCAGGCTGTAGTTGGGGGCTGTTGGGGAGGGGGTGGGGAGGGGGAAAGGGAGGGAGAGAGAGAGAGAGAGAGAGAGAAAAAACGCGGATTCGCCGGCTCCTAGTCACCCTCGTCAGGAAAGGAGAGGAAAAGGGAGGAGGATGGGAAAAAAGAAAGAAGGAAGGAAGGAAAAGAAAGAAAAGGCGAAGAAGATCTCGAAGCCGCCACACTTTTTGTGATTTCCAGGAATAGAAGAGCGAAGCCTGCAAAAGTCTAAGCCTGCATGGCAGCCGCGGCTCGCTCGCCCTCCCCCCACCCCCACCCCCCAAACAAAAATATACCGCCACTTAAAGAGGTCCTCGCTTTACATTTCGAAGAAGGGATGCCAGTTCATAAACAGTTTTCGGTGATTTACTTCCCTCCAAATGAGTTGTTTCATATTTTGCCCCGTCTTTTCACCATCATTTGCATCCATTAGAGACCCCGCATCCTATTGGCTTCTGGGTACTCCTCCCGGACAGAACGCAGAGCGAGGGTGAGAGCGAGAGAGAGCGAGCGCGAGAGAGAGCTAGAGCAAGAGAGCGCCAGGGAGTGTGGAGAGGGCAGGAAAAAAAGGAGGGGAAGAGAAAAAAAAAACACCCAGGGAGAGAGGGGGAGAGGGGGGAGAGGGAGGGGGAAGAGAGAACGAGAGAACGAATACGGATTAAATCTGTTTAACTACCTACATTAATGAGATATCTCTTGCCTCACAACAAATCAAATACCTTCGCAGACCACCCCCAAAGACTGATGTGGGGGAGTCACGGAAAAACACCATGCGCACACACATCCACAACACTGCGCCTGGCATAGGCACGCTGTTAATTTCGCGATTTTAACGAGGCAATTGGAGTCTTTCTAAATGTCAGGGTCGCTTCGGAAAAATGTAAAAGAACACGGTTTAATTGCGCCGAGTTTTAAAAGGTCCTATAAATGTAATTGGTATTTTAATACAAGTTATCAAATCATACAGCTTCCTCTCCTAAACATATTTTCAAACAAACGAGGTAGTCATATTTAAAGCTTTAATGATCAATTTCCTTATTATTGATAAAGGTTTAACTATCGTGTGGAGGGAATTGGCTGGGTAACCAGCCCCCAAAAAACGGCTGTAAACTCTTTAACAAACTATAAAACGCAATAAAGCCAGAGTCTGTTGTTGTTTATGCCGCAGCGCATAAAAGCTGTTAGCATTTTACGAGTTCTTTCCTCTACAGCTATAAAACTGCAGCTTCGATCGCCCCCGCCGCCCAACTGAAGCACGGTGGGGGTGACTAAGCTGAAATGAGAGCGATTATGGGTTGCTGTGGATTTTTTTTTCTTTTCGGCGCAAACGGTGAGTTTCCTGAGATTTTTGCCTCCTTCGGTCTTGCAGACACACCTGCCCCCACGCCCTCTTTGGAGACCCCCAGATCTGTCCCCGCCCAAGTCACACACATAACTTTCCCTCGTTAAGCAATCACACAAGGATTTTTCCGGGGAAAAGGGGGTTCGTATGGGCCTGGGAGATGAAGAAGAAACTTTCTGGTTAATGGGTAATGCTGAAGCCAAGCAAAGTTCTGCGGAGGCTGCCAATTCTGCATTTACACTTTTACCTGCTGGGGGGGTGCAGGGGAAAGAGAGGGGGTCTTCTGGAGGTGCTTTGGCCTACCCGCCACTTTACAGGGAAGACTGGGGAAGGAAGGGGTCTGGTGGCATCAAATGTGGCTGCTCCACACCTGTGCTCAGATCTTGAGATCCAGTAGCCAAACCCGAGATGGGGCCAAACCCCTACCCTCCCACACAGGCCTTCCAAGTACAGACCACACAATTGCGTGAACACACCAAAAGATGTGAGAGCGGTTGACGCTGTCCTGGGCACCCAGGCCTTGCTCTTGCTGTCTCCTGCTCTCCAGTACCCCAGGCAAAGTCTGTAAGGTGTGTGTTTCAAGGTCCCTGCTCTTGCTGTGACCCCACAGACATTTGACTACCTGCCCTGACCTTGGGGTGAAGGGGCTCAGATAAAGCAAGGCCACCGAAGTCCCCATTTTTCCTTTTTCTTGGGGTTCCTTTAGTTAAACCCTGAACATCTGAAGATATGAGGCCTCAAGCCCAGAATGAGGAACCTCACTGACTGACTGCCCCACTCCAAGCACAGAGACTTTATCTGGGTCCCTGACATAAGGCTGGGGGCACTCAGACCCTGGGGAGGCCCAGTGAGAGTCAGAATCGGTCTCCTAGGTCTCCTGCGGTAGCTGATGGGCAAAAGGAAGGCAGGAAAGACAGAAAATTTCTAGAACAAAGGCAGAATCGATTTTACAAACAAACTCCCTCTGCTGCTGATTCTCTGGGAGGATTCTATTGGGGAGCTCATGAGCCCCTAACCTTAGTAAAAATGAAACCACACCGATTCCAAAGGAGCGGAACTGCCGGTTTTACTCAGCCCTCTAAAGTGAGTCCAGTGAATAAAGAGAGGGTATCGAGAAGAGGGAAAGTGAACCGCTCTGGGGTCTTGCAGGAAAGGGGGGCTGCGAGCCCACCTCAAGCAGAGTCAAGTTGTTTCGGAAGCGCACATTTTTAGCAAGTGCGGGGGATTTTATGGTCATGATTTGAGGAGTCACTGGTGAGGTAGAAATTCAATGGCTTGCTCTAAATCATCCCTTCACCGTGCCAGAAATTTCTGATGGAAGGAAAATGTTTCTGTTACAAGAAAAAACAAGAAAGAGCGCGGAGATAATTTATAAACACCCAACGGAGCGCAGATTTATTGGAGAAACTCAAGTTGAGGAGACACTCCGCTGGCCTCGTTGCACCTGGACCTGTGGAAAAGAAGAGGCTCTAGCTGGGGTCATTTCGGGGGGTGGATGGCTACTTCCTCCACCCCAGATCAAGCTGGAGGCAGGTTCCGGCTGGAGGAAACTGAAGATTGGGAACCAGCCACAGGAGTTGTTGGCAGTCAGAGCAACGGCCTCAGAACGTAAAGTCCAGGCCTCGGGCTGCGGTGTAGCAGAAGGACCGGCTTCCCCACCGATTGTAGGGGCACCAGGGACAGAGCCTGGGCAAGCGGGAGGGAGCCACGGCTCTCACCTGGAAGCCCGCAGCACGGGAAACTCTCAGGCTGCGCTCCCACAGCCGTGCCCGCCCCTGCTCCTACCCAGAACATGCTCAGGGTTTTGGTGGAGCCTCCCAAGGGACCAGGGACACCGCAGCTTTCCCTCACCCTGCCTCTCTGGGGAGACCCTGCCGGAGCCTGGGTGGCCAGGCACTGGAGCAGCCAGACCTGGATGCCTACAGAGGCTCTGGAGTCAGCGCCCAGGTACAGCAGGCCCTCTGGCTTGGGGCACCACAGAATCTTTATCAACACCAGGTTCCCATTCCCCCCAAATTTGGGGATCTACGGGATAGCACGTCGGATTCGCTCTCCAGCAGGTGTGGGCAGCCCTCCTCGGATAGCTTCCCCTTCAAGAGACCTGCGGCACGCGGGAGGGAGCCACGGCTCTCACCTGGAAGCCCCGCAGCACGGGAAACTCTCATGGCTCACCTGACCCGCTGGCCTGCATTTATTCCTCTCACCGCCACTGCAGGGGCATTTCATTTTATTAAACCAATTCGCCTCCTTGATTTGGGCCCATTATTTCAATATTTCTATTATTAATATTATCCCCGTTTTCCATGCATTTCTCGCCCCACCAAACGCAGCAAATGGGGAACAGCCTTCTTAGTATGAGAAATTCACAAAATGAACCGTTTGAGGAGAGAAACGCCACTATAATTGAAATACATACAGTAGGTAAAAGGGCCATAACAAACCCTGTATTTTTATTATGTGCAAATTATCCATGACTTTTGGTAGCTCTCAGTTCCTACGTTCCTACGTACAGGGCCGAACAAGGTGCTGCGAGGAGCCGCAGGAACCTTCAGCCACAGCAGGAAAATTTCACATGGAGCAAGGGTGCCATCTAGCGGCCACTCTGCGGAAAGATAGCCACCATCTGCTCAGCCAGGTTCTCTGTGGAACCAGCAGAGGAAGGGACAAATGATTAAACTTTCATTATCACTAGAAATAGGGGAGAGAAATGAAAGCAGATAAGAGAAAGGGCTTCAGAGTCAGGAAACTGTTCACGAAACAGTTCAGATACGTTAAAAGGAAAAGAAGTTGTGAATCCACCCAGTCCCTAATTTCTGGTGGAGACGCTAAGCAGTCACTGCTTATGGTCAGTAAGAGAAGAAACACTTTTTAAACCTTACATGATTGTTCCACATGTTGAGGGGTAACAATTGGGCTTTTTGTGAAAGATGAGAAGGTCTGGGGTGATGGAATAGAACTGGACAAGGATCAAGAGGCTACTGTCCCCCAGACGTCTGGCCCTGCTGGATGGTGTGTGTGTGTGTGTGTGTGTGTGTGTGTGTGTGTGTGTGTGTCTGCGTGTGCAAGGGTTTCTAGTTTATTCCTAGCACTTCTAGAGGGGGTGTAAAGAACAAAGACAACAGAATGTCAGTGGTTGAAGCTTTGGGGACAGCAAAGTGCTCTTCCAGCTACTGGCATCTTTACTTTTTACCCTCCAGGAGCCCCACCCCACGGCCCTGATTCCCAAGTTCCAGACCGCCAAGCCCCAGACCTGGGTACAAAATGGGTGAGGGTGGGCGCTTTGTAACAAGGCCCACCTATTCTCCCACTAAGCAGGTCGGGAGCCTAGGCTCATCCGCGGCTCATCTCCGGAAAGTTTCCCTCACTGTTTGCTTTGCTGCTGTTTAGTTTCTTAACCTTCAGAAATTTATACCCTATAAACTTTTATAGCGGTCATATTCTTTTATTGCTGCGCACACGGCATTGAATTCCTCTCCCGGATTCATTCTCTCTCTCTCTCTCTCTCTCTCTCTCTCTCTCTCTCTCTCTCTCTCTCTCTCTCTCTCTCTCTCTCTCTCTCTCTCTCTCTGAATCTCTTTTATGACAACTGATTTCCGCATCTCCGGCTTCTCTGAACCTCTGCACCTTCTCCTTTGTTCGTCTTGAAAGAAGCCACCCCGGGCTGGGGACCCAGACGCCTCTGCCCCAGGCCAGTCCAGACGCCCTAGCCTCCTACCCTACCGCGAGCCAGTCTCCAGCCTCGCTTTTCATGTTTCCTTTTGGCAGAAACTGGCTTCCTTGGCTCACTCTCTGCAGCCGGCAGAGCCTGGAGAATCAAGGATGGAGAAACAGCTCAGTCTACACCAGTTGTAAAGCCAGATTAATTTTCCTTTTTAAACATAACCCTCCTGGCAGACCGCTTGCCCCAGCTGAAGTTAGGAGCTTTCCCGTCTCCACCTCTGGTTTCTCGGACCCCCTGCCCTTTCGTTAGAGAGGGGTAGGGCCGGTCCGGCAGGTTTCTTCCACACGGACCAGCCTTTGTCGCCACACCGCAGTGTCGTCTCAGCTGCAGTGTGGCGTGTGCAGCGGGCGAGAAGCTCGTGCGAGGCCGGCGACAAATATGCAGGCCGGCTGCAGCCGGATCCTCACGACTGAATAAGAAAAGCAGAGCTTCCACGAACAGCGGCGGACACAACAGGCTGGGGGGGGGGGGCGGAATATACCGCAGTGTGAGAGGCTTCTTGAAGCCAAGTGTAATTCTGGGGTCCTTTTGGAAATGAATTATCCCCTCCCCTCCCGAAACAGTTGTGTCCACATTTGGTGGCTTTCTTTTGAGAACTGCCACACACCCTGGCCTCAACCGTTCAGACCCAGCAAACCTCAGACCAAGGCTGCTGTCCTATGAGCCCGACTCCAGGTTTTGGGGGGGAGGCATCTACAAGTAATCCTGGGCTTCAACCATTTGAGTCCTCCAAGCTTTCCGTCACCTCGGGATCTCCACCTACACCCAACCGCTGTCCTCCAGGCAACAGTATTGGGAGACTACTCCATCCCTGAAGGATGTTTTGAAGTGGTTAGCTGACAAGGGCTGCATCTCCAGGAGCTACAAGCCAGACTCTCCTTCCCTGAGTCAGTGGGGGGGGGGGGGGAGTCCACAGCAATTTTGTCTGGGTGAAGACCCTTGCTCTGGGGAGATCCATGCCCTCTCCTATGGGATTCTCTTTCCTCCTCCTCAACTCTCCCGGTTCTACTGAAAGGGTCTTGCTCCATTTAAGCAAGGTCTTGGGACTTGGGTACCCACCAGGTGTCAGGGCCACCAGAGCAAGTAGATGGCTCTGGAAGGAGGAAGCCTATGGCTGCGGACACTCAGTTGTCTTTGTTTGAAGCCGTGCTTTCGGCAACTGGGCTCTTTGCTTAATGACCAGAGGAGAAGCAGCACGGAATAAAGCGCAGCAGAGGTTTGTTTTCTAGAGTGATATATATTTTTTGTTCTTTTTCTTTTTCTTCCAAAACAAACAATTAGAGCTCTAGGCCCCTTGCCCTCCCCATTCCCACCCTCAGCCCTCCCTTATGAGCAACAACTGAAAACCATTGCCAAAGAAATCACAAAACACAAGCACAGTTTCACCACAGCCACTGACAAAGCAAAAAATAAAATAAAACTCCAAAGTTCTACTGGAATGACCTCTTTGCAGGGCCAGGAGAAGCAGGAGAAAGAGTCCACGGGTGGAAGGGATTGAGAAGCAGGGGGGGGAGAAGCAGAAGGTGAGCCTCTGCCCCGTGGAGAGGCACGATTTTGCCTCTTTCCTTTGCACACGGGACTGTGTGCCAGCATGCATCAGCTGGGTGGGCACAGCAGTGTATTCTGCAGGAGGTGAAGTCCCCATTCTGATCTCTGGGGGAAATCTTCCTTTGACCCTCTGGCTGGGTGCCAGGGGGCTCTCTTCTTCGTGGGCCAGGAAACCAGTGAAATGGGGAGAGACCCACTAGCCCTGCTCACAGAGGCCACTGCTCCTCTTGTCCTGCTCTGGAAGGGAGCTGGGAAATGGATTCACAATAAATTCTCTACCAGACTCTCCTGACCCGGCCTTCTCTAAGGTGGGGTCGACCTAGCAAGGGGTGAAGGGGCTTTATTTCTACATGAGGAGACTTGACTCACTGGTGCAAGATGGATTTAGCCAAAAGGAGAGTTGATTTTCGAGCTAGAAGGAATGGAGGAGAATTCAAGACCTGTGATCAGCAAGAAAAGCTGCAGTCTGTCAAGGGGGACGTGTGAATGGGGGAATGGCATTGTCAAGGCTCTGCGACCCAGTTTGACCTTCTTTAGTTGGAAGGAGAGGAAAACATGCAGAATTAAACACTTCCTGCAAAGAAAATATACGAGGGGGCTCCACTAAAGGTACCTTCATAAAATCCTACTCTTTTTTTTTGCCATTTTTAGCTCACAACATCTTGGGGCCTGGGTGGGCCCCATCTACCCACAGGCCCTGAGGCCTGGGGTATAGTTGGCAATTCCACAGGGTGAAGTACTCAGATGATGAGACTTTGGACTGCAGTGGCCCATTAAGGATTCTCCTTAGACATCCCACCCTGTGCCTTTTTGGACCAGGGGTTTGAATCTGACTGGATGGCTGTCCAGCTGGATTTGGTGAACACTGCACATTGGGTGTCACTTTCTCCATTATTAGTGTGGAGTCCAAACTTTATGACTATGGGCATCTGTTGGGGGTGTGTACAGTTAAACTGTTCCTGGGTGACTTCTGGTTAGGAACAGGGAGGGAACAGGCAGGTTGGAAGAGAGGGGCTGGGTTTTTCCAGAAAACTTATGGGGGGAACAGGGGAGGGGGATGCTAGGAGCTTGACTAGGGTTCTGTCTCCTGGAGGTTCATCACTTTCCTAGGAACTGACTACAGCTAGCTTCTAACTTAGCAAAACTCCCTTCTGACACCTGGGGGGGAGACAAGGACAGGCAAAGGAGGGGAGACAGGCTCCAGGTGCAGGTGAGGGACTTTAAAGAGGAGATGGCCGCCCTTCCCCACTCACTTGGACACATCACAGACAGCAGTGGCTTTGCAGCCATCCCATAAATAAGCAGAGTGAGGTAGGGAAGGGTGTGACTGGTCTTTACTCTTTGCCCTGCTCCTTATTCATTTTCTTCATTTTCATCCGCCGGTTCTGAAACCAGATTTTGACTTGTCTCTCACTCAGATTGAGGAGTCTGGCCACTTCGTGCCTGCGGTCCCTGGTGAGGTACATATTGAACAGAAACTCCTTCTCTAGCTCCAGCGTCTGATATTTGGTGTAGGGACAGCGCTTTTTCCGGGAAGAGCGGGCGTGCAGCCAGTTGGCAGAGGGGTTGGCTGAAAGAGAAGCAGTGACAGGATCAAAAGAAGGAAGGGAGTGAAGGGCCCCAGACCAAGAGGGTGCACCCCATCTCTAGTCCCTGGCTTGCACTGGAGAAAGTCACCCAGGCCTTCAAGATCCCAGAGAGCAAACCCTAGTTGTCCACGAGTTAACATAGACAGTTCCAAGTAAACAGCCCTTTAAGGGGATAGAGCCAAACAGCCAGAGCATCTCCAAAGCTTCCTCTGCCCCAAGCAGGCTCACAGCCTTTCTCCACTTGGACAGAAGAGCTCAGTATAGCTGCAGCCACACTACCGGCTAAAAGTGGCTGACCTTGGCTCTAGGTCTGGGAGGAAAAGGGCAGAATTGGGTTGAGAAGGGAGTCCTGTTCAGCCACAGCCAAGAGATCTCTTGGCTCTTCAGCCCAGTCCCAGTAAAACCTGCCTAGATAGCCATCTCTCAGCTCTAGGCCAGAAGGCAGCAGGCATGTGAATTCTGTATAGATACCCCTCCCCATCATGCACCACAAATAAGAGTCCTCATTTACAGCCAGGAACACCCAGCACACTCCCAACTCACAAGAAACCCAATTGCAATCATTTATCAATTGCAGTCCGTGGACAGGGGAGCCCCGGGGCTCCCAGATAACTTATGGTGGCAATAGTCTCTTCCTTTTTGCTACTCAGCTCACAGTTTGGTTAACACAAGTTCAGGGAAACTGGGAAGCAAAATTGCTCCAGCCCCAAGGTGGGGAGACAGAGCCGAGGCGGGTAACAGAAAGCCCTTCACAGCTTACTAAGCCTCCTAACCGACCCTGTGGGGAGGCAGAGAAAAGTGTAAATGAGTGGAAAGGGGGCAAAATGAGGAAATAATGTATACAGGCTTTTCTTTTTCTCTCCCACATCTCTCACTAGACCCCAGGACTTAGAAAAGTTGCTTCCCCAAAGTGGAGCCTATTACAAATAAGGCCCATTCTACCAGATTCTCCCTCTCCAAGTGAAAAGCCCTGAATATCTATGTATATTTTAAAATTCAGTTCAGCCTACACTAAGTAGCGTGTCTTACCAATTTGCAGCGCTATTTCCTTAATGTGATTGCCTGGGATGGGACCCGAAGCCACATTAAATATGAAAGAGGGGGAAAACTGTTAATAATTGATCCTAGCCAAATGGCTTCTGTGCAATAATGGGCTTTCCAGGCCGAGTTTGGGGCCGTGGGGTGATGGCTCTGTTTGGGTGTTTGCAGGAGATTTGGGAAGAGCTGTGTTCCGGGATATCAGCTCCAATTGACTCAACCTGGCAGGTTGGAGGTGTGGGGATTACAAAGGCCTGGGGTGGGGAGGTGAGGTTGAGTCTCTCCTTACTTTTCAGAGGGCAAGCTTGCCCCCAGAGGAGCCATTGGTGGGAAATCTGACAAGGCAAGCAAGAACTAAACTACTTGCCCAAAGGAATAAGTGGTGAGGACTTGACCTGTCAATCTGTTCGGAATTGTTTGGGAGCTAAGAACCCCCAACCGGTTTGTTTTTCCCATCCTTAAAAAACGACAAGTAAAAGAATCCTCTCAGCCAGCAGCGCTTTCCACTCGGGGGTTTTTAGCAAGGGCGCTTTTAGGAATGGGAGGTGGTAAGAAACTCTCCACCAAGAAACTCTCCGCCCCTGCGCAGTCTTCCCCCCACCCCTCCCCCGGGTCCCTTCGGGACGTCTTCTCCTCCGTTCTGGAGGTGGGCCCTGACTTTAGCAAGTGATTCCCAGACTCTCTGAGAGGAAGACTGTCCCAGCTAGTGCTCCGGAGCCCCGCGGAGAGCCTTAGGAACCGCAGAGGCAGAAGCGGCCACCCTGGCGAGGATGCCCTGGGAGGGCGGGAACCCTGGAAGGAAGGCTCCCGGGGAGGGGCCGGCGCACCCGGGAGGGGGCTCCGTCACCTCATCCTGGGCTTCCCCCGCCCCTCCCGGCGCTGGCTGCCGACCCGACGCGGCAACTGCGTGAGATCTGCTAGGAACAATCCTCAGCCAAGCTGTTGCATCGCAAATAAAATCCTAATGAGCCCCCTCCCCCTTCCCCTTGGCCGGAGGGGACCGTCTGCCGGGTGCGCTCCGGCCCGTGCCCGCGAGGGCTCTCGGCCATGCTGGCCACCGGCCCGGCCCCCTCGTTCCTCAAGCAACTGTCGCAGCTCTTTTTCCCCCTTTCCAGCCGGAGCACGGGAGAAAAAGGAGGAAGGACTAGAGACTTGGTCCCTGAGGCTCAGTCCATGCGCCACTAGGAGGAGTAGGGGTGGCCTCAGTGTCCCCCTCCACTGCACACAGCCTCTTCCTATCCAGGTCCCTTCCTTCCTCTTCCTTCCACCCCCTAGAGCCCTTGCAGCCCCCGGCGCGCTGTCCCTTCACATTGTCTGCTTTATGGCCTCTCTCCTCCCCTCCCCCGGGCCTGGCCTGCAGCCTGGGGGGGATTTCCTCACTTTTTTTTTTATAACTTACTTTGATCCGGCCTCTCTTTGTCCTCGCTTCCTTCGCAAATTTTATTGTCCCCGTAGCCGGCTCTTTGATTAGACAGGACAGCCTCCCTGCCCGCCGAAGTTTCCAAACTGTACTCGGGCGTGCCCTGTTTGAGCAGCTCCCCCGGCGCGCCCAGCAGCGGCTCCGCCTTCACCGCTGCCTGGCCCTGCCCCGGGGTGGCCTCGGCGCGCGGCGCGGGCTCCAGCCAGGTGCGGAGGTACCTGCTCTCTGCCGCCGGCGCGCCTTGGGGCTGCAGGTAGGGGTGGTAGACCGACGGCAGGCTCCCCGACGCGTGCGGGCTCAGCGGCGCCCAGGAGGCGCCGAACACCGGCGCTTTGGGCTGGAAGCTGCACGAGGGGAAGTCCAGGTGCTCGGCGTGGCTCGGCGGCCGCGGGTTCGCGTACTGGCCCGAAGGAAACTTGGCTGGAGGCGCGTCCTCACTCTCGTGACTTATGATCGAGTCGACATAATAGCTGCTAAGCGTCCCAGAAATGGACATTCTCAGACATTATCCGCACGCTCGCAGGGGGGAAGGGAAGCGCTCGCGCCTCGGCGCCCAAGCAGGGAGAGGTGGCACACGGACCCGGTGTAGAGGGCTTTCGGACGCGACCCCCCCAGACCCCCACCCTCCCACCCCCACCCCCTGCTCAACTTCTCAGCCAACAAAGTACAGTGGAGCAGCCCGGCTCGAAGCTCCTTGCAAAATGATTGGTCAAAGTTTTGCGGACTGCCTGATAAAGCGTCAGCTCCGACATAAATCAATCGGGCGAGGGGGCTGCGCTCGCGCTGTCATCCGTCCTCACCGCATTCCATATCCAGGATGGATTGTTTTATGCTGATGCAATGTGCTATCACGTCAGGGCTCCGGCGGCCACGTAACCTCAGCCAGAGCTATCGGGCTGCCCGGGGCCCCTCCCGCTTTTGCAGGAAGGGGGGGTTCTCAACATGGGGCGATGGGGGCGGAGGAGAGGCGGAGGCAAGCAGCGGGCTTGCCTCTGGAGAAACGACGGCTGCGGAGCCCTCTCCCCAGGCGGGTTAGAGAGGGAGGGGAGGAGAGCGCCCCAGCCTCAGAGCAGCGGGAGAGGCCCGACAGGGTAATTAAAGAGGAGGTAGTCTTGTCACCCCCCCCAACACCTCCACCTCCACCCCGCAGGCCCTCATTTCCTGTCCTCTGTCCCCTTGACAGAGATGTTTATTAAACAACAGCAGCACAGCGACCCACAGGAGATAGAGTAAAAGGATGGGGAAGAAGTTGGGGTTTTATAGGACAGTTATCCTCGTTGGAGGGGATTCAGGGCACAATTTAGGGAGATTTACATGACTAGGCTCTTCTCTTGATCCTTCAGGAGCTAAGAGAGGAGAAAGGGGAATTCAGTGGGACTAGTGTCCAGAGAATTACTATCTGGCCTGAAATTAGAGCCTGCCTCTGGCCAAAGGGACTCGCCTGACCCTGTAACTAGTCTACGAAAGAGTTTCACGGGACTAACCATCTTATTTAACTCCTTGAAATTTCTTGGGCCTTTATGAAAGGCTGGGTCCACGGTCATTTCTTCTGTCCTTCATCCAGAATCCTCTGAGACTGTAAAACTGTCCAAATGAGGGGGCTAATGTGAGAAATGATTAAAGGAGCTCTCCAGAGGTAGGGACAGGGTCCCCAAACAGCACAGTAAGCGATACCGGGTTACTTTCCTTTCCTTCCAAAAAGGGAAGGAGGCAAGCTAAATTCTTAGTACTCATGTCCAGCTCTGGAAGATGTCCAAATGCCGACATAGGACAGTACCAAGTACAGCGGAGTCCCCAGAATCAGCCCGCTCCCCCACCGGCAGCCTTCCCCCCTACAATCCTCTCGTGGAGCTTCCAAATAGTGCATTTTATTAGCAGCTATTCTGCGGCCCTGCGTAGGGACTCCCCCGAGGCCAATGGCTGGCTTCCTGGCGGCTCTCCCAGCTACTGTCTCTGCAGCTTCTGCTTGGGTGCAGACGCCCCCCTCTCCCCCGGGTGTGGGGCTCTGGGAGGACCAGCTCCTAGACAGGCTTGGTTTCCTCGGGTTAGGTGTAGGGAAAGATTTCTTGGCTGTTCTCTGACTCTGGACCGTTATTAGGGAGACTGCTCCGCGAGCCATGACCTCCTCCTTACCTTCCTCTCCTTTCAGAAAAAAAGTGGAACCATTCTAACTTGAGTTGATACCTTTTTGGCCACTACCCCTCTGCCCAGTGGAAGGCTGCGGATCATCTCCGCAGACACACACACTCCCGCCCGCTTGTCTTTCCAAATGAAGCCATCTCGTGTCATTACGTGTGAAATACGAGGGCGAAGCGCCATATTTCTTCACATTATAGCGATTTCAAAATGATTTTTTAAAGATCAATGCGGGCGCCCAGCCGGCCCCTTCAATTCCACCCACGCTCTTGGAGAGAGACACAGCCCAGCAGATCCGGAACCAAACAGCGTGAAGACCTGTTTTTTTCCATAGTATCCAAATGGGGAAACAAATCCGATGCAAATTCTTCTAAGTAGCGGTTGGAGGCTTGGGAAAGTCAAGGGAGCTTCCTGGACCTGCCAGCGAGAAGCTGGGCCTGGAGCGAATGAATCCCGTTCAGGGCAAAGCACCTGTCCTTGCTTTGGTAGACATGGAGCCTGCTACCAGTTTTACCTGTAATAAATATAGTCTTCAGGCAAAAAAAAAATCCCCCGTCATAAATAACAGCGTTATGAAGCATGTCGAGGTGGGTATGATTTTCTGTAGTATATAAATTAGGGCCCAAAAGGACACATGAGCTGTGGGGCTGGGGCATTTTTATTTATGGAAAAGCCATAGAACAAGGCTGTTTTTAAGACCCAAGCTGTGCAGGCTCTGGACTCTGCCTGCTGCCCTCTTGGCTCCCATTCCTCTCCTGGGCTTTGCTGTAGACTCTCCCAAGGAGAGAGGAGTCAAGGGGCCCTTCAGTAGGGGAAAAGTCAGAGGAAGTACTTTTGGGCTCCTAGCTTGTACCCTGCAAGAATGAGATAATCCATTTGAATTTAGATTTGTGCATTCTAACTGCCTAAGGAGTTGTCCTTAACCCCTGGTGGCTCCCAGTGTTGGGTAAAGAGGAAAACCCTGGCCTCTTTCTGAGTCAGAAGCAGTTTTGTATTTGCTCAAGATTCTGGAGGGTAAGAGCAGTGTGGAGGAGACAGGTTTGGATCTGTCTTCTCTAGAGAAGTGATTTTAGAGGGCAGAGAAGGAACTTTTGCCCTCATCTCTGGAGTCTGTAGCTTCTCACCTCTCTGCAGGTGAAGATGCAGCAGCAGCAAGCAGGGAGGCTCACTCACCTTTGCCAGCAAGCTTTCCAGAAGGGTTTGCTGCCCCAAACTGGAGTTCAACTTCAACAGAGGCAAATGGCAAAATGGTCATCAGGGTGGGTGCCCTCTTGCTGGGATGCTCTGTGAACCCATGGATCCCTTAAATCTTCCTTCCTTCCTTCCTTCCTTCCTTCCTTCCTTCCTTCCTTCCTTCCTTCCTTCCTAGGCAATGGTACCTTCCATGCCAGAGCAGAGCACCCAGAATTGTGACCCCTGGAACTCAGAGTCTAAAGGTACTGAATAAAAGTGACACTACAGTGGGGTCACTTTTTCCAGAGGGCAAAACTACTCTGCACCCTGCCCCCAATCCTAAGCAGAAAGAAAGAAAATCCTGTGATCTCTGCAGTCTCTTGTCATTTCTTACATTGGAGTCTTGGCTGGAAGCGTGTAAAAAGCAGGGAGGAGGAAGGCAAAGGCCCTGATCATGCTGGGGCCCTGGCAGCCAAGGAAGAGCAGAAGACAGAGGCTGACTGGAACCAGCCGAACCAGCCGGTAAGTGTCTGTTCTTTGGTACAGTTTGGTACAGTTTTTGGTGTGTGTGTGTGTGTGTGTGTGTGTGTGTGTGTGTGGTATCTCTGTCAGTAACAAGAGAAAATCTAGGGGTTGAAAAGGGACAAGGGGGGAGGAAAACAGTAAATGAGAAAATAATTTGTGTTTAAATAATAAACTAAAGCTGAAGTTGATGCAGCTGGATTTGAGTAGGTATTTCTCCTGCATGTCTGTCTCAAACCAATGTTTCTGTAGGGGAGCCTAGTGTTCAAGTATGTTCTATTCCATATTTGTACAGTACATGTAAGTACCTTCCCAGCTGTAATTCTAGATGTGCCTGGACACAAACATTTATGATCTAATTGTGTTTATGTGGTTATATGTATGACCCCTTCGAATAATGTAGATTAATGGTGATTCTGTTCCTGATTTTAAAAATATGACCCCAAAGCTGGTGTGCACATTGGAAAATCAAAAACCAAACACACCTGTGAAGAAGACAAAATCCTGGATATTAATGCTCCTAAATTTTGGTTATAAAATATTAACTGATATGGAAGTCTTGCTTGAAATCTTGTCTCTTAATTTAGTATTCAAGCAAAATTCGTATTACATCTTCAAATAGATGTGTGTGACTTAAAGCTGGATTCAATTATGGTGTCCTACCGGGAACATATTCCTGGACAGTGAAGGCAATACCTCCAACTGACCCAGAAGGGGTCATGAAATTTGGTGACTTTTGTTATCCAACCATGAAATCCTTTACTGCGTATCTTGCCCCAACTGGCAGGGACAGCATGCTCTGTGTGATACTTATTTCATGGCAGTGATGGACACAGGGGTGGAAATAGCATCACTTGCAAGTGTAAGGTAAAGTAGAGAAACAGAGCGTGACCGTCCTCAGATAACTGTGGAGGTCTTGCCAACATACTGCTGCATACAACCAAATTGTTCAAGTCCCCTATCTCTGTCCCCCAGCAGTGGAGACATTTCTTCTGACCTCCAGGATTAGAGCCCGACCTACTCTGGGATACAGTGACTTTTGAAGATACTTGTTCCCTTAGACACTAGAGGGGAAGCCAAGATCCCAGAACCCACACCCTTTATCCAGAATAGCCTTCAAACAGGGGTCACCAATCCGTACACTGGGGCTCAAACCTGGGTGCTTCCACAGCTCCAAGCAGGGACCTTAATTGGAAAGTAACCTCTGACAAACTTCCCTCATAGGATGACAAAGGTCGGTGGCCCCACTGGACCTGATGAGTTTTCATCCCAGCCACCATGGCTATCCAAGGCAGTGGGAGGTGGTGGAGTCCTTTGGGAGGAGGCATTGAGGAGGCCAAACGGGTGGGCAGCAGGCAGAACGGAAAGGGCTGAGCAGGTAGAAAGTCATTACACAATTGCTTCCATAAAACCTTTGGCTGTTGTAAAAGTCTCTGCTTTCCAAAGACTTTATTTTCTCCTTTCTCTCTGACATCCCCTTTTTTCTTTCTTTCTTTTTTTACAGCGCCTTTCCTGGGAGGAAGTGGCCAGGGTGGGGAACCAAGGGTTAGAATATGGTCTTGCTCCTAATGCCAGGGCAGGTCTCTAAGAATTCCAAAGAGAAGTAAGGTAAGGCAGGAACATTTCCAGACCCTTTCGGCCCACAGGGGAGGAAAATGATAAAGGACAGAGTTTAGGGCCTTTCCTCATCAGGACAGTGACTTGAAGCCAGAATGTCCTCTGCTCTGGGAGTGGGTCTCCCGTGCTCTCTGCCTCTTGTTCCCCCCCCCCCACGGTCTAAATAAGCCTGGCGCCGCCGGAGTCCCATCCGGTTGGGGCCTCCTTCCTGGGCCCCTCTGCACATTTCCTCTGCCTCGAGCAGGGAAAGAGAGTTTAGGAACAAAAGTTAGCCTATGCATTGGCAAGTCCTCCTTCCAGCAGCATGCCTAAGAACTCCTTTCCTGGGCACATAGCCAGCAGGAGCCTTGAAGGGTTGGGGTCAGAGAGGACAAAACTGACTTGCCCTGTGGAGGCTTCAGCCCCACCATTATACCAGGCAGTGCTGAATGCTCTCATAGCTTAGATTCTCCTGCTGGTTAGAGCCAAGGGGCCCCCAGTACTTGTGTGAACCCACAACCAGTTCAGGCAGAGGGTAAAGGGCCAGGCAGTTTGGGAGAGGAAGCCCCCCCCCCCACATACCACCTCTAGAAGTCCTGTCCCACTAGAGGGCCCTAGGAGGGACTCCGATGGTCTCCAGTCTTGAGATGCAGATGATCCTGATAATTTCTCTATCAATTGGGACCTATTGGCCCCTTAGAGGTGCTTCAAACTTTTGCTTAGGTAAAACCACCATCATCCAAAGGTTACAAACCAAATCCATGCAGCTGAGGAATCTTTCAGGGATTCTGACTGTAGACAGGAACCTACAGATGCCTACAACTGGAAACCCTGGCTTTAACTTCAATCCCTGACTTTTGAAAAGAGCTCACTCAGCCCCTGCCCTCCCTGAAGGTGCATTTGGAGAGAAGAATACTCACATTCCTACCTCTCTCTTCTCCCTCTCTCTCTCTTGCAAAGAGATACCCTAGAATGCCCCAGATTTCTTCTTGAAGAACTTCTCTGGCTGTTCCCAGATGAGGAACTTCAAACCTGTTTCTTATTTTTGCAAAGGTCACACCCGGCCAGAGCCCTCGAGCTAAGCGAGAAGCAGTAACTGCCGTGAATCAGGCGGTTGAATGTCGTTGTGTTCAGAAAGCCAGGCCCAACAACACGAAACTACCTAATTCACTCAGCAGTCCCAGTTCAAGCTCCAAGTCAAGGGCTCACTGGGGCGGGTCCCTAAGACCCTCTTGTGAGTCCTAATGGCCGCAAACTTACTCCCTCTACCTAACTTGTTGTCTTCTGGTTTTTCCTAACAGAGCCCAGTTGCTAGTAAACAAAGGATCTGAAGAACTGGACCCAGGATTCCAGGAACTTCACTTCTCCTTCCAGAATCCTGGCCAAAGAAGGCCATGGGCCCAGCTCTAAGCCTGGCCAGGGCCTCTGTGCCATACCTTCTTGATTTCTCAGCACAGACCGACAGCGGCTGGAGGGCTACCCAGATGAAAAGGGTTCTTGACTTCAAACTGCTAGGAAGGTTCACATACACTCACCATCTGGCCAGTCCCTGGGCTGCAGGCTTACCCAGACTCCAGGGCAGCTCTGAGAGGTCAAATCTTCCAACTGTGCACCAAACCCAGCCTTGAGATGGGGGAGTAGACAGGAGAGCATAGCCAAGTAGAACTGAGAAAGAAAGTGGCAGAAAGTCAGAGTCAGAAAGAATCCGGAATTCTAGGCCACAAACGGTAGGGCTGGAAGAGGGCAGTAGGCTGGCTTGAACAGTCGCTCTGCTGAAACATGCTAAGATCCTGACTTCACAGAGGCTGACCAGCCCAAAGAAGGGGGATATCGAGAACCTAGCTTGTGCAGGCAGAGGACGAGTTAGCTTCCTCCTTGTCCAGTTCCTACTCTCCTCCATCCCACATGCGCACATCCTCACAGGTGCTCAGGCCGCACATCCAGCAACCAACAGAGGCCTCTCGGACACTTACCTGAGCCGGTGAGGCAGCTGCACCGAGCACGCTAGAGAGCCAGTCGGACCCGGCTCCCTCCCTCCCTGTGCCCGCGTGGCTTTGTGTCGGGTGTGGAAGTCCGAGGTAAGGAGGGAGTGTGCCTGGCTATCGGTTTCCCCTCCGGAGCGTAAATCTTGGGGACCGGATATACAATAAAACTTCACCTTGCTGATGAACTTCAAACAGTTTATATCCCCTCTTGTCCTAAAGAGAAACACAGCCAGGGGCGGATAAAAGGGAAAGGAAACAATTTACGAGCCGAAGGAGTTTGCACAGACTCTGTCCGAGTGGAGAGAAGTGGTGTCCCGGTGCCCTACTCTCTATCCCGTAGCCAGAACTGGAAACTAACGCCTAACCTGGGCCTCTAGAGCCCAGAGCACAGCCAAGCGCTCTGGATGCGGCTCCTAGCAACCTGCCTAGGCAGAGCTGGGCTTCCTGAACTCCTCGCCACAAGCCCAGTCCGGTGTTACTCACTCCCTGTGCTGTCTGTCTGTTTGATGCGGGTTTTAGGGTTTTTGTTTTGCTCTGGGGCTTCCAGACCTTTGCCCTGCCCCGCCTGTTTATTGTCAGGTACTTGCTAGCACAGGGGATAAGACTTTGAAAACTTTCAAGGCCTGATAGGGGCTGAGCAGTGATGGGCTCTAGAGGAGAAACCCGCGGGGCCTCCTTGAGTAGAGGGTAAAAGTGACCACTCACAGTGGTGTCTAGTCTCTCCCCCCCTCCCGCCTCCCTCTCCCCCCCCCCCCGTCCCGAGTTTCGCCACTTGCTTCTGTGCTTTTAAAAGCTTCAAAACCAATTCAAAATAACCGCTAAGTGGACCTCAACTTGCCAGAGCTCTTTCTGCTGTGTACAGTTTTTTTTTTTTTCAAAATTTCGTGGAATCCGGATTTGCTACCAGGGCACTGCAGCAAAACTAAATAGAAAGGGGGAAAAAACAAGCAAACAAACAAAAAACCTCTCTCCAGGGGCTCCAGAGACCCAGGAGTCAGGTAGTGGCTTCTTACCCTCTTTGTCTACCTGGAGTACATGGTTAGGTAATTTAGGGGGGCAGCAAAAGGATTCCATGCATCCCAATTATTCATCAACAAACACCAATGCTTCAGGTCTAAAATGCACTTGAAAGGCTGCGATTACCTCAGGCTCTGCTCAGGTACTGGGCTAATGCTCAGCTGCAGGCCCAGGAGGGTATCCAGCCCCACAGACACACAGGTGCAGCCCCAACCCAGCCAACTCATTTCCTCCCTCCAGGAAGCATTGCCAAAGCTCTGCTGGAGATTTTTTTAATGAAAATTTTAAGATGGGCTCAGAAAACATCAAATTGTTTCCCATCATTAAAAACAAACAAACAAACAAAAAACTCTGAGCAGCTGAATTGGCTGCCCCATTCTGCCCGAGATTGGCCAGGGGTGAGCAGCAGTATGGTGGTGTGGTGTGCCCTATGTAGGACCTTATATTTATCAAATATAAATATTTTCCGAAAATGACATGAGGAGATCCCTGCAGCTCCATGCATCATGTGCGATCCCTTGTTTCGGTTCCCACTATACTCTATTTCTACTGAAAATACTGTGCAGGTCCGCTGCCCTGCCTGTGGAACCTTCTATTAGCATTTCCCTCCGGGAAGACACAGAGGAGGGAGGAAGGAGGACAGAGAGGCCAGTGACTCTCGAGATACTTGGAACTATTATTTTTTCTATCTTCAGCAGAGCTGCCTGGTCAGGGACAACCATAACCAAAGATTAGTGTGCTGGCTCCCAGCCCACTGCTGGTCTGGTCTCTATGACTGAGGAAAGCAGTTCTTTGGGAACTGGAAGAGGCTACAGCTTTGGCACAGCAAGACTGCATGCATACACAAGCATGCTGTGTTTTCAGAGGCTGGGCAGCTTCTCCTACTCTCAGCTCCAGAACTCAGGCCATTGAGCTCAGTTTCAAAAAGAAATCTACATGGACCCAAAGGACACCACCTCAAATCCGTCTCCCAGATGCCAAGCTATTTTCTTAAAAGGTCACCTTTACCTCAGCACAGACTCCCCTGGGCAGGGCTACTTGGTGTCTTTCAAGTACCCCTCTGACTGTTGCTGGACACTAGTGGAGGCAACTAAGTAAATGCTATTTGGACAGTTCTTCGTATTACCCCTCAGGTATTTTCCATTTTTCCCCAAAACACATCCATCTCCAAACTATTTAAAAATCCTATAGCCAAGCTATAAGAGGCAAGAGTAAATTTCCACAGTCCTTTTTTTTCTTCCAGAAGTTAAAAGCATAGTCCTAGCATGAACAGAAGACGGAGCCAAGTCTGAGCAATCTGAGTAATGAGAAGAAGCAGTGCAGATATAGACACAGAATCTAAGTTCCTTAAAAGGAACTGACATGTTGAAACTCTTTCACTTAGAGTCACAAGGATAGATATTTCTTTGAAATTCCTGGTCCCTTTCTCTTCCTAAAGTTCATTATAGAGTAGAGAAGGGGCAGTTTCTGACACATCAAGGATGCCAGAAGCCAAGTCTCTGATCCAAGCTGGAATTTTGTTTTGTTTTGTTTTTGCAATCTGGCAGTGTGGCTTGGACAAGCAACTGTGTGGTCGGTTAGTGAGCGAGACCGAGCACTCGACCGACCTCTAGGCGGCGCCCTGGCGTTGAATCAGCTCGCAGCCAGATCCTCTTCGAAGCTCCGCGTCCAGTGCAGGGTCTGAAGGGACAGGTTCCTGCGGACGCCACGGGCCTCTTGGCTTAGAGCTGGCCGCCAGCGCGTCGTCTTTGGCGCCCTCTGCCAAGCAAAAGAAACAAGATTAAAGAGTGCTAGCTGGGAAAGGATTGGACAGCTAAGAAAGGCTCCACCAGTTCCCCAGCCCCCACCCCTACTCAGATCTGCAACGGTGGGGAGTCTTCCACTGCGGAATCTCCTTTGATCTCTCCTGCAGCCCGCTACAGCGCAGCGCCAGCATCTTTACGTTGCCCCCGAAGTCTGGAGAAATTAAGTAGTAAGCCCAAGATGGGAGCAAAAATTAAGAATAATTGAGCAGGGCTGGAGAACGTTCCCTCTACTCTAAAGCGAATGTTCTATTCCAAATAACCATCAGTCATGCCAACAAACGTAGTGACTTTCTTTTAACATAATTCCGTTCATTTCCTGAATGACAACCTTTAGAAGTTGTCTTTGTTGCAAATTTGGGGTTTCCTGGGCTTCAGAATTGGCTCAATCTATAAGAACATTGGAAGTGAAGATAGGGGAAACTCAGCTAAGAGTCCCGAGTCAAGGTGCAGTGGTGCATGCCTTTAATCCCAGCAACGGGAGGCAGAGACAGGAGGATCACTGTGAGTTCGAGGCCAGCCTGGTCTACAGAGCAAGTGCCAGGACAGCCAAGGCTACACGGAAAAACCCTGTCTAGAAAAACAAAACCAACAAACAAAACTTTGACTTAGTCAGAGCTAAGTCAAACCCCTGCCCCCCACAGGAAATGGCCGATTTATAACCTTCTTGACTGAGTGATACTGGATCAAAAGCCCAAAAGAAAAAGACCTATTGGACAGGGAAGTGGAGTTTGAAAACCTTGTGAAACCAAAAGAAGGTGTCAGATGCGTGAATGTTTCACACACCCCAAAGACAGAGAGCATCAGAACCACAAATGCTCTAGGTGGGGCAAAGAAAGCTTTATGCAGAACTCTGGCCCTGTGAGACTGAGCTCAGATCCTACACAGACCTGAGAAGTGTGAGGCAGGAAAAATCAAACCTTCTGTTCCCCTTCCCGGCTGACAGAGTGACCATTTTTCTGGAACCATCTGCCAAAGTTATTCCTAAGGCAGACACTCAAAGAATCCCAGCAGAGAGGGAAGGGAAGAGAGGAGTGAGGGAGTCCTTGAACAGGGCAGCAAGGACCAACTATGGGACAGACTGTGGCCCAGTGCCTTCCGAGGTCTCCAGTCCCAGGGGATGCACGTTTCCCAGCCGGGCACCAGCTCTCATGGACGTCTAATTACCGTGCGCACATCTGGAACAGCTGCGCCCCACCCGGCCTCGGGCACATTATTTCTCTCTAAACCCTATTTTCATTCCCAAGGCTGAGTCATAAAAGACTCTGGAGGCAGAATAAAGTCGGGTCTGTGTGTGTCAGCATTCCTGTGTGTGAGTGCGTGAGTGCGAGCGCGTCCACGTGCAGCGTCTGGCGTCTGTGCGTCTCACTGTGATTGCCCAATGGATTTGCAAAAGTTAGGGGGGGGAAATGGAGCGACATCAGGCGAATTCAACTGCGAACATACTGCGAGCCTCATTATCTGCCCATTTCAAGGGAAAGCATTTGGGTCTTAGAATTAGCCAGTTAATTGTCCCACTTCTTTGTTCATTTCAGGGCAGGGGAAACTATCTGCCTTCTAGTAAAACATTGTATATTTCAAAACTTGAAGATCTCAGTTTTATTTCCATCCTGTTATATCCTGGAACATTAGGATTTTCCAGGATACATTCTCTCTCTCTCTCTCTCTCTCCCCCCCCCCTGTGTCTCTGATCTCTATCTCTCTATGTCTCTGTCTCTCTCTCACACACACTGAGTGAAAAAAAAAAACTTCCTTTATGCATCTTCAAAAAAGCTGGATGCCTTAGATAATAATTAATGTACTGTGTGTCTGGGATTTAGCATGATACCTGCTACACAGGGAACATTTAGCAAATACTATTAGCAAGGAAAAGAAAGAGAGAGGAGGAAGAGGGAGGAGGAGGAGGAGGAGGAGGAGGAGGAGGAATAGGAAGTCTCCTTTGTTCTTAGAGAACCAGTCTAGGTTGGAGGACATAAGCCTCCGCCTGTGTGTGTGTAATGTATTCTTTTGACTTAGAGCAGTGTCCATAAAAGTGAGGCCCTTTGAACCTCACAGCCCGTAAACTACCTCTTCAACAAGGAACAGCGAATTGGGGCAATTATCTGGCTCATTTCAGGTTCAAACTCCCTGTAGTCTGAAGTATCTGGATCTCATGGTGTGGGGTGGGGTGTGGTGGGGTGGAGTGGGGGAGTCTGGAGAGCGGTGGCATAAGAGCGTCTAGGGGAGCCCTTTGACTTTGCTGAGGTGAGGAGGGTCCTGCTATAAAAAGTGAATAGAAAAAAAATAGGGGGGCAGAGGCTGAAGAGAAACACAGCATGCGAGAAACGCTTGAGAAAGAACTGGGTCTCACACCTGCCCAGGAAACCCTCCAACGAAGGGAAGACTTTTGCCTGGTGGGGGCTTTTATTCCACTTCGGAGGAACATTTACTGAGCTCCGCCCACGGGCCCGGCACTAGGCTGAATTCTGGGCCTCCAGCGGGAGCCACACTCCACCAATTCAGCAATGCTGACCTGGCAGCCAGTGAGAGGCTCCCAGAAACAAGTCCAGGGACTTGGGAAAGGGAACAACCCTGCTGGGCAAGAACTTTTAGCCAATCACTGCTTGCCCTTTTCAGGGCCAAAGTTCTGGCGCAAAGGCGGAGCCAGAGGGTCTGGAGCACCCCCTCCCATTGTCTGCCAGAAAGAGGCCAACTCCACGGTGGGGACAGTCCTTTGGGGGAAGGGTGGGGCAAGGAGGGGTGAAAAGATGACTAGAGGCTCTGACCCTCAGTCGGAAGTCCTGAAATCACCAATTAGCTTTCTTTAATTAGTAAAGTTGGGAGCAAATGGGCATATATTTCTTCTGCTCTGATTAAAAACATTTAGGTCAGGTTGTCACAGTCATGAGTATTCAGTTTAAGCTGTCCCAAGCAGAAAATTGCTTATTTTTTCTTTTCATTTTCAGGCAGGGGTTTGAATACTATTAGCTAGTTAGCCATTGGTTTCTTGCCACAGACCAGAGAGCTGTCTGGTTTGGCAGCCAAGGGGAAGTCAACCAAGAATGGGTCAGAGTCTTACCAGCTCCTCCGAGTCCCTTTGTTTGAAATGTCCAGACAATGAAGAACAGCCAGGAAGGGGTGGGTCACATCAGTGTGTGTAGGGAGAAGGTTCAATAAAATAGGTGGTTTCCACACCCCTCATTTGTTTGAACATAGTCCTGGTGGGCGAGAGCTGGAGAAGTTTGTTGACTCTCAAGGTTCTGAGGCGGTCTGGCTTTTCTTCTGGAGGAATCTAGGTGCATGACTCGTCCAGGTGGGATAGGGGGGCAAAAACAATTTTCCTAAGCCAATGGAGAAGGGCAACATTCTTTTTGATGAAATTGAAATAAACCACAACATAGGAAGACACAAGGAGAAGCCAGGAGGTCCCCTAGGAATGTCAGAGGTTGCCTGTTTATCACTCCTACAAACAAGATAATAAAAGTATTTAGACCAGGCTGGGCTACAACTCTGGCAGAGTGCTTTCCTAGCATACGCAGGACTCTAAAGTCTGTTCCCAGCACCAGAGGAAAAACTGTTATCTGCAAATCCCTCTCCTTTTAGCAAAGTTTGATATTCCCCAACCTCAGTTCATGGCCTCAATCCCAGGCAGAGTTAAGGCCCTGATGGAACTGGCTGGGTAAGTCAGAGAAGGACACAAAGGGACACTTTATTGCCAATGATACTTGTTCTAGTTCAGGATGTCACCTAGGAGGTGGTTTCTGGAAAGCCTTCCCTTTCTAGGAGTTCCAGTAGGGTTTTTAGCACTGCATAGGCTGTCTAACCTCAGCTTCAGCAGGCAATTAGTCTGGCCTCTGACCAGTCCAAGATCAACATTCCCAGCACAACTTTCCCTACTGCCTCAGTCCCCTGGCCCTAGGGAAGAAAGGCTGGCTTCCTCCAGGAGTCCAGACAGAACAGGCAGCCACTGCTGTCGGGGTGCCTATCTTCTTTTCTTTCTGCTTTGTTGTTGTTTTTCAAGACAGGGTCTCACCATTAGCTCTGCCTGCCTTTGGACTCATGGTATAGACTTGGCTGGTCTTGAACTCACAAAGATCCACCTGCCTCCCAAATGCTGGAATAAAGGTGTGGGCCACTATGTTCAGCCCTGAGTCTTTTCAAAGATGGTCTGGCAAACACATAATTGCCAGCTGATTGAAAAAAAAAAGTAAAACTTACATAAACTGACCACATTTGGTTTCAGCATTTTCCAGAGACTGGCTCCTTCTTTGCTCAATCCAAATAGCCCTTAACCTGGGAACTGGGTAGCTCTGAAACCCTCCTGGATCTGTAGGATTTGATGAGCACTACATAAAGACATGGTGGTGGTAATAAAATTTTAAAAAAAAGACATGGTGGTGGGGGAGCCAATGCCTTTTACCAAACTTTAAAGCATCAGTGAGTGGCCCCTAAAACGGAAAGAGCCCTCCCCTTTCTGTTCACAAAACAGCAACCAAAATCAAATCAGTGAGTATGGTTGAAACTGACTTGGAAAGGCCAATTAAAAGAAGACATCAATAAAGTGAGTACCATCACCTGGCCTTCCCTGTACCTGCTAATTCTAGGATCGAAGCAAAGCAACCTACAACACCCTAGCTTTTGCACACTTGCCTCATGATGGAGTATGCACAGCCTGGGGTCTTTGTGCCTCTAACCAAAGTTTTGAAGGGTTTTCTTCCACTTCCACCGTTTACTGAGCTGGTCGCTAGAGAAAGTTTCTGAAAGTATTTCTCCCTGAAAATGTCCTTCTCTTGAGGGTATAGTTTGCTCTATAGAAAAAAATTCAGCCCCCACACTTTAGGGCTAGGTCAAAGGAACTAGATTTGAAAACCCTTGAGCCTAGACAGCTGGTATGCTGCTTCTCATGTCCTCTGAGTCATTTTGGTCTCTGACAGGTTGATAGAAATAGAGACAAATAAAACCTTCCTCGAGAACCATCAGAGAAAGAAAACGAAGAGGAACCGCTGGATAGAAGGAGAGAGCCTTTGAACGCTATGGACAGGTGGAGTGGCCAAAACCTTATTCTGATAAGGACCCAGAGGTGGACTACATTTCCAGTCTTTACCCCGAGGTTAATTACCTCGTCAGCGCCCCCACATTCCAAACCACCCCATTACAGCTCCTCAGGCTCCTTAATGTTCTCTGATTAATTGGCAGGCACCAGAGGATGAAAGTGTCCTCTGCTGGGGCCTAGTGGGGTTTTGCAAGAGTATTTCTTAATGGTGACCAGGAAAGTGGCATCTGAAAAAAGAACCCCAGAGCTGGGAAATGGGGCGAGGCCCGGAGAGTTGGTGCTCTCCAGCTTGTGACTTGGAAGGGGAGCAAGGGAATTGTTCCTAAGGACAGAGAAGTATTCCGCTGCTGCTGCCGCTGCCGCTACCACTGCTGGGATCTAGGATGCACTCTAGGTTTAAAAAAAAAGGGGGGGGGGAGCCGGGGAGGTGGTGGTCCTGGTTCTCAAGACTGATGGGTCACTGAGCGGTGAGGTCCCACTTGGTACTGAGTCAGAGTTTCTAGTCTGCAGTGGCATCTGGACACAGACTCCCTAAGTGCCTGTATCTTCTCTGGTCCCCGAGGGTGGGGACAGAGGTCTATCTGCAGGCCCTTGGCACCTGTGTAATTGGGATCTTCCTTCACCCCTTAAATATGACTTCCAGATGCCAATGCTAGTCCTCAGCTCCAGCCTGTTGGAGCTCCGGGATAGACCCTCTCGTGCTTCCATCAGATAAGATGGTGGGCAGCTCAGAGAACAAACCCAATGTTCCCCAGCCCTTCTCCGGACTCTGAGAGCGGGCAGCTTGGCTCATAGGCTTGGCCACTTCACTGTCCCCTGGCTTTCTGTCCTGTCTCCCTACCATCACCACCACAGCTGCAGAAAGGCCAGAGGATTGCACGGCACTTAGCCCATCATGCAGTGGCTGAGCCCCAAGGGTGCAGTAGGGAGTGTGTGTTCCCCAAGGGCCAGCACTGAGCCCCCGTCATGCACCGCTAGCAGGGGAATCGGAGTCTGAGGGGGGCCTCTATTCCCTTCATAATCTAACTCCAGGGATATCCGGACTCTGCAGGAGCCAAGGAAGGAAAGCACCCCGAACGAGGACAGAAAACATTGCTGCTAGGACCTCACATCCCTCTGGCTTATTTTGGAGTACTGGAGCCCCGGTCTCTGAGCCAAGGAGGGATCCGACTGAAAAAACAGGTAAGGGCAGAAATCGGAAAGCTCTCCACTTTTATTGCCTTTAAAAAGTGAGATATATAACCACTGATTTCTCTCTTCATGAAGGAGTTATGGAGTATCTGGTCAGTCCTCAGACACCACCCTGGCTACAAGTCAAGGAGTAACTTTAGTTTTGAGAGACTTTTTACAAAAAGACTCTCTCCTTCTAAAGCCCATGCTGGCTTGAACCTAGTTTTCCTTCATCACCGCCTACTATCCAGGCATTTTAGACTGAGATCTCCCTCCGTCCTCCACTCCAGCAGAGATTCAAACTCAAACAGGAGTCTGGGAAAGACTTAGACTGACCCCAAGCCAGTGACCAGCTGTGGCGGCATTTTGCTTAATTATCCCCGCCCAGGAAAAGCTTGCCTCCCAATAAACGTGGCTGGAGAGGGCAGCGAAGAGGGAAGAATGGAGAGGGGACCACTTGACATCTTCCTGAGAAGGAGGACATTGGAATTCCAGACCTAAGTTTTTGGCCCTGGGTGCTTTTGTCCTCTGATTACAGGTGATGGCAAGCAGAGACACAGTACCAACCCTGCCTTTTTAAAGGTGGTGACCCTGTTAGGCACAGAAATCCCAGTGAAGGGGGTGTGATGAGGTAGTGAAGATCTATAGTCATTAACCATGTGCGGCCTCATTCCCAGACACAAACTGCCCTCAGCAATTCGGAGAGGTGCTCTTAAGCTGAAGTTCAAGGAATCAGAAAACCTCTGACATTATGGGATTTCATGATTTTACAAAGGAGAAAGCCTGGGTGAGGAAGCAGGCAATATGGGGCATGGGGAAGAGAGGTTGTAGTCCTGTGGTTTAGTTCCCTAGACTCTAGTCCTGAGATCCCTATGCTCTGAAGCTGAAGCTGGGAAGTTGCAGGGCGGCCAAGGAGACTCACTGCTCTCAGCAGCACTCTGTGTGTGAGCAGATCATGAGTGTGGATGTATAACCTCTGATATTTATGATTTATCGTTCAAAGTGGATTTGGGGACTGAGAACCATTGGAGCAGCTGGCAGGACAAGCATGTGGGCTCCTAGGCCCTGTCTCACTTCCAGATTATTTCCACAATCCACACCACCACTACACCCCAGGACACCTTTCTCTGTTTGCCAAGATCTCTTGGTCAAACTGTAGACTCCCTCTACATAGGGTGACCTGAATATCTGTATTTTTTCTTCTCCCATTTTTTAAAAAAATTGCAGAAGCTATAATCCGTATTCCTCGTGAGGAAGCGGATGCTGCTGGACCTTGGAAGAAGGATTGTAGAATCAAAGAGTTCAAAGTCTGGAAGGGCAGGGTCTACTTTGATGCCTGTGATATCTCTCCCTGGTTGCTGGCTACATGGGTCACACAGCCTTTCCTTTTCTCTCTATCCCTTTTCACTAAGCTAGGAAAGGCCATGAATTTTCAGTTTCTCTGTAATTTGGAAAGAAACATGCAAAATCTTGGAGGAAGGGAAAGATGGAGAGAAGGTTTGAGAAAGGGGAAGTTCCATGGATTACAACAAACTCGCTAACTCAGCAGCATTTGAAATCCATTGTTTTACTCCAAGCAAGAAGAACAGAAGTTGGGGTGCAGCAAAGTCCAATACTTGGTTCTTAGCCCCCAAAGTCAGTCCTTATATGAGGCCTGGGCTTTCTGTGGTGAATGGAAGGTAGGAACAGCAATAATTAGCAGAAGAAGGATGGTCTTGCAGATTATAGTAGTGAGACTCTTTCTAAGGACTCAGGACTGGGAACCTTCCTATTTTTGGTGTGTGTGTGTGTGTGTGTGTGTGTGTGTGTGTGTGTGTGTGTGTTCTAACTTTAGACAAAGTGCTGGCCTCTTCTTAAGAGCGGGAACTAAGAGCAATATAACTGGTGTGGAGAAAACTTCGTTTGGTCCCTGCTGGTTTGTCTCCGGACTCAACCAAGTGCAAGGAGAGGGCTATTGGCCCCAAGGTCCCAGGAAAATTTTGAAAGGCTATCAGGAAAAGTCCCAGTTTTCCTTTCCTCAAAGGAGTAAGAAAAGTGCTTCCAAAAATAGGAGCTTGACTCTTGGGAAGACCAGATCCTCCATTATCAGTCTTACTCTGTTTCTTCTGGAATGCCCAGCCCGGGCAGCAGCTACCACAGGTAGCATATACCACTTATGTGAAATGCATTGCTGACTGTCCTATTTGGGGAAAGGGGGAGGGAGGTGAACACAGATCTCTCCACTGTTACTTTTGTTACTTAGCACTCCATAATTGGGAACATTCGATTTCATGTCTCTTTGGCATGTTTGGACAAATTCTACTTTTTACTCGCTGTTTAAGATGGGCAGTTCGTTGTCT